>NW_026526710.1:42911482-45311482 GCF_024362965.1 Panthera pardus | reverse complement strand
GCTTAGTACTTGGAATATGTAAGTGGTCAAGAAATACTTGAAGAAAGAGTACAGATAAGCTTTTTTTTTTTAATGCAGCTATGTTCCTGGCTTTATACGAGGCATGGGGAGATATTCCAATGAGTCTGTGAAATAAGCAATAGCCTATAAAGGAAATTATAATTCAACTGGATCTGTAATTTGTCCAAAATCTCCTTACTTGCAATCCATAGTACTTCCCACTAAGCCCCCACAACCAATAATAATAATAATAATAATAATAATAATAAAAACTTGACATAACCTATGTCTCAAAATCCCAAAATACTTTCCCCTAACTCTCATGGATTTATAATCCATTTCTAACGTAGTAATCAACAATGTTTCAGGCCAACACCAAACCATAAAACTTAAATTGAAAAAGATATTAATATATTTGGTTCTGAATCACATAATAATAAAAATAGAAATTATCAATATAAGAGCCACAGGAGAACAAAGGTCCTTAACTAGGCAATTTTTTACATTAGTCTTAGAGTTTCCAGTTGAAGAATTTAACAACTCAATTGCCATACAAAAGTTTTAGTTTTCTGAGTGTGGGAAAGCAGAAACCAGTTTAGTTCATGCTGCCCCTTCCTCCCTGGCTGAGTCTTTTGATGGCCTGTTCTGCCCCATGTTACACAATGAGTGAAGCCCTTGACTCCTTGGCCCTCTCTAGGATTTCTGGAAATTTCTTGGGCTTTATTTGCCTCTAGTCACCCTTGACTTGGCTTTTAAGCTTCCATGTGGAAAGTAAGAATAAGAAACCAATAAATTAAAATGGTGCTTTATTCTTCTTATTATTATTCAAAGTTTCTCAACCATTCCTAACAATTTTCATTACTCTACCCATAAAATCTTATTTATGTCTTATTCAGAATTGATATCTTTGGTTGGTGGTATTATTTTTTCCTCATTCCTCTTCTCCCAACATGTAGAAACACCAACAACAAAAGCAACAACAATAATAATACCTAATACCATTTCACATTTATCATTTACCCTGCACTCTGCTAACTGCTTATCACGGGAAAATATTCCCAATAGTTGTCCTAGTGTTCTGTGAAGTACAGACAATTACTAACTCCATTTTACACAGAAGGAAGCGGACAGAGTATAGCGTTGCCAAGTAAGCTAGCTGGATCTCAAGGTAATCACCTGAAGAAGGCTGTTTCTATAAGAAAATCTGATGACAGTTAATAAAAACAATCATTTCTCATTCCATTCTACCCACATATTTGGCCAGCTAGCTTTAAGAAGTCTTTTTTTAGCCATGGTCTCAGCAAAGGAAAGATAACTGGTGGTGTGCAATCCAGCCTTATATTGCCTGGACAGCCACAATCTCTAAGTGTACACACACACAATGGAGAGAGCCCTGGTCTAGTCACCAGGGCTCCTGAGCTTGGCCTCTTCATCTGTAAAGATTTCAAACATCCCTTTATGATCCTGAATCCTTCAAGCAGTAATTCTTCCATCTACACAAAGCTATTGAATCCTTCACAACATACACTTAAAGTGCACAAGACAATAACTGGTCAGATTATTACTCCATCCTGGAATGTTTTTCACTTCTACGTCTATTGAGAGCTTACTCGTTCTTCAAAATTCAACTTCCATACTACTATATTTTCCTCTAAACGTTCCTCAAATCCCCAATGTTAACTTATTATTCCTTCTGCTGCAATGCTCCACGTTATTATTTAATTCTGTGGTGCAATATTGCTACTTGTCAATACTTAGCCTCTTCATGAAAATTATAAGCACCTTGCAGACAGTGATAATGTTTTCCTTAGTTCTCTTCCCTGCATTATTTCCAGACCCATAATTTGAATATAATTGTACCTTAAAAGTGTGTGGTTCATGAAGCAAAAACACAGAGTTATCCAAAAGCAGAATCTTTGCCTTCCTGATCTTCACAAACTGATATCCAGAAACTGCATTGAGGCTGGTCAAAAACTAAATATTTGGCACAAGCAATTCAATGACTTCAAGTAAACTACTATTCCAAGAGATTTTCTAGAAAACCCAAAGTTAGGGACTTGTACATATTCATCGAACAAAGGAAAGTGTATTCTGCCAAATGTGTTGACCATTGGTCACTAAATATCAAAAACAGCAAAGCTTAGTTATTTTTAGTTATCCTTCTGCATTTGCAATTGCATTCCATGTACTCGAGATAGAGTACAAATCAAGATATATTTGATTTGAATGACCTTTGGAAAAGGCATAGCTATAGGCTGTTTTTAAAAACTACGTCCTAAGCAGGATCTCAGGATACCACCTCAGTCATAGAGTGCATTCTGCTACTCTGCTGATGGCAGACATATTAATCTGAATTCACCATACAATTTTCTATATGACCGGCACACAGGGAGACTATTTTTCAGCCTCCCTTGAATTAGGCTGGGACATGTGACTGAGTTCTGGTCAATGACAGGGGTTGATATAACCTCTTCCAAGACTGCTTTTTAAAAGCTTCCCAGGCAGTCCTACAATATTGGTCTGTAGTTGCTGCGAAGTCGGAGGATAAACGAATGTGTGGTGTGGTTTCAAGGTGGAGGGATTTCATTTGTCCAGACTTGGACTTGGTGTGATTGACAAATAAAGTTTTATTGTTAGCCATTGGGATTTGGGGGTTATACTGCAGAATCACTTAGTTCAGTGAGATGAGCTGACGGATAACACCAACACTTTTAAGGAGTGCCATCCTTCCTTGGGAGGTGTGAGTTCAACTAAGAAGTAGCCATGACATACAGCCTACAAAATCCAAAATCATTTCCATGGCTCACATGGTCTCTGACGATCTCATTCTCTGTCTAGAATGGCTCTTTGCCTTTCTTTATTGAGATAATTCCTAAGAATCCTGAGAGACTTAGCTCAGGTGTTGAGACTCCAAAGAACTCCAAGGAAAATTTTCTTGACCTTCTTGTCTGGATTAGGTGCCTTTCTGAGTGTCTTCAGTGTGGACGTGCTTCTCATCATTGAAACACTCACTTCATGTTACTGTTATCTGTTTATTTGCCACCTTCCCACTTTCCCACTGCAGACTGAAGATAGGTAATGTGATTTTATTCTTTTTTTCCCCCAATGCCTACCACAATGCTTGTTGCATAGTGTACAATAAGTCTTTGTGGAAGGAAGAAAAGAAAAGACAAAATATGCTTAAATAAAATACCCAAACACAAAGATGCCTTCCTAAGCAGACCTATAGGGAGTGATTCCCTCTACCCAACTGTGTTTTATGAGTTCTTATAATAATAAAGTCCAATCTCCCCATGCAGGAAAGGAGACTCTGATCCATTATCTTCCTATTTCCACCTCTTACATCATTGTCTCAGAATGCGGGTGTGGAGGAGTGTGGGGGAATCAACAGACAGTACCAAATGCAGCTTACAGAGACCACTGACATCCACACATAAGAAAGAGCATGAACAGAAGAATCACTGCACAAAATTCTAGTTCTTGCCTACCTCGAAGACAAAAACAAAGAAAACCGTGGATAAATAAAGCATGCATGTGCTGTATCACTTGGGTTTTGCCCACATTTTCAAAGACAGTGTCAGTCATGAATGTAGGCTGTATGAAGTCCCAAAAGTGAAATGAACATTGGACTTATGAGAGAAATCTGGACTTTGCTAAGAAACTGAATCTCTCTGTGCCTCAGTTTCTTCACATACAAAATTGGAACTAGATCTCAAATCCTCTACAAAACTATAATTTGGTGAAATTTCACTAAAGTATATGTATTTTGCATGTAAATTATATATACTTCTATAACAATTAATTTAAAGAATGACCATGGCTCTGTTTGTGATCATGTTTATAATTTTAGGCAACTCATACACATTTCCATAACTGGTCTAAACACCATTTGTTTCTGAACTAACTTGGCATTTGTCTTAAGGTTTAAATGGTGAAAAAGTTGTGAAATTCAATTCA
This sequence comes from Panthera pardus, assembly GCF_024362965.1. Taxonomy (NCBI): domain Eukaryota; kingdom Metazoa; phylum Chordata; class Mammalia; order Carnivora; family Felidae; genus Panthera; species Panthera pardus. Next base: position 45,307,525 of record NW_026526710.1, on the reverse strand, counting down.
TTCAGTTAACTCAATTGATGATTAAGAGTTCAAAACTGTGTCTGCAGGACATCCAAGATCAAAGTCAATTTGCTCTTCAATTGATTATGTAGGATCCCTGTACTTACCCGTGAAAAGAAAACATCAGGCCAAAAATTCAGGGATTAGGGTTAATGCTTTGAAAATATTCAAGCAAGCACACCACAACCATGGATGCACAGCAAATTTAAACAGTGACTGCTATTGAAAGGAAATTGTCACTAAGGATGAGAGAATAGTCACAATACCAGAGAAAGGAGACCCGAAGGATACAAGGGGAAAAAAACTGAAAGAAAGAATATGGAACCATTTAGGGTATAGCTCAAAATAGAGGCAAAGCAGCTCAGATCTCTCGAGATAGCACAGTGTGTGAATTTTGTGGGGTGGGCTGGAAAGGGGACAGGGGAATGGGGAGGGGGAGGGCAAAGGTTCCAAAAAGAAGTACCTGAACAATATTCTAGATTCAATGGAAGTGAAACGAAAAATAGCAATCACACATGAATGAAAGCAAAATTAGGAATTGGTGTAAAGCTGAGAGAATAAAGAAAATTGCAAAAACAGCCAATGTGAAGAGAGATTGAGTAGTGACAATTGAGGTTGCTTCAAAGGACATAGATGTGAGCAGCCAGCTGGTCAGTCTCGCTGTTGATGTGTAAAATTGCTCAGACAGCACTGGGTAGCAAGAGACTGTGGGCTGGCCAGAAACCAAAATGTTTGATTGACCCTCAAAACTGTGGCAGATTCTGCTCCCATACAGTCCAAGAGAAAACCCTTTGATGGATTCTATTGCCAGTTATGTTTTCCTCATCGTGCAGGTTTTAAGAGTGAGCATTATTGGTTTGGTATGCTCGAGTTTCTGTGATTTCCTTGCAATTGTTAATTGTTCCCTGGAGATTTGGGCCTTGTGTCTGGAATTTTACCGATTTCCAACAAAGGTTTATATTAAATTTCCCAGTTAAGAATGCTATCGGGGTGATTTATACCACCATCTGTCAGGACTCTCCACGTGACAGAGTGATTTCACTTACATAATGGGTCTAATATGTCTTTTCTGATAGAGCATTTCCTGCAGCTCCCCGTCACAAAGTTTTAATTTAATGCTAACAAGGAAAATCCATATTCCCTTTCTCTCTAGGTAACGACTAGTAGGTTCCATTCTCTTTTCTATAGACACTTAAAAGGTAGCAGGTGACAGATGGAATGTGTTTCCCTGACTTAAATTGCCATCCTGAAAAACAGTCCCTTTTTCAGGCACCTCCTGTCTTCATATGTATGTTTAAGTTATTCACTCATTCCTTTATCCTTCTCACACATATTTATCGAGTGTCCACACTCCCAGACAGAGACCTAGGCACTGAGAACGCTGGCGGCCAAGTTCCTTTGGAGCGGACATCCTAGGACAAATACTGAATGACTAAACAAATAAATAGACAAGATGATGTCGGATAGTGGCAGGTTCTGGGAAGGAAGGCCATGGAGGAGGGATAAGAATTGGCTACATCTAACAGAGAGGATGAGGGGTCAGCCAGGAGCATAGATGGGGTGAAAGAACTCGGGTCATTTTGGCTTGTCTACACAATGATATAAATTTTCTTTAAAAATGACAAAAGCCTGCCATTTTTTTCCTGACAATACAACATAAGTAGATATAGATTACATATCTATGTAGATGGGTCAAAATATAGAATTACTTCTAGGTCTTTTCTTGTCATCTTTACACTAGCAAAATAATGATTTGTTATTTTTAACTCACATAAATAAAATGATTTTACTTTACATTTCTTTTGACAATTATTTGGCATATTTTGAGAACCATGATGTATCTACAAATAATGTTAAAAACGTTGAAAATTTTACTGAACCAGGACCTTCTCATTTTGCTGGTCATCTTTGCAAACTTCATTATCTAGGTGTATATAGAGTCATAGAGGAGGGCCTAAATTTTATTCCTAGTTCGTGGAAATATAGGGTTAAGTCAGGCTATTCATAGGAGAAGTACACAACTGGCAATGTTCAGAATGCTATATTGTTTCATAGCAACAAGTGTACTGTGAATTTTTCTTAAGCATATCATAATAATCATTAATAATAAGGCTGAGTAACAAAGAAATCAACTTTATTCTTTGAAAAGCAGTCATGGAATTAATAGGATAATGCAAGGTACACTGGCTTCTGAAGAAAATGTCGTCTGAGAACAACCGTTCAGTTTTCTTCGTGGACCAATGCAAATAATATGTTCAGAATGAAACTTATTTTTTGATCCTTAAACATGTTTTACGAGCTCCTTTCCTTTTTCTAGTCTTCCAGTCACCAGGTGACTGCAGCTACCAGGTGAGGTCAATGCTCACCATTTTTTTTCCTTAGATGACTTCAGTAGTATTCTAACTGTTATTCTGATTTGATTTGGTTTGGGTAGCTCCTGAATGTCTATATAAAAAGGACTCAGAGCAGAAATCCCTTTTGAACTGAAGGGCTTGGCAAATGTCTTGAGGCTGCATTTGTATAAGAAGTAAAATGCATGGGTGCCTGGGTGGCTCAGTCGGTTGACTGTCCAATTCAGCTCAGGTCATGATCTTGAGGTTTGTGAGTTCGAGGCCCAAGTCAAGCTCTGTGCTGACAGCTCAGAGCCTGGAGCCTGTTTCACATTCTGTGTCTCCCTCTTTCTCTGCCTTCCCCTGCTCATGCTCTCTCTCTCTCTCTCTCTCTCTCTCTCTCTCTCTCTCAAAAATAAATAAACATTAAAAAATGCAGCAAGCACCCAGTTTGCTTGGCTTTTTCTTGTTATCTTGATTTAAAGGCAAGAGATGACTGTTGAAGAGAGGTTGTATTTAGCAACCACTCTTCACCCTCTCTTTTTCTGGATCTATCTTTCCAAATGAAACCAGGTTGGTTTTCACACAAACTGGATTTCAATACTCACCACGTAAAACAGTTGATAATTTTTCCCCGTTTGTTTCCTAGAGATTGGTAATCCATCCTCCTCAAATGGATGAAAACCGTCACAAGCCTCTAGCTAGCCTTCCAAGTTTTTCAGTCCACCACTCCCTCCCTCCTGCACCGCCTCTACACCTTAGATGGTCTGGCCACACTAAATTCCCCACAATTCCTGAATACTCCATGCTTTCTGTTATGTCTGTTTATCTCCTCATGGTCTGCTATTCACTGAAGTCCTTTTTACAACTACTGTTTATCTCTCAAGACCCTTTTAATGCTGCTTTCCTTAAGAAGCCTGAACTAAGTTCCCTGGCGAAGTTAATCACTTCCAAACGTGCATTCCCAAAGCACCAGTAATTTACAATTGAATGACACATCTCATAGCATTGTGATTACACTGCCACCTTTTCTTGACACTTTGACTCTAAACTCTTCAGTGGGATGTGTCTTATTTTTTTTAACCTTTATTTATTTTTGAGAGAGAGAGAGAGAGAGAGAGAGAGAGAGAGAGATGGAGCATGAGCATGGGAGGGGCAGAGAGAGAGGGGGACACAGAATCTGAAGCAGGCTCCAGGCTCTGAACTGTCTTCACAGAGCCCGATGCGGGGCTCCAACTCACAGACCACGAGATCATGACCTGAGCCAAAAACCTACTGAGCCACCCAGGCGAGCCGCGGGATGTGTCTTATTAATTTTTATAATTCTACCCACTCCTAAATCTTTGTACCGCTTTGTGGAACAAAAAAAATAGTACATTAAAATAAAAAGCTTAATAATATAGAAATATTACAAATATTTAGAAATCTTACACAAGTCAAACAATCGACAGGTTTTAAATTGTACTAATCTTTGTGAAGAGGTATATATAAAACTGTGACTATTTCTCACACACTGGACACACAATTAAATGAAGTTTAAGAGGCCATCCATGTGGGGACCCTCTCATGTACACAGGCCGACCTCTCTAGCAGGCGTCATGCCATTCCAACAGATGGGCTCTGAGAGTGGCAGCCAACAGAACATGCTGTCTATCAATCATTTCTTGTAATCTCTGCTCATTGGTGATCTCTTTGCAAGCTCTGTTCATTTTAAACTTTAGCGTCTGGGGTTAAGTGGTTGAATCTGGAAGTGTGATATGACAGCAATTAGTGTGGCTCGAGAAGAACTTTGCAGGTGTTATAAAATAAATCTTGGAGTCCATTAACAAAAGTATTTGGGAGCAAAATTAGTGGAGGAAGGATGTGACTTATACTCCATGAATGTATGCTCATAAAAAAATATATCATTTAATACTAAAGCAATATCTGTTACCCCATCCTTTTTTAGTTTTATTTGACCACCATACATTTAATTTTTTTTAAATGTTTTTATTTATTTTTGAAGGAGAGAGAGAGACAGAGCATGAGCAGGGGAGGACCAGACAGAGAGGGAGACACAGAATTTGAAGCAGGCTCCAGGCTCTGTCAGCACAGAGCCCAATACAAGGTTCAAACCCACAAACTGTGAGATCATGACCTGAGCCAAAGCCAGACGCTCAACTGACTGAGCCACCCAGGTGCCCCTTGACCACCATAGATTTAAACTTACTAAATGAGGCAAAAGGAAATAGTAGAGTAGCTATGAAGTCAGGCTTCTGAAAATCTGAGTCATGGCCCTGTTTATTACGAGAAGGAAATAACTTCTTTTTTTATCATATGTATAACAAGGATTATATCGAAAAAATTCTGAAAAATTGCTTCCTACTCAATAAACAATTGAATATAGAATTCCACAAAAAAGTGAATTCACAAAAAAAGTGAATGCACATGTAAGTGTGCATATGTGTACATCTGATACGTTAAGTATGCATTTGACCTTATTGTGCCTTAATCACTGCTTCCTTACTGACATTTTATCATCACTAAGTTCTACGTCCCTTGAAGCAGATGTTACATTTTACACAACTCACTTTTGCATAGTTATTCTTTCATCCAACTCCAGGCAATAGTGTGTGTAAAGCTGTTTATTTAAAAAAAAATTCCTAAGATGGTGCTTTAAAATATGCTTTGCAAAAAAAGATGTGTTTCATTAATAGCAGAACCAATGAAGTCATCAAAATTTTATTCCATGGAAAGTATGTAAGCCACCCTATTTCTGAGCCCCTCCGTTCTCTACCTCACTTCTTTCCATTCCTGTTCTACTTTGTGCTCACCCATGGTGCTTAATAATTTTTTTGTCTCTTGACCTCACTTTGCCACAGAGATGTTCCTACACCATTGCCTTAGAAAACGTATTTAATTTCAAAATTGAGCCCTTACTGCCCACTAATTCTTTTGGCTCACTTGAGACTCCTGCCCTCAAAAAGTCTCTATTCAAATTCTGTTGTTGCCTGAATGAACTCCTTAAATGTTCTTTGTGTGAATAAATACTTTTTGAGGAAGCCATTGAATGGATCTCTGAATAACAAAACATCTAGTGGATCTAAGTGCTCATTTCTAGCTATTAGGGACTCTACAGATAATCAAAGGGATGGAAAAAAATGCATCTACTTTAACTTTCCAAAAATTTTCAAAGTAATATATATACAAATAAAATGAAAGCCCAAGTACTTAGAATGTACATTAAGAAATAAATTTCGCAACCCCTAAAAGCTCCTTGTGAGTCCCCTGATTACACACACTTTTCCTCCCAGAAAAAGATAATGGTCCAAGGAACATGATTGCACAGCTAAAAGTTACAATAAAAACACAAAGAAATAAAACACTATAAGCTAGAAGCAATAGTATGAGATTTAAGGTTCCAAATATGACAAGTATCAGATAAAATATATAATAAATATATTTCTTACACTTAAAGAAAAAGACAAAAAATAAAAAGTATACGAGAGACAAGAGATTGTAAAAGTGACCAAACAGATCTGAATAAAAACCAAAGATAGTATTTTCATAGGAGAAAATGTAATAATAAAATTCAAAATTCAGCAGAGGATTATAAAGCAAGTAAGACACAGGTAGGAAAATTAATTTACAGGGAAAATGACCTTAATAAATGATACGAAATGCACACAAAGAAACAAAGAGATGGAAAATAAGAAAGAGGCTAAGAGAACGGAAAGTGGGTTGAGAAGGTTTGTCATATATCTGCCTAAAATTGCAGGTAGAGACAAGAAGTATAATGGGCCAAGCCTGATCCAAGAAGTCTTTTTTAAAATCATTTAAAATCATGCACGTGATTTCCTTAGGCAGGCAGCTACAAAATTTATGACAACATTTAAGCCTTGGTAGACTTTCTTTAATAACAGCAACACATCTGTAGTTATGTTGATGTTCTGTTAAAAGCTTAAATAGCTGTAGAACTTAGAAAAGCACGAAATCTTTCTCTATGAGATTTGGCAGGGAAGCACTGCATTTTATACTAAATAGCACCTATCTGCTAAAATTATTAGTGAAGTAAGAATGTGGTGGCAGCAATGCTACCATTATGAAATCTAACCTGCAAGTGTATTACTCTAGCATACACTTCAAAATGTAAGCAAATAACAATATTTAGTGTGATATCATTGGATTCATTGCAGTGACAGTTACCTCATAAAAATGCATTCTACTCTTCTATATTAGCATCACACCATTAACCATAGGTAAGATAGAAAAGAATGCTGATTATGTCCACTAATTGTATCCCCAAACTCTCATGTTTCTTTTCTGAGATTCATAGCTCTAGAAGATTCCAGAGAAGTGCACTGTCCCCAATTGAAGAATATCCCAAGGACACAAAAGGAAACATTAAGGGTAACTCTCAAAGGTAGATATGTTCACAATCTGCAACATGTGACTACAGAGTATTAAAGCATCAAATATGGATAATACGGATAGGCACTGTTCAGGAAATCTTTTAAACTCTCCTTGAAATTGAAAGATTGCTCCCAAATTCTCTACTGTAGTCTTCCAGAATTTTATTACTCACACCTCCAGTGTCTAGCACTTTGCCTGGCTCGATCATGTCTGTTAAACATGGGGTTCTGGAGGAAGGCAGAGCTGGGATGGAACCCAAGACTGCAATTCATAGCCACCCGAGTTGGAGTGGGTTATCAACATATACAAGGTCAGTGTCTTAATCCCTAAAATCGTAATCTGTTAGTCTCCCTATGAGGATTAAGTAACATGATGAATATAAAGGATTCACCACAGAAGCCACCACTGATGTATCACATTATTATTTCAATGAGCACCTCATTGTTACTGAATATTTGCTGAATAACTGCATTACCTCCAGAGTCTGTTTTCCTTTTGCAGTTAAAATCAAAAGCACTTTTATTTAACCTTATATTGAGGATCACTCATCCTTGGAAACAAAAAAGACCATCTCAAAAATGTCTTTGTTTTCCTTTTACACCTACGAGACAAAGTTAATTTAATATAGCACTTGCACATAGCTCTAGGTAGTACTTCACCTGTTGGATTGTATTTCCATCTGCTTCCTCCACTACTGTGACCTCCCAAAAGAGCAGCTTCCTGTCTCCATTTATTTTCCTGCTCACAACCTGCACAGATCTTCTCTCTTCCTGGAACACTTGTCTCTATTTCCACTTGACAGTATCTGCCTACCCTTCAAGTCACAACTCAAGAAGGATCCCTTACAGGAAGTTTTTGTTGGCTACCCCACATTCTCTTCCTGATTGGCATCAGTGACCTTTATCTATGAGCCTCGGGCATGACTTCCACTGCACTGTCAAAGCACTCCCCACCTTGTGTTGTAGTGGCCTGTTAGCATGGGATTCAGGCACCGCTTTCACAATACCAAGCACACTGCCTGTCACATAATAAATACTAACTATTGCTCACACAGGCAAATGGCATCCAAAAGACATTTAATTAACATGGGTTAGGTAGATAAATGGAAAGATGAACAGTTGGAAAGAAGGGATGGATGGATGGAAAGATGGAGAAAAGAAAACACATTCTTGTGTCTCTTCTAATTCAAAACAATCATGTTACAGTTACACTACAGTCTGATAGAAAGATCACTCGCAACATGATTTAAGACACGTTTTACTAATTCTCTTAGAGCCGGAAAAACAACCGTTGTTTTTGTTGAAGTTAAAATGATGAATGCAATTGTGAAGTCTTCTCCTACCCTTGCCAAAGTTACTCCCTGGTAGTACATTAAAGCATTTAGCGACGTGCACTGGCTTTTTCAAAACCTGATTGAGTTCTGCAGCTGGCTCAAGCCAGATTCTGGCACAACCACTTTCATCTGAGAAGTAATGCCATCTTTTAAATTAGAAGGTGCAGTGAACTGAGCACCATACCCAGAGGACACAAATGGAAATCATTTAGAGTTGCCTGATCTTTCCTTTCACTCAAAACCAACACAAACAAGCTACTTCAGCAAATTGAGGCTATAAATAATATACAACACTTCATCATTTCAGTTACCTCTTTGTACAGCATCCAAGATGCCTACAGGCCTGGATAGAGCAGCCTTATTAGACACCAAGAGGATGGGGTAGCCACTAGCCGGCTAATCACAATACTGTCAAATTGCTACATCAAACGACTATAATTCACTGAATAGGGCAGTTATTAAAATTCCAAGCTCTCTCTATGATGTGACCAGAATGATAATGGCAATACAGTCAGCCTTCCTTGCAAACGACGAGACACATTAGGAAAGGCACAGGGCTACCTATCTCCGATATCTATTCTGTGAAAGCTACTCTCCAATAAATAAATAGCATGATGAGTTTCGTGCCTTCTGTGATGTGACAGCATTTGTGCAGAAGAAAATGTCCCAATTCCACTGAAAGCACCAGTATAAGTTAAGGTCTTAATGTTCCATAAATCACGGCACAGAACTCTGCACTAAAACCACCTTTCACAATTAAGAAAAGCAACAGCAAATTGGCTAATTAGCATAAAAATGTACAAACACTGTTGTCTCTTCAGTGCCATTATTAAGCATTCTATATGTAGTCATTTCAATTGTAAAATTTACGAATTATTTTCTTTTTTCTTATAATAAATCTTGGCACCCTTGTGACAAATGCTATAATCCTCACTAGGCAGAAAAGCCCTAAGCTAACATAAAATGAACTTTTTATGAAACCTATGAATCTAGAAAAGAAGCAATTGAATTAGTCTTGGCACCAATCTAAAACACACTTAGATTGGAAAATTACCAAATTTAACCCAATGAAACTCAGTTATGGTTTAATGAAAAGCAGTTAAAACAAGTTTTGAATTAATCTTTCTTCCTCATCATAAAAAAATACACTTATGGAAAAACATAAAACTTCATAACAATGATTAGGAAATTAGTTCGTTCTGAAAACAAATGAGTTAGAACATTACTACCTGAAACCATAATTTGAAATCACTTAATAAGGATAAGCTTCCATTCTGCATCAGGAGGCAGATTGCAAAAAGAAATATCGGAGCGCTGTTTTGATTCTACACTGTTTCAGCTACAGGCAGTGGCAGCAGTGTGAACTATTATTTACTGAAAAGGTATTTAAACCAATAAAATTGAATGTCATTATAAAAATGGTGGTTGAACTTTTTTTTTCTAAATCTTCCAATAGAGATAAATGATAGACGATAATGGTTGGCAGATAATAGAGAGATAGATGAAACATTAAGGAGATATAGAATCCTTTTACTCTATCATTCGTGTCAACATTAAACCTGACATGAGCTGGACTAAGCTATCCCTTAAAGGAGGGAAATCCCTCAAGACCAGGCTACTGGGCAAAGGCACACAGGCATTCTAGACTTCTCTCATATCCACAGATAGAGTACAAGCCACCAAACAAAAATAGATTCTTCTCTGATGCAGTGGTTCCCAACCTGTGGGATAGGAACAACTCAGGGTCTTACACTTATTGCAAAAGGCCTGAAAACCCATTTGAGTTTCACCTAAATAAACTGTCAATTTTAATTGATTAAACAGGGGTTATATATTTGCACATTAGCGTTCTTTAAAGATTATTAACAAAACAGTCATTTGCAAAGGCAAAGGCAATTTACAGGCTGGAAATATCAATCCTGCAAAGATGAAAATTCTACTCCAATTAATCCATAAACTTGATGTGTTGCCAACCAAATCCCACTAGACTTCTTTTAGGGGTAGTGAGAATCAGATAGCCCAAAAGATTCTGAAAATTATTTAAAAGAATAAATATTTGAGAAGAGCCAAGAAAGTTTTTGAAAATGAAGACTACTTGTAAGAATTTGTCTTGAATGAATTAAAACACATTACAAAGATGTAGTAACTTAATAAGGATAACAGGTGTATAAAGCTTAGATAGGCAGGGTCTTCCTTCCTGGGGGTGGATTTAGAGCATTGCTCTAATGCTCTAATGCCTCCAGAAGGATTTCTTAAGGCAAGATTTAAAAAAAAATAAAGTCCATTTAGTACTGTATTTCTATAGTAATTTGCCCTTTAATATTTGGCCCATGTACAAATACATACAAATGATTATATTTATTATTATATATAGTGTATATATATATATTATACATAAAAGGAATATCATCATTTAAAAAAATAGATACTCAATAATTCCATTAATGAGTATTATATAATTATTTGTTTCCCCACTGATTTAAAGCATTATCCTTATCACATATAAATCCCCATAAATATATAATAGTCAAGCAATGAAATTACTTTAAATTGCTTCATAGAAAATTAGTTTAAAATAATAATAAGAGGGGCACCTGTGTGGCTTAGTCAATTAAGCTCAAGCCATGATCTCATGGTTCGTGGGTTCACGGCCTGTGTCGGGCTCTGTGCTCAGACAGACAGACAGACATAGCTCAGAGCCTGGAGCCTGCTTCAGATTTTGCGTTTCCCTCTCTCTCTACCCCTACCCCACTCACGCTCTGTCTCTCTCTCTATCAAAAATAAATAAACATAGGGGCGCCTGGGTGGTGCAGTCGGTTAAGCGTCCGACTTCAGCCAGGTCACGATCTCTCGGTCCGTGAGTTCGAGCCCCGCGTCAGGCTCTGGGCTGATGGCTCAGAGCCTGGAGCCTGTTTCCGATTCTGTGTCTCCCTCTCTCTCTGTCCCTCCCCCGTTCATGTTCTGTCTCTCTCTGTCCCAAAAATAAATAAACGTTGAAAAAAAAATTAAAAAAAAAAATAAAATAAATAAACATAAAAGAAACTTAAAATAAAAATAAAATAACAATAATAAAATTTTAACAAGTTTACCATGTTATAGGATTCTTTGTTGTCACTAAAATGATCCATTTAGATAATTATTTATCAATGTTCAATATTTCCTTCATTTATTCGGTTAAGAAAACAAGTTTCAGGGCAGAATATATAATATGAATCAAGTTTCATAATATATTTTCATTTATTTATTATTTAGAAAATAATAAAATACGAATTTGTGCATGGCCTTTATTTCCCTCTTTATCTTTTTATGTAGTTACTAATTTTTTTTTTACTGTTTTGTCATTAAAAACTTATTTTTGCTCAGTCTCCACATGATTTATCCCTATGGATATATCCCTTTACAACCTAACACATTTTAAGCACATCCTTCAAAGGAAAGTGGGTCCTTAAACCTTGACCACATGGTAATGGGATAAAGCTATACGTATCTGTACACCTGTATTGGGCAGATGAATTGAATCAACCTGAGCTCTCCTCAGTTAGAACAGTAGTTAACTAGTCTGTCTCCTACCTATTAGCCTATCTGAAAAGAAATGTTTAAGGAGAAATTCTTAAAATCTGAAAAGAAATCTCCTAAAGAAGAAAATTGAGACTTGACATTTTTATTTTTGGCATTGACAAAATACTGTGAAAGTAAAAATGTCAATGGCATTGAAAAATGATATTGTTAGAAGAATTGGCTTGGCCTCATAAAGTTTCTCATCTTCCAACATAATAGTCAAGTATTGACCTCTCGCTTAACTCCTAGACATCATTTGTTATATTAGTTTATATCAGAAACATTGCCAGTATGAGATTTTATTTCATGTGGTAGAATAAGTATTTGCAAAAATGGCAGTATTCAATTACCTAACTCTATATTAAACAGTATGTTCAGGATTCACAAACTCAAAAATCTCAAATTCAAGGATTCTTCCCTGATCACAGCCTTCTAGTCTTTAATTTCCATAGTATGATTTTCCCCTGATACATCTGTTCCTTACAAGCTGTGTCTCTAACTCTTCATTGTTTATTTTTTCTTGCCTCAGAAGCCTAGATTTTACTGTCTGTCACTTGGTCACTCCCTTGACAATGTTCCAAACATGCCTACTAATTCTTTACCCTTCTATTTTACTCAATTGGTAAAAATCACATTTCTGGAAAATACAAAAGGACTGATTTTTTTCAACTGTTATACAAAGGATGGTGAATAAGCCTAGAGAAAAAAATGCATAACTTTGAAAAATGGAGGCATTACAAATTCATGGTTTCCTATTCAAATTGAGCCTTCAGTGCATTTTGGTGTCATTCTGGGATCCAAACACCCTGCCATGTCTCTTCCATCATTGGCTTTCTTTATCTCTGTTTCATGCTTCCACAATGTCTATCCTGAATCTTCTCCACTTCCATTATATCTACTCTACCACCTACTGCTTCCTCACAGCTAATAGCATCATCTCCTACCCTACCAAGAAAATAGGATCATCAGAAAAAGACTCCCTACTTCCTCTCATATCACCAGTTTTCATGCAGGTATAGTCATCATGCCTCTATTCCTTTTGTCGAAATTGTTTTCCTGCCTAAAGTGAATTTTTCTACCTATGGTGAAGGTTCTACTTCCCTCTTTCCTCTGCTTCTTTCATCTGGAATGAACTTGCTGCAATTAAAATTCCTTTTTCTCTCATCTATTAGAAACATCTTAATCTCTAGTTTCTTCAGTGTAGCATTTAAACATGCTTGAATCTCTTTAATTTTTTTTACTCCTTCTCTCAACCCAATGCGTCTTGCTCTTTCTCTTCCTCTCAGCCAAAGTTCTTAAAAACATTTCCTATACTCTCAATGTTTTCATTTCCTTATCTTTCATTCACTCCTAAATTCTGTATCTAGCTTCTTACCAACATTTCACTGAAACTACCATTGCTAGGGATCACCAATAAACTTGACACTAATTTTAATGCACAAGGTTCAGCATTATTTTGTGTGAAGCCTTCACCTTCACCCCTTTGAAGGTATGGCGCTACACTCCCCAAATGTATTATTATTATTATTATTATTATTATTATTATTATTATTATGCCTGCTGTCTGTTTTTCACAGGATCCTCTCCTCTACTTATTTCTTAAAATACCATATTTGTCAGGATTTATTTATATACTCCAACTCTTCAATCACCATCTGTCTCCTGATAACCTCAAATCTATATTTCCATCCCAGACTTTTCTCTTTTCCTCTGGCCCTGTGTACTTAATTCTATTGAATATCCTGTCTTTTACAGCTTGGAAACATCTTTTAACATTTCAAAAGTTGAATCTTTCTCCACAAACCTGTCCTGTATTCTAATGCCCTTATCTCAGTAATGACCTCAACTTTCATTCAGCTGTTCAAGAGAGAGACCTGGATGATCCATTAGATTTCTCCCTTCCTTAAATCTCATCAACCCTACTTTCTTAATAATACTTATTAATACTTATTAATAATACTTAATACTTTCATTCATTCACCTCCATTAATAGCTACACTTTCATACGTGGACACTAAAAACACCCTATCACACCTTGCTCTATAATCTATGCTGCAGGCCATAGGAAATTAACTACTGGTGATTATCTAAATAATATGCTTCCTTGTGCTTCAGAGATTCTGCATTACTGTCTCCTCTGTCTCGAATGTACTTTTTAACCCTATCTTTTAGTTCCAGGTTGGACACCAACACCTCCATAAGGCATTTCTGATTTACTTACCACTCTCCTCTTATAGGATTAGGTGCTTCACTTAGATGCCCCTATCACAGTACTTACTACAGTGGATGTTAATTGCCTAATAACTTTCTTGTCACCCAAGTAAGACTGTATATTCTTTAAGGGAGACACAATATCTGTTTTTTTTTTTTCTAATTGCATCTCTAGTGCTTATTGTAGCACATGGTTCCGCTTAGATGATCTATCACCATTTGTTGGATGATTGATGTTGGCCATTTGCCCAGAAGTATGTCAGATAATATAGAAAAGACTGTGACAATTGGGTAGAGTGTTAGGCAGATCAGAGCACCTGCATAATTAAGTTAAATATTAATCAAGAAGTGTTATTGCAACAGATATATTGACCAGTCTGGTGAGAAGTTATACTGAAATCACTGTGCTGACTGGGGATTTTTAACAGTGCCATAGCTCATCATCATGTGAATTGTAAAGCCACTATTTCCTGTCAAGCGGGTAATGTCAGTGGCTTCTTCTCCACATACTCCAAATACTTTTGAAAGGAGGAAAGTACATCTGTTTACTGTATTTTTGTCTTGTTCATAAACTAGCCAATTGATGGTATAGCTTGGACATAGTCTGCTTGCAGTTGGGTTTGTAAATAGACCTAAAGCAAGGATTCTCAATTATAGTTGGTGGTTTTATTTGGCAGAGATGGGTACCATTTGTTCGGTAGAGAAGGTGCCAGAATCGTCTCCAAATCCCACTCTCAAGAGAAGACTTGGATCCCACCCCTCATCGCTGAGTATTTCTCCCCTAGAGAGGCAGTATTAGTGAGAGAGGATATTCAACAAAGATATCTAACTGTTCTGCGTGGTTGGTAATCACTGACTTAAAGTTATATATATTTATGGTCAACAGAATATAATGAATTCTTGTTATAGAAATCATGAATACATTTGGTGCTTTCCTTCCAGAAAGTGCAAATATTAGCCTGCAGTTACTGTAAAATTCAAATTTTCTAAGAAAAATCACCATCTGGAATGTATTTATAGTATTATTAAGTTACAGATCAAGAATATATATTAGAATTAGCTACAATAATAATACCTAAATCTAAGTGGTTTTCATATCTTAACTTCATTTCAGAACTCTATCAACTAGATTCTATAATTAGTCCCATTTTATACAGAAAGATTAATATATAGAAAAGTTACTTAAGGCATACATTTAATAAGTGGCAGAACAAGAATTTTAACCAAGATATCTGGTAATAACGTCTAAGTTTTGGCCAGTACTTTATTCCCCACTCAATTCTTCCATATTTTATAGTTTAAAAAAGTGAATTCTAGAAATTCCAGAAACTGAATTCTAGTTCAGACAAATTGTCCATGAACTTTAATATGTTTGTGTTAGTTATTTTATATACGTATGTTATTGTGCTTATTTGATTGGTAAACATTGCTAACTCTGTAAAGTGCTGCTGGTTTTTTGGAGACTCTTCAGAAAAGGATTAAAATTATGTGCATCTTAAGAAAAGTAAAGAGCTCATCTGAACCTAAAATATGGAAAAAAGCAATACTTAAGTTCTGATATTTTGAACTGTTTTGACAATTATGAGGATAACAATGGGAGGGCTTTGTGACAACTCAATTTCTTCATTTAGTTAATCAAGATTGCTGGCTTCCATTTACATCACAAAGGGTAAGATAACTGTTTCACAGGAAATGTTTCCACAATTGAATTCCATAAATCCTATGTCAAGTGCCTTATTACCCGGCCATTTGATAATGTAGAAAGATCACTGGCCTGAACATCAAGAGGCCAGGACTATAGTATCAGCTCACTTATTAATGAGCTTAGATACGGCTTAAGCCTTTTTATTTTGTGGAGTCTTGGTTTCCTTACTAGTAAAATACGTGAGGCGCCTGAAGTTGTTTTGTAAGACTTAACAAACTTCTGATCCTCCTCCTCTATAATGGGAAGTTAAGAGGAGGATAGTCATAAGCTTGTTCCATCATCACATGACATAGATGTGGTGTTTGTCCAATAAGATGGGGCCTCAAATGTGGGTGACTATAGGGCGGAAGCCGGTGGATCTGTTCATCCAGTGGTTCCAGTGGTGAAAGGATTCACCTGAGGTAGAATAAAGGCGATAGAAATACCAAATACATCGCGGGGGCTGGAGCAGGACAGCAGAAAAGAGGCAGTCTGCAATGTGGCAGTGAGAAGGGGCTGCTTTTAAGGAGGGATGGTGAGGGGGTATGGTGAGGTATGAAATTTCCCCTTTTTTGGTAACTGGTTTTAAGTACTCATTTGTTAGTTAGGGCCTATGGATATTCTGAGGCCGGTCACCTGATGGGCCTGTCTGTGTTTAGCCATGTGATTGCCGTGGACCCTTTCTACATTCCATTGCTCAAGCCTGTTTACCTAAAAGTGATGTTTGCAATAGACAGCCCAGTGCTATTCCACATAAGATCACAAGACATAATTTCAAATTTCAACACAGAAACATTCTGGGGAAAAAAGGGTCATTTTAAGGCTCTTCAAAGCCTTGTGCTGAACATAGGAATATGGCTTCTTTCATAAAAAGGGAGATAGAGACAGGATTGGAGACACTGAATGAGTCTGAAGTCCATTTACGTAGAAATTCTCACAATGCCCAGGGAAATTGCTTCTTTAGAAACTTTCTAGAAAGCCAGACTGCCTCTACCTGAAATTCTTTCAGACCTACTAGGCTGGATCCCTGACTCTATTCCTCACTCTCTGTTGCTCTTCAGCCTTATCTGATCCTAGTGGCGATTCTTTTTACCCTTGACGCGTGCCACTTGCTCCAACCTGCATTCTACTTTAACTGTAAGCATTCCTCAAACCTAGTCCGATCCACATCTAGCTTTACTCGACTAACTTCAAAGCTCTCCACTCAATGCCACTCATCTATTACCTGGTATACAACACTTCCCACAGCACCTCACGGGCTGTATTTTACAACCACACGACAAAGCATTAAAACTTATTTTGGTATTTATATGAGTCGGGGGGAAAATGGCGTGGCTTAAACAGTGCTATTGTTAATGCGAAGATATGCTACAACTCAGTTCTTTAAGAGCTAAATATAAAATTTAAATATGCATTGGTACATTTGTGTTTTCCTTACTCTTTCTTTTTGAGAATGATGTGACGCTCCTAGCAATTGAGGTTGTGTGATTGATTGTAACTTGTCTGTAGCTCTCTGGGACCTTCCTGAAAATGAAATCGACCATCTTTGAGTGATAATGTCAGTGGGATAGAATGTGTCACTGGATAATGGTCTCCTGCTGCTGCATAAATGCCGAGGCAAGCCAAAGGTATTTATGGGGAAAAAAGTTCATACTAAGCTAAGATTTTTATTTTCAATGCAAAAGAAACCAAATCTGTGGTCAGCTATTGCTTCTATAGCATATGCTGGAAGTGGACACAATGGATGTGCAAACCAAACTGTGATATGCAGTGAGCAATTCTTATGTAAATCTATATTCTAATTGGCTTAAAAACTTAAATTCTTGTGTATTTAAGCAAACCCTAAATAAGATTAGTGTTTCAGAAATAAAACACTCCCATAACTATGAATTTTTAATAATTAGCCAGTTTCTCTTAGCTTGTAGTAAGCACTTTTGAAATTTCTTTCTTATAAACCAGAGGTTGAATAAATAACAGACATCTAGAAACTACATTAGTCCATTTATCCTATAATGAAAAGGTATAAGCTATTTATATTAGTTGAACCTTGCAAACTCCCAAATAAAAACTAATTTATATTTTGTATACTATATCCTATGAAAAAGATACATATATATTGCAAATGGTCAATAAAAACCTTATAAATCTGATGCATTGAGAAGATATTTCAAATGTAACAAATATGATATGTATCAGATAATATAGTGGAGTTATACAATTTTCTTCCCTGAATTTAACAAAAAAGTTATATTATATTAGTTTTGTATTACACTACAACCATTTAAGATTGGATTTTGTCTGTAGGGAAAGCTGTAAAATGAAATATAGATCTGCACCATAAAATATATTGGCCAATGAGAAGAAATGTGTAAGTCTAGGTAACACTATTTCCTCAGAACACACTTGGAAAAGAAATTGCCCTGAAATGTGTCCATACAGTAACTTTTTCTGAGGTTTTTGCTGGTGGCAGTTATTAAAGAAGACATTGATATAATTTGTAACAAGAATATATGGATATTTTAAAAATCCTATTTTGTGAATGGTCTGAAAGAGGTTAGTATAGGTTAAAAGTAATATTATCCATATACATGTACCCATATGATAGAGAAGTCTGATTTTAAATTTTTTTAATGTTTTTATTTCTTTTTGAAGGAGAGAGAGACAGAGCATGAGCAGGGGAAGAGCAGAGAGAGAGGGAGACATAGAATCTGAAGCAGGCTCCAGGCTCTAAGCTGTCAGCACAGAGCCCGATGCAGGGCTCAAACTCATGAACTGTGAGATCATGACCTGAGCCAAAGTCGGATGCTTAACTGACTGAACCACCCAGGCTCCCTGAGAAGTCTGATTTTAAAATACCAATATTTCCAGCCTCGAAAATCCAGGAGACCTCAAGCATCTACTGTGCCCTGATAGTTTGAAGGTGATTAGAAATGCAATATAAAATGAACACTTCTTCTGTTTTTGTTTGTTTTGTGAAAGCCATTGTGTATGTGAATTCATCAATATCTGAAAAAGCACAAAGTTCCCATGAAAATTATTTTGTAAATCTACCTCAACATGTGGGTGCTAAACATTCATTTGGCATTCATATACAGACATCTTTTCATTAACTAAGGCCATAAAAGGATGGTCTAAATAATCAAATATCATGATTAAAAAATATCCCCAAATATTTGGAATGAACAAAACACACTTGGATGAAAACATACAATCGTTAAGGGCTCATTTAGCGTTCTATTTATGATTTTAGTAAAAATCAAAATCTGTTGAAATAGCCCACTGCCTAGTTTTGGCAATAACTCTTTGTTATTTGGTTATTGCCTTGTTCTTAGGAAGTATTATTGCTGTAAGAAAATGTACACACAGTCCAATGAAAAGAATCTATTGATCACCAGCTTCAAGAGAGAAAAGACATTTAGTATACATAAACATTACAAGATATATAATTGTTGATATTATCAATATGGTGGTGTTAAAGTATTGGCTCAGAGCAGAAACTGAACAATTTGCCTATGGTTCAGACGTTTGTTTATAAAATGTCTGAATAAATAAAAAGAACAACTATAATTTTGGGGGGCTCATCATTTACCTACTTTATGGCATGACATAGCTAAATTATGAACCAGAATACTCATGCAATGTCAAATGTATAACTAATAACATAAGTCAAGTTCAGTAAACTTTGGAAATAAGATGGAGTTTCACTGGCTTCACATGTTCTCCAGTTGGACGACAAGGTCCTGCAAAGAAATACTGACAGTTTCAAACTAATAGTTGTGTTTAAAATAATAAAATAAAATAAAATAAAATAAAATAAAATAAAATAAAATAAAATAAAATAAAATAAAGTAAAATAATAAAACTCTAAATAATCAATAGCTTTAAAGAATAAAATATTCCATGAAACGTTGCATTAAAATGTACCTGACTCACACTTCAGCAGCAGCATTGGTACAAGGGTCAGGCTTACCCCCAGGTGAAATGGCAGGAGATTTGATGGTGAGATTTTTAAAGAGTGTAGAAAGGGTATCCATTGAGGAGTTATTAATGATAGCAGTTAGTGAATCACTCCTTTGAGTTAAACGTTTCCTATTTCTCCAAATCCTCTTTTAGAATATAAATGACCCTGTGGAGAGCAATGTTAACTTAATAATAATACTTCAGAATATGTTCATTTCATCAGATGTTTTTCTTGTTGGCATAAACTGTTGATGGTAGACCGGTAACCAGAACCCTGAAATTAACGCTAGGGATTGGTGAACGAATGAGTGAAGGAGTGAGCAACTAAAAAACCAGAGTAGATAAAGAATGCAAAGAGGCCCAGAATAGCAAGGCAATAGGGCTAAAGTTGAACCTCATAACTGAGAAGCTGCACCTTCGGTCCTCCTGGGTATTGTTGAAGTCATTTCAAACATATATACTGTTCAAAAATAGCATTCTAAAAACTACATTTAAGATTTCATGTTTTACCTTTTGGAGGTATTTCTTTTGAAAACAAGTGTGATTCATAATATGAAAATAGCATTATACAAGACATAATTTGAGTGGTTAGAAATGATTTTTCACCAACTCTTTTAAGACTTGTAATTTGTGGAAAGATGGCTTATAAAGATATATCATACTGGAAAGCTCCCAGTATCTATTAATCAGGTGCTTAATATATAATCACTCTTTGCACAGATAAAGCAAAATTTAATTACCATAATAAAAATAATAATAACTAATGTTTAATAAGCACTTACTTTGTACCAATTACTATCTTAGGTTCCTTTTATGTTTTATCTTTTTTTTACGTATAGGTGTTTTAAATTCTCTATTAATTTCATACAAAAATTATTTTCAAAATAAAATTTTATGCAGGAATGCCTCAATCCCTATGTCAGTGTAAACTTGATAGGTCTTTTAAATGATACAGTCTTTCTGCTAGTTGTGCCTTATGGATTTCTACACTTAAACTACATATTCTAACACTTATGCTAAAGTCAAGCTGTTTCCATCTGTTTAGGCTACACATTGCATCACTTAGTAGTACAAAAAGAGCAGTTTTTCTTAGACTCCTGGGACAAAAATCACACAGAATTCATAAGAGATCCAATACATAAAAATTCATTTCCTGAGTAGAACTGCGATGCCATGTAGCCAAAACCATTACTTCTTTTATTGTGTTTATAATAAAGAAGTCAAGCAACCATACCCTTCAGGGCTGGACACCTCATCACCTTCCTGGAAGGCAGTCACGCACTCAGCTATAGCATGTGGAGTTAATTACTCTGGGCATTGGGACGCTGAGCACCAGAATGACCCTGTTTGTGGCTGGTTGTATTGTGTGCTATGATCAAGTGAATTCTTTAAAAAAATTTTCTTTTAGTTTTTATTTATTTTTGAGAGAGATAGAGAGCATGAGTAGGAGAGAGGCAGAGAGAAAGGGAGACAGAGAATCCGAAGCAGGTTCTGTTCTGTCAGCACAAAGCTGGACCTGGGGCTTGAACCCATGGACCATGAGATCGTGACCTGAGCTGAAGGCTGATGTTCAACTGACTGAGCCACCCAGGTGCCCTGAATTCTTTTACTATCTACACACTCACGAATTCTGAATAAAGCAATGGTTCTGGCATGCGAGGAGAATAGCTCAACTGTCATCTCAAAGGGACGCTTATTTGTCTCCCCAGGTAACCATTGGATAGAGACTGACAAGTCTTCAGTGGGACTGTCATCTTTCCAGTTCGGTTGACTCTAAAATCCAAAGGGTAAGGCTTCAGAGAATTTCAGCATTGTGGTAGCTCCTGGAACACCTTGTGGATCTGTCATCTGTGAGGCTGGGTCAGTCCAGGAGCAATTTCTACAAGAGTTGTGCAGCCATGAAAACATGGCACTGTGCAGTTCTGTGTACACAGCACAGTTATCTGCTGAATTGCAGGAGCTTGGGCTTATTAAAATTCCCAGGAATCATTCATTGGCAAAGGGCTATACTTAACCCTTTCAAAAGTATTTTTGTAAAGAGAGTTTTGTGATAAAATAATCTTTATGCAGCAACAGAATGTGTGCTTGGGAAGCCGAGGTAAAAAAAAAAAAAAACCTGTAAAGGGGAAAACAGGTATATTTGGTGCAGTACTATCCCCATTTTTCTGACCTCCATCTCATCTCCATTATAGAACCTCTGCCATCATGCTATGAACCTGTTCTCACAGGAGCTAATGTGAAGAACTAAATGACATTCAAATATTAATGACAGTGGGTGGTGGTATATTGAGATATTTATGTGGTTATGTATGCTCCTTGTTATATGTCTTTTTCATTTGTTGTTATTTAAAAAGGCGCTCCAGTAGCCAATAAATGTTTTTGCAAAAGGAGAGAAGGAGAAAAGAACAAAAGGAAGAAAATAAGAAAGGAATGGAGGAGGAAGACGGGAGAGAGATGGACAATATACAATATAGTAGTGGTAGAATCTACAGTTAAACTGTTGGATTTGAACTGTGCTTTGATACTTATGTGTGGGTAAGACCCCAGTTCATGTCTCAGTACATATACACTTAAATATTTCTTTGAATTCAACATGAAAGGCATTTGTTAGTTCCATTGGGAAAAATACCACCCAGAAATACCTTTTATTTAGGGAGGTAAATTTAATTTCCAAATAGACAATAGAGCTTATTTATCGATTATTCCAATTATATAACAGCAACAACAGCAACAACAAAAACCCAACAGATTCCTATATCTGCATTAGTAAATGACTTGGAATACACCAATAATCAGTTGCAAATATTAATAAGATTTGGAGACAGATACACTGAAGAGGGTAACTTGCATTTCGTTTTCATTTATGGAGGTAAAGAATGACTGCCAGAAAATTAGAAAAGACAAATGTTAGTATATATCTATTAAAGTTAATACCACATAGAAATACAAAATATGTGTTTTATGATTTGAAATAACCAGTTGTAATAAGCTACTTAAATCAGGGGAAAATATAATCCAGTATCAAATGGATTATGCAGAAAAAATGATGAGCATATCTTAAGGCGGTTATTAAAAGCATTAATCAAAGGAATGAAGAAAAATGGAGAAAGAGAACATGTTGAGAAAGGTGATGAGAAATACAATAATGTTTAGAATTTTCCATTCCTTTTCCACCAAGATTTTGGAATATGAATTCAGTTATTGTGGCCGATTCATCAAACCCTCTCCCTCACCATGATGAATTTCACCATATGACTTGGCCAAAAGAATGTGTGCACCTTGTCCAAGGTTAGGCATTAATAAGTATGGCATGTTTCCATTCCACCCTTTATGGAAGTGACCTTAATTTCCAAATATTGAGAAGATTTGAGGATAATTTCCATAATATATCAAATAATACATTACCATGTCTATATTTGTATGTGCTCTGGATGAATACATCAATAATATGTTACCATCTAACCAGGTCAGTTTCAGGGCTTTAGGGATGGGGGACAAGGATTAAAGAGAACCTTGAGTGTGGTACGTGGAAGATCTAATGTACTTGTATTTGAGGAAAAGAAACAGTGAGTGATGAAACACACCTATGCTCTGCATTTTATTTAATAGGGTAACAGTGCTGTGATATGATGTGCTGGTCCCAGGAGAGAAACGATACACAACTTATCTATTGCTGTATTACAAATTACTGAAACTTAATATCTTGAAACAACAAGCATTAATTATCTCACAGTTTTATAGGTCAGGAATTTGGGTATAGTCTAGCTGGCTGGTTCTGACTAGAGTCACTCATGAGTTATACTCAAGATGTAAGCTGGGACTACATCTTCTGAAGCCTTGTGAGTCCGCTGCTAAGAAGGCTGATTCACACAGCTTTTGGCTGGAGCCCTCACTTCTTCACTGGCTGGAAAGCTTCACTCCTCTCCGTGTTACCGCACTCCCACAGAGCTGCTTAATGTTCATAAGGCATGGCAGCTGACTTCCCCAGAGACAGTGAGAGAATCCCAGGTGGAAGCAGTAGCTTTTAGAACCTAATCATCATTTCTGCGATATTCTATTAGCCACACAGATAAACTTTGGTACACTGTGGGAAGAGACTACACAAGAGTGTAAATATCAGAAGGAGGAATTATTGGGAACCAATACAGGGCTAGCCACCACAGAATGGTTATATAAGCAGTGGGGCAAGCTGGAGTTCACTTAGGGTAGTGATGTTGGAGCATCTCGAAAGTAGCCTAGCTAAGGTTGAAGAAAATGAAGTTATTTGTACGAAGTAGAACAAACTTGAAAGTATATTTGTTTCTTAGGAGGTGGTTCCTATGGTTACATTAAGCCAAAAAACAAAAACAAAAACAAAAACAGACCCTATTACTGGTCATCCGTTGATACCTGCTCCATGGTCTGGGCTGGTGCCTTTTTATGGATCATCTAACTGAATATCCAGGGGGAAAACTTTCTCAAGCTTTGTGGTCTCTGCAGAGCCCTTTCTTTCATGCCAACTCAACAATACATTTTAAAAAATGTTTTGCAATATTTGATTTTGCCTTTTAAGTGTTGCAGCTGGGAAGGTCTTTCAGGGTATCTACTTTGCTATATCACCAGAAAGGAAGTCCACCTCTTTCTACCTGGCAACATACCATATTGCATTAGGGCTCAGACACAGGAATTAAACTAGTGAGTTTGAAACTCTAGTTTCACCACCTACAAGGAGTGCCGTTTTGAGTGAGTTATTTAACTTTTCTGTATCTTTGTTTCTTTAGTAATATTACAATAGTAATTTATAAGGTATTGTAAAGTCTAATTTGCTTATCTATATCATCTATTTAGAATGTGGCATATAGTAAACATTTAATAAATAGCTACCATTAAGCCCTCTAATGGGTGTTAAATGTTAAATAACACCTTCTATGTGAAGGCTAATAGAATTAACTTCAGATAAAAGTCTTTCTTTTTCTATACTCTTGAATCTCATTTGTTCCAATGGCAACTGTGGTATTATTTTTAAGTATTTACATGTATAGATGCCACTATTAACTTAATTATCAAGTTTTATTCATCTTTGTATATGCTTCTTACATGTACCATTCAGGTTGCTGAATTGGATAGATGGATGAATTAACGGATCGATGAATGGATGGATAGATGGATGAACGAATGGATGGATAGACGGATGGATAGATGGATCGATGGATCGATGGATGGATGGTCTTTATGCTGCAGGATAGAATCAATGAGTCCAGTTGGAAAGTTGAAAACTTGGAACATACTCAAGTACTGAGGCAATAAGAAAAGATTTTAATAGCAAAGAGAAAATTGATGTGAAATTGTCCTCTCTTCAGGGAAGAGGGTCATAAACAATGTTAAAGGGCCACTAAAATCTCAGTAGTTTTTATATTTTCTTCATCTGTCTGGTTGTAGACCAAGGCACTGATTTATAATCTATAGTATTAACTTCTCTCAAGGCAGCCAAACGTTAATTCCTTGCTCTGGTTACAGTGTCTATTTTGGAGGGGAAAAAGTATTTTAAAAAGGAAAAAGTTATTAGCCTTCACCAAGGCAGCCTTCTGCAAACCAGTAATTTCCCTAAAAATGCAAATCTGATTCCATTTCTGATAGTCTGTTTACTTAGCTATTTGAAAGAAAAAGCTATTTTGAAAAGAAAAAGATTTCCGCAGAAAAGTGTCCCATAAGTGAAATGATGATAGCATAGTCACGAAGACAACAACAATTCTGGCTGAATTGTTTAATCCTTCATTCCTATTTACTTTTTCCAGTGCCTTTTTATTGGAGGTTCTGGCGCTTTTTAGGATCAGGTGAATTTATCCTTACCATGTGGTAGGTGGGGCATAGAGATGGGCTTGTCCTTTGCTTGTGCCAGAGACTGACCTCTGCATTATTTAAGTTGTCCTGCCATATTTGTTGTTCCACGTAAGCTAACGATCCACTTCCAGATATGGTCTTGGGTCACACCTTTCAAAATGCTGGGAAGGATTTCCTTCTGCTTTGACTCTCCAAGTGGCCCCAAATAATATATTATTCACTGTTGATTTCCATCTGTAACACACATCCATATACATACCAATGCCGATCTCATTAGCATGATCATTGTGAAAAGAATAGCATTTAAGACCCAGGTATGGCCTTCAGTGGTTCCTAAACAACTGTCAGCAGGCTTCTTGGAAAATGAAAAATTAAACAAAAAATAGGTAAATGAGAAGAAGCCAGGCCTTGCTATTCTGAAGAGTCTTTTGGAAGAGTAGTTTCTGTGGGGAAAAGCAGAAAATGGGGCTAAACTACTCCTACATAATCCACAGGGCAAGTAACACATAGATCAGTAATTAAACCTTTGCTTGCTGGTACTCCAAGCCAGATGCATTCTAAACAGGAGCCATTCTTCCACACATTTTCAGAAAGCAATGAGCTGAAGGATGTCATATTCTATTGTGTGGCAGATGTGTTCCCACTCATCAGAAGCTTCGTGGAACATTTTTTTTTCAACTTAGCAATTTTTCTATTTACTTCAATTTAAACTTTGCAATACCTCCTGAGATTAGCAAGCTTCTTCTAAAAGGAAGAAAATTAACATGCTTATGGAGCAGGTTTTCCTAAGCTATCACAGAACGGAAAAGGCAGCTGTGGACTCCTCTGAAACAAAGGCAGCAGCAGAATGGGGGGGAAAAAAACCTTCAGAAAACTATACTCGGTTAGCACCTTCCCTCTGCAACACAAAACCTTAAGCATCAGAACAGACAACCATGAAGGTGACACTTCAAGAAAACTAAAGGAGGTGAGATTTCGAATGGTTTTGCTTGAATTGTCTGTTTAATGCGTATTTGACCCAAACTCAAAGGAAAATATCAGGTTATCCTGACACAATTCCCCAAGTTGCTTGAATTTCCCTGTTGAGAAATATGAATGCCCTTAAGATGGGGCAATACGTTTCTGTGCAGTGCTCAGGAATATTAAAAAGCATATGTAGTGTTAAATAGTTATGTTTTGTATTCAATATATTATTTCTTACTAATTGTCCAGGGGAAAAAACCCTATATATTTATAAATAACACCTTTATGTTTACTGTTCTTCTCAACCTTCCTACCTTAGTTGTAAAAGTTCAAGATTCTTGTCTTTTTTAATGGTATTTCTGTTTCAACATTTTTTTTGATTCTTTGTTTCCTGTTTACAAAGCAAAGCACTTGCCATTAATCTCTCTAGACAGAACATGTGAAGGTCGGATATTACTTCTATTAATATCAGTCACTATTTGGAGAAAGGAGAGTATGTGTTGCAACATTTACAGCAATGCACTTGCTACACTAATTATATAAGTGGTAGAAGAAAACACTTCTACATTATGGAATGGGATTAATAAGGCAAAGGATTCCAAGTATATTCAGACAAAAATGAAAACTGACCAATAACCTATGAAATCCACATTAAATCCAGTTGAAGTACATGTGATGTGTGTGCTGTACTGAAATCTCAGAAATTCTGTGCCATGGGTAAAAATGAAATTTAAGAGCATGAGCTTTCTGCATATAAGGGCTTTAGTTTATTGAAGACACTAAAATGTCCATGTTGAGAGTCTCTTAATGTGGGAAAAATAAAATGAAAAATCTGAAACCTGTTTCCTACACAAACTACCTCTCCAGATTGCACTTTCCTTTTTTTTAATGTTTATTTGTTTTTGAGAGAGAGCATGAGTGGGGGAGGGGCAGCGATAGAAGGAAACACAGAATCTGAAGCAGACTCCAGGTTCTGAGCTGCCAGCATGGAGCCTGATGTGGGACTCAAACTCATGAGCTGTGAGATCATGACCTGAGCCAAAGTTGGATGGTTAACCAAATGAACCACCCAGGCACCCCTTTACTTTTCTTTGAGTCAAAACGTATTAGTCTGTTCATAAGCTTAACAAAGATTATATGAATTTTCCTAATACAGATCCACATTCTATGTAAAAATTGTAAACTCTAAAAGAATTATTTCAAGTCTTCCATATTGGACTATAAATGAGCATATCGCTTTTCTTTCCCCATAGACTAGGATATTTATATAAGTATTCTTCCGAAGGAAAAAAATCATATGAAACTTACTTTATCACAGCCAAAATCAATGCACTGATATTTCTCTACAGTTACTGGACTTTGAATATTTTTGAACGCTTTATTTAGAAGCCAAGAATTTGAGGATGTGCATTGTCATCCACACTTTGTCTGCATATTCTGAATATATCATACATGTTAAAAATACTGAAAAACATCATTAAAATTGAACTATTTTGACTTATAATATGCCCAGATACTAGTTTTAAATCTATCACATCAATTGGATCTGACCGTATAACGTATATGAGTTGAAATATTTCAAAGATAGAGGAGTTAACTCTCATCCACCATGTAAAATATAACTGAATTTGTCCACATTTTTAGAAGATTGTCTTTAAGCCTGTTCTAGCCATCTATTGAGGCATAACAAACTACCTCAAACTTAATGCCTTAATATGACTAAAAACTTTTTTTTGGTTCACACATCTGCAATTAGGGCAAAGCTAGGGGGAAAGTTTATCCCTGCCCCATATGTCATCATCTGAAGAAGCTCAAAGTCTGGAAGCAACTTTCTAACTAGAGTCATCGAATGTACAGGTTGGCAAACTACAGTCCAGGGCCAAATCTGACCCACCAGCTATTTTTGTGAGTCAAGTTTTATTGGAGCATGGCTTTGCTCATTTGTTTATGTATTATTCTGGCTTTTTTGCACTATCACAGGAGAGCTGAGTATCTGTGGCAGACACTATGTGGTGTACAATGTAAGTATTTACTAGCTGGCCCTTTGCAGAAAAAACATGCAGCGACCTCTGAGATCAAAACTCCTTCACTTACATGTTTGGAAGTTGATGTTGGCTCTTCATTAGAAGGGCCCAACTTCAGCTTGGATTGTGGCCAAAACTCCTACACAATCTTCACCATGTAGCACTTTGGTTTTTTCATAACATGGCAGCTGGCTTCCCAAAGTGAACATCCCAAAAAGTAAGAAATGGAAAAAGTTAGTCTCTTAAACCCTGAAGAATAACGTAGTCCAGATTTAAAGGAAAGAGAATTCATACTCCCATCTCTTAAAAAGAAGACTATCAAAGAATTTAGGTTTTAAAATAACCCTAAACACATGACAAATCGCAATGATATATATTCAAACATTTATGGCATAGAAATTACTTACATATTTTTTAAATATTTACTAAACCCCTATAATGTAAAATCATCTTTATAAAAAACAGATATAATCCATGCTTAAAGAGTTATATACATTAGCATGAGTGAAAGGTGAATAATAACCATGTAAATGAAAAAAAATGAACATAACAATTTTAAGAAACAATAAGTATTACAACAGAGAGTGAATGGAAGGGTTAAGAGGGGGACTACTTTTGGCCAGGGAGGGCCCTGCTCCTTGATGACATTCCAGCTGAACATAAATAGCTAACTCTAAAAAGATATGAGTGCTAAGGACAATAGGCAAAAAGAAAAGGCAAACATTACTTTTTAAAATAAGTGAAGGATATTCAAGGGGCAGAAAGAAGACAAGAGGACAAAAGCATAATGGGTAAGGGACCAAAAAAGAGACCTAGTCAAAGAAGCAGCTGGGGTCAGACCACATAGCTCTTACAGATAATGTGGAATTTTGTTCTAAACCTAATGGGAAGTGCTTAGAATGTGATAGGGGAGTGGCATTCTTTGCTCTCACTTTAAAAACTTACTCTAGCTGTTATACAGAAAGGATTATTAATTAGAGTGGAGGAGATAAAGAGAGCATTGAGCCAAAGTGGGGATGAACATGGTAACCAGGTAAAAGAAAGGCCAATTGGTATAGTCAAGGTAAGAGACAATAGTGACTCCAACTGGTGTGCCAGCAGATGAGATGACATCAAACTGAATTAAAAAGAATTCTGAAAATACAGCTAGCAAGACTTAATGTGGGGTGTGTGGAGAAACAACTTGAATTGTATAGTGAGTTACTTTTGAAACTCAAGTTTGCTAAGCTATGACCTATCCTGGAATGGAAAACTACTCATTTAGTAATTGGAACTCAGCTTCTACCAGAAAGGAGTTTCCTTCCCTAGCAGTCTAAATCTAACAAAGCTGAAGTTAGTAATAGCCTTAGAGATAGCATCTCTAATAGCCCAGGTGCGAGGAAGGCTTGCTTTATGTGTAAGTGACATAGATTTTGCCCCATATTGTATGATTTCAGAGGGACTAAAAAAATGATCTTTTGGGAATTATTTAATCTCTTCTACATGTATTCTCATCACATAAATTTTTCAGAGAAGGAATCGAAAGTTAGAATTTACAACCAAACTGAGCTTCTTAGAAAACCCCTTGCTCAACGGGCATCTGAACCCAGACTGGGTGGTGTCTGAACTTTGACTTTTATTTCTCACAAATAAGGCTATTCCCATGCTTGACTCTACAAATGTAAAATGGAACGACTCAGGGTATCTTCCCCTAGACCACGGCCCCAGTGCATCTGCCTGTAGCATTATTGCATTGTGTGCCTCTCAGAGGGATGAGGGGATAGGGGATTGTGTTAACCTTTGCTGTTAAATATCTCTATTGAAACATATTCTTTAGGCCATATCACATGATACTAACCTCATCACAGAAAACAATGAAAAGGGAGCAATCAAGGGACTCCTTGGTTTTTTTATTTGAGACAAATGGCCCCATTTATTGAGATGGAGAAGAAAAAGAGCAATAGGGGTTTTTTTGTTTTAATTTTTTAATGTGTATTTATTTTTGAGAGGGAGATAGAGAGACAGAGCATGAGCAGGGGAGGGGCAGAGAGAGGAAGACACAGAATCCGAAGCAGGCTCCAGACTCTGAGCTGTTAGTACAGAGCCCAACCTGGGCCTCGAACTCACAAACCGTGACATCATGACCTGAGTTGAAGTCGAATGCTTAACCGACTGAGACACCCAGGTGCGCCAAGAGCAGTAGGTTTTACGTCTGTCCGTGGAAGGAGGAAGTAAAGTCAGAATTAAGAATTCCATTCGACCATACCAAAGTTTGGTTAGCTATAACACATTACAGTCACAGTTGGCAAGTAGAGAGCTATACTGAATCACAGAAACTCTGAAGATGACTAGAAAAGAAACAAAGGTAAGTTAAATCTGATCACAAATATACCATCAGTGATCAAATATCCTCCATGAGGTGTAATGAGAATGAGAGTTGTGGAAGAGGCAGGTAGCTCACCCTAGGCTCCAGAGCCTCTGATGGTCTATGGTCCCTAGGAGCTCCTCCTGCTTGATAGAGAGAAAAGCACACTTCCTGCCCAGAGCTTTGGAAAATGGTAGCCTCAGAAAGAAATAAAATTAAAAACAAAAGTTTTGAGAGATTGAAAATATTTTTTAACTGCATTCTGCCCCGGAAGCTAGGTTTGTTTAAAAACCAATATATAGAAAATGTTTACAAACTTCCCACCCGATCTGGTCACCAGTAGACTAAGTATAGGACTCAGTCTAAGGAAAAATGTAGAAAACTCTTCAAGAGCAGAAGCCACTTGTTATCATCTCATTGTTTTGTTTGTTTGTTTGTCTTTCAATCTGGGAGAAAAGCTGGGAAGGGAAGACAGAAGGAAGAAAATCCCAAAAGCTAAGTTATCTCCAGCAGTGAATTCAAACTCACCAAAAGGCAAGACCAACAAAGAATGGAAGAATCTTTATGCTAATAAAAGTTGAGCAGGGGATATAAGAAAAAGTACATGATAGCCCACATTGTGAGTCCCCCCTATCCACTATGGGTTAATAATCCTTGCACAAATCCTTAGGTTTTCTGTGTTTCCCCTGTTTATTCAGGAAGAGAGTGGGAGAAGGTCCTGCAGAGTAGCAGCTGGGGATGTGCATGCAAGCTGACATTCTGGGAGGTCTCTGAATTCCTCAGTTAAGAGTGTACTCTCACCTTGAAGTAGGAGAACCGTACAAGCCCAAAGATAACTCCCGTGGAATAATACACACTCAGCTATGAGCTATAATCTTCAACGTGTTGTATGGCTTAAATGAGCTAATGCATAATCAAGTGCTTGGAACATGTCCAGGCACATAGTAAATATTCAAGAGCTATCAGTTAACAGTATTATTTCTATTTTAGAGTTGCTGATTTCCTTGACTTCAATTATGTTTTTTCTTACTTTTATTTCTTCACGATGACACAGGCATTTACAGCTTCAAATCTGATGCCCTAGCCTGTGAGAAGTGACACTCTGCTAGAAATTATTTTAGAGCTGGTAAAAACAAGCCCTCACAGTAGAAAGCAAATGTCTGAAGACAGGAATGTGTACTAGAAAAGACAGTGTACACATGTCTAAATTCAGCTTCTCCTCATCTCACTAAATGTGGACACAAGTGCTGAAATAATACATTCAGATGCTTCCCCCTGAATGCACTGTAACAACATTTCAAACATTTTCAAAAATACTCTTTTTCTGCTTCAAGAAAGAGCTCCAAATTTTGATGATGAACAGAGATGCCCATTTGCTTGCTTGGATTTTCATCTTCACATTTGCTGAAACCTAGGTAAATGAGATTTAGGAAGACACAATACAAATAGCCTTGCACAAAAGATTTCAAATCAAATGCCTCTGGTTCTATTTCCAGCTGTCTACATGTACCTTTTTATAGTTGTCAACTTCACTATTCCTTTTAGAAAAAAGGAAGGGAGTCCAGCTGCCCTGATTCATAGTTCCTCAGGCTTCACCCCAGGAATTTCTCTGCTCTGGCCAAGACTGAAAATGACTTGAGGGCCTTATGCCAGTAGCCTGTTAGTGAGCATAAATGATAACCCTAGAGATATCATCTTCAATGGTCCAGGTGCCAGGAGGGTTTGCTTTATGTATAAGTGACATAGATGTTGGCCCATATTGTATGATTTCAAAGGAATTAAAAATGACCTTTTGGGATTTCCTGAATCTCTTCTGCATATTTTCTGATCACAGAAATTTTTCATAGAAGGAATAAAAACTCAGAGACAATAACTAAAGAATCGGGGTTGGAAACAAGCATCTACTTAAATTCACATTCTGGTCATTTTACATATATGGGTCATATAATGACTTGTGTATATAACATAGATTATATACCATACAATGGAACCTCTCCCTAATAACATGCATTGCCATGGGAGGGGGAAAACACAACAAGGTTCCCACATCTCTGGGCTGGAGAAAACGTGGGGGAAGAAAGCAAATATCACATTGGGAAATAAGGAAAGGATGGGACAGAGGGGAGGATGAAGACAGGCATAAAGAGGGGAAATTCGGAGCATGGAAAACAGATTCGGCCTTTGTGAGATGATAGGAAGGACTTATCAGTCTTTGACCCATTCCTGATAAAGAGCTCCTGAAACCCTTGCAATTTCTTGTGATAAGAGCACTAGGAGCATCTTTGGTTCTAATATTTGATACTTGGTCCTTGACCCCAGGTTCCTGATAAAGAGCTCCTGAAATCCTTGCAATTTCCGGGGTGATAAGAATGTCTTTTGTTCTAATGAGTTGACTCTGGATGGGCTCCCAGATGGCTCCTGGATGAGGAATGGTCACTGGAAAGACTAAACCATGCTTAGAAGCTTAGAATTTTCATCCACCTCCCTCCTTCTCTGGAGAAGGGAGAAGAGCTGAAAATGGAGTTAGTGATCATCATGCCTGTGTAATGAAGCTTCCATAAAATCCTCAACAGATAGGTTTTGGAAAGCTTCCAGGTTGGCAAACACATCCATACTGAGAAGGTGATGTACCCAACTCCCTTAGAGACAGAAGTTCTTGCTCTCAGGACCCTCCCAGACCTCTACCTATGTATCCTCTCCTTTGGCTGCTCATCTACATATGCATCCTTTATACCATCCTTTAATAAGCTGGTAATTTTAAGTGTTCCCCTAAGCTCTGTGAGCCGCCCTATCTAGCAAATTAATAAAACCCAAGTAGGGAGTCATGGGAACCTTCAATTTGTTACCAAGCCGGACAGCAGTAGTGACTAGCCTGGGGAACTATTCCTTATGATTGGCATCTGAAATGGGGAAGGTCTCATGGAACTAAGCCTTTAGTTGTGGGATCTGATGCTATCTCCATGGAGATACCATCTCAGTGTCAGAACTGAGTTAAATCATAGGATATCTAGCTGGTGTTGTAGAGAACTGCTTGGTGTTGGACCACACATTTGGTGACCAGAAGTGTCAGAAGTGTTCTGTGTAAGTAGTAAAGAGTAAAAGCTTGGATGAAGTGGCCCATAGAATCAGAGCTGAGAGTTGCAATTTGGGAAGTCATTGCACTCTCACTAAGAGGTCAGGTATACATGTTTTCCACAGGACAGATGTGGAATGAAAGAAAGAACAATGGAACCAGCACTGAGTCTTATAAAAGGGACTTTTTCTAAGATGGCAATGGGACTCCTTCTGAGAAAGTCTGAATGAGAATGAACTTTCAAGAAATCAAGGGCAAAGAGAGAGGGCATAATCCCTTCTTTAAAAAAAAACAGCAAGTAAAGAAACCTCAGTGTCTGGTGTCTCTGAAAACCCACAGCAATGCCCATGCGTGAAAGAGCATAAAACATCCACTGTGGTTGACATAATCAAATCTATGGCATTCGTTTGGAACTTAACAACCCCTTAACCTTTCCTTCTTTCCTTAGGCACCTTTCTATATAGACTTCTAAAACCTAGGTTGCAAGATGGCATTCCACGGTAGGGTGAAATGCACAGCCCTTTACCCGCTGCAAAAGTTCTGCTGCTGATGGCTGGCCCAAGTTGGTGGAGAGGAGGAATTTTGACTGAAGTTCTGTATATTAATTACATGGTACTGGACATAATGATTATTGATCAAGGGTGAAAGGGGCTTGGGGGCAATATGCTGTCTGAAAGTGATCACTGGATCTGTCCTAGATTTCACCCAAGTGATAGGACACAACTAACCCAACAGTAAAGATATTAAGTGGATGTTATCAGGAAAGAGCAACACTGCTTACTCTCCCACTCTAAAACTCTGATTTTTTAACATAACAGCAACAACTACTTTGGTCTCAAGCTTTGATGCTGACAATTCATTGCTACTCTTTTTCTCTAAGCAGTTAATGGAAGCCCACTTAAGGACAGACTAGACTTCTCTAAAAGAAAGGCAGCTGTGGGTCACATGATGCAGTTCTCAGAGAGAAAAGAAGACCTAGGTAATAACCCTGTGCATCATCTTGTTGGGGTTGAGTAATATGTGGAAAGAGAAATGCCCTCTTCAAGACAGGCAAAAAGAAGCAGAGGGAAAAGGGATGGAAGGACTCATTCTAGGGGTATCATGGTGAAAATACACATTATGAAAGGCACTGTGGAGATTAAATGTGTATCACACTATACCCTTTGAATTAATAAGGGCATTGTTGTACCAGCTTTGGTTCCAGTGTTTACCACATTTCATCTATTGCAGCCAGCTGCACGGCTAGAAGACTAAAGAAGGTTTAATTTCAGACATTTGCCAAAGAGCGTACTAGAGTATTTGCAATAAATAGGTAGTTTGACATAAAACTCAAATTCCCTTGAGGCACCTGGGTGGCTCAGTTGTTTAGGCATCCGACTCTTGATTTTGGCTCAGGTCATGATCTCACAATTCGTGAGTTTGAGCCCTGCGTTGTGCTCTGCACTGACAGTGTGGAGCCTGCTTGGGATTCTCTTCCTCCCTCTCTCTCCGCCCCTCCCATTCTCTCTCTGTCTCTCAAAAATAAAGAAATAGAAAAAAAATAATAAAAAACTCAAATCCCCATGCATCTCAGGACAGTGCTTTTAAAGAACAGAAATAGCCCAGAGGATGCTTTCTCTTCTCCCAAGTTTTGAAATTATAAAACTTTTAGGTCTGGAAAAACATTTCCTAAACATTTCAGACTATGAGTGTGAGTCCATTATGTCTGCTCCAAGCCACATAGGCTAATCTTGTCATGAGGCTTCTGCTCACCTGTTTTTGTGTTCAGCCTGACAACCATGAACTGGCTGAAACTTGAGTCCCATATTTACCTGCTGTACTTGCCCAGCTTCTTGTCAATCTGTACTCCTACCCGGGCCACCACTGCCATCCAGCCTTCCTGCTCCCATTTTGCCTCAACAGCCTACTACCTACTAATTACAGAAGCCACTCATAGGACAGCATGAGTCAGAAGCTGCATCTCTAGCCACAGCTTCTGTCCTGGCCATCTATACCTGTGAATAGAAGCATTGCATGCTTATGGCCGCAGGGTCTCTTAGATTTGTACAAGTCTACCATACAGATGAATTGAAAAAGTTCAATCCTATCTGATTTCTAGAGGGATACAACCTAATCACATTTTTCCTGAACCAATTATCTTTTCACTAAGGCAGGAATCGGATTCTTTGCCAGTGGGCTTAACATTTTCTGCCAAAAAGTATTTTTTTTTCTCATTCCACATAAATCCTAAAAGCAAACCCTGATTTTTCTTTGCAGACTCAGATTCATTGATCATGTGACATCGTCTATTACTGGCAGTGCTATTATAAACAATGACTGACATGAAACGAATCACTCGATCTGATAGGTGCTAGTTGAGTGAGGTGATAATTCACCTTTGTTCGACCCCTGAATTTCCATTGCTTTAGGTGAGATATGTTATACACTTTATCTAAGCAGAAACACAGCCATAGAGGCAATTTGTGGGTTTTGTTGATGTTTTGAAACAGCACTGGCACTTTTCAAGACTTAATCGGAAAAACCGAAAGCTCTTGTTTTAATCAGATGGGAATTCATTTCCCCTCATTGGCACAAAACATAGTTAATGTATCTTTAAATAAAAGTTGGTGATTTCCTTTCACTTCCTGTTTCTTCTACTTGTAAATATAGATTCAATCAGATTATTACCATGACAAATTTGAATCTACGCTAATGTCTTCACCTGGCAAATATCCTTTACCAAGAAAACTTGGCTAATATCACTCATTTCACTATCACACCTTGTTCTAACACATGTAGGTTGCATATGAATAAATTCTTGCTCTCAATCATTTTTTAATGAATCTTTCTAGTTTTACTGATAAATAATTGACATGCAACACCATGTAAGTTTAGGGTATATAGCATAATGACTTTATTTATATATATTATGAAATGATTACCATAAGAAGTTAAATCCATTATCTCATATAGACACACACAAAAAAGAAAAAGAATGTTTTTTTCTTACAATGAGAATTCTTAGGATCTACTCTCTTAATAACTTTCAAATGCACCATGCAGAAGTGTTAACTATGGTTATCACATCATACATTACAACCCCAGTACTTGTTTATTTTATAGTTAGAAGTTTGTACTTTTTGACCACTTTTATCCAACTCATCCAACAGTTTCTCAAGGCATAAAAAATATTAATACACACTTTGGGTCAAATGCAGATATGAATATACATACAGGATGACATTTTGGTTTCATAACATTTATTCCATCTATAAACCTCAAGACACTGTGGGCAATGAGTTTTAAACAAGTTAAAGAATAGTCAAATGTTCATTTGGATACTTTTTTTTTCCTTACAATTCTTCACTAGATTATTTCCTAAAGAGTAGTGGATGAAGACTTTTCCATTCCATTTAGATGTTACCCAGTGAGAATTTCTGTGGCTTGTATGAAACTTAAGACCAGTCCATGCATTGGATCAGACTGACGATGGTCAAAGGCAACAAAAAGTTGACCAGAAAGTGTGTTTTCCACAGGTGAGCCATGAGAAGGGTGTGTGCATGTGCAGCCTCAGCCACAGTGTTGGCTGTTACATTGGTGCAGTGCCTGATCCCGTAGAGGATGTGACTGGAAAAGCCACAGTAAGTGGCCCAGACCTAAAATGAATCTTTCACCTATTAGTCACAGTCTAAAAAACCCACTCTTTTGGGAATAGTTCACTTAAATTAACCCCTATGATTTTTTAATAGCCCCTCTTAAAAATGCAAATTTCTCTGGCAGGGATAAAACCTCATGTCACTGACACTTCAGAAAAAGTGAGTTTATCTAACACTGCTTGTCCTGACAGGGGAAACATGGAGGCAGCAGTAGGTCACTAGCTGTCACAGGAGCATAAGTAGACTAGACAATGAAAAGCAGTACAAAAGCTGAAGATAAACTTTGCTAGCTTCACAGTTTTTCCCAAGATGGTCCTATTCAGCTGAATACGTCTCTGAGGAAAGATCACAAACTGCAACTTGTCTCAGCCTATTTTTCTTTCATAAAACTATGTTCTGTCTTGACTTCTGGGCAAGTCTATCCATGATTCCGAAACCCTAGTTGGTCTTAAATGTACCCCAAGCTTTGGGTCAGAGCAAATAGATGTGAATACCAACTTTGCCACCTGAAGACAGTATGATTTTGAACAAATTCTTCAGCCTTCCTTAACTCCAATTTCCTCAGGGATACTAATATCAACCTCTCTGGGTTGTTGTGAGGATTAAATAAAATGATGCCTATAAAGGGCTTAGCAGAGAGCCTAGAGAAGCTACTGGGAACAGAAGTAGTTACTAGATTTATCAGGGTCATGGATGGAGTGGGGAACAGGACAATGCAAGTGGTCAGGACAGTGGCCGGTAAAATGAAGAGAAAGAGGTTGAACAGACCCTTGAAAGAGGAGCAAAGATGTAAATCAGTCTTATTCATGGTGTTTGTCTTGCCTTAGGATCAATCACAGTACTGAAAATACTCTGCCTGTCTTCCCACATCCAAGAGCATCCCTGAAATTTCTTAATGGCAAACAACATTAAAGAGGCTGACCCCAACATGCCATGCAAGCTAATGGACCAACTGGAACATTCTGCTATTGAAATAACTGTATGTGGTGTTTTCCTCCCCACCCTCTTCTCTTCACCATGGAGATAATTGCTTTGGAATAATCTATCCGCAGTCCCTATCCCTCACATCACTACCACAAGTACCACAAGCCCAAACACCACTTCCAATTACTTTTTAATGTAATTTAACCAAAAAATGAGGACTGAAGTAATTAGAAAACACATAAGAACATCACCTCAAAATAAAGGCCTCACACAGTTGATTAATAAAAAATTAATTCATCCAAATTATAAGGAATCCAGACATAAAATCATGGTTAATTTATATTTGCGTGGACTTGGAAATCTATGGACAGATTCTGCTTTAAACAAATATGCAATTAGAAATTTCAGTTACGCCACAGCGTGATGAATTTCAATAATGTTCTAATTTATATATCTCTGTGTTTTTTCATGTGGATACAAATGAAAAATATTAATAATTTTCACCAAGATATGTTTTTAAAAAGAAGGATCATTCTAAGAATCAATGTCCTAAGGACAATTTTGAGATAGAAATATTTAAGCAGTAAATTATGTAGATGGCACAAAAGTGGTGGTGTCTGTTTCTGATGACCATGATGTATAATACCAGACCAACAGCTTGTTGCTGAGGGTGGTCAGAAGCTTAGGGACCCAGGAAGTTTCTATTTCACAGAGAGACTGACATGATAATCATATATAAATTGACACTAATTGAAGTCATGATTATCTTTTCATTTGGTTTTGCAGTAGCTTATTTTCCTTCTTCCTGTCTCTACCTATTTAATTCCATCTTCATACCATGATCACACTAATTTTCCAATAATGCATCTCCAACAAGTTTATTTCCTGTTCAAAAAACTTTGAGTGTCACCTATATAATATTGCTTCAATCTACCTGCCTTGTCCCAAATACACAAATACACTCAGCTGTCAAGAGCATTTAAATGACTCATCCTTCTTCATTGCCACCCCACCCCCATTCTAGGGTACTCTCTGTAGCTCCTACTTCCACTGAGTAAAGTTGAGCGGAAAGACAGTACAAAAAAGTAATTACTAGTGTAGTTCCTGGTGTTAGACACCCTTGAGATCACACAGTGGTTCTACCTGATTATTTTCTTTCCATCCTGAAGACAAAGTTACAAAAAAAGACTTTATCACTTCTTACAAACAAACTTGGACAAGTGGTAACCTTTGTATCTATGCATTCGAAATAATAACTTCTACTATTTATATGATTGCAGGGAGGATAAGTGAGCTATTTCATGCAAAGCTCTTGGTATAATGCCTGGCACACGGTAAGTTTTCTACTGATGTCAACCTTTGGTAATTCTATTTTTACTCTATTTTTTTTATTTTTTTGAATTTTTTTTTTATTTTTGAGAGAGAGAGAGAGCATGAGTGGGGTTGAGGAAGAGAGAGAGGGAGACACAGAATCTGAAGTAGGCTCTAGGCTCTGAGCTGTCAGCACAGAGCCCGATGAGACCACGAGATCATGACCTGAGCTGAAGTCAGACGCTTAACCAACTGAGCCACCCAGGCGTCCCTTTACTCTAATTATTTATTTTGAAGCCCCCCTCCCCCACCTAAATCTTCACTCACAACAGTTAACTTACTCTTCCTCAAAGTGGTATGTGAACCTGTATCGTGAGAGGTAGACAAAGAAGCATGGTTGTCAGATTGAAGAGTTTAAACATTTTATTTTATTGGCAGTAATTGAGTTTTCTGGTAAAAAAGGGACATAAACACATCTGTAATGTTTAAAGACAATATTTAAAGCAGTGTATAAGGTATAGGAGAACAAAAAGAGATGAAATGAAGGCACACCAGTTAAGAGGTCAATAGAAAATTGCAGTAAAATGTAATTTATATCTGTCTGTTTGGCAGTGACAGAAGACATTGAAGAAGGATATAAAATATGGAAGTGAGGCAGAAAGAATAATATAATTCCTATGTTCCAAGCTTGAATAAAAACAAAATATCAGAGGATAAGGTGATGGGTGTGTACTCCATTGGGTTAAACTT
This sequence comes from Panthera pardus, assembly GCF_024362965.1. Classification (NCBI taxonomy): domain Eukaryota; kingdom Metazoa; phylum Chordata; class Mammalia; order Carnivora; family Felidae; genus Panthera; species Panthera pardus. Next base: position 45,267,213 of record NW_026526710.1, on the reverse strand, counting down.
CAGGAACCTCAGATTATCTATAATGGAGATGTGCAGCCAGCAGTTGGAAACAGGATTCTACATCAGAAGAAATAAATCAGTGCCAGAAACAAAATGTCACATGTATATATTGTTTGAAGCCATAGAATTGAACAAAGTCGCTGAAAACACTATAGTGTTCTGCAGAGGTAATCCAAGGCACTAGTTAAGAGGATCGAGTGTATCAGTCAGAGAGACTGTAAAAATAAGCAGAAAAGCAAAGTGTATGAAGACAAGAGAAAAGAGATTTTACAAGAACGTGTGGCAGAAACTTGGACCTGAATGTCTAAACCTGTGTTTCTTCTTTGTGGGCCCACATTTCCTCTCCCTGCCTCACAGTTTAATGTAGCCATAAAACTGGATTCTAGATAATGGAATTTGAGCCAATTCGTATACACAACTTCCACACCTGAGGCATAAAACCTGCCACTTGTGTTTCTCTAGGTTTGCGCAACTGAATGGCAAGTCTGAGAGCAATCTAGACAACTTGTTGAAGATGATGAAGTGTTGAAGACAACAGAGCTGCTCTCAAACTGGGACCCAGAATGAAAGTGTGGAGCTGATCACACCAGTCCCAGACCCCCACCTGGATGCCCATGGGTCCACAAAAGCCCACTAAATACTTCTATTTAGCTGCACCTGTAGTTGTACGGTTTCTTAGTCACAGCAGTGAAGCTTCCATAAGTGATACTGAAAGGCCATTTACAAGTCCTGACTGAAGAAGATGAGGGCTGAGAGGCCTGGAGATTTAAGGTTCTTCAGGAAACAGTTTCAAGAGAGTGAAGAGAAGAAACCTCTGTTTTTGCAAGTTCAAGAGTGATTGGGAAATGTAGAAATGGAAGCAATGAATGCAATTTTGGGGATGGGGAAAGATTCCTGCTAAATAAAAAGTAACAGATGGTACAAAATCCTGAGCAGAACACAGGGTGAGAAAGGCTTTGATAATTGGACGGTTTCACTTTGGGAATCCCTAGTCATCCCATAGATATTTCTGGAGTGGCTACCATGTGTCTGATGTTAGGAATACAGATATATTTGGGGAAAAGAAACACACAAATAATTATAGATTGTTAAGTTCTATGAGTGAAATGATCTGGTAAGTAATTTAAAGAGAACTAAGGGACTGTGGGGAAAATCATCTTTCGATTACCCACCATCCTATATCAACACTGCTGTTATTTTAAATTGATCAATTGTGAAGGATGATGAGTGAAGCTATAATCATTTCAGTGATTTGTCCAAAGTTATAACATTTTGGCCATCCATCCTGATACCTGGCATTATCATTATAGCAAATTTAATTTCAATTAGACCGTGTTTGAACCCATATAGTTTCAGAAGATATAAAATGGTTAAAAATTTGTTTTGCAGTGTGTTCCTTAAGAGCATATCTTGATAGAACCTTGTTGAGATACTATTCCATTGAAACAAGTGGGTACCTTTATTTTAAGTATTTTGTTTTGATAGCATGTGCTAATATTATGTGCATGCACACACATGCATATATAATGTAAACATGAATATATATTAATATTTAATAGTTAATATTGATAACAGCATGTAACAACATTGGTTGGACTGTTATTTGGCATCCTTTATCTCGGTGAAAACTTAAAATGTGCAATAACAATAACTCATACATTGCCCTCAACATATGTGAGTTTTAGAGAAAATTCTTTAGAAAGTCAGTTTTGCAATATATTTTTTACTTCATTTGCTGGAATTATAAGAGATAAATCACAACACAGACAAAATAAGAAATAGATAATATTCCATATGTGATTGATTTACCTTTTATCTCTAGAAGCACTATTTTTCCTTTATGTGCTGTAAAGCTTTAGTCAAATGGCCGGGAATATAAACTGTTTATGGTTTTTTGGATTGGAATTACAGTTTCTTGACCTATCTTATTCAGGCTAGATCCTTGTCACAGCTTATGAATGAATAGAGAAAACTTCTGAAGATGTTTAGATTCCGATTTTCTTTTACACTGGAGCCTCAGAGAGCTTGAAAAGACATTCCTCTTCCAAACATAACTATGATTTCACAGATTATATTCATTTCCATAAAAGAATAGAGTACATTTCAAAGTAGCACTCTGATTTTCAATGGAATAAAATAATGAGTTATTTTGAGAATATCTACAATTTTTAATATCATAAACTTTACTTCCTTACCAAGTCTTCCAAACTAATATATAAAGAATTGAATATGTAAACAACTTCACCTGCTCTTTTCTTTTGCCTATAAGAATCTTCTCCCTGGTTTGAAATAGTTAATTTGAAGAAAATAAATCATGCCATATTTATTTGCTTTTACTATATTTACTATTTTCACTTAAATACAAGTTCCTAAAATGTAATTTACTTTGCTATTTTGTTTGCTATAATTTCAACCTCCTCTAGTATTAATTGTACATGTCACAAACTGACAGCTATAAGAACAAAAAGACTTACACAAAGATTTTTTTCAAATCTCAGGCCAAAAAAATTGTTTTAATTCTCAATATATGTTGCCTTTTCTACCCTGAAGTATTCTCCTTTTATAAATGTTCCTTAGCTGTGATGACAAAAAATTAATTATGGAGTCATAAATTTGAATTAAATATTATGTTAATATTACACATTATGTTTTTACTAGTAGTACTTTAAATTATGTTGTGCCAATTCTTATTAATCAGACATATATATATATATATATATATATATATATATATATATATGACATGTATGTGTAATGCATATAATATGTAAAACACATAAGATACTAAGAGCAGAAACATCAGTAAAACTAAGTAAGTTATGAAGATAGTTTGAAATCCCTCAATCAGATAAAGCTCCTGTAAGCTTTCCCTAGGCAAAACTAGAAGCCATTACACAGAGAGCTCTAAAAACAGATTCAGAACTATCTTATTATAACCTCTATAATGTCAGAGCCAAGACCGAATTTGAAATGGGGGCTATCACACATGCTGAAATTTCTTTTCATCAAGTTTTCCCCATCCATTGGCCTATCCTCAGTGATGTTGATAAGTTGGAGTTAAAAAGTATTTCATTAACTGCTCAGTGACCGCATATTTAAAAATAAAATATTAGAAACCTTTGAAATTCATGCCTAGATTGGATGACAACTGTAGTAGACTAGATCACTATTAAGAGAATACTTACTTCACCTATACATTCCACCTCCATACTCCTCTGCTTCTTGCTTCTTGCCTTAGGGATGGGCCATGAGACTTGTTTTAACAACAACAACAGCAACCACAAGTATATTATATCTATCTATCTATCTATCTATCTATCTATCTATCTATCTATCCATCCACACACACACACACATATATATATACGCATATATATTAGCAGGATTAAAATGACCTTGCATGGTTGAGCCTGTACCCTTGCATTTTTGCCATCTCTGTGAAAAGAATATAAGAATATGCCCCAGATGTTTTTTGGTCCCAGAATTTTGAAAGACATTTGAAATAGGTCTAAATCTATTCCATAACCCAATGCCAAGCAGTCAAGCCCAGCCTAGATCTGCTGAACCATGGCCAACCTGAAGACCTATGAGTGAGAAATAAATATTTTATTTTATATACCATTGAGATTTTGCAGTTGCTTATTCTGTAGCAATATAGGTATTTAAGACAAGAACATTTGGAAAAAGGTGAGTGAGTCATAAATTTCAAAGGTGAAGGATGTAGGCAAAAGTTATTACTACTGATCTTCTAAGATCAGAAATTTTCTTTCAAGTTACCCATTACGAATGCTTTTGTTTCTCACGTGTCACTGCCTCTATGAAGAGGAGTAATGTTACATATGCTATCTCTAATCCTCACAAAAATGCTTCATATGAGATGAAATGACTTCCATTTTGTACAGGATCAAAAAAGTTAAAGGAGTTGCCCTTGTCCCCACAGGTGACACAACACAGAACAGCTGCCCTGAGTGATCAGAACTCAGGGGAAATGCATGTCAAGAAGTTACAAAGAGAGAGCCAAGTAATTTATGACAATGTGGAGAGAAGAACACTTCTGGATAATAATTGTAAAATAGTGCAGAGTAGGCAAGCATTTGTAATCTGGCACTTATCTTTCGGTCTAAAATGACAAATGAGAATATTTGTTCAAATCACTTTAGTGTTCATCACACAATCATTGTTCATGATATTCTCCAGATGAGATGTTGGTTTCATACAAATGAGAGTCACGCCATGTACAGTGAGAAAAAACATATTGCAAAGATACATAAGGTATAGAGAGCCATAAACACACAAGACAGTTCTAGAATCCCTTATTCTCACAGTGCTACTCTCTCCAATTGTGCATCTCCTTCTATCTGACGTTTTACTCCTTGTTCCCAACAGGCCAATCCATCTTGAATTCTCTAATCAGAATTATGGAAGGATGCAATCTGTTTGCCTCAGTAAATTTCTACTCTTTTAGAGCTCAGGATTATTTATTATTATTTCAGAGGTCAGAACTTTGAGTACAGAATCATTGTACTAGTCTATGTTACAAGTGGGATCCTAATGGGTTAAGTCAGGTTAATTGATAGTGATCCTAACAGCCTGGGCAGTCTGTCTGAACAGGGTGCGGTGGGCAAGGCAACCAAGAGGTCCTACTGGACACCACAGATATTGACCACCCTGTCTAGTGCAGGCAGTTACGTCATACTGAAGAGCAGACCATCCTGAGGAAGAGTAGCTGACATTTATTTTCTTGCTCCTGAGTGGGTTCAGGTCTAAGCAGTCTCCTGTAGATTGAAGCACAGTCTATATTTCCAAATACTGAATGGCACAGATCAAATTGGAAGCGTGATGTTTTACTCCAATTAATTATAAAGAGCTCATGCCATGTGTAAATCTTTCTCCTATAAAATTGGAATTTCTAAACAAAACAATTGCTGTTCAAATCTGATTTTCAGTAGCTTCCAAACTAAACACGTATTCTGCAGAATCCCTATATTTTCAAACACTATGCCAAACAAAACACTTTGATGGGCAGGATCACCAGTTTGAGAGGAAAAAACTCTGTAAAATAATGGTGTCAATGGTTCTGCTGCCTGTTCCTTTAAGCTTTCTTCAGAGGCTCAGAGATTAATTTGCCGTCAGAGCAACTGACAAGCATTCATTTACCGAATAATGATTTTCTAAATTTATAATTTATCTTGTTATGTGATGTCACTAATTAGGTAAAACTATAATTTATAAGAGTGGAAATTCCTTTCAGCTAATCATTATCATTGGTTTGAGTACTTGGAAGGGAAGTGAATATTTCTGTACACAATGCATCCAAGAGTTCAGAGACTAGACAAAAACAAAATCCAGGGTCACATATATCCTCCCCATCATCATATAAACTGCATTACGAAGGACTTATCTATAAATATAAGGCTCTGAGGAATATTAAGGAAAATATAAATGTGACCTGTATGGGCGTTAGGAGAGACTGAATAAAGGTTGTGAAATATGCGCTTGGAAGGGAAGATATATAAGAACAAAAATAATAAAACAAAGAATGTTGTGAAAAGCCAGTTCAGAAAAGGAATGGAGTGGTATTATATCTAAAAGAGTTTTAATATTTCCATAGCCCATGGTTCATCATTTTCAGTGTGTGCCTTTTAAAACCAGAAGCAAAATGCAGCATGCTAAGAAATCTAATAACCAGCGTTATAAAAGTAAATCTCAACCCAGACTAAGGATGGCCTTTACATAGTCTGAAAGTTCTGAGTTTCAGCAAAGAAAAAAAAATGTACTAGTTTTCAGAAAGGCTAAAATCAAAGGTGCGTCCCCAAAGCACACACACAGAGCTTACCCTCCAGTTAAATGGGAGGAAATGATTATATTAGCACAGATGCTGGCTTTCTGATTAAACTGTAAAACTAAAAGATGTTTGAAAGTATTTTAAAGGTTATTCATTTATTTTGAGAGAGAGAGAGAGAGAGAGAGAGAGAGCAGGGGAGGGGCAGAGAGAGAGGGAGAGAAAGAATCCCAAGCAAGCTCCACAGTGTCAGTACAGAGTCCAATGTAGGACTTGAACTCAGGAACCATAGGATCATGACCTGAGCTGAAATCCAGAGTCAGACGCTTAACCAACTGAGCCACCCAGGTGTCTCTGAAAGCATTTTAAAGACCACATGAGAAAGTGTGATTGGTAGCTAACAAAAGGATCTTTCTTAGTCATTTATATATAATGATTCCCATTTAAGAGGGTGAAAGACACTACATATTTTCCCCAAATTGCTGGAAAATCATTTTGTTTAAAACTGCTACGTTAAGATTTGTGTCTGTGGACATTTCCTAAATAAAAACTCCAAATTCATGACATTTGTGTCAGTATGCAGGTCAGGGAGAGTGGGAATTATTTAATTCAAACAAAATATTATATTATCAGTTTAATTTTATTCTTCAGGACAGACTCTTGATACTCTTGATGACCTTTTCATTGGAATAATTGGTAATTTTGTTAATCAGTCCTGTTTTATGAGATCTTAATATGCTGCCAAAAAAAAAAGAAAAGAAAACTGAGCTTTATATTGCAATTCTTACTCTTTTACAGCCACATCCCTTTGAATATGTTTAGTTAGATTATAACTCAAATACACATATGTTGAGAGCTATATTATATATCAACATATCAGAGACTTTTCCCAGGTTAAAACCACATGTTTACCATTTATATTCTCAAATTAGTATTCAGAAAATAGTACTTTCCCCAAATATCTATCATTCAAATAAATTGCCCAAGCTGCCCATATTACTAATAATCTGATAGTTTTCTGTTTCCTCCAAGGACAGAGTTGAACTTCACAGATAAAAGTCACTGCTTGAAGCAATGTTTAATGTTAAAGGTCCATCTGACTAACATTTATGCATATCACTTCTAGATTCTGGGATTATTTCTAAGTCAAACTATGTAGTTTTAGGGAATATACCAACTACAAACTGTCTCTGGGTACATGTATTGGCATGTTTTATGAAGGAAACAAAACAATACAGAGCGAGGCAACATCTATTAAATCAAGTGAGGAAGACGAGATGGCCAGGCAAATAATTATAGTACAATATAATACAGTTTACAGAAGATGGATATAAGGTATTTTGGGCCCAAAGTTGGGCACCCTCAACTCTGCTAAGCTGGGAAGGAGAGATTCTTGGGAAAGCTTTACAAAAAGATATTTTAGCTGAGCTGGGAAGAGTAATTGTAGTTGATTAGACAGGTAACAAGTAAAGAAGAAGAAATTCTGAGCAAAGACACCAGTCCATGGAAAATACAAAAGCCGAGGGAATAAAAGGATAAGCTTACGAGGAAAGAGGTTTGACTTCCATTGTAGCCTCATCCACTTACTCTTTCTGCTATCTTGGGAAGCTAGGTAGCCTCTCTTTGTTTTCCTTTTAAAATGGAGAGAATGATTGAATCTCCCTCTTAAAGTTGAGCAAAGATTAAAAGAGACATATATTTTGTACATCCCCTGCCATGATTCTCCCTTCCAAGTACTTCTTCCAGTCCCCATGGAGGTACTGGAGCAGGGAAAGAATAAAAGTAGAAAGCTAGAGGAGAGGTCGGTGTAGCATAGGTACTGTGAAACATGAGCATCAGAATAACAGATATCTGGATGTTTGTGGCAACAGATAGGACTGCCTATGGAAGGCTTCAAGCAGAAAAGAGATGAAATCGGATTTTTTTCTAGAAGTTTAACTTTGCTGGCAGCATGAAAACCGAACGCATAAGGGAGGGGAGTGAAAGCAAGGACGCCATTGAAATAATGAGAGACATGAACAAAGGACATGCACATCAGAGTAGACTGAGGACTTAGTGCATGATTGCCTGAGGAAAGACAATAGAAGAGTGAGGTTGACAGGGAGTATGATGAATCCAGAAACATTGCCAAATGTCTATGTCTAGCAACTCGATAAAATAAGAAACAGATAATCATACAAAATAAAGTATAATAAACTACAGACTCCTGTGTGGTTCTAAGTACCAAGGCTATAGAATCCAGAGCTGGAAGTTTTTCTTGGAAGCAAGAGCAGTAAGAGGGATAGCCTTTTAGAAGAAGCTGATCCTGAGGTGAGTCTGATAGGTGAATAAGATGCACATTCGTGATCCGTGAAATGAAGTCATAAGATGGATTCACAGCGTAAATGCGCTAGGCTGGACTGAACGGCTGCACAGTAGAATGTGTCATCAGGTATTCCTTTATGTACTTACTTACAGAATTATTTATGTTGCACTTGATTCTATACAGGACTGGAGACAGCTAGTTGTTCCTACGTAACAAACTGCAGGTTGGAAAGAGTTAAGGATAACCTAAAATACTGTAAGGAAAGGATGCATTTGAAGCACAAATTCAAATAATACAGCACAGAAGTACATAGTTTGCCAAGAGTGTGGAAGTTATTTTGCACTGGTCATTTTGAGCAAAGATACTCGGCAACTGAAAGATAACCAAGCAGAGCTTCAAGTAGGTAGCAAGTCTAGGAATAACATTCACTTAGTCGATGAGTTCTATCATACTCAAATTATAATCATAGATCTAGTCTTTAAAATTACCTATAGACACATTATTTTCCCAAATGTTATATTTCACATGATGGTGGTCATTAAACCACATTTTGCAGAGTCAAATTATTGCCTTTGCTATTCTTTCAGGTTAAATCTAATATTTTCGTTAACAGAGACTCAATATGGAAATATCACACTCATAAGAAGTTAAATGTTAACTGATCAAATAAACAATCCAGCCAACAACAATGAAACTACTATGCTTTTAGTCTACATCACCAAAACTAGAAATGTGAGCAGCTCAAATCATGTGACACGGTGAATGGTGAACCACCAGAGATACCACACTCTTGCCAAAAAATGTATAAAGGGGACATGGTAATTAATCTCACATATTTGAAATGACTTAATCAGAAGCTGGAATTACGTGCTTTATATGACCCCAAAGGGTAAAATATGTTTGTTGTTGGAAGTTATAGGTTGATTTGCTCCAATAAAATATGTCTAAGAATTTTTTAAGAAAGTGGTCTCTATGATGGGGCGCTGGGGTGGCTCAGTCGGTTGAGCACCCGACTTCGACTCAGGTCATGATCTCACGGTTTGTGAGTTTGAGCCCCGCATTGGGCTCTGTGCTGACAGCTTGGAGCCTGGAGCCTGCTTCAGATTCTGTATCTCTCTCTCTGCCCCATCCCCACTCATGCTCTGTGTCTCTGTCTTAAAAATAAATAAAACATTTTAAAAAAATTTAGAAAGTGGTCTCTATGAATGGAATGATTTGCATTCATGTCCACATTTCTGAATGTGGCATTCATGTCCACATTTCTGAAAGCTCAAAGAAAGCTGAATGACCCCTTTTCTGAGGGTTGTAGAGGGAATGCATTCCAAACTGATCCAAGGAGCTCTACTACTGACCAGCAGGAACATCTTAAGATGCATTATATTCCTTTTGAGCTTCTTTATTCATGGTAAAAATGACCCCTGCAGGGTCATTATGAGGAATACATTTGATTAAAGAATCAGAATGTGCTTAATGCATAAGGGGCACTTGACAAATGTTAGCTGAATATCAATCTGAAAGATTCCACTGGGTTTGGGTCAGGAATCACTTAGAAGATATCTCAAGGAATGAGCTATTTGCAGATATAGATAGATGATAGATAGATAGATAGATAGATAGATAGATAGATAGATAGATGATATTTTTCAGATAGATAAATCTGCATATGCCTTTTTAATGTAAGTAATTTATATCTTTCATTAAGCTTTATAGTGTTCATATACATGCATACGTTTGCTGATACTTTTTTTTTTTTTGTTTTTTTTTGCCTAGTCTCAATAGAAACCTAGAGCAGAAATAGGATAGCCTGGGTAAGTGTTAAGTTCACCTGCATTCAGAAACAAGAACTAACAGTTAATTAAATAATGTAGTAGTTTATTTCTCTCTTAGATAAAAGAAATTCCTAGTAGCTCAATTATGGTATGGCAACTCCATGTTCGTCAGGGTCCCCATCTCCTTTTCTTTTGCTGCTCTAAGCACTTTTAGCGTACTGTCTCACAGTTCAACATAAGTGCTCATTTTTCAGGTATAAATGTTCCCTTTTAGGCACTAAGAAGGAAAAAATAAAGGGATCTAAGAACTAGCTATTTTGGAAGTTGCACACAATGCTTCCAATTACATCTCGTTGGCCAAAACTTGGTCATTGGCTATATTTATCCTCAAGTGATCCTGAGAAATAAAATATTTTGGCTGGTGAGCAAAATGCCCACTTAAAAATTGAAGTTCTTCTTGGAATAAAGGGGGAATATTGGAATGGCACATCTGCCATAGGTGAGTAGACTCAAATATAGACTTTTCTTTAGGAAGTATCTTTGGACTTGTTTCAACCCCTGAATAAATATAGCCTTAAATTCCCAGCATTTTATGTCATAAAGTATGGCCAAAATTATTTTTCCCTGGGAAGCTTTCAAAACAGGAGTGATCAATAATCCAAGAAGACACTAAAAAATGTCAAAAGTGTCTCAATTTAGCTGATGCTCAGAAATATGATTTGTCACCATACCCACCAAGATGAATTAGTCAAATATCATACCCTCCCTTGAAAACCAAATTAATTGACTTGTTACATGAAGTTATTAGACATAAATTATTTTGGGTTTTGAAAACCATCTGTTAATAATAATTCTTTTAGTTTTAGAATAGTAAGTCATTTTCCCTAACAATATTTAATAAATAAGATCAAATATTTACATGCAGTCCATTCCTTTTTTTTTAATAAAACCATGTCATTGGTTTACAGAAGATATTTATTTTTATTTATTTGGTTGGAGATAGTTTATTTCAAAATGGCTTCAATAGGAGTCATTAAACTGTAGTGAAGGGAAAAATAATTTTCCTCTGCCCTTTTAATTTCTGAGAACCCTGTAATAAAAGATAGACGGGGGAGAAAAACAGAAGTTTATTAACATGTATATCCAAGTTACTCATGGGAAATAATCAGGAAAAAATGAAAATGGCCAGAGGTGTCTTAGAGTTAGCTTTAAATACCATCTTCAGCAAAACAGAGAAGAGTGTGGGGGAGGCCAGTTGTGGAGAGGTAACCAGAAAAAGTATAGTAAAGAGAGTCAGGTTCGTTATGCAGATTTCAAGCCAGTGTCTTATCCATTGGTAAGAATCTCTTGTGATTTAGTCATCCTTTTCTGCCTGATCCAGAGAGAAAGACATACTTACAAAGGAAAATTTCTTTCATAAATGGAAATTTCCCTACAGGTGAGTAATTTCTAGTCTATTCTCAGAGTTTTTCCTGTAAATTCTTTCTCAAAATAATCAGCTCAAAATGACCCTTATGCCAAAGAAACATTATTTTGAGGGTGACTTGTTCTGCCACCTGTCATTCATGTGACCAATGATCTAATATATAACATTGTTTTATAAGGCTCAAGGTAGCCGTTTTGTCTACTTAGCTGATATTTCTTCTTCCCTAGTGTGACCCTTCTGCTAGTTTTAAGTTGCAGTGTACCTATATCCATGATTATCAAGAGAAAACAAAAAACAAAAAAAAAACTGTAGCTTCTCTCTTCCAAAAGTAATGATTATATGGCAAAGGAAAACATTTTACTATATCTGTTTTTTAAAAATTAACATTTTCAAGTTAAGGGATTTTTAAATAACTTACAATAATTTAGAAGACATTAGTCATCTAAAAGTTTATTAATGAAGAAGCATCAAGCCTTGATTTTATTCTTTATGTTGTATTCATTTCATGAATTATTTTTAAAGATAAATCTGTACTGTAGTATAAATATTCCTGTCCAGTACATTTTAGGAAATATTTATGAAATATAAAAGTACCTTATTTAAAACTATAAATCTTTTTTTTAATGTTTTTAATGTTTATTTATTTTTGAGAGAGAGAGACAGAGTGTGAGCAGGGGAGGGGCAGAGAGAGAGGGAGACTCAGAATCCAAAGCAGGCTCCAGGCTCTGAGCTGTCAGCACAGAACTGACCTGAACCGATCATGACCTGAACAGAAGTCTGGTGCTTAACCGACTGAGCCACCCAGGAGCCCCAGAAATGTAAATACTTTTCAGTTCACTCAAACTAATAAGGTAAATCTTGAAAAATAACCATCCCACACAGTGCTAAAAGAAATGAGCTATCAAACCATGAAAAGATATGGAGGAATCTTTTTTTTAAATAAATAAAATAAAATTTATTTATTTATTTTGAGAGTGAGAGTGTAACCAAGGGAGGGGCAGAGTTAGAGTGAGAGAGAGAGAGAGAGAGAGAGAGAGAGAGAGAGAATCCCAAGCAGGCTCCATGCTGTCAGCACAGAGCCAGATGCCTAGCTTGAACCCACAAACCATGAGATCATGAACTGAACCAAAATCAAGAGTTGGACACTTAACCGAATGAGCCACTCAAATGCCCACCCTTTTTTTAAAATTAAAGTTTATTTATTTATTTTGAGAGAGAGCACAAGCAGGGCAGGTGCAGAGAGAGAGAGAGAGAGAGAGAGAGAGAGAGAGAGAAGAAAAGACAAGGAGGAATCTTAAATGTATATTACTAAGTGAAAGAAGCCAATCTGAAAAGGCTATATTTTTTATAAGGATAACATAGGACATTCTGGAAAAGGCAAAACTATGGAAAGAGTAAAAAGATCAGTGGTTGCAGGGGTTGAGGGCAGAGGGAAAAGAGTGGGGACAGTAAAGAGTATTTTTAGGGCTGTAAACATACTATAAAAGTGGATGCATGTTGTTATACATTTGTCTAACTCCACAGAATATACAACAGCAAGAGTGAACTCTAATGTAAACTCTAGACTTTGGGTGATAAGGGTGTGTCAGTGCAGGTTCAGCAATGGTAACATATGTACCACTCTGGTGCCAGAAGTTGATAATAAGGCAGGCTATGCATGTGTGAGGGCAGGGTGTATATGGAAAATCTCTGAATCTTCTCCTCAATTTTGCCAAAAAAAATAATAACTAAGCCTTAATTTTTAAAAAGTCCACATTGATACACAGTAATTTTCAATTTTCCATCCAATTCTCTCCTCTATTTCATATATATTTCAATTTATTTGGAATAGAAATTTTCAGAGTGTAACAAGATAACTTTAGAGAAGCTAGAAACATTCATTATCTGAGATATGAAAATGTCTCAGAACAAAAATACATTTTAAAAGAAGCTTTAGAAACATGCTTAACATAAATGGATGTTAAATCTGCATTGAACTCAGTGTTATTAGCAAATGATAAACCTCTAAAATTAACTATATTGTCATCTGCTTAAAATGTGGAACTTCTAAGCTCTCGAAGTTTCCATTCTTTGACTTTAATGTAATACAGTGAGAAGTTCATTATAATGTAATGTTCAAAACATTACTGAGATACAAAAATTATCCCCAAGTTAAAAAATGCAGTTTGCTGTTAAGCTGACATTACAGTTTATAAACAATTTCAGATGGGAGTTCTTGAAGTTTTTAATGGCATCCATCTTCAACACAGCTCCTATTTATCTCACTGAAAGTGTATTACATTTCAAAATCTAAAATTAACCAATTGAAAACATTTACAATTAACAACATAAATACACTGCCTTAAACAGAAGCTCATTATCTCTCAGGAAGACTTCAATAACAATCCTAATGGATTTCCTACCTCAAACTCCTTGCAACGCACCACAAAAAGTACACTAACAGGACAAAAATTTGCAATAATATAAGGTAATTTCTCTTTGAATATGCCAAATTAGCCAAGACAAGTTTATTTTTGTGTCCACTGTTATTATTTTTTTTTCTGTATGCATCTTTATTCACTATATGGAAATTCTAAGTGGAGAAAATAACAATCACCATTATTTATTGGGCACCTACCAAATTCTGCTTTCTGTTTTCATCACTTTGCTGCATTATCTCATCTCATTCTTACGTTACTATAAGAAAGCCATTGCTCTTCTGAAACAGAATTCTACAGAAGTTGTTAAACTGCCCTGAACTTTCTTTGTTAATAATTAATGGCTGACTGCGATTTAGAGCCAAATATATGATTCCAAATGTGTTTTTTTAACCGTTATACTGTACTGCTTTGCAGACATTCCTGAAAAATATAAATATTAAAAACCAATAGTTTTAATATATTTATATATTTGCTTTATAACAAAAGTCTCTTGTTTTACTGTTTTTAAAAAAAAAGTTTATTTGTTTTGAGAGTGAGAGAGAGAGAGTGCAAACAGGGAAGGGGTAGAGAGAGGAAGAGAGAAAGAATCCCAAGCAGGCTGCATGCTGCCAGCGCATAGCCTGATGTGGGGCTCAAATCCATGAACCATGAGTTCATGACCGGAGCTGAAACCAAGAGTTGGATGCTTAACTGACTGAACCATCCAGGGGCCCCAAGATTCTTTTGTTTTTAGTTATATATTTAATATTTCTAACCATTAGAGACGTGTAAGATGTAAGTTTAATGGAAATAAATTCCAACTTGTTTCCCTTGACATGACTAAGTTTCACATGGTTAAGAGATGATGGATGCGTTCACAAGATAAAAAGCTCTTGAAAATATATGAAACAAAAAGAAGAAAATATGTGAAACAAATTAAGATGATATATATCTTGTGCTAATAACCTGAATTGTTCTCATTGCAACATAGCTTCTTCCAACAGATACATTGTGCACCAACCCTATACCAGAGAATATCATACCATGTGTTGTTCTTCAAATATTGGAATATTATAAAAATTGCTTAGATTTTATACATTTATCACTTCTAATGGAGAAAGAAGTGACTTTAGGATCCCAGGGGGCCTCACCAAACATTTGTGTTTCTCGTGACCCTCTCTTGTTTAAGCTTATGACAAGTGGTTGTGTTTCTTTGATGAAACTTGAAATGCCTTTCTCATCTATTTTTATTAACTTGGAAAGAAATCGGATGAAAACGATTCTGTGCTTTGCTTTATTTTACCACCCTTCACTAAGCAATCTGTTGATAGCATTTTAAACACGATTTAGGAAGAGAAAGTTATATTAGATATAACTAACAAAAGGGGCAAGGGTAAACTAAAACAGAGCTAAGATCCCATTTCTGCATTTTCAGCCATGTGAAAGCAGCAGTTTTACTTTCCCCATTGACCGTTATCCTGGGAAAAGCAGGCTTGGGTTCCTATTGGTCTGCTGGTAGAGTAATTGAGGAAAGCAAAGAGAAGAATAAGACAAATACTGAATTGCAGAATAGGATATGGTAAGCATCATAAGGTACATATTTACTAACTGCATGTGGAGGTTCAGCTGAGACAGAGATCACAATTTCATATTTTTGTCATGCATAAATGATATTTCAGATTAGTCTTAAAGAAAGAGATCAAGATTGAGGTAGAAGAGAAGCAGATAAACATAAAAAGTACAACTTAACTTATGGATGTTTGGGAAATCTTAACTAGTCCTCTTGTGTCTGTGCTCAAGGAATACTCTGAAGGCTAATATGAGATAAAACTGGAAGTCTTCACATTTTTTGAGTGATGTAGTTGGACCTAAATTTTAGAAAGATTAATGTCAGCAATATGGAAATTGAACTGAGAAAGGGAGGGATGGGGAGGAGAAATGTCAGCCAAGAGGAATGATCCAAGTCAAGGAAAGAAATAAGGAAAATCTGAATTAGGATTGGATCAGTGGGACTCTAAGGAGTAGAGGACAGAATTGACGAAATCTGCCAGAAAGTACAAAAAATGGAAAACATTTTTGAATAAAAAATAGAAGATCAGCCTGGGGTTCATACGTTCAGAAAATATAAGTTACAGAAAGTCAAAATGGACCGGAGCAAATTGGCCCAGGAATAATTCATGAAATCTACTCAAGCTGAAGAAAGTGGAATCTCAGAATGAAAGTCTCCACCAAGAAGGCAACAAAATGAAGGAAAAGAGACTCACAATTAGGTGACGGGTATAACTTGATTTTATCTGGAATAAAATAAACATCTTAATGGCCTTAAAAAGGTAAAGATGGGTTTTTGGTTCTTGCGATACCAGCATAGACCTCAGGATGTTGGAAGAGTTTAAGCCAAAACATGGATATCGGACCAAATTATACAACTTGTATCAACAATGTGAATGACAAAATTAAGAAAGAAGAATAGAAGAGATCCCTATATGCCCTGTCTTCTCAATTTGGTCAAGTGGTAGATATCATAGCTTTAAAGATCTGAAGATGTGGGGGTGAGGCTTTGTTATTTTTAAGGAACAAGCTCACCCACAAATGCCTTGAGACAGTTACAAGGATTTCCACTTTACGGCAAAACAATGCAAGGGGCTCAGTCGGTTAAGCGTCTAACTTTGGCTCAGGTCATGATTTCATGGTTCATGAGTTCAAGCCCTGCATGGAGCTGTCTGCTGTCAGCATAGAGCCTGCCTTGGATCCTCTGTCCCCCTCTCTCTCTGCCCCTACCCTGCTCATGCTCTCTCTCTCAAAAACAAATAAACATTAAAACAAACAAACAAGGAGAATCCAGTATGCAAAAACAGGTTCTGATACAATATCTAAAATGTGTGGCACTTTTGCTGACAAAGAAGGAAAAGGAAAAAGCAAAAACTGTGGACCAGAAAACAAAAAGCCCGGTCAGGGAACACCAAATGCAGCAAATACCCAAGGAAATTCAAAATCAAATCCTCAGGTGCCTGATTACCTTCCAAACTGTATTTTATTCCTTACTAATCTGCCAAAGGAGACTAATGAGATAATGTTACCCATGCTGTTTAATCAGTTTCCTAGTTTCAAGAAAGAATGTTTGGTACCTGGGAGGCGTGACATGGCTTTTGTTGAATTTGCAAATGATGAACAGGCTGGAGCTGTCAGGGATGCTTTACAGGGATTTAAAATCACACCGTCCCATGCCATGAAGATCACTTATGCCAAGAAATAACATATGTTGATAGTTGTCTTTAAAGGATTTGGTGTTATTTATAGTGTTTGTTTTGATAACATTTAGTCAGGCCACTTTGACAGTTGGGGGTGAGGGGGAGTGAAAGTTAAATTTTGCAAATGATTCCAAAAAATACCTAGTCTTTGTTTTGCATCAATGAACTATGAAATAAACAGGCCTGAATTTTGTATAATAAACTTTTATTTGTATTCGAAAGAAAGAAAGAAAGAAAGAAAGAAAGAAAGAAAGAAAGAGAAAAGAAGAAAGAAGGAAATGAAGAAGGAAGGAAGGAAGAAGGAAGGAAGGAACGAAGGAAGGAATGAAGGAAGGAACGAAGGAAAACAAGTAACCAATAAAGGATCAGGATACAAAACACCCAGATGCTTTATGCCCAAATCACTGTAACTTTTCTTTCTTTCTTTTTTAAACTTTTTTAAATGTTTGTTTGTTTGTTTGTTTATTTATTTATTTATTTGTTTATTTATTTATTTATTTTTGAGAGAGACAGAGTGCGAGCAGGGAAGGGGCAGACAAAGAGGGCGACAGACTATGAAGAAGGCTCCAGGCTCCGAGCTGCCAGCACAGAGCCTAACGCGGGGCTCAAACATACGAACCGGAAGATCATGACCTGAGCTGAAGTTAGACAGTTGGCCAACTGAGCCACCCAGGCACTCCTAGCAAAGCCTTTAAAATTGTAAGGGAGAATGATCTCAAATTATAATTTTCCATACAGACTGCTAGTCAACTGTGAAGGATGAATAATGGCATTTTCTGATATGTAAAGACTTCAAAAAATCTCCCATTGATCCATTAGCAGCAAAGAGTAACTGGAAGATATATTACAGTTAAAATAATTAATTTACTAAAGTTAAAGTAATTAATTTACTACAGTTAAAATAGTTAAACTAAGACACAGACAACACAGAAAGTACGGAATCCAATACAGGAAAGAGATACACAAAGGAAACTAACAGGAACATGGTGAAGGCAAATCCTAAAACAAAAGTTGCAAAACAGGTCTAGAGGACAATCCATCCAGACAGGAGTTGGAGGACAGTGACTTCCAAGAGGGATACTGCCAAGAAGTTAATGTTAATGATAGAGCAACTGAAGTATTTCAATGTATTTTCTGGGTCATCCGTAAGGTCAAAGAAGTTGGTGATTAATAAATTATACAGGAAACAGAGAAAATAGAAAACCAAGGCAGTCATTAATTCCAGGACAAATAAAACATTGCCTAAGAAAAGTCATTGTAATCACACTACAATACTTCTCTTAGCTCTGAATAATATTTGCATTGTCATAAATTCATGAACATTAAAAATTAATTCAACCAAAAAAAGTGATATATAAACTACATTAGGAACATCAGGGAAGAGAAAGTATTTACCTCAAAGAGAAGCAAATATATGTCTTCCATAATAGAGAGTTATTAAATAATATCTAAAACAGAAGGACCAAGAAATGATAATTTAAAAACGAGATTCATAAAGGCACAGTGTAGGGAATATGGTACTGTAATAGCATAGTATGGTGACAGGTGGCATCTACATTTGTGGTGAGCATACATAACGTATAGAGATGTTGGATCACTATGTTGAACACCTGAAACCAATGTTAACATTGTGTGTCAACTACACTCAAAGAAAACATTTTTAAATGTGACTTATAATATGGAGGCAACCAGCAGAAGTAACAGCTCTAAAGGTTAAATGTACAGCCTCAATGATGAAAAGAGGGCAATAGAAAATACTCGGCTTTTGCTGTAAGCAGAGTACAACTATTTGACTTTCAAAATTATTTACATATATAACTTTGTTTAAAGAAATAATTAAATATAGAAAAGATTCTTCACGTTTCCAAGAAGAAGATAAACAGGACTGGTAGAAGAAAAGCTAAAATCTGCAATGGATTAAGAAAACAAATGTGACTTAACATTTGTATACAATCAAGCATTGATGCTGTTTAAGTAAACATCAGATATTTTCAAACACTCGAACCTGCAGGGAATTCACCACATATAAGGTCATCTTTCAAAAATATTAATTAAGTAATTAAATGATTTTAACATAAAATGGAGCCAATCAAAAGCTCAAAGTAATGGGACAAAATGCAGGGATGATGTTTACAGAACAGAATACAATGTTATAAAATTTGACAATTAACGTATATTAAATCCTTTTCTTAAATTGAGACTTTTGGAAAGAGGTGGTGGAAAATGTGTGAATATGGTAAAGGTCCAGGCACCTGGGTGGCTCAGTCACTTAAACATCTGACTCTTGATTTCTGACTCTCAGGATTCCTGAGTTCGAGCCCATGAGGGCTCCTGGCTCCACACTGAGAGTGCCAGGCTGAGAGTACAAAGGCTGTGTGGGATTCTCTCTCTTTCTGCCTCTCCCCCACTGGCACTTTCTCTGTCTCTCTCTCAAAAGTAAGTAAATAAATAAATAAATAAATAAAAATTTTTTGAGTGATAAATGTGTTTCAACACCTGTCTAAAACTGAAATATGTGTTTCAGGAAATAAAACACAATGATTTCAACCTTTTAGTCTTTCTCATGTTTTTTTCTATAAAGTTAGAGGTATCTATAGAAAATATTTATTGAATTGTTTGCAATTTCTTTAGTTTCTCCTTTTTATAGTGTCTTCATTTTTTAATAAAGTAAAATAAGGTGAATAATCTTAAATTAGCCTTCATAGCGCAATCCTGTTTAGTAGCATTTTGCTTCCCTATCAGATGAGGATCTTTCCATGTGTACCTATAAAAAGAACAATATCTGAATGTAACTTAATAATAACCAGGGTTATACGGAGGGTATTTGTTTTTCTTTGTATTCTATTTGAATTCTTTATAATGAGGCTGAATTACAGAAGTCTAAACCAATAATTTTTTTTCTCAAAGGGAAAGAAGAGGCAAACCATAAACATCCATTAATGTCAGTGAGGAGAACCCAGTCCAAGTTTTCTGTTACGTAGGTTGGCAGAAGTTTTTCCCAATATCTGGAATCCATGACTATATTCTGTGGTTATTGTAAGCAAGGCCCCCTCAGGTGTTTATCTTAAATTTTATCACTCTGTCCTCCCTCTGCTTACTCTATATGACAGGGGACTCTGCTGGAGTCTGTGAAGACATCGTGTCCCTCTCTGTACCCTTGAACTCCCATCTTCTCAAGATATTTTAAACTCTTTTTTTCCCTTCCTTGATACATGGTTTATTCTATCAGACTCAATCTGACTGAGAGCCCAAATGTTCAGGCACTTTCATTTTATCCACTTCTACTACAGTCTCCAATTTTCAGTCAGAAAGCTCAATGTGCCTCTCCCAATCCACTGCATCTTTGCCCTTGTCCTTTGTGCATTGCTGTCTTCCACCTGGCTTCTCACTCTCGTCAGGTTGATCTGGAGGTCACCTTCTGGTAGTGTCCTAACGGGTCTTCTGCTCTGACAAGCAGGTTGATCTAATTCCTCACACACACCATAGATTAGATTCTGGCATCCATCCTGTTTCTGTGCCCTGGTGAAGCTGGATGGCTCCCCCACCCTTCCTCACTAACTCCGTCTGGTGCAGGGCACTGAGGGCAATTCCTGACGAGCCTTTGTGCCAGATAAAAAATTTCGTTAAACTTATTCAAAAGGGTATTTTTCAAGTTAATAACCAGAGGCAGAAGCAGTAGCCAAGAAAAGAAACTAAAGTAGGGTACCAGATGTAAAGACATTAAACCAGCGGAGTGAAAAGACAGAAATAAGTGGAGAGGTCACTAATGAGGAAGATGGTGTAACAGTAGAATGAAAAATAATTTCTACAGAGCTTACTAATCTAGGTGGTTAAGAACATAAACTGGAGGATTGTCTCAAGCCTTAAATGGGTTAAATCTATACTTGTAGGAATGTAGAATACTTCACACAATTAGGACTCACTGTGTGAACCAGCTAAAATATGTCTTCCTCAGCTCTGGGTCTTGCTTGAAATGCTGGAATCCTTATACATAACCAAGTCTGATGTCTGGTATAACTGCTACAATGCACAAAATATCTGTTCTAGAAAGAAGTATATTGGAATAAGCATGGTGTTTAGCCTTCAGTCTCTGTTCCACTGGGTGAGACCTGAGTCCCTGTACCATCCAAGATGGGGCAGTGGAGGATCTGATTCCAACTTGTGTATTTGCTTTGTTCTTTTAAGATACAAGCACAAGACAGATGGAGAGGCCCCTCAGCTACTGGGGAGTCCTTGTACCAATTCATCTCCCAAAATACTGAGAATCTCCCAACCTCTACACAGTTTCTATCCCTGAAGAAGGGGAAGAGTTTATGGATCCCTACTTTGTCACTTTGTCATGTACAATTAATAAAGTATACTGTGCCCAGCCAAAAAAAAAAAAAAGATACACCAGGCACCATGTATCCATTTAGGGAATCCCTGTCTGGAGAAGCACAGTATTCCTCTCTGTTTTATTCTTTAGATGGATCCATGTAAGTGGGGCTATTCTAAATATCAGCATACACACCTCTCATAGACTCTTTGGTTTGCTCATAATTGGTTCCTGACGCTAAAAGCAGCACATTCAAGTCTTTTCTCTAATAGGAAGAGAGTTTTTCAATGTGTATGATATGGTAAGCTATAGTCAAGAAAGCAGGTGGGACTTCCCTCCTCAGGCTGATAGTTGTTTTGTCTTCCCTTGGCAGCTATCCCAACTCTATCTCACAGATGCCACAAATAACAACACATTGCCATCTAGCTCTGAATATACCTGCATTCCTCTACAGCAAATGCCTCACAAGAATTGCTTGCATAGACAATCTGCATTTTCTCATCTCCCATTCTTTCTCTCTTTTTTTAAATATGAAATTTATTGTCACATTGGTTTCCATACAACACCCAGTGCTCATCCCAACAGGTGCCCTCCTCCATGCCCATCACCCACTTTCTCCTCCCTCCCACCCCCCCATCAATCCTCAGTTTGTTCTCAGTTTTTAAGTTTCTTATGGTTTGCCTCCCTCCCTCTCTAACTTTCCGCCCCCATCCTCCATGGTCTTCTGTCGGGATAGAAGGAACATACTTAAACATCATAAAAGCCATTTATGAAAAGCCCACAGCTAATATCTTCAATGGGGAAAAACTGAGAGCTTTCCCCCGATATAAGGAACACGACAGGGATGTCCACTCTCTCATTCTTTCTTGAATCTCATCTAATCAGGCTGTCTCCAGAATTCCACAGATCACTTTAATGGAGGCTGCCAACACTTTCATATTAATAAATACAATATTTAATGAGACTATTGAGATATATTTTGAGACATCGAGAGGGTTACTTTTACATGAAATTCAATGTGAATAGTGCCCTCAGAATGCTTACAAAACAGTGACCCTGGTATAATTTTCTAAGACTTATTTAAAAAAAATTTTTTAAGTTTATTTACTTATTTTGAGAGAGACAGAGACAGTACAAGTGTGTGTGTGGGGGGGGAGGGGGGCAGAGAGAAAGGAGAGAGAGAGAATTCCAAGCAGGCTCTGTGCTACCAGCGCAGAGCTTGACATGGGGTTCGAACTCACAAAACCATGACAACATGACCTGAGCAGAAACCAAGAGTTGGATGCTTAACCAACTGAGCCAGCCAGGCGTCCCTTAGGACTTAATTTTTAAAGTTAATATTAATCCATTAAGTTGCATCAATGTTGTTGCACATGGCTAGGTGTATTTATTTCACTGTTGAATATTTGGTTGTCTGAATATATTTCGTTATCCATTCTTTTTTTTCCTTCATGTTCTCTTGTTTTTTTGTATTAAAGATGTCTTTAACTTTTTAGTAAAATATTCTTGTACATGACTTCTGGTATATATATGCAATGTTTTCTCTTGAGTCATTTGGTATGGGGATGTTCATCTTTACAAGATAATGGCAAAATATTTTCCAAAATTATTATTTATAGCAATTTACAAGAAGTATTTTTTAATCCACATCTTCAACATGTTGCAGCATCAGACTAATATTTTTTTTTGCAAATTGAATGGGTATGAAATGATATTTATTTATAATCTTGATTTGCATTTCTCTGATCATAAAAGAGGTAGAACATCGCTCCACATGTTTGCTGGCCAAATGCAATTTACCTTCTGCGAAATGCATGTTCACATATTTTGCCCACTTTCCTAGTAAGCTTGATATTTCCATTAACTTAAAGATTTTATTTATGTTCCTGACCTAAGGTTTTGTCAATCATGTAAGTCATAAATATATTATCTCAGCTTTTAAATTATATTTTTAATTTCTTTATGTGTTATGATAAATTATCTAAAATGTAGAAATCAGGCAAAAATATGGGGAGCATAACTTTCCAATATCATTCAGGGGCAAAGACCACTCAATAGCTATGTAGGAGAATATATACTTAGCTAAACCCACTATGTATGATTATTTGAAGGTTTGGGATTGACAAGTTTCATGTTAACCTGCATATGTTGGTCTTGCACAGAAAAAATAATTTCAACTCACTGAAACAGATAACTCCTAAAACTATAGGACAAATCAAGATTGTTCTATTCATGCTAGGCATTAGCCAGCTTTGTATCTCATTCTGCAAATTTATCCTAATATGTCTTTATTAAATTACATATTGGATTAGATTTAACCATAGAAGCTGAACCAGTAAAATACATATATATATAGTTATACATACAAACATATATACAATTACATATATACAGTTTTATACACACACACACACACACACACACACATACACACACACACACACACAGTTTTTTATATACAGTTATATATATTGGGGTGCCTGGGTGGTTCAGTTGGTTAAGCATTTGATTCTTGATTTTGGCTTAGGTCATGATCTCTCAGTTTGTAGAATTTAGCCTTGCATTGGGCTCTGCCCTGACAGCACAGAGCCTGCTTGGGATTCTCCCCACCCCCTCTCTCTGCCCCTCCTGTGCACACTCTCTCTTTCTCTCTCTCTCAAATTAAATAAATAAGTAAACGTTATATACAGTTACATATACAGCTATGTAGAGTTTATATACATACATATATCATATATATGCATAAACACACATATTTACACATACCCATATACACAAACATGAATCTATGTTTTCGAAATACCCTTTCAATTGACTTTAACGTTATAATGCTTCTGTCATTATTTAATAAGTTAAACAGAATGTTTAAATGTGCTCATTTACATGAAATCTATGATTTTAAAAATTGCACTTATGATTTCTGGAACTTCTACTAAGCTAAGCAATTTGACCAGATGCAGCTCAGCAAACTCTCTTGCCAAAGAAGTGCACATATGCCAAGACCAGGTAGGTGTTTTCTTGCATGGTGCCTTGCATGGTGAACTCCAAGCTGCAAAGGAATTTTAGCTTTATCTTTTTATTTTTGTTTTTATTTTATTGTAAATGTTATTTTGGGGGGTGCCTGGGTGGCTCAGTCAGTTAAGCATCAGACTTTGGTTCAGGTCATGATCTCACAGTTTGTGGGTTCAAGCCCCAGGTCGGGCTCTGTGCTGACAGCTCAGAGCCTGGAGCCTGCTTCAGATTCTGTGTCTCCCTCCCTCTCCGCCCTTCCCCCACTCACACTCTGTGTCTTTCTCTCTCTCTCTCAAAAATAAATAAACATTTAAAAAGTTTTTAATGTTATTTTGTGTTTTATTTGCTTTTGGTGCAAACAATAATAATTGAGGATTTGGTTTTCTCCTTAAGTATTTTGTAGAATACACTAATGATGGCATCTGGACCTGGAATTTACTTTTTAGGTAAGTTTTCAATTATAAATTCAGTTTTAATAGATGGTTATTCATGTAACCTATTTCTTCGAGAGAGAGAATTCTTACCTGTATAATAAGATTTGTTCATTTTATAAAAGTTTTCAATTTACTGGCATAAAGTTGTCAATTATATGCCCTTTATTATCTTTCAATTTTTTTTAAATTAACCAATTCTTTTGTTTACAAAAGCCAAAGCATATTTTATGTAGTACTCTCTGGAAAGCTAAGGTAATAAATTTTGCTACTATTTATGCATTGAAAAGACCACTAAGCATAGTTAGAAGGAAGACCTCCCTAATTCAATAAAAAAAGATTTCCTTCTTTGAGAGAAATACTATTTTTTAATATCAGTTACATATGAATGAGTTGCAGTATATAATTCTTCACATATAGTCAATAGTTTTTAAATTTATATGAGAAATTAAATGCTGAGCCTATTCTCAGCCACATCCCTCTCCATTCCCTCATTAGCATCTGTCCCAATATTAGTGAAGACATCTTGCCACTCTGAAGAGAAAGCTAGTGTTTAAAATTATTCATGTTTCATTAAAACATAGCCCCTACTCACTACCCAGCTGTTTCTTTGGTGCCCAACTAATTAGTCAATGATTGGTTCTTCCAACAGGACTTTCAAAAGAATTGTCAAGGGTAAGACGGCTCTTAGTACAGCCCATACCGGTCACCCTGATTTCTCTGACATCCTATGGACACAGGTGAAAAAACTCCTGCAGAAACTCACTTCCTAGGATTGCCATGTGTCCCCATGCTCTCACAAATCCACTTAAGACAATTTCTGTATACCAAATAGCCATAGGGAAGAAGGGGGAGCGATTAAATGGACTGCTTGGCTAGGCTGATAAAGCTTCCTATTCCACATTGCACTCCAAGTTTGAATAGATGTTGAGAAAGCCCCTCTGGTGCTTCCCTTATCTATTCTTCGATGTTCATCTTTCATGTAGACCAGAGTTTCTGACCTGTATAATCTTCCTTCTCTCTGATGAACTTTTAACATTGTTCACAATGTAGGTCTAGTGGCAATAAGTTTCCTTGAATTTTGTTTTCTGAGGAAAGTCTTTATTTCTCTTTCACTTTTGAAGGATAATGTAACAGGATACAGAATTCTATACTGGTGGGTTTTTTTTCTCTCAACACTGAATATTTCTTTCCATTAGTTTCCAATGAAAGCTTCCAATAATTCTTCCCCACTCCATATGTGCATGAGACACCTGATATCAAGTGGTGCGGAAGTTTAGCTTTCCTTTGCCTCTGGGCTGTCCCCAAAACTTGTTCTAGAAAATAGAATGCAATGAGAGTGATGTCTGGGGACATCTAAGCCTAGGCCTTAAGGAAACAGGGAACTTTCGGGGCACCTGGGTGGCTCAGTTGGTTGAGCGTCCGACTTTGGCTCAGGTTATGACCTCGTGGCCTGTGAGTTCAAGCCCCGTGTTGGGCTCTGTGCTGACAGCTCAGAACCTGGAGTCTGCTTCCGATTCTGTGTCTCCCTCTCTTTCTGCCCCTCCCCTGCTCATGCTCTGTCTGTCAAAAATAAAAATACATATTTAAAAAAAATTTTAAAAAAAGGAAACAGGGAACTTTCATTTTCTGCTTTTTGGAACCAAATCAGTAACTGCAAGAAACTAAAGTTATGGGTGTGGGGGAGGAGGGAATAAAAGGAGAAGGAGAACCAAAGTGTTCCTATCGATAGATTCCAGAGAATACCCAGCACCAACTGCAAATCATGTGAAGAGTCATCTTTGACCTACCTCAGTAGATTCCCCGGATGACTTGGAGCAGAAAAATCATCTGAGCTCAAACCACACAATCAGAAGAGATAAGAAAATGCTTGCTATTTTAAGCCATCTGAGTGGTTAGAATTGCTATGTAACAGTAGAAAACTAAAATATAGGCTAATTTAATATATGACTTTAAATTTTCTTATCATCAGGATGGCTTCAAATAGAAATTCTAAAAATTCTGCTTCCCCTTCCCCACACAAAAAATTAAGTTAAACCTAAAAGCTGTCTTGAGATAATTTTTTAAAGAGGATCCATGGGAAATTCTTTATGAATAGGCTAATATTTGTTATAGTTTTCTGTGCATTGCCAGGACTGTAGGACATAACACGAAAGAAAAAAATAGAGAAAAAGTCCATGAGGTAAGATTAAAACTCTTGGCTACAGTGAAAGAAGTTTTATTGCCTGGGAAAGTACATAAAATATTTACATGAGTATAGTAACAAAATATATTTAGGGTTTGGTTTCTTTTCTAGTATGATCATAATTCTTATCAGTAAGATGAATCAAAGTTATATACCAAAATTCACAAGTATTTAATCTATGTTAGTCACAGAAAAATAAGAGAAAAGTCTAAAAAAATAGAATGCCCTGAGGTTTGGGGAAAATATACAAATAAATTCTTATTCAAAACTTTAGTTACTTATTGTATTTACAATTGTAACTGTATTAGAAGAACATGAGCAAGAAGAAGTCATGCATTATGGAGCACAGAACATTTTGGAAAACAGAAAATTATAAAACAGAGCAATATTAATAATTAGAACTTAAAACATCAGTCTAATTCTGATATTCGCTGGATGACTATATAAAATTAAATGACTTTGAAAAATTGATTTTTGACAGGTTCAATATTGAATTGAGAAGCCCAGGGGTACCTGGGTAGCTCAGTCAGTTTAAGATATGACTTTTGATCTCGGCTCAGGTCATGATGTCAAGGTTTGTGAGTTCAAGTCCCGCATCAGACTCTGCACTAAGGGCATGGGATCTCTCTCTCTCTGCCCCTCACCTGCTTGTGTTCTCTCTCTCAAAAATAAATAAATAAATAAATAAATAAATACATACATACATACATACATACATAAATACATAAATACATAAATAAATAAGCTTAAAAAAATAATTCCTATAAATTGAGAAGCCCATAAAAAGGAAACAGGGTCAAACATGCCATAGCACCATCTCCTTTAGACTTTCTATAGACATTGCATTTGCTTATTCGAACAATTCTGTCAATCTCATATGAAAGTCATTTCCAACATTGACTGACAGCATGTGGACAGGAAACACCTCAGTCTAAAGCCTTTTGACTCATAGTTCTGATGGAGAGGTAAGTGAAGGTACCAAAGCAGTAAATTATCATTGAGCGAGAGGGGATATGACTCTAAACAAGAAAAGCATATTCATAGAGAGCATAGTGAAGTGTTTTATGACATAAATGAGATATGTTGGAAAAAACAACAGCATGCCCATCCATTTGGACAGGATTACATTTAGAGAAAATTTTCAGAGCTTGTGAGAAATATTGGCAGCGCTGTACAAAGAGCCTTCAAACCACTATTCAGCCTCTGTTTAGTTCTGCTAGTCAAAAAATTTTAAATTCACATGCTCTTTGACCTACATATTGGATTTCAAAGAGTTTATATATAGGAATACACAAACAAACATTTTTCAGGGTGTCTGATTTAGGATGTTTATTGCAACACTCTTTGTAGTGACATAAAAATGAAAGAACAAAACATTCATCAGTAAGGGGCTTTAAAATAAATGATGATATACAATAGAATGGGATAATATGGTATTATGAGGAAGAGCTATATGTACAGATATGGACTCTAAGAATCATTCTAAGGGGGAAAGTAAAATGGAGAAATATAGATATAGTGTAATTATTTTGGGGGAAAATGTAAACAAATATATGAATATCTGTATCTGTAGATACATGTATAGATAGGTATACACATTTATTTTACAATAAAAGATGACTAAAAGATTCCTAACGGTAGTTGCCACTGGGGAGGAGGTCTAAGGAGGATAGAGAAGAGAGATGGAGTAGAGAAGCTGTCACTTCTAAGCAGCCAAAATAACTCAGATGGGAGAGCATTCGACTGGAGAAGATACACTTTTAATTTTGTGCTTCTGTATATTGGTTCAGTATTTTGAACTACTAGCTTGTATTATTTTTTTATCAATAAAAATTATCTGGTGCAAAAATAGGGGACCACACGTCTTCTTTGAAATTATCTATGTTAAAAATATTTTGTTAAATATACAAATAATAATTATGGAAGTTCAAACACAGGCACAATTAGCATGAAGTAACCAGACAAAGAAAACAAAACAGACAAAACTAGACAAAATTTCACCTTAAAGCAGGTAAACATAGGTAGTAATACTATCAGCAAAATGAAAGGAATGAAGAGTACAGTGCTCAGGGCTGCAGGTATTCTTGAGGATGAAGTTAGAATTCTCAGTCAGGTAAGTGCATTCGAGAGGCTTCTGTCACATTGATAACAGCTTGTTTCTTAACATGGTCTGTGGGTATACAGTTGCTCATTTATTATTCTTGTTTAAATATTGCCTTTAGATTTTATGTATTCTCTTATATATATTACGTGTGTCATATGTATATACTTATGACACGTAATATTATATATTATATAACATATAACACATGTATTATATATATATGTGTGTATATATATATGTGTGTATATATATATTATAGTTTGTTTGTTTGTTTGTTTGTTTTAGCACAGCGCTGTTTCAAAAATCGTTGGTTGATTAGTTTTCATGACCAGTCATTCTGAGTACGTGTTGTCTTCTTGACATTACCTGAAATATATCACTTCTAACCCATGTCGTCATATGAGGTAGGAACTATTAAAATCCTATCATATAAATGAAGAAACAGAGGCTAAAGAGTAGAAGCAATTTGCTCAAGGTCATTCAGTAAGGTGTTTGTATTTAATTAAAAGTTGTTCTGACTTCACTGTCCAATGTTCTAAACATAGGAGAGACTGCCCATTAAAGATACAAATGCACAAAGTGCTTCCAATTTGCTATTTCTAACTCATTGTTTGATGCTTTATGGCTCCTACATCTGGATAATTCTATCATGTGTCATGAAAAATTATATGTAATTTCATCAATCACAAGTTGGCAGTTAACCATGATAACATTATGTAAATAGCAAACATTTAGCAATCAAGGTACTAAATAAAATGTAAGACCTAAAATAGAATTAAGAAAGTGCATTTTGACTCTTAAGGTAATGCTTTGGATCATAGAAACCGAAGATTATAATTTGATCTTTCACTGAAGTATTTAAAATAATATTATTTAAAATTAAATAATTGTATATAATTTTAATTTTATATTTTAATAATTAAAATATTATTTAAAAGTGATCTTATTGGGACATACACATGAAGTTATTTATTTCACTATTTGTAGGATTTCACACAGCAGACTTTCATTTTCCCTCAGACAGTGTATTCTCTTCTTTTCTCATCCACCTTCTAAATGGGCCTTTCTTCAACACCCTTTTGATGAAAATTCCTATTCTTTTAGTTCAAGCTGTCAGTTTCCTCATTGCCAGAGATATCTTACAAATCATAGTGGAAGTCAGATTTACTCATTTGTACAATACTGTACAGCCCAGTTTTGCAACTAGGAAGCTACTCACCAGCTGTGTGACTTTGGGTGTTCACCTCTTAGTACAACTCATGTGTTTATTTGGGTTCTCCCCAAATCCTGCCGTCCACACGGCTCTCTGCAGCATCCAGGGCCCAGCCACAGGTCCATGTCATTGCTTTGTACCCTCAGGCATAGGATTAGGACATCTGATGCAAAATACTAATTCATCTTCTGGGAGATACACTTCTAGATATGAGTCTTGAGAACATTTATGGGCTGCCTATATTTTAAAAGTGTCTGTGTTGGTTTTTTTCTTCCATGTTAAAGCAAGTTACACATCCACTTTATAAAAATCTAAGTGAATTGTGAGATATTCTAGGTTAAACAGTTAAGAGAAGAACCAGACTAGGACTGTGACCCAGAGACCCTACCTGTACGCACAGATTACTGCGTGGCCAAAATAGCTGTTTTGTCTACCTTAGCAAGCAATCCAGAGATCCCTCATGATTGCTTCAACCTTAGTGATTGGAATTGATTGTGAAAGCAGCTGAAGTTTTTTAGTTATTCTGCCTCCAACTTGGGTGATGACTTATTACTGCAGCTATAAATGCTCTAGGTCCAGAAAGTTCACAAATAATCAACTGTTTCTCCGGTAGCAAATACTTATGATGGCCAGATAATAAGCACATGGGTGTCTGAGCACCCATGTTGTATAAAACAACAGAGGAGGGGCGCCTGGGTGGCGCAGTCGGTTGAGCGTCCGACTTCAGCCAGGTCACGATCTCGCGGCCCGTGAGTTCGAGCCCCGCGTCAGGCTCTGGGCTGATGGCTCAGAGCCTGGAGCCTGTTTCCGATTCTGTGTCTCCCTCTCTCTCTGCCCCTCCCCCGTTCATGCTCTGTCTCTCTCTGTCCCAAAAATAAATAAAAAACGTTGAAAAAAAAATTAAAAAAAAAAAAAAAAAAAACAACAACAGAGGAGACACTATTGTGCAAATACAAGAGAGATGGGAGAGAAAAAATATAGAAAAGACATAGTCCCTATCCTTCAGAATCATACAATGTCAGCCCATTGACAATTGACTGTATCAGGATATTTTGTCAAATAGTCTAGCAACTATTTTTCTATCTTTTTTTTATAATTTATTTTGAGAGAGAAGAGAGAGCATGCATGGAAGGGACCAAGAGAATCCCAAGCAGACTCCCCATTGCCAGGGCGGAGCGCTACCTGGGGCTCAAACTCACAACACATGCGATCGTGACCTGAGCCAAAACCAAGAGTCTGATGCTTAACTGACTCAGCACCCAGGTGCCCATCTATCTTTTTTATATTATACCCCATGATTTAAAATTTTCACCCATTCCATCTATCTAAAGAACAATAACAACAAAATAGTGTTGATGACTAGCATCTTTATGTATGTGTGTTATGTATGTGTGTGTATGGGGGTATGTGTGTATTACATAATGGTTCTCATGATCATAAATAATGTGTGGTTTTGTCATATTCATTTTCTCTAGTGTTTGAAATTTTTAGTTGTGTTCAAACCATGCCATTGAAATGTACGTTGACTCAAATGTGAATAATGCAAACCTACTTTTTGTTTTTGGGTAGTTTTGTAGTCAACTTTTAAAAGACCTGCTTTCACAAACTTTAGGAAAATAAACTTAAATAGCTAAATAAAATAATAGACTTAATTCAGCTTCAATTAAAATTACTGATTAATTCTCTGAGAAAACAGGCTATATAACAACTACATAGCAAAGATCAGGTGAGGAACAATGTTAAATCTTACTAGTTTACTGAAATTTATGTGGTAGCCATTAGGAGCTAACAAAATTTGTAAAATAATAATTCATGGGTGGACTGAAACACCGGATCCAGCAGATTGAATTTGGCTAAGGCCAAATTGAAAGCAAGTGGAGGGTTTACATACATCACTCAAATATTCTTAATTTACCAACTGTATGATTCTATTTCTGTTGAGGTATATTAACCCTATTTTAGTTTCAATTACAGCTTTGTTAAAAATAAAACTAGGAGGAAAGGTTTAAAAGGGGTAAGAAGAAGGGAATATTCAAATTCAGCTTGCTCCCATTGGGTCTATAGAATACGGGTGGGATAAATTAAAAGAAAGTCACTTGCAATAATCTATTTATTTATTTATATTATCCATGCCATGTGTCAATTCTCCAACACAAGAGATAAGAAGATAAGAAGTGTTTCCACCTCCATCCCTGGCCCCTCATACCTCTTTTTGTTTGTTTGTTTTTTCCTACTGAGACAGGAGATTGATCCTGACAAGGTGAGGTGACACTACTGCCCAGGGACTGTCCTTTTATTTCCCTTTAACTAAGTCCGTCTCTGACATCTTAGGGCCCAAAAGATACTGAGGATTCTATATAGTATTACTGTGTCATTGATTTTCTGCCTGCTAGATTTGTCAATTACTTGGTGAAGGATGTTGAAGCCTCCAACTATGATAGTGGATTCATCGACTTCTTGCAGTTCTATCAGTTTTTGCCTCATATATTTTGAAACTTGTTGTTAGGGGCATACATGTTAAGGATTGTTATGTCTCCTTGGAAAATTAAGCCCTTTATTATTATGTAATGCCCTCTTTATCCCTAATAAGGTTCCTTAATCTGATGTTTGCTTTGTCTGAAAAAAAGCTACAGTAGCTTTCTTTTTTATTAGTGCTAGCATGGTATGACTTTTTCCATTAAAAGTGAGTTTCCTATAGAAAATGTGTACTTGTATCTTGTTTTTCCACCCACTTTTTATTGGTAATTTAGGCCTTTAACATATAAAGTGATTATTTATAAAATTAATATCTGCCATGAATGCAATTGCTTTGTATTTATTACACTTATTCTTTTTTCTTTTTTAAAAAACTTTATCTTCTTTTGCTTTCCTCTCTGATTTTAACTGAGAGTTTTGTATGTTCCATTTTTTTCTCCTGTCTTAGCATATCAATTATACTTTGCTTTCGTTTAGAGGTTGCCTTGGAGTTTGCAATATACATTTACAACTAACATAAGTGCTTTGAAATATTACTTCATGGGTAAGTACATGAACCTTATACAAGTATTCCTAATTCCCCCCTTCCAACCCTTGTTAACAGTGCCGTCATTCATTTCACGTATCCATACGATATTATCACCCACTACATGTCACTATTACTTCTTTGAATAGTAATCTATTAGATTAGATAAAAATAAGAAAACCAAAGGTTTTATTTTACCTTCATTTATTTCTTCTGTGATACTCTTCCTGTCTTTATGTGGATCTTAGTCTCTGATCATATCATTTTATTTCTCTCAGAAGAACTTATTTTAATTTTTTAATGTTTATTTTTGAAAGGGAGAGAGTGCACATGTGTGCAGGGTAGGGCACAGAGTGACAGAGACAGACATCTGCGAGGTCAGTGCAAAGCCGGAAGTGGGGCTCCATCCTAGAAATCATGAGATCATGACCTGAGCCGAAGTCCAACGCTCAACCAACCGAGCCACCTAGGTGCCCCAAGAACTTATTTCAACATTTCTTGCAAAGCAGGTCCATTGGCAACAAATTCTCTTAGTTTTTGTTGCCTGTGAAAGTCTATTTCTTCTTCCCTTAAAAGAAAAAATTTCACTAAAAACAAAATTCTAATTTAGTGGGTTTCTTCTGTCAATGCTTTAAATATTTTATTCCAGTCTCTTCTGCTTTCTTGTTTCATGTAATTCTTATTTATGTTCCTGTTTAGGTAAGATGTTCTCTTCTTTGAAGAATTTCTCTCTAAATATGGTATGCTTAAACTTGGATTTTTGTTATTTACCATGTTTATATTCTCTGAACTTCCTGGATTTGTGGTTTGGTTTCTGTGATCAATTTTGGAAAACTCAGAGCAATTATTATTCAAAATATATCTCCTGGTCCTTTTTTTCTTGCTTCTTCTTCTGAAATTCCCATTACATAGATGGTACATCATTTGTAATTTGTGCCGTATATTGTTATTTTTATTTTAATTTATTAAATTTAAATTAAATTTTATTTTATTTTAATTGTTATTGTTATATTATTTTTTGTCATTTGTTTTTCTTTTTGCATTTCAGTTTTGGGATTTTTTATTGACATATGTTTGAGCTTATTGATTATTTCCAGCAAAGATATGCTTTAATGTTTGTATTTATATTTTTGGTTGCCAGCTTTTCCTTTTGGTTCCTTATTACGTGCTTTCACCCATCTGCTTACATTGCCCATCAATTCCTACACACAGTCTACTTTTTCCATTATGGCTCTTAGCACATTAATTGTAATTGTTTTAAATTCCTGGTCTGGTAGTTCTAAAATATCTGTCATGTCTGAGTCTGGTTCTCATGCTTTGTCTCGCCAGGATTTTTTTTTTAACCTTTTAGCATGCCCTGTAATATTTTGTTGCAAAGTGGACATAATGTATTGAGTAATAGGAACTGAAGTAGCTAAGTTGTTAGTATGGGTTTCATGTTTATCTGTCTAGGAGACAGGCTGTGTTCGCCTTTTACTGTAGCTGTGTATGTAGCTTCAGTTTTACTAATGTCCATGTTTTTATCTCCCCTGTTGGCTTTGGGTTTTCATTTGGATTTCTCATTCTTAAGCAGAATTTAAGCCTTTCAGTTCATTGTTGCAATTCATTATTGTGATACAGGAGACCTGTTGCTGTGGCATTAAGTTGTAGGGAAAGATTAGATCTCAGTATCTGAGTGGGTGTGTGCCTCCAAGACATGACCTTCACAAGTGCTTCTCAGCTTTGCACCTCCCCTCTCTTGTCTGATCCAAGAAGGCTTACAAGGGTTAGAGTTGGGTAATTTTCCTTTCTTCAAGCCATATTAGGCTCTGGTGAAGTTCTTTGCCTCACTGAGTATGTATTTGTTGTGGGCAATGCTCTGGGCTTATTTAAGAATGGTTACCTTTCCCTCCTTCTGTCCCAGCATAAGGAGATTTTTCTCTAATCTTTACCTGAGAATCTAGTGGTACTCCTGGAGGTAATGCCTGGGGAAGTGCTGGTGTCCCCTTAGCCTAGGTATCTGGGTGATTATAACTCAAAAGTTATAATCTTCAGCCTCCAGGAATTCATTAGAGTTACTGTTTGAGTAACTTCCAGTTACTGGCCCCAACATCTGCTTCCAACAAACTTATCTGTATTCCCTGCACCCACCTATTTCTCCAGTTTCGGGGAAGGCTCTTTGTTCTGTGACCTCAATTCTCTTGTGAATCTAAGAATAGTCATTGATTTTCAGTTTTTTCAGTTTTGTTCTTGTCGTCAGGATAGGAGTGATGGCTTCCCTGCTCTTTACATGTTTGAGTGGAAACTGGCAGTCATCTAATTGTGTCCTAAAGTATCTTCTACGAAGCTAGATGCCATGTACTTTTGTTTTATCCCAATGATTTACCATAGGTTGAGAACTTGAGACCAATTTAACAAAGGGAGAATAATTTTTGCCTATTCCATCCATCATATTAACTGAAAATTAAATGAATCCCTGCGTGAGATAAAGATTTGGTTATGCATGTACACACAATCAGCTTAGGACAACTTTTTGTTCCAGAAAACAATAAAGATACTGAAGATTACTGGGGTCAGTTCAAAAGTATGAGAGGCAACAGAGGGGGCTTACACTGACCTAAATTGAGAAACTTAGAACACAGAAGAAAATTATTGAAGTTGATTAAAACATACAAATATCTTTTAAGAGCCCTGACTTCATCAATAAAAAAAGAAAGAAGGATGAAAGAAATTGAGAAAGACAAAAGAAAGACAGAACTTAGACAAAAGAAAGAGAAGGAAAAAAAGAAGAAAGGGAGGGAGGAAATAAGGGAGGAAAGAAAGGAAGAGATGAGAACAGTAGAGAAGGGAAAAGTTGGGAACAACTCCATTGGAGATTACTAGAAGCATCAGCTCATTACTCTGAAAATTTATAACAAAATGTTTAGATATAAGCATCAATTTTGCCTTTTCAGGATTAATAATATTTCAGGATAACAAATTAGCTTTAGTATAAAAGAAAATTTCTTCTATATACAATATTTGAAGATGATAACCATACATAATGGATTAAAAAGGTATCACTTTGCAATTTCTAATGAAACAGTTGCTTAAAGAATTCAAGCAATGGTCAATCAATGGATGGTAAACCACTGGGGAAAAGCTGATGCAAAATGAGAGCATAAGCTGCCATAAGCACATAACCTCATGGAACAATACTTTTGATGATTTTAAGTATAAAGATAAAATTGCTCCCACCTTGAGTATAAATTCTAGGGTGCCAGGATCTGATACTTCTGAGGTAATTAATTGTGCCAGTCATATACAGCAAAGGCTTTATGTCACCTCACTATTCTGGTGCCATAGAGCCCTTGAAGAATGACTTCATCATACTCCAACATACATTCACCTAATCTCCACAGTGAATGAATTTTTAAATATCTATTTCAGCCAATGCTCTTAGCTTGCAGGATATATAGATATGAATTGAGTTGGTAGGATTTTTGGTTCATGAATACAATGGTAGCTTCAGATCCTTAACATATTTTCAAAATATTTCCATGATTATGTTTAACAATATAGTTCTCATATAAACATTAAGTGAACAGATCTTTCATTGTTTTGCCAGGTTACCACTATTCTGTTACTATAACAGTCCTTTTTCTAATCAAGAGGCCAATATAAGTTGGAGCCTGCTGACAGAGATATTCCAAGCTTGCAGAGAGGAAATTGTTTTACCTAAAATTTTATAATTTAATTTGCTGACAGGACTCAGTAAGATTTGGTGCAAAAGAAAAAAAAAAACCCAAAATGGTGTCCTGTTTATCTTCCTCTGAACAACCTGCTCTTAAAATATTAATTTACCAAACATTTAGTGAGTACTCCGTAACCTTTTTTGTTGATGGCAAAGATGAATAAAATATACATGTAAATGGCACGCCACTGACATATACCCATTTCAGAGAAATATTGCTACATCGCTCAAATAAATGAACAGCTCCATCTCAGTGAAAGTGTGTCAGAGTTATCATAACATAGTTTTATTTTGCAATTTAAATAGTTAGGTTATTCTTAATAATTAATTCCCTATTTCTATTACAGGCCTCTACTCCCTATATAGCAACCTTTATCAGTATAACATCAAAACCTATTAATACTGATTTTCTTTCTCTGGTGAATTCCAGACAGCTCTATTCAAGACTGAAAACAAGCTACTCCATGTCATTCCTGGTGGATCTTACTGTTAAAATTGTTGTCATTTTATTCATTCTATGGAAGCATGAATCTCCTTTTAATGTAGATACAGCAAACTTTTTGAAAATTTTGTTATTTAAGTGGATAGCACAATTCATCAGGGTTAGTTAAATGTAAATAGCTTTGAAGTAGCCTAACTAGACAGTTATTATAAAAAAAAATATAAACTAATGTGGAAGAATAGAATATCCCCCAAAAATGCCATAATATTTTCCTTTTCAACTTGCAGTGTGTATATCTAATTGATTAAGTGGCTCATGAGAACTGTTAATAGACAATGAAATAATTAGCAAAGGCTGCAGAAATTTCACAGTCACACATTTATACAATATTAGCATGTAATGGCTTAATGGTACCCTATGAGCTATCAAATACCTATTTTTAAAGGTGTAATCACAGTTTTATAAAATAGATTCTAATGATACTAATCAATTTTGTGCATGCCGTTTGGAACTATTTTAGGGAACTATTAAAACACACGTATACCTACAACTTAGGGAAAGGAAGTGTGGTAACATGAAAGACCTAGAAAATTTCAAAAGAGACAAGCAATTATGAGATAAGGCTAAAATTCTGGGCATTGCTCCATTTGCAACTTCTACAATGCATAACTTTGAATTGGCCTTATAATGTGAAGTAGGAAATATTTCTGTTCAATTACCTTCTTTCTGAAATATTCTGTGGCTTCATATATATTATATATATGTTATATATATATGATAAATGCATATCTGGATAAATTTAGGATATATATTTATAGGGAGAGTATATATAATATATGTATTTATTCTAAATAATATATATACCATAAATAATATAATATATATTATATATATACATATATATATATATATATGTATATATATATATATCCTACACTGTTACTACATTGGTTTTTTTTGCGATATAATTGACATATTATGTTAGTTTCTGGTGTACAACATAATGATTCTACACATGTACACACTGCAAAATGATCACACAATAATCCTACTAATTTTTAAAAGAGAAAGGAAATGTGAGCAGGGAAGGGGAGAGGGAGAGAGAATCCCAAGCAGGCTCTGCACTGTCAACACGGAGCCAAACGTGGGGCTCGAACCCATGAACTGTGAGATCATGACCTCAGCCAAGATCAAGAGCTGATTGCCAAACAAACTGAGCCACCCAGATGCCCCTGTGTGGCTTTATACTTAAAACTATATGCCATCAATCATACAGCTTACCAAATTTACTTGAGACACAAATGGAAGTGTCTTACTGACAGATACAGATTTATCAAATCTTCTTGCTTCCATTTATGGAGGAATCCAGGAAATGAAAATTTGAGTTTAAATAATGTTTATATAATTTGAACAATGAATAGGGCCACTCTATTTGACCTTGGACATGAATCAAGTATAGTCCAAGGATTTTTAACCATGAAATCGGCATAAGGAACCCATGCAATTCAACAAACTTAACCATTAATTGAGCACTTTTACTGGAAAATGCCCCTGATAAGATAGTACACTAAATTTTCTCTCAGTTTGGTTTTCATAAGCTTAAAATAATTCAGTTGTTCTATAAGTAATATAGCAAAATCACCCAATAATAATCAGGTTTTAGAATCAGCAAACACAGTTTCTGATAATCATTGGATGATCACATTGAGCAGTAATAAATCTCTTTGACGGTTTCTTCATCAGGAAACTGGGATAAATAATATAATCTAATTTATGTGGCTATCATGAGGATTATTTTTGTATTTATGCATGTAAAGTTCATAGAATGGTGACTGGCACATAGTAAGCCCACAATTATTATTACCTATTATATGATTTCGATATAGTTATGTTTAAATGCTTACTAAGGATGAGATTAAATAAGGTACAAGTAATATTGAAGCAAAATTCACTATGGAGTTCATTTTATTTATTTATTTTTAAGTTTATTTGTTTAGTTTGAGAGAGGAGAGAGGGTGAGTGTGCAGAGGGGAGGGGCAGAGAGAGAGGGAGAGAAAGAATCCCAAGTAAGCTCCAGTGTGGAGCCTGGCATGGGGCTCAAACTCACGAACCATGAGATCATGATGTGAGATGAAATCAAGAGTCCAATGCCTAACTGACTGACCCATGCAGGTGCCCACAACGGAATCTATTTTAACAAGTGTTATCCACCTTATATAAGGATGATTCAAGTGAGAAACTTCACAATTGAATCTTCACCCGCTTAATTTCTTATGCCCACATGTGGGCTCTTTATTTCATGCTGTGGTGGTACCAGTCAGACTGAGTTCATGTCCAGGTTCCAAGAGGAGAAGAATACATTGTAACTGTGTGTAACTGACACACAGCCCCTTGTCCACACTCATAGTACCCTTTTATCTTTACTCACAGTGAAAATGCAGGCCTTCTCTGGAGGAACCTACTCATTGTTCCTGGCCAGAACCCTGTTGGACTAAACATGCTGAAGGAGCCTGCTTGGAGGAGAGAGATTAATTCCTGCTGGTTAGGTTAGGGAACACTGCCTAGAGAAGTGAGCACATGGCACACCTGAACAAGGGTACGAAGTCAAGAAAAGATAATAGGCA
This sequence comes from Panthera pardus, assembly GCF_024362965.1. NCBI lineage: Eukaryota > Metazoa > Chordata > Mammalia > Carnivora > Felidae > Panthera > Panthera pardus. The sequence continues at coordinate 45,227,245 of NW_026526710.1, read as the reverse complement.
GGGAGAGAAAAATTCTTGTCGGAAAATGATTGTGAGTAGGAAAGAGGGCAGTTCTGTGTGCAGAGTGCGGAAAGAACTTTAGCGTAGCTGACAACTAGAAATGATGGCAGAGTGGTATAATAAAGGCTAGAAAAGTAAGTTTGAGGAAATTTGAGCCACATAGTAAGAAGCTCAATCTGTATTTGATCGAAAATGCACTACATTGGAAGACTATCCATATAAACATATTACTTCTCAACTTGGGGGATGAAGCCTCCATTTGCCTGTTAAGACTAAACAGAGTTTTGTTTAATCAAAGACCTTTACAAACTAATAGCCAATTATTTGTGAGATTTGAATGCAATTTGTGAATTGTCTTGTGCTAAAGAATTTTACACATATTGTTTTCTTGAGTCCTTACAATAACCCCCACGAAGTAGATACTGGTTTTATTCTATCAACAGCCAAATACACTGATATTTAGGGAAGTAATATAACTTGCCCCAATTTACCAGCTAATTGTGGCAAAATCATAACTAGAACACTAGTTTATCAGAGGCCAGAGCCCATTTATACATTGCATTTACTAGGTAGAGATTTTGCATTGGTGATTTGTTTATAAGTAGATAAAATAGTTTGATTTTAGAATTAATATCACTAAACTCTTATATAAAAACCATGAGCCTGATAATTATTTTTTATTTTTTGTTTAATGTTTTTTTGTTTTTGAGAGAGACAGAGACAGAGTGCAAGCAGGGGAGGGGCAGAGAGAGAGGGAGACACAGAACCCTAAGCAGGCTGCAGGCTCTGAGCTGTTAGCACAGAGCCTGATGTGGGGCTCGAACTCATGAACTGCAAGATCATGACCTGAGCTGAAGTCAGATGCTTAACCAACTGAGTCACCCAGGTGCCCCAAGTGCTCATCAACTGGCATTTGGTACCCAAGAATGAATTTATCATTATCCTGGGTCTTCTCTCTGTATATTTATACCAGATACTCAGTATCTTACCTCTAAGGCATATTGTTATAGCTCCAACTTAAGAGTAGATTTTAAAAATTGCCTTCAAAAAGAATAACTAAGAGAGGTATATTATTTTATGATAAAAATACACATTTTCCATTTAAAGCAAATAATAATTTTCAAAGTAAAAAAGATGGACTATGTTGAAAATGTAATCTCAGTTGGTTAAATTTAAGAAACAGTGAGAGGGGAACAGCCTTCACTGCAAGCACATTTCCCAGGCCTGAAACAGTTTCACTTGATTATACATTAAATTCATTTCCATTCACTTTCTACCACTTTTTTCCCTCTCATATTGAAGTATCAATTCGTCATGTTAAGGTATGTCCTTCTTTGAAATAGTCCATTTTATTTGTTCTGCCACTTAAAATGCCTCATGTCCTGGAACATATTCTCAGTGATTTTTGGAAGGGACCTATTTATTTTCCTATATTCCTTTGTTCCTTCAAGTATTAATCAGATTCTCTTGCATCACATCTCTTTCTCATCTGTATAGCCTCTTTCCTTTAGGTGTGAACATGTCCTTTAGGAATCTTAGGGGTAGCTAATCATATCACGAAGGAGGGGGAGACTGCATATCACATATAAAACAACCATATAAACACGAACAAATGCCAATGTACTTTCAAAACTTGAATTAAAAATAATAAAAACATTTTCCTAAAATGCATTTAATGCTACTACAATTTTTCATATGCTTCAACACTTTTTCTCTTGAACACCAATAAATGCTACTAAGCTTTACTATTCTTCCTCAATGCAGCATAAAACAAGCAATATATACTCTTTTTGAATAAATTATCTGGAAATAATTGAAACCAACAGAAAAGTTGAAAAACACTACAAAGAACTCCCTTATCAACCTCACCTGGATACCTTTGCCTTCAACATTTCACTTTATTTGTTCTCACTCTGCCTGATTCGCCCTCACCTTCTTTCTATTATTACTATTAATGGTAATTGTAGTGGCCTTTTCTGAATCAAATGAGAGCAAGCCCTAGATATAATACATTATCACTTCACTTAGGTGTACTTTCTTAGCACAAAGACAACCCTTTTTGATCCTCATAAACCCTTGAAGTCAGAAAAACAACTCTGGGGCACATAGGTGGTTCAGTCAGTTAAGGCCAAGTTGATTTCAGCTTAGGTTTTGATCTCAAGGTGATGGGATCTAGCCCCACATCAGGCTCTGTGCTCAGTGTGAAGCCTGCTTAAGATTCTGTCTCTCTCTGCCCCTCTCTCCTGCCTTTTTGCTCTCTCTTTCTCTAAAAGAAAAAAGGAAAAAAAAAAAAGAAAGAAAGCAACTCTTACATGTCACCATCCAATCTCCATTCAAAGTTCAATAGCTTTCACCAAAAAAATCTTTATTTTCTTTCTATTCTGGGATCCCATCCATGAAAATGCGTATCATGTTGGTTTTGTTTCCTCCAGTCTGACAGTTTCATGGTTTTTCCCTGTCTTTCTTATCCTTGATAGTTTTAAAGAACACAGGCCACATATTTTGTAGGATGATCCGTACTCTTCCTGATCATGCTGATAGCTCAGTGGGTCTCACCTGGGACAAATTTGCTCCCCAAGGGTCATTAGGTTTGTCTGGATACATTTATGGACTATCAGAACTAGAGGGTAGGGGAAGGTACTGCTGACATGTAGCGGACAGAGGTCAGGGATGCTGCCGGACAACCACCATGTTCAGAAGAACCCTCAACAACCAAGAATTATCTGGTCCAAACTGTCAATAGTTCCAAGGTTTACAAACCCTGTGTCACATACTATTCATAGATAACCCTTCAAGGACAGTAGGAGAAAGAAAAATAACAATATAATTTCACTATGAACATGGGATGTAAAATTTAAAATATTACTAAAACAAATCCAAGAATAAATACAATTGTTAAGACTTCATGACCAAGTTGGGTTTCTCCCAAGAAAGCAAAGTTAGTATAACTTTAGCAAATATACAATTTCAAAATTTATAAAGTATAAAACCTTGGACAAGATTAAAAACAGATTAGACCCACTTAAGGAATATAGTAAACAACTCTTAAGACAATTCAGTAGAAATTATCCAGAATTCAGCATACACAGAAAGAAAAGAAGAGCTGGAAAATACTGAGATGTTAAGAGATGTCGAGATAAAACATGGAATGATAGGGTCTAACATACCAAAGTTTCAAAAGTAGAGAAAAATTTATATTTGAAGATGTAATGGCTAAAAATATTCCAGAAATAATGAAAGACACTCATAAGAATCCAAACAAATCCAAAAAAGATTAAGGGAAGAGAAATTCACAACTGGACACTTCAGAACACCAAATAAAAGTTTGTCAAGGACATATTGAGAGAAAAAAGAGGTACTCTTTCAAGGAGCAACAATTAGATTGACTGCTGACTTATCAATAACAATAATCGAAGCCAGATACTAAGGGAAAATTATTGTCAACCAAGAACTGAATAGCTGGGAAACAATCTTTTAAGTGCAAGGGCAGAAGGGGAACATCTTCAGCCAAACAAAAGGACTGAAAAGTACTTCATTTCACTGAAGAAGAAATTGCAATGGCCAAAAAAGGAAAAGATAAGACATATAAAAAGATACTTAGACTTATTAGTAACAAGGAAAATATAAACTGAGAACAAAACAAGAAACCATTGCATAGGTAGCAGCCTGGAATACATTTTCAAACAATCAATGTAACCATGAAAGTATAAACAATTAACAAACAAAACATTTATACACGTCTGGTGAAGGATTAAATGTATGCAAATATTTGGGGAAATACTTTACCATCACTTTATTTTTGAAGATGCACGTACTGTGTGACCCCACAATTCAACTCCTATGTTAGTAAAATTAAAAAGATTTCAAATGGGTACAAGTGGATAGGTATAAATGTCCATAGGTATATTATTGGTAAGAGCAAAAAGCTAGAAACATAGAAACATTTGTATTGAACAAGAATAATGGAATGAATAAATGAATTCTGGGATATTCCTTAATGAAATAACAAACAATGGTGAAAAGGAATGAATTATAACTACACGCACAGCTGAATCTTCGAAAAATCTTGTACAGGAAAGAAAACCATGTTGCAGAAAGATACATAAGTATGAGGGTGCCTGGGTGGCTCAGTCGGTTGAGTGTCCGACTTCAGCTCAGGTCATGATCTCGCAGTTCGTGAGTTTGAGCCCCGAGTCAGGCTCTGTGCTGACGGCTCGGAGCCTGGAGCCTGCTTCAGATGTTGTGTCTCCCTCTCTCTCTGCCCCTCCCCTGCTCATGCTCTGTCTCTCTCTGTCTCAAAAATAAATAAAACATTGAAAACAATTTTTAGAAAAAAAAAGATACATAAGTATGATTCTATTTAAATAAGTTTCAAAATTGTCCAATATTAACCAACAAAGACTAGGAATAGTAATATATATGGGGAAAGATATTTTTTTGAAAATGCAAAGAGACTGCAAAGACAAAATCAGGATAGTGGTCACCTCTGAGCAGGATAGAATAAGAATTGTGATCAAGAAGAGCACAACTGGAAACTTCAGAATGTTCAAAATATTCCTTTTTCTTAGAGTTGCAGCGTGTGTGGGGTATTTGACTATGTTTGGACACCTTATGCCCGGCATACATTATTCTGTCTCTGGACAAGGCATTACATACGCAGCACCTCATTTGATTTTCACAACTATCATATTTTCTCTTTTTAAAAAAACTTTCTAAGGCTGAAAGTTTTTTTTCTTTCTAATCCAGATAAATAAGAGAAATATCTTCTCAAATTTCATAAAAATGTCTTTGTTGACATTACAAATTGGATTTCATTGAGCACTTTGATTTGGGGGAAATCTGTCATTCTAACAAAGTTGTGTTCTTCCCTTTCTATCAGAAAAAGTCTGATTTCATCTTTCAATTCGAATAAATGCATTGATACATGTCCCTTTGACAAGATTTTCACTTCTCGGCTCTACTTCTAAAACAGATGAATTGAAAAGACATGACAGCCCGCCATGGTCATGTTGCTTGCACAAAATAAGGTGCTGGAAGCTTAGGATTTCTCACTGAAACTCTGCTTTGATCTCATTGAATGCTCACTTATGACAGGTAAGTTCTTTGATCCTATTGGGGAATGAAAAAATAGTTTGAATTGTCACATTATTGGTGGCCCCAAAGATTCTTCACCCTGGGGACAATACCTCAGAGTAAGATTCAAGGTAGAGAGAGTCCTCATTTCTAAAGTCATCATAGTGTGTCAGGAATTTTGCATGCCAACCATTAAACCCGTCGTTATAAAAAAATTAGATTAGATAAAGTTACAGTTACATACGTTATGTTTAAAACAAAGGTGATAATTATGCAAAAATATTTTAAATGATTTTGCTATGTTTCTCTGTATTCTCTGCTCTGAAAATTGTTTCTGCTTGTCGTGTGTATATAGTAGAAATGCTGTGTAAAGTCATGGTATCGTGCATCTCGTTTTAACTCTGCATTCAGTGACTTCATTCTCTATCATTAATCATTTTTCAGTCTATTGGATCTCTCAGATTCCGAGAGATGTGTCTTGAATTGCCCCAATATGACAATTATCACATTTTCCTCATGTTATTCTGTCTTCACTTCATATATTCTGATGTTGTACTGTTTTGTAGGTAATTATTAATGATGGTTAAATCTTTTTTTGGTGAATTATACTTACTAGTGTGAAACAGAAATCTTTTTCTTATGTAATATCTTACCTTACTTTTTACTTTCTCTGGTATTAATATTTCTATTTTGATATTTTAAAAATATTATGAAATCTATTTTACATATTATAAACCACATAACAGCTATCTTTTTTCCCCCAATATGAGAATCTCCATCCTTTCCTAAGAACATGTAACACTTTTACATGTATCTTCATCCCTAATATGTTTGATCTAACATCTGCTTCAACAATTTTGCTGCAATACATTTTCAGATGATTATTTTGAAGTCCTTTTCAAGTTCCATCTCCAGCACGTGTTGTCAAACTAGGATAAGTTTCCTCATTATGCATTAATTATTATTGTGAACCATCAAGAAAAAAAACATGGAGAGTTTCTCATCTTGAAAACACATCTTGAAATAGAATGACAGTTTTAATTAACAACGGAGCCCAAGTATCAATAATTCTCCAGAAACTCCTTCAGTCCCAACAATGATTGCTACCAAGAAAGTAACTGCTTGGGTTAGCACTACTGCTTAGGTCAATTCTGGAACTCTGACAGTGTCTGAAAGCTGACAATCTTGAAATCAAAGCGTAGTCCCTGTAAGACCTCTTTCATCACTCATGCAAACCTTTCAGAGATGCTGTACTGAAAATGGTTTTCACAGCACCATTAAAGCAGTAATGTCCCTCATCATTTGAACTGCAGCCACACATCTGTTTTAAGGATATTGTCACTCTTTTGAGCTTTCCCATAGCTTAATATGTAATCTATATTCTGAGTTTCAAAGGCACATTTTTTTTTTTCTATAAACATGAGGTTACTCGCACTGCTCTCTGCAGATGTATTATAACTGGCAGCATGAATTATATATTTAAGCCTATGACCCAGTAGTATTAATTAGCATTATTTTAATTCACACATCAAGAAAATACTAGTACTGTGAAAAGCTTTTTTGCCTACCATGCAAAAGCCTGTGGTTCACAAACTAAAACCAAAGCCAGTTTAACACTGCAAAATTCTTCCCCCTTATAATGCTATAAACGTGCTACTATGCATACAGTTTATTGCAGTTGCGTTTCCACAGACCCCTTTGTGTTAGGGATGTCTATAGTTCAACAATAAACTGGGCATCAGAAATCCTGGCACGTAGCCCCCGCTCCAGTACCGGATAAAAACGTGACCGCAGGGAAATCACTTAAAGTGTCACACCTACACTCCAACATGTATGGATTCTTCAGTGATGTTTAGTTTTTCGGGGTTCAGTGTGTTTTTTCTCTCCAAAAGCTTTGTGCATCCTTCTCTCTCCACCTGGCCAAACCTCCACCCCCTTGCCAATCTTGATGCCTGCATCGTTGTTTTTAGCCTCTACTCATTTACCTCCTTTCTGAAGCCCTTCCTTGTTCAACCAAGAAGTGATTGATAGCCTATTCCTTGTGATAAAGTGAAAAGTCCTAAAAAGCAGGTACGGTGGATTCTCACTTTTACACCTCTGGGGCTTAGCCTAATGCTTTAAACATGGTGGACACTTAAAAGTATTTATTTGATGACAAATCAACGAATGCATGAGCATATATGTGTGCATGAACACCTTGTAAGTAAGACCATGTAACTAGGAAATAATTTTGGTTAAATTCTTTTTCCCCCTTTTTTTTTTCTGGTATATAGAAAAAATATCACCCAGTGGACAATTGGGCTTCATTTTGGATTTATGCATGCTTGAGAGATTACACTTTTGTGATGCTCACACCCTACCTTTAATTTAACTAGCTTAGTGTTAAATCAGTGTTAATGCAGGAGGAAACATTCTGCTTTAAATATACAAGAAACAATGGGCCCAGCACTTAGAAAAATGGTAATAAGACTAAGCTTGGATCCATGCATTCAGAGCTCCTTCTCTGGTCTTTTTATTATGGAAACTAGAATGAATGGCCAACCTTTGCCAACCTCAAATTAAATTCTTTAGTGCTAAGAGATTAAGGTGAGTGTATTTACATTTTAATTAGCAAAATGAATTAAAGCCTTCTGTATTAAAAGGAGCGCCATGTTAATGGAGAAATGACAGCTACCAGGTTATTATTTTGTGTCAGGGAACTTGCCAAAAACACCCTACAATTGAATACACAGTATGGCTGGCTCAGTGTAAAGTGGCTTCCAACCCAGACACAGGTGGTCATTGTCTGTACCCTAGGAACTCATCAGGGGGAAAAGAAAGTCCAACGCATTATTTGATAGCAATAGGAGATGCCGAATTGCCCAGATGTCATCTTAAGGTCTATACCAAGTGATAAGTACCCAAAGAAAAATAATACATTTTATCCAAATAGAACTCCTTAGTTTTGTTATTTTCATTATTGATGTGATCTTTCTTAATGAGCTATAACACAGATAGATTATCTACTGACTAATTAAAATAATTTTACAAATATCATTTTGTGATAATTTTCAGTTCATGTATGCAGAACAATTTTAATTAGTAGGGATGGATTCAACTTACTTGATGTTTATAAGACATGTTAAAAGATAAAAGTGATATGTTGACAGCAGGGGTTTTTTTTTGGATTTTTTTAAAACCTTTTTGGATAATAAACAAGTTCATTAAATAAGTTTAATAACTGTAAATATACTTTAATGAAGACATTGATAAAATGGGAAAAATGTGTAACATGCAAAGAAAATGTGATTATCAATGTTGACAGATCCAACATACTTAGATTATTCTAAGTATTTCAGTAGCATTATACATTCTGATTGTTATTCAGAAGCATATTAATATTGTCATTAGGAATCACAATCTGACAGCCCCAGGAGAGGAGAAAATTATGCAGACTAACAATTATAAAGAAAAAGCTATTGTCATGTTGATATCAATAGCAATATCAAATTAAAGTTACTTCTGGAATTTATGGTTAACACATTGTTCACCTTTTTGGCAATTAGAATTCCAATTAACTGATGTTAATAATTTAATATTGAAACAACCAACACAGTTTTTTAATCACAACCTGAGAACTCATACCTTCGATTGAAGGACCTATTAAGAGAAAAAAAAATGACATTTTATGTAGAAAGGTATTATATACCAGTGTTTATTCCCAGACTGTTATTACTATCTTAAGAAATTTATCTTCAAATTTTATCAAAGTATTTGGGTAGTTAGACAACAAATCAAGTTAAAGAGTAAACAAATGGTTCACTGTTATCCTCTGAATATTGGGATTATGGATTGTTTTTATGTCTTTTTTAACCTATTTTTGAGAAATCATCTTTTTCTACAATGACCATGTAGTGTTTTATCACATGAGTAAAATATTTCAAGATTGTTTTTAGAAATCTTGAAAAGCGAGGTGCCTGAGTGACTCAGTTGGTTGAGCATTTAACGCTTGATCTCAGCTCAAGGCATGATCTCACTGATTGTGAGTTCAAGCCCCGTATTGGGCTCTGTGCTGGTGGTACAGAGTCTGCTTGGGATTCTCTCTCTCTCTCTCTGTCTCCCTCTTCTTCTGACCCTTCCCATCTTGTGCTGTCTCTCTCTCTCAAAATAAATAAATAAACTTAAAAACACGATTTAAAAAATCTTGAAAGGCTATATACTTTTGGAATTTTTTTCCCTTAGTTTGATTGTACCTGGATTAATGAGAACACTCTTCTTAGGCTACTTCTGGAAATGATAATCCCACTAATATGGAAACAAAGGTGTCAGAAGGTACCATGGTTCTGGTTGACTTCTCCTATATTCACCTCATATGGCATTTTAATTACAATTAGTTTATATATGTACTGATCCAGGCGCAGCCAATCCTTGTGATTCAGCTGTTCAGAGTCCTGTGATCAGACACCAAGTAGAACTACATAGACTTGACTTTGCTGCTTTTCCTAGTCAGCAGGCATTCACCTAACCAAGCCAGCAGTCTTGCTGTTGCTTTCACTTGGTCCAGAGGAATAACAGGAAAAATGAGTCTAACACTTTTTGTCCAGAAACCAGGCTAAAGGAGCAGGAGCACTATTTTTGTGGTTCAGGATAGGAGAAGGTCTTAGAGGTCAGACTTTTGTATCCCGAACCTTTCAGGTAACAAGTGCAAATTATAACCAAGAGACAAAGCCAAATATCATAGCCACAGAGCAAAGTACAGAAGGCACCATTATAAGATAAGGACAAGAAGTTTTCAGGGAGAGAACAGCAGAAGGCCTGGCATCAAAGGACAAGGCAGGGGGAAAAAACCCAAAACATCAGCTATAAAATATGAGAGGTACTGGGAACTCTTTCTTCCTAAATGCTGACCTTGTTACCTGGAGGAAGCACTTCATATTCACAGGTGCAGAATCAGGCAGAAAATGGATGGGTTAGCACAAATCCATCTCTATCCCTAGAGCTGTTCAAATCACTTTCACTGGTGGTTTTTATATGGTATACAAAGAACGGCATTTAATTATGTAAACTTGCAGGTGGGTCCTTCACAATCCTTTTAGTGATCTATTTATTTTTGAAGGATTTTATTTTTAAGTAATCTCTATACCCAATATGGCGCTTGAACTTACAAACACAAGATCAAGAGTCGCGCACTCTGCCAATTGAGCCAGCCAGGCACCCCATGGTCTATTTATTTTTCTGCAATCCCACTGCACTCATTAGATGCATTTAAGGACAGGTGTGAGAATAAGAAATGAGATATTGTTTCATAGGAAAGTCTGTACCTATGAAATGATACTGCCATTCCTTTAATCAATCCAATGCATAGCTCTTGCAACTGCATAAGAATCTGCTACAGGTGGGAAAGTGTCTTGGGCAAAATAAAGGATTAAAGAACGAGAAACATATCCTGGGCAAAGCTTACTTTAACAAAAAGAAGTAGAAAAAGAAAAGTGCAGACTTGGACATTGGTGTTTGTACACAACTCATATATCGGTATCTGTATAAACAGTGTGAAATGTTGAACGCTGCTTCTGGCTTCTCAGAAAGAAACCTTAGAGAAACACCCTCATGTAGGGGTCCTGGGCTAGTAATGTGTGCTGTGAGAAATCCACAACACGAGACACCTGGTTTGTATTACACTTTCTGCACAGTTGATGATGCTCTCTTTTCTCTTCCACTGTAATTACTGCGCCCGTTTTGGTGGCTCTTAGTTACAAAGATTATTTGTAGCAAGTGTATATGTAACATTATGATGCAGGTGTACTGTCTTTGTCTGCTGTGATTTCATTTGTTTGAGCGACAAAATAGATACGATTAAACTCCTGCTTCAAACCAACACAGATTGCATCCTCACAGCGCCGATTTTGGTGAGTCCATCTTAAGCTTCAGCATAAATAAATAAAAATGTAATCTATTCTCATGCAATTTATTACTGCCTAATATGATCACAAGAGGAATAAAATTCCTCAGCTTTTCTCACACTGGGATTTTTTTTAAGTTGCCATTTACTCAATTATAAGATTGAGACCCAAGTGGGATCAATCTCTGATATTCTTTCCTCAGAAGGGTTTTGTTTTCCTTCCCTCATCTTTGGTAATAACCTCTGATTCTATTTCATAATGGCATTGAAAGGAAGTGACTATATAAGCTGAGAGCGAATAATTGTATTATTCTTTAAATGAGCCCATTGAAATGGCAAGGAAGGGACATTATAAATCTTTTTTACTGGGATATATATTGAGTTTTTATAGGCCCAAGTTTGTGAAATGCTACACCATATTACCATTTTCAGGATCCCACCGAGGGCTACCACAGTAATAGTAATCACAATAATTATAGACGTGGAGACCAACTATCTTCTAATCAGTCAGCTGTCTCTAAGCAACCAGCTTTAATAAGACTAACAACTGCCACCTCATATATCCATGTAAAAGTAAGACTCACAGAATTTAGTCATTACAGAACTAATGCCTTAAACCCTCCAACCTCTGATGAATTTGTCATTTATTTCCAATGTCTGAGATCTAAACTAGGTTTTCCAATTCATAGTGGTGATCATTTGTTCCCTTTGTGCCAAATACTTGATGGTTAATTCAAATGTAATTTTTGCTAAAAGTCAGTCATGGGGCTTATTAAATTCAAAACAAATTATTCTTCCCAAACATAAGATTTCTATTGGGAGTTAGAATGTATATAACCATATGCCATTGAACGGTTACCATATGACACATCAACATGCCTTCCAATTTTAAGCCATGGGGATCTATTCTTTATGCCATGTCTCATGTATAACTCCTTCAGCAGTTTTGACTGAATTAACAGGACAGTTAGCCAAAAATTTTTAAAGGGTGCCACTTTAGATAAAGTCTGTGGGAAAGTTGTTCGCATATCGCTGACCAATACCTTCTGTCCCTTAAAATCTGAGACAGAGTAATTAATTAACCCTAGAAACTATAAGCATATTCTTTAATATCAGCTGAACTTGCATCTGTGTAATACTTTATTTTTTTTTTCTAGCTCTTTCACATACAGAATCTCATTTGATTCTGAATCAACCCTGTAAATTAAGCAGGGCAGAATCTTTACTTTGAATTTTCAGGTAGGAAAATGAGACACATGGTTTACCCAAGGTCAATAGGGCAGAACCAGGGCCAGTACTCATGGGGCCTGATTCCCATCCATTCCTCTTCTGGAAATATCACATTGAGTTATTTCATCTACAGCCAGGGCTCAGGTGTTGGGGAGGGGGAGCAGAGTCTATGCTCTGTGAACTTACCAGGCTGGATCACCTGTTTCTTCCGGGTTCACGCACAACCTCACTTGGTCCCAAAGCTGTATGTCGGATTGGAAAACTTATGTTTTTTTCCAGTACCATGCCTGTGAGAGTCTTCGCTTTTGGCTACCTGTAGTCTACCCAGTACTGGATCCGGTAGTGTCTATGAAATCTTTCTTTGTTTAGTTAATGTGGACAGGTCTGCAGGGACCTTGCTTTTTATTACATGACTCACTCACTGGGAAACGATGTCTCGCCAATTGTGCTGCACTGTTCATGGTCTACTTAAGTAATAGTGACATTTGGTCGAAGAAAAGCATCCCTTTGGCCACCCTTCTCTCTGTCAATACAACTGTGTATTCACAAGGGAAGTCAAACTGGGATTTATGCTCTGTTTCTGCACTCCCTTTTTTACTGTTGAAAAATCTCAAATAGAATAGTGGCAAGTGGTCATAAATGCAGTCATATCCCACATTTGTCTACATAATTAAATCTATTTGAACTAGCTACACTAGAAATGCACTGAAGGTCAACTTTATGTTAGCAAATCTACAACAGGTCCCAGGTCAAGTGTGACTGTGAGGGAAATATAGTTTATCTGCAGTAGGCTTTTCTGTCCTGTACTCTGCTTATATAGACTTCACAGTGCCTTTGGATCTCTCCTAATCTATAATTGCAGGTAAGACTTTTTCACAGGGACTCATCAGAATCTGCTAATTTAACTAAGTCTCACTGAAGTGTTAATTCTCAGTTAACAGTGTTAGTTGCTCAGGTAAAATATTTGAGTCTTGAGAGAGGTTTTGGAACTTGATCCCATCCCAAGATATGATTTCCAGTGATAGAACTTTTGGTAATCTATCATGGTAATGTCACATATGTTAGGGCACAGTTGGCCACTCATCCTTCATGTAACGTCATGCAGGTAGTTCTTAATGCCCCTATGGTAAGAATCATATATAAAGTTTTATATTTTTATAAAATACAGTTTCTCATGGTATGGGAGAGAAGCACATATGTTCTAGCTGAGGACTGAATCAGAAAATTATGTAGAAACTACTATTTTCCCTGATGAAGCATTTTTAAAAAAGTTTTAGACATACTTCCTAATTTATTTTTCTGATTTCCTAATTATCTGATACGGAATTTTTGGCTTCAAATTTTTAGCAAAATTAACCCACCCTCACTTTCTAGTTCCTCCTTTATTTATCTTTGATAGGCATAAATAGTAGTTAAGGTGAGTTACCTTTGAAAGGAGGCAGCTATGGTAGCCAAATGCCTCTAACACATTATATGATTACCAAACCATGTTACATGTCTACACCCTATACGACCTGACCCCTATATCAGGTTTGCTGAGCTTTCTTTCAACTGCAAATGTTTACAAGTCTTCAGCTTACTTGTTGAGTCCTGCCTTCAATCTCATTCCATTGTGTCTTCTCCAAGGCAGTGAATCCAGCAATCCATCATTTATTCAGTAACCATTTGAGGTAATTCTGTGTGGTAGGTTCTTCGGGTATGAAGTATGTATACAATATATACCTTGCTTTCTAATAGCTTATATCATTTAGTATTCACACCAAGCATCCATAGTAAAATATAAAAGTGAATTATGCATGCCACTGTCATAGATCATGAACAAGGAGAACTTGACACGAAAGAATATACATAATTTTACCATAAACGGAAAGTAAGTGAGAAAAACAGGCAGACAGAATAGGATAAGGGAAAACATGGCTATGTAGAGGTGCATTAAAAGTGCAATGGTCCCCAAACCTGGAATCCATTAAAATACCCAGAGAGCTTCTTAAAATTTTTACTTTGTGTTCTGGGTTCTATTCAAAAAACAGTGAATCATGAGCTTAGCAAGATGGGGCCCAAAAATTCATATTAAATAGAAATTGTATTGCTAGCCTGACCAGCTTTTGAAACCAATGATCTAATTTGTTGGGTACATATATTATTTCAGAAATTATTTACTAACCCCCTAATATGTGTCAGACATGGTTTTCAGATGCTTGCTCAAAATAGACAAAGATCCTGGTTTTGGTAGCTTACGTCCTGGTGATGTGAGACAGTACAATACATGGGTTAACTAAATTCTTCTGTACAAAAATCTTATCAAGTCTTCACTTCCTGTATGAAGAAAGCTAAGGCACAAAGAGTTTAAATAATTAATCTAAAGTTACATAACTAGCAGGAGGGGGACCTGGAATTCTCAAAAGCGATCTAATTGCAGAGCTCTCATGCATGGCTGGCTACATAATTTACAAAATGAAAACGCAGGACCACTCGTTCAAAAGGCAAGAAAAACTGTTGTTAAAGGTACTAAAATATAAACTGTCTTCCTTTCTTCCAAACTTGTGATGTTTTTTATTTGCTACATAATGTCATTCTAAGAAAAACAAAATTAGATTGTAAATGGTGACATGACTGTTACCATTCATCTTTATATTATATAATGCCAGTTTTCAATGCAAATATAAGAGCACTTAGTTTATATGCAGGATCCCTGAAATTACACAATTTATATTTCATAGCTTATCCATTCTTTCCAGAATAGCAGAAATGCTGCAGAAAACTAACTCAACTGTCTTTATTTCACTTCTTGATAGACACACATATTCCACCAGCACTCTCTACCTTCAGCTCATGGATGAGTAAGGAAGGATGGAAAGAAAAGAGAACTATGGCTGCCCTTTCTTTCTCTTTCCTTCTACATCACTATTCTCCATGTAAGTGGTTTGCTAATAAGGGCAAATAATTCAAATAAGAAAAAATACAATGGGGTTCCTTTGTCACTCATGTGTCTTAGAGTCATTGTCTTCTTTCTGTGTTTGAAAAAAGTTCTAGTTCAAATGGAAAGTGTGGCCTGCCTTAGCTGTCAGCACCCACATTTAGTCAGTTGCAGACAAGCAATATGTTTCCCTTTTGCTCACTTTGAGTCTGGCTGAACTTGCAACACATCGTGCAACCACCAGGATTCTGTGCTCAAGGTGCCTTATGAATGCTATACAGGAAAGAGTGGAAAGGAACAGTGGACATGTATATTACGCATATCTTCTCTACTTATAGACATGCTTCATTGTCCCACAGGACTTCAACAAAGCACCACGTTAAAGATGAAATTGGGTAAAATTTCAAGAGGGCTATAGCAGAGCATTAAACAAGCATGACCCCCCCAGCCCTTCTGTATATATGTATGTGTTTGTATATGTATATGTATATGTGTATGTGTGTATATGTATATACACAGGTCATATACCCATGACGTCGCCCTACCTGTCCTTAACCACCTCTCCATACCGCATCCAACATGAGGTGGTTTCAGCTTGATGCACCATCTTTGTCATTCTTGTCTTGGTTAATTGCTGTTTATAAATATCCTTTTGTATAGTGTATGTAGTATAGTGCCCGCAATTAAAGCTAGTACTCTAGATCTGGTGTTCTCAGGACTCAAAGCATCATCATTTCCTTGCTTAGACACTCACACTAAATGCATGCCTAGTTTCCTAATTTGCGTAGCTGCAGTGTTTCATCTCATTCTCTTCCTTCAATGTCCATCCCCTCTACTTAGCATAACACTACCTGTATTACCACATGCAAGTTCTCTTCGAAGTGCTTTACATAATGCTTCTTAATCCTCATAGCAATGCTGTAAAGTATATGCTATTTGTGGTAGGCAGAATAGTGGCCTCCCAAAGATGTTCATGTCCAGTCCTCAGAACTGTAAAGATGTTACATTATATGGCAAGGGGGAATCAATATTGCACATGCTAACCATGTGCAAGCTAATTAACCAAGCTAACCAAGCTAATTAAGCTTGCTAACCAACTGATCTTAAAATAGGGAGATTATTCTAGATTATCTGGGTGGACCCAATGTAATTACAAGAGTCCTTAAAAGTGGAAGAGGGGGGCAGAAGAAAGGTTGGAATGATTCAATGTGAAAAAGATTCAACTCAGTATAGCTGACTTTGAAGATGGCGGGGGGGAACCATGATCCAAGAAATATGGGAAGTCTCTAGAAGCTCTCCAGACAAGAATGCAGACCTGCCAACACCTAGGTTTTAGCCCAGTGAAGCCTGCATCAGACTCTGACCCACCAAACAAGTGCCTTACATTTGTAGCTCTTATTACAGTTCTATTGGATAGTGATGATGTAGAACATTGCTTTACAAATAGTAGCTTAATGAATATTTTTAAATAAATGATTGCTTTCAGCAAATATTAGTCTCTTCTGTGGAGCATTTTATGATGTAATGATCTCACCATTTAGCACATACCTGAACCTCCACTAATGACGAGCAATTGGAGAACATGAGACAGATCGTATTTTTGCAGCAACTTCAGACAAGCAGCTTTCTGGACATTTTGCATCCCCCATCTGTTTGTTTGTTGTTGTTGTTTCAAATTTGCTCCCAGAAGATATTTATCTCTCTAAAATATGACAACTATATGTCACAGCTATTGTCAAGGGGACATGTAAGTCTTGAAGACATTTGTCAGTGTGCTGGACATTATTGCCTTTCTGAATGCATTGCTGGAAAATTTTTTTAAAGAAAAAAAAAATAGAGGATCTAAGTAAGCCTTTTTAGCACTTGCAAAGAAAACATCAAGTAAGAGCTGTTAACTTTGTTGAGACCAAGCAATTAGCTGAAGTTGATAATTATTTAAGAAGCTTATTATAACTGCAAACATGGTAGCCCGTATTCCCAGGTTAAACAAATGGGTGTCTTTCCTAAGCCTGGCTTTTGGTTTGCTTGTTTAGATTTTACAGTCTTGCAGTATTCTGTGCAATACACACAATTTTGTTACATCTCTTGTTTCTTTATCACATGTTCTCTCGTCTCTGTTAGCACTCCTTTCACCTCTGCCAGGGCCTGGAAGCGATAGGCAGTTTTCACTACAAAGAAGCTACCGATGCAATATTCTCTGCATAATTTATATGTGCAGCAGGGGGAAATTACCAGCATAATTCCATTGTGCCGCTTCCACAGTTATACTCAACTGCTCTTCCCTAAAGGCACCAGCACTTTCATTTCCAAACATTGCGTTTTCTGCCTCTGTCTCTCATCCCCTGCTTATATATTGGGTTGCTTCCCCCTGTCCAGGAGGTCAATCCAAGAGGGTTTTTGGCCTGGTCTCTGATCTTCAGTCTTTTGGTTTGTTGTGACATCACAGGTTAGCATGAAACACAGAAGAAAACATGTTGCTCTCACCTTCAATCTTTGCTTTTTTATGAAGAATCATAAAATGTGCAAGCTCCAAATTGCATTGTGAGGATAATTTTTTTATCCATCTTCTATAACTTTGACTTTAGACATTGATATTAAAAATAACATTATCATGGCTAATAACCATCTTATATGACTGAATTTAAATGAAATCTGATCTATAAAGCTGATCACATTGATCTTGCCTGTTGAAATCCTCCCCATGTAAACACTCTGTGTTTTTTTCTGAAGATAATCCCCAAACCAGGTCATCTCTCTTTCCTCTGCCTTCCTATTGTCCTTTGGGTTTTCTTATTCTGCGTCCAACATAGTCATCGGCGTACTGTGATTCATATATATGAAACAGTATTATTTCTTCCTGTAGTTCAACTGAAATTTCCTCTATCAGATTCCTCCTTCCCATTAATTGATGGGTCTGTTAAATAAGTCTTCACCAGTTGTCAGACGTTTTCAGTTACTGTCATTACTAGCATAGGCCCATTTTGATACTTAAGACTCAATTCTTTTATTTAATAAAAGCTTCTACCTCAAACAATGACCAATTCATTTCCTCCTTCTGGCAACAGAGGCTAATGCACTGCCACTTTTTGGCAAAGAGGGAAGGATAGGAGTAGTCTGGCTCTGAGAAAATGTCTCCTCCTGCCCTCTCCTGGGCGGTAATCCTTCCAGTGTTGGAGACTAGAAGGGACAGAGAGAGGCAGCAGAGACACACTTCCCTGACCTAGGAGGGGGGTCCCTGGCCTAACTCTTTTTCTGGCAAATTTAATCTCATACTGATGGTTTCTGCTGATGTGGAGGTCTATGGCAAAGGCAACTTCATGGAAATGTGATTTGTACAGTTGCTCACAGCCCCACTTAGAAGGGCCTTTTACTTCATGAAATGTCTTGTTGTTACCATCTTGAAATTCTCACTGTTTGAACAAGAGGCCCATATTTTCATTTTCACTGGGCCCTATGAACTACGTAGCTGGCCTTTTCTCTGAGAAGGTGTTGATCTTGCTTTTCTTTGAATGCTATTCAATTCCATTAGGCACCATGCTTGATTAAGGTAAACCCTAAAGAGGGAAACTTTTTTCCTTTGCCTATGCCAGCCATAATACTCCCTTGTTCTGAATTGGGCATGCTATTTCTTGACCTGGGTGGTCATGAGGCTACTATCCTCAAGCATTCTTCTTCACATTAGCTATTAGAAGTAATCAGTATAATTTTCTATAACTTCTAAGGATCGCTAAGAACTTGGATAGATGGGAGTTGTCTGCATCCTCTTTCCAGATACAATATAACATAATTTCTTCATTTTAATAAGAAATAGGAACTTGAATCAACACAAATAAGTTTTCAAAGATTGAAATATTTTTATTATGGCAATTTTAGCAAATTATTTTAATTCCTTGTGAGTTAGATGTCAAAAATCATACCACTGCTCTATCAGTCATAATTATTTAATAGTCTATGAGATGATAAATTGCTTAGTTCTTCTTTTAGTTAGCTGAAAATGAAGAATCAGAACAATCTAACTTGTAAATGTATATGTTAGGTGTTCATTAGATTCATTCCCTTTTTTAATTTCCTCAAATATATTTCAATGTGTTCCTTTGTTTGATAGCCCAGAGGAATTGGTACCAAAAGCAATGCACCATAGGAAGACACAGAATAGGTTAAAGATATGGGTTTTTTTTTTTTGTAAATTTGGAAAAGGTAATTTGGTATACTGCTGAATTAAATCACACTGTGCTACATAAAACAAAAACTCAGGTCCGTAAGTGGTAAGATACTTCAGAAGATCCCATAACTAGTTGATTCTTCCAACATGAAATTAATATTTAGTGAGCCCCTTATACATCAAGAGAGAGAGAGAGATTCTGAGTTAAACAAGATACACTTCCTACATTCATAGGACTTAAAGTCTAATGGCAGATGTTGACTTTTTAACTCAAATTTTCTATTTTATCATGAAGTCCAAAAGAAGCATGAGGTTTCTGACTGTCTAAAATAATTGGTGATGCAAAATGGAGAGACAGAATGGATACAGAAGATATCAAAGTAATGAAGTCATAACATCTTAAAAAATAATAAAAAATAAAGTCACAACACATTAAGAAACCGAGATGAGCACTTTACTTCTCATTCTCAATTTACAAATGAAGGCACTAAGCTCAGACCTAAGAAAGGTAAGTGGTTTTCCCAAAGTCCCTTTGTAACATGGATTCCATTGCTTTTTCCCTACCCAGAATGCAGTCCTCCTCCATTTATAATGACACCCTAACTTTGCTTTGAGAAATCAGTCCTCACACACTGACTGTATCTTGTGGTCACTGTCAATAATCAAGGAAAACTTCTCTCCTCAGCTAAGTACAGGTATGCATCCCAAGCCAAGATAAGCAGCCTCTTCCTGCAATTGGTAATGATTGAAAATAACTCCTCTCTACAGTTTTCCTAAGGAAACTCTATTGTTCTTGATACTTAGTTGTGATAGACTAAGAATGACCATAAATGATTTACAACCCATCCAAATACAAAGTACCTATTTCTCCATCCTTTGAATCTGGGATGCCTTGTGACTTGTTTTGGCCAACAGAATGTAGCTAAAATGATGATATACAACTGGCAGACCTAGTCACCACAGAACTCTTCAGCTTCTGCTCTCACTGTTTGGGAACGCTATCACCATGTGAAAAAATGCAGGGTATTCTCCTTGAGGATGGGAAACTATGTGGAGAGAGAAGTCCAGCTAAGAGCCACCCCCAACAAGGTGATTGAGGCCATCTTTTATTCAACCTACTCACCAATTAACTGCAGCCACATAAGAGATTCAGACAAGATAGGTCAAGAAAAAGTGAATTATTCTAATGAACAGCTAACACATCCATTTCTAAGTTGGGTTGTTTCCAATTCTCATTTTCAATTAAATGAAAAAAAACCTAATCAAGTTATCATCTGATAGATTATTAAATATGTGGGGCTGATAGACCATTAGTATGATTTTTGGCACATAACTAGAAAGGAATTTAAATAATTTGAGTGTAGCCCAAATTACTGACCCATAGAATCATGAACAAATAAAATGGTGTTGTTATAAGCCACTATATTTTGGTACTGTTTCTGCCATGTCCAAAATTTTCTCCAATTATTCTTTTTCCTCCATAAGCTGTTATATTTCAATGAATTTCTTTTTTGGTTAGGAAGCCAGAGTCAGATTTTCTTGCTTACAATAAAATAACCCTCAAGGTACACTTGGATTAAAAGGAATAACCTCCTAGGTTTCCCAGCTAACAACCCAGGATTCTTTTCACATACTTTCTGTTGATTTCCAAAAAATTCACAGGTTTTACAGAAATCAAATGCATATAACCAAAAGTGCTTTGGGGACAAAGTGAGAAATCTGTGAGAATCGAAAGAGGAACAAATTAAAATAACTCAGAGATGCACTATGTTAGTCCTGTGTCAACATGATCATCCTAGGACTCTCTAATTTCCCCCGGGGCTGCTGGCCCTCCATGATTATTTGAGGAATCCCATTTAGAACAAATATAGATAAAAATTTGATGCCTACAGAAAGTTAATAAATTAGAAATACTATGCTCCTGAGGCACCTGGTGGCTCAGCTGGTTGAGTGTTCAACTTTGACTAAGGTCATGATCTCATGGTTCCTGAGTTCAAGCCCCACATTGGGCTTACTGCTGTCAGCACAGAACCAGCTCACATCCCCTGTCCCCTTCTCTCTCTGCCCCTCCCCCCCCCTCAAAAACAAATAAACATTAAAAACAACAAAAAAAGGAAATACTATGCTCCTAACATATCTACAAAACAACTCTCAGATGATTTCTATGCATCCTCTCTCCACAACTCCAGGAAAATTTAGATCATGCTGTAGATGATCTTGTTACCTGAAAGTGACAAGCCAGTAGACTATATGATCCTAAAGAGCACAGTTTAATCAGTAGTGACTCTCTGTAAAGGACAAGTTCTCTGTCAGCAGGGAACATATCTCTTTCAAGGATCCTTTTATCTTGTGTGCCCTGCACAAGAGTGAGCATACAAAACGTATGAGTTGAATAAATGAGTTGATGAATTAATTATTTACATCTCAAATAACTGGCATACTGCTTGGCATAGTTGGAGAAATTCTTTTTTTTATGTTAAAAAAAATGAAAGAAGAAATGAATACAAATGAAGAAACAGTTCTATGTTGTTGGGGCAAGGGTCAGGGGTCAATGCACATGCAGTGTAGGAAATCGTTCCCTTTTCTAGAAGAACTGAGGAGCTTATGTGGACCATGGTGGAAAGGATATTCGACTTCTTTTGGCATGTGCAGTTTTCTAACAAAGTGTTCCTTACATTTGAGCAAAATAGCCTTACAGACATGATTAAGCAAACTATGGAAAGAAATCCAGGGTGAAAAAAACCCAAATTTCTGATTATGCAAAGTAAACAGTTATACTCATTCTTCTCCCCCCGAAAAGCCACCACTAAATGTGCATTACAGTTTTTCCCAATTTCTTTCTATGGCTCTTGATGGGCTAGATAATAAGGAAAACACCCCATGTGAGAGGAGGTTAGAGTAGATTATTTAAATGATCAAAGCTCCAGTACTTTAAGTTAAAATAGTTTAACCAAGAGAATTTTGTAAGCACGCTCCTGAGATAATAGGTAATGTTTTTTACAATTTTGCAAAGTTCCAGCTACTCCTTCTTTAAAGTGTTTTGCCAAATGCAGAAAGTGGTGAAAGTCCATAACACAAATATTGATTGTACATGTTTATATCTCTTATTCTTCATATATGTTTAGTCCCTTAATTTTCATGAATTACATTACATTCTTTTCCTTCATGAAATGCTGAAAGTGTATGTGTCCTTTTGACTAAAAGCATAGGCTTTTATTTCAGGTGCTCATGGGCTAAACTTTCCTTGTATGCTACTTTTCTAAGACTTTATCCTGACACATGTTTCCTAAGATATTATGTATTTTCCTAAGACATTATCTTTCTTCTGTACCTGCACTTCACAACTAGGCCTTATGGTGAAATGTATACATTTAAGCCCTGAAAAACCCTCTGTAAAATACAATTTAATGCACAATTGATATGCCCCAAACAGAATATCTCTGGATCTGACATCACTGATAACTGTATTTTTAGTTTAAGTTTATTTTTATTTATTTTGAAAGGGAGATAGAGAGCAAGTGGGGGAGGGGCAGGGAGACAGGGAGAGAGAGAATATCAAGCAGGCTCTGTGCTGTCAGCACAGAGTCCGATGTAGGGCTCGAACTCACAAACGCAAGATCATGACCTGAGGTTAAGTCAAGAGTTGGACGCTTCACTGACTGAGCCACACAGGTGCCCTCATTTTAATTTTTCAATAAATTACCGCCTTCTTAGCAACAGCTCATCACACTTAGTCTCTCTTCCTCTAGGAGCTAATTCAAAATGTCACACACTCAAGGTAATTAAGAACATTTTAAGTTTTTCACTTAAATTGAGGAGAAAGCTTCGGGTAGAGTAAAACCTGTCAAAATACTATTTAAAATTATACCCTCCATATCCTCAAGTCTGTTGTAAAATTGGAAGTAGATATTTCATAATCTTCTCAAAGATCCTCCAAATCTCAAATCCATCATGAGTGCGACCACTGAATTTCCACCAAGAAAAAGAATTTAAAAAATGGAGTGCGTAGAAACTGAAATATTTAGACAATCTAAACACGGTATTTTCTATGTCTAGGCCTAGACATTTACTTCTTTTTAGTTATTATTTCAAATAATCAGAAAAGTTATAGATAGTAAAAAAATATATATCTTTGACTAGAATTCTGAGTTTCATCAAATCTTAACATTTCTCAAGTTTGTTCCAGATTTTTGTTATAAATGTTAAAAGTATAAATAAAGTTTCTGGATAACCCTATCTGATCTCACACTCCTTTCTTCCTCCCCATAAAAACAGTTCTCCTAAAATTCTGTGTGAACAATTCCCTTGCTTTTGTTATACCTTTATGATTCAAAAAATCACGCAAAAAATTATGTCCCAAGTGCTTACAGAATGATATTTTAGGTCCTAAGCAGTACACGAAACATATAGTTACCAATGAAAATGTAATACTTTAATATTTTGCGTTAATATATTACACATATAATTTTGTACTCCCTGTTTTCATTAGCTTTATGTTTTTGAGAGACAGGCATGTCCATACATACTCCTTTAGTTCATTTCCCTTGATTGCTGACATTGTTTGCAACTATGTGATAAGTCATCTCCAAAGTTTTGCTCTAAATGATGCTATAATGAAGATTGTTTTATTGTCTTACATATCTCCTTGTACACATGTGCTTAAGAAGTTATATGCCTCAGATAAATCCTGTGGGATGAAGAATATATATGTCTGGATATCTATTAGGCACTGCCAATGTGCTCTCCTTGGTAAATGTAAGAACTTATTCTACACAGGTAGCATATAAGCATTCTTCAGCAAATTTCCTAGACTTGGAACTTTGTGACTGATGATTATAAAATGGTATCTAATTACTGTTTTAACTTGCATTTTCCTCAGTTACTGGTGAGGATCAACGTAGGTTGCACATATAATATATTATTGCCTATTTGGTTTGCTTTGTCTGAAATTCCTTTGCGACTACTTTGTCATTTTCTTTGGATGTGTTAGCTTTTTTTCATTGATTTTAGGAGTTCGTTATATTATTTAAATATAATTGCTTTATGTGTAGCATATGTGGCAAATATCTTCTCCCTATTTATCTACTAATTCTGTTTATGGTGTCTTTCTTGGATAGAAAATGGAATGTTGATTTAGTCAAATCCACCACACCTTTTCTTTTTGTTTTTTTGAAGTGTGTTAAATATACATTTTCATACGTAGGGATTATTAAAACATTATCCTTAATTGTCTCCTCAAGGTTTCAACATTTAGATTTTTACATGCAGGTCTTTAATGCACCTGGAATTTGATTTTGTGAAGGATGCTGACCCAGCATGACTTATTAAGTGTTCCATTTTTTTCTTACCAATATTCTTACCAATACCAATAAGTGTCCCTCTTACATTTCAAGTTTTCATAGATGTGGGTATGTCATTTGGCATTTTCCAATCACTCCAGGCTGTTTATGTGATCTGTTTCTGTCTCTGCATCAATACCATATTGTCTTAATTAGATTCACTTTTGGATACACCTTAATGTCTGGTAGGGTGAATCCCCTGGCCCTATTCTCCAATTCTTTTATAGTAGCTGTCTCTTTCTTCTCACACAGGAAATTTATAATCGGCTTGTGGAAGTTACAAAATAAATGGTTGCAATGTTGTTTGGAAACTTTTTGAATTTATAAATTCACTTTGGAAACTTCGTATACTTATAACATTGAGAATTCTTATTCATAAACATTTTTTACTTCATTTTTTGTTCAGCTCTTCCTTAATGTCTTAGAAAAGAGCTTTGTAATTTTCTTCATAAGGAGTTTGCATATTTATTACTAGATTTATTTCTGAATATCCTAAAGTTTTTTGGGTTTTTTGTCCCTTTGGTGTTTTTTTATTTGTTTGCTTTATTTTGTTTTCGCTGTTTTGTTTTGCTGCTATCATTGCTTTGATGCACTGACATATATGTACTAATTATCTTAATGATCTTGAATCATTCATAGACAATCATGTCATCCGCATGTACACATTTTTGCCTTTTTCTTTTTAATTCATACAGTGCTACTCCTTTTTCTTCACTAATTTGGCTGTTTGATACTTGATTTCAGTTCAGGTCATGATCCCAGGGTCATGAGATCAAGCCTTATGTCTGGATCCATGCAGAGCATGGGCCCTGCTTAAGATTCTCTCTCTCTCTCTCTCTCTCTCTCTCTCTCTTTCTCTCTCTCTCTCTAAAATAATAATGAAAAAAGATACTCTTTATCAGATTAGAGGAGCCCTTCTTTCTTAGTTTTCCAAGTCTCAGTCTATTTTTGATACTTCTGTTGTATCTATGTATGTATCTATCTACTATGCCTCCATTCTGCCATTAAATGTTGCATTAAGTAAATCATGACATCAGCTCAATCCTAACATTACCTATAAAGACCCCAATCCTGGGAATTATAATTACTACTAGGTATATAATAAGAAGACATGTAATCCTAGTTATTCGTTGCCTACCACAATGGTGAGAATATGGCTAATTGACTTAAGAAAAGTGGCTGATAATCTGAAGTCTTAAGTAAATATGATCCTTATCATTTTAATACAGGCTTGTTATCTTCAGTATTATCAATATAGTTTTGTGATGTATTTGCTTCCAGGAATTTCCCTTTCCTTATGTAGGAGCTTCTCTGAAGAATAAGCAAATATTTTTTTTTTTGGCTTAGAATCCATGCACAAGTAAGAAAGTATTGAAGCAATAATGACTTAAAACTTAATTCACTATGAAAAAAATTATGCATCTCTGTTACTAAAAGGATTTACAGTTAGCATCATCCAATAACTATAATTTGTTATATAATTGACTCAAGTCATGTAACTATTGGCCCTATGAAAAAACTGGTGGAAACAACACATCAGTAAGCTGTCATTATAGAATTAATTCTTATCTTCTTATAAACAATAGTGACAGTACAGGAGTCTTTTATCCCAGTCAAGCTAAGATGCTAATTTATATCTTATCAATAAAGGGGTAATTTTATTTCTTGAATGAATAAAGGTATTCAGCATTTCGGGTCAATAACATTCTGCAATATTTCTTCTGGGAGACTTTCTGCACACTGCAAAAGAAGCCCATTTGAGTAAACTGAGTGTATGAATGCCCTACAGAGCCATCACGAAAGAAGAGGTAATTTCCCTTTGCCCTTTTCTGCTATTCTTTTTATTATAGCTTTATGGAATGTTATAATATTCCTAAAGACAGAGAAAGATACTCTGAATAGCTTGAATTACTGAGCACATAAAGATTTAAAGGTTAGCCTTGAGGGACATTAGCACACTGCAGGTCAATAATACCTACTAACCTTTCCCTTATCTACTGAGAATAAATAAAAGTTCTATAATACTGAATTTTGCTCAAACTAAAAGTTTCTAGAAAGTCTGCTTTGAGGTTAGGAGCTTGTCAAAGAGTTCCCAGGAGAATTTTATATAAGGAGACCAAGGACATATGGAAAGCCAACAGTTTCCCCCACCATGTCTCTGGCTTTAATAGAAAGAAGGTGCTGATGGGGCTCCTTGCTCCCAATGAAACTTTCCAGAATAAATCAGCTGCCACACTGGTTCCTGTTGCCTTTTAAAGTGGTCCATTTTGGAACAGGCTATTGATAAAATAGCTCATCTTATGAGCTTTTTTGAAAAATTGGTTTAATATAAAGGAATGTTATTATAGACCTGATGAGCTGCTTTCTTCTGTATTCTGAGAAGCTTGCCAAGACACCATGTCCTAACAACAACATGACTTACCATATTCATTGTGAAGTTATGTCAAGCCCAACAAGAGCTAGAAAATATATACTAGATGGGATCAAGGATCTTTATGCTGTCCAGTCAGCAGTCCTGAGCAGGGCAAGAGTTAGAGACTCTGTCCCCACTCCCTTTGGCCACCAGCTCCAGACCATTCTAGTCCTCAGTTTCCTCTGGGTAAAGGGTCATTGCTACCAGGTAAGAAGCAGTTGGGAGACACCCATAGTTCTAAATCATGATGATGTGTCTGCAAAAATGCAGGACTTTTTCAAGTTTTAGAATTCTTATATGTTAATATACTAGTTCCATATGTGATGAAATTGAGTATTACATAGAGGCCCACAGGACAAACCTGGACCACGGTCTATTTTTGTCCTGCTTGTGAGCTGAGAATGGGTTTTACATTTTTAAAGATTAGTAAATATATATGCATGAATATATATATACACATAATATACATACATACATACATATTT
Organism: Panthera pardus; assembly: GCF_024362965.1. Classification (NCBI taxonomy): domain Eukaryota; kingdom Metazoa; phylum Chordata; class Mammalia; order Carnivora; family Felidae; genus Panthera; species Panthera pardus. The sequence goes on along the minus strand of NW_026526710.1, from coordinate 45,199,748 downwards.
TATATATAACGAAAAAGAACACTTACTATTGATGAATCTTGCTAGGTAATAATAGCTTAGTTACTCTAATGTATCCACTTATCCCTTTATTTTTATTTGGCCAACTTGTAATATTTAGGTGTTTTAAAAAATAAATACTTTTTCTACTCTCTGGTTTATCTGTTTTACTCCCCTTTTCGTGTCCCTTGGTGAGTAAAGCATGTAATACACTGTATAGTCTCCATTAAGAAATGCTTTTGGCCTGGGGTAACAGGATTATTTTCCTATATAGTCTTCTGAAACGTTTAGACTTTTGTTGTTCACATCTAAGTCTTGAATCCACCTGGAAATGATACTCAGTTTTGGAATGAAGTAAGGCTTGGGACTCAGTTTGGTCTCTTCACTCTATGTATCCAATTATCCTGCATCTTTTATTGATCTGCAATGCCATTACTCTCATAAATCAAGTTCCTATGTTCGCACAGTTTAGTTTCTGGACTTTTTGTTCAATTAGTCTGTGCACCCTATGCCAATACCAAAGGCTTTTAAGTATTATTTCTCTGTGGGAATATAAACTGGTATGGCTGTGTTGGGACATAATTTGGTATTATTGGGTAAAGTTGAAAATGTGCCCATCATAAAACACAGCAATCCATTCAAAGAAAACTTGTGTGTGTGTGTGTGTGTGTGTGTGCACATGCATGTATGGATAAATAAATATATTGATATAAATGAGACATGAAATGTTTCCAGAAGCATTATTTGTTGAGGCAAGAAATTGTAAAGAACCTAAAGTCTTATAACAGAAAAACAAATAATTTTTTAAATAGTTGTATGCATCTTATAAAAATTATATTGAGCAAACTTAAGAAGAATGCATACAGTATGCTTCCACTTATGTGAAACATAAAACCATGCAAAACTAAATGATGCATTTTATAAAGATATGTTCATATGAGTCTTACAAAAATGAAGCCAAGAAAATAAAATAAAAATGAAACCAAACAAAAGCATTCACGATCATGGTTACCTCTGGGAATGAGATGATATGGCAGGTTCAGAGAGAAAACTTGGGAGATTCCAAAGGATTAGCAATATTCTATCAGTTAGAAAATTTACATGTATTTTAAATGGACAATAGACAAACAATAAATTATTTATAAGTGGACAGATATGAAAGGCCACTGACTCCAAACCCAATGCTTTTATGTTACTTTTACGTTAGATTGACGTTAGATTATGTATGTTACTTTTACATTAGATTGATTTTATAGCATATTAAAGTTTCACAAAGATTATTAAACTACAAAATATTGCTTTTCTATAAAACTACCATAACATTATATTAATTATCATTTATTATTTATGTATGTACACCATGAACAATGGAAAAATCTTCATAAACATCAATGTTAGTCTTAACATTGGATATGCAAGGCAAGCATTGTTATATACATTTCATAAATGATGAAATAGCAACTCAGAAAAATTAAGAATTTGCTCCAGGTATCACAGCTCACAAATGGCATAATTTTCTTCTAAACCTAAATTTATCTGGTTCTCAGTACTGTGCTCTACACATTTCACATGTATAATTCTGATGCATTACATGACACAAAGTGAAAGATTTACATAATATTGTAATACTCAGTTTGGAATACTAACAAAACTATCTCCATGGGCCATGGAAATTTCATAAAAAAATAATGGATTGAGATTGGTGTCCAATCCTTGGCAGTGTTTGTTTTGATCTGGTCTGTTTGTTCATTGTAAAGAAATTTTCAATTATCTGTACTAGCTCAGGTGAAATAAATGCAAACAATCTGAAATAATTAATGTTTAGTTGTAGACTATACCCTTGACTTGTAGTCATGTCAGTCTCTCTATGAATTCCTTCTAACTATCACCTTAAATCTTAAATGGAGCTGAGAAAGTCCATCAATTCCATATTTTCAGTCTCCTTCAGCCATTCATGGTGATCTAAACCCTGGTATAAACTCTTACTGAAAATACATGAGGCTCTACATGGCTTCTTCTCAAGCTTTTCCTGGAGAAGTCTTGGTGGATAATCTTTGGGCTCTAAATAACATTCTCTTAGAGAACAATCTATGAGTAATAGAGGGGAAAAAGAGAGAGAGAATGGACCTATTTTCTTTTTATACTTCTATGTGTCAGGTAATCTATGAAATCTTTCCAACAAGACACCTAATTTATCCCTCCCAACTCTGTGGACCAACCAGAATCATCCCATTTTTACTCTTGTGGGAAAAGACTTAGGAAAAGACTATTGCCTGGTTGTGCTTCTGATGCCAAGTGGTAAAGCCAGGGACTAACGGACCTTACACTTTTTATCTTATGTTGTGCCTTAACTATTTTTAAACTACATAAACTTGAAGTGTCAATACAGTAGCCACTACCCTCTTGTGGCTATTGAGCACTGGAAATGGGGCTAGACGAAACTGAGTTGTGCTGTAAGTACCAAAGCACACTGGAGTTCAAAGACTTCCTTAAAAAAAAAACTATCTCATGAATAATTTTTTATATTATTTACATGTTGAAATGATAGTTTTAGGATATAGTAGATTAAGCAAAAATATTATGAAACTTGATTTCAGTGATTTCCCTTTACTTTAAAAAATATGGTTACTAGAAAAAAATAAAATAAAATATGGTTACCAGAAAATTTTAAATTGCTTATGTAGTTTGTATTAAATTTCTTTTGGACAGTTGATATAGACCTCTCCATTGGGGGCTGGGAAAACTTAGCTTGGGGAAACACTTAAGCTCCTTACTGGCTGAAATGCCTAGAGAAAAATCTTATCTTAATTGGGCAGTGTATTTTCATCTAACAAAGATGGGTAATAATAGATCCCCTGCAGGGCTGATGTTAGAACTAGAGGCAAAAAAATACATGAAACATTCTACAAGTATCTGGAACGTAATCTGCACTTGAGAAAGGGTAATAGAGGAGGAATCTCAAAATTTCTAATATTTTAATTGCCTGTATGAAACTTATTTATTTATTTATTTATTTATTTATTTATTTATTTAATGTTTATTTATTTCAAGAAAGAGAGAGAGAGTGGGAGAGGGGCAGAGAGCAAGGGAGAGACAGAATCCCAAGCAGGCTCTACACTGTCAGTGCAGAGCCCATTCAGGGATCCATCTCATGAACCATGAGATCATGACCTGAGTCAGAACCAAGACTTGAAATGAGCTACCCAGGTGCCCCCACTGCTTGTGTGAAACTTTAAATGCTGTATTTGAAGGCTGTTGGACTTCAAAAGTTATACTTTTTCCACTTTTCATATTGTTTCCATGTAAACAAAATGATTGATGGTACTTTCAGCATCACGAGACTCAAGAGGAAGAGGAAAGATGAGGATATTAACATTTCAGATAAGCAAATAATTATGCAGTAGGAGTCCTCAAAGCTGAAAGATGACAATAAAAACAAACTTTGACGTTGCTTTGAGGTTGTATTAATTGTTGACAATAAACTTGTCATCACTGTTTACCATAGATAATCTGTCCACAGATACTCACTATTTAACATTTTCCCACATCTGTTTTATTTATTTAATTATATGCAAAATCATCCAACCAGTAGTTCTTACCTGTTGCTAATGAAATATAGTCCTATATGTTACACACCAGTTCAAAGTCCACTGAGGCAGATCTACACAAAAATCTTGCATATATGAGCCAAGTGGAGTTATCACCATTCTTGTGGTGGTTTTTGAAGTTCAAGATTCATTGTATATTTTTAAATTCTTTTTTTATAAGGATGGCTACATGTACATTTTGGCATACAGCATTCCAGTAAATAAAGTATAAAATTTCTACCAGGGGTTCTAATATCAATCCACAATTTCTTCTCACCAAGAAGTCCATGATAAGGTTAAATCAGCATAGCTAAGAAAATACTTCTGGTCTATCCTAGGCTTTCTTTTGCAGTCCCATGTTATGTTCTTTCTGTGGAAAATTCTTACTTAGGATTCTTACTATTAACTGCAGGAAGTCTGTACATTCAATTGGCAATTATTAAGGACAGGCCTTCATCAGTGGTTGCTGCTACCAAACCCTTTGCTTCCCATTAATGAACTCCACCTAGTGCTATTTACCTGATTTTCTTACGATCCAAAAGCACTGTGTGGTTCTCTAAGATGCTTTCTCTAATCTAAACATTCTTGATCCGCATTATTTCAGAAAAGAAGCAAGTATGTGGCGTTGCTGTGATGATCAGAGAGATATTTTAAGCAACTTTTGGCATGGAAAGTTATTTCTGGATTCAAATCTGAGCTGAAAGGAATATGCCATTGCAGAAATGAGGGCTCTGTGACACCTTCCTGTGCTACATCATAAAATATCTTCTCTAAAGCTGCAGGGGGACATTAACGTCGATTTATTCTCTGCCCAACACTGTGAACGTTAACTTTGCAAATAGCTATTTTCCTAAAGATAACAATGATGTTTTGTATCTAAAATCTTTTCTGCTTCCTTCATTATACCTGGGCTTATTTCAAAAGGGTCATCCTCTACACCTTGAACAACGTTGTATGTACAAAAGTACAAAATAAAGGAATGTTGAAGGAACCGGCACCAGATCTGACATTTGACCCGTTAAGCCACGTTTTTGTTTTTACTAAAAATGGATGGATAACATATATGTAGACTGCCTGAAGGAAGGTTCAACCTCTAAGAAAGTCTCATGAGAGCACACACCTCAGCTATTTTGGCTGCGTGTTCTCTCCGCCCTCAACGGAAAGCAGGGATGTTTCTCTGTGATTTGGCATGAATTCCCGAGACTAACACTGCAGCGTGCCTGCCTCCTGCCTGTGGATACAAGGTTCCATCGCAGAGCGCCAAGGGCTTAACAATAGTTAATCTCTTAAAAGAAGCAGGTGGCCCTCAGCACTACTACTTCTATTATTGTCTAAGTTCCCCTCCAGTCTCTGCCAATTGCTCACCTGTCGAATTTGGCAGAAGCCCAGAGTTCGACTGACTTTGTTTTTATTCCCCTGGAATTCTTTTCTGTGTCCATCTTTTAAATGTTTTTTTTTTAATGGCCAGTGTCAAAAAATTGTTTGAATGTAGCGTCGAATTTGAAAAGCATATGTCTCATGGCCTTTCTTTTTTTACTAGAACAACCTCCGCTCAGTGCCTGTATCTGCTGTCTTTCAGGCACTACTTAAAAGCTAGCACAAGAGGCAGGCCAGTGTCAACCCTGAATTTGCATAGATCCACCTTCTGATGTATTTTTATTTACATGTAAAGCCAAAACCACGCACTGGCCATGCCCTATACAACCCTTGGTTTTGTTTTTCTTTTGAGTTGATAAGGTCTTGTGATGAAAACATGTAATCAATTTCACATTTTAAGGAATTGTCTATTTGTGTGATTCTTCTAAAAAATACATATTTCAAAAATAGTTGATATGAACTTGCTTCATCCAACATTCCTTGACTATCATAAAGAGTGATAAAATGGGTATTTAGTTTTTCTGCTTCAGCTCTTGGTTATAAACCCTACCTAAATATCTACAATCACAATCCATAGCTTTCTTCCAGAGCTTGTTATAAACCAGCAGCACAACATGGACTATAATTTTCCACAAGAAAAATGCACTGTAGGAGGCACACCTAGTTTTCATTTAACTTCAAAAACATCAGTAAATTACCCAAGACTCTGAAGAAATTGATTCACTGTTTTGCAGGGAAGTAGAAATCGAATGGATCATTTCATATGCATGCATTTATTCCACTGATATCTAAAAAGCCTTTGGAATGGCAGAACCAAGTAAAAGGAGGCAGATTTTGGCTAAAGCATGTGAATTATACTGCTAACCACCCTAGATCTGATGTGAAACCAGGTCCTTGGGTTCTCAAAACGGTAGAAATTGACAAGCGGCCAACTAGGAGTTCCAGGCCAAGGCTTTTATCGGGGCTTATGCTGGAATACAAGAAAGACAGCAAAAGGAAAGAGTCCTTCAGGCTGGTTCTCTGGCCCAGGACAAGGTCGGGGAGAGCTTTAGAGAGGCCTAGGCTGAAAAAGGAGGACGTTAAAGCATGTAGAGGTGGGGATTTATTGGCATTTGCACACTTAAAGGTCATGTTTCTTCATGCATCCCATGTCTAATTAGCATATTAAATCTTCACCCCTGGGCACGAATTTTAGTGTTATAGTAAGGGAGAAAAATCAATGAAAGGTCACTGTTGGTGTACATCTTGGTTCAGACTTCGCCAGTCTTTGAGTCCTTCCTTTTGGTAAATTTCCTGCCTTTGGATTGCTGCAAAATAATACTACTCAAGGCTTAAGGGGTATAGAGTTTCAGCTCTCAGGGAACACTGGATTTTGCAGTCCCTGCTCTATCTCAGATCCATTTTAGAAAACAGTGTCTTGAGAGGGTAGTAGTAAACGATTATTGTATACTTCCTTACTTATATGGTTTGTGTATTTACTGTTAACCTGTTTTTTTTTTTGGTAGTGCACGTTTTTAAAGACATTCCTGTGAAAAATTGCACACAAAATATAGAGAGAATTCAATTTGGTAATAATCACTTTGAGATATTTTCTGGCTGTGATCAATATGTGGCACCTTGACTCCTATTTTTTTAGATTCAAAATTAAGAGAACGGTTCTCATTCTTGTGCAGAATTTGAAAAACTGCCTAACATCAAGTATGTATCCAATAAATGTTTCCAATGCATTCTAAATGCCACACGAAGTAATTGCCACTGGAAAGCTTTTCAAATTGTATGTGGCACAGAGAAAATAAAGACGTATGTGCTAAGATCTGAATAAATAACAATAGATATTTCCTTAAGTTTAAAATCCATGTGTAGGCAAGTAAAAGAAATATATTGATAAACTAATCTTGTTCTTATTGTAATGCTATAGATAAATTTGAACCATCACTTCCCCCTCCCTACTCTCATTTGTCTTTCTCCCTCTACTTCCTCATTTCACACTCCCTAGGAGTACATCATACATTTTGTTTTTCCTTCTATGTTTTTGAAATTTTACTGTATATACAGATATATAATATAAACTCTGTATCACGTACTATAGCATGAGTGCGGACTGGAGTGTGTGTAAATGATATAAACAAAGGAAGCGTTCTGCAACTTGTTCCTTGCACTCAAGTAATGTTTATAAAAATGTGTCCACATCCATACATTTAGATTCTATCCATTCATTTCTCTGCTGTATAGTAGTTCCTGAATTAGTCACTCTCTTTCTGGTAAGACATACGGATTGCTTCCTATTTCCTTCTCTTACAAAAAATACTTTAGTGAACATAATTTCATGTGCTGTCTTGAATACATTGTGCCAGAGATTTATATACCTAGTAAAGAATTGTAGGGTCATGTGGTATATACATTTCATAGATATTACCAAAAGATAATGACCAAATTTATAGTCCTACCAGCTGTGTCCTTCATATTTACCAACAATTAATAATGTCCATCTTTTAAATTTTACTCAATATAGTGGTTCTAAAATAATATCTTTTTATTGTCAATGATTGTTTTTTTTACTCTGGTATTATTAGTAGAATGATTTTTTTCTTTTATATATTTTCTAAATTGTCTTTAATGACCATATACTTATTACGGATAATATGCAACTTATTTCATAAATATGTTTTTATTTTTAAGTTTATTTATTTATTATTTGAGAGAGAAAGTGAGAGAGCATGAATGAAGGAGGAACAGAAAGAGAGAGTGAGAGAGAGAATACCAAGTGGGCTTTGCATTGTCAGCTCAGAGGCCAACGCAAGGCTCTATCCCATGAACCAAGAGATCCTGACCTGAACTGAAATCAAGAGTTAGATGCTTAACTGAACTGACTGAGCCACCAAGGGAGCCTTATAAATCTACTTTTTTATCTTTTTCTTCTCAATTCAATAAGTATGCATTTTAGCATTGTGTTAATTATTATAGACATAGAAATAAAATATTTTTATGAAAGATACAGTTCTTGCCATCAAAGAGTTTACAGTCTAATTAGGCTAACAGAGATATAACAAACTGCATCATTGTTTGGTAGTCACAAAATAAAAATGTATGAGAATATAGAAGTCGCAGAGGATCAGGACTCATTAGCATTAAGGGAGGCAATTCCAGAGAAGTTCTTCTGGAGACGTAATGGAAGAGCTCATATTAATTTTTCTTTCAGGATACTGTAGGCTCCAACTTAGGATCTAGGATAACAGAACTGGTTAAAACAGTAATATGCAAATAGAAAATGTGGAATAATGGTAGAATCATCTGAAAATGAATGAACACTAACTAGTCATTACAAGAAAACAGGGTTAGAGTAAACTGGTAGAGACAGGTTGACTCAGAATGCCCCACCCCCTCAAGGCCTCACAAATATTCATTATATCAATGTTTATGGCAAAGTTTCTGGGCCCATGATGTAGAACCAGAACAGAGTGGGAAGAAGAAGCTGATCATGACAGCCTGTTACAAGTTCCCCATGCTCGTGATCTGGAAATCACAATGAACATGATTGTATGCCCTCCTGGCAATGAGAGATGATAACCCCATGACACTATGGATGAACCAATGCTTTCTGGTTCACCAAGCACTTTCAAGTTATTACTTCATTTATCCTTCTCTATGCTCGATTAACGAGGGAGAGGAGTCTCAGAAAAACTTTAATTGTGCAAAATTATGGAATTAAGATATAATTCAATTGAAATGAAAACCACAGGACCTTGAACTCTAAACTCAGCCTTCACAGAAGTCATTTTCTCTCTTATAGAACTTAACTCTAGATACAGATATTTGCCCATAAGTTATCCAGATAGATAGATGAGTAGACACCACCTCTCCTGCATACACAACAACAACAACAACAACAACACACACACACACACACACACACACACACACACACACACGTAAGGGATTCTTGAGTCTTCATTCTTCTATGGTGAGCTTTTTGAGAGATATAAGATTGCACATATTCAGTGGTACACCTCTACACATATTGTTCTTTCCCTTAGATTTTGTATTATTTTCTACTCTTTGGAACCTGTGGGCGTGTAACTAGAGCTTAGAGTTGAAAATGCATTTAATAACGTTGATGATTCACTAAAAGCATTTCAGCCAGTATAGACTTATAGTCAAGTTAACAAAGGTTATTTGAGAGAAAAAATGTCATTTTCCCTTTTTCCTGTAAGGAAAAGTGATTTAATGCTGCATCCTGACAAGGATTTTTATCCATGCATCCAGTCAACAAATATTTGTTGAGCACTTACTATGTACCAGTCAGGGTTAAGTATTCTACCTAAATTAATCTCACACTGATTATAATAACAGCCCTATGATATTGATATTATTAATTCTATTTTAAGATAATTAAATTAGAAGTAATATTAAGTAATTTAATCAAGCTTACATATTTTTTAAGGTAAGGGGTATATCTAACCTCAGAGCTTATTTCCAATCCATGATGCTATACTGTAAATATGTTTTGTTATATTTCAACAATTATTTTTCAGGCTCCTGAACTTGAAAAGCAGTAATTCTCTAAAGAATAACAAAGATGTTCAAATATCTATGTTTCCAAAACATAAAATTCTAAATGATCTCATTAATGAATAATTACTAATTTTAAGTAGTCTTTAAAAACATAATGCTAGAGGCATTCACATACACTTATGAAGAAATGACTTTGTATGCACAATAATGTGTTAGTCAAGGGATTGCATTATTTTATATTTTTCAGAAAGTCAAAGCAATTGTGATTTCATATGAGAAATATAGCAATACTCACATTGGAATGTGGTATAGCTATTACATTGTGTCTATTTCCATGAAATCAATCCAGCTTATATATGATGAAATGGAAATATGTTGTAAAACTTTGTACATTTACCTCCTACAATGGTTACAATGGTATTTATTCACCATTTTGGTTCATTTGAAATGCTCTACATGTGCAGCTTGCAATTTTCACATTGAACACCATATATAAAGCCACTGGTGTTGTAAAAGGTCACCTTTCTAATTGGTGTAATAAAGCCCAGCTGGTAAAGCAATCTCTAGAATAACTTGGGGCTAGCACAGCCGTGGCAGCAGAGCGAAGAATGTACTTGGTAAGAAGGAAGTGATTTTAACCATATGGCCTTTATTTCACATATTTGTGACTGCCAGTCACCAATATCTAATTTTATTTAAGGTAAAGCATCTTTGAATGTTCAAGTGATTTGTACTGCAACCTGTGTCCTCATGCTAATCATAAAAGGATAGACCTATCATGATGAATATAGAAAGGGAAGTAATTGATTCTTTGGTCTGAATTTTCCTCTCTGTTAATAGATTTCCCCTTTAGCAACAACAAGGCAAAATAATAAGGAAGCATACAAGATAACTTAAGTATAGCTAGCATTGGGACCGCCAGTCACTGAAAGCTTATCTAGCATTTCCAGCCCTCTTCATGAATGCTCCTCCTGTTTTGTGTTTAGAATAATAAAATCTTATAGTTCCATAAGTGTTAACTTCATCTTATAGAAAAAGAGTAAACACGAATTTGCTATGAGGCGTAATTCCCTATTTTGCTTCTTGACATTTAAGAAGAATTTTATAAGGATATCTGTTCTGAGATAGATGTGTTGCCTACTTTTAAATTGTGACAACACTTAACAATTATAAATATAATTCAGTATCTATATCAAATACAATCTAGGACTTTTACTGCTATAATATTTTTTTAATGACTCAAGGAATCCTGGTGATTTCCTCAAAAGTGTTTGGACAATATCAAAAATGCTCTAAAATAACAATACATTCATCTTATGCAAAAATTTGTTTTTTGTTTTTAAAGCTTTTCTTACTGCTCCAATGATACAGCCAAAATGAGTATGTGTATAAAAACATGGGAAGTCTAAAAAAAGTGCAAACAAATATAAACTCAAATGGAGTAGTGAGAGAAATCCTTTAAGATTCCTCTCATTCGTTACATATTGGCTATCTTGTACATGTGACCTTTTTAGGGTTCCTGGACCTAATTTGCTACAACCCCTTTTTCCCCTCCACACAGCTACCAAGCAATTCTTGGACACCAGCAAGGTGTCTGGGAATTCAACTCAATTCTGACACTATCTTACCAGAGATAGCAACAGACTCCACAGGTTAAAGGTTCAGTCCTACAACACTGTCTGCCCCTCCCTCCTTCAAATGCCAGTGGAAAGCCCGAGGCTTTCTCTGCTTATGACTGACTGGCTAGAGTGGAGGGTCCAATGACCTCCTGGTTAGGTTCCACTAATTTGCTAGGGCAATTCACAGGACTCAAGGAAACACTCAATTTATTAAAGGATATGATAAAGAATACGAATCAATAGCCAGATGAAGAGATATATTGAGCACGGTCCCAAAGGAGCTTCTGTTCTTATGGAGCTTGGGGCCTAGCTGGGTGGCCTGTGGAGGAGTTCTGATTTTCTAAGCATGGAAGCTTTCCAAAAACAAAAACAACAAACAAACAAACAAACAAACAAAAAGGACCAAAAAGTTCTCCTCTTATGTTTTCATGGAGGCTTCATTACATGGTCATGACTGACAGTGATTGGCCATTGGCTAATTCAATCTCTAGCCCCTCTTCCTTTCCCAGAGGTTGGAATGGGACTCAAAGTTACAACCTTTTCATCATTTGGTTGAACCTCGTAGCAACTAGCCCTTGGGTGGGGTCCAAAAGTCACCTTCATTAATAACAAGACACCCATTTCACCTTTATGGCTCCAAAATGTTTTCAGGAACCGTGGATAAAAATGAGATACACCTTAGAAATAGATTGTGGTCATCTGAAGACTAAATATGTGTTGCTTATAAATCGATATACTGTAGTGGCAACTTACACAAAGCTACATGCTGCACCATTTCACAAATAATGAATGTGAAAGAAGTCCAGCTCACTGTATTATTGGCATTAAAAGTAGACACTCAAAGATTAATTTCCAAGATATCTGTTATTTATTCCTCTATCTCTTAATCAAAATTAAGTATTATTTCATTTACTAAACAAGTGGTATATCTATTCCAATTTATCTTTCACATCTACTGTATTTTTTAACAGAGAGAATGCTGACACAAAGAAAAGTAGATAGGCTATGTTTTCACAATATCTGTATTAATGGAGCACAGCAGGAATTATAGACACATAGTGAAGAGAGAGAGAAATGTTAATAAATGTTAATTTTGCTTTTATCTGGGTATTAAAATTTTAGTGATTTCTTTACATTCATCTTTGAACTTTTAAAACAATTTTTATAATTAAAATGTAACTTAAAAGGTAATAATTCCTTTTAAAATTATATTCTAACATTTCCCTGATACATCAAGGCCCCCCTGGTGATAGCTTCTGAATGTTACAACAATAGTGGGACATTTTAAATAGCGATTTTCTTCATGGAAGAGCTCATATAACTTCTTACTGTTTAGTTAAATACAAACAGAAAGTACGTTTAAGCATAAGTGATGGGGATTAAGGAGTGCACTTGTGGTGATGAGCACTGGGTGATGTATGGAAGTGTTGAGTCATTCTATTGTACACCTGAAACTAATATTATGTTGTATGTTAACTAACTGGAATTTAAATAAAAACTTTTTTAAAGGACTTGTAGCATATACTTAGGTGAATGACAGAGAGCACTATTCTAGATGAAACTGGAATGTATTATTCCAGCTATTGTAGCCATTTACAGACATAATATTTTATGAATCTGCAAGTAATACCTTACATTAAGTTATAAGACTTACATCTACAATGAATATCTATGTAAGAGTGATTTGAAATCCATCTGTAAAATATTCTGGAATACTGTAAAAACAGATTTATGCTCTGTATTTCTTGGCAAGCAGGGTAAGCTCAGGCAAGAATGTGCAGGAGGCAGCTGATCTTTCCTCAACCCAGTTTTCCTTTATACTCATGCAGTCATACTGCCTCCCACATAGTCATAGACTTTTCCATTGAATGACTAAAATCTTCATTTGTATATATCACATCCAAGTGTGCGTTCATAATGTGACCATAGAAGACTGTGTTGTGATATGTTGTAGAATTATGAATTTAAGAGTCTTGGTATCCTTACAAATATTTTCACAGTGTTAGGCTGTAGGATGATAACTAGCATTTCTTCACCACAAACAAATTACAGAATAATCTTGGAAATTTTTCTACGAAGAAAATTAATGGCAGAGAACTCACCTACACAGACCCTGGATTGCATATCATAGAATGGACTATTCTACGAAGTGGGGGTGGGGGGCACGCCTCGTCTTCGTTTTCCATGAGCTGCCTTCCTAAGTTTTCTCTTGCCTACTACCCCTTCCTTCCACCTACATAAGACCCAAGGAAAGCTCATCTACTTTCAAGAAGTGTGATATATCATTTTGTCTCTGTAACATTTCTTTAAAATAATATTTCTGTGCTCTTTTAATTTCTCCGAAGGTGAAAAAATATAAACAAAAATGTGCCTTGTTTTATCTGAAAATTTTACACTTTTAAATTTCATGCTATTAACTGGAATAGAAATAGCAAAGGGCTTAGAAAGGTTAAAACAATTCTAACTCTAGTTCTGAAAACTTCCATTTCCAGAATTATGCAATTCCCAAATCAGTATTACAGTTAAAATGCTATTGCATTTTTCATGGATATAATCATTTATGGAAATTAGAAGAATCTAAATCAACAGATCTGATGACATGTCCAAACAAATGTTCTGGAATATATTCTAACAGTACCCATACCATAGCTTATAAAACAATGATAGAATGTGTAAGAGAAGGTGCATAAAGGAAGAAAATGAGAAAGAAAAGGGAGTGTACTATATTCAACCTTTTGTAACAAATGCCAGAGGCATGAACTTGTTGACACATGAGAAATTTCCTCCCTGACTGCTACATTTATGCTGGGGAATTATGATAGTCAGAATCTGATGGTTTCATTGACTTTACAAGTAGCGCTGACAATACTATGTATTTAATCAACGTCATGATTAAAGTTGGGCAGTGTAGAGTAACAGAGAGATCACTGACTTCAGAGTCAGAGAGCCCTGCATTCAAAACCGAGCTCTCTGATTGCTTTAGAACGTTAAATTTTCTCTCAATCTCACCCTCCATAAAATATGAATAATAAGGATTTCTCAGTTATCTGTTTTTAAATAATGTTTGTGAAATGCTTACCTCTATACTTAGTACAAGAAAACAAGAATCTAGAACTACCATTGTGGTTGTCTTGTTGACTATACACGTGACTCTCATTATCCATGGTAGTTATGCTGTATAAGGTCACTGTAAGCACTGCATTAGTAAATACTGATTATTGCGCCACAGAGCAATAAGGGGTTAGATTTCTGTGAGCTTTGCTCACACTTTTGCCAACCAAAATGCCATTTGCATCATACAGATTCATTTGCCAACATCCCTGTAAAATAACCTCATCTCATCAATATTGAAAAAATGCCCTTTCACATATACCTTTTACTATATAGCACTTAGCAGGGAGAGTCTACCTTCATTTTTAACGGATTCCAAATTTGTAAATTTTCCTACTCATGACAATTTGTTCATAACTCACAAATCAATAATCCTAGTGCATTTGTGGTCATTTGAGGACATACTGAGGGACAAAAAACTTGAGTCACCCAGTGTGCATGTTCTCAGCTGAAGTGGAATGAGATGACGCTGCGCCTTCTTGTTTCAGCTCTCATACTGTAAACAATCATCCTTTTTGCTTTATTTAGTGTTGTTTTTTGCATTTTTATGGTTTTTCTTTTCTTTTTTTTTTTTTAGTGATTTTGCTATTTATGAAGGCTTCCAGGCATAGTGCTGAAGTGCTAACCAGTGACAAGACCATAATGTGCCTTATAGAGGAAATACATGGGTTAGAGTTTCCTTTTCATTGAATGTTTCTGGCTCCTCTATGCATGTACCTTATATGGTTCAATCAGAAACCTGAAAAAACCCATATAACTTCATTCTGGTACTGGAAATTTATATGAAATTTGAATTCATTCACCTGTTCACAACATCTGAGGTAAATGCTATTTCCTCCATTTGACAGAAGAAAATAAGAATTTGAACTGATATTCACCCTACTTCCTGTAAAAATTATTTTCCGTTTATTAACCTAAATGACTATGCTTCATTAAATTTGCCTACAGCCAGCCAAGACTTCAAATGTTTGAAGCGTGTTAGCTTGTAAGAGACTGTTGTAAACAATTCATTCAACTTCCTGCCCTGATCAAGATTTTGTTTCTGTATCTTCATGATATTTCTCTTTGTTACTTGAACATCTAACATTGAGAAGAAATATTCTTCCCTAAAAGGAAATCCGTTCCATTTTTAAATCACTTACATATTTATAAAGCCAATTCAAGAATTAACTGAAACATTTTAATGCCAAACATTGATCTCAATTTAATTTTTACAGAGAAAATACAACGTTGCTCTTTTTACCTTTCACATGGTAGAAGCTTCCAGATGCTTTCCTATCTTATTCCAACACTGTATCAATTACTAAATATAAAAATGGAAAGGAACTTGATGATTTTGATGAATTTCACAAATACACTTATCTTAATTGCTGCAACTACCATTGGGTCAATATTATAAATCAGGTTTCAGTAATGAGTTATTTTTCTAGTGAAAATAATTTTAACAAGATTATTTTCCTTTTTTTCTTACAAAAATCAATCTATAATACAAGATTATGCATGAATTAAAATTTGAGTCTACAAAGGAGCATTAAAAATACTTGACCACATAATAACTTGGAAACAAGAGAAAGGAAATAAGGAAAAGAAAGAAAGAAAGAAAGAAAGAAAGAAAGAAAGAAAGAAAGAAAAGGAATGATAGGAAAGGAAAGGAAAGGAAAGGAGAGAATATAAAAAGAAAGAAAAAAGGAAATAAGGACGGGAAGGAGGAAGGGAAGGAAGAAGGGAGTGTGAGGGAGGGAGAAAAGGAAGGAAGAAGGGAGAAAGAAAATCTAAAATGTATACTTCTAAAAGGTATACTAAAAGGTGAGAAAATTATGCAATATATTCTATAATGGTGAGTAATCATAAAATATAAGTACTATAATACATAAATACTTCTTCCATGCCAATAAAAAGATAGAAAAATGGTCAAAGGATATGAGGTAAACAGCCTCTGAAATGGTTCCCAATGATCCCACCTTCTGTTTTTCATGCCTTTGTGTAATTTTCTCCCCTTTAGTATGAACTATACATAATGATACCCTCCTAATGAATAAAATATAGCAAAAGTGATGGATGTCACTTTCAAAATAGTTTAGAAAGACAGTAGCTTCCACCCTGGGTATTTTCACTCTCTAACTCACTCGCTTTTTAGGAATCCAGCTATCATGTCATGAGGCAACTCTGGGGATGCATACATGGAAAGGAACTGCGTGAGGCTGGATAACAGCCACATGAGTGAGCGGGGGAGCAGATCCCAGTTAAGTCTTCAGATCATACTTCATGAAAACTTGACTGTAGCCTGAGACATCTTGAACTGAAGCATCCATATAAACTGTACCTAGAATTTCAATCCATAGCCATTCTAAGATAATAAAGGTCTGCTTTTTGGCTGCTAAATTTGGGACTAACTGATTACACAGCAGTAGACAACTAACACAGGATATAAAAGCAGAGATTTACCCCCCAAAATATAAGTCACCAATAATCTATGAGCAACGTTCAACATCACTAGGAATCTCATAAAAACAAATGAAATCATCACTAACCACGTTTTTACCTCAAATTGAATAGATAAAAGAATTGAAAATTTTTATTTAAAGGGGTTCCTAAAAACTAGTGAGCATTTATGTTTATGTGTGTGTTTCCATGTGTGTGTTCTAAGGATATAAAAATTGAAAATGCTTTTTTTCAAGGGGAGGAGCCAAGATGGCAGAACAGCATGGAAGTTTTTATGTGTCTTGAGTCCATTAAATACAGCCAGACCAATGCTAAACCATCCTGCACAACTAGAAAACTGATCTGAGGATTAACACAACAATCTGCACAACCTGAACCACAGAATTCAGCAGATACACAGCACAGAGAGGTGAACTGGGGGAGAGGGAAGCGTGAAAGGCAGGGAGCCGCTTTTGCATATGGAGAAAGGATGGAGATGGGGAGAATACAGGAAAAACACCCCCCCAAAAGCAGCTGGAGAGAAAGTGGAAAAGTGGAAACAGCCACAGGGATTGAACTAAAAAGGGAGAAAGGAGAAAGGAGAGGACTTAAATTCCATTAAGAATATAAACAGGGGGAGTGCAGAGTCTGAAACTCCACAGCTCAATACCTGGTGGTGCTCTGGTGAGAAGGGCGAATCCCCAGGAGCAGAGTGGAGTCCAGGGTGTTTCAGGCCACATGGGAGA
The DNA here is from genome assembly GCF_024362965.1 of Panthera pardus. NCBI lineage: Eukaryota > Metazoa > Chordata > Mammalia > Carnivora > Felidae > Panthera > Panthera pardus. Next base: position 45,182,378 of record NW_026526710.1, on the reverse strand, counting down.
GGCGGTTCCCCTTCTGGAAGAACACCTGGTAGAGGCTGTATGAGTCCTCCAAAGGCCCCAGTGGACCCAGTAGAACAACCACATTTGCTGGTGCTGGAACAACATTGTTAAGGGTGAAACCTGGTGCCAGATGTCTGTTGTGATTTTCCATAATCCCCGAGGTGCTGCTGCTACACTATCTCGCAAACTTTTTCTGGGGCAGGCTGGGACCCGGCCACAGTCTTTGGGCATCAGCAGTAGCACAGTCCTGCAAACGTTCCTGGATGCAGCCGGCACCTGGCCATTGCTCAGTGCGACCCTCCTGCAGAGAGGCAGATCAGGTCAAAGCCACAGTTCCTCAGAAGTAAGGGGTCAGGAAAGGCATCTAAGACAACACTCAGGAGGGAGGTGCTGTCTGGGGCTTGGTCATGGACTGTGCAAAAGCAGGGAGTGGACCGAAGCTGAAGACACAGGACGGGTGCATGATTGCTGATCAGGGAGAGCAGAGTTCCGATACTAGACACTGGGTAGCTGGGTGACGCCATTTTCACCACTCCCGCACATGCGCATACACTCCTACAAGCATCTCAACAATCTACCCCAGTGAGCTAAACTGTGCCATCTCGTGGAGAATGGAGCCATTACACTAAATCCTGCCCAACTGGGCCAATCTCACTCCGCAGGAATACAAGTCTCTCCTACTGATTAGTTTAGGGACTATAAAGTGCTTCATAGTTTGACTTATAGGGGAAAACGAAGTAATTTCAGTCATATTTCAGTCTGTTCACTGGTCCATCTATTCGGTTTTCTTTCTTTTTTCTTTTTCTTTTTTCTCTGTTTCTTTTCTTTCCCTTGAATACAGAAAGAGAAAAAATTCATTTTTATTTTCAATTTTTATTAAAATATTTTTTATTTTTTTCTACTATATTTTTTACTTTTGTGTAAATTTTTTCAAATTCTATTTTACTTCCATCATTTCATTTTAGTCTCCTTCAGTGTATTCATTTTTCAAATTTTCAAATGATTTCCTTTTTTCCCCTTTTTTATCTAATCTGTCAAACCATTTTAAACACCCAGACCAAAACACACCTAGGATCTAGCATCATTTGTTCAATTTGTGTGTGTGTGTGTTTAATTTTTTAATTTTAATATTTCTTTAATTTTATTTTTTTAATTTTAATTTTCCTACCTCATTAATTCTTTTTCCTCCTTCAAAATTACAAAACTAAGGAATTCACCACAAAAGAAAGAGCACAAAGAAATGACAGCCAGGGATTTAACCAACACAGATTCAAGCAAGATGTCTGAACCAGAATTTAGAATTACGATAATAAGAATACTAGCTGGAGTCAAAAATAGATTTGAATGTCTTTCTGTGGAGATAAAAGAGGTAAAAGTTAGTTGGGATGAAATAAAAAATTCTATAACTGAGTTGCCATCTCAAATGGATGCCGTGGTGGCAAGGATGGATGAGGCAGAACAGAGAATCAGTGACATAAAGGACAGACTTATGGAGAATAATGAAACAGAAAAAAAAGAGGGAGATGACAGCGAAGGAGCACAATTTAAGAATTAGAGAAATCAGTGACTCATTAAAAAGGAAAACATCAGAATCACAGGGGTCCCAGAAGAAGAAGAGAGAGAAATAGGGGTAGAAGGGTTATGTGAGCAAATCATAGCAGAAAACCTTCCTAATCTGGGGAAAGACACAGACATCACAATCAAGGAAGCACAGAGGACACCCATTAGAGTCAACAAAAACCGACCATCAACAAGGCATATCATAGTCAAATTGACAAAATACTCAGGCAAGGAGAGGATCATAAAAGCAGCAAGGGAAATAAAAGGTCCTTAAACTACAAGTGAAGAGATCAGGTTTGCAACAGACCTATCCACAGAAACTTGGCAGGTCAGAAAGGAGTGGCAGGATATATTCAATGTGCTGAATCAGAAAATATGCAGCCAAGAATTCTTTATCCAGCAAGACTGTCATTCAAAACAGAAGGAGAGATAAAACGTTTCCCAGAGAAACAAAAAATGAAAGGAGTTTGTGGCCACTAAACCAGCCCTGCAAGAAATTTTAAGGGGGACTCTCTGAGGGGAGAAAAGATGAAAAAACAAACAAACAAATAAATAAAGACCAAAAGCAACAAAGACTAGAAAGGACCAGAGAACACCACCAGAAACCCCAACTCTACAAGCATCATAATGGCAATAAATTCATATCTTTCAGTACTCACTCTAAATATCAATGGACTCAATGCTCTAATCAAAAGACATAGGGTAACAGAATGGATAAGAAAACAAGATCCATCTATATGTTGTTTACAAGAGACCCACTTTAGACCTAAAGACACCTTCAGATTGAAAGTTAGGGGATGGAGAACCATCTATCATGCTAATGGTCAACAAAAGAAAGCTGGAGTAGCCATACTTATATCAGACAGTCTAGACTTTAAAATAAAGACTGGATCAAGAGAGGCAGAAGGGAATTATATCATAATCAAGGGGTCTATCCACCAAGAAGACCTCACAATTGTAAACATTTATGCACCAAATGTGAAAGTACCCAAATATATAAATCAATTAATCAGAAACATAAAGAAACTCATTGATAGTAATACCATAGTAGGAGATTTCAACTCCCCACTCACAGCAATGGACAGTTCATCTAATCAAAAAATCGACAAGAAAACAATGGCTTTGAATGACACACTGGACCAGATAGACTTGACAGATATATTCAGAACGTTTCATCCTAAAGCAGCAGAATATACATTCTTCTCCAGTGCACATGGAACATTCTCCAGAATAGACCACATACTGGGACACAAATCAGCCCTCAGCAAGTACAAAAAGACTGAGATCATACCATGCATATATTCAGAAAACAATGCTATGAAACTTGAAATCAACCACAACAAAAAATTTGGAAAGGTAACAAATACTTGGAGGCTAAAGAACATCCTACTAAAGAAAGAATAGGCTAACGAAGAATTTACAGAGTAAATTAAAAAGTTCATGAAAACCAATGAAAATGATAACACCACAACCGGAAACCTCTGGGATGCAGCAAAGGCGGTCCTAAGAAGAAAGTATATAGCAATCCAGGCCTTCCTAAGGAAGGAAGAAAGATCTCAGATACAGAACCTACCCTCACGCCTTAAAGAGCTGGAAAAAGAACAGCAAATAAAAACCAAAACCAACAGAAGACAGGAAATAATAACGATTAGAGCAGAAATTAATGCTATCAAAATAACAACAAAACAACAACAACAACAACAACAACAACAACAACAACAAAACAGTAGAAGAGATCAATGAAACCAGAACCTGGTTCTTTGAAAGAATTAACAAAATTGATAAACCACTAGCCAGTTTGATGAAAAAGAAAAAGGAAAGGACCCAAAGAAATAAAATCAAGAATGAAAGAGGAGAGATCACAACCAACACAGCAGAAATAAAAACAATAATAAGAGAATATTATGAGCAATTATATGCCAATAAAATGGGAAATCTGGAAGAAATGGACAAATTCCTAGAAATATATACACTACCAAAACTGAAACAGGAAGAAATAGAAAATTTAAACAGAGCCATAACCAGTATAGAAATTGAATTATTAATCAAAAATCTCCCAAAAACCGAGTCCAGGGCCAGATGGCTTTTGAGGGGGATTCTACCAAACATTTAAGGAAGAGTTAACACCTATCTCTTGAAACTGTTCCAAAAAGTAGAAATGGAAGGAAAACTTCCAAACTCATTCTATGAAGCCGGCATTACCTTGATTCCAAAACCAGACAGAGATGCCACTAAAAAGGAGAAGTATAGACCACTTTCCCTGATGAACATGGATGCAAAAATCCTCAACAAGATATTAGCCAACCGGATCCAACAATGCATTAAAAAAAATTATTCACCATGACCAAGTGGGATTTATACCTGGGATGCAGGGCTGGTTCAATATCCACAAAACAATTAACATGATTCATCACATCAATAAAAGAAAGGACAAGAAACATATGATTCTCTCAATAGATACAGAGAAAGCATTTGACAAAAGACAGCATCCTTTCTTGATAAAAACCCTAAAGAAAGTAGGGATAGAAGGATCATAACTCAAAATTATAAAAGCCATATACAAAAGACCCAATGCTAATATCATCCTAAATGGGGGGAAACTGAGAGCTTCCCCCCTAAGGTCAGGAACAAGACAAGGATGTCCACTCCTGCCACTGTTATTCAACATATTATTGGAAGTCTTAGCTTCTGCAATCAGACAACACAAAGAAATAAAAGGCATCCACATCGGCCAGGAGGAGGTCAAACTTTCACTCTTCGCAGATGACATGATAGTCTCTATGGAAAACCCAAAAGATTCCACCAAAAAACTGCTAGAAGTGATTCATGAATTCAGCAAAATGGCAGGATATAAAATCAATGCACAGAAATTGGTTGCATTCCTATACACCAGCAATGAAGCAACAGAAAGAGAAATCAAGGAATCGATCCCATTTACAATTGCACCAAAAACCATAAAATACCTAGGAATAAATCCAACCAAAGAGGTGAAAAATATATACACTGAAAACTATAGAAAGCTTATGAAAAAGATTGAAGAAGACACCAAAAAAATGGAAAAATATTCCATGATCCTGGATGGGAAGAACAAATATTGTTAAAATGTCGATATAACCCAAAGCAATCTATGTGTTCAATGCAATCCCTATCAAAATAACACCAGCATTCTTCACAGAGCTACAGCAAATAATCCTAAAATTTGTATGGAACCAGAAAAGACCCCAAATAGCTAAAGCAATCTTGAAAAAGGAAACTGAAGCGGGAAGCATCACAATCCCAGACTTCAAGCTATACTTCAAGGTTGTAATCATCCAGACAATATGGTACTGGCACAAGAACACACACTCAGATCAAAGGAACAGAATAGAAAACTCAGAAATGGACTCACAAACATTGGCCAACTAATCTTTGACAAAGCAGGAAAGAATATCCAATGGAATAAAGACAGTCTCTTCAGCAAGTGGTGGTGGGAAAACTGGACAGCGACATGCGGAAGAATGAATCTGTACCACTTTCTTACACCATACAGAAAAATAAACTCAAAATGGATGAAAGACCTAAATGTAAGACAGGAAGCCATCAAAATCCTCATGGAGAAAGCAGGCAAAAACCTCTTTGATCTTGGCCACAGCAACTTCTTACTCAACACGTCTCCAGAGGCAAGGGAAACAAAAGCAAAAATGAACTATTGGGACCTCATCAAAATAAAAAGCTTCTGCACAGCAAAGGAAACAATCAGAAAAACTAAAAGGCAACCAACAGAATGGGAGAAGATATTTGCAAATGACATATCAGATAAAGGGTTAGCACCCAAAATCTATAAAAAATTTATCAAATTCAACACCCAAAAAAATAAATAATCCAGTGAAGAAATCACAAAAGACATGAAAAGACACTTCTCCAAACAAGACATCCAGATGGCCAACTGACACATGAAAAAATGCTCAACATCACTCATCATCATGGAAATACAAATCAAAACCACAATGAAATACCACATCACACCTGTCAGAATGGCTAACATTAGCAATTCACGCAACAACAGATGTTGGTGAGGATGTGGAGAAAGAGGATCTACTCTGCACTGCTGGTGGCAATGCAAACTTGTGCAGCCACTCTGGAAAACAGTATGAAGGTTCCTCAAAAAACTAAAAATAGAACTACCCTACAACCCAGCAATTGCACCACCAGGCATTTATCCACGGGATACAAGTGTGCTGTTTCAAAGGGACACAGGCACCCCAATGTTTATAGCAGCACTATCAACAATAGCCACAGTATGGAAAGAGCCCAAATGTCCATCGATGGATGCATGGATAAAGAAGATGTAATATATATATATATATATATATATATATATATATATATATATATACGCACACACACGCGCACACACACACACACACACACACACATACACAATGGAGTATTACTTGGCAATCAAAAAGAATGAAATCTTGCCGTTTGCAACTATGTGGATGGAACTAGAAGGGATTATGCTAAGCGAAATTAGTCAGAGAAAGGCAAATGTCATATGACTTCACTCATATGAGGACTTTAAGACAGAACAGATGAATATAAGGGAAGGGAAGCAAAAACAATATAAAAACAGGGAGGGGGACAAAACATAAGAGACTTTTTAAATATGGAGAACAAACAGGGGTACTGGAGGGGTTGTGGGAGGGGGGATGGGCTAAATGGGTAAGGAGAATTAAGGAATCTACTCCTGAAATCATTATTGCACTATATGGTAAGTAATTTGGATGTAAATTTAAAAAAGAAAATTTAAAAAAAAAGGAAAATTCTTTTTTATAGAATTTCCATAGGGAAGAAAGCCATATATGTACCTGTACATGGGTGTTCACTTGTGTTGGGGACTGAGCATGTTGTAATAACAATGTACTCTGTCTCATAAAAATAACATAACTATTTCAAGATTTGTGCACTATACCATACATCACTTTGGATTCTACGTTTTCTGTGTAATTGCCTGGAACTAAAATCTTGGGCCCGTGCTTCACTCTTTAGCTTTACAAATTTGTATTCAATAATTTTTCTGAGCCTTAGTTCCTTTTTTTTTTTTCAACGTTTTTTTTTTTTTTTTTTTTTTTTTTATTTTTGGGACAGAGAGAGACAGAGCATGAACGGGGGAGGGGCAGAGAGAGAGGGAGACACAGAATCGGAAACAGGCTCCAGGCTCCGAGCCATCAGCCCAGAGCCTGACGCGGGGCTCGAACTCACGGACCGCGAGATCGTGACCTGGCTGAAGTCAGACGCTTAACCGACTGCGCCACCCAGGCGCCCTGCCTTAGTTCCTTTTTATGTGAAGTTAGCACAGTACCCACAATTTTCTGCATGTGGCCAAAAGAATGATTAAGATATTGTATGTGGGAATACATTGTAAAGAGCAAAATTTTATGTATATATAAGATGTTAATTATCTTGAAAATTCTCAACCTCCAGATTACTGGTAGCTCTAGGAAAAAACCATAATCAGTGAAGGTAAACAACCTAGTTTGACTCTCCATTGAGTTCTAACATTAGTCAATTACTGTTCTTGAGTGATTCTAATTTGGCATTAGCAGAGAACCTGACAATTCATTAAAACTTAAAAGCCCATGCCCACAGTATCTTATTCCCACACAATAAACCTCATCTTATATGACTCTTCCTAGAGACAAATATATTTATATCATTAAGTTACAAATTTAAAGGATAGGCACATACAGCTGCATATTTGATCTTCACCACAATCCTGGTAAAAGCAAAGATCATTGTTTTTATTTGGCAAGTGAAGTATTAAGGAGATTAAGTAAGTTGTGCAATGTCACCTTCCCTTAAAATAGAACTCAAAAGTTCTGAATTTTAGGGCAGTGTTCTTTGCTGTGTTTTTCATAATAGTGCTCATAATATTAATAACTGGAAGCAGTTGTCTATCCACGAATAGGGGATTGGGTAAGTAAATTATAGCGTGTAAGTAAGGTAGAATATAGTATAGCCATCCACAGTGATAATAAAGAATGGCTCAGCCAATTGCAGATTAGGTACATTCACAAGTATTTTATGATAATTATGGGTCTCCCTCCAGGAAACTAGCTACACATCAAAAGGAATATAAGAACTAGAAAAGGCTACTATAACATTTTCATTTTATTTTTTTCTGTTTTTTTTTTCATTTCCCACTCTTAATAGAATAACTTTAATATTTATACCCATAAGTTTCCAAATTAGATGTTTTCCCAAAAATGCCTATTCTTGGCTGACTTTAAATTTTATGTAAACCATCTATCTCTTCCACCTGTGCTTTGGCATTTAGAGAAAAAATACTTTGCACAAGAATCCTTGCAGGAAATATTTCTCTAAGACAGAACAGTTCCCAGCAAAATGATCTGAAATTAGTCTTCTGAGAAAATGTGTATGAAAGAATAATGTTAGAGGAGAAATGTTCTTTTTATGGTTAATCAAGTTGTTTCAATAGCTGAAATCAATGCAGATTTCACTGAAGAGATCTAAAATCTTGTTCTTAAACACCTATTATTTGATTCTAACACAGATTGTTCTTAATGGGTCCATATTTTCCCTAGAAAGGTGATTCTATTCACAGCTGGATATATTGCCGAATATGTCTAATTGGGAGCTATCTCTTCTTGGCACCTTTGTCATCCCTTTCCACGCTGAGTGGGCATTTCCCCATCCAAAAATTCACAAGTGACAGTATAAATAGCTGTTCACATTAAAATGGGGTTAGCTGGTACAATAGATTTCAAGACTAAAAAAAATGTGGGGATTTGGGTGCGGGCGAGGGGTTCTATCCATATTCTATATTTAAAACGTTCATTCCATTGCATCTCCATTGGATTTAAAAACATCTAGGGATGGTGATATGCAAAAGAAGGAGGGAGCAAGCAAAGATAGCATCACATGTCCTTGAGACAGATATTACTAGATTTTGCAGCTCACACAATAACTGATAGCAGAGAACACCCTGGTTTTTTAATTAAAATAAGGAAAACGAAGCAAGTCCGTTTAAAAACTAAATATAAACTGCTCACTCAATTAAGAAAGTGCATTCCCGTTCGGTCCACAATGTGGTAAGGGACAGATAATGATGGCTGTCTATGTCAACCCTGTAAAGAGCTTTCTAAAACCATTAAGCATTCAGAAAATTTATTCAGTCTGCAAAATTTTCCTTAACTGCACTCACACTTATTAAAACCACTCCCTGACCATTTTCGTCCACTCTTAGAGCCCTCCATATCATTAAGTTAAGGCCTGGCAACCATTTTCCTGCAACAGATAATTATATTTTTCTCACCAACATAAATTTTCATCAAAATCAAAATGAAGGACACTAGAAATCTGTCTCAGAGAATGTTACATTTCCCTCATGACTGTATCAAGATGGTATTAAAATAGCCATCCTTTTAGGCATCACAATCCCAGACTTTAGCCTCTACTACAAAGCTGTCATCATCAAGTCAGCATGGTATTGGCATAAAAACAGACACATAGACCAATGGAATAGAATAGAAACCCCAGAACTAGACCCACAAACGTATGGCCAACTCATCTTTGACAAAGCAGGAAAGAACATCCAATGGAAAAAAGACAGTCTCTTTAACAAATGGTGCTGGGAGAACTGGACAGCAACATGCAGAAGGTTGAAACTAGACCACTTTCTCACACCATTCACAAAAATAAACTCAAAATGGATAAAGGACCTGAATGTGAGACAGGAAACCATCAAAACCTTAGAGGAGAAAGCAGGAAAAGACCTCTCTGACCTCAGCCGTAGCAATCTCTTACTCGGCACATCCCCAAAGGCAAGGGAATTAAAAGCAAAAGTGAATTACTGGGACCTTATGAAGATAAAAAGCTTCTGCACAGCAAAGGAAACAACCAACAAAACTAAAAGGCAACCAACGGAATGGGAAAAGATATTTGCAAATGACACATCGGACAAAGGGCTAGTATCCAAAATCTATAAAGAGCTCATCAAACTCCACACCCGAAAAACAAAGAACCCAGTGAAGAAATGGGCAGAAAACATGAATAGACACTTCTCTAAAGAAGACATCCGGATGGCCAACAGGCACATGAAAAGATGTTCAACGTCGCTCCTTATCAGGGAAATACAAATCAAAACCACACTCAGATACCACCTCACGCCAGTCAGAGTGGCCAAAATGAAGAAATCAGGAGACTATAGATGCTGGAGAGGATGTGGAGAAACAGGAACCCTCTTGCACTGTTGGTGGGAATGCAAATTGGTGCAGCCGCTCTGGAAAGCAGTGTGGAGGTTCCTCAGAAAATTAAAAATAGACCTACCCTATGACCCAGCAATAGCACTGCTAGGAATTTATCCAAGGGATACAGGAGTACTGATGCATAGGGGCACCTGTACCCCAATGTTTATAGCGGCACTCTCAACAATAGCCAAATTATGGAAAGAGCCTAAATGTCCATCAACTGATGAATGGATAAAGAAATTGTGGTTTATATACACAATGGAATACTACGTGGCAATGAGAAAAAATGAAATATGGCCTTTTGTAGCAACATGGATGGAACTGGAGAGTGTGATGCTAAGTGAAATAAGCCATACAGAGAAAGACAGATACCATATGGTTTCACTCTTATGTGGATCCTGAGAAACATAACAGAAACCCATGGGGGAGGGGAAGGAAAAAAAAAAAAAAAAAAAAAAAAGAGGTTAGAGTGGGAGAGAGCCAAAGCATAAGAGACTGTTAAAAACTGAGAACAAATTGAGGGTTGATGGGGGGTGGGAGGGAGGGCAGGGTGGGTGATGGGTATTGAGGAGGGCACCTTTTGGGATGAGCACTGGGTGTTGTATGGAAACCAATTTGACAGTAAATTTCATATATTAAAAAATAAAAAAAAAATAAAAAAAATAAAATAGCCATCCTTTTAATATTTTTTTCATTTAGTACTACATATGCCATGTAACTGATTTTGTACAGATTTTCGCAGAAATGATCATTTGCTTTGGTGTCATATAGATACCGTGCATATCTAATATCGATTTCTATTTTAGTTCTGTTTTACCTTGGTCTGTGCATAAGGCTAAAGTTTATGTTTATGGCTAAGCCAGATAGAGAACACATAGAAGTCATAAATAAACAAAGAAATAAACCGCTTCCTGCACTACCTGATGTAACTTTTCCACTCCACTCTGATAGCCCATGCCTACTAGAGAGTTTCCGCAGTGGTAGCCTTTGCTGGTAGGGTCAGCAGCTTTGTATTTTGTACTTGTTATGCTGGGGGGAGGTTTCTCATCATGGGAGTTTCGTGTATTTTTCTCCCTCTGGCAATACTACCACATTGAAGCTAACAAACATCTATTGTTAAAATCAAAAGTTGCAGACTTCAATCCAATGCCAGTTTTTATTTCGAACGACACTGCCCTTCTAATACTGGTACGCTCATTTGTATTTCCCACATCAATTTTATAATTAAACAGAGCCAGAAAACACTGGAATTACTCTTACTGCAAATTATAAACTTTAAAAATAACCAGGACACATCCCAGTGGCCTCAAAACTGCCCTGGGTTCAGTTGCCACCGTGTGCAATTTTATTTGCAACATTCATTGCCAAGCAGACTCCTGACGGGCCATGACTGGGTCCTCTGGGCATCCATGTGAGTAGTGACATTCAGAATTCACACTCTGTACTACTCAGCATAGGCCATTACTGGAGACTCTGTTTTCAAACCAGAGAATGAAGCACACTAGAATAATGGGACATTTCTCCTACTTCTGAACAGGAAATATCTGAAAGGAACATTTTTGCTCATTTTCCAACAAGATTTTTAAAGCAGGCCATTTCTTTCTTTCTTTTTTTAAAATTTTTTAAATTTTTATTTATTTTTGAGAGGAGGGGAGGGTCAGAGAGAGGGAGACACAGAATCCAAAGCTGGCTCCAGGCTCTGAGCTGTCAGCACAGAGCCCAACACCGGGCTTTAACTCACCCGCGAGATCATGACCTGAGCCAAAGTTGGACACTTAACTGACTGAGCCACCCAGGCATCCTAAAGCAGGCCATTTCTAAGACTTTTTAGTAATTCATTCAATTAGAGGCAGAAACCCAACAACAAAGTCAAACTTCCAGCAGGTGTTACCCGGAAATGAGGTTGAAGACTATTCCAGTGAGACATCGTGTATAATTTCTGAGATGATGGTGGTCATGGTAGGAGGGATGGTGGTGACTGATTTCACTTTCTGGAGATAGTGGTTAAGCAAATAGAGCAGCTCTGTTGAACAATGGTCAAGTTTCCCCTATATATGACTTCCAGAGGGAATCGATGCATTCTACTGCTTTCTCTGTTGTCAGGTAGTCTATTTCAAATAGAAAATGTTCATGAGTCACTTTCCGTGGTAGTGGTGCGGCATCTTACAAAATAGCTTATAGACTTGATACCCTACAGAAAGCTCAGGCTGACACAGACGAGAATGAAAAGTGGTCAATGTGTTCTAAAGATGATAAACCAAAGGTTTTTCTTATCCTTTTTGATATGGAATGGAAACCCCATTGCCTAAATTCCCTTTGAAGTGCAGTTCAATTTGGCAGATCCATAGTTCCACCAAAGCATAGTGAAGCGTCAAAAGATGGAAAAAATCCTCACCTCCACGCCCCAAAATACAAACATGCACTTCGAGGAGTGTCTGTTGCTTGTCTGGAGATCATCAAAAATTAATTTCTCAGCCTCATTTCATCTTCACGGGAGTCCATTGCGATTTTTAGAGATGAATTGTGATGTTCATCACCCCTCCTGGGGCCAAGAAGAGCTCAGAAATTGCTCTTTAAGTGTTCTGAGGGCCAGTTTCAGTCAGTTGGGCTTTGAAGCAAGTACAGATTTGCAGGGTAACCTTACCTGCTTCTGCACAACTAGAAGCTGCCAGAACGATGTCTCCAACCTACAGGATAGATGTCACATTGCAAGATCATCAACAGTCTTGTTCCTTGGAGACCAGCTGTTGAGTGGGCTATTTCTGGTAGCAGCACGGAACATGAGGCAGGCAGTGCCAGAGATGATTAAAGAAAGGAAGTGCCAAGAGAAGCCACACACAACAGCTGGAAAATGTGCAAGAGGCCTTTAGACGTGGTGCGCGAGCATTCTGAGAAGTGCTTCTTTAATAAAAGCTCGTGGCCAAGCTTGGAATCCTGAAAAGAACGGAGGAATAAAAGACCATGGGGACTATGTAACCAACCTCTCATTCAAGAATTATGTCAAAGAAACCCATTGAAAAGTAGAAGATATTTGAAGAGAAGGGTTTTTTTTTTTTAATTTTGCCCTCTTTCAAGTCTTCTTGCAGCTTTAAACTTAATGTTCTCACACTGTTTGGGAAGAACCCAATTGTCTCCCTTCAGCAAAGAGAAGTTGGTTGCATTTAGTCTATAAAAGCAGGAGATAGCCCAGAATCTCACACAAGGAAGCTGAGGAAAGCTCACACAGCAAGCACGTACACACCCTGGAAATAAGGAGTGCTCTGGGGCCTCATTAATAGAGGGCACACGCTGGCAGTGAAGTCACAATACTAATGCATCTGTGTATCACAGCTCATGATCCCTGCAGAAACAAGAGGGAGAGAAAAAAAAGTATCTTAAAATCCTTTAATATAGCTTTGGCTCACTTTTTAAATTGATTTACTTTGTTTGTTTGTTTGTTTGTTTTGCTTTAAAAAATGTTCTCAACATTTTCCAAGTGTGAGATGCATTTTCAGCTTTTTGTTACCACCTGACTGGGCCTTCAGTATCACTTTAATGGGCTGGCAGACCATGCTGATAGTCGACTCAGAAACACCAACTGTAGCCGAAGGTAAACACCTCAGGACACCTGACGTTCACAGTGGGGTTGGAGGTAATCTGGTTTTCCAACCCATGATGTGCAAACACTAGAAGTTCATGAGGAAAATCTCTTTCGAGTTGAATGGTTTCACATCCTGTCACAGGAATCTTAAGTACCATTTTTGTTTGGAAACTTCTCCCTGTTCTGTACTCTGCCTCTCAAACCTAATACTTCTTCAGTAGAAAGTGTTCTGTGAAACCTTATCCAACTTATCATACCTCACTGAATGACAGTCAATTTGGAGCCCACAGTACTTGTTAGTTGAGGTATGACTAAGGCCTATACAGTTTTGATTTCTAGATCAAGTGACTGACCCTGTTTGGCAGCTGTTTGCAGACAGCTTCTGAGCCAGGCAGAAGAGAGGGAACATAAATTTTCTCAACCAGAAAAGATTACCTTCGTGTGATTAGTCAAGGGAAGGGGAACTAAGGATGGAGTCTGCGACTCAGGTGACATCCTCAGAAGACATGCCACCATGCTCAGAGTACAAACACCAGAGACAGCTTTTTTTTTTTTTTTTTTTTTTGTATAATAAGCCAGGTTGCATTTGATTCACATGCTGAGAGTGTCTTTCAATGGCATTCCAGAAAGCCTCCTCACTAATTTTGTTCATAACCATAACATTTGGGACATACAGGTATGGAAATATCACCTACTATAGAGTTTGAATTCTAGAAAAGTGTTGCTTTAATCTCTCTCTTTTTGTATGGACCCATTTTTCATCAAAAAAGACAGCAAGAAAAAAAACAAAAACATAACAAAAGGATGGCAAGTACGCTGAGCTAACAATCACAGAGGACAACTTTTTTCATCACTTCTGATAACAAGCAATTTTCAATTCCTGGAAACTAAGGAACATTACAAAGCAGCAATCAACAGAAGGACAAATAGAAAGGCATCAGGCAATATATGTCTTTTCTTTTACTGTGTTCCTGTTCCTTTAATAATGGAGGTGGCACAGGTAGATGTACAGGGCATAATCTAGCTCGTCTCCGGGAGAAAGGGTGGTTTATGGGAGTGGAAAACCTAGTCCCCGCCTTAATTTCCGATGTGTAGATGACAAGTTAAATGCAATGACAGTTGATTTGAGCCATTATCTCACTTCCAGTATTACAGAATTCTACCTACCCATGGGAGGAAGGATCACAACTCCGGGACATTTTGTGATGTGAATCTAAGCAGAAATATCACCACCTCGGGTCACTAAAATGGAAAGTTCCAAGTGTGCCAGCTCATCAGCACGTGTCCTACATGCCATAGCTTCTCAGATATAATGAACGTGAGCAGCCTGCAGTTTACATGTTAAATCTTTAAGCTCAGACATGCAAAGCTCTCTTTGTGTTTAAGTAAGCCCTTAACAGCCAAATTATTTCCAAATTCTTGCTGATTACGAGGTGCCTGGGTGGCTGAGTCAGTTGAGCATCTGACTTTGGCTGTGGTCACCATCTCATGGTTCGTGAGTTCGAGACTCCCTTGGGGCTCTTTGCTGTTAGCACAGAGCCTGCTTCAGATCCTCTGTCTCCCTCTCTCTCTGCCCCTACCCTGCTCACACTCTCTCAAAAATGAATAAACATTTTAAAAAATTGCAATAGAATTGGAAATTTTAATGGTGTCAATCTCTTGATTTCAGAGAGGAGGAAAGAAAAGTACTTTCCATTTGAAGACATGAAGAAGAAGAATCATAAAGTTCTAAGACTCCCAGAGCAAAAATGTTGCTTACATATATTGGTATATATTGCCCATAAAATTAGTCATGTGTTATTATACAGAATGCTGTGTTCTTCCTGAGAAGACTCTTCTGTAAGTTTGATCAAGAACATTAAATATGAAAATAAGGAAAAAACATTTAACATTGTTGAAAAGTAATTAAAAATATATTTCACCATATGTTCCTCTGCCGTTAGTTCACTTCAGCAAAACAAATTCCTAAAGCATTTATTACCCCCCATCATTTTTTAAAGAGGCCTAATGTTCACATATGGCACTAAAGCCATGCAGATAAAATGAATCAGCTCTGAAATGAATTGGAGGAAATTCATTTGCCTGAATTCAACAGATTATATGTAATGAGTTAACGTACATATCCTTTTCCTTTTTATGAAGAAATTGCTGGAAAGGATCACCTCCACACAGGGACCACTCAGACTATATTGGTTAAAGGTCATTTGGAAGGCAGCACAATCTGTATGACTCCTTGAATGTATTCTGTTTAATTAGAAATGGCAAATCAAAAGCATAGTTTTCACTTAAGAGCCTGCATAGCACCTCTGAAGAGATGTTTGTTTTAGGAGTTTATCCAACATGAGTTTTGAATTCATGGAGAATATTCAAAAGAAGCATTTTTCTTTTGGTGACAATAAACCTTCACACTGGCAGAAAGAATGTAATGTTTGTCACAAAAGAAAATATGAAATGAGTAATTGTTTCAAAAATACTACCATAATATAGAAACTTATGAACGGAAATAATATCTCCCATATCATAAGGACCAATACCTCATAATTAAGGACAGAGTGGTGCCTGGGTGGGTCAGTCGGTTAAGCATTTGACTTCGGCTCAGGTCATGATCTCACAGAGTGGGAGTTCGAGTGCCACATCGGGCTCTGTACTGATAGTGTGGATCCTTTGTCTCCCTCCCTCTCTCTGCCCCTCCCTGACTTGCGTGCATGCACTCTCTCTCTCCCTCCCTCTCTCTCAAAACTAAATAAACATTTAAAAGAATAATAAATAAATAAATAAATAAATAAATAAATAAATAAATAAACATTTAAAAGAAGGATAGAGACTGTGCCCTATTCCTGGAATAGCACCTCAGCTTTCACACTGCTGTCACCATAACCAGCTCTTTCTTGTTCAACTTGCCTTCTGTTCTTAAAATTGACTCCTGGGACTTCATGTTCCAAAAGGACAGACTCCAAGTTCTGGTCCTGCATGTATTCTGGCCATGTAGTAAGCAGTCAGGTCAACAGACATGACACAGAAGGGGGAACGTTTCTTATAAAAATGTGAATAGAGTGGTCACTTATCTCAAGGAACACGTCTAATAAACAACTAGAAACTTAAAAATAATCATTAGTAAATTAGTAGAATCCTCATGCAGATAATGACATTTGGACATGAAATTTGAAGGTGTGTAATCAATCAGTTTGATACTCTCCTTTATAGGCTCAATTTTATTTCCTGTAAATTAAAAAAGTTAAAAAATATTATTTCTATCTCTTGTGAAGAGATTTAATTCTGGAACTTTATTTTCTTAATTCGTAGAGGACATTTTAACAGGCAGTGCCATTGTGCAAGAAGGATACTCTTCCTGATGTATTCTGGTTGACAGCTTGGCATAGCATTTAGTCTGGGTTACAGCATCCCTATGGGGAGGACTTTTGTTTTGGTTTGGGGTTTTTTTTTGCAAAATACAGTCCAATGGTTAGTGCCTGATGAGTGGATAACTGGATAGATGATAGGTAGACAGACAGGTGTATAATTACATATTTCAAAGGAAAGGGCTTTTTTAAATTATTTGACTATAGTGGATACACAATGTTACATTTGTTTCAGGGTACAACTTAGTGATTTGACAAGTTTATACATTATGCTATGTTCACCACAAGGGTAGCTACCATCTGTCACCATACAGCACTATTACAATATCATTGACTGTATTCCTTATGTTGTGCTTTATTCCCATGACTTACTCATCCTATAACTGGAGGCCTGTATCTCCCTCTCCCCTTCACCTAGTTTTTCCAACCCCCACCGCCCCTTCCCTCTGACAACCATCAGTTTGTTCTCTGTATTTACTGATTCTGCTTTTTGTTTGTTCCTTTATTTTTTTTTAAGATTCCACTCATAATGGAATTATATGGTATTTGTCTTTCTCAGTCTGATTTATTTCACTTACCATAATGCCCTCTAGGTCCATCTATGTTGTCTCAAATGGCACAATCTCATCCCTTTTAATGGCTGCATAATATTCCATTGTGTGTGTGTGCAGGCACATGTGTGTAAACTATCTTTTCCTTATCCATTCATCTATTGATGGTCACTTAGATTGTTTCCATGCCTTGGCTATTGTAAATAATGCTGCAATAAACATAGGGGTACATGTACCTTTTCAAGGTAGTGTTTTTGTTTTCTTTGGGTAAATACTCAATAGTGGAATTATTGGATCATATGGTATTTCTACTTTTAATTTTTTGGTTTTCCACAGTGTATGTACCAATTTACATTCCCATCAAAAGTGCACAAGTTTTCCTTTTTCTCCACATCCTCAACAACACTCGTTTCTTATCTTTTTGATTTCAACCATTCTGACAAGTGTGAGGTAATATTGTGGTTTTGATTTGCATTTCCCTGATGATTAGTGATATTGAGCATTTTTTCATGTGTCTGTTGACCATCTTTATGTCTCATTTGGAAAAATGTCTATTCAGGTGCTCATTTTTTACTTGGATTGTTTTTTTTTTTTAACGTAGAGTTGTACACATTCTTTGTATATTTGAATATTAACCCTTTATCAGATATATAATTTGCAAATATCTTCTCCCATTCAATAGGTTGTCTTTTTGTTTTATTAATGACTTAAAAGAAAGGACTTTTAAGAAATAAATAAAAAAGAAGATGAAATTGACATAAATCTGTCAGCCTTGTTTTACATTACAAAAATAAAGAAAATGTCATCTCGAATGATGTTGTCTGAAATTATTGGTGTACAACTCAGAGAGCCTGCAGTAGGACTCCCCCCAGAAAAGGAATGTGAGAGACGAGGTTTGTACAAGAAAACTGAAGTCCAAAATACAGTAATCATTATGAGTATCTGTTTTGCATATTACTGTTAATAGAAGAATAGTGCCTTTAATTTTGGTATTCATGTTGATGAATTACTAATAAAATAGCTAAGAAAAATCAGTCTGCTCAAATACCATTTTTTTCATTTCCCTATTATTTGCTGTTATTAGACTAGATTATGTTCCTTACAAAATTCATATATTGAAGGTCTAACCCCCAATACGACAATTTGGAAATAGGGCCTTTAAGGAGGTAATAAGGCTAAATGAAATCATAAAGATGGTTCCTAATCTGGTAAAAGTCACACTCTTATAAGAAAAAGAGACAACAAAGCTCATGGTCATGCTCCCCTTTGCATGTGTGTGCGTGTGCTTTCTCTCACTCTCTCTCTTTACCCAACGTGTATGCACAGAAAAAAGGCCATGTGAGGACACGACAGAAAGCTGCCCTCTGCAAGCTGAGGAGACAGGCCTCACTAGAAATCAACACTACTGGCGCCCTGATCTCAGACTTTCAGCTACCAGAACTGTGAGAAAATAACATTTCTGTTGTTTACGGTGCCTGGTCTATGGCATATACAACAGGATAAATATTGCATGATAGCACTTACACGAAATATCTAAAATGGTCAGAATCATTGAGACAGAAGGATTTGAGATGATCAGGGGCTGAGGGGGCAGCAGCTAGGGAGTTAGAGCTTAAAGGTCACAAGAGCTTCTGTGTGGGGTGATGAAAAGGTTTTGAAAATACTGGTGACGGTTGCACAGCATTATGAACATAATTAATGCCACTCAATGGTACACTTGAAAATTATTTCCACAGTAAATAATAAACACAAAAAATATATAAAAACCAATGTAAAAATGCTCAATGTTCCGTTGTTTCACCTGCTTATTTCTTCAAAACATTCATATAATAAGATCATCATTAGCAACTGTATTTTAACCAATAATGTCAATGAAATGTAATACTCCATAGCTCCAAAAGTATTCATCTCCTACTGCTTTTCTATGACAGCTGAGTAGTCATCATATGTGCATGATGACACCCTCCACAACTTACAAAGTAATGGAATTTTGCAATGCATAATAAGAAAAAGCAGTAATCCAGGAAACACTTGTATATGTGGCCAATGTATTCCCACCTTTTCACAAATAGAAATACACAGCAGAGCCTCTCTGATGCATCTATTACTAAGATTATACATATATTTTTATGTATATACAAAATTATACATATATTTCTATGATCGCATTTATTTTATTGTACACTTTTATGCACAAATGATGCCTACCTGCATTTATGTTGTAGAAGATTGGAACATTAGACAAAGCAAATATCCTCTCCCCCCCAACCACACTCTTCAAGGTCACTTCTCAGAGGAAATCACTATTATCTGTTCATTGTTTACTCTTCCAGACATCAAAGTGCATTTGGGGGTTTTATTCTTATATTACGTTTATTTGATTAATTCCAAGGAATGTTACGAAAACAAAACCAGAGGAACCTATTCTATTTTGAAGGCCTGCTACAGATATTAGACATTCTATATACATTATCTTATTTAATATGGCAAAACTTCAAGGCATATATTGTTATTCCTGTTTTAAATATGTAAAGAATGAGAGGGAGATCAAGTATATTTTCTATGGCCACACATCTAGTAAATAACAGAAGCGAACCTTTCTGATTCCAAACTCTGTGCTTGTTGAACTGCCCTATGATAATCTGCCAGACATAAGCAGCTCATTGCTAAGAGCCTATTCTGCTATATTAAGAACAAAACTGAAAATGAAAGGTGGATAGGACAAAGAATGTTTTATTCCACTCACACAATAGTTTCACATCTAAAAAAGCCTTTTGAGGCATTTGCTGTTTTTTACTGCTGACCAATTTTTGTCGGGCATAGTTTTCTGCAACATTAACAGTGGTGACTATATAAGGAGATATTGTCTATAAATCTCACTTCTTCAATCTACAGTGATAAAATGAAATAAGATAGAAAGGGTATATATGGATAGGAGAAACCGGTTCTAACTATTTTATAATTTGCAATAGACAAAAGAAAATATAGAGGGACTTTCCACTTGACCAGACATGGCTAAAGAAGTTAATCATGTTCATTTAACTGAGAAGATGCTGTCTTAGCTAGTCAATGAGAAAATGCAAAAGGTTTGAGCCAAACTGATTACATTGTGATTCCCCAGATCTACATCATTCCTTCCCACATGACCAAAGCTTCTGACCTTTGCTTTGAACACCGGAAACAGTGATCCAGGATAGTCAGAAGAGCCAGACTTTAGCATGAAAGGGAAGCAGATTCGCCTTTGATTTATAAAATGAGGTCACCACCTGGACTAGCACAGCAGGATCTTTTAGTCTTCAAAAATCTGATTCATCTACAGCAGAGTAATCTTGAATCCCCTTATTAGACAAATTATTTGACTAAGACTTGAAACAACAGTATTCACTCTATTCAAACAGTGTCCCAAAATGGGTACGGTTTTCCCCTGGTCTCCACTCAGAACCTCTTTGTACTTCACTGTAGAGGAGTGTGTGCCCTTTTCTCAGGGAACAAGATATTCTGTTGGTTAGTAGATGATATTAGACTGGCTGGGATTGTAGGAAAGCAAATTTTTTCTCCTTCTTCCCTTCTCTGTTCTTTGGCTGTTCTAATAATTAAATTGACATAAACCAGATTAACAGGAAAAGAACTAATTTCATTTTAAGTCCATAAAAACATGAGACTCAAAAAAGTGCCCAAAACAGGCAGCTCTTACACCTTGTAGACAAGGAAACAATAAATTTGTGAAGAATTAACAAGACAAAGGGGATGCGTTTGGGGTAGCACATTAATAAAGAAGCAAGATTTGTTTGTACAGTCTTCTCAGCCTGAAATCCCCTATCTCTGGTGATAAGGATGCCTTCTACCTTCTGTTCCAGGGAGGGTACCTTTCACATGGAAGATTTATTTCCTGCTTTCAGGGAGACAAAGGAGGTCACAGTATTCTTGCACAGGCTGTTTCTTAGGTAACTCTAATTCAAAATAATCAATATGGCAAAGTTGCATACTTTGGGGTGGCATATTCTGCTCCTCTTCAGTATCTTACATAGTGACAGATGCTTGGAGTGCACCCTGCACTTCTAGAAAGACCATACTAGGAGGATTCAGTGATTCTACTTATCAGAGTGAATTTATTTGGATTTCAGATTTGACCTTGCCCTTGAGGTTAGCAAGGCCAGAGTTCCTTCGTATCCATAGTGCTCAATTAATATTTTTTTTAAATAAAGGAAAAATTTACTAAGAAGAAAACAAAATTCTAATCTACAGACACTCCTGAACAGTACATAGTACTCACTAGAACTGCAGGCATCTCCTTGTTTGTTTTATTTTGTTGAGGAAATAGCTTAAAAACAGTATCTCCCAAAGCTCAATATTCTTCAAATACAATATCTAGCTCAACTAGCTTCCAAGCCTGTGAGATGGCAGATGTGGTTAAGAAGGAATCAAACTTTCATTTTTCAAAAAGGTCTCTGTTCAGGAGAAATCATACATTTCCTCTACATATCTGATCCTAGCCTGGAATGTTAATGGATTAGAAGACATAAGATATACCCATCAATCACTTAATTATTATTAAGTTGCAGAGACATTTCTTTGGAAAAAAATCTTTAAGATTTTCTTTATCATATATTGGAAGAGAATATTAACTTCCTCTTTTGCCTCTAGTAGCCCAGGAATCACATAGCTAAATTTCATACTTAACTTCAGAGACTATATCACCTACACCATTTTATTTACCCTCTCCACTTTATATATCACTAATTTTCTTATTTTTATTCAAATGTTACTTTTGTATTTGTATTTTATGTCACTTGAAAAGATATTTTTAAGACAGATTATAAGTAAGAAAAAAATGACAGTAAATGGCCTAATATGTTATAGTTCCCCAAAGAGAAAAATCCTTAGCAATATTTAATAATCTGCATAAAATAGAAACTTTTCAAGAAATAGTAGATCATATCATTGAGTGGGTTAAATAATTAATGCCTTTTTTGAAGAGCACACCCATGAGTGCCTGTATCTGCCTTAGGGTAAGACATATTTCAACACATTATCACTTTCTATCCTGTGATGGACCACCCTTCAATTCTCTGTGTTGGGTGATTCAAACCAAAACACGAGATGATAGGTGATGCCAGACCTCAGAACAAAACTTTGAACATACTGGGAAATGATGCTTATTGAAAGGAGGAGTTTGTCTTCATGGATGACAATTATTATCAGTAAATGATAGCAATAAAGATACTTAGATCTATTTAAATCTTTGAATGGTTAATTTAGGGTGGTAACTAATCCAGTACCCCATCCTTTAGCTGTTATTTGAATACTTAATTTAAAAAATCTAACATAGGAGCCCCTGGGTGGCTCAGTCAGTTAAATGGCGGACTCCTGATTTCAGCTTGGGTCATGATCTCACAGCTCAGTTCGTGGAATCCAGCTGCCTGTCAGGCTCCATGCTGCCAGTGCAGAGCCTGCTTGGGATTCTCTCTCTCCATCTCTGTCCCTCCACTGCTCATGCTCTCTCTCTCTCAAAATAAATAAACTTTAAAAATAAATAAAAACATACATAAATGAATACGACTAATATAAACAAACTATAATAAAAAATTATAAAAATGTATAATGTATCATTCAAATGACTACCCTAGAGTAGATACACAATTTTTCCCTATTACTGAGGGTTCCTTTTTTTTTTTAATAGAGTTATAGTATATTGTATTTTCCTGAGATCATGAGATCATGGCACCATCTGTCTTCTCTTCAGGCCCTCAATTGCTTGGAGAAAGGGAGCAAGGAAGTGAGGCAAAAGCTGACCTCTGGTTTCTGCTCTTAGTGCTATATCCGTAAGTCCTCTCTTTTCACTTTAAGGCAAGCTACACGCAATGCAAAGAAAAGCCCCCGTTCACTTTACCCTTTCCATATTCATTGTTCCTTCCTCTAGCATGGGACACTCAGTCGCCATTCACAGTTTCATTATGCACAAAGTCCAGACTGCTGCTTCTAACATAAGGAAGAGCACATTTGAAAAGCTTTCAGATGACAGGGCTTTATTTCCTCACACATCATTTAAAAACCTTTTAAAGAGCAGCCTGAGCCTCTGATGGTAATGCCTTGCCTAGCAATTAGCTGAGGAGGTGCTGAGCTTTAAAAGGCTTTTAAATTATGTTATAAAAGGTCCTCCTACAATGGGCTTTCATTATCCAGGGTAAAGTCCACATACCCCGCCCATTTCTGGGGCACAACTACTAAGCTCTTCTCAGGGAATCACTCCCAAAGACTGACAGCTTGCAATTCACTAGACACAAGATTTTCAATATAGCATGGTTGCAAAGTGATACCCAATTTCATATGGAAATTGCTTTTTTTTCTTTCTGCTTTGAGTAGACTAACGAGCAAACTTCAAAAGTTCCTTAGATTTGACTCGTGCTTATCTGAAGTATATCCAAGGGCATCTGCAAGACTTTGAACCAGGGGAAAAAAAAAGCGGTATCTTTTTCTTCAGTAATAGGCCCAAAGGGCTGGAAACCTCAGAACTTTTCCAAATGCATCCTTGGCAGAGAACAGGCTAGAACAGACTCACCTGAACTCTGAGCTGCCCCAGCACATGAATAGAAAGAGGATGGTACCTCACACACCAATGAAGAGCAGGAGCAGCTAAAAATGACTAAGTCTCTGTCAAGCAAACCAGTTCTCTTTCATGGATTGTTCTGAGATGCCCAGCCACACTGAAAGAGGTGGCTGAGTGGAGCCCTTAGCATCTCCTCTTTTCTCCCCCGGCTACTTAGAAGTAGCAAATGCTACTAAGAAGTAAACAATGCTCTCAGTAATTGAAAGTGTTAAAAGTAGATCTGGAAACTGGCTTTGCAGTCTAAATGCAAAGGCTCTTAATTCTCTTACATTTGTTAATGACTGTGAACTTGGTTGCAAAGAGAATTACTAGACAACCTGACTGACACTGACCCTTTCACTGAGCAGCACTGAGGAGAAATGTTAAAAAAAAAAAAAAAAAAAAAAATCCCTGAGGCTCCAGGCTGTCGGAATCAAGGCTTTTTTTTCAGGGGAATCAATCACAGAATCCAATGTCCTCATCAGGCAACACTCTTAAAATCAAGCCGAAATGGTCATCATTTCCCTTCACTCAGAGAGACTTCCCTAGTGCTCCAGGTAATGCAATATCATTTCCCCTTCTGCTATCAGCCTCCCAAAGTAAGGCATCATTTCCCCTTCTGATTGGTTTCAGGAGAACTTTTCCAGGCAAACTGATTTTCTGTAGCCACCTATGAATTGCCAAATTTTATTTGCTTTATTAGATTTGATATTTAGGTCAATGTAGGCATTCTTGTTAACTTTCAGGAAACTAATTTTGCCCTCTGGGTGAGAGTGTTATTAGAGGTCAAAAATCTTGAGGTTGTTTGTTTGTTGGGGAGGAGGGCTTGTTTTGTGCTTTTTTTTTTTCCAGATTCATGACTGACTGCTTTGGTGAACTTAGAATTTTCTGGAATTCTCTATGTGTCAGTTTTCATTTATGATTAGATCAAAATTATGACTTTTTAAACATTTTTTACTAATATAATGTTGACAATGGGTTTCATTATTCAGTTAGAAAAACATAGAAAGGAAATATAACAGCCTTTTTTTCAAAACAAGGGATAACAAATCTTAGAATGTAAACTCTATTCATTTTTCCTTCTTCATATCCTTTAATATATATGCACATACAACATTTACTTTCCTTTCACTGTCTTTTAACAATTGTGTAGGTAAAATAATAATGAAAAAACTTCATAATTTGAATAGAATCATTGGAAAATTGTCAGCCTTAAAAATTAAGCAGCAATGTGGGATGGATGGCTGGGTGGCTCAGTCAGTTGAGCGTCTGACTTGATTTCGGCTCAGGTTATGATCTCACGGTTGGTGGGATCAAGCCCTACGTTGGGCTCTGTGCTGACAGCAAGGAGCCTGCTTGGGATTCTCTCTGCCCCTTTCTCTCTCTCTGCCCCTTCCCTGCTCTCTCTCTCTCAAAATAAATAAACAAACTTAAAAAAATTAAACAACAAAGGTTATAGAGCAGCAAATGAGCTTATTCAGAAATAGCAGAGGATTGCGATTTGGGACATGGAAACTATCAGAAACCATAGACAAATCTGGAAACAAAGGAGGGTGTCCTTTTTTCTTTAAAGTTTTATTTATCTAAGTAATCTCTACACCCATCATGGGGCTTGAACTCACACCCCCAAGATCACAAGTCACATGTTCTTCCTGCTGAGCCAGCCAGGCACCCCAAGAATGTCCTTTAAAAGGAAGAAGTTGGGAATGGCTGTTTTGAACAAAAGTTCTTTGGAGGAAAATGTGAGTTCAAAGCGGTGGCAGCTTCTCACTGGCTGTAAGGGAAGGCAGCTTGCTGTTGCCCCAGCTGGAGGAGATCTTTCTAATTCCTGTGACCTGTGTAAACTGCCACAAGTGGTAATGTTTCAGTTTTCGGCCTTCATGGCTTCCCGACTCCATTTTGAATGAGGTTTCCTTGATTCATTTTCATAAAGTCAATCATGTTCAATT
Organism: Panthera pardus; assembly: GCF_024362965.1. Lineage (NCBI taxonomy): Eukaryota > Metazoa > Chordata > Mammalia > Carnivora > Felidae > Panthera > Panthera pardus. The sequence goes on along the minus strand of NW_026526710.1, from coordinate 45,156,544 downwards.
ATTCCCTGGAGAAATTTGCTTAATTGCTGATCCTTTAGATGGCTTTGATTTCAATGCATTGAATTGACCTGCCTACTGTTCTTGAAATGATACAAATCAAAGACAGGAAGGACTCAGCCAAGCCCTCTGGAGACTCAAACACTCAAGACAAAATCTACCAGAATAAACATACGTCTGCCAAAGAAAGATGACGGAGCAGCAACAAGAGATGCTTGCAAATTACCATGAGAGAAATGTTTTTTCTATTCCCTCTTTCTGTTGATGGAAATAAAACAATATTACGAGGCTTATCTCTACTACTGACAAGTTGTTTCAGCAATTCAAAGTTCTGTTCCTGATGGAAAGAAAGTAGATCATTGACCTCTGCATCAGAAGTCAGTAGCACTGGTTTATTGTTTATTAACAGACACAAGTCACATGTATGGGTTTAACATAAGTTACTTGAATTTTTCTTTCTTCACCTTCCTCATTTGTGAATGCAACCTAATGCTTTAATCTGCTCTACTCTCAAAGCTTTTTAGAAAATATTTTTAAATTATTAAAAAAATAGGTATGTATAAATCTTTATTATATAATTATGCGAATGAACACATACATCGCAGAAAACTAAAAAACATCCTTTTAGAGTGAAGAATCAACATTTAAACATATTCTATTCACACTCTTATTGTCAAGATTAATCCAGTATTAATTTAGGTGAGATGTCCTTTGATTATATGTTGGTGAGCACATAAAAATATTGACCAAAACTGAGTTTCTGTTTTGAATTTTAAAAAATTTTGAAAATTCTTGTGAAAATTCAAGAATGTTCATTTTGGCTATGTAAGGGCACTGTCTCTAATTAAAGAAAAATCACATGCTCTAATTATAGCATTGGAATTGAGCCACAAATGTAATACATTTCCAAAATATAATCATTATACTTTCCTAGAGAAAATAACAGCCGATGTTGATCTTGCCTACCAGAGGAGTTTTCCCATAGCAAATAACCTGACTGAATTATTGAGAAACGTCCCTCTTCAAATTTCTTTTATTTCTTTAAGGAGTTAGACATTTACTGGAAAATAATGGACATTTTTAAGATAGCTCCAGCACAGTTTTTTTTTTTTTAATAAATTATTCACAATGTTGAGGATAACGTGGGAGTATGGTAGTTGTTGGGATTTAATTTTAATACATGTATGTAGAAAAGACCCTAACAGTGTAATTAAAGAAAAGAATAAAAGAAATATGGTTTTAAAAATAGAAGAGTTCCTAATGCTAATATCTTTCCTTACATTTCTTACAAAATTTTATGGTCTACCTTGAATTTGTCCTCACAGATAAAATGACAATCTTTCTTCAGCTCATCTGTTTTGCACGGTGTCACATTGAGATCTCCAAAAACAGTTGTTTCCTGGCAGGTGCTGCTTCCGAAGGTGCTCACTCACCATGGCAGGAGCAGAATCATGAAGCAAGATGACAGCAAAGGTGATGCACAAGGAGAGCGCTTTTTAAATTATTTCATCCTCAGAGGTAAGAGAGGGCAATGGACACTGGATAAAATAGTCAGGTGAGCATGGAAATGATAAGTCCAGAGACATACAGATTTGCAACTGCTGATTTGTCCCTACCAAAATCCATTAAACCAAATGCTACTGATATCATTCATGATACACCCTGAGATTGGATTGGATCATGGGAAGCATAAACAAATACTGCTGTTTCTTCATCTCAAACTTAGTACTGAGTACTTCTATTTAATAATATGTCATTTCTTGCTAGTTTCTATGTGCGGCCATTACTATTCTCAAAATAAGCAGGTGTGTGGGTCATTCACTCTGGTATGGAGAACATACCACACGCAAGATGTCACAAAAGGTACGGTCTGCATTTCATTAAACAAAACAGATTCTTTTAATGTAATTTGAAATATTTCATGTGCCTGAAGTACTTAACATACATCCTAATTTTTTTTCCAATCTCTTTTGAAGGAATCCTCCCTACATATTCTTCCAGAAATCATGCAAACTTTCTGCAAACTGGTTCTTAAACTGTGAGATGACTAGGGTTGGAAGAAGAGCAATCACAATAGCCTGGAATGATGAGCAAAACTGCCACTCTTTCCATCTGTGCTGTCCTGGTTGCAGAGATGCATAAGGACAATGTACTTCTCAAAGCAAGGGTTCAAAAGCATTGCTTGAGGAATCTTTGTCTATGTTTAGTCCCATGACCATTGTGAGGAGCTTATGCAAGTGTGGCTTCTGAGAAGCAGGCTATTTCTTGCTAGAGACATGGGATAGGTCAGGATTTACCCCAGAAGTGACCATGATACAGAATATTTCAGAGCGTCATCTCTGATGTGTGACCACCATAGGAACTTTAGTTGGAAGATCAATCACCAGAAACCTAATGAGACTGGCCATTATAAATCCCTCTAAGGCGTTCTATCAGTGATTAGGTGGTAGCAAGGATCTTGGATTTGTCTGTACGTAAGTACCACTTACCACAAAAAGCCTGGCATATCACAGCTCAGCACTCCTTGGCAGATGTATTAAATCTAAACCCATCACAATCTGGCCAAGGGTTTAGTTGTATTAACCCGAACTCTCAGCCTAGACCAGGGATCAGTAAATGACAGCCTACAGTCCAAATCTTGTCTGCTGCCTGTTTTTGTAAATCAGGTGTTCTTGTGAAAGGAACACACATGCATTTTTATGTCATCTATGACTGCTTCCCAGCGACTGCAGCGGAGCTGAGTAGTCAGGATAGCCAGCAGAGCCTAAAATATTTACTAATTTGTACTTTACCGAAAAAGTTTGCTAAACTTCTAGGCCAAGCCCTCAGGGAAAACTCAGTATCAGAACGTCAGGAGGAGCAAATATGTTAATAGAATGGGCAACCATCCCATAAGGAGAGCTTGCTTACCCACGAATCCTCCTCACTGTCATATTCTTAAATGTTAGGAAAAAAGAATACTATTGCAATATTAGATTACTCTGAGAAAGATCTTCCTAGACAATTCTGCACTTTAAGTCCATTTTCATTTATATTATCTCATTCCCTAACCATTTATTTAGGGACTACACTATGTTGGCTCTATAACTACCAAGATGACAAGGCATAGATCTTCAGTGACTTCAGGAAATAATAAGGAGGCAGATATATTAGCCAATAATTACAATGCCGTGCCAGAAGTATTGTCACAGATAAAGGGGGAAATGCTGTGTTAGCATGGCAGAGACAGCTATGGATGAGAGACAATTATGCACATAGACTAAATGGCCTAGGTTTTGAAGAATGAATAGGAATCATTCAGGTAGATGCCATGGTGAGTAATACTCGGCAGAGAAATAGCATATGGAAAACTCATACTGAGGTTTGAGAAAACAAAATCTCTGGGCAGTAATAGGGAGTGAGAGAAAATAGCAAAAGTTGATACTGAAGAAGTACACCTGGATCAAAGCGAACAAATCTTGATGTGAGATGCTGAGAGATAGAGACTATATTCTAGAGCATTATTTCTGAACATGCGACTGCATCATCGGAGCTTGTTTTTTTGTTTGTTTGTTTTTGTTTTGTTTTTTCACTTTTTAAAGGCGATATGATAACCCTGCCTCTATTGTATAAAGATAACCCTAGGGGCTGTTTGGATAATATAAATGGGAGGGAACATTTAAAGGACTAGAGACTTGCTAGCAAGTCTTTGGAAGAGCTGAAGGAAACAATAATAAAGCCCTGAAGACAGAACTTAGGGGAAGAAGTCACAGGTTTGAAGGATATTTCTTAGGCAAAATCAACACAGCCCATAAGTCAATGTGGAGACAGTGAAATAGAAGAGGACTCAATTAAAAGATGATTTACGGAGAAGTGACAATTATCAAGTATTTCTTTCTCCAAATTACCTTATCTCCAAAAGAAGTATAAAATCCTGAGGGACTAAGATGCTTATCAAATAATTTTTCACTAGAAGCAAGTAGGAGCAAAATCAGTGTAATGGGGAGCAAGAAATACCAACTGTACAAAATAGAAGTGAAATCAGAGAACCCAGCATGCATGGCAGCCCAAGACACTTGCAGGGGCTTCAAAATGGAGACAGATTTCAAGAAAAGGAGCTGAAAATGGCACCAAAGGTAGTTTTCTTCTAGCTCACCTAAATTTGGATTTCAACAGAGGCCAAAGGAAAATTGGAGAGAAGTAGAGTGGTAAATCCTCCCTATAATTTTCAAATTTTTATTCAAAAAATTTATCCTGATAGGGGCGCCTGGGTGGCTCGGTCGGTTAAGCGTCTGACTTCGGCTTAGGTCATGATCTCATGGTTCTTGAGTTCCAGCTCCATGTCAGGCTCTGTGCTGACATCTCAGAGCTTGGAGCCTGCTTTGCATTCTGTGTCTCCCTCTCTCTCTGCTCCTCCCCCACTCATGCTCTGTCTCTCTCTCAAAAATAAATAAACATTAAAAAAATTTTTTTTAATTTATCCTGATAATAAAAAGCAGTATTTAGTCATTTTATTAAGTGTAACAACTATAGAATAGCATGAAAAAGTATAAATAAAAGGTAGCAGCCAGAGAACTGCTACTTATATTTCTTATCTTCCCCTTTTTAGGCATGGATGTAAACTATTTCTACACAAAAAAGAACATCCTGTTTATGCTGTTTTGTTTTCTGCTATTTTTCACTCAACATTTTACATTCCTGTTACTAAATATTTGTTGGTCCAAGTCTTCCAGTTTGCCACCCTTTTCCTTGTCTTTTAAGGTAAAATTGACTCAGACATCAATTTACTGACAGTAGGAAATTTAACAAATGCTGTATGTATTTCTGAAGATTCTTCGAATCTTTCTCCAGGACAAGCAGTTCCTGTTCGTAGGGAATTCTTGATATCTTACTGAAGCTACAACAGACAGTCATCATATCATTGAGCAGTACAATAGAAGATGTAAAATTGAATATTAGATATCTCTGTTCTTAAAATCCTCACAACTGCTAAGGTGTCTTATTAATCTGAAGCCATTTTCTTCCCAAGAAAGAAACCTTGACTACCTTCAAAATAATATTTTTACTACTTACATCAAGATAGATCATATTTCCTCTGCTGAAGACCACTTACAGCAGAGCATCAGATAGGTACAGAGAGAAGGTTTAAACATAATCTGATGAGCAGTCATCGAGCTCTTCATGGGTGCATTGAGAGTGCCATGGAATACTTAGCTCAGCACGCTTGGGAGGAAGGACTGACAGTTGATCACCCCAGACCCAAGCCTGATGGAGTGACGAGGATTGATCTGGAGAAGCCAAGAGGAGAGAGCCAGCCAGGCCAAGAGAGCAGGGTGAGCAAAGTATCAGGAGCAGGAGATCGCCTGGTGTTTTGGAGCTAAACTCAGCCATGCCAGGTGAGCACGGACAGGTATGAAAGAGAGGAGGAATATGATGTCTCAGAAAGGCTGTCCCTGGAGGGTCTCTGTGCCTTACACTGAGGAGAATGTTCAATCATTAAAAAAGTTTTGAGAAGAGGGGCACCTGGGTGGCTCAGTCAGTTAAGCGTCCAACTTTGGCTCAGGTCATGATCTTGCCGTACGTGAGTAAGGGTCCGTGAGTTCAAGCCCCACGTCCGGCTCTGTGCTGACAGCTCAGAGCCTGGAGCCTGTTTCAGATTCTGTGTCTCCCTCTCTCTCTGACCCTCCCCCATTCATGCTCTGTCTCTATCTCAAAAATAAATAAACGTTAAAAAATTTTTTTTTTAATAAAAAAAATTTTTGAGAAGAACGTAATACATTTGCATTCCAGCTGCCTTCCAGTAGTGACATTACAGGGTATATTCGAAGGAGGCAGGACTGGAGGCAGGTTTGGGAAGCTCAAGCAGGAGCTATTTCAGACAAGGAATGATAAGATCCTGACCTGGAGATCAGCAGCGGCTCGAAAAGAGAGGACAAGTCAAATTTGAAAGCATCTACGGTTGTGAAATTGTCAGTGCTCCATAAGTGAATGGATATGCAGAAAGAATTCATATAAAATAACTGATGGATTGAAGACAAAGTTGACAAAACAGTGGATACATGTCCTTTCTTGGTCAGCAGACTACAGAATTGTCTAGAAAGCAAATTCCTTTGGCATCCATCTAGGGTGCAGAGATCAATTTTAGTTGTTTTTAATACCCCAAAGACATTTTGAAGTGCTTTTCAACCATTTTAAAAGTCATTTCTCACTTAATGGTAAATTCCAAAACCACATTTAAAAGTTGACGTGAGTGGGGGAACCATTGACAGAATATACTTTTTTTCTTGGACTTTCACACCTAATCCTATTTGTGTGATAGCACAAGTCATTCTTGCTGCCAGGCATCCTAGGGGTGACCCGATATCATTCAAATGGGTTTATTCTCCCCTGGCTTTATCACCTCTAATGGGACCCGATCTTATATATTCCCTTTCATTCTTCCTTATTTTTTCCAGGAGAAGATATGCCTGAAGCACTTTCTGTGCTCATACAATCTCTTCTTTCAACTTTATATCTCTCTGAGAAAGAAATTTTATAAACTGGGTTATATAAGAATATCTCAGATGTAAATGTCGATAGAAAAAAAAAAAAAAAAAAAACAGATACTGCAACTTGAGAAAACAGCTTTTAAAAATGCCCACTGCAGCTTCTTTGCAAGCAAGAAGCAAGATGGTGGTATCAGATTTTAGTGTAATTACCCAACGAAAGGATATCAACATGCACTTTTCAGAAATGAAACTCCTCAAAACTAACCATCGCATGAAAGGAGTCAATAATACTCAGGAAAACGCAAATGAAGACAGCAACAAGCTGTCACTGGCAAATGTTAGTAAAATGGAAAATGTCAAGTGTGGATGGGGAATCTGCGACTCTAAGAGGCATCCCGCTATGCTGTAAGCACAGGCTGGGGCACTCATGCCAGAGAGCAAGCTGGCACGTGGTCTAAGGAAATGCCCAACATTCAGAGCTTGTGTCATATCCACAATTTACACCACAAGCCACCGAAAGGTATACACAGCACTGTGTGTGCTGGGAAGGAATCTAGAGTAACCTGGAGGCCCACTATTGTGAGTGGCTGAATAAAAGTGGAAGGCATTAACGTGGAATGGCAGGGCGGTTTGATTTTTCCTTAGTAAATGTATTTGACAGGTGTATGGTAGATTTTAAAGCATATATGCTTTTTGTTTGTTTGCTTGATTTTCTGTCAAATGTGAGTAAGATTCTAGCTGTGTTTTTTTCCCCCAAAAGTAGTTAACTTGAAACTCACTCTCAAAGCATAAACCAATAAACCATACCTGGCTTCACCTCCTGTGTGTTCCGTTTGCCTATTCCCTAAGCAAGAACCCATGTGTTGTGTCACAGATTGCCCAGTTATCCCACAAGTCCCCTTATATTTTCCCTAAGCAATAATTATCTCTAAAAGCCTGAATTCAAATTTAGTGGAGTAACTGTCCTTTAGAAGAGGAAGGAATATCATTGCTATATGCTGAGAGAGGCTCTATCTCAGGATAGAAACAGGGACTTTCTATTCTTATGCAATTCTCTTGAGATTTCTAGTCTCTCAGAGGAACCTTCTATAAAATTCCTTAAAAGAGTTGAACCAGCTACTAATGCGAGATTCTACATGCTGAAGATAAATTAGCTCAACTAACTGTAGGAAATTAACAGGGGAAATAAATAGCATCTTAACCAAATACTACCTTGCTAACAAAATAGAGACAGTGTCCTCATAAATTTTATCTATTTTTTTTTTATTTTTTAAATGTTTATTTTTTAGAGACAGAGAGCAAGTGGGGGAGGAGCAGAGAGAGAGGGGAACAGAGGATCTGAAGCAGGCTCCATGCTGACAGCAGAGAGCCTGATAACAGGGCTCAAAATCACGAACTGTGAGATCATGACCTCAGTCAAAGTAGGAGACTTAACCAACTGAGCCACCCAGGGACCCCTATTTTTTAAGTAATAATATAATAAGCACAATGCAACTTATTTGTTTCAATTTATAGGTTAGGAACTATAAAATGTCATTCAAAGACAGTTGTGTGTTTAGAAATCTACATAAAAAAATAGATATTATAGATACAATTCAGATACAATAGATATGCATAGATACAATTCAATTGCACATACATATGTGCAATTCAGAATTAAAAGATGGTATATTTAAGATGACTTGTAGCTTGTGAATTAGCATTGCTAGCAGTTTTTAAAGGAAAAATTTCTGAAAAAAATTAAATTTACTTCCACATAAGATTTTGATTTAATCATATATCCAATTCTTATTTTCATCCATGTTTCTTCTGCCAATCACATGACCAAAAAAATATACATATAGGAAATCCTTTGTAGAGTCAGGACACTAAGGAGAAGCTGATGAAGTCATATAAGACAGGGTAGAGATGGGAATAAATTGAGGAAATTTGGCAGCTTATTCCAAACCCCTTTCTAAGAAAAGCACCTTGGTAGCATGGTGAGGAGTGTGCATATTGTCACAACAGTGTTCCATCTCCCAATTTGAAAAGTTCCTCATCAACGTTCACCAATTTTCTTTACTATCAAATGATGGCAATCATTGAATGGATTAATTACTCCACTGAGATCACAAAACAGTGATTTTTCTCATCCTATCATTCCTGTTGCCATTATTAGGTGGGATTTTTCTGTGCAGGACTTCCTTCATACACTAGGGCTACTGTTGTCCCTGAAATATTTTTCATATAGGAAAGGCAGGGTCAATACTTAAGGATTTCCTTCTGATGGGGTTCAGGACATATTGCCCCAAAATATGGAATCTTGGGATATTGAATATTTTCAGCTGAAGGAGTTTAAGAAAATCTTTGCTCTTCCCCTCACCCTTCTCTCCTGAAACAGAACATAAAACCCTCATGTGAGAGGTTTACTCTTCTACCTGGAGGGAAGAAAGCATCCTTTCCTCTAAGAGAGAGGAATCCTAACAGGCCTTGCTAAGCTCCCCTATTTCACAACATTTATGTATACTCCTTAACCCATCATATTCATATACCACTGCCCATTCTTCATCAAGCCTCACATAAAAATACTCAGGTCCTATTGTTCCTTTGGGTCTTCATTTCCATATGAAGCCTCCTGTGTCAAGTAAAACTTATATTAAATAAATTGATTTGCTTTTCTCCTGTTAATCTGTGTTGTCAGTTTAATCTTCAGACTCGGCGAGTAACCCCAAGAGGGCTGAGGGAAATGTCTTCCTCTCCTACACCTCTTTTCAATTTTCAGAATAATGCGTTGGTGCAACCTCCAAAATGTCCAATGAGTGTTGTTTTGTGTGTCTCTTTCTTTCTTGCCATGATTTTTATGCGTGTATACAAAGTGTTTTATCAGCTGAAGTTATTTTGATTATCAAATGATCCCACTGTAGGCCAGCAGGAGCTACTCCAAACAGGCTCCAGTGTCTTTTTGGCACAAGCCAGGCAATGTTGGATTGCTTATTTGCTTTCTAGCAAACAATCTGTCCTGGGATCAGTTTGTATATTTCCTGCTTCAAACCTGGTGTCATGTGGATCCAGATTTTGAGAGACAGATTATTCAATTTGCAGGTCCTCATTAAGGGAAAAAAATGCAAAATTAATACAAAATGAAGTACAAAAGTAAATATGTATTTAGAATGACAAAAAAAATCACAGCAAGCTACAATGTTCTAAAAGTAGACATCTTACAGATATTGCAAAATCCACTACAAAGACATAAATTTTTATTATCACAACACCTCTAATACTTTTTCCTACATTTTTGCCTAGATTCTCTTTGTAGGAAAACAATTTTATGATATGAGAATAGAAAGGTAACCCTATGTTTCCTCTATAATATTTAAAATGTGATGATGATGATGATGATGATGGGGATTGAGGATTATTATCAAATTGGGGGAAAGTGCTATCAGGTTTCTTTCAAAATTTCATTGTAATATTTAGAATTTCCAGAGTTAGCTTCTCACTTTATGCATCTCCAATTTTGTTTCTCCTGTGTGGGTTCATATTTTCATAGGGCTTCAGCCTTGCATCTTCTTTGTATGACATTGAGGGGGCAGGGAGAGGATGTACATCCTACATCAGGACCACTAACAATAATGTCACTATACTTGAAAGAGACTATATACATAAGTATATCCCACTGAATGTATCTCCATTCAAATTTCTGTTAGCATCGTCTCTAAAATGTCCATGGCCAATGCCAGACCACCCAACACAAGAATTATGACAAAGTAGGGTACCTGGGAGGCTCAGTCAGCTGAGTAGCTAACTCTTGATCTCAGCTGTCTTGACCTCAGAGTCTTGATCTCAAGGTCTGATGAGTTTAAGCCCTGAGCTGAGCTCTATTCTGGCCATGAAGGCTACTAACAAAAAAAAAAAAAAAAAAAAAAAAAAAGGACAAAGAGAAAATCAGAGTGTAGTTAACTGCAGTTAAAAATATCTTGCTTTTGGGGCCCCTGGGTGGCTCAGTCGGTTAAGCGTCCGACTTCGGCTCAGGTCACGATCTGGCGGCCTGTAAGTTTGAGCCCGGCGTCGGGCTCTGTGCTGACTGCTCAGAGCCTGGAGCCTGTTTCAGATTCTGTGTTTCCCTCTCTCTCTGACCCTCCCCCGTTCATGCTCTGTCTCTCTCTGTCTCAAAAATAAATAAACGTTAAAAAAATTTTAAAAAAATGTTGCTTTTGAGCATTTCGCAAGGAAAAAAAAAAAAGAAGAAGAAAGTATGACCACGAGAACACATTCTTAAGGTGCCCCTGAGGATTTGTAAATGACTCATTCAAGTAAGGAGCCCTGTAGCTTAAGCATTTTAGATTCTTGGTAATTCCACATTGGTCTGGAATCAGCCATTTATACAAGGATCTAAATTTTCTTTTATGAGTAATTGCTACTTTGTTGTTGTTGTGTCCAGATGTTTTCACTAGATAAATTAGAAAATATTTACTTATTTGTTTTATTTTATAAAATATTTATTTTTAAAAGGAGGGAAACGTATCATGAACTTATATTACCCTTTCCAATTCTAATTTAAAATGGCAGAGTTTTTAACCTACACTTTTAAAACTTTTAGACCTGAAGGTTTTGTCCTAATGCTAAAAATCTTGGTCCTGCAAGGTAACTTTCCAGATAAATTACTTATTTTATTTTACAGTTGATGTAGTGTAGGTTCAAAAAAGTAGCAACAATATTATTACCAAAAATAAGTTCAACTGAGTTCAAAAGAATGAATAGATGGGGAACAGGGATGGCTCAATTGTTAAGTATCTGTCTCTTGGTTTCAGCTCAGGTTGTAATCTCACAGTTTGGTTGGTGGATTTGAGCCCCATGTCAGGTTCCGCACTAAAAACACGGAAACTGCGTAGGATTCTCTCTCCCTCCCTCTCTGCATCCCCCTTCTCTTTCTCAAATAAATAAATAACTTAAAAAAAAAAGAAGGATGAATAGAATTAAGTAAACTACAATCCAGGAGAAAAGTGGGAATCATGGAGAATGAACAGGGTGTGTAAAGTTTAGGGGTCAATCTAACTGGAATAAAGAATATTTCTTGGAGTGGGGGACTAGGTGGCTCAATTGGTTGAGTGTCCAGTTTCAGCTCAGGTCATGATCTCGCGGTTCGTGAGTTCAAGCCCTACATCTGGCTGTCTGCTGTCTGCACAGAGCCTGCTTCGGATCCTCTTTTGCCTCTCTCTCTCTGCCCCTCCCCAACTTGCACTCTCTCTCAAAAAAAGGAAAAAAGGGTATTTCTGTAAAATGTGCATGTTACCAGACATGAAATTTAAGTGCCATGTTAAGCAGATTTCACATTATTGTAATTATTCTTAAAAGAAAATAATTGTTTTAATCAAGAGAATAAAATGATCTGATTTGAATTTTCAAAAATAATCTGGAATAGGAGAGAGAGAGAGCAGATTATCAAGAGACCAGCATGATATGAGACTGCAATAGGAGAGAAACCCTAAGTGACTATGAAAATTAGAAAGAAAAAAAACCAGTGTGAATGCTTCCTTGTGCTCACTGTAACAATAATCAGGGAGACGATGAACATCAGTTGGCAGAAAATGACTGGATTTATTCACAAAGTTAGGTCATTATGGAAGAATTATCAGAAATGAGAAGGGAGGGAAAATAGCATTTCTCACTTCATCTCACTCCAATTAGTCAATAAATATTTAATGAGTTTTTTTTGCATGTCAGAAATTGGTGGAAATACTGCATGGAACAAGACAAACATTGTCCTTGCATTTATAGAGCTTGCAATCTTGCAAGAAGAGAGTAAGTGAACACAATTGATGAGGTTCCCAAAGAAGCCTTTTAAATTCTAAGTGTGTTGGGTAATTTCCATGTGGTTCCGGTTGTGGTTGTTATAATACTATACTCCAGATGTTGCACAAGCAAAATAGCAATGCCATGAAAACCTGGTACCACCTGTCCCTTTTTCCATATGTCTATGCATCTCTCAAAATCATACACATTCATCTTGGAAGTGATCTACCCTCTCCCTTATTCTTAAACCCACCTTGATAAGTACTTAGAATGATCAGCTGTATCCCAATCAACTAATGCTTTTCAATCCTTATTCAATGTACTTATTTCTTAGAGACGACTCTTGGGTAAAAAAATATCCCAACCTTGTGACCTAATCCTCTTTAGGATGATATGAATTTCAAATCATGCATTGCAAACGGAAAGAGGAGTTGTTTGGAGTAAAGTGGTGTGTTTTATTGCTCCTCAAAACACAACAGCATAAGAAACCATTTTTCACTACCAGTGTTGGGGTTCTCTGACTCTTTTGTGTGCCAAAGGTAAAAATCTATCTTTGTATTTTTTGTCATTAAAGATCCACCTTGAGGAGACACCTTTCTTCATAGTTGACTCCTACTTTCTGACTGGGTCTAAACAAAACTTATTGCCGCTTTTGCTTAACAAAAATAAGTATGTATTTAAATATGAGTCACCAGATGATAAAAGGTCATTTCTTAAGATCTCTCATTTGACACATTTTAAGGTAAAAATCAGGGGAAAAAAGGAAATCTATACTAGTTACCTTTGATTTTCCATAAAACAAGGAGAAAATTGGTACCATGAGCAAAGAGAAGTTGGAGTTGTGAGGTCTCTCTTGAGGTAATTTGGATCAGCTGTTAAAGAAATTAAGTTATGGTAGCAGCAATACTGAATCAATCACAGTGACCAGAGGGGCTAATATTCTTGATGTGGGATTGAGAAGTCATGGGGAGGTAAAGAGATTCTGCGTTTTCAGAAGTTCTGGGAGATAATAGAAATTGCTGACATTTATTGAGCATATAGTATACATGAATCACTGTTTAACATACATTACCAAATATATTCCTTATAACAAATCAATGTCGTGGGTATTAAGATTATATCTTACTAAGAGAGCATCTAGGGCCACCTGGGTGGCTCAGTCAATTAAGCGGCCAACAGTTAGTTGAGTGTCCAACTCTTGATTTCATCTCAGGTCATGATCTTATGGTTTGTGAGTTCAAGCCACGAACTCCATGTTGCTGTGAGTGTGGACCCTGCTTGGGATTCTCTCTCTCCCTCTCTGTCTGCCTCTCTCAGTCTCTCTCTCAAAATAAATAAATAAAACTTTAAAAAATAAAGATTATATCTTATTGACAACAGAGAGTTTAGGTATCTTAGCCAAAGCCATACAATTTGTGTGTGGCATAACTTAGACTCAAACTCAGCTCTCTTCTTAAAGTTCATCAGCATAATGATTACACTCTCGTTTTGCTCTCAGTTGTGTCACTGATCATATTAGACCAAGCAAAGAGAGTCTTGGTTAATTTTAAAAATGCATAGGAGCTACATCATAAAAGAGAAAAAGTGAACAGGGCCACAGCTATATCAAACCTAAAAGTTAAGGAATTGCTGTATTTTTTTCCTCTTTATTTTTTGGCTAGATCTTTTGGGCCATTCTTTTTGTCTTGTCATTTCAATGATTATGTATATTTGTTTTTCACACTTTCTTTTTCATGATTTTCATCTATTTTAAATTAATTATATGCAATGAATTTTATCCTACTAATTTCTTTTGGCTTATTTTATTTTTCTCTCTACTTCAGTTTTATGCTTAGTTGTTTTGTGTGTGTGTGTGTGTGTGTGTGTGTGTGTGTGTGTGTGTGGTGTTTTTAATTCCTTGTAGATTGGAGTGTGCATCAATCCAACCATTTATATCATAATTTGGCAGATTGTATCTGAAGTCTTAAGAATATTCAAAAACAATTAACTTTGCAATTTTACTTTTAGAATCCTCCTTCAACCTAGAAATAAGCATAAATGTGTATGAAGATTAAGGTTTGAGGATATTCATTATGACATTTATAACAGAGAAGTACAGGAAATGTCTAATTGTCCAATAGGACGTTAACTAAACAACTAATATCCAAGCCTTAACAAACATAGATCTTTCTTCTTACAATGTCTACTCTCCCAGTTTGAGGCCTAGAAAATTCTCAAGTCCTCTCACTTGAATATCTTCTTCCAGAAACCTCCCTACCTCCTCCAGTTAGGTTTGGCTCATCCATCTTTTATATTTATCAAACTCTGTCCAAATGTTGGCTCTCATTATATCACTTTTTTCTCTGTATGCCTATTCTCCCTTTTACTAGATTAGGAGATCTTTCATAATAAAAATTACATCTACTCATCTTTCCACCAATCTTTCCTGGCAGTATGGTTAGCATATAGTTGACATTCAAAAACTCTTCACTGGATGACTGAATGAAGTCATGAGTGTTGGTTGAACAAATATTTTTGATGACATTGAACAACAGTATAACAATGTTAGAATACAAAATGCTATTACAAGAAACTTTATATTTCTGGGATGCCTGGGTGGCTCAGTTGGTTAGGCGTCCAACTCTTGGTTTCTGCTCGGGTCATGATCTCACCATTTGTGGGTTCAAGCCCCATGTCAGGCTCCACACTGTGTGTGGAACCTGCTTGGGATTCTTGCTCTCTTCCTCTCTCTCTCTGCCCCTCCCCTACTCATGCACTCTCTTTCTCAAAATAAATAAATAAACATTAAAAAATTGTTTTTTTAAAAAAGAAACATATTTCTTAGTCCAATTGAGTCTGACAAACATTGATTATCTTTTCATACTTAGACAACTACAGTAGGCTTTTTCTTAAAAAGTTAGAAAATAGAGGGGCGCCTGGGTGGCTCAGTTGGTTAAGCATCCAACTTCGCTCAGGTCATGATTTTGTGGTTCGTGAGTTTGAGCTCTGTGTCTGGCTCTGTGCTGACAGCTCAGAGCCTGGAGCCTGCTTCCGATTCTGGGTCTCCCTCTCTCTCTGCCCCTACCCTGGTCATGCTCTGTCTCTCTGTCTCAAAAAACAAACAAACAAAAAACAAAAAACTAACTAACTAAATAAATAAATAAATAAATAATTTTTAAGAAGTTAGAAAATAGATACAATTAAAGGGAAGAAAATATAAATTTCCCATACCTCCAGGACAGTTTTTGGTTGATTTCCTTCCAGCTTATTCTTTTAAGCAAAGATATGTAATTAGACAGAAATAGATGATGGATGGGTGGATGGATGGACAGATGGATGGAAAGAGAGATACACAGACAGAAAATAAATTGTATATATCTATCCATGCATAAATGTATACAAATAATCCCTTTTTTCTGTATTTGAAAGGTTTTTGAAATACCTATGAAACATCCCCAAAATTTTTGGTCACTATGTTAACATTTGGAAATGCATATTTCATATGAAAATATTTACTAATAGTTTTCTTTTTGTATTTTACACTTCAAATAACTCGCCATGTAGAAATATTTTCACAGTCTAGAAATATTCTCACTATTTATCTAAGGGAAAATGTTTAAAACTGTAGCTTGATGATTAAATCGCAATTTAATTTTCCAATTTCATCTACAACCAGCTATTCAGTTCCACAGGCCAACGTGCTGGTAAAACATTAGAAGGGCCATGATCTCATTAGTTATTTATGTGTTGATGGAGGATTTAGGGATCACAGGCAAGATTATACTCACCGGTATGCACCCATTCATGGATTATGCGTTGTGCTAAAATTTAACCAGAGTCAACAGAGGCCCTACTTAACTTTTGGTTTACAGAGTAACTGATGCCAACGGGCTAGAAAAAATCCTCACCAAGCTTTCCATGACTACCTCATGATTTAGATTCTCAGGTTTTCTAGCGCCTTTGACTGCAATACCCACAAAGGTTGTTTACAGTTTAACCTGGTCAAGCCAAATACAAAATCCTATGTTTTTATTTATTCCAAAAGAAAGTCAATTATACAAAGCACTTTTGATAGCTATATATATTATTTAAACATTGGCAAGGGAGATCATGGAGAGGGTTATGGCCTCAGATGACAAGTTGCTAAGATGGGCTGGAAATTTAGACAGAAGCCAAATTACAGAGACCAACATCTTGATGACACACTTTCTCTGTACTTAGAACAAGGTATGGCTTGCAGAGCAATGCAAAGATAGAAGCCAGGTTCAAGAACAAGGATCTGCCTTATTGAGGAAAGACTTGTGAGTAGTGTCACCAGATTTTGCAAATAAAAATACAGGAAGCCAAGTTGAATTTGAATATCAGATAAACTATTTTGTAGTAGAAGTATGTCCCAAATATTATGAGGGACATCCTATTTACTTATAGCCCCCCAACACACAAATTGTGACTTAAATGATTGGTTCTGAGATTTTAGTGAAACCAAATTTCAAAATAATTTGGCAGACAGGTCATCTGGTAAATTTATTTCTGCTAGTTGACCAATGCCTTTGAAAATCTCTAACCTCTAGCAAATATTTTTTTAATGTTTTTACTGGTAAATAACTAAAAGCAAAGATTAAAAATTGCATGCCCTTATTCGTGATGTAATTGTAAAGTAAGCACACATCTATTGTGGCTTCAACTGTTTGACAGAAAAAATCCCAGAAAAACAGCAAGAAAAGGGCTTTCATTTTCTGCAAAGATATTGGAAATTATCGTCACAAGTTTCTTGGCAGTGAAGCAAGCACACTGGGGGAATTCGGTAGAGACTAGTCAGACTGAACGTTATTATCTTTTGTCAAAGAACTCTCTTCAACTTGTCATAAAGAAGGAATTCCTAGGCTGGTTCAGGAAGGATCCAAAGGCAAATTTTCTGAAATGATGGGAATGTACACCAGATCTGTTCCCTATCACATGGAAACACTTGCAGAGTTTATGATTATGCTTCATGTTGAATCTCTGCCTTCAAATCTGAATGTAAGGAAACTATAAACACAGATTGGTAGTAGCCCAGAATTATTACCCAACTCTAATATTAACAACATTCATGTAGATCAGAGTGTGTGTCGTGACCTCTGCACCATCCAGATTCACCTTCAAGGAGGACAGCCTTTTCCCCAGCCTCTGGGACTGCTGCCGGAAGGCACTCCTCAGCTGTCAGCCCTCTTTGGGGACTCCCTCAGCTGAAGAAAAATAATTTTGTTGCTTGTTGTAGAACAAATCATCATTTTTGTACCACTAAGGAAAATGATCCAGTTACATGATAACACAATGCTAATAAAAATGCTTTGAACAAAGTCTGATTTCCTTCCAGCAGCCCCTTGCAATCCCCAGTCCCTAACATCAACTCAAGACAATTCTTGGGCCATCTCAACCCCCAAGTTCCCCATGAGATCAGCAAAGGTTCTACCCTCCCTCTAATAAACTCGGCATTCTTCTCTTCCCTTCCACAAATGTTGATCCTGAGAGCACTTCCTAATAAATGTCCTGCAAGCTAATCTCTGTTTCAGTGTACACCCCCAAAAAACCCAACCTGCAACAGTGTGACCTGGGAATATGATAATTAATGTATAATTTGGAGGCACATGAGGACTGAATCAAAGAACTAAGTAAATAGCCAGGACTAAGGTATCTCCCTGGTTGGTTAGATGTTTTCAATATCTAGAATTAGAGAAGATATATTGGTAGTTCACACCATATCACACTGTAATGTTACTTCATGTTAGAATTTTATACTTTTTAATTTAAGTAATTAATTCTATTTAATTGAGAAATCACTATAAAGCAGACATAAAGTGAACCTGTCAATTATTTCTTTTATTCCTTATAATTTCTTATAATAACTGTCTAGTCTCATGTCTATAACTTACTTTCAAATATCTTAGTAGACAGCATAATATAAATATGTATTAATTTAATCTACACCCTAGGAGCTTTTAGTTAACATTTGAAGTACACTCGTCAGGTATCCACAGTACAGGGATAATAAATAAGTATTTGAAAGACCCTAATCATAAGTCCACACTACATAGCCCAGAAGCAAGTTAGAATAAGATTGCATATTCTCTGTTCTGTATATATATACAGGTTTTGTTAATGAACACAAGAGATGGTCAAGTATTTTTCACTGAGGTGTGTTTTTCACAATGTACAGTTTTCTAGAAATTCTATACAGGTACCCATGCCCTTATACAAGTTAAAATAAGAAACTGAAAAACTCTGGGGCACCTGGCTGGCTCAGTCAGTTAAGCATCCAACTCTTGGTTTTGGCTCAGGTCATGATCTCACAGTTTGTGGGATCAAGTCCCATATCGGGCTCCATACTGGAAGTGTGGAGCCCGTTTGGGAGTTTCTCTCTCCCCCTCTCTCTCTGTCCCTCCGTCAAAATAAATAAATAAACTTAAAATTTTTAAAAATCTGACAAACTCACCAGCCTAATACCTACATAACACATAAAAAGCTCCATTCTTTCCGTGTAATGGAGAATTACTTTGCCTGTTCTGAAAAGTTAGCAGGAAGCTTGTATGAGTGCCTAAAAGCACGGTTTTAGTGTCTCCTAAGTCAGGCACCCTCATTAGTCCTTACAACAAACAAACAAACAAACTTTTATTGGCATTTAGATATTTTTTCTTTCATTTTATTTTTATTTATTTACTTGTATTTATTTACTTTCATTTTATCCAGCATAGCCCCCTCCAAAGATTCCATACATTACATTTACATATAGATTGTGATAACCGATTTGTTATGTCAAATCATCCTATTCAAAAAACATTACATTTATATGTGAATTTAAGAATTAACATTATCATAATGATAAGGATTCCCATTCGAGATGGTATGTCCACTCAGGCCAGACAGAGGCAGTGTTCTGTAATGGTTAAGGGCATGAATCTTGGATTCAATTCCTGGCTCTGACACTTCTCTGTGTGAACCTGGACAAGTTGTACTACCTCCCTGTACTTCTGTTGTCTCTTCTTTTAAATAAGAATAATATCACCTGCTTCATAGGAGTTTAGGAGTCTCAAAAAATAAGTGTAAAGCCTCTCTCATAAGAACCACTATGTACTTACTATTATTATTTTATTCTGTGTACTTCAATAGGGTTTCATAGCCTTTCTTCATACAAAAGTTTTTTTCAAATTTAGTCATAAATATCCTGTAATGATCATTGCTATTGTGGGGGAAACTGTTTTCGCCTTTCTGTTATGACTTATTGTTAATATGGACAAAGCTCTTGATTTTTTGTATTGATCTTATCTGTATCATTTTTCTCAAATTCCTTTGGTAATTCTAGATAATTCTGGCTGGATTTTATTGGATTTTGGGGGTATGCAGTTATATCATCAGTAAGAAAATAAATAAATAAATAAATAAATAAATAAATAAATAAATAAACTGATTTAACACCCTTCCTTGTTTATATTGATTGTTTCAAACACCCAAAACAATGTTGAATAATATTAGTGATAGCATCCATAGCATGTTTCAGGCTTTAATGGAATGACTTTAACATTTTAGAATGATGTTTGCTAAGGGAATCTTTCGATAAAACATATAAAACAATATATGCTATATTTACAAGTTTACTTTCTCCTATCTTCCTTTGAGATTTTATTAAGAATGGTTGCTGACTACTATTAAATGCTTTTATTACCATATTTGTCATAATTATGTGAAGCTTAACTGGAATGTGGTCAAGTCAATTTAGTAGCTAGTTTGTCCAACTGGTACCAATATTTAATGTTTTAATTATGGAGAAAATGTCCTTCAATGACAAGGGAAAACACTTTGGTTCAAAGTTTTGGTAAAACTGGTCCCCTTGTTCATAAGGGGCAATGTTCTGCTTCTTTCAGTGCACTCCATTTCATTTTGAAATTAGGTTTATTTTCCCTCAAAAATACTAAATGCTGTCTAAAAAGTATATTAAATAGGATTACCTCAGGGGTCCTCTAGTTCTGTTTTTTTGTTTTTGTTTTTGTTTTATGCTTTCTTTTTTTTTTTTTTTGACTAGAAATTACTAAATGTTTTGAATGCCCTTGGTCATGAAGAACTGGCTCACCACATCTCAAGAACTAAGATTGGAGAAAATTTATATGTAGTCAGAGGAGACCTTATTGTGCATAGAGGAAGGAGAACACTACTATATTAAAAGTGGCACCTTTCAGGAAAGAGCAGATTCATGCTCATTCCAGTCTAAAAAGTTACTATTATGTGTGAGAAGGAGATAAGAACAGAAGGCAGTTAACATTTTGAGGCAATATCATGCAGAAGGAACTCTTTCTCTTTCAAAGACAAACTTTCAGTTCCTATTCTGATTCTTGTTAACCGCGGTTATGTGGGCAAGTTCATTTAAACACTCTGACTTCCCATTTTATTTCTTGGAAAATAACTGAAGGTAATAATACATGCCCTACAAACTACTTGCAATTCTTGTGAGAAGATAAAAAGAGATAATGGAATTGAAAGACTCCTGTAACCTGTAAAATTGGAATATCAATGCAATGTGTTATTATAGATACTTAAGAGTGTTCCACCAAAACGTAAAAGGAGTAGGCTGAGGACATGTGACCCTACTAGTTCTGATTTGACTGAAATTTTGTTTCACCTGTGTTTTAAATCTTAAGTAGCAAAGATTCGGTTATTGTATTCATTAGAATTTGAATACAGACTTCAATGTTGAATTCTTAAGAGTTTTTCAAAATGATAACTTTCCCCTTCCTAATTCACCACAAAACTTGCAGGAATTAAGGACTACCTATATAAATAAAGATATAATACAAATCATGTTAATAGCAAGTATATAGAGGTACAGACATACATAAGCCCCTTAAAAAGTTTTTTATTAAACTATTTGAAATAATGGTAGATTAATATGTGTAAGATAATGAAAACTATATATTGGTTCTACCCCTGGTTCTTGGCACAGTTACCAAAATCTTTGTTGTTGTTGTTGTTTTTATTTTGTTTTCACATTTATTCATTTTTGAGAGACAAGGAAAGACACAGCCTGAGTGGGGGACGGGCAGAGAGAGAGGGAGACACAGAATCTGAAGCAGGCTTTGAGCTATCAGCACAGAGCCCAACATGGGGCTCGAACCCACAGATATCATGACCTGAGCTGAAGTTGGATGCTTAACCAACTGAGCCACCTAGGCACCCCTACGACTGAAATCCTTGTAATGCTTAAGTGGTAAGAGCACCAGAAGCATCTTTTGTTCTGATATTTGATCTTTGACCCTGGTTCCTGACATCAGTGCTCCTGAAACCTTGGTAATATCCTATGTGATAGGAGTGTCTTTTGTTCTAATAAAGCAAATCTGGGTGGACTCAAAGATGACTCTTAGATGAGCTCTGGTCACCAGGAAGATCAAGTCATGATTAGAAGTGTAGAATTTTCAACCCTGCCCCTATTCTCTTGAGAAGGGAGAAGAGCTGAAAATGGAGTTAATAATCACGTATCTGTGCAATGAAACCTCCTTCCAATACCCTAAGTAAGGGGTTCAGAGAGCTTCTGGGTTGGTGAACACCTGGAGAGTGGGGTACCCAGAGAGGGCGAGGAAGCTCTGTGTGCCTTTCCACATACCTTGGCCTCTGCATCTCTTCCATCTGGTTGTTGATTTGTTTCCCTTGTCATGTCCTTTTATAATAAACCAGGAAATGTCAGTAAACTATTCTAAGTTCCACGAGCTGCTCTAGCAAATCAATTGATCTCAAGGAGGGGATCATTGGAGCTTTCACTATCAAAAGCAAAGATGACAACCTGTACGTGTGATTGGTGTCTGGCATTGAGGGGTGTGGGCAGTCTTGTAGAACTCAGTTTTTAACCTGTAGAATCTGGCACTATTTCCAGATAGATAATGTTAAAATGGAGTTAAGTTATAGTGTCACAGAGAATTAATTGCTTGGTAGGGGAAAACCTCCACAAATTTTGTGACCAAAATTGTCAGAAGTGAAGTGTTTTATGTGAAAGCAAAACAAAACAAAACAAACTCATGGGTGGAAAGATAGTGGGTTTTTCCCTTTTTAATATGCGCTTGTAAAAATTACAAGAGATCCTGTGCAGACTCGACCCGATTTCCCTCGATGGTTAAATCTTGCAAAACTACTATACAATATCACATCCAGAATATTAGTATTGATCCAATCATGGTACAGAACTTTTTCCATCATCACAAGGATTCCTCACATTGCCCTTTTATAGCCACACCTGGTTCCCTTCCGGCCATCCTATCCTTAACCCTTGGCAACTACTGGTCAGTTCTATATCCTGTCATTTCAAGAATGTTATGAGTTGCACTAATATATAAGGTGATGTTAGCGGCGACTGGGTGGTTCAGTTGGTTAAGTGTTTGACTTCCGCTCAGGTCATGATCTCATGGTTCATGGGTTCGAGCCCCGTGTTGGGCTCTGTGCTGACAGCTCAGAGTGTCAGCTGTGTCTCCCTCTCTCTCTGCCCCTCTCCTGCTCACACTCTGTCTCTCTCGGTCTCTCAAAAATAAATAAGCATTAAAAAAATAATAATTTTTTAAAAGGTGATGTTATATAATAAATTAAAACAGTATATAATCTTTTGGAATTGACATTGGTTGTTTCCAGCTTGGGGCTACTACAAACAAAGCTGCTAAGAATATCTGTAAGTGAACTTAAGTTTTCATTGCTTGGGATAATTTACCAAGATGAAATTGATGGATGGAATGGTAGTTGCACACAGAGTTGTTTGTTTTTTCATTTAACTTTCAACTGTTTTCAAGAGTGGTTGTTATCAGTTTGCATTGCTACTAGCAACGTGTAAGGGTCTCGGTTTCTCTGCATCTCACTCATCATTTGGTGTTGTCACTATATTTTCAAAAAATTTATTCATTATGATACGGAAGTCATGGTACCTCAATGTGGTTTTAATTTGCATTTCCCGATGGCTGATGTTGTTGACTACCTTTTCCTGTATTTGCCAGCATTAGATGTTTTTCCATTAAATTCTTTAGTTTTTTGCCCATTTTCTAATTAGACTTTTTGTTTACTATTGAGTTTTGAGGACTTTTAAAAAATATATTCTATTTACTAGTTCTTTGATACATGTGTGGATTGACATTATTTTCTCCTACTCTATAGCTTATCTTTTTATCCTCTTAATAGTGTTTTTCTCAGAGCAAAAGATCTTAATTTTAATGATTCAACTTACCACTTTTTCCTCTTATGCATTCTATTTTCTTGAAGATATAATCTTGAAGGTTTTATGTAATGCTTGATAGTTTTCTAGTCTCTGTTTTAGTCTGTGGCCCATTTTAACCTAATTATTGTACAAGGTGTGAGATTTAGATCAAGATGCTTTGTTTTGCTCTGTTTTAACCTAAGTTAAAGTTCAGTTGCCATTGATTAGAAAGGCAATCTTTTCTCCATTGGACTTGTTTTGATCCTTTGTCAACAATCAGTTGGGTATATTTCTGTGGGTCTATTTTTGGGTTCTCTCCTATTTTACTGATTCATGTGTCTATCCCTCCACCATTACTACACAGTCTTGATAACTGTAGGTATAAAAAGTTTTGAAATTAAGTAGATTGATTTTCCCACTTTCTTTTTTCTTAAGTTTTTATTTTAATTCCAGTGTAGTTAACATACAGTGTTATATCAGTTTCAGGTGTACAGTATAGTGATTTAACAATTCTCTATGCTACTCAGTGCTCATCATGGTAAGTGTACACTTCAATCCCATTCACCTATTTCACTCCCCACCTACCTTCCCTGTGGTAACCATCAGTTTGTTTTCTATAGTTAAGAGTCTGTTTCTTGGTCTCTCTCTCTCTCTCTTTCCTTTGCTCATTTGTTTTATTAAATTCCACATATGAGTGAAATCGTATGGCGTTTTTCTTTCTCTATTTCACTTAGCATTATACTCTCTAGCTACATCCATGTTGTTGCAAATGGTAAGATGTTATTCCTTTTTATGGCTAAATTATATATATATATATATATATATATATATATATATATATATATATATTATCACATCTCCTTTATCCATTAATCAATTTGTGGACAATTGAGCTGCTTCCATAATTTGGCTACTGTAAATAATGCTGCAATAAACACAGAAGTGCATGTATCCCTCCGAATTAGTGTTTTTGTATTTTGGGGGTATACACTCAGGAGTGCAATTTTTAAGGGAAATGAAGTAAATGGTATTATATTTTTAAGTTTAGTGTCCACATTTTCATTACTAGTATATAAAAATGTAATTGTTTTGTACATTGATCTTATATCTGGTGGCATTGCTGAACTCACTTATTATTTCTATAAGGGTTTTCTAAATACTCTACAGGATAGTTTATGTGGACAATATTGTTACCTGCAAATCAGGACACTTTCATTCCTTCTTTTCCAATTTGAATGCCTTTTAGTTTCTTTTCTTAACTTAATGCCATATCTCCCAGTATTATGTTGAATAAGAGAGATGACAGAGGACAATATTACATTGTTCCTGATCTCTTGAGAGAAGCATTCAGTCTTTCATCATTATGTATAATATCATTTGTGGCTTTTCTGTAGATGCCCTTTTCAAGTTGAGGACATTTTCCTATATACCTATTTTTTTGAGAATTTTTATTATGAATGGTTATCAAGTTTTGTCAAATGCTTTTTCTCAATACAAGCATGTGTTTCTTCTTCTTCATTGTGTTAATATAGTGGATTACTTCATTGATTTTCTAATATTGAACCAGTTTTGCATATCTGAAATAAACACTATTTGGTAATGTTGTATAATTCTTTTATATATTGTTGAAGTCTATTTAGCAATATTTTGTTAAGAATTTTGGCATCCAGAGGCACCTGAGTGGTTCAGTGGGTTAAGCGTACAACTCTTGATTTCAGCTCAGGTCATGATCTCATTTTTTGTGAGATCAAACCCCGTGTGGGGCTTTGCGCTGACAGCGTGAAGCCTGCTTGGGATTCTCTCTCACTCTGTGTTTCTGTCCCTCCTCTGCTCTCTTAAAATAAATAATAGACTTAAAAAAAGAATTTTGGCCTCTATTATTCTTTAGGGTTATTGGTCTGTAATTCTCTCTTTCACTCTTTTGATTTGATATCAAGAAAATAGTAGCTTCACATAATAAAATGAGAAGTGTTCCGTCCTTTTCTAATTTCTGGGAGAAATCGTATAAAATTAGTGTTAATTCCTGCTTACGCAATTTCATTAAAATTATTCATTGGGATCATCTAGACCCAATGGAATTGGAATTTTTTTAATTATAAAGTCAATATCCTTAATATTTATATTAGGGTTTAAATGATCTATTTCATATTGGGTAAGTTGTGGTAGTTTGTGTTTCAAGGAATTGGTCCATTTCATCTGAGTTGTCAATTTTATTTGCCATAATATCCTCTTACAACTGCTACTTCCATAGTGATATCACTGTTTTATTCCTGGTGTTGATAAATTGTGTCTTTTCTTTGTCAGTCGTGCTAGGCTTTTGTATTCATCTTTTTAAAGAAACAACTGTTTGGGGCGTCTGGGTGGCTCAGTCGGTTGAGTGTCCGGCTTCCGCTCAGGTCATGATCTCACAGTTTGTGAGTTCCAGCCCTGCATTGGGCTCTGTGCTGACAGCTCAGAGTCTGGAGCCTGTTTCAGATTCTGTGTCTCCCTGTCTCTCTCTCTGCTCCTCCCCTGCCCATGCTCTGTTTCTCTCTCTCTCTCAAAAATAAATAAACATTTAAAAAAAAATTAAAGAAACAGCTGTTTGTTTCATAGATTATATCTGTTCTTTTTCTGTTTTAAGTTTGGTTGATTTCTATTATCTTTATTATATCTTTCCTTCTGATTGTTTTGGATTTAATTTATGCTTCTTTTTCCTAGGTTCTTAAAAGTGGTAAACTTTATTATTTATTTCAGACTCTTTCTCTTTTTAGTGTATGAATTTGGTGCTATAAATTTCTCTTTCATCATTGCTTTATTGGTATTCCACAAATTTTGAAGTGTTGTATTTTCACTTTCATTTAGTTTATTTTTTTTAGTATCCCTTGAGATTTTCTCTTTGAACCATGAACTATCATAGTATGTTGCTTAGATTCCAAATGTTTTCTGTTATCACTCTGTTGTTAATTTCTAGTTACATTCCATTGTGATCAGAGAACATATTCTGTATGCTTTCAATTCTTCAAAATTTGTTGAGGTTTGTTTACGACCAGGGTATCATCTATGGATGGTCCCTGACTTATGATGGTTTGACTTATGATTTTTCAATTTTACATTGCTACAAAAGTAGAAACTGTTTCTAAAATTTTGAATTTTTATTTTTTTCCCAGGTTAGTGATAAGAGAGATAGCTAATTCTCTTGTGATGCTTGGCAAAGAACCATTAGCTCCTAGTTAGCCATGTGATCAGGAGGATAAATGACTAATACACTTAGCACCCTTCCATTTTTCACTTTGAGTACAGTGTTCAACAAATTACATGAGATATTCAATACTTTATTATAAAATAGGCTTTTGTTGGATGATTTTGCTCCACTGTAGGCTAATGTAAATATTATAAGCACATTTAAAGTAAGCAAATCTAAGCTCCAATGTTTGGTAGGTTTAGTATATGAAATGCATTTTTGACTTACAATATTCTCAACTTACAATTTGTTTGCAGTAAGTCAAGAAAGATCTATATTTTGGTGTATGTTATGTGGGGCCCTTGAAAAAATGCATGTTGGGCTTTTGTTAGGTTAAGTGTCCTATAAATGTGATTGGATTCTTTCATGTAATGGTGTTGTTCAGTTATTTTATACCCTTGCTGGTTTTCTATTTGTTCCATAACTATTGAGAAAAAAGTGTTGGAGTCATCAATATAATTGTGCATTTTTCTGTTTATTCTTTCAATTTTATCATTTCTATCAGTTTTATTCACAAAACTGTAATTGTGCATTTGTTTATTTCTTCTTTTTGTTTTATCAGGATTAGCAACAAATATTTTGATGTCTCCTGCTTGATAAATCCACATTTAGGATTGCTATGTCTTCTCAATGAATTGACACTTTTATCAATTTACAATGTCTCTCTCTGCCTCTGCCAATTATCTTTGCCACTTTACCTGATATTTATATAGCCACTTCTGACTTTTTTCTATTAATGTTTGCATGGTATGTTCTTTCTTTTCTTTTACTTTTGACTATTATATCCTTTATTGAAGTAATTTTTGTAGACAGCATATAGTTCTGTCATGTTTTTTAAAGTTTCTTTATTTTGAGAGAGAGAGAGAGAGAGAGAGAGCTCACACACAAGTTGGGGAGGGACAAAGAGAGAGGGAGAGAGAAAATCTTAGGCAGGCTCCACACTCAGTGCAGAGCCCAATGCCAGAAGGCTCAGTCTCACAAACCATGAGATCATGACCTGAACCGAAATCAAGAGTCGGGAGACCTTAACACACTGAACCACCCAGGCACCCCTGTCATATTTTTAATTCACTCTTCCAGTTTCTTTTAACTGGTATAATCAAAGTATTTACATATAATATAATTACTGATTACTGAGTAGGGGTAAAGTCTGCCATTTTATTTTTGTTATCTGTTTGTTCTGTTTTTTTACAAGCTTCCTGTTTTTTAACCTTCCTGTGGGTTACTTGATCATTTTTGAGAATTCCATTTTGACAGATTGTTTTTTATTGAATCTCTTTATATAGCTTTTTTAGTGGTTGTTGTAGGTAATCCATTATATATTTACATAATTCATCATTTATTCATGTCATTTACCAATTCAAGTGATGTGGTATCTCCCTTTATGTCCATTTACCCTCCTGTTTACAAAACAATTGCCTTAAAAAATTCCTCTACATGCATTTAGAACTACATCAGACAGTATTATAATTCTTTATTCAATCATCAAATATAACTTAGAAAATTAAAAGAAGGAAAGTCTATTGAATTTACCCATATTTTTGCTTATCATGCTCTTTTTTTTCCTTTCTGATGTTCCAAGGTTTCTTCTTTTATCATTTCTTTTCTGCCTAGATAACATCCTTAGCCAATCTTTCAGAGTAGGTCTGCTGACAACAAATTCTTTTGGCTTTCTCTCATCTAAGAATCTTTACTTCCCCTTTAATGCCAAACAATATTTTACTGGATATAGAATTCTGAGTGGATAGATTTTTCTTGCAACTTTAGATAAATGCTGCTTATCTTTCCTTCTGGGCTCTATGGTTCCTGACAAGAAATCAGTTGATATTCTAATTATTTTTCACCCATATGTGAGGTGTCATTTCTCTTTCACTGCTTTTAAAACTTTTTGCTTTGTCTTTATTTTTCAGAAGTACCATTGTGATGTATCTTGGTCTAGATTTCTTTGGGTTCTTTCTATTTGTGTTTCATTCAGCTTCTTAATTCCGTATGTTTAGAAATTGTGTCAAATTTAGGAAGTTCCAGCCATTATTTCCCTGAATACTTTTTACCTTTGACCTTCTTTCTCTCTCCTTCTTAAAATGTCATGAAATAAATTTGAAGTCTTTTGTTATACTTCCACAGTTCCTTGGTGCTCTGTTTATTTATCTTCAATCATTTTTTCTGTGTTGTTTATATTGGGAATTTTCTATTGTTCTATCTTCAAGCTAACTGATTTTTTTTCCCTCTGTTCTCTCCATTTTGCTTTGAGTCCATCCAGTGAATTTTTATTTTGATTAATATGTTTCTTCTCTAAATTCTTCATTTGGCTATTCTTTACATCTTCTCTTAATTTGCTGAGGCTTTCTATTTTCTTATTTGTTTTAAACATGCTCATATTTGCTCATTGAAGCATTTTTATCATGACTGTCTTAAAATCTTAGACAATTCTAACATGTCGGCCATCTCAGTGTTGGCATCTATTGATTATCCTTTTTCATTCAGTTTGTGATCTGGTTCTTGTTATGAGTGGTTTTCAATCGAAACATGGGCATTTGGATATTCTGGCCATTACATTCTGGCTCTTATTTAAACTTGCACTTTCAGCTGGATTCTTCTGACATTACTCTGGCAGGATAAAGCAAAGAGGGCTATGGGGCACTCACTGCCTTGCTACTGCCGAGTGTGTGTATGATATAGGCTGCCCATTTGCCTTTGTTGACCCCCAAGGGGGGCACCCTCTCCTTTTTCTGGGTGGGATGGAAGTTCAGATTTCCCATGTGGTCTCCACTGACACCAAGGGAGACTGGAGGGTCATTACCTCCTGGTAGGGATGCAAGTCCAGCCTCTCCACTTAGTCTTTCTGCTACAATCTCTGCAGAAGGCTTTAGGTGTTTCATTGCTGTGTAGCAAGGGTGGAAGCTTCTGCCCCCAACTCAACCTTCTCTAGGGGGTCAGGGGGAGAAGAGCATGGTTTTCTGTGGTATTTGGCAAGAACAGAGAGGTGGCTGTTTAAGAAATGTTCTATGGTGTTAGGCTGCCTTTATTCTGGCCCTTCGGTTACAGAGATGAGGCTTTTCTTGGGGTTTTCTTTTGGTCTGTGCACTTGGCTCTCTTGGTTGACAAATTCTTCAAGTCCAGGTCTTTTTTTTTTTTTTAAGCTTTATTTATTTATTTCAAGAAAGAGAAGGAGAGAGAATGCGTGGAGGAGGGGCATCAAGGGGGAAGAGAGAGAATCCCAAGGCAGGCTCCACACCATTAGCAGAGTCCAGTGTGGGGCTCTATCTGATGACCTTGAGATCATGACCTGAGCCGAAATCAAGAGTCGGATTCTTAATGAGTAACCCACTCAGGCACCCCCAAGTCCAGGTCTTAAATACATGAAAAAACCCAGAGAATTCATCACTGTTTTGTTCCTTGGATTCTGAGGTCCCTAGCCAGGCTACCTTCTTTTCTCCATGTTTCACAGTCTTTTTATGTTGTTTTATAGATAATGTCCAGTGGTTTCAATTGTACTACATGGAAAAAATAGAGAAAAGTACATCTGATACAAATCATATTTATAATCTGCATATAGATATATAACCATTATATAACTACATAAAACAATGCCTTTTAAAACATGTTTTTGTTTTTGTTTTTTTGTTATAGTTTATACATGCAGTTTTAGTCGGCCACATTACAAAGTGAACAGTCATCTCTGGGGTTGCTCAGTCCAAGAATAACATTTCTATAGATATTAAGGCCATAGAATCTTATCTCAAAATGTCAGATCTACTTTGGAGGGAAGGAGACTCTCAGACCAGTCCAGGCTAGGCCATAATGTTCTCATCTGCTGCCCCTCAGGGCCCATTAAGACCCTTCTCACTTGGTCATATGAAAAGAGAATGATCAGCCATTTCTCAAACTAGCCTGTAAGGAAAAGGAACTTAATAAGCTTTGAAGAAGGAAAAGAAGTATGTGCCTTATAATTAAATTTATCAAATTTGAAAAAGGAAGGTGTAATATGATATCTTTTTCTTTGTATTTTTGTTTGTGTACCCATATGTAATTTAACTTTTTCATATTTTATATTACCAGATGCCTCACACATAGAAGCTGACTGAAAGATGACATCCTTATTTGCCATCATGATGAATAATCACACATGTGGTCAAAGGATACAAGCAGCAGGATTTCTTTCTGGAAGTAATCTTTCCTCTCGTCTCCTCTGCAGCAAGGTTACCTGCCTCTGGCTTGAATATAGGAACTAATCTAAAATTCATGCGTACCGCACTTACACACACCATACTTTACAAAAGCACCTGAAGTAATTTATACTTTTTAATTATGGCAAAGTTTAACAAGGAATTATAAACCATTTTGAGAGACAAATTACTAGGGGGAAAAGAGAGGTAAAATAAATAATCAGGAGTATGTAAAATTATAAATCCTATAATTAAACTGTTTCAATTAGACCGATTAGTCAACTGAAAGGAAAATCAATTATTCTGGTAAGGAAAGGAAGAAAGGGAAGGATCATTTGCTGTGCACCTCCCATGAGCTCAGAGTGAACAACGCTCCTTAACATTCATTCTCTCATTTAATTTTCACAAGACCATGAGGTAAGCCTTATTATTGCAAATTTACAGATGGAGAACACAGAAGTTCAAATTCACATAAATAATAAGTGGCTGAACTGATTTCAACTTGTCTTTTACCTGATAGCATTATTTATATTCTTTATTTTTATGTTCTATACTTATATTCTATATTCCATCCATCTCCAGATAACATTACTAAGACCTTAAATTTGGATAATATAGGGGGATATTATTTTTTCCTTCCTAAGGGCCCCTCTTAGTATTACAAACACGTTTTACCATTTAGTCCTATCTAAAGGTACAATCCCATACTTAATGTCTGGGAAAAGAAAAACACTCTCAGATTAAAAACTATCTCCCAGTTCAACAAATGATTTAATCATGGAAGGTCAAAAAAGCAGGGCTTTGCTTGTAATAAAAATACATTAGAAGCCAAGGACAAATATTTGATTAGTTTCTCTAGCCAGTCTTTCCTTACCATGGTCTCCCCATTTTCCATAATGCTAAGAAGTACATAACGCAAAATAAGTAGATCAGTTCCGTAGAAAAATTATCAAAATGGGAGAAAAAAATAAGTACCAAACCCCAGTTCTTTCTTCTAGGAAAACAAACATATAAACAATAGCCACAACATTAAGAAGGTCATCTTTTTCTACAGGGTTCAATTTTTAACTGGTAAGAAATAATTATTCTTCATGTGATAAATGGGTGAAAGTAAGCAAGCCATAGCAAATGAGTTTTCCCAGAGTTGTACACAATGACATTGATGGGTAAAATAATCTTGGTTTTTGGATTCCAGTTTCTTTTCTATTTAAAAACTCTCTTCAATCTGGAACAAATTAGGTTGACAGATATTGCCTAGATTTGGCCTGATGTATCAAATGGCTTTTCAATATGGTTCTCAAATATTTAGCATGGGGAAAGCATTTATTAAAGACAAAAAGAAGTAGATCAATGACTACATATTACTCATATGTCAACCAGTGTATATATCACCTATTTACACACACACACCACACACACACACACACAAAATGGGTATTTGGTGAGTGTGATTTGGCAGCATAGAGGACAATACGTTAAAAACTCTATGTTATTTATTACTAAAAACCCTAAATTAGATTTCGATTGAGTTGTAAACACAGATTTTCCAAGGATTCACTAAGCTGGATTTCTCTAGTTTAGAGAAGCTCCATGAGCTGTAGAGAATATGGGCAGTGTCTCACGGAAAGAGTAAAGGAAAAAAAGAACTGACACTGACAGATAGCTTATACAACCAAGTGAAAACTATTCAACAAGTCTCTTCACTGTTTACACTTGCTCACCTTTTCTCTTCACACATAAGTAGAGTATGTATGCAAGACATGATGGCTTGAGGATCTAGTAAGGAAGACACACAAAAACAAAATCTCAATCCCATTAGAGCCATATATAACTCTCTATATTAAACAAGTAGATATCCTGGGTGATATCCAAAGCACTTATTCTTTCTTCTCTCCCTCACATTTTGTGTGGGTTTTTTTTTGGGGGGGGGGGTGTTTGTTTGGTCTCTTAATATCCTTATCAAAGTTGTTCTTTTTTTAATGTTTATTTTTCAGAGAGAGAGAGTGCAAGTGGGAGAGGGGCAGAGGGAGAGGGAGACACAGAATCTGAAGCAGGCTCCAGGCTCTGAGCTGTCAGCACAAAACCCAACACGGGGCTCAAACTCACAGACTGCAAGATCATGACCTGAGCTGAAGTCAGACACTTAACTGACTGAACCATTCAGGCACCCATCAAAGTTGTTTTCATCTGGATGAAAACAAGACAATGCCACTACTTTTCTGATCACTTTTAGGTTACAAAATACTGCTTAAGTTTCACAGTTATAAAGACCAGTTCTATTTAATAAGGACTAGTTCTACTTAATAGTCAGAATTATTAAAATTCATTTAGTGTTAAAATTTTGTATCCTGAATGTGTGTCGGCTAATCAGGAAGTCTGCAGCTGAAGATGAAGTCACAGTCATGGGCTTTCCCAGCTTTTGCTTGACTTATCCTTCCCTAGCAAATCTCTAAGGGATATTTTCATGTAATACCATCCCTGCTCTCAGAAATTGGTAAAATATTTGAAGTGTACTCCTTCTCTCATGAGTATTCATGGGGTTCTTTGGGTTTAACCCCGTTTCTGCCTTTCACATGCAGTTTTTTAGAGCTGAAATAAACTTTTAGTCCCTATGTAGAAAAATACTGAGACAAAGCAAACATTATTTAGCTGCTTACTTCAAACAGTACCTGTTCCCAGAAAAATAAACCAATTAAAACAGAATACTTATCAAGGTAATAGCTAATACATCAAGACTATTCTGATAGGCAGTTTTCACATCAAGATTTGCTTTATGATAGTCCTCTTGCTTTGCTCTCCAGCCCAAAGCTGTTATATTTGCCCAATCTCAGGTAGCTGCTGCCTTAACACCATCCACCCCCACTCCACACTCCTTATATAACCCTTTCCAACTTTCCCTTTGGGGGACAATATTAAGACTCTGTCAAGATGGTCTTCTCTCTTGCTTCAATTAGTTTACTAAGTAAGCTCAGCAGGACTCTCTGGAGATCTTTGTTGGAGGCATGGAATTCTGCCATCCCTTTGACTAAAACTAAGGCAGCTATGCTCGGAGTGATTACCTGTGCCTTCCTCAGCCCCTCCTAACCTGGCCTCTCTTAGCTGAAGTTTTTCAGGTCTTCCAGGCAACCCTGTTGCACAGAATCTACAACAGTAACACCTGGTCTTTTTTTTTTTCAGGTGTGAATCACCTTTAGTCTATAGGAAATAAGATTTTGCAAAGCAAAAGATTTAGGTGCAAAGCAATTAGACTGCAAAGCAATCTTTAGGCTGACATCCACCACAAAACAATATAGGAGAAGTGTGAAGCTCTCCAGTCTCCTGAAGGGCATTTTACAAGGCTTGGAGTGAGGGTTAGCAGAAAATATATAACCTCTTTCTTAGGATTTCACAACTCAGATGTCTTAAAAGAAATAGTCCTCACACATTCTTCTTTAATTCCTAACACATAAACTCTTATACCATCAATATGAGAACTTAGGGAGGCTTCCAAATAGTTTTGGCCATCTGCATTGTGTATACTTCACAAATCATGGATCATAGATAACAAAGTTACCTATGATCTTAGAGTCTTAGCCAAAGTATCTGTTTTGATATAAATGTTATGAGATAGCTCATTTCCCCTGATGGCATGTCTTTTCTTCTTCTATCGTAACATAATCTAGTTATGTTTCCTGAAGACCCAGCCAAAGACTGAATTTCCTATCCTTTTTTGAAGCTGACTGTGATTGTGTATTTTGCTACTAACCAGTGTAATTATAAGGAAATAATGTGTGTAACTGCTCATTGTGTATGGAGAAGAAATTCCTTATTTTCCACTATTTCTTTTCCTTCTTTCACAAGAACTGAAACATGGACTTGACATGACCCTATTTTAACCTTAGAGAATGTAAGAATGCTAGATTGAAGAAAATTGTGTCCCCAAAGAACCTGGTAAAGCAGAAATTCTCAGCTCTACATCACTAACATATGTGAGGAAAAATAAAATCTCCCTCTCTACTTTTATCTGTGTGTTACAACAGCTCAACTTGCATACTAACCAATAAACCTCCTACTATACATATAATAACAAATTTAAACTTAAGCATAGTGCTATCAAAAAGTAGGGTAATGAACGTATGGAGAGCACTCAGAAATTATCAACATAAATTATTTCCAATAGACAAGATATAGAAGCAACCCAAGTGTCCATTGATAGATGAATGGGTAAAGAAGATGTGATGTACATATATAATGGAATATTACTCAGCCACATAAAAAAATGGAATTTTGCTATTTGCAACAACATGGATGGACCTAGAGGGTATAATGCTAAGTGAAATAAGCCAGTTAGAGAAAGATAAATACCATATGATTTCACTAATCTGTGGAATTTAAGAAACAAAATAAATGAAAACAAAGGAAAGAGACAAACAAAAAATAGACTCTTAAAAACAGAAAACAACTTGGTGGTTGCCAGAGGGGAGGTGGGTAGGGAAATGATAAAGATGACCACTGAAAAAATGTATAGAATTATTGAAAAGTTGTATTATACATACATGAAATTAATACAACATTGTATGGTAATTATACTTGAATAAAAATAAAAAATAAAACTATTACACAGCTTATAGAAGAGAGGAAAATTGATTCTGATTTAGAGGATACAATGGCTTCTCTGCCCTTATTTACATTATCTATTACATGAGAAGATTTCACTAGATGGCAAAGTGCTTCTACTTCCAAAGGTCTAGAACTTAATTCTCAATATTACAGAAGTATTGAAAAATGGCTACCTATTATCATGCTTATGCCCTTCCACATACACCTTCAGGCTTACAGGTTGCCTGTGATTACATGGTCTTTCCCTCTTACTTACTTTATCGAACATTATTTACTTAACAAGATCAAGAACAGAGGATCCACAGTGCGGTGTGTGCTATTTCTAACTCCCCACTATGGTGTCAATTACGAGTTGTAGAAATAATTTCTATGCTTCTAAATACTGACCACATGCTACCAAAAGAAAAAGAAGAAAAACAAAACCAAAAACCTCTAACAGTTCTATGAGCTTTAAGTGTTCTACTAGAATATAAACTCAGATTCAGATATATTTTAGAGTATCTGATGAAGCAGAAGACAGGTAGGTATACCAGATGTCATTTTGCTTGAGAATATCATCCTGAGAGAAAAAGAGGGAATGGGATTGCTTGAGGCATCTCTAGCAAGGAGTGGAAGGGTAGGATGCAGAAGAACAGAGTGGGTGATGTGATGTCTACTCAAGACACTGATTGGCCTGGCTCAAACTGAGATCTGCAGTATGACCCTTATAAAGTGAAAGAGTGCAGACAAACTCTGGACGACCAGTTTTCATGGAGAAGTCATAACACATTGGAACACAGGCAAGCGATGATGCTTGAGTGACCAGATGATAAGACACAGAGGAGAAAAACAAAACTCCATCCTATTAAGGACACTTGGGAATGCAGTGCTGTTTTGCCACCTCAAAGGCTTCAAATCTAAAGATCTGCAACTGTTGAAAACCAAAACTTACCAGGCATTTATCAAGAATCCCAATGCCCTCCTTCCCCTATTCTTTAGACTTGTCCATAGGGAAAGTGGATCTAATTCAGCATAAGCAGGGATGTTGGTTTAAACTCCATGAATGCTAAATTTCCACAGAGTAGTTGGCACATTCATTATGACCAAGGAATTCAAATATTATTATAATACTAGTTACTGCATCAGAAATGCATGATGGAGATAGTGGAAATGTCAGTCAATGCCCATGTAGCAGACTGAAGTTGGGTTATAAGCAATATAAATTTCTGAAGTTGAAAGTTGAGGTGCCCAAAGCTACAACCATTATTTGCACAGTTTTCAAATATGTACTCATGCGCCAAAACGTCTTGTTGTTTAGTTGTTGGGTTTTCCCCTTTGCTTTTTAGCATAGGAAATATATTGATGAATGCTACAGGGCATACCTTAGCAAACAAGGGTGAAATAAAACAATGAATCTGGATGTAACTGAGACAAAGTAGAAAATACATTTCTGAGGCAGTGAATGTCACTTTGCTCCTGAAAAGTTAACAAACAGGCCTTAAATAATAAGAAGGTCCCAGGTCCTTCCTTACATCACTCACAGAGTGCCAACAAAAGGAGTTCAGGTAGCTTTTTGCTTCCTTTTATATTCTCCACTTGGCATAAACAAAAATGTGTCTTTTTACTTTTAGTCTAAGGTTATATTTTCTGTTAACTTTTCACTTCAGCAAATTCACAGCACTGAGACTAACAAACTCAGGATTTAAAATATGCCTTTTGAACCTATGCTCCCGTATTATAATTTTGATGCTAGATCACATCAATACAAATAACTTTAAAATAGCATAATTTCATGAGCTATTAGACTTTAGTTTTATCACTTATTTTCTCATAATTATTCAGTTTTAATATTAGGTCTAGGAAATTATCTTTGGCTGGCATTGATAACTCATCCTTTCTTTCCCCCAAAGAATCTTTTATTCAAACAAAGAAATTTTATTTCTGAATGATCTAAATGGTACTTAATGTTCATCTATGCACTGCTCTGTAGCTCTGAAGCACCACACTTCTAAATGACAAAAAGAAAAATACATTTTCTCATAACTATGTAGAAAAAAATTTTTAAAGTTGGGGTAAGCACAAAGGCTTGCTAAAGTATTTGATTTATTGAATTATGAAACATTCAGAGTCAGTCAGAAAATGCCTACCTCTTTGTGTGATACCTTTTTGTTATACTGATACATTAGGACTCTGCTTCCCTCTAATTCCAGAATGAATAATGGGAGAGTATCAGGTAGTCAATGAGTATCACCATGTGAGCATTCCAAGGCCAGCTCAAACAAACCGTGTCTAACAATGCCTCTTCCATTTCAGAAGACATTTATTGGTCACATCTACGGCAGCTCATTTCTGGGGCACAGCACAGAGCTCTTCATATTTCTAAATAATAGAAACATCATGGATTTTGTTTTAGTTATCTTTTTCTGCAAAACAAATTATCCTAAAATGTAGTGGACTTAAAACAACAATAATCACATTTTAATCTTTCACATTTTCCATGGGCCAGCAATTAAGCAGGGAGCTTCTGGTTCTATGTCTCTCACATGGTTACAGTCAGAGATTGGTTAGAGCTACAGTCTTCTGAAGCTTGAGTGAAACTATAGGTTTTGCTTCCTAGGAAGGGCCCTCACAGGGCCAGCTTGTTGATTTAGACTGTTAGCCAGGAGCCTCAGTTCCTATCTATTTGGGCTATTCCACATGGCTGCTTATGTGACATTACAGTATGATTACAGGCTTTCCACAGAACACATGACCCAAGAGACCAAGGCAAGAAGCTGTAATGCCTTTTATGATCTTACCTCAGAAAGTACACATGTCACATTCACTGTGCTCTACTGGCCACACACTCACCTCTGATTCAGTGTAGAGGACTACAAAAGAGTGAAAATAGCAGCAAGAGAGGACCATTGGGAGACATATCTGGCTAAAACAAATTATCTGAAGTTTGTCGTATTTTGTAATTTTTAAGTTTTTAACCACACAAATGTAGGACTGTCTAAGAAACTAAAAATTCCTATCACATGCATTCTTCTCCATAGAATTAGAAAGAGTGTATCTTCTAATGTATACAGTTCACATCACTTGACTGACTACAGAAAGAGAGACAGAGACAGACAGAGAGACAGGGAGGAGAGACAGAAATGGACTTTCCCTCAAAAAAATCACAATATATAGAGTTCTATCACAAACACTTAAATTTGATTAAGAAAGGAAATATAATAGCATTACAGAACGTTTAGTAGATCTAATAAAAGGTCACCAATCATAATCCTATGCAACACAACCTTTCATTTTATGTACACTAAGTATTTGTTTATATGCCTAAATATGTTATGTACTTGGTCACAGTAATAATATAAAGACAGTTTATATCCTGCCTTTTTTAAACTTTACATTTACTTAATATTTTCATGTTCCACAATTATTATGAGAGTAGTTGTATACATTTCAGATGCTTCTGGAAAAGTTTAGTGTAGCCATGTAAGGGGATACTTTTTTGATTTAAAGGAATAGTCAGTGAAAATACATGTGACCACCAAACTATCTCAGTAGCTTCTCCTTTAATAACATAGAACTTCTTATGCACAACAGTTACACAGAAATACTTGTACTACATTTAAATATGTAATCTAATAGATAATACCCTGATCATGTTGTAATATGATTTCCTAAAATTGTTGCTCCTTAATAAGATTCCTTATTTCCAATTATTGAAATACTCATTAAATATGGCAATATTTGCTTAATAGTATTCATACATATTTTTATGCAGATGAGCATTTTAAATCCCAGATATTTTCTTAGTTTGCTGAATGATAAACACAAGGGATTCTCAATTGCATTGGGAAGACAAACAGCACATTCTACAGACAAGTGACTGAGACAAGAGGCTTTATGCCAGCAGGGAAGAAGTGGTGTAATAAGGGAAAAAACTCCTAACTTGATCTAATTTAAAGGCCAGAAGGGCTCTAGGAATCCCTGAGAATTAATCTTTCTATTTATCCAGAGTGAAAGAAGACAATTAAGGTTACAAAAAATAAAATGTAAATGAGCAGATTTTTATTTTTTCCTCAGCAATAGTCTACCCTATTTCCTAATAATAAGCTTTGTAAGCCAAATTTAGCATTAGAACATTTTATGCTTCTTTCTTGCAGAAAGAAGCAACAGTGATTTGAGGTTGCATATATAACTTTAGATTATAAAATGATGTTTAAGTGATAATATAAATGGATAATCACCAAAAAATGTCAAACTTGAAAAATTAGATTTTGAAATTAACATGATGTATTATAATTACTAGTTTATATGTCTTTCTTCCCTTATGAACCTGGGAGTTCCATCAGAGGAAGATTCACCCTGTATTTCTGTCACCGAAAATACTGTCTAGCACATAGACACTCAAGAAACACTAAAATAATTGTTTTTAATTGTCTCTTAATTTGAAAGGAAGTAGAGAGTCTCAGCTAACAGAATATAAAACTTGCCTCTCTCCTAAACTACTCTTTTGTTCTGTTAATCTCAACACCTTGAATATTCTGACTCTGACAAATGATGAGTTTGGTTGTCTCTTGTAATTGCAGATGGTATTTCTAGCATTATTTTCTATAATTACTTAGAAATACATCAAGTCTAAACTTCAAGAAAGCTTACCCATGTATGCGTGTGTGTGTGTATATCATGCACACACACGAATACATGGGTAAGAACCTACAGAAAACAGGATAAAAACCATCTTCTCTCCCACATCTTCAACCTGACTTTAAAATCAGTCTCTTTTAAATACATACGTTTTTAGTTCTTTTTGATGGCTGTCTCCATTTCTCTAAATAGTAAGCTTTAATTACTTTTCCCAGATGTGTTAACGTTATTAGACCATATTTATTTGCAATCATGACATATTGGTATATATTACATTTGATGTCCTCCTCACACTCTTTGAGTCACATTATCATTTCTAGTTAGTCTATTGGTTACATTTGGAACTTAACTGATAGTCTTATGCTTCTATTTTCTGCTTCTTTAAATTCAATTAGTGTCTTGACTTCTTGTTGAGAGAGAAAGTCTTCCCTAAGTTTTTAATGCCATACTTCTGTTGGGTATGCCAAGAAGATAAGGCTCTGATTGCTCTTTACCAGGGTTGTGCTCACAGTGAGCAACTTTGGGGAATGAGCTGGTATCTCCCTCTGGGACAAAGAAAAGTCTTGCTTAATGCCTGCTAGGAAAGATGTAGATCCACTAAGTTCAGTGTCTACCACCTGTGATGCAAACCCCCTGTGTACACAGCATCCTGCTAGATCCATCCTCCATGGCTCTGGGGAGGAAAGAAAAACTGACTCAAATATGACAATCACACTGCTTGCTGTACTGTGAGAAATAAATCCTTGTCTCTGACCCAGAAGATTTGCGTCTTCTGCCAGCATCTGTGAATCAGTAACAGGCTTACTTAGCATTGGATAGGACACACACATCCCTCCTCAGTCAGCTATCCTCTAATTTTTACATTATTGAGGTTTTTAACATTCATTTTCCATTCTAAAACTTTAATTAAACTTTCTGTGCTTAGTCCTAAATTTGCTGTATAATCTAAAATCCAATAAACAGTCTACATTATTAATAGCTATTAAACATTTGGTTGTAATAGGATTTTATGTCTCTATGAGTCCAATGTCCTACTCCTTGAGTCACCCTAAAGAGACTTTTCAGAGCATCAAGAGCTCCTTCAATGTAAAGAGTGTGTCCTTGCTCTGAAGGACATCTTCTATTACTTCCTTGATATTTTCTCTCATTTTCTCTGCTCTCTCTTTCTGTACTCTTTTCAGTTGATTGCTATAGTGACTATTCACATATTCACCTATTTTTGACCTCTTGTGTTTTGCTCTGTGTTGTTAGAGATTTGCTTAACTTATGTTCCATAACTTTTAGTTGAATTTTTATATTGATTTTCATATTATTTTTAGTCTATAATAACTCTTTCTTGTTCTAATGTAGCTTTGACAATTACCCAATTCTAGCTTTTTTGATATAATGAATGATCTTTTGCGTCTCTTCGACTATGGTAGAGTTTATTCATTTGTTCTCCTCTATAAATTGTTTCTTTTTTCTCCCAGAGTAGTAGCTTTCATTTTATTTAAATTTTTGTCTTTTTCACAGTGGCATTTTCTTTATTCATCTGTGGTGTGGAGTATGCCATGGTATGCCACTCAGATTTCCCCTTTAGGATTGAAACATTTGTCTAGTTGCTGGGATGGTTGTCAGAACTGACTACTCTCAGCTCAATCTACTGCTTTAATTACCTCAGATGGGTGTTCTACTCAACCAAAGGGTATGTGCTTTTCCTGAAGTAGCTCACATCCAGTGTCTAATCAACAATGGAACAGAGATCCCCAGAACCTTTGCTGCAAAACTTTGGAAGGACTATCCCAGCTTCAAAATTCCCTCCAGGGTCAGCTGTGTCCATGTCATAATTGTATCACAGTCTCATTTCCCCCTTTATCTAGTCCCACTACCTTTCTCCACCCAAAAGATGTTGATCCCAAGACCACTTCTTCATAAGCTTCTTGCTTGATGCTCTATCCCAGATTTGGCTTCATAGGAAACCCAAGATGCAACAAGTAGTTGTTGGCTTCACAATATAGAAGAATTAAAATTGAGAGGGTGAGCACAGTCTACTACTACATAAAATGATAGGTGTTCTTACCTTTGCTCTGAATGGCAAACATTTCTGGAAGGTCTCCCAGGCATCTCCCTAGTAGGCTTCAACTTAGTGTAAAAGGGCTGGACAACTGTTATTAGCTGTGTCAACCCTCATGTGCTGGATGAGGAGTGCTCTACTGTGGGCATAACAACCACTCTAGGGTTCTTAATTCTCCCCCACACTATTTTTTGATAAAGTGCCAAATAATTATTTGTTTTGGGATACATGGTAAATCCCTGGGATACAGGGAAATCAATATTTCTACATAAAGAACTTCAACTACAGTATTTTCCCCTTTGTCCATGGTTTTGCTTTCCATGGTGTCAGTTACCCAAGGTCACCCATGGTCCAGAAGGTCAACAGTAGCTTAATGCTACATAACAGTGCCTATTTCATGTCATCATGTAGTCGTTTTAACTCATATCATCACAAGAAAAAGAAGAGTGAGTAAGATACTTTGAGAAAGAGAGGGAAAGACCACATTAATATTACTTTCATTATAGTATATTGTTATAACTGTTCTATTTATTATTAGCTATTGTTGTTAATCTCTTACTGTGCCTAATTTATAAATTAAACTTTATCATAGGTATGTATGTATGTATAGGAAAAACATGGTATATATAAGGTTTGGTACCATTGCAGTTTTAGGCATCCACTAGGGGTCTTGGAATATATCTGCTGTGGATAAGGGAAGGCTTATTCCCTTATGTAATTTCTTTATTCTCAATTCAATTTTTTTATGTCTTTCTTTACTGCAATTATTTCATAAAGATTTGTCATGCTCCTAACAGCAGATATCGTTCTCATTTTTACTGTTGTCTCTCTAGGATATTCTGGACTCTAATGTCCACTGTTGTGTTTTCTCCATTCGCACTCTTCCATGCTCTTTCTAACTTCCAAAAAATTGTTGAAAGAAATATGTCATTCCATGATAGCACTCACTTATTCTCTTTATTGTATTTAGTTTTATTTCTGTGCTTTTTTTCTTTTAGTGAGCTCTAAAAATGGAGAAGTAAAAAAGTACTCACTCTGTTATCCTAAATTGAAACAGCTCATCCAAATTAAACAATACACTACTTAAATAAAATTTCATGTTTTGTCTATAAATTGGATGGCATATGCAATACATATGAATATATACAAGTGGTAGGAGTAGCACTATACGGAAAATCAGGAGGCTTGGGTTCTATTTCATATTTCAAATCATTAATCATGTAGTATTGGGCAAGTAATTTCACTGGGTTTCATTTTTCTTGCCCCAAATCTTCATTCAAGCATAGATACTTAAAATTGGGGGAATTTTCTTAATATTTATGATCATTCCAAATTTAGATACAAGCTATAGTTAAAAAAAATTAACAACAAAACCAAACCCTTCAGTTATTTGTTCCTCATGTGTCTAAGAATCAGTTATTGATATGTCCCTGGGAACTGAACTTTCTCTAATCTCTGTTTTTCAATCATAAGTGAGGTTATGCATTTATGTATGATTTGGTACAAATGAAGGACATTCTATAAGCTTCATTTGCTCTTGATTTGGGCATCTCAAAAATGTTCTGGCCAGATTCCTATTATATGCCAATTAAGCTTATTTTGATGAATATGAGTCATCTGCAATTTATTGAACATAACATGGAAACAAATTATTTTTAAAAATGAGCAAAATTGGGTCACAGGTCAAAATGAATAAAGTCTTTATCATCTTTCTTGGAACAGTTTTGTCATTTAGTAATTAAAGTGTCTAACACAATTCCAGCCTTTTAAATGTTAGTCATCTATGTTAGATCTGGAGGAAAAAACACTGTAAAATTTCTGCTTCAGTATATTTGCTGCATATTATTATAATAGAGCTTTAGATTTTTACTGTGAATAGACAGGATTTCCACCTAACTAGAAATAGTGTTATAAAATTCCATCAAAGGAAGCTCATTTATGAGATGATAGGGACTAATAATGACCTCTAACTGTGTGACAGCATTAAGCATTTTGGGCTTTCAAATTTACTTCATAGGAAAATCTTTGCATATTCATTTTAATTGAATGTCATAATTATTTTTCTAAAATAGTCAAGTAGGAAATATGTGGAAACATTAAAAGCCTTAATTTAAAAAAAAACTATAAAAAATGGATAATCCTAAAAATGCACTTCTCTATAAAGATTTCCCTGGTCATCTACTTCCAGATACCGTAACAATATCCACAATATGCCCTTAAAATCATTTCCAGAGCACGACATCTTTGAAATTTGAA
The DNA here is from genome assembly GCF_024362965.1 of Panthera pardus. Lineage (NCBI taxonomy): Eukaryota > Metazoa > Chordata > Mammalia > Carnivora > Felidae > Panthera > Panthera pardus. Next base: position 45,112,221 of record NW_026526710.1, on the reverse strand, counting down.
AGTAAATTTATATCTAAATAGAATCTGTATTTTTACAATTTCTTTAATTATGCCATTGACCATGGAGCCAAAACTAGGTTCTCTAGCACTTAGTAAGTATGTCACCCTGAGTGATATACTTAACCTCCGTTCACTCATCTGTGAAATGTAGATAATAATAATTCTTACCTCATAAGGATGGTACAGAAATTAATCAGGTTTTTACAAATTAGGTGCTCACAAAATGTCTGACATATAGTCAACATACAATGATCATTTGCTAAATAACAATAATTGTTACCATTATGGTAAATAAGGTGCACAATTTTCCTTTATCTTATGTTTTTTGATGTTTATTAAATCACCTTTACCTTTTTCGTTGCAAAATTAATACTTTCAAATATTTAATCATCTGATTTCTATGCAAAATAATGCTTATACAGCGAATTCTATGCACCAAATTGTACACAAAACAATACGGTGAAGGTAGTTATTAATATGGAGCTCCTTACTTTCAAGGAATTTACAAGTTGGCAGACTGCTACCCACATAAATAGAGCCAAATGGAATATATGGACTGTGCTTTACTTTTGATAGGGAGATAGCATAAGAGCACAGAAAAGCAAGGGTTAAAATTCCACTAAACTGATAAAAAATTTAAAAAAGATAAGTGACACTGGGGATGGACCGTGAAGGATGTGTAAGATTTCAAGAGATGGAAATGAAAAAGGACCAGAATTAAAAAAAAAAAAAAAAAAGCTAGAGCATACATAAAATAGAAACCACAAGTTGTATGGAGGTGAAGGCAAGTCATATAGTGGTCTAATAAAACCTGATTTCAGCCACATTTAAGAGGAAAAATTCCCACAGTCACAAGGTTAATTAATTCTTATTATTTTAAAAGTTTATATACGTACATCATAAAACTTTTATATATATGTACAGTTTTATATATATGCAAAGTTTTATACATAAAACTTTTAATATATGTACACTATAAAAGTTTGAATACCTCCTGTTACAGTTCTTATCCAAATATAAAATTAAAAATTTTATAAATTAGATCAAACACTATCAAAGCAGTAAAATTCATATCCAGGACAACAGTGCAGTGTAATAAATGGTATATATGCAAGTAAATCTCTCCTCCACATATAAAAGAGTTGAAGCCCAGGTCTTGAATGTGGCAGGTCTATACATCACCATATGCCTTGCAAAAACTCATACCTCCCACCATTCTATGCCCAGACAACCAGGATACCCTTGTTTGTAGAGAAACAAAGACATCATCTAGCAAATGTTGATGCTAGTACATTGTCTATATATTATCCTAATTTATCTTCTTTTAAAATTTCCTCTCAACATTTAACATATACTTGACCCCTGAACAACGTGAGAGTTAGGGATGCCAACCCCCCATGCAGTTGAAAATCTGCGTGTAACTTTTGACTCCCCCAAAATTTACTACTAAGAGCCTACTGTTGACTAGAAGTCTTATCAATAGTATAAACAGTTAATAAACACGTATTTTTATGCTATATGTATTATTTAATGTATTCTTATAATAAAATAAGCTAGGGAATATAAAATGTTATTAATAAAATCATAAGGAAGAGAAAATACATTTATAGTACCATACTGCAAAAAACTCACTTATAGATAGACCCTCACACTTTAAAGCTGTATTGTGCAAGGGTCAACCGTAGTCCTACTTGGTGCCAATATAGTCACAAACACAAATATAAATAAAACATAAAAACAATGCAGTAGATGAGCCTAAATATGGCTGCATGTACATGTATATGTTTTGAGGGAGGGTGAAAGGAAAAAGGAGCCCTGACAACTGTCAGTGGGGAGCTCACTTGGCACCCAGCGCTAGGCCATGGCTTTTCCTACTGAATGTAAACGATTTCACAGAATACCAGCATCAGAAAAGTCTTCTCTGTGACCATGACAGAGCAAGACAAAGTCAGGACCACTTCATAATCATATATAAGCACAGATAAAGCAAACACAGGTAAGGCAAACCACAAAAAATGATCAAACATGGCACTCTCCCACCTAACGTCAGTGACTGCTCTTCCCTTACCAAACAGAGTTTGGGCCTCACTCTATTCCTCCTGCATCCTCATAGAACTTATAAAGAGACCAAATTATAGAATTGCCCCCACTTTCTTAGAGCACTCAATCTGAAGCCTCACTAGACACTTACAATCCTAACACAGGGTCTTATAATAAGCGCTCCTTCTAATACTTCTTTACTGGTACCTGTCCTGTGTGGTCTCTGTTATTGCAAGAGACACCAGTAAACACAACTTAACTACAGATGTGTTCCTGGTGGCATTGACTAGTGTGAGTTAGGTATATAGATGTATAGATAGATAATAGATAAATGATAGATGGTAGATAGATCGATAGATAGATGCATGTGAACATATATGTGTGTGTGTGCATATATACGCACTTATGTGAATGCTTTCTTCTAAAGATTTTCATTCTTTCAAAGCCCCAAGTGAAAGAGGACAGTAACATACATACTTAGAGATATTATGTTCACATCATATCACTTATGGATTTAAAGATCAGGCTAAAAACTTTATTCTAGAGACAATGGGAAGGAAGCATTTGAAAACCAAGGGACAGAACCAAATGTTAGAAAAGTTAATGGTTTATTCATACTATCTATGAAAACTCTATCTCATCCAATATTTTCCTATATGTGTTTCCATTTCTATGTTCTATGTGTGTATGTGTTTTCATAAGTCATTTCAATATTAAGGTTATAGAATGCTTCTCACATGGTATTACATCACTTGTTTTGAGAAAAGATAAGAATTAGTATTTTATGTAAACTATAACCTCTGTGGTATTTTTTATGTAACAGGAAGCATACCATTACCCCAGTATGAAAGAAAAATGTAGATATAATCTCTTTCATTTAGTAACAACAAAATAAACACAGAAATAAAGACAGCATTGAAAGATGCTAGATCCATGCAAATAATCTTAGACATTTTATCTCTTTTTGCACCTATTAGTAACCACCTATTAGTCATAGGCAGTAAGTGATTGCTGTTCTATACATGATGATTTAGCAATAACAATCTATTAATAACTCATAGTCTACTTTAGAACATAAGGACCCTGAGCTCTTACATTAACTTTTTTTGTTCATTATGCATCATTAACCCATTATGGTATAAATTGAGTTAACCATTCTATTTTTTTAATGTTAAATTTGAGACTTAAAATCGGCTCCTATATATAATATCTAAATAAAGTCCTGAACCAGGAGAGAGTGACTCTTAAAGTCTGGAGTTATATTAAGACAATGTTAATAATTTGGAAAATTTGTAAAAATAGCAATCCAAAAGACCCACTAAGTTGGTCAAAGTCTGAGTGCAAGAAAATATGTAGGACATGGATAGAAACTCAGAAATAGGGGTCTGGAGATATATCATCAAACCCCAAATATCAATTTATTAGAAAAAAGGCAGCCCAGAAAAACAAAACCAAAAAAAAATCTGTTTGCTGAATGCCAGTGCTAAGACCAAGATTTAATATTCGAAATAGGGAACGGGCTAATGGTTACAAAGATTCAAGTGGCAGACAGTCACAGCAATTCCAGGTGAGCTCTTGTCATTTCAAAGTCAGGTTTTCTTGACTGGTCTGGTTTCAGGCAATAGAGACAAAGTTATGGATTCAAAGGGAGGAGACATGTTATCTACCAAGATAAGCATTGCAGTAACAATGCTAAACCAGAAATTCCCTGACTATAGTCTTTCATAGTCCCTTAGAGTCAAAGTTGGTTCCAAAGCCTTCATCAGGGTTAAATTGTTAAGTACAGGTGAAAGTGATCTTGACCATAAGAAACAGAAAATACAAGGGCAGAGTCAGACACCCCAATGAAATATAATTACGATTTTTATTTAAATAGCCATTATAATTATACAACAATAAAAATTTGCTATGGAAGCATTCCAGTTTAAGTGAAAACAGCAGGAATTAATCTGTGCAATACAAAATGATAAGATTTGACTCATCTTTCCCCTAATTAAAATTACCAGCAGATCTACCTGGCTTCATTTCAAAGGAAGTTGGTATATTATTAAATAAATATCATAGATTTCCTCTTTCTCATGTCTTCTAATAGCAGTGACACAAATCTGGAAAAGATTAATTAGCTGAGGCATCAACATACATCTCAGAAGAATAAACTTACCACTTCATTTTCTCAGCCATATGGCTGAGAGAACACACTAGGCATGACCTTTCCAGCAGGGAGGTCAGAGTTTCATTTAAAAATAGATAATTCAAAATCCATCTATCTGAGGTTCCATGATGCTGAAGAACTAAGTATTTCAGAAAGAGCAGTTTAAGAGCCAAAAGGACAAAACAGATCTTTTTCAACACCATATGAGTAGGCTTGGGAGGATTCTGAACCACTCACATAAAAATTACATGAAACTATGTGTTTGTGTGTGTGTGTGCATATACAAATCTGTATGTGTCTCTTTCTCTTTATAATCTGTGAATATGAAAACTAACTGTAGAAAAACCAATTAAAATATGTGTTCATAGATACCTTATCACAAATGAATTTCTCAACAAATCAAGTGGCTTTCAAAGATAGGTTTTTTTTTTTTGGCTCATATTTTTGGGAGTTCCAAAAAATTGCCTACTTCCTCAGACACGCTCTCTATCAGTAATTCTCTATCTTAGTTACACATTAGAATCACCCTGGGAATTCTATTAAAATGCTAATGTTATGTCTCACCTTAGAAATTTGGATTTAATTACACTAGGGTATGATCCTGGTACTGGTATTTTTCAAAAGCTCCCCACATGATTCTAATAAATGGTCAAGGTTGAAAACCAATCTACACGATAGGCGTAGTGGACACAGAGATGTGCCCCACTCCCGATCTCCCTCCAAGAAAGAACTTCCCATCCAGCTGTGAGAACTGAGGTCAGCAGGCAGCATCCAGCTGATAGCTCCTTGAGAATCTGCCTCTGCTGCCTCCAGCCACCTTGCCTGCGGTCATGCCCTTCCCAGAGCAGCCCACATCAGTGACTGACTGAGTGAGGTGAGGCTACTAAGATCCATCTATATTAGGACAATGCAGGACCCTTGGATAAGCAGAATTTGCTCCAGATCCTAAGTTGACCAAGGCTTTGTTAAGTCTGTATCTCTTTCTTCCCAATTCTGTTCCCTTTCCCTACCTTTCACAGACATTGATTCCTAATAAACATCCCAAACTGCATCTCAGTATCTGCTTCAGTTGATGTCAGTCAGTGAGAATAGAATTGTAACATGCTCATGGGTGGTAGTGGAGATCTTTGATGTTGCCTTCTCTCATTTTTTTCCCCCTAACAATGCTTTATGGTTAAACTAGGGGATTCTGGAATAAAAACGCCTGGATTTATGTCCCACTTCTCTGTGACTTTATTTCCAGTTATTTACCTCTCTGGGCCTCAGTTTTCTCATCTATAAAATGTAGATAATTATTGTTCCTTACTTGTAACACAATCATGAGAATTAAATGGCATAGTCCAAGTAAAGTACTTAGCATGGTGGCAGGCACATATTAAAATGCTTCATAAATTTTAGCCATTTCCCAAGGAGATTAATTCTATGAATGTGAGGGGACCATCCTCAAGCCACCCCTAGATTCAGAGATGAACATACGATTCAAGCCATTCAAAATTCTTCCTGGGGATGAACTTTTTGTGGGGGGAGGAGGTTTGTTGTGTTTTGCTTTTCATTTTCCTTGAGAAAGAATCTGTTTGTGTGGCCAACTGAATGACAGCCCTAAATGTATCCAGATTCTAGTCCTTGGAACCTGTGAATGTTATCTTAGATGGCAAAGGGGACTTTGCAAGTGTGGTTAAATTAAGGATCTTAAAATGGGGAGATTATCTTGAACTATCCAGGTAGGCTCTAAGTGCAATCACACATGTCCTCATAAGAGGGAGGCAAAGGGAGATTTGGAAACAGAGAGAAAAGGTCTCAGGACAATGGAAATAGAGCTTGGAGTGATGTGTTTTAGAGAGAGAGGAAAAGGCCATAAGTCAAGAAATACCAGCAACCATCAGAAGCTGGAAAAGGCAAAGAAACAGATTCTCTCCTCAGAGCCTCAGGAAGGAACTAGCCCTGCTGAATGAAACTGATTTCATATTTCTGACCTCCAGAACTACAAAAGATAAATTCATCTTGTTTTAAGGCATTAAGTTTGTCATAGCAGCCATAGGAAACCAAGGCAGTTTCTGACCATGTGAACACCATTTTTGTTTTAGAAGAATCCCCCATTGTGTGGGAATTGTTGGAAAACAAAGCCTTGTCTCCATTCTAAAATAGCAAGAGAGGTATTCTTTTACTCCATTCTGGGGACTAAATGCCTAAAATACTCAGGATTCTTGATAGGAAACCACAGAGACTTCCAGTAGTTAGCTTAAGCAGATAGGAAGTTAATTGAAAGACTGCCGAGAAGCTCATAAAACTATGTTGGCAGGACTTGGCTCAACAACATATAAATCCTGTCATATAAGCTGATTTGTCTACCACCGCAGTGAGAGCCTAATATGCCACAGCAGTGACCAAAGCTGAGCCTCGGATCTAAGAACAACCAGACACCTGGGGGACAAGTTCTTTCCCTTTAATGCCTTCCACCTTAGAGAGAAGCAATTTGTCATCACTACAACAGAAGTTGATTCTAATTTGGACTTCATCATTCTGCAAGCCATAGTCTTCTGTTCCCTTTTATTTTGGGGGGTATTTGTTTATGTTGTCACTTAAATATAGACCTACACATACATCATACACACACATACGTATACACACTCATAAGGTATATGTGTATAAACACACACACAAATTTTTTATTTACTGTAGGGCCAGGATGTAAATATTTACTAGGAATGGGCAATATGTTGCTCTTTAGCTTTGGTAAGGTCATCCCCATGCAGTAGACTGACATACAGGCTCCAGAGTATAGAGCTTAGTCTGAGTCTGGGCTGCAGGGATACGGCTATGAATGCCAGGAGGATAGGTGACGTGTCATTCTTGTATGTCCCTCTTCATCTATCACAGCACTTTGCGGGTGTGAAAAATAATAGTTTTAATCACCGAAATATCAAAGTCACAGTACCTATCAATTGGCAACTATTTAAATGTTCAGATCTAGGTTTTTAGTGAACAGTATGTCTATATATTAAAACTGTAGTTATATTTGTACTTTGTGAGCATCCAATAATAAGCCCCTTTTACTGGCCATATTTTGTGTGGCATTTATTAGGAGCTAGCATGTAGAAAAGCTGCCTTCCACTCATCGTAATGCCATACTCAGATCCCTTTGGGCCTCTTACCCAATTGCCAAGTACTATTCTGTGTAACATTTGAGTCCTTTTACCAGCTGTCACAGTTAACTTTAACTGACTTTTGAACATGATAAATGTAAATTTGTCTTTTTTAACCTGGCTGCTGATAGGTAAATCAAGGTTTTAGAGGAGCTACAGAAGTGGTTCTCAATTTGGAGAGTTCTGCCCCCCAGGAGACATTTGGCAATGTCTGGGGACATTTTTTAATGATCATGACTGGGGTGCAGGGTGTTACTGGCATCTGAGGTCTGAGATGTTACTAAACATTTCTCAATGCCCAGGACAGCTGCCACAGACAGGAATTATCTGGTCCAAAGTGTCAACAGTGCTGAGGTTCAGAAATCTTGGGTTAGAGTAAGAAAGGATACACAGTAAATGCACTGTTGTGATGAAAAATATTTCTCTTAGAGTAATGATAACAGTGATTCAGCTGTTCGGCTTTTTTCAGTTTGCATTCCTTTGACTTGCTGTACCGACTTCTGTTTAGTTCTTAGTGGATTTCGCACATTAATTGAGATCAACTAGGTCTGACTACATGTCATTAAAAAATTAGGAAGACAAAGGCAGCCCTTAAATAAAACTAGGGAAAATCTGGGGCGCCTGGGTGGCTTGGTCAGTTAAGTGGCTGACTTTGGCTCAGGTCATGACCTCATGGTTACTGGGTTTGAGCCCAAAGTAGGGCTCTGTGCTGACAGCTCAGAGCCTGGAGCCTGCTTCAGATTCTGTGTCTCCCTTTCTCTGTCCCTCCCAAACTTGTAGTCTGTGTCTTTCTCTCTCAAAAATAAACATTAAAAAAAATTTTTTAAATAGGGAAATTCTTGCTTCAAATACAAAAGATGAGATTTAATGCCTGAACTATTATAGAAGAAAAGGCGGAGAGAGGGTGCCTACAAGGAACAGGTGTTTAAGAAAAGCATGCTCTCCTTTTGTCATGAGGAAATAAAACATGTCTGCCTAACAAAATTAAATGATCCAAAGAATAAGACACATTACAAAGATCAAGAATTGTGACACCACGGTACAACTCAATCTGTCACCAAAAACAGTTAGGTAATTTCAATATTTATATTAACCAGTATTGTTATACCAAGAACAGCTTACCAATTGATATCTCCAAATGTGTCCCTGTATCCCACTGCGTATGGCCAGCATAAAAGAAGTCCACTATGTTATGATGAAAATGGATGCGAATTTAAACCATTCTCATTTACATTCTAGTTTTCCAAGAGCTAAGACAGGCTGAATAACAATATAATACAGAAATAAGCATTTTATTATAATGTTATCAGCAAAATTACAAGGCCAGCAGATAAGCACGGTGCCATAATAGGAGTCAAGATATCCATATTTGTCAAAGAAAACCCAAATCAGTTTTAGTAGTCATCTATTGTTTCTATGCCTAAAAATGTTTGAATAACTATGAGTGGTCTGAAAAGTTCGAAGGATATTATGCATGTTAAGTTGTAGAGAAGACTATGCCCTCTCTAAATAAAAATACAAAAGTTGTTTGGATACAAATACTATGATTGTGGAGCCCCAGTTACACATCAACAGATTTTTAAAAAATAGATTCTGCTAATTCAATACACTTTATAATCCAGCATCTCATTTAGATAGATCTTTTTAGAATTCTATTTTCTTCAAGTTTTCATATAACTTTTAGAATAAACCACACGAAACTGCCATCTTTAAGAGTCAAAAACATCCGACATCGGCAATTACCATTGGTTCCATCTATATTTCCATATCACTAGTAATCCTGTTCTGTTTCTCATTTTACCTTTGTATACATTTGACCCTAACAAATAGGCTAGGGATTAAAAATAAGACAACTGCATATTCTCCCAGTTTGACCAGTTTTGCCATTTTGGGGAGGAGAGGAGATAAATGGTGTTGAAGATTTTGGCATGTGAGAAAAAGTAAGCAGAAGCCCTGCTATCTGGTTTGATATTTGCATCACGAATAATGTACCTCTCTGAGATACTACATCTGCTTTTTCTTAGATGATTTTATAATAAGGTACAGAAATGTCTTATTTTTTGTCAAAGATTGGCTTAATCAAAATCTTTCATTTTCCCTAATACATTCCTTTTATATTATAGAGGTTCGAACATATATTGCTTTGGATCTTTCTCTGAAGGCCTTATAGCAATTTTTTCCCATTTTTTTTTTTACTGTGATAAAACACACATAGCATAAAATTCAACCATCTTCACGATTTCTAAGTGTACAGTTTAGGAGTATTAAATTCATTCAAAATGCTGTGCAACCATTACCACCATCCATGTCCACCACGTTTCTCATCTTGTAAAACTAAAACTACATATCATTCAACAAAGGTGCCAGTTCCCACCTCCAGCCTGCCTCTGACAACAACCATTCTACCTTCTGTCTCTATGATTGTGATTTTGACACTCTAAGTACTTTGTATAAGTGGAAATGCATACTCTTTGTCTTTTTGTGACTATTTCTCTTAACCACATCCTCTAGTTTCTTCCATGCTGTAGCATGTGTCAGAATCTCTTCCTTTTCAAGACTGAATAGTATTCAATCACACATATACACCACATTTCGTTTACCTATTTACCCACCAATGGACGCTTGGATTGCTTCTACATTTTAGCTATTATGAATAAGTCTGCTATTCACATGGGTATACAGATATCTTTTTGAGACCCTGCTTGTCAATTTGGGGGAGTATACACCCAGAAGTGGAATTGCTGAATCACACAGTAATTCTATTTTTAATTTTTGAGGAACCACAATACTGTTTTCCACAGTAGCCGCACCAATTTACGTTCCCACCACTAGTTCACAAGGGCTCCATTTTCTCTACACACTCACCAACACTTGTTATTTTCTTGGTTTTTCTGAAAGTAGACATTCTAATGGGTGTGAGGTGATGTCTCGTTGCAGTTTTGGTTTATTTTTCCCTAATAATTAGTGACGCCAAGAATTTCTTCATATGCTTATCGGTCATATGTATACCTTTGGGGAGATGTCTGCTCAAGTCTTTTCCCCGTTTCAAGTTGGGTTGTTTGGGGTTTTTTGTTGTTGTTAAGTTTTAGAAGTTCTTTATACGTTCTGGATATTAATCCCTATCAGATATATGATTTGCAAATATATCCTCTAATTCTGTGGGTGCGTTTTTACTCTATTGTTATTGTTTTTTGATACATAATTTTTAAAATTTTTTTGAAGTCAAATTTGTCTATTTAAATTTGTTGCTTGTGCCTTTGGTGTCATATCTAAGAAATAATCGTCAAACCCAATGTCATGAAGTTCTTGCCTATGTTCTCTTCCAAGAGCTTTATAGTTTTAAATCTTACATTTATATCTTTGATCCATTTTTGAGTTAATTTTTGTATATGGTTATGGGGGCATATAGCATTTTATTATTTCTCTTCTACTATGTGTTTCATTGTCTAATTGTATTCTTTTACTTCTTCATGTATCTTTTCTCTAGTCATAGATTGTAGACTATACTAATAAAACAGCACATTTGTTTCAACTTTGTATCATCTTTCACTGCCACAAAATAAAACGCAGTTATTACATTTTTAAAAATTTTTTTTAATGTTTTTATTTTATTTTTGAGACAGAGAGAGACAGAGCATGAGTGGGAGAGGGGCAGAGAGAGAGGGAGACATAGAATCTGAAGCAAGCTCCAGGCTCTGAGCTGTCAGCACAGAGCCCGACGCAGGGCTCGAACTCACGGACCGTGAGATCATGACCTGAGCTGAAGACACTTAACCGACTGAGCCACCTAGGCGCCCCAACATGTTTTTTTATTTAATGAAGCAACGAGTGAATACACGGACGAATTACTTCCAAAAGTGGCAGACCTAATGTCTTTAAATCTTAATTCTTTGAAAGTTATTTAGGTTTTAACTCCTATTCTATGGATCTATTCATGAATTTATTTGGGGGATGTAATGGGCAAGCCTGTGAAGCAACACTTCAGTATGTGTGATTCTAAAGAACACATCTATTATGGATGATATTGGGATATTTTTAAAACTTGATGGAGAAAAAGTTATATCAAGGGGAAGCTTTTCTCACTTCCCTCCCTCTGACCTTAAAATCTGAGAGAATAGAGATGTTGAATTAAAAGAAAGTTCTAAGGTAACAGAGTACAAAGCCAAGACCATGTTCTCTGTGAATAAAATGTTTAGCTCTCTATGAGACATAAATAGACTGAAGACTTGTTAATAGCTAACAAGCTATACTTTGTCATCCAAGCAGAATCTCTTTTAAGTCATGCTTCTCATTTAATTTAAAATTATTTTCCTGATGTCTGCTCATTACATGAAATTAAGAAGACAAAAATTGTAAGGAAAGAAATGAAAACCCTGAGTGATCCCAACAGCAGACACTGTTAACCCATGGCTACAATTCCTTCTCATATTTCTTCCGTGTAAACAGATACATGACTGTCTATTAAAAATACGTAGAGAAATAGATACAAAATGAATGAGTCTGAGAGTGTGACCACAATAGAACAAAAACAAACATTAGGGCAAAAACACATAAACATTTTCATGCAAAAGCAGAATATCTTCCTACCATAACCCTGTGTTTTGCTTTTTCAATGTAACATCATACTTTAAGCATTCCTTTTGTTGCTGAAAAGTTTTTGAGTAGTCTTAAGATATTCTTTTTCATGTATATAGTACTAAATTTAGTCTCTTGTTTATTGATGAATATATAATTTCTAAGTTTTTAATAGTGAAATTCCTGTTATAAACTCTTTATACTAAAAGCTTTATTTGCACAGTGATTATTTCCGTAAGTTTCCTACAAGCCAAATAAAGGGATTAATGCCTACAGTCTCTTTCACAATGTTGATACATATTACCAAACTTTTTTTAAATGATGCCAATTTATACTTGCAGAAATAATGCCACAGTCTTATAATCCTTACCAACATTAACTATTATTAGACCCTTAAAAATGTGTTTGCTCACTTGATCAATGTAAAACTCCATCTGAAGGTTTTGGTAATGTTATTGTCTTTGATTAGAACTCACTGCAGTTAGAAACTGCACTCCATTCCCAGAGTGGAAGAAGCAAACACTAAGCTTCCTTCCAGAAACCCTCGATATCACTTCACTTGCTGCCCCATTACTTTTGGAAAGTTGTAATTCTCCACTGGATGGAGAAGTTTTGTGTTTGTGTGTTTCTGGGTGGGAGAAAGCAGAGGCAGAAACAGAACTCTATCATGTATCCATGCTGTAAAATGATAGTTGTCTGGTTTTATGAATCACTTAGATTACCTGGGACAGAGAAAGAGGGACAGATGAGGACAAAATGTCCTCCTTCTTATTCCTGGGAAATACTGCTGCTATTTTATTGAAGTGAAAATGCCTGAGTGGGAAATGTTGCTTTTAATTTTCTATGCTGTTAATTTCAATATTTTCTTATCTTCACAAGAACTCTAGTGGGAAATTTGAAGATATTGCATATAGGCTTTGGATCAGCGATATGTTTATCCACAAGTAAGAAACCTCAACTACAATGACTTAAACAAATACAGCTTAATTTTTCTCCCATAACAAAGTCTAGACTTAAGCAATTTACCAACAGTTGTTCATCTGCTGAACGATATAAAGCAGGGATTGGAAAACTACATTCCCTTGGCCAAATCTAGTTCACCATCTATTTTAATAAATAAAGTTTTATTAGAAAACACAGTCATATACATTCATTCAAGTATTGTGTATGGATGCCTTCATGATAGAACAGCAGATCTGATGTGTGCGACAGAAATGGCATAGCATACAAAACCTAAAATATTTCTTATCTGGGATTTTACAGAAAAAGCTTATAAATCACCAATATAAGGTATGGAATTTCTGTAATTTCTTGACCTTTCCCTGAGGTTGCAAGATGACAACTATGGCTGACCCTACCCCATCCAGGGGAGGGGGAAAGGAAGAGAATAAAAAGGAGAAAATAGTTAGAACTATCTTTATCTGGCCTCTAATATCAAGAAAACATAAGCTTTCCCAGAAGTTTCCATCAATACTTATGTCACATTAGCCAGAGCTTAGCTATAGGAAAGGATGTAAAAGTATTTATATTTCCTTTTTTTACATGTTTATTTATTTTTGTTTGAGAGAGAGAGACAGAGCGTGAGCAGGGGAGGGACAGACAGAGATTGGTAGGCAGAGTCCAAAGCAGGCTCCAGGCTCCGAGCTGTCAGCACAGAGCGCAATGTAGGGCTCAAACACATGCACCAGACCACAAGATCACAACCTGAGCTGAAGTAGGATGCTCACCCGACTGAGCCATCCAAGCATTCTGGAAGTATTTATATTTCTAGCCAGTAAGAAGGAGTTGGGAATTCCCATTGGCTCAGTCCATAAACAATGCTTATCACAGGCTGTTAATTCTTCTAAACAAAAAAGTTGCTGGACATTTTAGTTTGGCTTCTGCTCATTTTTTCCTTATCTTTTTCATTACATGGGCAAGAGTATTAGCAAGCAAAGAGAGATAACTAAAAATATTTTAAGTGACAGAGATGATCATTACTGTCTTCCTGTTATTTTCTGAATTGTTAATTCAAATAAATCATTAAGACTTCTGCTTCCTTCTAAAAGCCCTGGACACTATATATAAAGCAGACATAAGAGGACTCTGAAAAAATGAAGATAAAAAGGCAGACCAGCCAAGAACCTCAGTACTCAAGGACTAACATAGCAGTAACTTCTCTATTTCCTTTTTGCCTCATATATCCAAGATCAGGTGCTGAAGAAATAGGCACCTGGAAATCCCAATAGGCACAGACAGAAAGGAGCCCAAGGAACACCTGCTCTCTGTATTCAAAGGACTAATAAAGAGGCAGTTTTAGAACAACAAAAAACTTTTAGACAGTAATTGCTTTCTTCCAACCAAATACCATAGAAAAAACTCTGCCACCATTAGACTAGACTTTTACTTCTCCAGGTTATCATAAAGCATCATGATTCCTCTGCTGTGGTGGTGTCAGCAAAGGCGAAGTTAAGGACTCAGACTTCCATCCCCTCTGAGTAGTAATGAAGAGCCAACTCCCTGGTGTCAGTGGAAACCACATGGAGAGCCTGGACTTCTATTCCCACCAGATAGTAGTGAGGTGTCCCGCCCCTTTCATGCTGGGGTGGCATCAGAGGAGAAGTAACAACTTTTATTGTTCATAAAAGTCTATTGTTAATAAAAGTTTATTGTTAATAAAAGTCTCAACTTTTATTACCACGCAGCAGAAAAGAGGCCACCCCCCAATCAGTGACATGGGAGGCTACGCAGGGAACAAAAACACAAGGCACCCATGCGCCTCTCAGCCGGCATGATGTCAACAGAGACCTGGTGGAAGTCCTGAACAACCACAGCACCCAGAAATATGGAAGAGATTGCCCTTCCTAACCAGGTTATAAATGAAAGCTAAATGAGGAACCTAGACTTCCACGTTACTGTATTAGTAAGGAAATAACAGACCTCTTCCCCACTAGAGCAATGCCAGAAAAATGTCTGCTATAGTGGTCACACAACATAAGAAAAGTTGTTTGTCATACTGAGAACCAGGAAAATCTCCATCTGGATTAAAAAAAAAAAAAAAACAGTCAACAGAGATAATACCAAAATAATGCAGATTATTAATTACCTAATAAGAATTTTAAAGTTGCCATCGTAAATGTCTTCAATGATCAACTACAGATATGTTTAAAATATACAGAAAAAAAGAAGTCACAGCAAATAAGTACAGACATAAAGAACCAAATAGAAATTTATTTACTTTTTAACCTTTATAACATTATTCCTAGATTTATTGAGGTTTAATTGATGAATAAAATTTTATATATTTAAAGTGTACAACATGACGATTTGATAAGTACACATTGTAAAATGATTACCACAATCAAGGTCATTAACATGTGCATCACTTCACATAGTTACTATTTTGTATGTGTGTGGTAAGAACACTTAAAATACACTCTCCTAGCAAATTTCAAGTATACAAGGCACTATTACTAACTATAGTCACCATGCTGTGCATTAGACATCCAGAATTTCATTTCATAAATGAAAGTTTCTATTTTTTGATATTTGTTATTTCCCTCCTTCTGATAACTTTGGGCTTTGTTTTCTTTTTTATAGTTCTTTGAGGTGGAAACTTAGATTATTTATTTGAGATTTTTCTTTTTTCTTAACGTTGATGTTTATTCTATGAACTCTTCTAGAACTGCTTTTGATACATCCAATGGGTTTTAATAGGTTTTCTTTCCATTTTCATTTGTTTCAAGCTATTTTTTTACTTTTCCATTTTGATTTCTTCTTTGATACATTGGTTACTCAGGAGCATGTTGTTGAATTTCCACATATTTGTGAAATTTCCATTTTTCCTCCTATTATTGATTTCTAGTTTCATGCCATTGTAGTAAGTAAAGATCTGGATGTGATACCAATCTTCTTAAATTTGTTAAGACTTGTTTTAATACCTAAGGTCTGATCCACACTGGAGAACATTCCATGTGGGATTGAGAAGAATGTGTATTTTGCTGATGTTGAATAGAATGTTGTCTATTAGGTTCATTTGGTCTAAATTACAGTTAAACTGAATGTTTCCTTATTGATTTTCTGTCTTGATGATTTATCCATTATTGAAAGTGGGGTATTGAAGTACTCTTTTATTCTTGTATTACTATTTATTTCTTACTTCTGATCTGTTAATATTTGCTTAAATTATTTACATGATCCAATGTTATGTGCATATATATTTATAACTGCTAGATCCTCTTGATGAGTTCACCCCATTATCATTATATAATAATCTTCTTTGTCTCTTGTTACAGTTTTTTACTTAAAGTCTATGTTGTCCAATATAATTATGGATACTCCTACTACATTTTCATTTCCATTTTCACAGGGTATCTTTTTCCATCTCTTCACTTTCAGACTATTATGTGTCTTTAAAGCAGAAGTGAGTCTCTTGTGAATAGCATATAGCTGGGTGTTGTTTTTTATCCATTTATTCACTCTGATCTTTTGATTGGAAAATTTAATCCACAAATATTTAATGGTAAGGACTTACTATTGCCATCTTATTAATGGCTTTTTTTTAGTTTCTTTTTTCATTCTCTGTCTCTTGTCTTCCTCTGTGATTTGATGATTGTTTACAGTGGTGTGCTTTGATTGTGTGTGTGTGTGTGTGTGTGTGTGTGTGTGTGTGTGCATGTCTGTGTATATCTACTATAGGTTTTTGCTTGGTGATTACCATGAGGCTTATAAAAAAAAACTGAACTAATAGGTGAAATTAGCAATGTCACATGATAATTTATAAAATCAACATGTGACTATCAGTTTTGTCTATTTACTAACAATGAACACATGGAAACCAAAAAATTACTACTTATAATGGCTAAAAAATTCAGAGAAAAATAAACAGGTGTAAATCTAAAAGAACATGAACAGGACTATATGCTAAAAACTACAAAATTTTAATGAATGAAATTAAAGATTTCAATAAATGGAAAGACACAACATGTTTATAGATTGGAAAACTCAACATAGCAAAGATATCAATTCTTGCCAAATAAGTATACAGGTTTACCTCAGTTTTTATCAAAGTATCAGCATGATTTTTTTTAGATATATGCAAGATTATTTTACAATTTATATGAAAAGTCAAAGGAACAGAATAGCTAAAACAATTTTGAAGAAGAAAACTAAAGTGGTAACAATTGGTCTACCCAATCTCAAGACTTGTTATTTAGCTGCACTAATCAAGACTGTGTGGGATAAGCCAAAAACATAAGCTTCAATCTAAAATTCACACCGTATACAAAAATTAACGTAGATGGATGATAGATTTAAATATTAAACATAAAACTATAAAACTTTTAGAAAAAAATATAGTAGAAAATCTCAGGATGTAGGCCTTGGTGAAGAGTTCTCAGACTTTATATCAAAATCATGATCCATAAGAGTAAACACTAGTAAATTGGACACTATCAAAATTAAAATCTTTTGCTTTTTTAAAAGATTGAAAGGAATAGTTAGAAAGAAACCACAAACTAGGAGAAAATATTAAAAACCACATCTAACAAAGGATTCATATCTAGAATTCATAAAGGGCTCTCAAAACTCAACAGTAAATAAAAACAAAAAATCCAATTATAAAATGGGCAAAAAATATAAAGAAACATTTCCCAGAAGAGGATCTCTGGATAGCAAATGAGCACAGGAAAAAATTTTCTATATCACTAGCCATCAGGGAAATGCAATATGAGATATGACTACAATAAGATACACCCCATCAAAACAACTAAAATAAAAAATAGTGACAATACCAAAAGCTGGCAAGGATTCTGAGAAACTGAGTTTCCCCTACATGGCTTATGGGAATGTAAAATGGAAAATAGGAAGTTTCTTTAAAAAAAAAATGAAACATGCACATATAACACAGCAATCTTACCCCTGAGATTTATCCCAGACAAATGAAAACATATATCCACACAAAACCCATCTATGTTTGTTCATACCAACTTTGTTTGCAACAGCCAAAAACCAGAATAACCAAAATGTCCTTCAATGAATGAGTGAATGGTTAAACAAACAGTGATATATCTTTACCACGGGAGAGAAAGATGAACCATAAAAAGAGATAAAAAATAAATAAAAAGAACTATGGATACATGCAATAGCTTGATGGTTCTCAGGTACATACACTGAATTTAAAAAGCGAACCTCAAAAGGTCACTTCTTGTGTGATTCCATTGAATAAAATTCTTAAAATGAGAAAATTATGGCCATGGAGAACAGATCAGTGGGTGTAGGTGTTAGGAGTGGTTAGGGGAAGATGAAGAGGTACAGAAGGAGGAAGAGCATAAAGAGGTAACACACGGAAGACCTTTGTGGTGAGAGAATAGTTCTCTGCCTTGATTGCAGTGGTGGCTACACTAAGCTGCACATCTGATAAAATGACATAGAATGAAAAATGCAGAATTTACGAATGTCAATTTCCTAGTTTTGATATTGTACTCTGGTTATGTAAGAAGTAGCCACTGGGGGGGGGGGGGGGGAAGAAGTAGCCATTGGAGGAAACTGAAAAAAAGGTACAGTAGACTCCTCTGTACTATCTGTGCGAATTCTTTTGAATCTGTAATTATTTCAAAATAAAAAGTTTTGTAAAAATCATGTAGCCTAAATTGTCCTATGTCCCTATTTAAATATATACTGCTCACTTGACCCTAAAAATCATCTTTATCTGGATAAATAAAGCAAAGAAATCAAACTTTCTGATTGATTCTTTAATTAGAATAAGAGGACTTTAGAACAGGTCTGTAAATGAGATCTGGGAAAAATCTTTTGTTCTCAAAGGCACAATGCTGAAATAATTTCAATGAAGAGTTTGATTATTAGAAACATAAAATGTTTGATGATGAACCACTTGAACAGCTATCAGTGTAACGGCAGATCATATTATAACTTGTAAAATGCTGAGCCTAGAGTATATATGATTAGCATTGACAGAATACATGCAGTTAAAAGATCAGCCAAATGCATATGGAGGTTTTTGGATGCCTACTTACTTTTTTCATAAATTCTTTATAAAATTCCACTTAATTAAACTATAGCACACAATACTTACTACTTACTATTTAATTCAGTCTCCCACTAGGCAATTTTAAAGTGGGTTGATATAGGTAGATGGTGAGGAACTGTTAGCCTACTAGCATATGAATGCTAATTCATGTAATTTTTAAAAATAGAAAGACTCAAAGGGAAACCACAGCAAAGGGAGCATGGACTAATTTGGTCAGCGAGCTATATACATTGCATACCCAGGGACTCAATAATCCCACAGGGCCTTCCAGCTCTAAAATGCTGTGATAAAGACGGTACAACATCAGGTGACATTTGTGTCCCAACATCACAATTGAGAATGGTGTAATTACTAAATAGAAATGGTCATAGTTTGATATAATTCTACTTGTCAGAGACTCAGACTTTTTAATACAGTTCTATGGCGTTAACAAGAGATCTAAGTTAATGCAAAATTAACTATACTGATTAATGCATAATTGAAAATACCGTGAATCAGATGACAGACTAAATACATGCATTTATTTCCAACATCCACCCAAAATCCAATTGCAATACAAGGACAATGTATAGAAGAGAATAAACCTGCAACAACACTGAAAATGGGAAGGGGCCTTTGGCAAACATGACATTTTAACCACTATCTGGATGACTGAACAAATGACAAAGAGAGGCTGAAAGATACACAGGAAAAAGTGGAAAGACAGTGCATCCACTTTGTGTTTTCAAATACATTCATATTTTCTTTGGTTTTATTGTTCCATTTAACTTTGTACCTTTTAGGGAACTTATTTGTGTATAGAGATATGTATCCTTTTTTTCCCATTGCAGTTTCTCAGCATCATTTGTTATATAGCCCAGCTGATTTAGTCTGGTTTCCTCCCAAAGCCAGAGCCTGGGACAGAGGTTATCTATGTTTTGAGAGTGTGTTCTCAGGGAGGAGTGAGGGACCAGGGTCAACGGAGGACTGAAAGCCAACTCAAGCACGATTTAGTGTGCCACAGCTTCAGGTGACTAGGCACCCAGTGAAGGACATTGTCAGGTGCCTTGGAACATATGACTCAAAACTATTCACTGGAAACTCCTAAAAGAAAAGCATTCACTCATTAGCTCCCATCCCTCTTCCTGTGGGATAGATCAAGGTCAACTGCACTCAACCAGGACTATCAGAGAAGACTCGGGGGAGGAAACAAGAGATACTCAGCACACACTTACAAAAAGGAGCCAATAATAAGAAGGTCAAAACCTATGCAGAACAATCCACCAGAGACTGGGCTGGAATCAGAGGTCAGGCCAAGAAGAGGTGAAGTAGTGCTCCAGGAGTGTGAGGCACACCTTCCTTCAGCACTGGTTTGAAGTACTCACTTAACCATACATTAAATTTCCATAGATATATTAAGTCTCTTCCCAGAGTCTTTATTATGTTCCACTGGTCAATTTTATTATTCCTGTGCCAATAAACCCATTTTTTATTATAGTAGCTTTATAGTATAAGTTGATATCTGGTAGGGGCATGTCCCTCATGATTGTACCATTTCAAATATGTAATGGCTATTTTCCATATTTTATATTCCAGATGTACTTCAGAATCCCTGTGTTTAAAAAAAAAAATCCTGTTAGGAGTTGAAGTTATATTGCTTTGAACTTATAGATTAATTTGAGGAGACTTAAGAATTTTATGACATTATGCTTTCCCATCCAAGAATATAATATTTTGCCCCATTTGTTCTGGTCTTCTTTTATGCCCTTCAGTTAAGTTTTACATATCTCTTTATACATGAATTGCATATTTCTTGCTAGCTTTATACTCAGGTAATTAATTAGCTAGTTGTTAATAGATTTTTTTCATTTTATTTTCTAATTGACATTACAGCCTGACAAAGCTATGAAATTTTATATATTAATTTTCTATGTGAACATCTTAAATGAACAAGAGTTATCTGTTGCCATCATTTTCCATTTTGTTAACTGATTGGGAATTCTAGGCATCCAACTATAGTCTACAACCCATTTATACTGAAGTCAATTTTAATTCCAATATTTTAATGAAATTGTTCTTCCTAAGATCACAATTGCATCTATGTTGTAAATTTATGGTTCCTTTTTCAACAGTCCACCTATTTGAGTTTTCAGCTGACTCTCACAGAGATGACCACTTCTACCTTCTTGAAATACTCTATTTTCTTTGTTTCAGGGATGCCACTGTCTTTTGATATTTCTTTTATTTCTCCAGTCACTTTTTCCTGGTCTCCTCCATCTTGCTATTCAGAAATCCTCATGATTCTGTCCTGTGCTACTTTTGTTTTCACTAAAAACTCCCCTAAAAATTTCTATCATGCCATTGAGTTTAACTATACAAAAGTTTGTTAATTCCTAAATTTATATTAGATACCCAGTGACATACCAAAACTGGAGTGACAGAGAATCTGCCCCAATACAGGCAGTAAAGAGAAGCTTCACCTATAGATAATTCAAAATCATATCAAAACAGAATAAAGGTCAGTCTTCTATTTATTATCACCATTTGTTGGAAATTTTAAACAGTATCAGTGATAAAATACTCCTCCCTGGGGGGGAAAAAAAGAAAAGCTTGATAAAGTTCTAAACAACCACTGTGACCATTGTTGAACTTAAATAATATGTATGTAAGCTTGAGACTAGTACATTTTAATTTCATACCATTTAATAAATAATATTCTAATGGAAATTAACTGGGGAACTCTTAGTTATACAGTCAGCCCCTGATTTACTTGGACTCATCTGCACACATTAGTTTTAAGAATAATTTCATAGGTTAAGTATATAGTTTGAGCTCGATTCATGTACACCATCCAAAAGCAGACGTCCTGCAAGCTCCTGATTTGAAATAGCACATTTCAAATAATCAGTGAGATCACAATAATTGTAAAGATGAAGAAATAGAAATTGAGTTATTTCAGTTGTCATCCTATATGATTACTTGACATTTTAATTTGTGCTTGTAGGTTTTCAACTGCAGAAATATTTAAAAACTACTAGAATTAATCTTGAAAAAACAAAGACATAAACATTATTGTAATTTCTAGATTTTATTATGAAGTGGGATTTTTATGAACCTATTCCAAACTTATCATTATGTTTAAGGTTTTCTTTGTATATCTTTTGCTTCATGTGAAAGAAATTTTTTTGAAATTAAAATGAATAAATTATCTAGGGAGGAAGATATATTGATAATTTCATCATCCTATTCTTGAGCGAAAAATATATGACAAAAAGACAGCTTTTCATAAGATCATTGATAAATTTACAAAAGGCTCAAGACAAGAAACTGTAATATCATTATCCATTATACTAACAAAGCAATAGGTAGGTATAATTTATTTTCCTTTGTTTCAAAAAATGCATTAATGTAATTAAAATGTATTGTTCCAATACTTTTCCTTTTTGTGCACTAGAATAATTAATTAATTTTTATTGAATACAAACACTCAATAAAAAATGAGGTTTTTTTGTATTTTTTATTTTTATTATCTGTTTTATATCAGAATTATTACTAAAAATAATTTGCTTATATAGAGAAGAGGGATGGCTAGGTAAGTAGGTATGCCACTGTAGGGTTCAGTACTTATGTCTGAGCTTGAGGCCTTAGTATCTAATCTCCCTCTTTGACACTTTCATTTGAATGATTCTAAATAATTTTAAGCCTCACCTATCTTAGGGGCACCTGGATGGCTCAGTTAGTTAAGAATCCAACTCTTGATTTCAGTTCAGGTCATGATCTCACAATTTGTGAGATCAAGCTCCACATCAGTCTACCTAAGGACAGCACAGAGCCTGCTCAGGATTTTCTCTCTCCCTCTTTCTCTGCCCTTCCCCAACTCTTGCTTGTTATCTCTCTCTCAAAACAAATAAACTCAAAAAAAAAAAAAAAGTCTAACATATCTTAAACTGGACACTTGATATTCTCTTCAAAACCTATCCTTATGTTTTCTCTCATCTCAGTAAATGGTATTTCCATCCTTACATTTGTCTATTTTAGAAAGTGAGAAGGCATATTTCATTCCTTCTTTTTTTTCATGACTCCCCATTTCTGATGCATCACTAACTTCTGTGGCTTCTTCCTCCAAAATACTCCTGGGTCCTTGGGCTCCCGTCCCCTCTGTCTCTATTCCCTCTAGCTCTAGCTCTGGATCTAGCTCTGATAATTCTAATCTAAAGAAATTTGGGTGGTGAACTAAAATATAGGGAAAAGGGAAAAACATATGGTAAATAACTGTAACCAAAGTCTTTTTTTTTTTTTTTTACTCAATATTGTTTGAGATGCATAGGAATGAGAGGCCTATAAGGCCACACATGGAAAATAGTGAATGTGGGTGGGAGTAAAAGGGTGAATCTTCCTTCCTAAAATGTCTTGCTCTCCCCATTCCTCAGATCCCCCTCTAGGCACCCTCTCACATTTATCTGAAGCTTAGACTCCTTTCTGATATTGACATAATGCCCATCGGAAGAATCTCTCTCAAGTGACATGAAGAACTATATAGGAAAGAAGAAATAAATAGAAACAACGATACACAGAACAGTTGTGACAGATGGGAATATAATCCACAGTATTGTTGTGGGGAAATAAAACTTTTTAGAAATAGTGATTTGTGCAAGTAATTTGCACAGCAGAGCTAGATATTTCCTATAACTTTCCAGCATTTCACTTGTATGTGCTTGCTTTACTGTTATGTGCCTGTGAGTTAAAGAAAAAAAAAAAAAAACTGAGCGTTTTTGAATGCCTTTGTGTTTTGCTAAATCAAAGAAATAAAACACTGCTAATTGGTCCGACAAATACCTTACCTGTAACTGGTTGTAAGCATCAATCTTTGAGCTGAGCCTTTTATTCTCATGTATTTTGATTCTGCTTATAATTCAGCCTCATAAAGCTCCACTGGACTGAAACCAGGTTGTGAGTGTTGATAATGAGTCTCTGAAAACTCATGAACAATTACCAAGACTAACTTTGTTATACTTCTCACCCAGACATTAAGCAGAGGGCTGACTTTGAGGGATCTGGGATGGCTTTCAGAAGCTTTATGTATTTATCCACCTATCCCCATGGACTTTCATTCAGAGAGAACAGCTGCATCAAATTCGAGAAAACAAACTTCCAAACCATGAAATCACTAGACACTGAGTGAGTTGGGCCAACACTCTATTTGAAAGAGAATTATAAATTCAGGCAGCATTGCTTTGGTACTATTCAAATTTGATGTGTATTTTATGGTTCATAATTAAGAACACAAATACATTTATGTCACCAAAGATCATATGTTCAATTTTTAGTAAATGTTGGCTCCTAGAGCTTAGATGTTTGAGGCAAAGTATTTCACTCAAATTGTGACAAAAAGCAAAGAAAATGTTACTTTTTTTAGAGTATAAATTTGTTGAGGAGAAAACCTCAGAGGATTACTGAGTTCCTTTTCTGTTCCTGCGAAAAATTTGCTAAATTTTTGTGTTAGCAATTCTTCACCATTTCAGGTACCCATGACCTTCACCATAACCTTTGCAGGGCTCTCCTACTCTGACTTTGGGGTTAGCCATGTAAATTGGTTTGGCCAATAGATTTTAACAAATGTAACAAGCAGACAGTGAAAAGTGCTTACATGGCTGGACTTTTCTGCTCCTTGCTCTTCTAAGATTTTCATGGGAATATTTCCAGGCTGGCCTGCTGGATAATGAGAGTCACCACAGTCATTCCAGATAAGACTACTTGCATCTGCTAACAGCCAGCCAACCTCCAGACACAAAAGCTAGCCTGGGCAGGATGAGCAGAGCTGCTTAGATGACCCACAGCTGAATGTGGACAAGTGAGCCAACCCAACCCATATCAACCAAATCCCTCGGACTCGTGAGTAAAATAAATGCTTATTGTCCATGTTGCAGAAGTTTTGTGGTCGAGTGTTACACAGCATTATTGTGGCATTAGATAATGACACCACCTCATCTTTTAAACAGATTTCGAAGTGCCTCCTACTTTCTATAATGTTAGCATGATGTAATGAAAGCAGAGATACTATAGGAGAGTCCAAAGGATCTTAAGTCAGAAGACGGACTTTGAGTGCTAAAGCTGTTACATACTGGTTTTGTGACATATGCTGAATTATTTAAATTCTTTGCACCAGCCAAATGGGTAATTGTGAGGATTAAAAGATATGCTATGTCAAACTTGCTGGGTGACCTTGGGCAAGTTGCTTAATCACCTTAATCTCAGTTTTCATTAGTAAAATGAGGTTTAGAACAATTGTCATCCCTCTAGAGTAATTCTGAAGGTTAGAAAAAAAGGATACAAAGAGCCTTCCCAATTAGAAAATGCTCAGTGTATATGAAGAACTATTATTTTTGTTATTAGTTATACTTACAATTTTGACAACAAAAGTGAGGCACTGTAGCTAAGAGATTTCCAGTAAAATGCATTCGTCACTCAAGTAGGCCTTCAGGGCCTTGAGTGCAAGAATCTGTCTCCTGTGGCTTCCTTTTATTAGCACAAATGAGTTGCTTGATGACAAATTAGCTAATGGTCACCCCAGAAGGTGAAAAAGTCTTCATAGCAAAATGAATTTAAAAATCTGGAGGTATAAATGGAAAAAGTGAAGGAAGCAGAGAATCAAAGTGCCCCTTAGCGAGAAGGGCCATATGAAATAGCTAGCAGGAAGCTGCTGGGGGTGCTGGGAACCCTATGGGTAAGATTCGAGATGGAAAAGGCCATCCTGAGCATTAGGATGCTGAAATGAGACATGAGCTGGAGTTAAATAATCTTGGGGCATTATTTTAATGAAAGTTTTGACATTGGTATTTCTGAAATTGTGTAGCGCTTTTTTCTTTTAAATCTTGCACACACACACACACAGTTTTCCAGTGTGGCAGGTTCCCACGAGCTCTCCCATGAGTTGACTGGTGCTTCAAGTAACATAGGATTTAGGCCTCTGGAAAGTCTATGTTGATAGCAGTTTAGATCGAAAAGACCAGAGTCCCAAATCAAATGTAACAGAGAAGGAAGAATGAGAA
Source organism: Panthera pardus (assembly GCF_024362965.1). NCBI lineage: Eukaryota > Metazoa > Chordata > Mammalia > Carnivora > Felidae > Panthera > Panthera pardus. Next base: position 45,086,256 of record NW_026526710.1, on the reverse strand, counting down.
AGAGTATAAGGCCTCAGTAGAAGCAGAGATAAGAGGAGGATTCTTCTGAGCATAAAGGCAGAGAAGTGTTACAGTATTCAACAGCTCTCAGAGCTGAAGGCAGACAGAATGAAACAGCTGGCAATCAAATGACAGCAAGTAACTGAGCACTGGAAGACTGGTAGAAAGAGTTTCTCCATTTTTCTATTCTGGAGATAATGAATCTAAATACTTCAGAATTTTTTCATTAGTGTGTGGCAATATGAGGAATAATGGCATTTGGAAGAAATAAACATCCAAGAGAACATTTTTTATACCTCTGAAAGCGAGCCGAGATATACAAAGCCCTCCAGCAGACATTGCCCCAGGCACCAAGACCTTCCAAGGTAAATAGAAAACAGACAGCTCTAGAGAGGGAGAGGCTGACTCTGGGTTAATGTGCACAAACACGAGCAGTCCAGAAGTGAGCATGAGGAGGTGAACAACAGGGCCACTGGGGAAAATTTTGTGAACAAGAGATGAGCAAATTATAAGTGTCACAGCAGGATAGATGCTTTAAGAAAAAAAGAGTCATCTTTTCATAAGTTCTGTTTCATTTGTGTAATAAAAAGTCTTAATCTGTTACTGCTGATCAATGATTTGGTGTATCAGAATAATGTCCCCATCCTCCTCCCCAAGATGGGGACCTGTCATTATCACCTAATCGCTTCCCTGAGAATTGATTTTCTGTGTCTGCCTTTAGAATTCCCACTAAATGGGTCTAAATTTTCCTTAAATTTGATGGAGGGAACAGTTACAACCAGAGCAGCTATAAATAAAAAAGGAAGAGGTCCTGAATCCCGGACCCAGAGCTGCCACCAGCCTGAACCTGGGCATTTAATTCCTCCTCGGTGAAGGCAAGGAGGTTCAATTAAAGAGACGTTATTTGTTAGCAGGTTTGTGACCAGAATCATTGCTCTATAAAAGTGTTGCAGGGCAAGAGTAAAAAGTGGCACAGAATCTAACATTGAGAGTGTGCAGGAGTTTCTTTTTAGAAACATATGGACACCCCCCAAAGATATTCTTTGCTTTCAACAGGTGGCTTAAAATTTTACCATAGATCTCCGTGTCTGGATGCCATAGATCTGTCTAGATTAATGCTGTCAAACTCACGTTTTTTCCAAAAGGGCTGTAATATTTAAAGTATCATTTTTCCTAATATTGTATACGAACTAATGTTAACACTGAATTAATTTTAGTTCATTCAATAAACATATATTTTAGAGCACTTGCTATATAATAGTAAATATTACTCCAACTGTTGGGATGGAGCAGTAAAAACAAACAAATACACAAAAAAGAAAAATCTCAACTCTTACAGAAGTTTCACTGTAATGGGGGAAACTGAACAAATATAAATAGATGATAGATAGATGACCTATAGATAGGTAGGTAGATAGATGATAGATAGATAGACAGATAGACAGGTAATAGATAGATGATAGGTAGATACATGTGTGCATGTACACATATATTAGAAGATGTAAATGTTTTGAAGACAAATAAAGGAACAGGAATTCAAAAAGTATAAGAGGAAGGTTCCAAATTGCTCATGGTGAGCTTCATTGACCTCTGAGGGAAGATCACCAAGAGGTGATGGCATGGACTTCCCAGGCAGAAGGAACAGCAAGAGAATGTAATCACTGTCAGGCAGGCACATGCCTGTGTGTTACAGGAACAGGCTGGTATGGCTGGAGTGGATGGGTCGGGGGGGGGGGGGGGGGCGGGTAGTAGTAGGTGATGAGATGAGAGAGGAAATGGGAGGCACACAGGATTGAGGTTATCAGACATTGTTACATTTTTGGCTTTAAGTCCGAGTGAGTTAGCGTGACATTCCAGGATTTTAAGAAAGGGAACAACACAATATGATAGATTTTTTGTAGGTATTCCCTGGCTGCAATGGTGAGTATTGACTGAAGGAGGGGAAAGGGGTGCAAAGGCAGAAGCGGTGAGAAAGTTATTGCAATAACATAGGCAAGATATGAGAGCAGAGTGGCCCAGGATGAAAGCAGGGATCATGGAAATAAGTGCTTACTTTCTGGGCAAATTATGAAGGTAGACTTCACAATCTGTTTGCTGACAGATTAGGCCTGGGATGTGTCAGCCAAAGAAGGCTCAAAGATAATTACATAGGTTTTCACATGAAAACCTAGAAGGATGGGGTTGTCATTAATTAAAATGGAGAGCATGATGGACAAGAACATGCTTGTTTGGGGAAAGGGGAACTGAAATCAATTGTTCAGTTTTGAACATTTTAAGATTGACATGACTATTACATACTCAAGGGAAAAATCCAAGTCAGCAAGGAGCTACAAAACCTGGAGTTCTGGGAACCATTCAGATTAGAACAATAAATATCAGAGTCTTCAGCAGAAGTTGGTATGTGTAGCCATGAGAATGGATGACATTGACAAAGAGTGAATAACAGCAGAAAAGAGGTCCCTGATCCCCGAACATTCCAATGCTAAGAGGCTGGACAGTGAAGTGTTACCCACCAATGTAACTGAGGAGCAGTGATCGGTAAGGCCGAAGGAAAATGTAGATAGTGTGGTGCCCTAGAAGTCAAGTGAAGAAAGTATTTCAAGGAGAAGGGGGTTAATCAAGTTAATCAACTGAGAAACAACCATCAGATTTAACAATATGAAGGAGGTAAAATGTTGATGAAGCACTGTTTTCTCAGTCAAGTAAGAAAGATTATCAGGTGAGGTGGAGAGAAGGGGAGAAGTGTTTGGGGTTTGAGAGGTTGGAAGGTAGGCAGCAGTCTTTTCCTCCCGACACATTGATCCATGGCAGGTATTATCAGGGAGTAAGCAGAGAGTGGGATTTAACCAGGATTGAGGTGAGAATGAGGAAATGAGAGAAGGCCAAGGGTGCCAAATATACATACAAAGGAGTGATTATGGGGGTGCCTGGGTGGCTCAGTCAGTTAAGTGTCCAACCCTTGATTTTGGCTCAGGTCATGATCTCACAGTTGGTGAGGTCAAGCCCCCACATAGGACTCTGTGCTGTCAGCCGGAAGCCTGCTTTGGATTCTCTGTCCCCATCTCTTTCTTCAACTTCCCCACTTGTGCTCTCTCTTTCTCAAAAACAAATAAACATTTAAAAAAAAGAGAGAGAGAGAGATTATGACTGGCCATGAGATTTAAGCTGGAAAGAAAGGAATGAGGACAGGAAGAGAGCAAAAACAAGTGAAAATCAATGAACTTTAAGCGCCAATGGGGTGGGGGGTGGGTAGAGAGAAAAATTGTTGAAATAAGGGCTCTAGGGCAAGTGAGCTGGGAAAATAAGAGGTGGCAGTTTGAAAATGGAGTCACATGTATTGGAAATGTTAAGACTTAGGGTATGATCATCGGTGTGAGGGAGTGAAGGAAATTGTTGGTCAAGATTGTAGAAGGAAAGAAAGTCAAATAATTAAGAGTCTAGGGTATTGGGGGGATAATCTACATGGATACTGCAATTGTGATAAAATATGCCAAAAGCAGTGTTAGAGAATACCAACTATGTTTTAGGGAAGAAAAGCACATCAAGTTCTTAACATTTGTTTTTTTAATGCATGCCTAAGAATTTGTAAAATGGCTTATGGGAATAGATCAACAAGGAGCACACTCTATACTTTATTTGAATTGATTTATGGCAGAAGCTTTAGGTTGTATTCACATTCTTCACATTACTAAGCATTTGAATCTCTCTTGTGCTTTCCTTTGTGTGCTCTGGGCAGCATGTTTTATTTTATTGACCAAAATCTCATTTACAGTTCAATTAATGCAGTGGAGAAAACATGGTACATGCCAAGCCCTTCCATTCTTTATGGCCTGCACTGTGATTCTGGCAAGCCAAAACCAATTAATTCAAGAGAGAGCAATGGAGAGAAGAGATTTAGTTCATTCTTATTAAGAACTAATTCCTCCTGCTCATACAAAATTGGTGTGGAAATGTTGATACCAAAGTAACTATATCTTACAGTTCAAGTCTCTTTTTGAAATTTAATATCTTCTAGTTTACTTTGAGATTTATCAAAAATGCCATGCACAATACTTAAATTCACATACATACATGCAAACACATATAGAGAGCAAAATTTTACTAAGGATATGTCATATTTTGCTCTCCTAACTGAATAAAGATTTCACCGTACTCTATCTATCTACTTGCTAATATTTCCTTTCAGTGTCAGTTGAGCGATTTGCTATGCCTTCCCGTCTTCAACAGGAACATATACCTAAATCAATCCTAGTCCTAAAGTGGAGCACTGAAAACATGGACACAGAAAATGTGCTTGATATCATTTAGCAATGTAGCATCCTTTGAATCTTGTTTGATTTTATTCAGACTTCCTTCACTGGAGATTATAATCTTCTATGCACAGTGCACTATCAATTTTGGTGCAAAATTTCTTGTCAAGATTCTTCTTACAAACTGACATTGTAATATGACTGATCTGTTTACCCTCTTCTAACAACATTTAGGACTTCTAACAACTATATAAAATAATAGATTGCTTTGCTTCTCTTCTGTATAAAGGAAAAAGATATGATTTGGCATAAATAATAGCTATCTTTTATTAATGTATATCTACTTAAAATAAAACCAACATACGCTGTGGATAAGTAAATATGCCAAATAAAGTTCTATGTCCTTGAACTTTAAAAAATGTTTTGACATCCTATAACAAAATCTTATTTTCAAATGTTTTCTTTGTCATGTAAGTCAGTGTCACAGAATCTTTTTTCAAATGACTTAAAAATGAAAGTGTATCAGGTCCAGGGTCAAGTTACTGTAATATCTTTTCTTAATTTATTTTTGTTTGTCTGAAAAGAGGACTATTTAACATCCAGGTATAGCTGTTGATATGGAAAGGCTATGCAATTATAAAAAGAATTTGAGTTGGTCAGGAATACTAAAATAAAATAATCAATATTGAATTTCATCATATAAATCATAAAGTAAAAGTGTGAACAAATTTTAGGGGAAAATAAATTTAATTTAATAGGCAAAAAAGGGTTTACAATATCATATGAGATTTAAAGATGACAGCAGAAAGTGAACTGAAATATTAATTTGAAAATAGGGACAGTGTTCACTTTTGCCTTTTTCCCTTAGCATTGATTTATATGCATCTTTTACTCTCTTATGATTTCAATCGGACTATGATACAATTCCTAATCAAATGTAAAATCCTCAGTTTTAGATGTTGCTTTCTATTTTCCATCATTAATCTATCTTAAAGTACAAAATAACAACAGTAGGTGCACCCTAAGTTCTCAGGAACCTCAGTTATCAGTTTCCTATCCACCCTTTTACTTTCCCTGACTCGAGCTCTGTCAGGCCTTGGGCTACTGCATGTTTATTTCATTCATGCATCTTTGGCAAGGATTATCTCATCTGCAACTTGAATAATGCATTCTCCTACAATTCAAATTTGTGTTACTACTACCAACACAATAGTAATGTAAGTTCAACATCTGGTGTATGAAGTGGAGAGGCTCTAACAAGGAACAAATAAAAAACAAAAGTATGAAGCAGAAGATGTCTACTGTTTCCTGAAATCTGTGCCAGGTCTAACACTGGGTCAAATGCAGCTGCCAACTCCACTGCTTGTGAAGTTCCACAGCACTTTATCTCTTCTCTCTTTTGGTGGGAAACTCTGTTCCATCTTATAGCTCCCATAATGGGAGTAAAGCAAAAATGAAGAACCTCTATCACTCTCCAATATGCACCATCTCTTTGGAATTCTATAGCAAGAACTCCATGTGGAGCCCAGTTCTGCATAGAACATTATTAGTTAAATTCATAGCTAACTCAAAGTTTGGACTAAACCTTTCCAAGCCTGCTATCACACTTCCCACCAAGAGCCGTGAAGTAAGTGAAACTAGTAAGTGGGCATAAAATGCACCAAAACCAATACTGACGCTCATTCTCTCTCAAAGCACTACTCCATTCTCAATAAGAGGCTAGAGAAGACATTCCAAGTTGAGTCATTTTTGATGTGGAGCATAGAGTGCCTGATTCCTGTCCATGTTCAAAATTGCTAAAACTTTTAGGATAGGAGGAAATCACAAAACAAAAGGAAGGATCCTTCACACAGGCATGGTGACATATATAAAATGGGTAGTCACGTGGTACCAATTCTCCTCTTCTCACTCAGAAATGGAGCCCCCAACTGTTAATCGAGCACATGGGTACCCAGAATAAAGACCACATAGACTAGCCTTCATTGTGGGTATGCAAGTTCTGGCCAATGCAATATATCCAGAAGTGGTGGTGAAACTCTCAGGAAGAGCCAAGCTGCTGGCATACAAATGGGATGGATGGTTTAAGATGGATGAAACAGGCACCTTGGACCACAAAATGGAAGATAATGCAGAAACTATGTAGAAGAAACCTAATCTTTGATGATCATGGAGGACCTGGAAACTCTTATCCAGACTTTCATGGAAGAGAAAAATAATTGCATCCTATTTCAGCCACTGTTATATTTGTTCCTGTCATATGCAGATGAAACTAATCACAACTAATACATTAGAGAAGGCTAATTGTCTCATTTTATTAGAAGCATTCAGAAGCAATTATGAAGAACTCCCTTTCACAGGTGTTCCTATGAGATGATTTCAATATTATATGCATTTCAAGAAGCATAATAGCATTGGATAATGTAATTAATTCAACCCATTTTGCTCCCTCATCCAGTTCCTCTAAATCCACATGGTTCCCTGTTAAGCTTGTAAGGTACTGTTGTAATCATTATAAATGTTCACAAAATTTCTGGTTCTCCTTCCATACACCTGGCAGAGTTGCCCTTCCCTGAACACTTGAAATCAGGTGGCTCTGTGACTAGTTTGACCAATGAAATGTGAGCAGAAGCAACATATGTCACTTCTGTGAGAAAGTTTTAAGAACCCACGTGAGATTCACACTTCGTGTGAGATGCCCTCTTTCGCCCATAGTGGTGATTATGAGTACTTGCCAAGATACAGCCCCCCTCACTCTGGGTCCCTGAAGAAATGTTATGAGTGCCCCTGCCATTTCACTAAGGAATAAACTTTATTTTATTAAAACATCTATTTGGGGGCAGGGGTTGTTTCTGCAACAGTAATTAGCCTATACTACCTAATACAGGTAGCTCCCTGAACGGTTCTTATAACCTAAATCATCCTGTGCATGATGTTATATTGATCGAGAGACAAAGAGAGAGACAGAGAGAGAGAGAGAACTTAAAAACTCTTAAAGATTGAACCAGTGGAAATATCCAAGTTCTCCTTTGCTTAAGGGTTTTCTCCCTCCACAGGATTCCTCACATACCATCCAAACACTTTCAGGTCTCTCTTTCTTCCCATAGAATCTTTCTCTCAATCTGCTTTTTCAAGATATTACTTCATGTGTCTCCCTGGTTCTGTTTACAAACATCTATGAAGACTAAATCTATCCTACCTCCTTCCACCTGCTTATATCTCTCGTCATTTATTTCCGGGATCACTCCTGAATCTTCGCAGGTCTTGTGCCCAGTACTCTACCGAAAATGTTGTAAGTATACTAATGATTTCAAAGTTCACAAAATGAATGGCTTCATCCTCCTCAGCTACTTTGCCCCATGGGCCACTGATGACATTCCTCTATAGCTTAATGACATTTTTTCTGGCCCTCTTCTCTCTAGCCACTTTTCTCCATCTCCTTTCCTGACCACTTTTCTAATTTCAGCCACCACCAAGATTCTCCAGTCAATCTCCTTTCCATTTACTCTTTTTATTTTTCCTCCGAGTAAGCTCATCAACCTTACAATTAATAAGCTGATGTCTTAAAATCAGTACGTACAGCTCCAAAACTCAGCAATTACTCAGAAACCTCAGAGAACTCTAGTTTATCATAACCAACTTTGGGTTCTATTATTATCTTCTGCCTCAACTTTGGGTTCTATTCTCCATGATATCTCAACGATTTATCTTAAAAACCTCAGTCATTATTGACTCCTTTTTCTCCCTAACCCACACCCAATAGGTGCCTTCAATCTATTTCTTTCTCTGTGTCTCATTAGCAATTCTTTTGTTCATATTTGGATTTTTTTTTTTTTAACGTTTATTCACATTTGAGAGACAGAGCGTGAGCAGGGGAGGGGCAGAGGGAGGGAGACACAGAATCCGAAGCAGGCTCCAGGCTCCGAGCTGGCAGCACAGAGCCCAATACAGCGCTCAAACTCGCTAACCATGAGATCATGACCTGAGCCAAAGTTGGACACTTAACTGACTGAGTTACCCCGGTGCTCCTCTTTTGTTCATATTTGTATTATCTCTACTAACTCTTTGAAATAGCCTCCTTGCTGACCTACCTTGTCAGTAGGTCTACTCATGCCAATCCTCCACTCATGAAATCTCCTATATTATCTCTGTCAATTGTTAATCATATCTTGACCATATCATCCCTACAAAATGAAGTGCAAATCATCATTGCATCAAAAAGCCCTCTAGTGGTGCCTGGGTGGCTCAGTTGGTTAAGCCTCCAATTTTGGCTCAGGTCATGATCTCCTGTTCATGGGATCAAGCCCTGCATCAGGCTCTGCACTGATGGAGTGGAGCCTGCTTGGGATTCTCGCTCATCCTTTCTCTCTCTGCCCCTCCCCGATTCATGTTTTCTCTCTCTCAAAATAAATAAATAAAAACTTAAAAAAAAAATCCCTCTAAATCTGACTTTATAACTTTTTAGCTTTATGTCCTATACTACCCAACTAGCACTATAATCTGAAACCTCTGAAGACTCTTCCTCAAATTCTTTTCTTTTTCAGGTTTCTTCTTGCTTTTTATATTTCTCTACTATTCTTTATGTTTCTATGTCCTCACCTAGATCACAAACTACTCTTTGTCTTATTAATTTTTATATTCCCAGCACCGAAAGCAATGCCTGGTAATTATATAGATGAGGTTGACATTGAGATGTTATGTATACAATATATAATTATTCATTTATATAATTAATATAATTATAAATAATTAATATAATTGATTTAATATAATATATACTGAGATGTATTTTATACCTATATTTTAAACAATAAAAAAATTCTAAGCTTATATAATTTTTTGTATAAAAAAAATCAATAGACCTGCTATAGTTTCCTTTAACTTTACTCCTGTTTTCCTTCCAGTCAAGCTCTGTGTTAAAACTAGTTTTCACTCTTCATAAAAGTTCATGTTATCAAAAAGCAAATCTTTCATTTAGGCAGAAAGTATTTTATGATCTTTTATAGAAGAGGAAAGTCAGTTCTAAATTACTTAGAAATAGTTTCAGAATGCTGTAAAGTAAAAGCTGTAATGAATAACTTGTCCATACTTTGTATGATGAGACATTTTTGAGCAAATCTTAAAAGATGCATAGAGATTCAGTCATGAGACTTTCAGCAAGATTAATGGATGCAATGCTGCTTAAATCCCTTGGCACAGCTTTGAAAACTTCCCACGTGCTATCAGTGATGTCTTTGTGACTTAAAATTCTGGCTTTGGTTTCAGGTTGCAGATTTAAGGAAGCAATGGATGTGTTTGATATTGACAACCTTATGGCCTCAATTATATAATAACAGGATATCTGGTTTTGATGATAACCCAGAGACCATTCCATCTGATACTTGGATTCTCTCTACAGTGCTGGTCAGATAATCATGCTACCTCCGTTTGAGCAGGAAAGTCATTGATATGAATTTTAAAGCTTTACAGAAAGAAAATTAATCATTGCATAGGTTCCCAAAAACCCTACTAAAACTTGAGGCTGCTAATGATAATTGAAGGACATTCATGGAAAAGAAGCTTCATATTTACTTAGTACAGGCTCATTAACGTTAGAACATTCTTAAAAGTGGTCTCTCTATAGTTACCTATCACAGAATAGCGCTTGTTTCCAGATATCCTTAAGATGGGACATTTGGGGAAGCCTCCCCCAGATGGGAAATTTTGGGGCAGGGAAAGGAATATTCAGGGGGGCTAAGGTTAAACTCGAACAAACAAAAAGCTTTATTTTGAAAAGTCAAGATGCTCTGGAGTTTTCTAAAACTGACTTTTTCCTTTCAGGGATCTTCCACATCACCAAAACCATCTTTAGATTTCGTGGGACATTCTACAAACTCTGTGCCGGTCGCATCCTGACTTAAATCTTGAGAGGGGTCCAGCCATTGTGTGAAGCTTAGCAAGCAGCATTCGGAAACCACATTCTTCTACCTCTGTAGTCAAGAGCTAAAATACATTAATATTTGAAAAAAAATATTTTTGTTATAATATTTATGGCGCCATTTCTTTGTCAAAATTATTTTAAGCAACTTCTGTAACACTCAACTTCCACTAAAAGTGCCACCAATTTAAGCCAAAAGGATGTCACCAGCAAACATATTTTAACATGAACTATAATCTATATCTCCACAGAGATCACTGTTTCTAATGCAAGCTTCCGCCAGAGTGCCAACCTAAGAAAAAGGAAATCAAGTGTGTTTTAAATGGAAAAGCCTAGAGTCCAAAGAATAATAAGCTACAATCTAGGTATTTTACACTTTGATTTATAAAGTATAGAACATGCATGTGCAGTACTATTGTTTCCCTTGGCACAAGGTAGAATCTTTATATCTTGAAGGCAATCACACCCTGGTCTAAATTATTTTAATCTCAAGTAGTCCTTTACACAAAGATCATAATCATTTAAAAAGCCTAAAATGTTTAATGAAATAATTTTGAGAATGAAACAGGAAGCTCTCAGATGAAAGTCTGTGTGGTCCTGTGGCAAAAAATTCACAATAACAATGTAGATTGAGACTGTTTATTGAAAATATATGTTATTTTGTTTTAAAAGGACAGTGAAATAAAACTGAGAATAGCCATCTCTGATGGGCCACACCAAATCTCAAACAATGCCACTGGAAGAACCCAGGTGAAAAGTAAGGTGACAGAGGTGCTTTCTGGAATTTCTAGAGTATTTAGAGCATCAGAGGCAAGGAACAGGGATGAAAGAACAGAGTATCTCCAAGACAGTCCTTTTAAAGAATGGATGAAGAAGGAGAAAACAAGTGGCTGTAAGATGTCAATAGGACCTACAACTGGACCTCGGACGCCTGTGAGGAAAAGTTTGCATCTAACTTTAAAGCCACAAAGAATATCTCACCTTCAGGAACATAAGTAATTGAGAGTTGGCACATTGTTAGCTTTTTAGCTACATTCTCTTAAAGCAGATTTGACCCAGAGTCTTAGGAACCAAAATATATTATAAAACCTTCAAACAAGATAGCCTTTGCTCTGATAATAAAAGCATAGATTGGCATTGTGGGAGAAATTAACGCATAGCTTGCAGAAAGAAAAGAATGAAATGGAATTAAGATTAGATTGATGTGATTATTTTTTTTCTAAATCTATGCATACCCTGTTTGTTTCTCCTTGACCACATATGGCCGGTGTGGTGTTGTTGCTGTCGCTGTTGTTGTTGTTACATAAGTGTTCTCATACGTTCTAGTGTTCAAAAGGATGACAAGTAGGTTCATCTTGGTGAAGAGCTAAGTGAACAGTGGGGAAAGCACTTTAGGCAGACCTTCCAAAAAGAGGAGCTGGAGTGGCATTATTTGAATATTGATCACTTGAGTGGAATCTGGACATCTGTCCCCTAGATTTATGTGGGAAACATTTGGCTTTCCTTCAAACATAACTTTTATCCTCTACTAGAGGCAATGAGTAACCTTCAATGTTAGAGTGTTGTGTTTATGTTGGCATGTGCTCTTAGGCTTGTATGTCTGTTTTGCCAATTAACCACACTGTGAAGAAATACACAGATTAAAGCGCAGTCAAATTATTATTTGTCCATAACCTCAATATACTCAAGTGGCCTTTATATGCTACCCAGTTTTAGCAAAGTACAGGAGTTTAAAGAAAACTTCTAGTATGTATCATTATCTTTGTTTGAGATTACACACTCATCCTTATATAATTGAAATCACAATGGTCTACATGGCTGTGGTTAGAGAGGCATTTCATCCAAAACTTACACAAAATCACTCCTCTGTGTGCAAATTTTCTCTAGCTACTCTCCACAACCAAACAGGAAAATTGACTAATGTAATCTAGACTGTAGCATTCCTGGATAAAAATAAATTTCTTTAAGCCATAGTTCTGAAGGACAGTATTCTTCCAAGATTTACACAAATGGCACCATTTCACTTATATTCAGTCTGGGCTTTATATTCAGTCTGTTAGGTATATTCAATTAGTTTAGGTATCAATATATAATAATACCTACAGTGGGTTCCTTAAATTGTGACATTATAAATATTGCAAAATAAAGTCTCAGGAAGAGTTGAACACACACTCTTTTGAGAACCATATCCAGTTTTATGCCTACTTATACAAAATGAACTAGAAGGAATTCACTGAAGGTTTCTATTACAACTTCCAGTTCCTCTCACCTAAAATTGAGAAAATTTTCAATCATGTGATTAATATCTAAACTATTTGGATGTTCTGTGTTTATCATACTGCTCTTCTCCCTTGTGGTCCAGTCTTCTCTGAAACAGAAACTTGATCACTAACTGTAGGGATGACAGAAGTTGTTTGTTAAGTGCAGAAATAAATATGTATGGCTTGCATCTTTCTGTAGCCTCAACGTGTGTTTCTTTGGTTGCCCTGCTTGCTGCAATTGCCACTCATTGTTAGTCACTGTATTTAGTGAAATGGGCAATCTTTCTTTCCAGAGAAAGAGTCACTCTGAAGTGATGAGGGAAATGAAAATGAATTCCCATGTAAGGTTATTATATTCTTTTTTTTTAATTTTTTTAAATCTTTATTTACTTTTGAGAGAGGGAGAGAGACAGAGTGTGAGCGGGGGAGGAGCAGAGAGAGGGAGACACAGAATCCGAAGCAGGCTTCAGGCTCCGAGCTGTCAGCACAGAGCCCGACGCGGGGCTCAAACTCACAAACCGTGAGACCCAAGCTGAAGTCGGACGCTTAACCGACTCAGCCACCCAGGCGCCCCAAGGGTTATTATATTCTTTACATAACATATCCGAGCTATTACTTTTCTTAAAGAGAATGAAATGAGGTGACTCCTCTTTATCTAAAGAATATGGTGAAGTGGCAAGGCACAGTGGATACCTATCATTTTGTGCCCTTCGCATTCACCTTGGGGAATTCTGTTCACATACATACACATGCATGTCATGATTTCTATGACAGCTTCCTACTTTTTGTGGCCTCATGCTCTGGTCATAGTCATTATTACAGAGGGCACTCGACTCTAGATGGGCCAATATGAGAACTTGGCTGAAAATTTTGAAATTTGGACCTGAATTCTCTCCTTGAGTCCCTGACTTAGATGCTGGGAAGTAAGGGAGCTCTCAGATGCTGGTGCCATTGACCAAAAGAGTGGAGGAAAGGGAATTGTAATGAAAGGGAAGAATAAACCAAACAACATAACAAAGCAAGGATATTAGAAAAATGTTTGATTGTTTCAAACACCTAGCTCTATTCCTCTCCTCAGATTTGGAGATACTACAATAGTCTCATCCCCCTTAGTTTGGACTAGTTTACTGATACTAGCAAACAAAAGTGACCCCCAAAAAACACTAGAATATAGCTCATGTGGCCTTAAAAGGTAGGATGTCTTGTTTTCAGGCACATGGTCCCTCCTAGTATATTGGACTCTAAGCACCTTGGACCCCCTTCTCCCTAACTCTGTAGATGCAGTCAACTTGCAATGAGCAGGGTACGGGATATGCTGTCAGCCTCTGACCAAGTATCATCTCTAGGGGTGAATAGTATCGTCAACCGAGAGGCTGTGGCAGATGCTTAATGGTCCCATCAAGTCCAATGTTTCACTCTTAGGTTGACAATGCTTACAATATAATAATTTACAGTTCTTATCAAGGTAGCTGGAACCAAGCAGCTAAGTGAATTCTGGAAAAAAGCCCTAGGCAATCAAAAGACCTGATGGAAGATAATCTGATAAAATAAATTTCATATAAAGGTGTACGTGAGAGACACAGAGTATCACAAGAAAGTTTTACTAACAAACAAAGGATAATACTTTTAAATCTCTTAATACCAAATATTGTATAGATAATACCTGCTTGGTCTTTTCTAAATTTTCTCTTCTTGCAATTGCTCCTGGTTGCCTAGCTACTAGTTGCTTAGTTTCCTGCAGCACTACCCTATAAAATTTTCTACTCTGAGAAATTTAAGGTGAATCCCTGTTTTATGAGGCAGGGCCCACAGCAAAATCCACTCAATCCCAAGACTCAAGTGAATGAGAATCAATTCAGTGTGAACATAGAACAATTGCCATGAGGGTTGGAATTGACTTACACATTGAAGAAAGTTCTTACGTGACCTGACTTTAGGTTGTGAATACAATCCTTAGTGTTCTCTACATTTATCTTCCTCATATATTGATTTATATAAAAATTCCACCATTCTCTTTAAAGCATTAATTCATTAAAAATGAAAATCTCCAAGAATAGGTAATATTTTACACTGTTTTCTATAATGCATACTATGATGGAAATAAATCATTTGAGCAAGTTGTTGAGGAGTGAAGGGAGGGAGACAAGGTATATTTTGGGGGTCTGTGGGGGAGTAAAACAGTACCAAAGAAGGAGATTGAGCTTGCTGAAAGCAAATTCTATTACTTGATGATTTTTATTTGTTTTTCTGCCTTGCTAAAAGGGCCTGAATGACATTTATGAGCATTTTCTTTTTTTCTTTTTTTTACTTTAGAGAGAGAGAGAGAGAGTGCACAGGCAGGGAGAGGGGCAGAGAGAGAGAGAGAGAGAGAGAGGGAGAATCCAAAGCAGGCTGCTTGCCCAGCACAGAGCCCCATGCGGGGCTGGATCCTATGATCTTGGGATCACGACCTGAGCGAAAACCAAGAGCTAGATGCTCAACTGACTGAGCCACCCAGGCGTCCCCATTTGTGATCACTTTATAGAGACGAATAAAGATTATAAACAAGATTATTTTTGTATTAAAAACTATGTCAAATTTTCAGCAAACTGATATCAAGGGGGCAGCAGTGATGAAACTACTGGTTACCACTGCCCAAATGACTTTTGTGTCATGTGAATAAATGAGTACATATTCTAACAGATGTTATAAATGATGCTTTTCTTGACAATTTTGACACAAATATACAACCGCTACTAGCCACTTATTAAAATGTAATCTTTCAGAAGATAAACCATGTAAAACTTGATCTCTGTATCTTCTACAATGCCTAGAACAGAACCTGAGAAATATCAGACACACGAAACACTTCAACTATTAAAAATTACTTAGAACAAAATATAAAGAAATCCGAAAACTCTATGTTCAAATAGTTGGTTTTATATTTAATCTTAGTTCTTCTTAATCATAATCTTAGATTCCCTTTCCCTAATTCTTTAACAAATCGTGAGTCGTGAAAAATTATGCTACCCATTAGAAATACAAAGAGCTGTCATCTCTTTTGAAGGCCAAATAGTTAATATGTGCTATTTTAACTTATACCCCAACACACAAAACCTAGGGCAGTATTTCCCAAACTTAGATGCAATTGTAAATACTTTGAACACAGAACATGCATTAACCACTGACAAAATCCATGCTTTCAGTAACGTAGTTTGGGAAACACTGGTTTAAATTTCCTTATACTTTTCACCAAGAAATTTATCCAGATATCTCAATATTTTCTCTCCTAATTTTTAAGGCTTCCTTTTAGTAAATGGAACAAAAATATCATCACCACGTAACCTCCCACACAAAGTAACTCCTGATGGCTGTGCTTAACCCATGCCATGCCTCTCAATAAAGAACTTACATAAAGCTTAATTCAGGTAAGTGTTTCACAAGTTAACACTGAAACAGATGCCTTTATTAAAGGTTATAATTTATAAGTCTGCTTCTATTTTTTAAAGGTCCACAGTAATTTCTTTTATTGCTAAACTCTTAAAGCCATATGAAAGTTACAAATTTGAGCGGCTAACAATCTCACAAAGTCTCCAGCATTGGTGTTGCTTATAATTCCCCACACCCACCCTTTCAGAATAACCTCTTTTCCAGATATTTATTGGAAGTCCTTTTTGCAAGCCCAGCAATATTTTCTGTACTGATGATACACAAGTGAAGGAGGCAAGCAATTCTCTGCCCTCAAATAGCTTATAATACAGTAATAGAGAGGCAACTGGCATAAAAACATGCTTTCCACCCTAAATTTTCCATCCTAAAATCTATTTTCAGGGAACCCACCTTGCCTCCGATAGTTACTAGCTGTCACTTGGCCTCTGTGATTTGAGATCTCATCATTCTTTTTGCTATCAGTGGGCCTCCCATACTTTCAGCCTTGGCTTGTAGAACACAACTGCCACTCACTTTCTTGGTGACGCGGGTGCCCCTGGTACTAGTGCATCCCTTACAACACTGGCAGAAGCTGTACTCTCCCATCTGGAGAGAGATATCCAGCCTCAGTTATTTAAGCTTTTGAGCTTTCTTCCACTGTCTGCTGCAGCACTTCTGGCCTCTCCATCATACTTAGAGTGTGCCAGCACTTTCTTCAAACTTTCAAAAGCCAAAGTAGCCACATGTTAGCTCCAGGGCCCTTGCTGGATAATTAAATATTTTCATACTGGAGAGTGCTTCTAGATCAACAAACTCTTCCCTCTCCAGCCTTCTGTAATGGTCCCCTTGATCCAGTAGTCTCATGATCCGTCCTAAAAATACCTATCACCACGCTCCTTCAGTAGATTTTGGTTGGGTCCTTCAACTCTTTATTGGTATAGCATCTTTCTACCCTTTGCAGGCTCAGCATTTCATCTCTCCAAACAGGTCCTGCTATAACTTCACTCCGGTTACAACTGTGGTGGTCAGAAGGAGATGTGGGGCTATATCCAAAGAGTGGGGATGGGGACATGGACCATTTTGCAAAGCAGAGGCCCTTCATCATGGCAAAGCACATGGGAATCAAGAAGACATAAAGTACAACTGCAAGTGCAGATGGTTCATGCAAATCTTGAGTTACAGTGTTTTCAAGTACATCCATCCAGATGTCTCTGTCCAAAGTTTCAGCAGTCCACTTGTTCCAGCCAGAGCCCTGACTTTGGCATAAGACTTGCCAGGGCTGAGAATGCAACCTTCCTGGGAGTTCTGTAGCTCTTATAATTAGGTCCTGGGCCTGGTCCTCTGCTTTTTCTACCTGCTAGCTGCAGGAAATTAAATTTTCTTCATATGTTTCCCAAGAGGTTCTCTGGCTTCCACACTTAGCCATTAATTTAATTTATCAAATACATTAATTGCTCCCAGCAACAACAATCAAATTCCATAAGCTTCATAATTACCACCTCTCCCAAACTTCTAAAGCACCTGAGATATTGCCTTACTGATGCATTTCTTTCTATGGGTATACTGTCCCAGTTCATCTTAAATGAAAACGCTTAACCACTGCACCACCACAGTGTGCCAAGAGCCTCCCACAAGAGCTCTACCTACCACAAGTGTTGGGGTCCTCATTGGGACTCACTGCAACTGGTCGGTGGCAATTAAGTGTTATTTTAGATTCAGACCCTCAGACCACTCCAGGTACCACCTCTGTTCAGCCAGATTCCCTGTGAAACATGTAGACAGATATATTCCTGCAAAAACTTTGTTTGGGAGTGCCCTTGGGGTCAAACCTGTGAGGGGCTGAAGGAAGTAGGACTGGAACTAGGGAAGAGTTGAACATTGATGCCACCACCACAGAGGTCTCAGCCTGGGACCTCTGGGAAAACTCCTCAGGGCAGTCTTGTTTGGGAAGAGCAGGGTGGGCTGTTACCCAAGTCTGGGGGAATAAGCCCTTTAGTCCTGAAAGGTGGATCTGAACAGTGCAACACAGCGCTGAGCAAGAGCAGAAAGCTTTCAGACACGATTAGCAGAAGACAAGACGGCATGTGCAGCTGTAGTGCAGAATATGGCAACGCAGATGCAAGTTGGTTATTTGAGTTGATGGAAGCAAGATAAAGTCACTATTTTTAATTTTTTCTTTCCATGAAAAACAAAATGAGATAATTAGTTGAGGATGAGTAAACAGATTTTGAGGAGAAAAAAAAAATTACATAGTTCTTCTAGATGATGGAACAACAAATTGACAGAAAAGTAGGACAAGATTGCCTGGGACCCCTGAAACTCACTTGAGATATATTGTCATAAACTTAAGGGAAACCCATCAGCGTGTTTGAGTGTTGTTCTTCAAGAACATTTAGTTTCTCAAGAACAAGCACAGAGTAGGCAAAGAGGTGAGTTTCACGAGGCTGAGGTTTCACCTGCCAGGGCAGTGGTGGGAGACAGATAATGGAGTTGATGTTAGAGAGGAGGGGATACACTTTGTATGAATCATAGACTCTAAACTAAGGAAAGATATTCAGGACAAGAGGGGCACTAATGAAAACAAACACAAAGGTAATAGTCAAAATGATTGGAAAATCTTAAAGAGCTAAATATTTGCAAAAGCAGATGACACTAGACCCGGTGAGCTAGCAATACAAGGAATGCTGAATTTATGGTGGGTTACTTTCAAGAGAGAATCAGGTGCAGCTATCAGAATGAAAATCTGTAGAGTACCTCCATAGGCTTGGATATCCGATGTTGAGGGAGTGATCACTGCAAGTGAGAAACTCAACGGTGTGAAAATCCAGAGTGTGGGTTCAGTCATCACATGATGCTAAAGTCATCGAAAGAAAGGTAAGACAGTGGTGGTGAAAAAAAAAATATAAGGATCATGTTAAAACTGTCAATAAGTAAGGCAGTTACCAGGCAGTTGGTAGATACTATACAACAAGGTGGGGCAGTCCAATTTAAATAGCTAAGGCGTTAGGGGAATGAAGGGATGAATAAACTTGAATGGTAATAAAAGAAAAAGAACACTTACATTACATATGGGGTGGGAGAGAGAGAAAACAACAGCCATAATAGGAACAGTTGAGAGGCTGCAGAGGAATCCGACATCCTCAAGTGATGGCCGGATTTCAGTAAAACCAAAAAGGAAAAGGAATGTTTACAGAAGTTAAAGATCATACACCATTTTATTGATAACAGAACCTGAGTTCCAGAAAGTATGTGTGCATACGTGGTGAGGTCAGGAAGCGAGGAGCTCACGGGAGGAAGGATAGGAATCAGAGTGTTGTGTGAGATTATGTCAGATTAGAGGGTGTCCAGAGCCAAATGGAGGTACATAAAGGTAACTATGTATGTCCTCAGGGGCTTGGACTTCTGGCGAAAATTGGGATCAGAGATAGGCACAACAGGAAGATGCTGATCTTGATAGACACTTAGGAAAAAAACAAATATTCATTCTTAATTATAATATTCCTGAAACTGTCTCTTGACCATTTTGTAATAGTGAAAACATTCACTTGGAGACTAGGGTAGGACAGTCTCAGGATCCCAGGAATCTCTTTTTGCCTTTCTCAATCCTGGTGTGAATATGGTCATGGCCAGTGAAAGGCCCATGGTCCCAGGAAGTCAATCATAAGACTATAACTGCTGCTTATGGTGATCGCTTCTGGGCTCAAGTTGTGACAGTTAAAATTTTGCCCATGGTTTCTTTCTTTCTTCTTAATTTTTTAACGTTTATTTATTTTATTTTTGAGAGACAGACACAGAGTGTGGGGGGGGGGGGGGGCGGGCAGAGAGCCAGGGAGACAGAATCTGAAGCAGGCTCCAGGCTCTGAGTTGTCAGCACAGAGCCCGACGTGGGGCTCAAACCCACCAACCGCAAGATCGTGACCTGAGCAGAAGTTGGCTGCCCTACTGACTGATCCACCCAGGCACCCCTCTTTCTTTTTTTCCCTTTTTAATGTTTATTTTTGAGAAAGAGAGAGAGAGAACGAGGCAGGAGGGGCAGAGAGAGAGGGAGACAGAGGATCTGAAGCAGGCTCCACACTGACGGCAGAGTGTCCAAACAGG
Organism: Panthera pardus; assembly: GCF_024362965.1. Lineage (NCBI taxonomy): Eukaryota > Metazoa > Chordata > Mammalia > Carnivora > Felidae > Panthera > Panthera pardus. The sequence goes on along the minus strand of NW_026526710.1, from coordinate 45,066,325 downwards.
GCTCAAACTCACAACTGTGAGATCATGACCTGAGCCAAAGTTGGCTCCAACTGAACCACCCAGGTGCCCCTTGCCCAGGGTTTCTAAACAGAGCTGGCTGCAAAGACTTCTCTTTGATGACTGACGCATCTGTTTCTGGACCCATGTTCCCCACTATGTGGAAGAAGTCTATCTGCTGAAGACAGAATGAGCAACCCACAAAGAGAAGCAAAGAAGAAAGAGGAAAAGGAGACTTTACTGCATTCTAGTCTTTGAAGCCGATTGTTTCGAATGCCAAAGCTGACCAAACCCTTTCATAAGTGGCCAATATATTGCACTTTTTTTATTACTCTGATTCAAGTTAGATATGTGTCACTTGCAACCAAATGTACTTGACTTGTACATATATTTAAAATAAACACATTTTAAACAATGGGACAGTTCCGCATTGTACTCTTGAAAGTTCTAAGTAGAATGACCTTGAAAGGTCTTCTAATCCATTTCTTTGCCTTCAGGCAGAATGACACTTAAACCGTCCAAGAATGCATGTGGATTTTTAATAAATACCATCTGTTGGTGACATATGCCTGTGGGATTTGTATGTGTAAATTACAATTATGAGATGCTCAAAAAAATAAAAAACAACTATACATTTCTATTGCCTTCTCTGGAAAGTGATGAATCATGTTACAGAGTGCATACTGTATTTCTCTTTTTGAAAGGGCATTACCAATTACTTTAGCGATTTGATTTTCAACAAAGTTGAAATTGCCTTAATGAGACTATCTCAGAATTTCTGATTCTTCAAAGTATGTTCAACTATCTTAAATTTTTAGTTTTAAAAAGTCTTACCTTTGACAAATACTTGTTTTTTGCCATTATCAGTGCTGTATGGAAGAAGAAACACAAGTTCGTGGAAAACACACTCCTCCCAGAACAGTAATGACATCATTTCTGACATTATCAAAGGTGCTTCCAGCAAACACTCCACAAACCAGGGCAATGTTGAAGTTTCTTCCAGGAGAGCCAGAAACAGTGATCAATGCTCAACAAATAATAAAGGATTTTCTAAAAGGTAAAGAGAGAAATTTGTTTAGGATCCTAAAAGAGTACTACCAAAAATAAAGAGTAAAAATAATTAAATCTCTATCAAATAATAACACATTAGGTAACTTACTGTTCCATTATTGTCAACACCATATGAGATTGTAAGTAATATTTCAAATCAGAGTCTAAGGATTGCATATCCAGACATAAAAAAATTCCTATTTCAGGCATTACCCTGAAAAGGATATAAATGGTCATTCTTCACTCTGATGGCCAAAACAGTGACCAAGAAACAGCATCCACCCTGTTCAGGTCCTTCCCATGATGCAATGTTCCCATAATGCCACAATGTTGGCTTAGGATTTTAGAAAGTCAAAAACAAAACAAAACAAAAAGGAAGAGTTAAATGAAATTTAATTTCCCCATTCTGCACAATATACAATTTATGTAGTAAATTTTACAATATGTGTGTTTCAGGGAGCCTGTGTGGCTCAGTCAGGCATCTGACTCTTGATTCTAGCTCAGGTCATGATCTCACGGTTTGTGAGATAAGCTCTGAGTAGGGCTACAGTGCCATGCTTGCGTGGGATCCTCTCTCCCCTTCTGTCTCTGTCCCTCCCTCGCTCAAGCACACGCTCTCTTGCTCTCTCTCAAAATAAACAAATGAACTTTTAAAAATCCTATAAAAAATAAAACAAAATACGTGTTTCAAAGTCAGTGTAAGTTTGTACATGTGTATATCAGTTTGTTTGTATGCCGTATGTATGTCTGTCTCCCTGAGCCTGTAGAACTATTTCTATGAAATATCTCACTGGGAACACTGTTACAGGCTATTTTCCTTAAAATTCTCCAGACCAGAAAGGCACTGTGGCATTTCATCTATAATAGACACCAGGCACTGGAATGACTTCACAGGAATGAAATGTAATATTCAAATCAAGTAAAGAAACTAGTTTCTTTGTGCAATTTACATATCTCTATATAATAAAAGGGATCATATTTTCTTCAAATACTTTTTTTAACTCAATAAACAACTCTCTCCTACTTCTGGTTGAAAGTAAAGCCAAATTATTTCAGTCAATAGTTTCAAGAAATAACATTTTACATTTATTTTTCATTTTCATGTTTTATACAATATCTGTCACTTGTTTGAAAATTGAATGTGTGGCTAGTCGGTTAAGTATCTGCCTTCAGCTCAGGTCATGATCTCAAGGTTCATGAGTTCGAGCCCCACACTGAGTTCTCTGATGCAGAGTGCAGAGCCTGCTTCAGATTCTCTCCCCCTGCTTGTGCGTGCACACTCTCAATCTCTCTCTCCCTCTCTCTCTCCCTCTCTCTCTCCCTCTCTCTCTCCCTCTCTCTCACTCAAAAATAAATAAACAAAAATTTTTAAAAATTAAGTAAAATTCTGCATATTTTGAATTCTCCTTAATTACATGTACTATATATTAAGATATTACCAAGCTATTTGGAAATTTAATTTGAAGATTGAACCTTTACTTGTATTTCCCTAGGTGGGATCCCCTGAACTCTAGTCATAGGAAATATTTGACACTGTTTTTGTGAAGAACACATGTGGAAAATGCTTCCATTAATATTTTAAATCGCTAACACATGCACACACACAAATTTATGTAATTTTACTTAATACAACTTTTCCCAATACACATTACTCTAGACTACTCTGAAGGAAATACCATAAAGAACACAGAACTTCCTGATGGAAACACCATAGACTACCTTAAGGAAGACACCATTTCTATTGGATTAACTTTAAAACATAGTCTACTCTTCATAGGAATGAATTGCTTGCAAAAATACTAAACAAACAAAAACAGAAACAAAACAAAACAAAACAAAACAAAAAAACCTTCACATATTCACATAAGGCTGTGTGAGCATTCCTTCCCGGCTGGCTGGATAATTACAGAAACCCCAGGGAGCATGGCTGGGGATGGGGACTCCCCCCATCCCTTATTTCTTCCTCACACCTCTTGTCCACACTGCTCCACATGCCACGCCATGGTCACTTCTGTGTATCATACTTGACATACTAATTGCAGAGAATTCTCAGATTTGAAATCCCGAAGCGCTCTGAATTCAGTCTGTCTTTGAGGTATGTTTTCATTAATTTAATATCCGTAGGAGGAGAACAAAACCGAATCATAGAGAACACTACACTAGGTTTTAGGTGAGATGAGTGCAGGAGCTGCCTTGGCAACAGGAATCAGCTTTTATGCAGGCAGAGATGCAAAACTATGGTCTTCTTGACCAAGAAGACAAAAATATACACAGAGCTCTTCTTGTTCCAAAGAGATCTTGAATTCATCTTTTTTTTTTTTTTCCTTAGTATTCTTCTAAAGTATTTCCTAGCTCTGTCGGGACCTTGTAATAGTCTAAGTATATCACAGATATATGCCACACTTTTATCTTTATCCTTGCACTTTTCTTACCAAATTTTAAACATAAAGTTTTCATATATCTGATCATCTAGGAGCAAACTAAATAGCCAAAGGCCTCATCAAATATTGCACTTTTGCTTTCTCATCAGTTCCCTTGTGATTTGTATCACTCCCCCAACTATTTCTAAGTAGATCTTCACCAACTTCTGCAAGTTTTAATGCCTACCCATCAAACTTTTATTTAAACCTTTGGTTTCTCAGCGATATAAAATTTGAATAATTGAGAAAATAAGTAATACTGAAGAAATAAAATAATAATCATCTAAAAATACATTATAAGATAAGGGGAAATGTCCCACAGTAGAACCCAGAAGCTTCCAAGTTCACTTCCAGGTTCTGCATTACTTCACTGTTTTACGTTTTTAGACTAGATAAGCTCTTTCAATACAACAGTAAAGGGAGATAAAGCAATGGATCAATACATAATGATTACAAAAAATTATCTCACTACATTCTAATAGATAAATTATATTCTGAAATTATTTCACAACATTCTAACAGGTAAATAAACTATATATATTGGTTTGATTGGCTCATATATTAGTGCTTTGCTAAGAGAACAATATTTTAGATTCAAGCCTTAAAAGGGGTCAAGTAACTATGGCGAGTTTCCTAATCAGAAACAGCATCCATAATCCAACCAGTCATCCCATATTATCCACCTTGTTGCCTGATGAGTGAATATGGATGAATCCACACAAAATAAAAAATATCACTCTAATAAACAATTCACTGAATGACCCATGTCATTTTCATACATATTTACAGAGATTTCATTGATTCAAATTAGATACAAATGGCTTGCATTGCCTCAAAACCAATAGAATTTCTGCACACAAATTCCTTTTCCTAGTAAGTCATTTTCCCTTCCTTCTTTGAGAAAGGTCAAATGTAGCCTCATCTAGGAACATATTTATCACCTACTCCCTGCCTTCATTTAGGGTTAGGGCTTCTTCTTTGGGTGGGGAGAGCCTTCACTGATGTGCTCCCTCCCCCTTCCTAACCAGCTCTGGAATAGGAATTTCTACTATACACCCTACACTTAATTTCTATAATGACTTTTAGCAAGAGTATCATCATGACTCAATGACATATCTACTTGTATGTCTTCCCCAGAAGACAGTGCTTTCTGAATGGCAAGACTGGGTATTTTCCTTTTGTGTAAAAATTAATTAAAAAAAAAAAGATAAATGCTTACCTCCTACACTAAGATCTAAAATCATCATAAAATAAAAATGAATTTATCTGTTTAGTTTGCAAAATCAGATCAATCAACTCTAAGCCTCCATGCATATGCCTAGTTGACTGAAAATTAATGATTAGTCATTTGCTGTGGTGAGAGGGGAACTTTCCACCACTCTAATGTTATGCAAGAGTCCCAGAGGTTTATATGGACCAAAACATTCAGGTATACCCTTCTTTGCAGTCTACCTAGGACAGTGTTGATACTGTCTGAGCCTGAAGGGCAACTTTCTGCCCCCATGCTAGTCCCAGGCACAGATATCTGTCACCAGAAGTCTCAGGGTCTCAGCCATTAGTGATCAGACCACTGGCATTTCTGTGTCACACCCTTAGAGGCCCATTATCGCCTTTGGAAGCTGGAGGGGAACCCATCCCATGTATACAACATATACCCAACACAGCCACCTGATCATTTACCCAGGGGACTCTTAGAACTCCTTCACCCCAAGCACTAACCCTGCTCACTCCTTTCCCTTTCACACTGTCCTTGTTTAACTCTTCTCAAAATGAATTTTCCCCCTGGGGGAGGAGAAGTAGAATAAGGGCAATTTACCGTTGGTCCCACAGTGCTGGCTTCTCTTTCCTGAGGTTCAAGTGGGAAAGGAGATGTTAACAACAGATAGTGTTTTTTTAATCTTCTATTAACTGACTTATTAAGCATCCTTCAGAGGAAAAGACTAGTCAGCCATGTCAGCAAAAACAAGGATTCACTGAGGCAAACATTGTAAGCATTAATTCAAGAACACCCCCCGGGAAGAGGCAGCCTTAGCTGAAATTTTCAAGAGTTATAGCTCCTTTGCAGTGCTGATGCTATTGTGGAGAGGGATAAATCCAGGTATCTTCACTGCATTAAGTCAACATTCAAATCTTATATTTCCTGTGATTCAAGTTCCAGATTCACCCCAAAACCTAACTGTAGCTTAGCTTCCTATGCAGTTCTGCTGACGAGGATAAACGTAACAGGCATGTCTGTTTGCTGCCTGACAGTTGTTTTTCTTATTGTGAAGTAATAATTGGCATTCTGCTTTTGTAAATTAGTCTCAAGAGCTTTGAGAATGGATTATATATAAGTTGACAACATGTAGAAGGGGGAAGGCTAAATCAGGGTCAGGCTACTATAGACTGCCTGGGGAGACCACCAGGACAATGCCCCACAGCCTACCCTAGGATCATCAGATGCTTTTCCTTCTCTCTCTACAAGCAGGCTAGACTCACATGTGGGGCTCAATAGCTGAATATTGAATGATTAAACCTTTTACATTTTGACAGCATTGTTTAGAGTACAAAAGAAGTCTCCAAGCATTATCTTTTTTAATTCTTAAGAAAATGCTAAGGGCTGATATGGAAGTTTCTATGTCTGTTTTACAGGTGAAAAAAACTGAGCAACAGAGTTTTGGTGACTGGTTTGAGGTTACATTGTTATTCACCAACCAAGCCAAAATGTATTTTAAAAAGTGGCTACAAATATTTTTAACCTGGATGTGACATTAATGCCTTGCTACCAAAACTCTGCCCCTCAAAACACCTACAGATAAATAATAGTTAATGGTTATGTAGCTCTTAATTCTACACAGGTACTATTCTAAGTAATTTACAGACATCAACTTGTTTAGTCTTTATAATAACCCTATGAAGTTAGTACAAATTATTATTCTTATTTTACAGGTGAGGGAAATAAACTTCAGGGAAATTACGTAAAGTGTCCAAGGTCACACAGCTAGGAAGTGGCAGAGACAGGAATTAAACCCGGACACTACTGTTTCCCAAACCTATGCTCTTTCCCTATGTTATACTGTGAATATATGAAAATCCTTTGCCTGGTTGGATACCATAAATCTCGGATTCTACTTGCAGCTTATTTGTCATGTGCAAAAGGCATCTTTGCCACTTGGTTTAGTAGCCATGTTTGAGATTTGACGTCTATATCCATATCTTATCAGGCTTGTACTTGGAAATCTGTCACTTTCTTCAACCCTGCCACATCTGCCAACCTATACTTTCTAACACAAGGACAATCCCAAGAACTGACACCTGCACTCTCAGTTCTAGACTTCCCCAGTCTGATTCAAACTGCTTCCAAATGGAAGTCCAGTTATAATTGACAAGATGAGATAAAATTTTATTCTATTAAAAGACAATTCTTTGGAATACCAAATGTTTTTAGAATAATGTTCTTCCCCATGCTTCTCCAATATCAGATAACTTACTAACTGCCAACCTGTATTTCAATAGGTATCTCATTCAACTGACTCTTTTGTGATAGTTTTGAGAGTATTCCCTCCTTAGGCCACCCACCACAATCATCTCTCTCTCATTCGAGAAATATTTATTGAACCACTAATATATGTAAGAAATAAGCCTAAATGGAATCCTATGAGATAAGATTCCAAAGGCATAGCCTTTGTTGTCAAGGAGCATACTATTTATTAGAACTAAAAGATATACAGAAATGAATATTAGAAGAAGAGTATTATTAGTTGCAAAAGGTTTGTTTTTGAAGAACTCTGGAGGAGAGATTATCCCATTTATTCTAAGGAGTCAAGAAGTCTCCTTAAGAAAATCACATTTCAGGTAGAGTCGTACAGGAGTGCCAAGGAAAGAGACTACTTCAGGTTGAACAACTCGTAAGATCAAAGAACAGAAGTTAAGACAAAGCAGAACAGTTTTCTTGCTTGGCTAGAGCACTGTATGGATCCAAGGATGTAGCAAGAATCATCTTGGAAAGGTAGGTTGGGGCCAGAGTGTATGAACCTTGAATGTACAGCTCAGCATTTCACTCTAAAGTAATTTTGGAAGTGAGTAACGTTCTTTTTGTTACATTGCACAGTGGCTAAAGCAAGGGACAGTGGGGGTCAGAAAAAAATCTCCAGCTTTGCCACTTAGTAGTTCGGTGACTTTGAGTAAGTCATTTAACCATTCCAGGTCTCAGTCTCCTCATCTGTGAAATGATAATGAATATAAGAACTACACGTCATAGGGTGTGATGGCAATTAAATAAAGCAATGCTTACAAAAGAAGACAGTGTGGGGATTGGCATTGGTAGATACTAGGAAACACTATTAGTACTGAAAAAGCAAATAAGTAGTGAAGACTTAGAATTCTCAAAACTCATTCTGCACGCGTTGGAATACTTTCTAAATCATCTGTGCCCCTTTGCGACAAAAGGCATTTGATACCATATTCCACATGTGTGTAGTTGAGTACTACGTGGACACCTGCCTCCATCCTGTTCTTTGCCCACTTCTGTCTTTGCATTGGTCTTTCTGGAAGACACATCACACAGATAGTACATATTAATTTTCTGTTTCGATAAAACCCGTGGGACTTTTTCACACATACTACAACTGCCATGCCAAGCCTCCTGAGTCCTGTCCTCATGCAATTATTTTTTTTCCCTAAATGTAGGAATTCAGATCATCTCTGTTAATTTAATCGTATTAATTTCAATTGATTTCCTTGTAGAAATCATTTTAAAACTACTAATTTTAATCTAACATTTTAACTTCAAGTCACCTGAAAATTTGATAAGCATTGAACCTCTCACTAAAATATCTAACTAGGTTAGAACAAGAAGAGTTCTGAATTTTATACCCTCATATGTCTCCTCTAGTTTATTAACTTATTAATCGACACTATTAGGCTATGATAATTCAGCCAGCTAGATTTTTCTTAATATTCTTATGTACTTCTTGCTCAAAAGCTATCTTCAAACATTAGATCAAATATTCTTCCCAAATAGGATATAATTTATCTGCCCCATCATTTGTAACAGAAAGTAAACTAGATGTTGTTGTCATAACTTGTTCTTGGTAAATACATACTGGCTTTCCATAACCACTATTTTCTTATTTAACACTCTCCCCAAATTTGTTTTATATCCATGCTTTTCTCAAAGTTCCCTGTGCATATGAAGAAGAAACCTGGCCAAATGTTCTTACTGAAGCTTTTCCAAGTTAAGTCTGTATGGATTCTTGAAGTAACACATTAGCTGTGTGGGTAGATGGTATGAAAATGGATCCATCAGAAGATAGGGCAAGACTCTTAGCTACATCTATACCATGAAATGTGTTTATTTACAAAGATCTTCACAAGGAGATTGGGTAGCTTCAATCTTATATGTTATACTCTTTTAAGGCACATTTCAATATATTTTGCAAGCAAGAGAACCTTTCTGAGGCTTTTCATTTAATTTTTTGTGGAACTATCAGGTGCGCAAAGGAGGAATACACCAATTAATTTGGTTTCCAATTAATTTTGTTTCCTGAAGTCATTTCATTCTAAGACAACAGCTGGAAATCCCCTTATTTCACATAGGCACTAGCAATTAACAGTATAAAAAATTAACAGGATGCAAAGATTTCATTCTGCTTAACAATCAAAAGGAGTTGTTCTATCAAAAGGAGTTGAAAGGGGCTTCCCTTGACCCTGACCACCAGTTCCATTTGTAGTTCATTGTCCCAAATCTCTTGTTCTAAAAAGCTTTCACAGAGCAAACACCTCGGTAGCTTGTTCTGTCACCTCTATTGCACTTTGTCCAATAAATTGGGTCAATATACTTCCTATTCTCAGCCTTTTCTTCTGACTCAACAGGATGCTGGCATCATTCCAAACCTGCTGGGCCCCAATCCTGGTTTAATAGAAATTAAAAAAACAAAAATCAATGAGAGAAAAAATGTTTCTGGATAGCTCAGCTGACATAGCCACAGGCAGGAGCTGGTTAGTGCTATTCGGCATTATCCACATGATCAGACAGACATAGACTGTTATTTCACAGTTCACCCTGCCGACCAAGTCACTCAATTGTCGCAATCAGTGCTAATGCTTTAGGGTAAAAATAAATAAATAACAAATGTGGACTCTAGCACATGCACTGGCTGGTGCTGTGAATACGCACGGAATAGCACTATCGGTAGATTCAGCCAGCCAAGGTCTAAATCAGCTAGCTAATCAATTCCTAATTTGTCTTTTTCTTTTTCTTTTTCTTTTTTTTGGTTTCTGCTTTGTCAGTTAGCTGGTTGTGACCCATGAAATTCCTTCTTCGGAAAAGAGTTTGCTTTAGGTAATACTCTTCATTCTAAAAGAAAATCTACTGACTATGGCATCATTGGGTGACAATACCAAGCACAAGCTACTGCAAGCCAAGAGGCAAAAGGGAAAGGTTATCTAGTAAGTAACACGGAGAGATTTCTTGCCTCGAAGTATATGAACTCCTTAAAGGCTTTAGAAGCTACCTTCCCATGCAGTAGCCTAGGGATGCTATAATTCATTCAAAGAGCCACATTCAGAATGGGGAAAATAGAAATATAAACCTATCCAACTTGGCACGAAAAACTTAAATGGGTTTGAATAATTGAAAGCAAGCAGACTTTACCATATTGCAGCCAAAATTCAAATGGCATGCTGGCTCTTGAGACACAGAAAAGCAATCTAGGGCATTATCTCATGTGTCATTCGCTCTACTTTTCTTTAAGATAACTATAGCAAGAGGATTTGTATTTTAAAGATTAATGCCAGATATGAGCACCGGGAAGAATGAGTATCTTTAAAATGCTGAAGAGGCAGAAATTTAGGAGAAAATAGATCTACTCATAATTTGAAATTCTGTCTTTCCTCTGTTGGCTGAGTAACAGGCTTTGTCATCTACTACAGTAGCACGGAATGTTGAAATGTTGAAGGAGTGGGAGGGAAAGAGGTTGCTGCAGGCAATATCATCTCTATTATCTGTATTAAAGGAAAAAAAGAGCATCATGTTCATAAAGGAAGGAAATACCTGTTTTCACCAGCAACAATAGAATTTCATAGTTTGGCTGCGTTATTTTAATGTTTCCCAAATTAGCTCTCATTCCTTACCACAACCTTGCATCGTAATCTGGACTTTGTGCAAAATAGAACATACAGATATTCCTCTCATGCATGATGTCCAAATTATAGTCATAATTTTATAATAGTTTAAGTCAGGCAACCAAGTAGGATTTCATTTATAAACAGAAATTCTTGTCAGTTTCACAAGCTAGGAGGAAAAATATAAGAACACTTGGTGAAGAAAGAAAAAGAGCGGATGGGTTGTCCCTGGGACACATTGTTTGCAGTAAAAGGTTAACTTCATCAGCAGAAAAATGACAGAGTAGAAATAGCAGTAATCAAACAGAAGCAAGTAGTAGGGGAAACCTATTGAAAAGCAATGAGAAAGTGGAAAGAACTTGAGACAAAGTAGAGATAAAGACGTTTTTGAATAGAGGCTACATGACAGAATGCATGACCAATAAATTCCAATTTGATTAAGAAGGTTATAAGAATCTGAGGGAGGAGAAAGAAGATGACTCTCTACTGAATGTAGAAGGTGGAGACTGTTAATTGTCGGAGACTTTGAGCCTGCCAAGTGCCCTAGGCTTAACAAAACATTTTGTCGGGGACGCCTGGGTGGTTCAGTCGCTTAAGCAACTGACTTTGGCTCAGGTCATGATCTTGAGGTTTGTGAGTTTGAACCCCACATTGCACTTGCAGCTGTCAGCGTTGGGCCAGCTCCAGAACCTCTGTCCCCCTCTCTCTCTGCACCTCCCCCACTTGCATGCACACTCTCTCTCTCAAAAATAAATAAACACTAAATAAATAAACACATATTTTGTCACATGTCTGGTTGGTGGGCATTAAGAAGGGCACTTGTTGGGATGAGCACTGGGTGTTATACGTAACTGAAGAATCACTAAATTGTACTATTGAAACCACTATATGTCAACTAACTTGAATTTTCAAAAAATCTTGAAGAAAAAAATGTCAGTTTCCCAACCTCTCCCTCTTTTTATAGGTACAAAGAGTAACGTGGCTCAATTTCTGAAAGCTAACCAGAAGAAATGTGGATATAGACAAGTGCATTCTGAATAGCAAAATAAACTGAATTTTCTCCTTTTATTGAATAGTTGCCTTAATTGTTTCCTGAAATAGAATAACCTCAACAATACTACCTCTGGAGAAGAAGGGGTACTTGTCCATCTGGGCCAGATGCCATCCGGTGATGCAACTCAGATCACTCTCTGCAATGGGAGGGTCAATGGTTTCCAGTGCAGAGGTGGGGCCACATCCAAGTCACTGAAGGGATTTTTCCAACTGCACAGGCCTGCCACCCAACTGCAACTTAAGAAAATGGTGTTCCATAGGTTGATAAATCTCCCCTAAAGATAGCATACTGGCCTCAGGGATCATTTAGACACAGATGTTATCTTTCTACACTGGTTTTCCTCCATGATTCTTTAATGTAAGCTGTAACCTAGATAACAATGGCTCCAAGCCAAATACCAATTTACATATCAAAGGTACATCCTGCGGTACATTTGTGTTGACCTAACCATTGTGTTGACTTGAAGAGAAAAAACGAACTGTTAGTGAGAATTATTGTGTTAATTCAGATTTACTGAGAAGATCGGATTAGATGTGCAAAAGATTTATTAGGGGAAGGAGCATCAAGCAGAAGAAAAAAAAGGAAGAATGGTAGGGTAGGAGTTTCCAATGGTAACAGTGTTCCAAGAAAGTTTCAGCCAGGCTGGCGAGGAGTCCTTTAAGTTAAAGTCACCCACAGCAGGAATCCTATGTCTCAGAGGAAGGGGCCACCTTAATACCTCCACTGGTCATTGGCTGGGAGCAGCCCACCAGGAATATGGTCTCAGGCAAAAATGATGGGTGACCCAGAGGGGCAGCTGCTGAGGCTGTCAGTCAATTACCTGTATTTTCATGGCTACCATAATTAGTGTAATGTTGCAACATTTTATTCTAGCCAAATAAAGCGATTGACCAAATCACTGACTTTATTTAAAACATAATTGCTTTCAAAGACTTGTAAGGGTAATTAATTTCTTTCATAAACTTTTCCTAAGAACATACTATATATCGGGTACCATGCTAGCTGCTACAGATAGGGAAGTGGTTAAAACACAATACCAGCCTCAATGAACTTATAGTTTTACACGAGAGAAAACGACATGCGATGAATGTGTATTACATATTAAAACCAAATAAGACCAATTTTATCATAATATGGATATCTTTTAAATGCTTATGATATGTTCACTGGGTGAAGCATTTAATAAAACACTACAGTGCAAAGAAAATGAACTGTGTGGTTAGTCATCCTCCAAAGTCAGGCAGTAAAGCAAACAATATTATATGGAAAAAATTAACATCTTCATTTTTAAACTTAGAATATTTCAGTAAAATAATGTAATGTTTTTGCAAATGATACGAAATTGGTTTCAATTCATGAACCATTTTCTGTTAATTAGATCTGTTTATAACAAATATATGATTTTAGTTTTCCCTTTTCCCTTAATTTTAATTGTTTCTCAAAAGTTAGATATTCCATGATTTCAACAGACAACACCTCACATTTGTAAAAATGAGGATCATGAAACTTCATTCATATAGATGAAAATTATCCCAAGATTTCATACATTCATTGAACAAATATATATTGACTATCTATTCTTTTCCAGCTTCTCTAGGTACTAGGGATACAGCAGTGAACAAAACACACAAAATTCCTGCCTCACCTGAAGTTTAGACTCTTGTTGAAGGGGGAGGATGGAGAGAAAAAATAAATGAGTAAGATATAACATGATAGTAGTGTATTCTAAGGAGAAAAAGAAACCAGAAAATGGGGATAGAAAGGGATGACAAGGTGTATACTAAAATTTTCCATACGTGGACCAAGAATAAAAAGTTTATTGAATGAAAATAGTAATTCATTGGAACACCTAGGTGGCTCAGTTGGTTAAGTGTCCAACTTCGGCTCAGGTCATGATATCACAGTTTGTGGGTTCAAGCCCCACGTTGGACTCTATGCTGACAGCTCAGAGCCTGAAGCCTGTTTCAGATTCTGTGTCTCCCTCTCTCTTCGCTCCTTCCCCACTCACACACACTCTCTCTCTCTCTCTCTCTCTCTCTCTCTCAAAAATAAACATTAAAAAGGAAAAATAGTAATTCACTAATCAAGTTTTTTATTAATTTATTAATTTTCAATAAGCATTTATTTGTAGGTGCCAGTGACAAGAACACAGAGATGTAGGAGATATGATCACTGCCTTCTCAATGCCTGCTAAGTAGTGGGAGGGTAGAAATCAACAATCAGTATTATATTCCCAAAATGCTAATATATGAGCTGAAAGTAAAATATCAATATAGCTTTATTTTCACATTTGCAAACAGAGATACAAATACAGATATTTTTTAATATTTTAATAAATATTATTTAATATTAAATAAACCAATAACTGGCAATGTGACAATAGTAAAACTTTTTTGAAAACTCCCCAAATCCTCCTAAATGATAAATCTGGAACATTAAATGAAACAAAACAAAACAAAACTACAGACAGTATCCTCAACAAAACTAGGGATAAGGTATCCCCATAAGCTTCAGAACAGGCATTAGTGTGTCTAAACCATCAACAGCTGTGTGCCCTACACAGAGGAACAACTATATGCTCAGATCACTGAGGAGTGGAAGAGTGATACCCATTTATCAACCCTTGAAAACCAAAATTTAATCCAAAACAATCACAACCAAAATAAGATAATCCTATGGAAGCCAAGACTAAGGATTTGGGAAAAACCTGAATGTCCTTACAGGACACAAGTTTCAGAGAAAGCAAATATGGCTTATGAACGTGAGAAGATTGAAGAGAGCTTTGTCAGTGTATGTGCTTGAGAAGTACAGAGCAAATATTCATTTTTAGAAGTACAGAGTTTTACTCTTAAGGAGCATTATTGGAAATAGATGCTTAGGTGAGTGAGTAGAATAGGAAAACTGGTTATATAAAGAGAGAGAGAAGTTTCAGATACTTCTCTTTGGGTGCTTTTGGAGGCACCCAAAGGAATTAAGTCCTGGAAAGTGGTATACAGGCAAAATAATGAGAATAAGTCTGATATCACTACCTTGGAATGCAAGCCTACGCAGTTGAGGGCTGAAGCATGCATTTAAAGAAAGAAAATACTTCTAATCTGGACTTACCTATAAAAGACACAAAAGCATCTACATAAAGGCCATAGCCTGAGTATTTCACATAACAGAATGGACCTTCTCAATCCAAGGAGCTCTCCATAGGAACATAGTCCTGATGGCCTAAGAAAATCTACAACACTGGAATATGGGAAGTGGTGAGAAAAGCAATATGATCTAAACCATATAAAGTTATTGACAAGAAGTGCCTGGGTGGCCCTTGATTTTGGCTCAGGTCATGATCCTAGGGTTGTGGGATTGAGCGCTGCACCAGGCTCCATGCTGAGTGTGGATCCGGCTTGGGATTCTCTCTCTCTCTCTCTCTCTCCCTCTCTCTCTCTCTCAGCCCCTCCCCAGCTTGTGCATGTGCACGTGTGCTCTTTCTTTCTCTCTCTCTCTCTCTGAAAAAAAAGTTATTGACAAGAAAAATGATGAAAATTAACCTACTGATATTTCAATAACCACAGGGTATACACACTAGGAAAATCTGTCAATAAAAGAAATGAAAATGAGCTGAAAAATATCAAGAAAATTAAGAACACAACCACAGCTTTGAAAATAGCACAAGTCTTAATAGAAAGCCTAGAAATTGTATGACTATATATCAAGAGAATAGGATACCAAATCTCAAGAAAAAATAGAAAAAAATTCATGAATAAAAACTGAAATAGAAGGAATATGAGAGTGAGTATACAGAAGCCAGTGCAGTATAAAAAGAAAATTTATAAAAATTTAAGGAGAATTTTTTTAATGTTTATTTATTTCTGAGAGAGAGAGACATAAAGAGAGAGTAGGGAAGGGGCAGAGAGAGAGGGAGCCACAGAATCTGAAGCAGGCTCCAGGCTTTGAGCTGTCAGCACAGAGCCCAACATGGAGGTTCAACTCACAAACCATGAGGTCATCACCTGAGCTGAAGTTGGACCCCCAACCGACAGAGCCACTCAGCCACCCTTAAACAGAGAGTCAAAAGAATTTTCAAGAAAACTGTTGGGTGTGGCCACGAGTGCTGCCCAATCAGAAAGTCTGGCTGGAGAACCTGGGCAGCCACAGAGGCCACCCTATAGCCCCACTCAGGCCAGGACCAAAGCCAGCAAATCTGCTCAACTGCTGAGCATACCTTACAGCCCCATTGCATCAGGGAGCCCAAATAGTGACCCCAGGGCAGGCTGAGAGCCCAGCCTTATGGCCTTGCCTGATTGCCAAGCACAGCCTACAGATTCACCCAGGCAGGGAGCCCAGCCAATGACCCTGCCCAATTGTGGAGCATAGTGAGCGTTTGGACTCCATCAAGGAACCCAGAGAGCAACTTCACCCAAAAGTGGAACACAGCTAGCAAGCAGCTCATCACAGAGCCCAGCTTGTGACCCCATTTAACTTCAGGACACAGTCTGCCGCCCCACCCGATCATATATATAGTACTGCCTACTGCCCGGCCCAACTGCAAAGCCCTGGCCTGTCTGAACGTGTAGCCCAGCCGGCAGCAGAATCTGCTGGGATATCCCATCACTTTTTGCCATATTTTCTTCACTGGAATTGAATCATTAAGCCCAGACTATACTCAAGGAAAGAATTAAGTTCTAGCTTTTGAGGGGAGGACTATCAAATAATTGGTGGCCATACCTCTAAACTATTACAAACACCAATTAGGTGTTTTTCCAGAAACAGACAATTTGAATTTAAAATTAATATGGAAAAAAAAATAAGCAAGAATATTTAGAAAATAATTGAAAAAATATCATAATATAAGGGAGCTTGCCCTACCATATATTAAGCCATATTACTATGTTTTTATAATTTAAAAATGTAAAAGCACATGAACCAGTGGAAAAAGAATAGAACATCCCAAACAGACCCAAGTACATACAGAAATATACAGAAAGGTTGACTTTTATTTATTTGTTTTTTTAAGTTTATTTATTTATTTTGAGAGAGCGGGGAAGGGGCCTAGAGGGGGAGCGGTCAATGTGGGACTCGAACCCATGAACTGTGAGATCATAACCTGAGCTAAAACCAAGAGTCAGACACTTAATTGACTGAGCCACCCAGGTGCCCCCAAAAGGCAGACTTTTAATAAATGGTGATCAAAAAACTGGGGGAAAAATCACTAGAAGAAGAAACAAACAAAAAACGTAATAAAAATAAATAATCTACAGAGAAAAGCAGGGAACCCAGTGGAGAAGATACAGAGGCAAGGTAGACACCACTGAAAATGACTTCACAGATAGTATTAATTTGGGAAGCACACGTTTCATGTATTTAACAACAATATAAATTAGATAACAGAGAAAAAGGCAATCTTAAAAGCTACAAATACATTTAAGCAAATAAATCTAACTGCATATTGGGTTGGTGACAAGCACATGGAGGATATAGGATCTAGTGAAGAGACGGATTTACAAAAGTGTGGGCAAAATGAAAGATGAAACCAAGAATGGGTGATGCACCCCCGGACTAGGAAGAGAGGGAACAGTTGTCACCATTAGGCTACTAAGGGCCCAGAGAGGACATGACGTGGATGCTGGAATCTAAGGAGATGCATAACGATACGACACAGCCACCCTGTAAGAGCTACAGTCGTAAGCAGAGAAACACAGCCGGCAGTCCAGCAGGAAAAACCAGGGGAGGAAATACCCCAGCTTCACTCTCCTGCCCTTCAAATGTCCTCTCCTCCACAAAGGAGAGCCGGAGAGAAAATGAGTTCAACTATGCCCTTTCTAGGGAGTGCTTCCCACCACACAGAGCAGGATAAAACATTGAGAACAAATGCAGAAGGGCAAAAAGAGAATGTACAGTACCCCAAAGAAATAATGCTAAATTTATTAGGTGAGCTAATGCATAAAGATTATGTGAGAAAAGGCTCTTATTTTTAGGGTTCAAACAATTTCAAAATCTTTAAAAATTTAGAAATATACAAGATGTAGTAAGTTAAAAATTTGGTTGTTGCTGTTTCTGTTTTCCTCATAATTGGGGATGAAATGCATAGTGTTTTATACTGCTGACAAAATGGAAAATTGTCACAATCTTGCTAGAAACCTATTTGGCAATAGGTACCAAGAGGTATAAAAATGCTATAGGCTACAGTCCTCTAAGCTAAAAAATAAGTAGATGGTATAAAAAATGGACACACAAAAACAACCATGGCTGGAGTATTTTAAAAAGCAAATTGTAAGAAACTTAAAATTGAATGATGAGGAAATGTTACCTAACATTTAAGTAGTAATTTTAAATTCAATGTACAAAAAGTTTTAATGACTTGGGGAAATGCTCCACAGCCCTCAGGCTCTTTTAAGTCCTCATGGGACAAACTTAGTATTTCTGTTATTATGCTAACCAATTTATTTTAATCAATATAGAATAGTTAACCTGTTTCATAACTAAAAAATCCATCAGGATAACGCTGAAATGATGTCTCTGTGACCTTTGACTACAAATCACCTCCACTCATTCTTTTGCAAGAACTTATGTATCTATTTAATCAAGTAATAAATTATATCCATCCTTGTTAAAAACACAACAAACCAAATCAGAAAAACCTAGATAACATGAAAGCTTCATTTACCATCACTCCAGACCCTACTCCTTTCCTCAGAGCAAACCAGACTCAGAGCAGGAAATTTAACTTTCCAAAAGTTCATGTATATGTAAAATATATATACATAAGTACATGTATGCCTATGTTATATGTGAGACCTATATATACACATATATAGTTATATGCATATACAGCCAAACACACATTATACATGTGTGTCCATGCATATATAAAAATACATGCACATGCATACATAAATAATCCAATAATAGGTTCATGTAAAATTGCTTTCCATTTTCAAAGGTTTTATCAATTTATATCCTACAAAGTTTTTGCTTACATACTGGCCAAATACAGTCCTCATTTACTTCAAATTTTGTCAATCTTATGGAAGAAAAGTATCTTTGTTATTTTAATTTGCATTACCAACTGTAATAACTTTCATGTTTATCAGTATATCTTCAACAATAAATTGCCTGTTCATATCCATTGTCCATTTTTCTATTTAATTATTTATGTTTAATTCTTTATGTTTTTCCTTTTGATTTATTTGTATTTTTTTTTTAATTTTAGAGAGAGCACATGCTCAAGTGAGGGAGAGGGAATCTTAAGTAGGCTCCATCCTCAACGTGAAACCAGAAGCAAGACTCAATCTCACGACCCTGGGATCATGACCTGAGCTGAAAACAAAGAGTTGGACACTCAAGCAACCGACTGATGGGGATGTGTGTTTTTTTCTTTTTTTAAACGAAGAACATCTATGTCCTGTTATTTTTTTTTTATGATTGCATTATCTTCCCCTAGTATTTTTACTATTTACACATTATATTTTCAATTCTTGTGTATAGTTCCTACAAAAAGATCCATTTTTACTAGATTTTTCCATTTGTTGCCACACAATTTTCCCATTATTTTTATTCAATGTTTTGATCACTTCAATATTAATAAATCGTCTCTTAATTTCTAATTTTAAATAAATAAATATTTAGTTAGATCAGACTTGCCAAAGTTGAATCTATTTTATTGGTCTTTTTTAAAGAATCCATTTTCATTGTATGGTTCAGGACTAATTCATGATTTCCTGCCTTTATTTTTATTAATTTCTTCATTCTATTTTCTTCAGCTTTATTCTATTATTTTCCTAGCATTTTAATTCATATGTTAATTTCTTTTTTAAGTTTTTATTTTCAAATGTATATATATCTCTGAATTTAATTCATATGATATGTTTAAAGCTTTATCTTTCTTCTAAATAGATTTTGAGCTTTTTAGTAGCAAAATTGCCTGGCATGCCATCTGTGTTTTGATATTTACATACAGTCTGAGAGTTGCCTATTATTAGAAAATTTATTTTCATGATTAATATGTCTGGTCTTCTTTAATCTAGTTTTATGCTTTTTATTTATTGTACTTCCCTTACATTTTACTTTATTTAATTTTGCCCTTGCGATTTGAAAATAAGTATACTGTTTTCGTTTTATAACTGTTAAATTTGTATTTTTTAAAATATTGAAACCTGGGGCACCTGGGGGGCTCAGTCGGTTGAGCGTCCAACTTCGACTTAGGTCATGATCTCACAGTTAGTGAGTTCGAGCCCCGCGTTGGGCTCTGTCCTGACAGCTCCAAGCCTGGGGCCTGCTTTGGATTCTGTCTCCCTCTCTCTCTGCTCCTCCCCAACTCATGCTCTGTCTCTCTCTCAAAAATAAATAAACAGTAAAAAAAATTAAGATATTGAAACCTGGTGTCTCCTACTTATGAATATCTATCATTTAAGAACATATCCTGACTGCTACTATGTAGAATGAGAAAACTACCCAATATTTTATTCCACTTCTACTCTTCCATATTTTCATTTTTTGTTGTAATCTCTATTGAAACCTTGCTTATCATTTCAAGCTACTTATTATTATAATTATTTATAACACTTTTGCATTTTTCCATTACTTTTCTTAGCACCACTTTCAAATTCATTGTTAAAACACTTATTCCACTGAAGTAATGAGTACCACTTTTAAGTTTTTGATAATGGTTTCCTTTCAGAATGGAATGAAGGCCAGCGGTTTAGTCTCCATTTCCTTTTCCCCATGTAAATGGAAACCATCACAACCTTTTCCCTTGTTAAAACCCCTTACAGAAGATCTTCAACCCAGTGTGCCAAGAATGGGTTACAGGAATGATGACAAGGGTCGGAATCACCCAGCCCTGTGGGCGGTTGAACAAACACCCTGGTCTTGGAACTCCACACTAGTCACCCGGCTGCAAACAGCACTGAGCATTTACCATGCAACACTTCATTTCCTCTGCGATGCCACATTGCAAAGACCTGCTAGAAAGTCCTGCTATAAATGCTGCTCTATTGCTTTCTCTTCAAAGTTGTGGAAAAAGTTTGAAATCCAGATGTTTTCTCCTTATTGTATTTAATGTATTTCTGCATCCTAGATATGTGTGGGTTTCTTTTTCATTGTTAAGTATCCGAGCTTTTATCAGAATGTGTTTATATTCCATTCCTTTTAGTAACATTTGACAAATCATGGGCCATTTGAGTTTACAGAGTAAGTTTATTCTTTAGTTCGGAATGTTTTCTCTCATAATCCTTTTGCATATTTCTTGTAGATCATTTATTCTAATTCTTCAGAAAAACAGCAAGTTTTCAATATTTTTCTGTTCGTCTTTTATATTTATCATCTTTCCATTAATTTGTTTTTACCTCTTTTTCTTTTCCTCTGCATTCTAGACAACTTCTTAATTTAATCTTTTTTGTAATTCTTGATCTTCTGCTATGTCAGGCCTGTTCTTTGTCTACAACAGGTAAAAATTTTATTTCTACTTTTAAAAAATTATAACATTTTTATTTACCGTACCTAACAACTTTTATATTACCTTATATGTCTTGGCACACATATTTTTTCATCTCTGTTATCTTATGTCCTCTCTTTCCTATAATATTTTATAAAATTTAATTGAGTTCAAAAATTTCTAGTGATGAAAGCTACAATGAAATATGTATATATTTGTTATGTATGTATAATTTATCTTTTCTTCTGGTTAACAAATCTGTTTATAACTTCCAATTTTTGTTTGTTTGTTTTTCTTTTACATTTGCCAAAACGGTGACAATTCCATGCCAGCATCTCCTTTTCCCCAAACAAACAACTATCTGATTTAGGCACCTCATTCTTTGATTGAATGCCATTGTCTTCCTCTCATTTGATCTGAAGTTGTAAAGTTAGTTGATTGGTTGTTTTTTCAGTCAACTAGAAGGCTGAGAAATACAAAGAACTGTAGCCAGTGGAAAGACTGCCTTTTAGTGTTCCTATAAATAGAAAAGATAAAAATATCTTTGGTTACAGGTCAGATCCTGTATCCTAGTGCTGTTACCTAGTGCTGTATCCTAGTGCTTTTTTATTTCAAAAAAGAATTTCTGTGTTTGGAAAAAAAAATAAGTAAATCTGTCAAAATCTGTTGTCACTCACCCTCTGCTTCTACCTTCCTCCACAAGATCTGGCCTCTGGCATGTCTATCCCCAAATTTCACCCGGTCCCCTTCAAAAGGAGGCCACACCACAGAGGAGCCTGAAGCTTTGGGCAGATACTCTTTTCCTTTCCAAAGTTAAAGCCCTAGAATATACACTTGAGTTTATTTGGATCCCAAGTCCATATCTTTTTCTACTACAGATAACTGGCCCTCACACTCATATGAACACCTTTAAAGAGTCTTCCATCCCCATTGTGCCCAAACATTGTTAAACTAATAGCTGTTTGCTTGCTCACTGCCTGCATGACTGCTGGATTGATTAGAGGAGCCCCTATTACTACAAGCAGGCTAGTGTTTGGGATGCCCCTTTCACATAAAGATTCTTATTGTTGATCATGAGGATTCCTGGAGCATGTGTGATTATATTTCAATATACCAGTCAATGAAAAACATGGTATCCCTATCTCAGTAAAAATTCCAACTATGTATTCTATCCAATCAAAAGTATCTGCTGGATTTCACTCTGTTTCTTTCAAGGTGATAAAAAGGTAAGTGATCAGTGGGGAATCTGTAGATACAGTTTTAACATGATGTTGAAAAGAAAGTATGGGCACCAGGTCAGACTTGTGACCCATTTAGGGTACAGAAAGGCCTTTCGTTATGGGATATTCTGCCCATAAGACTGAGTTCAGGGCTGGCCAATAGAATGTTATGCAATGATGGACACGTTCTATATCAATACATTTGATACACTAGCCATTAGCCTCTGGTGACTGTTGAGCACTTGAAATATGCCAGAATGACTGGCATACAGAGGACTGTATTTTAAATTTTATTTAATTTTATTTAATTTTAATTTAAATATCCACATACATTGTACAGCCCACAGCTAATCAAATCATTGACTTATTTTTAGCCAACTTTTCTCCCCTAAATCTAATCTCCCAATTATCCCCAAAGCCACTGGAGTTTATTTCAAAAAGATTTTGAAGCAGGTATTGCCTTTACTACAGTTTTTCCCTAAGAGATCACTCTCAATTTTAAAGGACATCGTGTATTAGGTCTAGAAGGTTGAAGGGCATTGACCTCTTCTCTCCAAGAATTCTGAGCCTTATCTAACAGTGAGACCACAACATATCATCAAATATGAGTTAGCTGGAGGACTGGGACCCCTACAAACTTGACAAGAACATTAGGAAGGAACTGAGCTCTTTTATCTTCACATTGTTTTTTCTTCCCCCTCCAGAGTCCCTTCTATTCATAGAAGAGTTCTGAAGAGTTTACCATCACTGATCTCAGTGGTCCTCATCCTCCCTTCCCAAGAACCAGCAAGATCCGATCTCATAAAAACAAACACCGAAACCTCATGTTATTTTTTAAATGTGTGAGTCTTACTATAGTAGATATTCAATTTCGAATCTCACCGTGTCTGTAAAGTAGTGCATTTTCATTGTCTCTCACCATTTTCCACTTCTGAGTTTAAAAACAAAACGAAACAAAACTTTCTGCCTAATGACATATTTTATGCACAGCATGTGGTTATAATTAAAATAATACCATTCATTCCACATACAAACTATTTTTCATCTTGGGAAAAACACTGATTACTCCCAAGGAACATTGCTGCATGGTAGTTATTACTTCACCATTTCACAGATGAAGAGTGGGAAAAAGAAATAAATACAGACTAAAAGGAGTATCTGTGTGGATGCAAGAATCAAAGTTAGACGTTTAAGGTGTGTGATTTTTCATCTCAACCTCAGACCTGTTCTCTCTCCATTTAGGGTTGTAACCATAAATCACCCTCAATTAATTGTGAGCATATTTTACATAGTAAATCTAAACTCCTACCAACAGACAGCCTTCCTCTAACCAGAAAGAAGAAAGAAAGAAAGAAAGAAAGAAAGAAAGAAAGAAAGAAAGAAAGAAAGAAAGAAAGAAAGGAAAGAAAAAAGAAAGGGAGGCTGTAATTAGCCAGATTATCTTCTTAATTTCATCAACTATTTTGTTGACTGGTTCCATGGGAAAGACTCAGAAGTGGATATTTGTGGAGCAAGGTAATTGCTACTTCCTCCCTGACCTTGTTTTAGTAATCTAGAAAATATCATGAAACCACAAATCTTATGCACCATCACGATTTACAAATTATCCACACACAAAAATGGCAGTTTCTGCCCCAAATTTCTATCACCTACAGAACCTGCCTCATCACTACAAAGATAACTATACATGATGGTGTGTGGATGGGAGGGCTTGTAACTATTTGGGAATCTTTAGGTTCATAAGGAAGAGGGGAACTTTTCTCAAAAGAAACATCAAATTTTCTTTTCTCACAAGAAAATAAGATCTTTGAAGATTTTACTTGAGTGGAGAATCTCAGTTATAAAAATCCTGTCCACGTGGGGGTGCCTGGGTGGCTCAGTCAGTTAAGCCCCCCAACTTGAGCTCAGGTCATGATCTCAGGGTTTGTGGGTTTGAGCCCCGCATCGGGATCTGTACTGACAGCTCGAAGCCTGCAGCCTGCTTCATATACTGTGTCTCCCTTTCTCTCTACCCCTCTCCTGCTCACTCTTCTCTCTCAACAATGAATACACGTTAAAATTTTTTTTTTTTTTTAAATCCTGTCCATGTGGTTGTACCTATGCCCAACATATCTCTTTCCTTCCTAACTATACTTATCTTAGAAACCCTTTCTCTCTCTCATAATGGCTAAAATTGTGCCAATAGAGTTTTATTTCAGTGAATAATGTTCTTTTAAAATCCAAATTTTTGGAGAATATTATACATCTATCCCTTTACCAAGCTATATTAGAGAAATTCGACGTTAAATTTGTGGGGCAGCAAAATAACAATTATGTGCAATAGAGCAGACATATATGACATGGCAAATGTAGGCTGGTGGTCTTCAGACTATACCATATGTAATATCACATTCTAGAATTTGAGAGAAATGCACAGTGTGGGGCCCCACCCCAGAGACTCTAAATCGGCAGGTTTGAAATAGGCATAGGAATTTGCGTTCAGGCAAGTTTCTTAAGGTGATTCCATGCCTCATGCTCAATTCCAGGAAACGTTGTCCTCTGAAGGTGTGCACAGCACAATCCATGCACTCTACATGGGGCCCTGGGCATCACTCATTCTCATAAGTGCTTAGGTAATTTGAATTAATGGAACATGGGGTATCATAAGGAAAGGGCTAAAATGGAAAGACAGCTGAATATTTGACAATGGCCCAGTGTCAAAGGTGTACTTTGCCATTTAAAAATTTCATTGAAGTTAGGCTTTGTACCCAGGAGAGTAGCAACCTTTTGTTTTCTTCCTCTTCTTCTTCATCCTCCTGCTCCTCTTCTACAAAACTCCCTATTCTCCCAGCCTGGAACCTGCTTTATGTAGTTCCATATCACCTAGACAAAATAATTTTTCTATGTTGCCTTGGGAGTCCATCTATCATCTTTAACATTACTTCAATAAGAAAGCTTATAAAGTACAAAGAATCCAACACACATTTCCCTAAGATAGAAATTTAAATGCATACTAAAAAGAAACCAGACAGATAAGACTCCTAGAGAAAAATAAAGCAACTCTACATTATCAAGAAGCAGCATGTAAACTGATTAACTTTTCTCTCAAAAAGAAAAAAAATCAGGAGGAACATATTAGGGAGTCACTGCCACATTCTAGGGTTTCCCAAATCTTTGTAATTGTTCCTTAGAAAGTTTCAATTAAAGTGTTCTAAATTTTTAAAATGCAATATAAACTCATTACCAGATAAGCACAAAGGAATATTCTAAAGTCACTTATGAATGGATTTTGGATTATTCATCTGCTTCTTTCCATTAGGACAGCCAAACTGTAATTAATGCCTTTATTCCCGTGTTACATAAAGCGTGGAAGTCAGACGTGCAGCATCCGCATCCCCACCACACACCAGCTGAATCCAAATCTACATTTCAACAAGTTTTCTGGTGATTCAGATGTACATCAATACTTGAAAAGCACCATTCTGTCACATCAGGACTTAACCTCTGAGGGACCTCAGAGACTGTATGCTATGGGTACTCTCCGATGTTGGTGATATTAAGTATCCATGGGGGGGTCTGAATACTTATAGAGATTGTGACTTTAGAATGCATTTTCAGAAATAAATCCATTTTTATGAATGCAAGTTTATACAAGAAAGATGTTCTTGGGGCTCCTAGGTTGCTCAGTTGGTTAAGTGGCCTACTTCGGCTCAGGTCACAATCTCACAATTCGTGAATTCAAGCCCATATGGGGCTCTGTGCTGACAGCTTGGAGCCTGGAGCGTGCTTCATATTCTGTCTCCCTCTCTCTCTGTCCCTCTCTCCTACCTCTAAGTCTCTCTCAAAATAAATTTAAAAAAACATTTTAAAAAATATTTTCTTATTTACATTTTAATTCCTACTAACGATTCCTACTAAAGTCCTCAACTTGGTGGTTGACCCATGGGTAGTTACTGGCAGAGTCTCTTTTAAAAGACAGTAGGACCAAATATCATACTAGCTAAGGGGTTTTAATACATGTTCAAAAGCACATTTTACTGCAAAATAAATGCCTGTTCCACCCCTGTGCAGTAGTAAACCTAATAATTAGAGTGCCTGATGATTGGCCACTTTGTATGAAAATACAGAAGAGAAAACTGTTACATTGAGCATCCATAAATGTTTTTGGTTGTGAAATCCAGAAAGAAATTTTAATTGTTGGCTTCATAATTCCCCATCTCAAACATCCTAAACCATCAATAAAAAACACCAACAAAACTGTGAAAATACATACAATAAAGTGGGTGGGGGAGATGAAGCAAAGGATAAGAGGGTTCATCCAAAACTGATAATTTTTAAATTTCTCTTTTTAATTTAAACCATTTATTTTGCTTGGTCACTGGCTTCCTAGAAGGTAGGCTCCAGATCCTCAAAACTGGGATTTGATTTCTGATAGCTTAATCCTGACATCAGCTATGGGTTTATCATGGGTCAAGGACAGAGTTTCTGTTCTTTGGGAAATATTTCCTTCACTTTATCCCTTAACTATAACTGTAGCCCATACCGAGCCGATCAGCATTAAAATATTCAGAGTTTTTAAAAGCAACATGCAAAAAAGTTTAAGTAGATGAACACAAAGCCATCAGCATAAACAATTTAAAACACTTTCCTTTAATGAATTCATTATGTATGTGATGAAAAGGCTTATTTTTATTCACCATAACGAAACACCAAAAAGACAATTTTGATGACCCAATTTTTGCTCATTTAAATTATTTTATCTTTAATTTATTTTGATTTACTGATTTCTTATTGGTAACTTTACATTATTCCGATTTATGACAATCTGATTTCTTCTCACATCATTCTTACATTGATAATTTCAATCATTTTAACAGTCTCTTTTCTAACATTTTGATATTTTCTAATCAACTACAGTATTGTAAGTAACCAACTTCTCACAGACAGGATTTGGACCTACCATTAGTATGGAAATGTCATACATTCAGCAGAAAAAGTTCACTGCTAGTATTATTTTTTGAAAAATACATACCATTACTTATATGAATAGAGCAAAGGAAGATAGATATTTGTGATTTGGCTCTTATAACTCAAAATCTTCATTTATGGTTTATAATTGCATATATTTAGTTTGGCTAATGTATGGAGGATAAATATAGCTAGATATAACTTTTGAGCAGAAATAAATATAGCTTGATTTATAGGACAATGCTTTTATTAGGAGTTAAAAGCTTAGCTATCTCTGTAAATATACAAACAGATATATGCAACCATGTGCAGTGGGTGTAGAGTCTATCAAGTAGCTTAATGTTATCAAAATACTCCAGTGATAATGAAACTCAAGCCTCAGAGGACAGTAAGAATATTATTCCATATAATGTATTATGCATCAATAGTTTCAGGCGGGCAAATCCTACCAGCCACTCAGGCCACCACAACAGTTAGTGAAAAGAATATTAACTGATTCATGAAATGGAAAAATAGAGAGAAGAAAGGGAAACCAAAGAGAAATCCCTACATTGCTCCTTTTTTTTCTTTTTTTTCTTTTTTTCCCCTTCTGGCCATCGTTTTCAGTCCACCCGGAGTCCCATGGTTCTACTCTATAGACTCTATGCTCCCACCCTCCACTCTCCAAATCTGCATCTGACCCTCCCTCTGCCTCCACTTCTCTTCTTTCATCCTTTTTTTTTAATTTGCCATCAACACTCAAAGCCAAGTATGTACTTGTTGTCATTCAGTCCCAGATATTGACTTGTTAAAGCCTCTAATTCAAATCAATCCACTATTATGACCATACTCTAATTCCATTAGATTAATGATTAATATGTATCCCACAGCCTATGACATTAATTCCACCTAAGCAATATTCTTTTTTTTTCCTGCATAGAAAAAGTACTTTGTCACAAGCAACAAATTTTAAAGATTTGCTGAAGTCCCTTTGCCCTGTAATAGTATCTAGTTGTCATTTCAGGAAAGATAAATTGGGTCCATTATCAGGAAATAGTGGCTATTGCCAATTTTTAACACCAAAACTGCACCCTGATCTTCAAAATCCCTTTCTATTGATTTCTCTCATATCAGATTATGTTGCACAGACATATTTTACACAATTTAAGATCATTTATCTTTGCTTCATAAGAAATCGAACAGTTTTTATTGATGTTTACTCGGGGGCATGTGCTTCATTTCTCGTGTAACATACGAAAAACTAATGTACTCTTAATAGCAGACAGATTACACAAATTTGCATGGGTATTTTGAAAAGATAATACCAAACGGGTTGAAGTAGCACAGAGAGAAAATTTTTTCAACTTCATTATTTTCCAAAGCAGCAAGATTACCAACCAGCTTTGCAAAACTTTCCCTGTTGAGCTTAAACATACTACATGCTCAAGTGTTTTAATTTGAATTTTTAAATATGGAGGAGGACTTGCTCCTGAGTATCAGGAATTTGTCAACTTAATTACACAATCCCAGTAGTTTTGTGAGGACACATTAGTAATTTCCTCCTGGCTTTGCTAGCCCCTTGCTTCCCAGCCTTGTATTCTGAAGGTCTCTTGCTCTTTGCTTCTCACCTCTTTGACTTACAGACTCTGCTGGGAAGGAGTTTCCTTATCAGGCACACATCACAGAGATATGTTAATATGCCTGCTCACCTTTTTATTGTTGCTATTTACCTAAAGACAAGAATTCCATGTAATTTTTAAAAACTGATTGTCAAAAATTAAATGTTCAATAGGAATGCTGTGGAAATTTTGTGAAATAAATTTGGTGGGTGCAATGGGGCTTTCTGTTCATTTGTAGTTCATTTTTTTAAAAAGCCTTAACATTTTAGGCACAGTGACCCAATGAAACAATATCACATGATATATGTCCATATACATGTGTGTGTATGTGCATATGCATATATGTATAAAAACATTCGACATGTATACTTTTTTTAAACGTGAAGAGAAAGAATTGAGAAGTAAGTCTTCTTACTCCTTCAGCTTTCCAGTTAGGACCTATCTGAGCTTGTTTTCCTACACCCTTTGTCTCCTGATAGCTGCTCCCATCCACTCCCCATGCCCCTTGGTGTGATCCAAGAAACAAAATGTTGCAATCCAATACTATGCCTCAAACAGTCCCCATCACACAGTAATGTCACAAGGATTATGAGAAAAAGTCATCCAAAATATAATTAGCCCCCTTTTGTCATTGCCATACAATGACATTTACAGTAGTCTTTTTATGATAAATATAAAGCATTCAACCCATACCTATTTTTTTAAAACAAGAGTACAATTCAATAGTCTATTGTTGAAACCTTAACTAGCTTTTGCAAGCTAGACTCGAAATTATACACTGAACCTAAATTATGTTTGAAATTGGCTCCTTTATATAGTTTAGAACAAATGATTTCCAGATGAGAGTCAAAACTCAAAAATAGAGCCTAGAATTCAGAACTGTTCTGTTGGATTATAGAATTTGTAGGCTAAGGCAAAATGAAGGCTCAAAATCTGCTGAAAGCATGTATTTTTGGTCTCTGCTCCTAGGAGAATGTTCATGATAGATGCTATGGAATTTCTGTCAACTCCTAAAATAACCAAATATTCTACTTTTGGAAACCTAAATAAATAAAAAGAAACGCAGCTTCTTTCACATAACAGCATAAAGTTAAAAATCAAAGTTTGGAGCTAAATCCATTAGCTGGAACAGTTCAGAGCAGATCGAGGCACATGGGCTGCATTGCCTCTATGCTCCCATTCCTTCCACGTTTTGGATTTTTTCTCCCTCTATTACCAGATGTATAGTCTCCTGCCTTGGGAAAGGGAAATATAAAAACAGTGCATGTGCTTCATGCTTTCACAGAATGTTTCTCTTTTCCCAGACCAAAAATGTTGCAGAATCATAAAATAATTTCAGATTCACATTTTTTGTGACTTTATCTATCCCTATTTCAGCACAGAGAATGTATGCAGTAGCTTACTGATGTAGAGACAATGCAATATAGAAGAAAAAGGCCAGAATTTTGATTTGGGAGAACTGGAGTTGAATTCCAACTACATTGTCTACTAACAAGGAAAAATCTCTCTGAGCTTCAATTTTCTCTTCTGCAAAATGAGAATACTACCTCGTTTTCAAGAATGTTGAAAGGGTCAAAACTAATGTACATAAAGTCAATAACATAGTCGTTGACACATAATAGGTGGTCAACGTGAGACCTGTTATGTTACTGGTATAATAGGAACAAACAGAATTCCCAGGCCTGAATTCTCATTTATTCTGCAATACCTCCCTGGATCTCTCTAGATCCAAGAGTCTCAAAGGTACCTATCATAATTGCTACTTATCTCTAATCTCCCTGTAAGAAGACACCCTGTTTCACTACAGATTTAGGTCTGCACTGGAACTTGGTAGTCACAATGCTGGAACAAATGGAAAACTAGCCACCCTCACATGGATCAGCTAAGCCACACATGACCTTTTCCACCTTTGCAGTGTTCCTTTTGACAAACCTTATCGTAACCTACATTTTAAAAGTACCAATAGTTTTTCATGCCTCGGCTTCATTGCTGGTGCAGGCCACAAGCTGTACTCACCTTGTGCCCCAACTCCCTACCCCCGACCTTAGCCAGGTCTTCTAGGCTCTGTGTGGTGGGCCTCAGGGTAGGGTGGCCAGCATGGACTCTGGAGGCTGGGGCTGCACCCCCTAGTTCGTATCTCTGAGACACTCGGGCCTGTGCGCTCAGAAGCCACCTTGATGAGGCCCCATGGCCCCAGGCCAGTCTGTAACATCACCTCTTCTGAATGTGCCACAAAGCAGATCCTTGACTCCCCACCCAGGCCTCCAGACCTGGCACAGAGGGACAAGGTCACCTCCTGCCTCACCTCCCTTTCGCCTTAATCACCAAGCACCTTTTCCCATACAGTCATTGACTGAGGAAGACTCGGAAACTGCCGGGCCACACAAGCCAAGCCACGGACGCATGGGCAATCACCAGAAGCAGCCAGGAGACCAGGGTAATGCGAGTGGCAGCCACCACCATAGGATCAACTTCGACAAATATCACCTACATCACTTTGGAAAAGTTGGTAGGAGGCATTACCAGGTAAAGAGGAACCAGAGCTCTGCCCAACTGATAACCTTGATACAGCGTGGACTTTAGTCGGTGAGCAGACACGGGTACATGCTGTCAAAAACAAGACTGGAGCTGCTCCCATCACTGATGTGGTCCGATCGGGCTACTGCAAAGTTTTGGGGAAGGGAAAGCTCTCCAGACAGCCTGTCATCGTGAAGGCCAGATTCTTCCATAGAACAGAGGAGAAGATTAAGGGGCAGTGGGGGCCAGATGCATCCTGGTAGCTTGAAGCCTTGTGAAGGGAGGTTCATTAAATGCTAACAGGTGCTTTTCAATCAATCAATCAAGTACCAATAAATTATAGATAAATATGTACCTGTGGTGCAAAGTCTGTTTGAATAAAAACTACACTAGACACACGAGGAAATAAATCTGACCAATCTGTCTCTCTTCCCCCACTATTTCTCTTGTCTTCTTCCTTGCCCCTTTCTCACCCATGGAAGGGCCAATTCTAACCTTACTCCACATCCCACCTCAAAGGTCACCTCTTCCTTGAAGTCTCAAGGGGCAATTCCAGCCTCCTTTACCATATCATACTACAGTTACATATTTTTCTTGGTACTTATTATTGGCAAACAAGTGCAAAGCTGTCGCCCCTGCAATTACACATGCCAGGAAGCTGGCAATGGCTTTCATCTTCTTCGTCTGTAACAGGAAGTCATCTCAACAGTCACATTGGCCGGCCACATACCTTCTGTTCCTTCTGTCATTCCCTTCATTCCTGACCTTTCGTGACCTGGCACTGCTCACTTGGCCCACTGCAAAGCCTGGAAATTGGTCTTCCTGCCTCCAGGTCTGCACCTCGGCTATTTTTCTCCACACTATTAACAGAATGTTCTGTTTAAAGTACCAATCTCATCATAGCACCAACTCTGTAGGTCTTTTTCTTTGCATTATCTACTTCATAAAATCCCAAGGCTGGGGCATGGCTGCATGTTCTGTCCTGAAAGGGGAGGTTAGGGCAGGGGCTGAGAGCTTGAGGTTCAGAACTGTGCTCTCTGGAGCTTACAGCCTGGCTCTTCCACTGGCCAGCCACGGGACTTGGGCACTTAGCCATTGCTTTTAGCTTCAACTTCTCCCTATAAAATGAAGATCTGGGGGGAGCATTAAGTGCAATAATGAATCTATACTGATGAGCAGAGGATCTCCCCCATATCAGTCGCTTGGCAAACGGTCATCATTCATAAAGCAACCCTCTGCTTGCAGCTCTACCCGCATCTACTAAGCCCGCATCCTACTCCACATGCTGGCAGTTCCCAGGTGGAGTTCGACTCTCTCAGGACTCCCCATCCCTGCTCACTTTATTAATAGGAGCAATAATAATATGTAGCAGGAGTGACTCTGTGCCCACAATCTTGGGCATGCAAGCAATAAGCCTTATTTTATTACAACCTAAGATAGATTTTTATTTTGAGCTCCTTTCCTCCAGGGAGTGGAAACTTACTATCCATCAATTCACGAATCCACCTTCCTCTTACCATCTCCAGGGGGCCATGTCTAAGTTCCGAGACATTCGTCTAGCACAAGGGGATTCAGTGATGTTCATCAATCCAAGCTCGCATCCCTTCATCTAGCCTTTGGTCATTGGTAGGCACTTCCAGGAACTTTCCTTGTTATTTCTATGCCCTTCTTGGCCACTCAAAACTTGTTCACTCTATAACTCTGGAGACAGTCTCTGACATTTCCGCCTCGACCTCCCAGACAATGATTTCTTGTCTGGAGTCCTGCCATCTCCCTGAGTATAATCGTGTCTGCGTGTGGAAACCCCAGGTCCTCTGCAGAGGCTTTGGCCTCCCTCTCCCACACCTCTTGGTGGTGGGAGTGGAGGAAAAGTACAAGGTCCCTTCTGAGGGATCCTCCAGCTGAGACTCCATGACTCCATCTAGTCTGACTTGGAGGAGTTTTTCCCAAATCTTAAGTCCTTTGGAGTCTATTCATTTTACACCCCACAGATTTTTTTCTGCTTATAGCTGTAACAAATTTTTCATAGAAACGGTGAAATCAACAACCTACCTGCTCCAGTTTGGAAAAGTAGAGTGATAATAGGCAATCTTGAAAGAAAAATGTTGCTTAAATTTCAAAATATTATCACAATGCAATATTAAAAATAGCTAACATTTACTGGGTGAGTTAGACAAATGCATCCGCATACAATTTACAGTCTGTATCAGTCAGGGTCCCAGCAGACAACAGATGGTGCGCTCAAATTAAGATACTGTGAGTAGGGTTTAATAAAGGGACTATTTACAAACTTGTGGCAAGGGTGTAGATAAACCCAAAGATAATGCAGTTCCCTGGGGCTAAGGATGGTGTGGCTTAGGTTACTTTCCCTAGACCCAAAGAGACAAAACCAGGGAGCAGTAAATGGAAGCCAGAATGAGAGAGTCCTGGAGAACAGCCACCTTGAAAGGAGCAGTGGCCTGTATTTAAGAGATAGGTGGCCAGAGGGAACCTTGCCAGGCAGAAGCCTATGGAATAAATAACACCACTGCACTCTCTGCCCTCCATCACATCTCCTTCCAGAGCTCACCAACAGGAAGTTAGGACACAAGGGAGACCTACAGATGCAGCCCATGCAGGTAGGTTTTGTGGAGCTGAGAGAAAAACGGAGAAGAATGGAAAGTGGTTCCAGAGGGTCGGATGGAAGATATCCAGCCCATGGTCCATGAGAAAACTCCCATGTAGTTGTCAACTTGGGCTGAGTCAGCTCTAGCTGCTCTGACAAAATGCTGTAGGCTGGACAACTTAAACAACAAGCATTTCATTCTCACAGTTCTGGAGGCTGCAAGTATGAGATCAGGATGCCAGACCAGTCAGGTTCTGGTGGGAGCTCTCTTCCTGACTTGTTGATGGTCCCCTCCTTGAGACCCATTCACATGGTCTTGCCTCTGTGCATGCATGTGGAGAGAGAGACAGACAGACAGACAGACAGAGAGAGCCACCGAGAGAGAGGGGGAGGGAGAGAGAGACATCGGGGGGGGGGGGGCGGGGAGAGACACTGAGAGAGAAAGAGAGGGAGAAAGAGATATCTAACTCCATCAGGAAGGCCCTACCTTCATGAGGTAATCTAACCTTAATTACCTCCAAAGACCGCATCTCCAAATACCATCACCTTGGGGGTCAGAGCTTCAATGTATGAATTTAGAGGGGACACAAACACTCAGTCCTTGGCAAACCCAGATAATGCTTTCTTAGTGATGCCTTCCTCATCTAGCAGAACTGACCATTCTTGCATTTACCCAATGTTGCAATATTTGGTGCATACAGTATGTCCTCTGTGAAGGACATACACACACTGTATTCTATCTGTGTGCATCTGTTTTTCTCTTTCACCAGACCCAGTGCCTTGAGAGGGGAGAGAAGGTTTTGCTTGTGTGTGTGTGTGTGTGTGTGTGTGTGTGTGTGTGTGAGAGAGAGAGAGAGAGACAGAGAGAGAGACAGAGAGAGAGACAGAGAGAGAGACAGAGAGAGACACAGAGAGAGACAGAAATACCAATGACAGTGCCTAAAATATAGAATATAGTCTGCTGGCTAAATGAACAGATAAGTGAATAAATGCTTTTTCTCCATTGCTCAGGATCAAACTCCCTAAAGGACAATCCTTTCCCAGATAAATAAACTAATTCATGGTATCTTCTCTCTTTTCCTGATAAAATATGTGTTGTTTAATCATGGCCTTCTATAGGTAATACCCTGGCCTTTGTCAAATACAAACTGATTTGGTCTGATATTGTGAATTTTAGGCATAGCAAGAGAAAGTGGAGGAGACGTTTGTGGCAGGGTGATAAAATATATACTATATCTATTTGGAAGCAGGCATGTCTATGAAGTTCCCTAACTTGTCAACTAGAGCTTACTGGAATTGAATGCAAAAGTTAACATGAATTCAGCAGGAAACCCTTATATATAATACTATCTAAAGTTATGGTACAACTTGATGTATTTTTTTGCCAGAATAAAGTTTTCTGGTTTTGAATAAAGTAAATATCTACCAATAAATTGGTGTTACCGATCAATGACCTAGTTCACGCAGAAGTGCAAACACAGCTGTGCAGTCAGTGCACTGCC
The DNA here is from genome assembly GCF_024362965.1 of Panthera pardus. NCBI lineage: Eukaryota > Metazoa > Chordata > Mammalia > Carnivora > Felidae > Panthera > Panthera pardus. Next base: position 45,030,890 of record NW_026526710.1, on the reverse strand, counting down.
CAAAGACCCTTGATCAAGAAGGGGAAGAAGATGACTCTTCTCACTAAATTTGGGCCTTGACATGGGCTGCATATACCTGAAGAAAGGGTGCTTTTTTTCTTCACCTGAAGATGTAATTAATGGACCCCAACCTAGAGAAGGCACCTTTTTCAACTTGCTGAGAGCTCTCTATCTGCTGGCAGCAGCTCTGACCCCAAGCTCACTGCAAATTCAATATTCCCCAATAAGCTCTTCATCCCATGCTTCTCTCTTTTCACAGCACAATCATTATCTTCAGTGTGCTTGTTCAAGATCAGGGTATTATTTTTGGACCTTATCATCTCCTTTAACCTCTCTATCAATTACCAATTTAAATTCTCTTAATAAAATGAGGAGAGATGTGAACAGAGGGTATGTTGTATACTATTGAGTGCCAGGGACTACAGTAGCTGTTTACAAAGAGTAAAAAAAGAATATAAGACAAAGACCAGGCTCTCAAAAATTGAGTCATTTCTTTTGGGAGATAAAAGATAAATCCATGGAATAACAAATAACTGGAAACAATGATAAGCACAGAAATAGTCACTACAGACCCCGTGTGCCCCTGGCTCAGGGCCTCTGTTTCCCTGTCATCCCCATGCCTCTGTTGATCTCTAAGAGGGGGGACTAAGGGGCATTTAGTGGGCTCTAGCTCCACCAGCCGTCTTCTTCTGTTGCCACCCAGCACAACTATTGATATTTTCTAAATCTTCTGCAGGAAGTAAATATGGGTATTTTTACAAAATCTTATTATGTTTATAAAATATTTATTTATTTTGGAGAAAGCACAAGTAAGGGAGGGGCAGACAAAGGGGGACAGAGAATCTGGAGCGGGCTCTGCGCTGACAGGCTGACAGCAGCGAGCCCAACGTGGGGCTCGAACTCAGGAACTGCGAGATCATGACCTGAGCCGAAGTCGGACACTCAACCAACTGAGCCACCAGGCGCCCCAGAAAATCTTTCTATTTTTAATAATGGAAAAGAAGCTAAGTAAAAACAAACAATGTGTGTGATATGCAAATGCATGTTTAGGACAAGCCTCTCCAAATATTTTACTCACGTTCTTCCAAAAATAATTTTTTAAAGATTTACAGCACTTCACATTTTTGACATCTAAAGTTTTTCAACAGATCTTTAGGTAGTTGCAAAGGATGTAATTTCTGGCATGTTGTAAATATTGACTTGTTTCAGGAAAACTGTTACGGAGCGCATTTCAATATACCCAATGGAAAGTTACCAGAACAAGCTGATACCCTTCAACATCTGTTTTAAAAATACATGACCAAACTTTTTTACATCATTCCTTTTCTCCTTGAATTCATATTCACATTCCATTTCACTGCAGAATTTTATCCTACAATATATTATAATGTATTTTTATGCACAAAGATTTATACTTGATAACCCATCCATACATTTCTATTTTCCAGAATCATAAGATCCAAATATTTGAGTTAAATTAATATTTTGATAATTATTATATAATTAGTCAAACCAACATAAAAGCATCTGATATTTTGATAAGTGGTAAGTATGCGATGTTGAGTGTTACCAGAAATACATAACTTAGTAAAAGAGACAAAACTTTTAAAAACATTAGTTCATGTATCATAATAATTATCACTAGAATACGATGCGGTTCTGTAGCAACACTATTCATTTTACTTACATGTGGAAGTGGGTATTTGGCAGTCTTGTTCAAATAAATAAACAGGAATAAGTCTTTTTTCCCCTGTAGTAACATCACTCAATTATTTAAACTACCTCCAAGTTTTATGTAAAAAAAAAATCACACCTTATCAAAATCAAAATTAATAATCAAGTGTCAGCCTGCTTGGGTTCTTCTTTACAGTTTGTTAAAAGAAATACATTGGCAACCACTTGTCTTGTAAAGGATTTATTACCAGCTTCTTCATTAGGGGCTCTCTTTTCCTTACTATCCACAACAGTATTTAGGATTGCTTCCTTGTTTGACATGTAGGAGATTTACCCAGCCCAGAGCTGTACACAAGCAAGAGGCTCTGGGCTGATGAGAAGAAATGTTCTTTTTGAAAGTGGGAAAGGGGTCATGGTTAAAGGAGAGATAAGATCTAAGAACCAACATGGCATCTCAACCACAGATCGGTTTTTGGAAAAAAGTAAAAATGAAAGTTGAGGGTTTAGAAATTCATTCCCTTAACACTATGCCCTTGAAAAGCTTGTACAGAAACTCAAGGATACTCATACTTCATTTTAAGCCTACCACCCCAAACTATACTTTTCCAACCATATTAGATGGCCTAAGGCCTTCTCCTGAAACAGATTTCAGCAGGCCACACCCGTGCTCAGTAACTCTCAATGCCTCTTCAGTGTGTAAGATGTAGACACACGGACGCATGAATCCATCTAAATGTGACCATGGCTCCTCCTAATCTGTCCTCCCGCCTTGATCTCCTTCCTGAGAATCTAAAATAAGCAGTCTGCTTTAGTCACCTGGCTCTGCTCCCCATTTTACGTACATGTTTTGCTTATTTCTAGATCGTGCCTTTGCTCCTGTGGCTTCCTTAGCTTGGAATACCTCATCCTCTATCACCCTCCCCATCTAAGAGAGGTTATCTTCTTGATCCCTTCACCCAGACTTCCCCTGCCCACTGCAGACCCAACTGATCTCTGAATTCTGGTGAATTTATATACAAAACATAGCTATAAATATATAGACTACTTTTTTTCTGAGGAAAGTAAGATTAATTAAAATGAGTTGTGTTGCCTAAACATATGATCTTTTATTACTTGTTACTCTTTCATATTCATTAATTTTGCATTTCCAATTAGGACGTGATTGGACAATATTTCAGAACAGTGTTACATTTCTATATCTCTCATACAAGATGCCCAAAAAGGAAGCATAAAAAGTTGTTTCATTTGACACAGACTCAACCATCAAACATAAAATAGCTTTTTATTCTCAATCATTTTGGGCCTTTCATGTATCTTTCCAAAAGTCCTCTGGACATCAAACAACCAATTAGATCTCCCAAAAGAACAGTAGCAAGTGAACTAGTTAAGATCTTATTTCCTTCAAGTTTTAGTGAATGAGGACAAAAACATTTTCAACAATGTAAGTTATAATTTATCTGTTGGTCCCCTGCTAGACAGCATAAGCACCTATATAGAAGTGAGTTGAAATTGTAGAATACTGCCAGAAGAATCTCTACTAAGTAAATAGATTTGGGGATTGTGAAATGCATTTCCTCCCTACAGAATCAGAATCTACTTGTCACAATAACACCTTGGGTCACTAGTCCTGGTGAAGAAAAACATGCTTTATTGCTTCCTACACACTGTTGCCAAACAGATTGGAAAATGACAAGACAGAGATTGAATAAAAACATTGAAACACCAACATCACTAACCTTGGGGATGTTTTATTTGCCACAACCAACTAATGCCTTCATATAAAGTGAACAGACTGTCTAAGAAAAGGCCATGTGGCATTTCTTTGTGAGGCATAGATAAAGTTATGGCACTTATCTCTAATTAGTAATGGGCACTTCTCCCACCTAAAAGCTTGGCTTTACTGATAGTTTTAATTCTAACTACAGTTATTATATGTACTGCCAATTTGATTATGATTTGTTCTATATGATTTTGATATTTAAACAGTTCAATAGTATATACTTTTCTCTTCAAAGAAAATATATAGATTATATAAATTTTCTTTTACTCAAAGTTAGCACAGTGATAGCCACATACTCTGATTAAATCACTATTTCCTAAGGAATCACAAGTAAGGCAGAACACAGTACCAACTATTCTAACAAGGTATCTTTATTGCCTTAATTTACAAAAATTAATTTTGAATTTCTTTTTAAAAGCGTTCTATGAAATTATGTAAGCATTTTGGGGCTAGATAGATGGATTTCTCATAAGGCATGGAATGCCTTCATTTCTACAAATGATATATTTGTAGAAAATGCAGACTCTAAGTACAACTTTGCTGCTGACATTAGATGCTGATGTACCTTTTGACCTCACATAATGTGGAAGAAAGAGGCAAAGGGTTAATGGTGACTGAGATACTGGAAAATGATCTTGAATCATGGTTCTGGTGAAGTGAAAAAAGAAGAAAATTAACCAAGAGGAGATAAGTTTGTTTCCTGATGTACAAACAAACAGATAAAAATGCATTGATAGTTGACACGTGACAATAGATCAGTATCATCAGGATAAAAAAAAAAAAAGGAATTTGTGACAAGTTTAAAGTCTCTTATGTGGTGATGACTCAGTTTCTGGAAAAGAGTTCTGGGCCTGTCCAGTAGGAATTATTTGGTCAAAAATATGCAGCCTCGCAAGATGGTACAAAGCATTGGTATTAGAAGGGAACATTAGTCTATAAAAGTATAATGCAATGACATGTATGAGCAATGTATGAGCAGTTTAAGGATGAACACAGAAAATTTCTCCTACCATACTCTTATCAGTGCAAGAACAAATAGAAGCCAAATAAATCAGCATTGAACAGAATGTGCTGAATAAAGAGAAAAAGAATCTCTTTGCTGCAAATCCAAAATACTCATTATCTTAATTTTACTTGATTGTTTTCAAAACAACCTGCACTGTTGATTGTGCCCACCTTCTTGCAATTCCCTTCTGTTTCTGTGACACCATTGCCTGACTCTGCCAACGGTTACTACTTCTCATTCTCCTTTGGAGGCCACTGTTTGCATCCTCACACATTAATTTTGGGTTTCTTCCATAAAATCTTTTCTCCATTTGACTCCATAAAATCTTCCGAGGTAAATTTACCCATGACTTCCACTATGAACTTCCCACAGATAACTGCGAAATCTATCTTCCATCCCAGATCTATATAGGCCACAACCAACTAAATATCTCCATCTAGATGATCTGTAAAATAACAACATGTGTAAAGCTAAATCTTCCTCTCCTTGACCTTCCTCCTTGTGTTAAGAGATGCCACCAACATTCACTCAGTTGTCCAAGAAGGAACTCTACAAGTCATCATCTACACAACTGTAGTAAACACTATGTGCCCTGCCCAAATCCCCTTTACTAACACTGTGCCCATCCCCAAACTGCTGGGACTATTGGCCACTCCAATTCACAGCTGCCACCTTTCTCTGGAAAATTGTCCTTAGTTGAAGAAAGCCACCTCTTAGGGAACTTAGTCATTCCAGAGTGGCTCACGGCCCAATATTGACCATTACAGAGTAAAAAGCCACTTCTCTTACCTCAATGCTATGGTGTAGTTTATGTACCAAGAGTCCTCCTCTTAAGGACAGGCCAAACCTTGACTTCACATGAGACCACGTCTTTGCTGGACTCTTTCCCCTGCTCCCTCTGTTCTGCTTGAAAGCACTCATTGTCTTAAAGCATAAACACCTGACACCCTATCTCAGGCTCTGCTTTATGGGCACCCAACCATGGACACTCCCCATGTCCGATATTTCAGAGTGTTATCCATTCTATCTCCTTAAGAGTCTTCAAATATGTACCCTTTCCATAAACACTGCCCCTACCTTAGTTTGGGAAGCAGAGTGTTTGTCTTTTTTTAATCATATTCTTACCTTCTCTATTTTAATAGAGTATAAAAGAATTTCCTTTTGTCTTGTCCTACTCTTTCCAATCCATTCTCATCATTGCCACTGCAATAATTTTTCTAAAATACAAATTTAAACTTGTCATTCCCCAGCTTAAGTTTCTATTGTCTATGGGACAAAGTTATGTATTTTCAGCATGGCCTCTAAGAGTCCTCACATTTCTGTCTCTAATGCACACTCTAGCTGACATTCTATCTCTATCCCCACTGCTAGAACCGAATGGATTCCACACATTTATTCCAACTTCCATTTGCATAACTTTTCCATCACTTGTAATGACTAACCTCTTCACAGGATGAATGATTCCTAACATCTTCACAGGATGAATGATTTCAAGTTCACCTTCAAAACTTATCAGCCACCAGACAGACCCTCAAGGAAGCTCCCCTTACTGTTCACACTTTTCCCTTTTCATTCATTTGTCCTTAACTCAGGTAGTTCCCATGTGTTGCCCCGTGCATATTTCTCTATGAATACTTCTTACAATTCCAATTACTTTTCTTTCTTTCTTTCTTTCTCTTTCTTTCTTTCTTTCTTTCTTTCTTTTTTTACTACTCCATAAGCTCCTTGAGTACAGAATCTTTTTATGCCCTCTTCCTAGCCTAGGGATTTGTATTTAGCAGACATTCGAAAGAAATTTAAAAGGTAGTAGTCTTAGAAAGAAAAACAACAGCAAAAATTTCTGGCCACAGGGTAGGGCAGGGAGTCTGAGCTCTTTTAAACAACACACTGCCACAGCTTGTACACAAGTGAATTGCAGCACTCCCTGGGAAGACAGAATGGAATTTCCTAAAAGCACAATTTGGTCAGACGAAGTAGACCAATAAGAAAGAGGTAACCACACATGTTTTACTAGTTCCTAATGAGTTGGCATTGGAGTTATAATGGAAACTCATGTAGGCATTCAGAGCGGGTTTCAAGAGTAAGTGACCTTTCAATTGCACAGGTTTTAAAGAGCTCAAGCTTGGTTTAATGCTCTGCTGTCACCATCTTGGCATTTTTAATAATTCCTATAAAACGGCCCCACCTTTCCATTTTTCACTGGCCTCAAAAATTATGTAGCCAGTCCTGCATACTTGATTTCCAGAACTAGCTACAGGTTAACTCATTAGTGAACCTGTGTATGAAGATTTCTGGTCATGCAATTACTTATGTCCAAGTTATACCTTACTTTTTAACATGCGTTGTTCCTCCCGTACTCTCTATTCCCTCAGTTGTCTCAGCTGGGGTTTCCCTGGCATCAGAGCTTGAGACAAAGGCTTAAGTGCACGGGCTTTAGATGAGGGTCCAGCAAAAAAAAAAAGCTGGGAAGGAACGTAGACCATATAAGGCTGTATATCAAGTTGCCTACACCGTAGGGGCAGAATGCTCACCCCCACAGAACCTCCTGAGGAGCTGAATGAACTATCTGTCAGAAGGAGGAGAGGTGTAACATTTATCCATTGGCTCTCATCCCCCACTGGTCAAGGATAGCTCCACAGAATATACTCCTCCTGTTGAGCACTCTCTTGTATCAAGCAGGTTCCTAAAAGCATCAGAGAAACCAGGACAGGTATGGGGGTGGTCCCCAGTGAGGCAGTGCCAAGTCGCACCTGCACAAAGCTGGTCAAAGCCTCCGCAGTGCTGGTTGATGCAGCCGGGCCCAAAGTCAGAAACGGGGCTGAGGAGATAGAACATACCACTAAAGAAGTGTCTAACACCCCAGAATTCAGTTGTTTTGACTTGTATTTTTATGATCTGTTTGGATGGCTGCCTCAAATGCCTTTTTTTTTTAATTTAAATATTAGTCACTCAACATATAGTGCAATATTGGTTTCAGGAGTAGACTTCAATGACTCATCGCTTACATACAATTAAAATGAAAAGTTCTGAGAAGCAGAAGTTGAGGCTCACGCTACGTGTGCCTCCAGTGTGTGACGGAGTGCCTGGCACAAATAGACGTAAATAAAAAGGGTGTCCAAATGCAAGTCACCCTATTTCAGATTAGTCTGACTTCCCCCTGGCAAGTCTAGAGCTTAGACGGAAACAGTAAGTGACAAGAGCCGCAATGCACAGTGCCAGACCCTCCTGTAAACCACGCGTAGCGAATTGGATCCTGTCCCTCACACACACTGCATTCCCCAACATGTGATGACCTCCTGCCTCAGCCAGGAGATAGTCTGCTCTTTGGAGTGAGTTTTTAGAGAGTAGTGGGACTGACAGAAGCAGACGCTTCACCTTCACCTTCACCTTCACCTCAAGAAAAAAGAGAAGAGCTTTACGGGAGCCACCTTAAAAATGTTGTATGTATGTGGCCTCTGGAGTTTGGGGGGCACCTGAGGTGTGAAACCTGACACATGCCTGATAGTTACAAAACAGATGATGCACTGCCACTGTCACTGTGTGGCCAAGAGGAGAGAACTAGTGGGCTGCACTAGGAGTAAACTGCAGTTTCACAAATGGCAGGACAAGAATATATGTAAGTTTTTCCCAAGAGCAAAGTGGAATCTTGGAGGGCCTCTGACACCCCAGTGAAGAAAAGTCTATGTGAGGTAGACTGAAGTAGGATGTCATAAACAGCAAACCAGAAGAGAGATATAAACCACATTGTGGAGACTTTCAATTGGGGTTGCTCATCAAAGAAATCTCGGAAAAAACACAAAGGCAAAAGAAGCCCCAAGACCAGAATGCACCCTTCTTCTTGTCTCCTTTAAACTCATTTTGGGGGCACCAGGAACCATGGCAAGAAAATTGTACGTTTCCAGGTCCAAAGTAGTAGTAAGCTGAGGTAAGAGAGGAAATCAAATGAGTTAAGAATTCAGAGTTTTAACTATGACAATGAACCAAACACACTGATTAGTAGAAGGGTATTGTTCTTGGTTCAGAAGATAATAGGAGACCTTTTCTTTTTCTTTTTATCTCAGAGTAACTAGAAAATCTATATGACTTCTCCAGTATTTTATCCATCGGGTAGGACGTCTCTAGTCTACCAGTAGGGTTGAAATAGGTGGAATCTAAAACACAAAACACACACACAAAACAGACTCTTAAATACAGAGAACAAACTGGTGGTTGCCAGAGGGAAGGTGGGTGGGAAATGAGTGAAACAGATAAAGAGGATTAAGAGGTACAAAATTCCAGTTTTAAAATAAATAAGTGGTGGAGACGAAAAGTACAGCATAGGGAATATAGACAATCATATTATAACAATGTTGTTTGGTGACAGATGGTGACTACACTTATGGTGGTGAGCACTGAGTAATGTATAGAATTATTGAAGCAATACGCTGAAACTAATATAACACTGTGTGTTAATTATACTTCAATTAAAAAAAAAAGAAAGAAAGAAAGAAAGAAAGAAATGGGCCATGGGGAAACTATCATCTGCTGTCACTATATTGAGTCCAACAAATTCAATATATCTGTAAGAACTCTAATACTCGTTTGATGACTGTATGCATGAATAAATTAATTAAGTCCCAGCTGAAGACTGCTGGTATTGTCAATGTAGGAATTCATTGAAGTCAGATTCCAATAAAACTCAGTCAGAAATTCCTACAAAATTGGCACCTTAACTGCAAAGATTATAAACCTGCAGCCATGAAGACATCATGCCTCCATAGTCCCAAAATTAAATGCATGTACTTCATTAATTAAGAGTTATCTCTTAATATGAGAGATATGAGATCTCAAAATACGAGATATAGAAAACACAGGTAAATTATGCAATTATTCTGCCTTTCTCCTACAAGGCTTTTGATGTAAACAGATCCCAGTAAGAACTGGTTTGGGAAGAGGTAAAATAAGCAGAGGAAGTTTTATGATCTAATCTCTTCTTTTTTTTTCCTAGTGAGAAATGATTTACAGATTGAGTAAAGTCAGATTAATCAGAAAACAAAATTGGAAATATTGAGTGGCTGTAATTAAATATAAAGAATGAAGGGAAAATAAATTTGGAGGGAAAAGTGGTGTGCAAATTATTTTATCATATTGTACCTGTAATTTTGTTCCTGTATCGACTGAACTTTACCTCTTCCTCCTGCCACATACCCTGGACTCCATTTCATCTCTCAACTCCAAAAGAATCAGCCCTCATTCATTCAATGTATCATTTTATTCTCTGTGCTGATAATCAATATTCATTTGAACAGCTGTTGCAGAATTTGTCATGTAATAAGAGCAAAATTATTTATATATAAGTATTCCTTGCTTTTCCCCTCCCATTACCTCTTGTTCTTCTCCCTTTGTAAGGAAGAGGGTGACTTCTGATTAGTTTCTGGAACATATCTTGTAGTGCAGAATTTAAGTAATAGGTTAAATTTCTTGAGGAAGGCTGTCAGAGTTTTAGGAATGGATTAGATTCCTTGGGAGTCCCTACTCAGTCGAATACATCAAATGAGGTTTTGTGAAGGAGGCAGTAAACAGGATTATTTTGTGTAAGGAAAGATGAAATGATAGAAGATACCAGTATGGTTGTGGTTGTGTGAATGAAAGAAAGACAAGCAAAGGATTGGGGCAATTGCCAAGAGAGCAGCACTGGGTTTCAGCAAAAAGAGAGTTGGGTTTTGGTGGGAATCTGAAAGTGAGAAACAAAGAGAAAAGCTTTGTGGTAGCTGCGAGTCTGAGAAGACTGAGGGACAGGAGGAATGATGAAAGGGGTTCTGTAAAAATGTTGGTGGAGGTTATTATGCTACTTGTATTAATATTCTCCGAGAGGTAAAAGTTGTGACAGACACAGCCATTTCCTTCTTTTTCCCCTGATTAAAAAAAAGTCACATAGCAGGTGGAGGAAGATCTTGACCTGAGTAGCTTTACCAGCCCCAAGAAACAAATCATGACCTGATAATCAGTCCCTGCACTAGCACTGCTCTTGGTTAGTGATTGCTGTAAACTTGAATGTTGAGTCCTGGGTCTGACTAATAGGTATAGTGGGAAGTCTGACTACGAAAGGAAAAGGTCTTCCATTCTTGAATGAAAAATGCTAACTTCTTAAGGAAAAAGTCATTTTCCTCCTCTTCTTCCTTCATTTCTTATGCCTTGAAGAAGAACTGATGGCTGAGGCTGGAGCAGCCATATTGGACCATGAAGAGAAAGGCCAAGAAATCTTACAGACCTAAGCATTGACTAATTATTGAGTTAACTGATTAGTTATTAAGCCACTGAACTAAAGCCAGTGACCCCTACTTTAGGATCTTTCATAGTGTGAGAAAAATAAACTCCTAGTTGTTTAAACCACTGTAGTTGGGTTTCCTATTACATGTCATTGAATGCATTCTTAGCTAATCAAGTAAAGATCCCACTTTTGATAAAACTGAGAGTATTTCCAAGAATGGATAGAATATCACCTCAAGCCAGAACTGCCAGCAACCCTAAGATTTATTAGCATTATTATCACAATGCATTATAATTAATTATGTACACATGTATACCTCCCACTATGAGACCCTCAAGAAGGGCTGCATTCTGTTCATCTATCTTCAACGTTATCACAAGTACAAGGGACACTGTGGCAGCTTATTAAATGCTAGCTGAGTGAATGCAAACAATTGAAGTTAACCCCAGGACAAAGTAATAAAAGAAGAACCAACAGTTAAGATATAAACACGTTCTTCAAACCCAACTCAGAAAAGCTTTCATTTTAATCAATAACTTTCTTCCTACCTTTAATCATTTGAACTACATTAATTTTGAAATAAGTTAACTCTGAATTTTCTAATTTCTAGGTTTCCAAGTCCATCTTCCCTACACACCAATCCCACCTAACCCCCACCCCCCATTTAGAGTTACTTAGGAGATAATTCAACCTACAGAATAAATAAATATAGCTTACATCATACCCTTTTACATTCTTTTTTTTTACATTTTTTTTTCTGTGTGACAGGATGCTTGAATTAAAATACTGATTTGCAAATTCTGCATAAATTTACATATTATTTTCAAGCATCCTTAACTCTAAGCTTGTAAAATAAAACCCAATTAATTAATTAGTGCAACCTACTGCAATTGTATTTAAACCCAATATTCACAGCATGACACACAGTGTATTTTTAAACCAATTAATTAAATCACATTCCAGTTCTGAAAAAGCAGACACATAAAGACAAAGAGCTAGTGACAGACATGGAAAAAGAGATAGAACCAGAGGAGGCTGGGCCTCTCCTATGGATTCAAATTTAACATCAATACTAGAAGTCTAAAAATTAGAAACATGCATTAGAACGTTGAAGATTCTAATGTCATCAGCAACTGTTGTAGTATAATAATAAGAGATCTATTCTGGATAAAACAAGGGACAATTTACTCTCAGTGCAGTTCTACAAAAGTTATATTTCTAGATATTATGTAAGAATTGGGTCCTCTCTCCAGATTACTATGGTAATTGCCACTGTGCTTGCAGCCCACAGAAACGCCTCTCTATTACCCTTGCAGTTACTATCACACGATTCACCCTTAATCATTCTACAATTATTTTATGTATGCTGTTTTCTCTTATTAACTTCATTGTAATCTCTACAAAGTCTAGGATTATTCCCTGTTTCTGTAATCCCATGACTCACTGGAAGTGCTTTGAAGATAGGTGTGCAAAAACTTGAACCAGAAAACCCTTCTTTTTAAAAAAAAAATTTTAATGTTTATTTATTGTTGGCAGAGAGACAGAGAGCGAGTGGTGGAGGGGGCAGAGAGAGAGGCAGACAAGGAATCCAAAACAGGCTCCAGGCTCTGAGCTGTCAGCACAGAGCCCGACGTGGGGCTCAAACTCACAAGCTGTGAGACCATGACCTGAGCCGAAGTCAGACACAACCGACTGAGCCACCCAGGTGCCCCTATAAAACCCTTCTTGAACAAGTGAAGAATAAAACTTTTAAGAGCCACATGGAGATCATTCAGTGTTGTTTATAAGTGACTGATATGCTAAGAGACAATACCATGAGAGTTTTGAGGAAATCATGTCATAGAAGCAGACCCACACATTGGCCATTAGTGGAACAAGTTGAAAAGAATAACTTTGGAATTTAAAAAAGTTCAGGAAATGATGGACAAAATGATGAAAGATGAAGAATTAAGAGGCAGAATTCAGAGTTGTAAAAAAAGTAATGAGATTTCCATAACTAAAAATCAAATATCTAAAGCAGTTTAATAGATGGGTCGATAGCACTTTGAACAAAGCATTTTGAATAAGCTAAAAACAAATAAAAAATATAAAAACTGAAACACAGGAAGAAAATAATGATAATGGAAAAGACACTTCAGGACATGTTGGGCAAGACAAAAAGTGTAATGTTTGTGAAATTAGAGGACAAGAAATGATTGATAAAGGAATGGGGTAGAACAATCACTGTAGGAATAACAGCCAAGAATTTTGTTTAATCATAGAAAGGACATAAACCTTTGAATCATAAAGCTTAGCAAACTCCAAGATAAATACGAAACAAAACAGAACCAAAAAACCACACACCTAGCCTCATCTTGGTAAAACTGCTAGGCACTTAAGTAAATGAGAAAAATCTTTAAAACAGAGAACAACCTTTGAGGATAGTCATAAAACTGACTACTTTTAACAATAATCAACTTCTCAACAATGAAAATATCTTTAAACAGAAGACAATGGAATGACATGTAAGCACTGAAAGAAAGTAAATACTAACCTAGACCTCTGTACCCACCAAAATAGCCTTTAAAAAGCATTCAAAAATGTGCTCTAGTTTTTTTAATGATAGAATTTACTGCCAACAGACAATTAAAAAGGAGTTCCTCAAAAAAATCTGGAAATAATGAAGCACTGCATAAAAGGCAAATATATGAAGAATGAAGAATTAAACATAAAGAAATAGTGATTACAAAAAGTAATTATCTGTAGTAACTTACAGAATTTAAAATACTTTTATGTGACATTATGTATCAAAGTAATACAAATGCTGTGATGGGGTTAAATAGCATTAAAGAGTACAAATGTTTTAGAACTACCTGTTGAAAGTTAAAAATCAGAATTGTTCCATAATATGCTGAAGATGCATAATAAAATCTTCAAGGTAACCCACAAAAAGTAGAAATATACATATCCATCTAACAAGTTAACAGAAGAAAAACATTAAATAATATAAATATTTTTAACATTTTAATTACACAAAATAAGGTCAAGAAAGAAGGGGAATAGGATTATAAAAGAGACAGGCTAAATTACAAGCCTTATGAGATGACAGACTATCTTTATAGCGTTAAATGCATGTGACCTAAATAATCTAGTATTTAGCTTAATAATGAAAAGTTAAGTGTCAGGCTGAATACAAATGAACTATATGCTACTCTACAAGAGACATACTTTAAATATAGCACAGAAAGATTATAGTAAAATAGTGGAAGAAAATATATCCTACAACAACAACAGAAAATTGGTTTGGCTGGTTTAGATAAATTAATATGGGACAAAGTAGACCTTACAAGCAAAAAACATTATAAGATATTAAAAATAAAAAGGATATTTTAAAATGATTAAAAGCCAGTTCAACAAGAAGATATCAGAATCTTAAATATATATTCTCCCAATAACACAGCTTCAAAATATGCAAAGTACATATTGACAGAATTATAAGAAATAGATAAATCCCTAAGACCTTAACAAAACTCTCAATAGCTAGTAGAAAAAAAAAACAACAATTAAAAAAGCATAAAAACATAACCAATATGAACAACAAATTTAACAAAATCGATCTAACAAACGTATAAAATAGTGCACTAAACAAAAACAGAACTATCTATTCAAGGGCACATGGAACATCCTCCAAAACTAACCATATGCTGAGCCATAAAAAAAAAGCATCAACAAATATCAAAAGATTTAAATCTTCCAGAGTATATTTTCTGAACACAGTGGAAATGAACTAGGAATCAATAAAAAAAATAACTAGAAAATCTCTAATTTCTGGATATTAAGCAGTATTATTCTAAATAATCCACAAGTCAAAGCAGAAATAAAAAAAAAGAAATTAAAAAATATATTTGACTGAATGATAATGAAGATACAACATATAAAAACACAAAATGTAGCTAAAGCAATGCCCAAAGAGAAATTTGTGCATTAGAAAAGAAAAACATCTAAAAATCAATGATTGATACTTTCATTTCAAGAAACTAAGTCAAAAATAGTCAGTTAAACCAAAAATAGTTAAACCAAAAATTAATCAACAAAGCCAAAAGTTTGTGGGGTTTTCTAAAATATTAATAAAACTGATGAACTCCTAGCAAAGCTAATTGAGTTAAGAAAACAGAAAATACAAATGACCAATAGCAGGAATAATAAAAAGAAAAATCATCACAATTCCTAGAGATATCACAAATTATGTTATAAATGATTTTATGCCAATAAAGAACAACTAGGATGGAATGAATATATATTTTTTGTAATTATTTTATTTTTAAAACCTTTCCCTTAAAGAAAATCCTACACCCAGATGACATATTTTATGAATTCTTCCAAATATTTAACAAGGAATAACAATGATTTTACACAAGCATTTCCAGGGAGTAAAAAGAGAGGAAACACTTCTCAACTACTGTAATGAGGGAAACATAATCTTTATTCCAAAATGTGAAAAGAGCATTAGAAATAAGAAAAGATACAGATCAGTTTTTCTATAAAAGTAAATGCACAAATCCTAAAGAAAATAACAGCAAATGGAAGAATACAAAAAAATACATCATGAGGGGTACCTGAGTGGCTCAGTTGGTTAAGTGTCTGACTTCGGCGCAGGTCACGATCTCACAGTTTGTGAGTTCGAGCCCTCATAGGACTCTGTGCTGACAGCTGAGAGCCTAGAGCCCGCTTTGGATTCTGTGTCTCCTCTCTCTCTGCCCTTCCCCAGCTCTCTCTCTCTGTCTCTCTCAAAAATAAATAAACATTAAAAAAAGTTTAAATACATCATGATTAGGTAAAATTTATTTTAGAAAAAGAAGAGTGATATAACATTTTAAAATTAAATATTATATCCCACCAACAGAATAAAGAAGAGTAAAATATATTACCAATTTGAATGCACAGAATATTCATTTTATTGAATTTGAACACCCACTTCATGATCAAAACTCTTAGCAAAACAGAAATAAACATATCTTAACCTAATAAGTAGCTACCAAAAATCCTACAGGAGCATCACATTTAATAGTAAAATATTGAGTCATTCCTCCATGGGATTGGAAGTGAGTTAAATTAAGGATACCTCTTAAATTCAACAATATACTGAAAGTACTTGCCAGTGAAATAAAATAAGAAAAAGTAATTATTAAAAGAGGTTTGAGCTAGAAGGGAAGAAAGAGAACCTTTATTATTTGCATAAGGTAGGATTATACACCTAGAAAATCCAAAAGAATACACCGGCAGTCAAGTACAATTAATAACTGATTACTACAAGGTCACTGAACATCAAATCAATATATAAAAATTAGTTATAGTTCTATAAGCCAGCAATGAATAACGTAAAAATGGCATTGTAAAGCTGATATTATTACAACACCATCAAAAATATCAAATACTCAAGTATAAATAAAATGAAAGATGTGCAAGACTGCTACACGCAAAACTATAAAACATTATTAAGTGAAAGGGGGCACCTAGGTGGCTCAGTCAATTAAGCATCTGCTTCTTGGTCTTGGCTCAGATCATGATCTCAGGGTCGTGAGATGGAGCCCAGTGTCCCTCTGGCATGAGCATTGGTTGGGATTCTCTTTCTCTTCCTGTCTCTGCCCCTCCCCCCACTTATTCTCTTTCTCTCTCTTTCTCTCTCTCTCTCAAAATAAATAAATATTTTTTAAAATAAAAAACATGAGACATTATCAAGTAAAATTAAAGACCTAACTATCTAGAGAGATAGGCCACACTAATGGATTGAAACACTCAGCATTTTAGAAATTGAAGTATTCTCCAAAATGCTGTATAGATTTATGCAATCTCAATCAAAATCCCAGAACATTTTGTTTTTGTTTTTTTTAAATCTATATGAAAATGCAGAGGGCCAGGAATATCCAAGAAAATTTTTGAAAAAGATAAAAAAATGAAAACATATATACCAAATATAATGTTAATTAATATAATGTGGTATTGGCACAAAGATCGACAAATGGAAAATTGGAAGAGATGGGTCAAAAAACATATCTATACATATGTAAATGATTGCTTTATGACAAAAGTGGTATTTCAGTGGGGGGAAGAAAGGTATTTGAATAAATGGGTTAGTTGGATATGCATATTTTTTAAGTGCCTTGAACTTTACTTAACATCAAGTCAATTCCAGATGATTTCAGATTATAATGTGAAAGTAAAATGGTAAAGTCTTTAGAATGAAAAATAGAAAAACAGTTCATGACATTAACACTAGCAAAGATTTCTTAAATAAGAAATAAAGGCATAAAAGCCATTTAACAAAGATGTTAAATTGTACTATATTAAGATTCAGAACTTGTAAAGACACCATTAAGGGAGAAATAAGACAAGCTATACAGTGGAAGATGTTTCTAACCCATTTATTAAGTAGAAGACTTCTATCCAAAATATGTAATACCTCCTCAAAACATTAAGAAATGTACAACTGGATAGAAAAAAATAGACAAAAGAATTGAATGGAATATTTATAAAAGAGGATATAAATGATCAATAAGTATATTAAAGTAAAGTTGCTTAACTTTATTAGCCTGCAGGGAATACCAATTAAGATCACAATATGATACCAATTCACTCCTATCAGAATAAAATTAAACAAACCTAAGTAGATGCTATCCAGTGTTGGCATGAATGCAGGAAACCAGAATTCTCATACACTGCATGAAGGAGTGAAAACTTACGCAATGACTTTAGAAAACCATCTGGTGATAGCTACTGATCATATGCATACCTTACAATTTACCGATTTCACTTTAAAAACAAATTTTTTTTTAATGTTTATTTATTTTTGAGATAATGCAAGAGACAGAGCGCAAGCAGCGGAGGGCAGACAGAGGGAGACACAGAATCTGAAGCGGGCTCCAGGCTCCAAGCTGTCAATACAGAGCCCGATGAGGGGCTCGAACTCATGAACCGTGAGATCATGACCTGAGGCAAAGTCGGACGCTCAACCGACTGAGCCACTCAGGCGGCCCCCAATTTCACTTTTAAATACCCAAGAGACACGTGCACATTCATTCTCAAAAAAATTAAAAAAAAAAAAAAAAGATGAGCATAATAATATTCACAACTTGAAATAGCCCCAGATGCTCATCAGTAATAGAAGGCACAAGGAAACTGTGGAATGGTCACATGGTGGAATCCTATACAATAATAAAAATTGCATAAACTGCAATATGTAAAAGAGTATGTATGGTTTGATTCCATTTTTATATAAATCAAAAATGGGAGAATTAATCCCTCGTGTTTATTTTGTTAAGCCAGTTTACTTGCTGGATCCTGATTACATGTGTATGTTTGCCTTACAAAAGTCATTTATGGATGTATGCACTTTTCTGTTATGTATATTATACATTGTAAAAAGTTCAAAAAATCAATCGCAGCACATACCTAGGCTAGTACTGCATGAAGAGTACATGAATAATTACAATGATTAGGCTCTAACACTTTTGTGCAAGACACTCCTAGAACTTTATCTACTTGCATAATTTAATTACACAAAAGACAAGGGAGTTGAAATTGTTACCCCGGTGTTCCCAATGAGGCAATTAATACTACAGAGTTTAAGAACCTTGTCGAAGAGGACATAGTTAATGACAAGATCTGTAATTCGAAGCACAAGATCTTCCTACCATGTAATTCTCCCTCTTAAAAGTAAGGAAATTTTAGAGTTAATCCATGTGGCAATAACTTATAAAAACATTAATTGTGTTGTCACCGAGTGGGTTCTCTGGAAGATCAAAACCTGTGAGAGAAGGGGAGGAAGCAGCACTGGACAGATGGAAAAGAAGAACTTTGATGCAAGCCCAATAAAGCCTCAGCCAACCTGGTAGGGAGACCATCTTTGTGTCCCTCACCTGTCTGTCCTTCACTGTCCCATCACTCTCCTTCACTGATAGATGTTAATAACTCTCAAGTCCCAGATGCAGACTGCCCTGAGAAGGATATGATGTTGGGGGGTTACAGTGCAGGGATTAACTCTCTGCAGCTAAAGTCCATCCCAAAAGAGCAGACAGCTGGAATCCACCTGACCCTTCTCTCCACATTGAGCAGCAAGTCCTTCCATGAAGGAGGAACTGGGTAGTGCATCTCTAGGTCTAACAAAAGGGTTTCAATGACCTCATTCTCTTTTCACCCTTACAACAATCTTACAGGGTGACCATGTATGTGCTCAGTTCAAGGTTTCTGCCAGGAAACCTCTTCCCTCAGTGACTCGCCTGGGTCTTATTTTCTTCAACTATTCCCTCAATTATCACCTTCTCAGTGAGGCCCAACCTGAACACTATATGTGAAATTGCAACCAACTCCCATCCCTTGCTCCACATCCTCTTCCTACCTCTTCCTATTGGCTTCATTTCTTTGCATGTGCCATCTCTCAGCATATTACATCATTTACTTATTTCTTACATCATACTGCTTTTTATTGGCATGTCCTTCTCCTAGAACATAAGCTTCGCAAAGACAGGACTCTTTGTTTTGTTTACTGATTTGTTCCTAGTCAACACAGACTAGGTCTTAATAAATGTTTGTCAAATTATATTGAGTAAAAGTGTATCCTTAACCCTGAACACTCACCCACTTGTAAAATATGATTAAAATCAATATCAAAAGAAAAGGAAATTATAGCTTCCAGGGTGAGGAATGAGGAGGAGGATGCCTGCCTGTTAGAGAGAGGAAGTGAAGTGTTAAATAACTGTATCATTAATTAGTGTTTCCTTCTCTGTTTTCCCTAAGATAATCTTCACACTGTGTGTCACTCACTGGGAAAGTAGGAAGGGCATAAAGGACTGTCATAGCAGTAGGCATACTGTAGAAGCTTCCAAAAATCTATTTCTCGACATTTTTTTTTTTAGTTTAAGATACAGCAATTCCTTTCTACCATCAAAGAAAGAGATAATAAAAATATAGAAAGATTCGCATTGCTGGAAAAGGTTAAAAATACAATTATCTATTCTAAGGAAAATATAATAGCTAACATGCGTTGAATGAGTTAGTTATAGATCTGTTATAGTGTTAAGTCCTTCTCCTAAATTATTTCATTTAATCTTCACATTTCTATGAACTAGGTACAATCATTATCCCATTGTTATTTAATTTATATTATCCTAACATTATAATGTAAAATTATGACTTTTACAGGTTAGAAAATCAAAGAGTGGAAAAATTAATCGAGGTCACAGAATTAGTCAATGGTGAGCCAGAATTTGAACCCAAGTACTCTGATTGCAGAGCCCATTACCACTCTTCTGTGTCCCCCAACCACCCCTCCACTGTCCACACCACCTCCAACTGGACTTCACATGAATGCGAATCAATTTCTCCTATGATAAACCACTAACATATTGAAGGATATCTGTATCAGCATGCAGTGTTGTCCTGACTAATAAAGAGGGAAGTTAGGAGTATTTTGAATATGTATTTCTGCAGTTGTATTGTGATTTGCTCACACTGGGGTGAACCTTGCTTGATGTTCCATTTATTAACTCCCCGTGCTCCTCCCTCTGCCCACTCCAGCCCTCATAGGTGGTAGGAATCCAGAGAACATAATCATGGAGGGAAATAACTGAACACAGGCCAAGCTTCACAGAACAATAGAAACTTCTGCTCTTGCTCAGCTCTGGGTTTCTGGTTCCTGGGGTTTTCTTCCAAACAACAATACTGACAAGACCAACTAGTAAAGCTATGTTGATTTTACTTCCCCTGACTGGGCCAGGTCTACAGGATACAGAAGCTCTCTCCTACCAATAAGCTCAAGGGGCACTTGGGTGGCTCAGTTGGTTAAGCATCTGACTCTTGGTTTCAGCTCAGGCCATGATCTCAGGGTTTGTGAGTTCAAGCCTCACATCCAGCTCTGCACTGACAGTGTGGGGCCTTCTTGGGATTCTCTCTCTCTCTGCCACTTCCCTGCTTGTAATCCCTCTCTCTCTCAAAATAAATAAGTAAACTTAAAAATGAAAAAAGATTAAAGTCATATACATATATATATACATATATATATACACATAAGTTAAATGTTTCATTTGACCTTGACCTTAACTCTTTGTGGCATAAACTCCCTCCAAACTCCTCCCAGACCTCCTTCAAAGGTGCAACTACCTAGAATCATTGACGTCCAACTTAATTACTGTGGGTTTCATTTGCATATATGTTTTCTCATTACATACCATTATAGTTAGGGATTATGTTGTTCTGAATGAAGAATTCCCAGGGCAGGATTGTCCCAAATAAAACTCAGCTTAGTGACATTCCCTACCATAATGTAGACTTTCCTCGTTCTTGATGTCAAAAGAAAACCATTAGACAGTTCTAGCTTTTTCTTACCTCTCTTTCTCTCTCCCTTCCTGTGAAACCTAACTTTTTCCTTCAAGGTCTAGCTGAAAAATTCTCTTATTTAATATTTACAATTGAATCTTTCTTTACCTCTATTCCTCCTCTAAATAAGATTCCCCATGCTGTCTTTCACATGCATCCAATTAGCCTGAACTTAGTCTCAACGTCACAACCACTGTAACACAGGCTGAGAAATGTCATCTTTGGCTGGGCATCCATGGGCCCAGCCATCACTCAGGGTGCTCTTCTAAAAGCTGAATGAAGTGTGTACATTGTTCTCTGATATGAAATAGAAAGGAGAGAACAAGTTCTGGAGTCAATCCTGTC
This sequence comes from Panthera pardus, assembly GCF_024362965.1. Taxonomy (NCBI): domain Eukaryota; kingdom Metazoa; phylum Chordata; class Mammalia; order Carnivora; family Felidae; genus Panthera; species Panthera pardus. The sequence goes on along the minus strand of NW_026526710.1, from coordinate 45,009,485 downwards.
TCTGTCACCCTCACATTTACCTTTTAGAAAATGTTGAGGGGCGCTTGGGTGGCACAGTTAGTTAAGCATCCAACTCTTGATTTCAGCTCGGGTCATGATCTCACAGTTCATGAGATCAAGCCCTGATTCAGGCTCTGTGCTTCACATTTTTTAAAATAGAAAATGTTTGTATGAAAAGATGAGTATTCCTTCCTCCCCTCACCTTCTCCACCACCATGGACTGAGAATTCTCTTGCGGAGCAGTAGATGGTCTGGTTTACTTTGCTTAATTGTATTTTTCCTAATGCTGTTGAGCTGACATGATTTGAATCATTGCTGGGGAGGGCGAGGGGAGGAAGGCTACAATAGGCTTGACTGGAGAAGCTGAAGAGTTTGGAGGGTAGGGGGAGAAAGAGAAAAGAGAATGGAGCAACTAGCCCAGGTAGAGGAAAGCTGGAGAAAACAGAAATGGTTAAAGGGTTGTTGTGTTGTTTTGTTTGTTTTTGAAATTGTACTGTACAGGCTGCTGTACGATTGTTTTCTTCATCTTCCCCTGAAAACAAAAGTAAAATATCAATAGGCTTTTTTGGATTTGTAAATACTCTTTTGTGCTTAGGGAGAATTTTAAAAAGTGTGAAATTGACTTTAGGGGAGGTGTAGAGCAAAAGGAGTTAAGTCACACTAGCTACATAGGAATAATATGCAAACAGGTTTAAGCAAAAAAAAAATCTATACCAGCCTTTTGAGGGTTTTTACACCTTTTTTCTTGAACTATAATTAACCAAAGGACAGGTACTATTCTGCTTTATGTACATTATTATAATATATTCATTATTTCAGCAACCCTATGAGGCTGGTTTTATTTTATCCTATTTTACGGATGAGAAAACTAAAGCTTCAAGATGAAGTAATTAGCCCAATATTTCACAGCCAATAAATAGCAAACAAGAATTTTGACCTAGGAGCTGTCTAAGCCCTGTAACCTTCTCTTCCTACATCTTCCACGTATACAAGTAATCAACCTAATTAACTGACACCATTTTGACAGGCTTTATTCTATCCACACTAAATTAGTGAAAAGCTGATATAGACGTCTTTATGTTGCTGATACATTTCAGCAAATTCTGAAGTGACTACTGTGTGCCAGGGACTGTGCTGAGACCAGGGCAAAGATAAAGAAGACATTGTCTAAGACCTTGAGAGGCTCACAGTTGAGCAGAAATAAACTGAATTATATTCTGCTCCTTTGTCGTTTGCTATAACAACATGTTATTTTCCAAAAAGTCCACTTGGAAATGTAGATAACGATAATAATAACTGGTCACAAAACACAAAGTGAAATGTGATATAAAAAATCATTGACTTGACCATTTTTATCATTCTTAGACAGGTATACAACACAAATACTATGTCAAGTATGAAATTGTGACTAGCAAAGTTAATTTTGTTTTACTAACTCTAAAAGAGGATGGCTTTAACAAACACTTGAGAGTTAGACATATTGCCTTCATCAATAATCTCCCAGAAACTATTCAGTCAGCAGCCAATTCATCTATGAACTACAATATGTAAGTGATACATTTTCTGGAATGTTAACTAGCCCTCATCAGCATGAACTCACGTGTCACACAGACGAAAATTCAAAATGTCCCAAAGTCTAAGAGAAAGGATAAGCAAGCAGTACTTAGCTGGCTCTATTAGACTGTCTTTTTTGATTAGCTATGTCAAAGTACCTAAGCCAGGTTCAATCATATGCTTCCCTCTGACTCTACTTCTTTAGCTTTTGCCGCACTTCTCCCGGACATAATATCCCCTCCCAAATCACTTGGACATAGTCACTTTTGTAATGTTTTCCAAATATATATCACTACGGATACCAGTAGTAGCTATTATCCTCACTAAAAAAGAAAGTCTTATCGTAGCACTAGCAATAATGCCCACAGTTGGAGTCTCCTTGCAGCTTAGCAATGATCTTTGTTCTCAATTCTGATTCATCTTAAGGATTCCATTTGGCATTGTTTGCTGAAAGTGAACTTTGAAAATAATACAAGTTCTATTCAGGAAAGTGTCTTCCCTTCTTTAATCCAGTATTTCCTGGATTCTTTAAAAGCACTCCACATACCATACATGAAAAGATGAACTATTTTCTCAAGAAGTTGAGCTGTTTATTGTTTGTTGGGAGATTCTATCACTGAAACCACTGGATTCTATAACAGCAGCTTGATCATCACTTTCTTAGAGGTTTCTTGTGTTATTTGTGAAAAGTATCATATTACATTTGTATGTGTGGCAATTTGTGAATCTTTTATAACTTCATAAACTTGGAGGTAGCTGGGGTCAATAGAACTGAACTCAAACTCTTAATCCACTGCATGCTTATCGTGTGACATTGAGAGGTTTATGGAAACTCTGTCAGAGCTTTTATATATAGAAAGAATACTAATATAGAAAGAACTATCTTTGTGATATATGGCAGTTTTGAGGAGTAATGAGGGGTCAAGTTCACTAGATCTCTGACATTCAGCAAAGCTGTCTGGAAGGAACTTGTCTCCTCTACTCCACTGTATATATCACAATACACACTCAGGGATCGTTCAGACCACAGAATGTAATAAAATGTAGCTCCACTAGTGTCTTCACGAATCTGTTGGTTCTCAGAAATTGGTTGAAAGCCACTGACTATCTCTGAAGCACATTTCCATAGAAAGTTACAATTTTTGCCATAAGTTAACTGCCTTTTCAACTTTCACAAAAACATAAATTCACTCAACAAGAAATGTTTGAACTCTGTTGGTGGGAATTGGTACAGCCACTATGGAAAAGAGTATGGAAGTTTCTCCAAATATTAAAAATAGAATCAATATACAATCCAGCAATCCCACTTCTGAATACATATCCAAGGAAATGAAAACAGGATATCGAAGAGAGACCTGGACTCCCGTGTTTATGCAGCATTATTCCCCACACCCACCAAAAAACAGATATGGAAACAACCTAAGTTTCCATCAATAGGTAAATAAATAAAGATGTGGATAAAAATGGATATAATGGAATATTAATTCAGCTGTGAGAAAGAAGCAAATCTTGTTATTTGCAACAATAAGGATGAAACTTGACAGCATTAAGCTAAGTGAAATAAGTCAGAACAAGAAAGACAAATACTGTATGATACGTGGAATCTAAGAAATTCAACTCATAGAAACAGAATAGAATGGTGGTTACCTACACCTGTAGGTGGGGGTGGACAGGTGTAGGAAATAGAGAAATGTTGGTCAAAGATACAAACTTCCAGTTAGAAGATGAATAATTTCTGGGGATCTAATGCACAGCACTGTGATTATAGTAAACAATACACTTGCTGCCAAGACAGTAGATCTTAATGCTCTCATGACGATACTTATGTGACATGATGGAGGTGTTGGCTCATGCTTTACAGGTGATCATATTGCATTATATATGTGTACCAAAGCAACGTTGTATACCTTAAACTTACACAATGTTATATGTCAGTTATATCTAAATGGAACTGAGAAAAAAAGACCCAATGGGAAAGTTTAAAAAGAAGTTTTTGCATTGTTTGAACCATTTAATGAAACCATTTCAAAGTAACTTTTAATGCATATAAAGGAATTGATATATTTTTATGTCACATATCTATTCTCTCTAGACTTTAAATATAACACAACTTCTATATTATAACAGCACATATCTTATTTTAGCTTCCATTTTTCTCTATGCTTTTATCGTTAACTATTGTGGCTTTCTTATAATCATGGCATTTTGTGAGTATCCTACAGTCCTTTGGATATGTCTTTGATGCAGGTATTATCTCACACCTGCCATTTTTGAAGTCAAGTACACATTGGTTTAATAATTTGATAAAATAGATGCCAAATCTTTGTCTAATTTCAGTTGAGTTCACATGTTAAAATGCTGAAAGGACAACATAATTTTCTAAGAAAGAAGAGAAAATAGAAACCAAAATGGAATGGCTTTCTTTTGTTGTTGTTGTTTTCTATATTGTTTTTATTGCAGAATATTTCTTGGAGAGTATTTCATACTAACATTTTTAGAAATATGATATTCTTATTTTTTTAATAAATTTATATTTAGAGCAGTTTTAGACTCACAGCAAAAATGACTGGAAAGCAGAAGTTCCATATAACTCTTGCAGCGCTTCATTTTCCAAAACTTCCCCCATTATCAACACCCCTCACCTGAGTGGGACATTGTTAGAATCAATGAACCCATTTTGACATGAAGTTATCACTGATACCACTCAAAGTCTACAGTTCACATTAGGCATCACTCTTCTATTGTACATCTTATGGGTTTTGAAAAATGTATAGTGACACGTATCCACAATTGTAGTATTATACATAATAGTTTCCCTCATTTAAAAATACTCTGGGGTGGTCCTATATGGCTCAGTTGGTAAAGCATCCGACTCTTGATTTTGGCTCAGGTCATGATCTCACAGTTCCCGAGATTGAGCTCCATCTCAGCACAGAGCCTGCTTGGGATTCTTTCTCTCCCACCCTCTCTGCCCCTCCCTGTTCATACATACATGCTCTCTTTCTCTCTCTCTCTCTCTCTCTCTCTCTCTCTCTCTCAAAATAAATAAATAAACTTTAAAAAAAGAAAGAAGAAGAGTTCCTGTTGCTACACATCCTTGAGAGCATTTGGTATTGTCAGTGTTTTGGGTTTCCACCATTCTTATGAATGTAGCAGTATTTCATTATTTTAATTTGCAATTCTGTAAGGACTGTATGATGCTGAACATCTTTTCATACTATTATTTTTCTATTATTATTTCATCTGTTTAATATTAGTTGTCATATACTTATGATATGTAATCATATATAAACAAAAGATACATATATATCTTTTATGAAGTGTCTGTTCAGGTCTTTGGTCCATTTTTTAATGTTTGGGGTTTTTTGTTGTTTAGTTGTTTTCTTATTGTTGAGATTTTTGTGTTTATTGGATAATAGTTCTTTATCAGATCTGTTTTTTGCAAACATTTTGACCTTGTCTGTGGGTTTTCTGCTAATACTCCTTAATTGTCTTTCGCAGAGCAGATGTTTTTAATTTCAATGAAGTCTAGCTTACCAATTATTTCTTTCATGCACCCTGCCTTTGGTGTTGCATCTAAAAAGTCATCACTAAACCTATGGTTGTCTAGATTTTCTCCTATGGTTTCCTCCAGGAATTTTCAATTTGCATTTTACATTTAGGTGTATGATCCATTTTGAGTTCAATTTTGTCAAACATGTAAGAACTGTGCCTAGATGTATTATGATTATTATTATTATTATTATTATTCACATGGATGTCCAATTATTCTAACACCATTTGTTGAAAGACAATTATTCTACCATTGTACTGCCTTGTCCCTTTATCAAAGATCAGCTGGATATTCTTACATAGGTCTATTTCTGGGCTCTGTGTTCTGTTCCATTGATCTATTCTTTTGCCAATACCACGATGCCTTCACTATAATGTCTTTATAGTAAGTCTTGAAGTTGGGTAACATCAATCCTCCTGATTTGTTCTTCTTGTCCAATATTGAGTTGGCTATTCTGGATCTTTTTCCTCTCCACTTAAATTTTAGAATCATTTTTGTCAACATGCACAAATTAACTTGCTGAGATTCTGATTGAGATTACACTGAATCTATGGATCAAGTTGGGAAGAACCAACACCTTGACAACTTTTGAGTTTCCCTATCTATGAAATGAAATATCTCTCCATTTATTTGGTTCTTTGATTTCTTTCATTAGAATTTTGTGGTTTTCCTCATGTAGATCTTATACATGTTTTGTCAGATTTGTTTTTGTTTCTATAGACTAAAATAATCTCAATTTTTTCAATTTGCAAGCAACCAGATGAGGATACTCAAGAGGTCTATAAATTAAGACTATAGAATCCCCCAGAGAACATATGCATACCCCAACCATAATGAAGGTATCAAAGATGGGGCATAGAATATAATACCAAAAAGATGAGCTTAAATTCTAACAATCTCTTTTATTAGCCACATGACCTTGCTCAAACTACTTAGCAAATCACAGTTTCAATAATATGGGAATAGTGGGGTGCCTGGGTGACTCAGTCAGTTGAGTGGCCAACTTCAGCTGGGGTCATGATCTCACAGTTTGTGAGTTCGGGCCCCGCGTTGGGCTGTGTCTCCCTCTCTCTCTGCCCCTCCTCCACTCATGCTCTGTTTCGCTGTGTCTCAGTAATAAATACACATTAAAAAATTTTTAAAAAATAATATGGGAATAGTATTGCACCTTCTATTTGGTATACAACACTATACATTTTTTAAAGAAATGCATGTGGTTTTGAATGAACAAAATGAGGCCTAAGTTCAAACGGTCATGTAGTTGAGTGTAACAAGAAAGCAGTAGAGAAAAGAGAAAACAACATTAAAGTACAGCAAAAGATTTAAATAAAAAGTCCATATACCAATTCAAAGATTCTGGACAATAAGTGGTCAAAACTTAGACCACAATCTGTTTAACAGTTTCAGAGCTACTGAAAAAAAAAAAAAAAAAGAAGAAGATTTTGAGCCAGAGAGTGAGATACAGTGCCCCTTTATGCACTCAATGAATTTTATTGAATGAACACATAAATTAATGAATAAGATATCAAGGTCAACTTACTTTTGGAAGCTGGAAATATTCATACTCTATTTTGGATAAAATAAATCCAACACTTAGCACAGCACAAGCAGGATGACACTTTATCAAACTGGGAATCTTGACAGGCTTTATCAATATACTGATTGATTGATGACCCATGATATATCTATGTATCTATGAGTTATAATTTAGAAGTAACAATAGTTTGAATGTATGAAAGCAACTAGTAAGAATAATCTAATTCTTTTCCCCTTGTGCTTCTTTCAGGCCCTAATGCATTACCTGCCTTTGGCTTTTGTTTCCTTCTATTATAAATAAAACTGTCTCCTTGGCTGCAAGCTAACATCTGATTACTTCCTACCTTTGAATAGCAAAGATAGTATTGACTCCAACCTAGGATAATGACTTTCCTTGTGTTTTTTTTCCTTTAATTTTTGTTATTAAGTTAAAAAAGAGGCCACAATTTTAGAATAAAAAAAAAGCAGCAAGATATAAAATACAAAAGATATTGCAAATCATTCACAGAACAGCAAGCTGAATAGTGATATTTCTTAAAAATAATGTGACAGAAAATTAGAGTTTTGTTAAAGATAGTAGACTAAAATGGGTTATTATCGGCACTTTAAAATTTCTCTCTGAACAATAAATCTAACATTTTTAATAAAGCTAACATCTTAAAATTATAAACACTCATTGAATGCTATAAAATAATTTAACTTTGTGCTATATGTGTGTTTTCATAGCCAATCCTATTTCTTTAAAGAGAGACAATATAATAGGTTTAAAGTATTCCTAAGGGCTGGAGGGAAAGGGAAGACACCATATATTGAACACTATATGATCTTCTGCTATAGTGCTACAAAGGAATGGTTTTCATTAAGGATTTCCCATAAGAAATCATCAAGTAACTGTAATATCTACCTGTAGGAACACACTCAGAACTAGAAACTTCACCTGCAGAGACCAGGCCAGGTGTTTGCACTTTGGGGTGGGCTTGGTAACAGCCGAGCCACCTTACAGTTGGATCAGTTTCCAATGACCATGTACTATTGTTCCACAGCCGTGGGTATTGCCAGCTGTCATGTCATTAATTTCTCCAAAAAAATAGTTCCCCTGAAAGTTATGTTTGGCTTTAAGAAAGAGAACTTTCCAAGGAATTTCATTTATAAGTCTAAAAAACTCATTATCTCTTGTAAGCCTTCAGTTACCTGCTCTAGAAAAGTCAGTGAATCTCCTAGAATCTACTGTTAATCCTCCCACACCAATTTGGAGTCATTCATTTATATTAGAACATGATCAATGCCAATATTCAAAATGAAGAAAGGCAAAAAATTGTGCAGAGAAAATGAAAACTGACTGTGTCTCCCAGAAGTACCATAATAGTATTACAATATTGGTAGGGGACGACATACCTACCAGGTGTTGCAATCCCAATCCAGTATGTGATCCACCTATGTCTCGAGCTCTCATTGTTCAAAAATTGAAGCTATTGAGGATACTGCCAGAACGTTCTCCAATTACTTAAGACTTATTTTTACTCTCAGAGAAGGGAGCTGTATGTTGGCTCCAGTTATAATGACTCTATTCCCAACTATATTTTGCTGGGCAGAAATTTTCAGATTGTGAAATGTGATTTAGTATGTCATACTTTACTTTTATTTTTATCAACTTTCTCTCTCACCCACACACCCACGCACGCAGCTTTATTCTTTATTCTTTTGTTTTTTCTTACAAGTTTTCTTGGCCTTTTGTTTCTTTTTGCTTGGTTTTCGCTAAACTACTCCTAATTTTTATATGACAAAAGCACACAGTTCACACCAGTTTAAACAAATAAAATGTATTGAATTTACAGATGCAAACACAGAAGAATTATGGCCAGATTCTGGGATTTAACTATTTTATCATTGATAAACTCTTTATGTCACAGCTCTGCTTTGATTGTGCTGTCTTAGAGACAGGTTTTCTCCATGTGCCAGATCCCAGTAATTTCAAGCTTATATATCCCTGGCAATTAAAGCAAGAGTATCTCTTTCTGATGGCTGCTGACTCTGCTCAGAGGTCATTAATTGTAGAATTTTTTGGCCATCTTGAGAAGCTAAAAGGTTTTTAAACCATCTGGTCTTCGTTCCTTTTTGCTTAACAATTCTTCCCTCAAATCGTCTCTCTCTTTTCACATTTTACTGTAAACAGCAAGAAGAGTCAGTACTTTCAACACTTTGGATATCTCCTTATTTAAATAACTGAGTTCATTACTGATGTGGTTTCTTTCCACATGACCACAAGTGAAATTTTACCAAACTTTCTGCCACCATGTAACATGGATTTCCCATTCCACAAGTTTCTAATAACACATTTCTCCTCATTTTCTTTAAGTCTTCACTGGAAGTATCCTCAAAGTCCAAGTTTCTGCCAAGTGTTCAAGGAAACCTAGGCCTTCTTTGGCACAGCCCTCAAAATTCTTCCAGTTTTCTTATTGGCTGGGACCAAAGCCATTTCCAGCAATAACCACTGTTATGAGTTGAACTATGTCTTCCAAAGAAACATGGAGATCTTACCCTCCTACCTCTGAATGTGAGTTTATTTAGAAAAAAGATCTTTACAGATGATCAAGTTAAGCTGAGGTCATTAGGATGGGCCCTAATCTAATATGACTATGTCCCTATAAAAAAAGAAAATTTGGACATGGAGACAAGCATGCACACTGGGAGAACACCATGTGAAGATGAAGGCAAAGACGCATCCACAAGCCAAGGAATGCCAAAGATGGCCAGCAAACCAACAGAAGCAAGGAAAGAGGCAAGGAACAAATTCTCCCTCACAGTTTTCAGAAGAAACAACCCTGCCAACACCTTGATCTTGGACTTCTAACTTCCAGAGCTATGAGATGATAAATTTCTATTATTTTAAGCCCTCAGTTTGCCAAATCTTACTTCTGCGGCCCAAGCAAAATAATGTAACCACTTTTGGATATGAAAAGCTAGATTTGGTATCTATCACTGTGTGACATTTCTATCCCAAATTCAGCAACTTAAAACAATACACATTTATCACCTCACACTTTCTATGAACTGGATGCCCAGTTGGTTCCTCTGCCAGTCTGCCATCAAGATACTAGTAACGGCTGAGTTTTCATCAAAAGCTCCACTGGGGAAGGACTGATTCCAAGCTCATGTGACCGGGAGCATAATTCAATTCTTTTAAGGCTGGAAGACTGAGGGTCTCAGTTTCTTGATGGATGTCGGCCAGAAGCTTCCATGAATGTTGAACTATATTACCCTCTTCCTATGGCTGCTCACAACGTGGCCACCAGCTTCTTCAAAGCCAGCAAGGAGAGACAGTCTCCTAACAAGACAGACATTACAGTCTTATTCAGAGTGGTAGTGTACTTGTTATAACATTCATCTAGTTATCTTTGCCATATTCCATTGATTAGAAATAAGTTATAGGTCTTCTCATACCTAAGAGTAGACAATTACACAAGAGCATAAAAATACAAACACACCAGTAAGTACAAGCATATAGTGAAATTCAGAATACTCCAATACTGCAAAATAGTGCTGTACTAATCACTAACTCTACTATAAATGTTGAAAGAGAAAAGTATTAAAAATAGCTATAGCTACAATAATTTGTAGGAGTCTCTCCCTCTCTCTCTGCCTTTTCCCCACTTGCTTTTTCATTCTCTCTAAAATTAAATAAATAGGGGCGCCTGGGTGGCTTGGTCGGTTAAGCGTCCGACTTCGGCTCAGGTCATGATCTCACGGTCCATGAGTTTGAGCCCCGCGTCGGGCTCTCTGCTGACCGCTCAGAGCCTGGAGCCTGTTTCAGATTCTGTGTCTCCCTCTCTTTCTGCCCCTCCCCTGTTCATGCTCTGTCTCTCTCTGTCTCAAATGTAAATAAACGTTAAAGATTTTTTTAATTAAATTAAATTAAATTAAATCAAATAAATAAACATGGGCAAAAATTTTTTTAAAAAAGAAAAAACCCTTCAAGACAAATTAAAATAAAAATACAACATATCAGAACTTTCAAGATACAGCAAAAGCAGTACTAAGAAGGAATTTCATAGCAACAAAACACCCATATTAAAATAGAAGAAACATCTCAAATAATTTTACACTAGAAGGAACTAGAGAAAATAACAAAAACTAAGTCCAATGTTAGTAAAGGGAAAGAAGTATTAAAGAGTGAAGTAGAAATATCTGAAATAGACAATGGAAAAACAATAGAAAAAATCAACAAAGCTAAGAGTTAGGTTTTTTTTTTTTTAAAGATAAAATCAACAAACTTTTGCTAGACTAATCATGAAAAAAAAAACAAGAAGACGCCAATAAAATCTGAAAATAAAGAGAAAACATTACAACCAATGCCAAAATAGATCAGAGACTATTATGGACAGTTATATAACAACAAACTGGACAACCTAGAAGAGGTAGGTAACTTTCTAGAAACACAAAGATTGAATGAAGAAGGAACAGAAAGCCTGAACAGACCAATAACAAATACAGACATTGAATCAGTAATCAAAAGCTTTCTAATAAAGAAAAGCCCAGTACTAGAAGGCTTCACTGGTAAATTCTTCCAAGCATTTAAAGAAGAATTAATACCAATCATTTGTAAACTCTTACAAAAAATAGAAAAGGGAACATTTCCACTCATTTTGTGAGGCCATCATCAACATGATAAGCAAGCCAGACAAAGATACAAGAAAACTATAGACTATAAATGTATAAAAATGTTCAAAGAGTACAAAACTACACTCTTCAATGAATATAAATGCAAATCTTCAACAAAAAGTAGCAAACCAAATTCAACAGCACATTAAAAGAAATCATGCACCATGACCAAGTGGGACATATTCCAGGGATACAATTCAATTAATGTGATAAACCACATTAACAGAATGAAGGATAAAAATCACAATTCTCACAATAGATGAAGAAAAAGCACTTGACAAAATTCACCACGTTTTCATGATAAAATCTCCCAACAATTAGCTCTAGACTGAATGTACCATAAAATAACAAAAGCCTTCCATGAAAAGCCAACAGCAAACATTACACCCAACAACAGAAAATGGAAAGCTTTTCCTCTAAGATCCAGAACAAGGCATAATTAGTCAAGAGCAATTAGTCAAGAAAACTAAATAAAAGGCATCCAAATCAGAAAGGAAGAAGTAAGATTATCTGTTTGCAGATGACGTGATCTTACACAGATGGTCCACAACTTATAATGGATCAACATAATGATCTTTCAACTTTACAATGGTGTGAAAGTGATATGCATTCAGTAGAAGCCATACTTTAACCATAATTGGAATTTGGAATTTTGAGCTTTTTCTGGGCTGGAGATGTGCCTACAATCCTCTCTCATGATGCTGGGCAGTGGCAGGAAGTTGCAGCCCCCAGTCATCTACACAGTCACAACAAGCATCTTGTTTATCACTTTCAGCATAGTATTCAATAAATTACATGAGATAGTTAGCACTTTATTATAACATAGGCTCGTGTTAAATGATTTTGCCCAACTGTAAGCTAATGTAAGTGTTCTGAGCACAGTTAACGTAGACTAGGCTAAGCTATGATGTTTGGTAGCTTAGGTGTATTAAGTGCATTTTCAGCTTACAATGGGTTTATCGGGACATAACACCACCATAAGTTGAGGAAGATTTGTATGAAGAAAATCCTCAAGATGTATACACACACAAAAGCAAAAATCTCTCAGAACTAGTACACTCAGTTAAGTTTCAGTATATAAAATCAACACACAAATTTAGTTGAATTTCTATACACCAGCAATAATATATCCAAAAGGCTAGATCTTATGTTGTGTTCTTTTCACACCAATAATAATGATAATAATAATGATAATAAAGGGCAGGAGTAAACTTTTAGAGCTTATAGGTATGTTTATAGCATAAACTGGTGATGGTTTCATGGATGCATATTTATCTCCAAATTTATCAAATTTTATACATTAAATGTGTGCAGCTTTTTATATGTCAACCAGACTTTAATAAAGTGATTAAAAAATAATTGTCCTCAAATAACATATTGAAAAATAGTTGTCCTGAAAGGACATATGTGTGTATGTATATGTATGCATGTGTGTGTGTATAGAAATATATATGTGAGAAATATATCATATATTCTGTTACTATTATTATTTAAAACTGCAATAAAAACGTATGGTGACAGAGGTGTTCAACTTGAAATGATCTATCCTTCAGAGAAATATCCTTATACTGAGTTATTATTTTATCAATGGTCCTACAATTTACGTAGCCAATGAGAAACAGTGAAAAGTGCCATAGTTTGTTGACTTGTCCAAACCGTAAATGCTATAGTCAGTATTTTATATCCTCGTGCTCTTAAACATGTCAAAATGAATTTTGTCCAAAGCCTGTGCATAAGACCAGGATAAACTAAATGAAAATAACTGTCAGAAGGACTGTCTTCAATCACTTTTTTCTCCTAGGTCCAAAAGTATCAAGCTGCTAAAATAGTATGTTTTATCTCAGATGTAATATTCTGAATCTTTATCTTTTATATAATTTTGTGTACTATAAGACAATCTTTGCCTTATTGTCAATGTAAGCCCTGTGCATGTATAGGGAGATTCAGAAAAGACATGCCAGGTAGTCTCCAGTAGGTATGTTTTAGTTAGCAGGCCCTAGGGATACATCAACTTTTCCATTTGCTTGTCTTTAGTGAATTAATTGCAGTGTATCCAATGCTTGTCCTTGTTTTCAACATTCTAACCAGAACAGAGATCTTAATGGGCTGCATGCATTAACTGACTTGAGAGACTTCCGTAGATGCTGTTACTTCATTTTTAAATCCAACCTATCTAGCTACTTTTTTGATTAAGCCTCATAAATGTAATATCTATTATATTGGTAAAGAATAGCATATTTGTGAGGTCAGACCAATTTTTCTTATACATTAGGCTGCCAGCTATTATAGATATAACTTCAAACATTTCAAATTGTGCTTGGGAGCACAACTGTGATCTGAAATTAACTTTTTAAGAATGTGTAAGGAAATAAAACACTTCCAGAGCATGAAATTTTAGTCTGCGTCATGTTCCTTTCTGCCTGAACTGTTTATACAATATAAATACTTTAATACTTTAATATAAATACTTTAATTTAATTTCCTTAGCACATTGCTAACCTTTCCACACCAACGTATTTCAGCCTCATTATCAACTGAAGAGTCAGGGACAAAGGCTTAGCACATTTAATTCAAGTTCCTAGAAAAGCATCATGAGCAAAAAATGATGGCTGCACTAAGTCCAAGAGCTGCAGCAAGGAACAGATGATCAGAAAAGTAAATACCTGAAGAGACAGCCATTAGGATGAGCCTACATGTTGACAGTACCAGGGGCCAAAACAAACAAAAGTTTAAGACTCCAACAGGCTGATCCAGAGGCCAAGTGTTAACCTCTGCTGGCTGTAAGCTAGGATTCACATGCAGATCCATCCAATGTCAACACTCTACTGCCATTTCCATTCCATTGCACTGCCTGATAGAGTTAGCAGATGGCAAGGACAAGCATACTTTCCAACAGTCTTCACTGGAGGAAAAAAAAAGTATTCTTCCAAATGATACTGCAATGAAACACCAACTCTAAACTGTGGAGAGAAATGCTTAAAGCATATTTCAAGAGTAAGAAATAGATTCTAAGTTAATTTAAATGACCAATAGAGGTTGTTGAAGTTTGGCCATTAGGTCTGCCCTTTTCAAACTTCTAAGCAACAGAAACTAAATTTCACTGTGGGTAATACTTATGCCAGTCATTGTTTAATACTTGAACTAAGGCAAGTGACATAACAATTGGTTATCACCTAGAAAAACACATTAAAAGTCAAAGCAAAATGAAACAATTCCATAACTTTGTTATCTACAGAGAAACAAGAAGCTCAAGAACTGTAATCGGCAGTTTGACTAAAATTAGTTGACTGGATATTTTTATGTTGTACTAACACAGCAGTGCAATTTTTATTTCTATAAAATAAGACTACCAATTTTATAAATCAGTTATAAAATTCAGCTAACAAAATGAACCAAAACTTAGAGTTCCTTCTGTTGGCCCTAATATTTCCAAAGATCATTATGCATTAGAGTCTTCTCAGAACCCAAAGTTGTCTTCTCACTGAAACAGGTGAAACTGACAGACATTTATCTCCCTCATAGTGTTACATATTCATAAAAAATTTGTTTAAGAGTATAAGAAATCAATATAAGGTGTAAGGTGTATCTGAGATCTTTCTTCCTTCTTTAGGAAGGCCTGGATTTCTATATACTATCCTCTTATGACTGCCTTTGCTGTGTCCCAGAGATTTTGGAATATGGTGTTATCGTTTTCATTGGCTTCCATATACTTTTTAATTTCCTCTTTAACTTCCTGGTTAGCCCATTCATTCTTTAGTAGGATGTTCTTCAGTCTCCAAGTATTTGTTATCTTTCCAACTTTTTTCTTGTTGATTTTGAGTTTCATAGTGTTGTGGTCTGAAAATATGCACAGTATGATCTCCATCTTTTTGTACTTGCTGAGGGCTGATTGTGCGCCAGCATGTGGTCTATTCTGGAGAACGTTCCATGTGCACTGGAGAAGAATGTATATTCCACTGCTTTAGGATGAAATGTTCTGAATATATTTGTTAAGTCCATCTGGTCCAGTGTGTCATTCAAAACCATTGTTTCCTTGTTGATTTTTCGATTAGATGATTTGTCCATTGCTGTGAGTGGGGAGTTGAAATCTCCTACTATGGTATTACTATCAATGAGTTTCTTTATGTTTGTGATTAATTGATTTATATATTTGGTTACTTTCACATTTGGTGCATAAATGTTTACAATTGTTAGGTCTTCTTGGTGGATAGACCCCTTGATTATGATATAATGCCCTTCTGCCTCTCTTGATACACTCTTTATTTTAAAGTCTAGACTGTCTGATATAAGTATCGCTACTCCGTCTTTCTTTGTCTGACCATTAGCATGATAGATGGTTCTCCATCCCCTTACTCTCAATCCAAAAGTGTCTTTAGGTCTCAAGTGGATCTCTTATAAACAGCATATAGATGGATCTTGTTTTCTTATCCATTCTGTTACCCTATGTCTTTTGATTGGAGCATTGAGTCCATTGACATTTAGAGAGAGTATTGAAAGATACGAATTGATTGCCATTATGATGCTTGTAGAGTTGGAGTTTCTGTTGGTGTTCTCTGGTCCTTTCTAGTCTTTGTTGCTTTTGGTATTTATTTATTTATTTATTTATTTATTTATATTAAGAACCCACTATGTGCTCAGTGTTCTGCTAGGTGCTAGCAGAAGTAAAGAATAACCCCCATATTCTTCTGAAAATTGCATGTTATCTGAATTAACAATACATGAACAATACAGGACAATTTAGTACTAATCTAGCTGATTCTTGACTATGAGGATTCAGCAAAAGTGAGACCCATATGTACTTCAAAGATATGACATGACCTTATAGGAAAGATGCACATTAATAAGGCCTCAACTATGATTATAGGTCACAGCAAGTGAAAAGAAGGAATGGGTATCTTTCAGGCAAAAAAAGTAAAAGGTAAAATAAAACAAAAAAATCATGAACTTATAAAATGAGGTGAATGGCCCCAGTGCTGCCAGCAGAGAAGCATGTAGTAGCAGCACTGTTTCCTTCCCCTTCTGAAAAGCTCCATATTGCACTGATATGGCCACTTTTTATGCCAAAAGAGCAAGGGTTAAGTCAAGTAAAAGACCCTGATACACTCAGTCTGCTCCCACCCATTACATCATCCCTCTCATTCGGATTTTTTTTAATGTTTTATTTACTTTTTATTTTATTTTTAACATAATTTATTGTCAAATTGGTATCCATACAACACCCAGTGCTCATC
Organism: Panthera pardus; assembly: GCF_024362965.1. Lineage (NCBI taxonomy): Eukaryota > Metazoa > Chordata > Mammalia > Carnivora > Felidae > Panthera > Panthera pardus. The sequence goes on along the minus strand of NW_026526710.1, from coordinate 44,992,952 downwards.
TCAACAAGTGCCCTCCTCAATGCCCATCACCTACTTTCCCCTCTCCCCTACCCCCCATCAACCCTCAGTTTGTTCTCTGTATTTAAGAGTCTCTTATGGTTTGCCTCCCTCCTTCTCTGTTTGTTACTTTTTTCCCCCTTCTCCTCACCCATGGTCTTCTGTTAGGTTTCTCAAGATCCACATATGAGGGAAAACATATGGTATCTCTCTTTCTCTGATTGATTGATTATTTGGCCATACAATTGTGGTTCTAATTGTGGGTTCTCTATTCTATTCCATTGGTCTATGTATCTGTTTTTGTGCCAATACCATACCGTCTTGATGACTACAGCTTTGTAGTAGAGGCTAAAGTCTGAGATTGTGATGCCTCCCGCTTTGGTTTTCTTCTTCCACATTACTTTGGCTATTCAGGTCTTTTGTGGTTCCATATGAATGTTAGGATTGTTTGTTCTAGCTTAGAGAAGAATGCTGGTGCAATTTTGATTGGGATTGCACTGAATGTGTAGATTGCTTTGGGTAGTATCGACATTTCAACAATGTTTTATTTACTTTTCAAAAGAGACAGCTCAAGCAGGGGAGGGGCAGAGAGAGAGATGGACAGAGGACCCAAAACAGGATCTGTGATGACAGACTGACAGCAGTGAGCCCAACGTGGGGCTTGAACTCACAAACCCCAAGATCGTCCCCTGACTGAGAGATCATGACCAGAGCCAAAGTCGGCCGCTCAACCAACTGAGCGACCCAGGCACTCCTCTCATTCTGTTTCTTTCTGAATTGTAACTTTCCTAAAGGATGACAAAGGGACCCAAATAAGCAAAAATCTCTAATTGGAAAAATAGTAGCATTAATTTGAAAGATATTATATACCTCTTTTGGGGCAAGAAAATAAAATATACTGTAGCATATTTTGTATATTTTGATACAGTGTTTAGCATTTAGCACTGAAAAATTTTTAAAAATCAACTATTATTATATTAAATGATCATCAGCATCAGCATCATCATGATCAACATCACCTGCCATACTGTATGTAGGCAAATTCTAAAGTTCTTTTGCACAAAGTAGGAAAACTTAAATCACATATTAGAAATAAATAGCAATATATATGGGTAATCCCACCCCTAAATGAATGAGCAACAATCTCTATAAAGGGATATATCCACAGTTATAAATATGTAAATATGCTAGGATATGATGATAGAAGCATTGAGAAATGCAGGAAAAATAAAACAATATTAATTCAAAACTGATAAATGTAAAACGAAATAGAACCAACTTTCAAAATACAGTAAAAAAAATTCCAGGGTGGCAGGTAACAAACACCCTCTCCTTTTCTTTATAAAAGACAAAACCTCTGATTATATAGGATACACTGTACAGAAAATGAATTCAGTGCTGACTTGACAGAGAATGACATTTACTAAAGCAACACTAGCTTCTCCTTCCTAAAGATCACAGATGTTCCTTGGAGATATTTATACAAATAAAATCAAAGATTAACTTTGACTTTAAAGATTATGACCTGGTCATTTTTTTAGTCATTAGATTTTGAAGAAAAGTAATATGGTAAGTGCCTATAATAGAAAAATCTTAATCTTTGTCCTGGATTAAGATGACCACAAATGAAAAACATTTCTATTCTTTTAATAAGATGGTGGAACATAAACCCGTGCTCGCATATTTGACAATATATCTTAAAATAATTTTAGATTTTTTTAAGAATAGATTACTGCTTTCCAAGAACAATATAAGCCATAACATAAAAGGTAAGAAATATGAGGTAATCATCTTTACTTAGCAACTGAAGTAAAACAACAACAGGGGATATGTCATTTAAAATCCAATGATATATTTGGTTCCTTTATGTTTGTAATATATAGGGCTTAGAACATGTATTTCCAGGACTCTGTAGGTGTTCATAAGAGAAATCCAACCCAAACTGTCTTAAACAAAAGGAAAATATATTAGTTCAAATAATGGCACAGTCTAGTTGGAGATCTCTCTAAGCCTGGCTGGATCCAGAGCTCAAGCTGGCATTTCAGGATGTAGTCTTCCTCTTTCTCTTGGTTGTATTCAGACGACATGACCTCAGTTTTAGGCAGTATCTCTCTTCTCTGAAGCACTCTTCTCTGCCTATACCTCCTAGCCTAACTTCTGTATGAGGAGATTTTTGTATGTAGAAATTTATATATAAATAGCAACATGATAAGATCTAGAAAATGAAGTGTTCAGTGAAAAGAAAAAAAATATGATTTATAGCACAATAAAATAAGTGGAAATCAATAACATATACACAAAAACCATAGTTTACAAGAATGTATATATACATATGCCATCAAATATATTAGAGTGAGTATCTATGGAAAATGAAGGTAGGAAAATGAAAGTAAGCTATGAAATGAATGGAGAAAAATAAAATAAAATAAAGCAAGAGAAAGCTTTACAAAAACAAACCAATGATTCAGTTGTGCAATGAGTCAAGGAAAGAAGGAAGAAAGGAAAAAGAGAGGGAAGGAAGGAGAGAGGAAGGAAGGATGGAAGAAAAGAAGGAAAGAAAAGGGAAGGGAAAGAAAGGAAAACCAAGGGAGGATTATTAAAGTTAGTATATGGGACAATAGCACCCTCTTCAACCTCCAGCTCATGCCCAACATCATGCAAAGTTCAGGCATCAGTCCCCTAAATTCAGGCCATAAAAATCGAAGATAATCTCTAATAAAATTGGTGTGAATAAAATCTGGTGTGAACATAGATGTTTCAGAGTAAAGCCCTTCTCATTCAGCCAAGATTAGTATCAACAGCAAAAGAGAAGTGGTCCACAGTACCCTCATTCTACAGGTACAGTGAGTCCATCAACAGTCGGCCCCACCACACATGGGATTCCTTTTCAGAATCTCACTCAAGAGAGAGATCTTTAAGAGACCTTCAAGAAGTGCTAGACAAAGACACTTCTATAGCAAAAGAAACCCTCATTAGCAATCCACTCCTTTTGAATGTGTGACCTGAACAACCAAACATTGCCAGACATAGTTGGAGACCTAACCACATGAAAGAGAAATGTCAAGCTGACCCCTGAGAAGGAAAGATAATTAAGTGCAGTGGGAGAACCTTGAAATAACTCCAGTATGCTCATAATGATTATAGAAGTCAGATCCTTAAAATGAAGCAAGGACACCGTAAAAAAGGAAAAGACACATCAGAAGAGCTTTTTAAGATTTAAAAAACAAAAAACAAAAACAAAAACAAAAATTTCTTAAGAACAAAAAACTAGAGAAAGACTACAAAATAATGTCTAATAAAACTCTCAAGATAAAAAGCAAAAATACAAAGGGCATTAATACCCATTTCTGTGTGACAAATTACCACAAACTTATAGCTTAAAACAATGTGATCTCACAGTTCTTGTAGATTGGAAGTCCAGGCATTGTAGATCTAGTTTCTCTGCTGAGGATCTCAAAGGTTGGAAATCAAGGTTGCAGCCAGATTACAATCTCATCTGAACCTGGGGTCTTTCAAGCTCATCCAGCTTGTTGGCAGAATTCACTTTCTTGCAGTTGTAAGACTGAGGTTTCACTTTTCTTATTGTCTATTGGGCAAGGATCAACTACTAGAGGCTTCCCTCAGATTCTACCCACATGGTTCTCTCAGAACAAGGCAGCTCACTTTTTCAAAGCCAGAATCTCTCCCCAGTCTGGTAGGAAGAATTCTCATATGATGTAAATGTAATCAGCAAAGGTGACTATCCTAGCACCTCCACCATGTAAGTAAACCTAATCAATGAAGTGATTGTCTCATCTATTCATAGGTCTTACCCACACTTAAGAGGAAAGAATTATTCAAGACATTTATACAAGGTAACTGGAATCCTGGCAGCCATCTTAGAATTCTGCCTACCACAAATGAGTAAAGGACTTATAAGACACAGAGAAGACGAATCCAAGAGGTCCAATATTACTCTAACAGAAATTTCAGAGAGCAAGAAGAGAGTAAATGGAGGGAAAGAAAATATCAAAATTTTCTGAGAACTGAGGAACATAAACCTTCAGGATGAAAAATGTACTGAACACCAAGTGCAAAGAAAATAACAGGTCTGTATCTACAGATGCCATGTCATTGAGGAGAAAAAGAAAATTCTAAAAGCTTCCAAAAAGTAATCAAACCAGCCAACTAAATAGCATCCAACTTTGTAGTGGCAACACTAGTTGTTGAAAAACAAGGAAATAATGTTTTCAAAGTTTCTGGGGAAATATTTTCTCAATCTAGAAGTCTGTAACAAATCCAGATACCAATTATCCATAAAATCAAAATAAAATGATCTGACATGTTCAAAAAGTATATATTTTATATACAGTGTTTTAGAGAACTAGTTGAGATCCTACCACAACAAATAAAGCAGGAAAGAGAAAGAGAAAACAAGGGATTCACCCGAGAAAATTAAGGAAAATACAAAGATAATAGCTGAGGTATGAGATTCAAAGTGGAGGACAGAAGATGTACATTACAAGAGTCATCTTTGGTTAGGGAAAGAAATCTACTTGAAAGAATAAAGTACATAATAAGGAATCTGAAAATATTGAGCTTGTTATAAAGGTAAATTGTGCAAGACCAGCAGAAATGCAAGGAGAAACAACAACAGCAACAAAAAAATTAATGGTACAGATATAAAGCCAACTAAAATGTAGCATGATTTTAAGCGATTGGTAGAATGTAAGAAAAGAGTCTCCATTTGACACTATTAGTGAGAACATTGTCCTTCAAATGATACTATATTTAGGGACAAAAAAATGTATTCTTAGCGACCACCTCACTCCACACCCAGCAATGTTTTCATTGTCATTAAATGCTGATTATAGGTATTTCAAACCTCTGGGCCTGCTTGTGGTCCAGTATACTGTAGAATGTAAATATTAACAACCTCAACAAAGTAAAGCCTAACTGACAGATGGTGGGATAAGAGGATGAGTTAGGGAGGAAATAAGAAAGATGGAGGACAAGATTGAGACACAATATTTTCACTTAACAAGTACAAACCTAAGAGATACTATCAAAAGTTGATCAATCAGGAAACAGATATGTATGCGTAGGATTTAAATTTATCCAATAGGACTAAAACTAATAGTCAATATTAAGATTTGGGAGTAGAGAGAAGATGGAGAGTGAAAAAATCCTCATTGTTCATGTCACAGAGTTAATAAATATTGTCTAAATTTTATTCAAGAAATATGGAGCGCCTGGGTGGCTCAGTCCGTTAAGCACTCAACTCTGGATTTTGACTCAGGTCATGATCTCATGGTTCGTGAGATCAAACTCTGCATTGGGTTCTGCACTGATAGGGCGGAGACTGCTTGGGATTCTCTCTCTCTCTCTCTCTCTCTGTCCCTCTCCACCTCGCACTTGAGCTCTCTCTCCCTCAAAATAAATAAACAAAAGACAAATAAGAATGCTATCTAGATTTATAGAGGAAGCAAAAACAAAACAATGCATAGTAAAAGAGTTTGTCTTTAGAAAATAGCAGTTAGGGTTTAGCGGGAAAGGAAGAAGGCAGTGGCATGTCATCATGCACAGATTTTTCTACTCTATTTGATATATTATGAAATCTATGTATTAATTTGCTTGAAATTAATTTAACATTTACAATTTATTTAGGAACAATATTGTCCCTGTTTAGGAAGTAACAACACTTGAAAAACATTTTTTATAATTGTTCTGAAATTCTGTGAGCAATTTGGATTAATTCAAGCAAGGGAGTTCACTTTTTTATTCATCACTTAGTAATTCTGCAAAACATTAAGAAATAAACTTTGCAGTTAAGACTTACTGAATCTTTACTTAGTCATATTATCAAATTAACATAACATTCATCACAGTCTGTCTCAATGAGAAACACTAGGCTTTCTTTAGACTATATGATATAACTTTCAGAAACAAAGAGCTCAGAACTGGTGTAGTTCTATTCCTTGACAATGTCCACTTTGATGCCCTAAAAGAAAATATAGTTTAAATTGAAATGACTTGCTTAGTTAAAGCCTAGAAGAGAAAAAAGACAAGGAATCCCCCCAAACATAAGGCATGCATTGCCAAAGAATATATTAACACCCTGTCATCTTTCCAATTGGAGTCTTACTGGGATTTTTCTTTTCCTCAAAGGTCACATAGTGATGAAGAATCAGAAATCCTCATCAAGTGTGGCTAACAGCTAAATAAAAGAGTATTGGGCGAGTTCTGATTTCAACTTAGGAGTAAGAAAAGCACTGGGTCAATTGTATAGATCAATCCACATGTGATCTTGTTAATCATAAATGGTAGTTAGTTACCATAAAACAAAAACAAAGGTAAGTGACACTTCTATCAACAAATATCCCCACTTAAAAAACACACTCATGTAAACACTCATATCCAAGTGTGATGCCTTGTCTTTTAAATGTTTATTTGAGAGAGACAGAGAGAGAGAAGCAGAGAGAGGGGTCAGAGGATCTAAAGATGACTCTGTGCTGGCATCAGAGAGCCCCATATGGGGCTTGAACTCACAAACTGTGATATCATGGCCTGCGCCAAACTTGGACACTCAATACTCAATCGACTGAGCCACCTAGGCACTCCTGATGGCTTGTCTTTTAGAGCAATACTTCCCAAATTTTAAAGTGGAACACCAATCACTTGGAAATCTGTGATGGGATTGGGATTCTGATTTTCTAACAGGTTCTCAGCTGATGCCTAAGCTGCTGGTCCTTGAATCACATTTTGAGTAGTAAGGACAGCCCCCAAATTTGTGTTTTATTCAATGAAAAGTGGACTGAAAACTTAATCTAAAGAATAAAATGCAGCATTATCCATAATAGCCAAGATATGGAAACAATCCAAGTGTCTGATTGATGAATGAGATAATGAAAATGTGAAATGTACATATATGATGGAATATTATTCAGCCATAAAAAAGAAGAAAAGAAAAAAGAAAAAAAAGAAAGAAAATTCCACCATTCGTGACAACACAAATGGCCCTGGAGGATATTATGCTAACTGAAATAAGCCAGTCAGAGAAGAACAAATCCTGCATAATTCCACTTATGTAAGATATCTAAAATAGTTAAATCACAGAAGCAGAGAATGGAATGTAGTTTGCTAGGGCTAGAGGTTAGGGGAAATGGAAAGTTGTCGTTCAATGGGTATAAACTTTCAGTGATGAAAAATGAAAAGTTCTAGAAACCTGCTGTACAACCCCAGTGCCTACAGTTAACAATACAGTATTGGGCATTTTAAAATTATGTTAAGAGGGTAGATCCCATGTTAAAAGCTCCTAACATACACACACACACACTCAAAAAAGGAAACATAAGAAAAGTTTGGGAGTACTATTTAAGCCCATTACTTTGATTGTGGTAATGGTATTACAGATGTTTGCATATGTCCAAACTCATCAACTTTTACACAATAAATATATGCAGTTCTTTTTGTATCAATTATACCACAATAAAACTATTAAATGAAAAAAGTAGTTTGGAAATTAGATTAGCAATAAAAGGTATGGGACTAATGCCTAGGGGAAGAAAAGAGAATAAAATGACTAACAAAGAACAACAGAACTTTGAAACCAGAAGAAACTCTCTAAAACATCTGTTTTATATTTGCGTATCTACAATTTTTTTCAGATTCAGAACACCTTTTTTAAATACCTTAAAATGTATAAATTATGTCATCTAAATAATCATGATAAAATTATTAAGAGTTTATTAAGATCAAAGAGGGATTTTTATTCTGAAAGCACATCTATTCTCTTCCTGCACATTTCCTTAGGTTGTGCTAAGTTCCAATAAAGTTAAAAGTGGATGATTTGGAATTTTTTTAAGTCAGTTCTAAATGTCATGGATTACTGATCAGTCATAGCAAAGAGAATCTGTAAGAATAAATATTACAACAGATAAGAAAGGGAAAGGAGGGTGTGGTTTGTAATTATATTCTAGAAAACAAAGCCTTTATTTACCTCCTGAGGAAAATAATGAACAGGAAATTACAAATCACTTAGGAATGCTGAAGAATTAGCACATTCTTCCATTGAATCAGAATATAGCTGAAAAGTCAGAAATGTTTAAAATAATGTTCACTACTAAATTAATTCCTTTAATCTGAGATAGAATGCCAATTATGAATACCTTTTTCAGACACTGTCCTTTTTTTCCTGAAAAGTTGTATTTTTTAACAACATGCTAATATCTGTAGACTTAAGAAAAAAATAGGCATCCAAAATATATGTACTACTTTTGTATCTATTTATAAAAAATCTTACATTTACGACGAAAAAAAGAATACTATCTTAGTGAACCAAAATAAAAACATGTTCTCAATGACTGAGTCCATTTCCAATGAGTAGCACAAATCTAAATAAGCCTTAAATAGAGTTTAACTTTGCAAAGCAAAAGAAATATCAAGCTATCAAAACATTTCTACCTGGTTTAAAATATTTAAATTAGTAAAAATATTGATTTTGTTTCCAGAAAAACTATCGAACTAAGAAACTTCCTGGCTTTAAGATTATTAAAAACATTGTCCAATATGTGACTGTTATGGGCCCACAAAAATTCAATTTTTATTTGCCAAGTTAAATCTTCCAACAAATTGTTGGCAATGTGAGGTTGGATACTCATATCACAATAATCCTGCCCAAATAGTCATGTTTGATTACTCCTTGTTCTGTGCTGAGAGGAAAAAGTCCAATAAATTCTCACTACTACTTTTCAGACCAGACAGTAGCCATTGTAAATATAAGAGAATAAGACAGAATGAGTACCAGCATGAGCACACCTTTTTTCCTAAATGTTGAATTCTGTAACAAATAAATGGGAAGGAAAAACCAAAAAATAAATTTGTGAGAGTCTATGGAGTAAGAACATATCAGTAAGACCACTCACTATTTCACTTCCTATGAAGAGACACAAAAGTAAATACTTATCTCAATTAATATGGTAGTTAAAAAACACTCTTAAATCAATTCATTGCAACTATGGGGAGCTCCCAGCAGCCAGAATATTAACCACTGTACAAAAAGGAGCCTCTATTTACAAGAAATCGGAACAAATAATTGATCCATTAAAAATGCCTCTTCTGTTCAATAACCATTTCAGTAAGGGCATAGGCTTAGCTGCAGTAAATGAGACACAAAATTATAATTAATGTCTTTTGAAATATGAAAGTCTGTTTCTCTCACACATAACATCTGAGCTGATGAGATACTCTATGAGGTTACACAGGGCTAAGTGTTCTTCTATCTTTCTGCACTGGTATCCCTAAGATTTGACCTTCCCATATAGTCCAAAATGACAATTTCACAATCCAACTATCAAAAAAACAGGAGAGGGGTGCTTGGGTGATTCAGTCAGTTGAGCAGCTTACTCTTGATTTTGGTTCAGGTCATGATCCCAGAGTCATGGGATCAAGCCCCAAGTCCAGCTCTGTGCTGTGCATGGAACTTGCTTAAGATTCTCTCTTTCTCTCTGACCTTCTGCCCTGCTGGTGCTCTCTCTCTTAAAAAAAAGGTGGGGGGAGAGAGAAAGGAAAAGAAGACAACCTCTGTTTATAATGGTGAAATTAAGAGTTGAAACCATCATGTCTTTCCATTGGCCAGAACTTTAGTCACATAACTACATTTAGCAGTAAGGAAATCTGGAAAATGTAGCCATTAACTGGGCAACCACATACCACAATAACAATAATTCTATCTGCATAGAAGAAGGGGGAATTGGATATTGGGGGACAATTAACAGCCTCTGCCAGTGTAACTTTTATTTTATTTATATTTATTTATTTATTTATTTATTTATTTATTTATTTATTTATTCTGCCAGTGTAACTTTTAAATATCTCAAGACACTAATACTTCCCTTATCTCCTTAGTGGTAAGGATTGAATGAAATAATAAGCATGAAAGCATTATGTGAACTGCAAAGCAATGTATACATGGAAGACATTATTTATACTTTGTGCTGATATTCTGGTGACCAAATGGGAAAAAACAAAAGCAGAAAGATGTAGCACAGCAGATAGGGAATTATTTAGTGACAGTGTTTTCACAGAAGGACTATAAAGAAAAATCTGTTTTAGTTACTGTTTGAAGTTCATTCTAGTTATCTGTGATGTGTTGGATCAGGATGAGTTTACAGTGTGAATGTTATTGCCATAATTTGAAATGACATCTATTTGCATCAGAATATTTCAGATGACTTTCCAATTCATGCTTCTTTCCACAGGAATTGCTACTACATCAACTTTTATGAAACCAACACCATGTGCCAGGAACTGTGCTCAGCACTAGAGATGAAGATGAATATTGTTCGGGTAAGAAGGACATCTACACGCAGGTTTATTATTATTATTATTAAAGATTTTATTTTTAAGTAATCTCTACACCCAACATGGGGCTCAAACTCATGACCCCAAGAACAAGAGTCACACGCTCTACCAGCTGAGCCAGCCAGGAGCCCCTCTATATGCAGTTTTAAATAAAAACTTTACAGAGCAATCTCATAACCGAAATTACACCGTTTTTTTTTTAACATTCTGTAGGAGGAGTCTACGAAAGACAGAAATTTATGCTAAAAGCATGGCATTTTGGTATCATGCCAACAATGTTTTTAAATGCCCATATCAGTAGCGTGTTTCTCTAAAGTTAAAATACTGAGCAAAAATTCATTGCAATTTGGGAAATAACGGGTATTACTCAAAATATCTCCTACCCTACTAAAGTTCCTGAAATCCCAGCTCAAAACCCAAACAACAGAGGGGTGCCTGGGTTGCTCAATCGGTTAAGCACTTGACTTCGGCTCAGGCCATAATCTCATGGTTCCTGGGTTCGAGCCCTGCATCGGGCTCTGTGCTGACAGCTCAGAGCCTGAAGCCTGCTTTGGATTCTTTGTCTCCCTCTCTCTGTTCCTCCCCCGCTCGCACTCTGTCTCTCTCAAAAATAAATAAAGATTAAAAAAAAATTAAAGAAAAAAAACCCAAACAACAGAAATGTAAAAACTTTTCAAATAAACCAGTTTACTAAGAGGGTCATAGATTAAAAAAAGCACTAATAAATTCATTTCATATGAGAATATTTACAATGAGCAAATCTATATAGCTTATTATTTATTATATTACATTATTTATATACAATATAAATGCAAGGCTTTTTCTTATATTTCTATCTTTATGAATTTGTTTCTTTGAAGAAAGTATATATATGGAATAAAAGAGACTTTTTATAATATTGATTATTTTTAAATAAAATTGTCTTTTGAAAACAAAATAAAGAGAAACAACCCGTCAAAACATAAAATTATGTCCACCGTGAGAAATTTGGGGCATTATTTTAAAAGGGTTCATAACCATCTCCCTATATGTTTTCCTAGATGTACGTTTAAGGCTAGAGTGATAAAATGGTAATATTGTTAGACACTAAATATTCTGGCACTACGGTGTCTGTTATTACATTTCATGTCATCATTAAGTCAAAGAACATCCAGGATATAATTTTGTTTGGGTCCTCTTGCTAGCTAGACAGTAAAATTAGAACTCTGAGTCCAACTCAAAAGTCATCTTGAGATATTGGTTTATAGCCTAATAGATGTCTTAGCATAAAATAGTTGCATATTCATGCTAATTTTCTGTGACAATTGTATATTCAATGTGAATACAAGTAAACTTTCCTATTTATATTTGATCCTAACATTTAAGACATTTTCTGAAATTAAACATTTTTAGCAGAATATCATAATTTATTATTCATTTTGTATTCTTCAGGTACTCATTTGTTTTCTGGGCCACTGCTTTACAATTAGATGCTCATAGGTATTTCACTACTTGATAAAACCTGGATATTTTAGGTTTTTAACTATAATTCCAGTGTTCTCTAAACTTATAAAATTAAACAGTAGAAAAAAAAAGTTTTGTTATTCTTCAGACCATGAATTTTGTGATATTAATTGAGGTGTCACAAGAGCTCAGTGACCAAAAATATCTCCCACCCTTCTGAATTCTCTGAAATCCCAGCTTAAAGACCTATTTGTCTTATTGAAGTATAAACACGGATGTCATTGGCTCTTCTCTGTCAATATGCACCTTTAAGTTAATTACTGATCATAAATACATGACCATAGAATAGGCTACTTGACAGTTGGTAGCCAGCTGAGGCCTGGGCTGCAATGGAACACAGAAGAGGCATACTGTGATGATACAGAGATTGGACATCTACGTCCTGTACGATGTACCTTAATTAAAAGACACACCAGGAAAGGGTGCCAGTGGGTGACTCTGGACATTCTAAAGCAAGAATCAGAACATGTGATGTCAAGAGAGACAAGTTTGTAAAAAGCAAGGAAACTAATGATAGAGAAAAACATTATAAAGAATGATGAGAATATACCTAAGGCAAATATGACCAATTTCATAATTTGGCAAAGGACCTGGATCTCATATATCCTCAGAGAGAAGAAACATTTGGGAGAATAAAGTATTTTTTTAATGTCTTCCAAGCAACTAAAGCATGCAGGTGTCAGCCAACACTCTGACAGGTAAGCCATAAATACTAGAAGCTGGCTGGGTGGATGCTTAATCCAGCACTCTCCAAAGTGTATTCACTTTGGTGGTCTGATAAGATGTTCTATTAAAAAGGATTTCTATAGTCAAACAGGTTTGGAGAACTCAGCATCTTATAATTCCCTCTTTGAGACCCAAAATTTGTATTAGCATATTAAAGGCTTTAGAAAGTTTTAAAGTTGAAAAATCTTTATAAAAGCCAGCACTTCCCAGAGTTATTAGATCTCATAACCATGTTTTTAGTAACACTATGAATATTTTGCTGGAAGTGTTAAAACCATTATAATCCCCTTCCATCTGTGATAAGGTATATCTGTTCCTAGGTACAGCCATGGTAAAGGAAAGACACCTGAAATACATTGTACCTACTAATGACAGTCACAAAATTATGATTAAAATATATATATCTTTGTCAGAAATATCTCTTTTAATAAAGGTTTAACATGAGAGTATCAAATGTCCATTACTAAAAATTCAAATCCTCCTTATACTTTAAAAATACTCTGTAAACAAGAATCAGCCAAACATTCTCACCAGTGAGTGAACTGACTGATTTTAAAACTGAATGTAGTTTTGACCGACTTAATCAGCACTCTCCCCAGGACCTCTGGAAGCCATTGTTCATTGTTGTGACATGACCAACCGTTGACATGAGGCACAGAACCAATTATCAAAGTCACTTTATAATTACAAATCCAAGTCAAATGTTAACAAATTGTCTAACAGAGAAAATCTGGATCCTACATCTAACCTCTTTCACATTTCTAAAATTAGGAAAATGTATTCAAATATAACTATACAGTATAGAACAAGAAGATGCCAGGATCTATCCTGGGTCTCTCTCTGAGGCTGAAGTCATTTCTCATCACTGCCCAAAACATTGGACTTCTCTGTTAGCACAAATTTCTAGCTTAAGCAGAGGCAAATTAAGATCTCTTCCTTAATATTAGAATTTGCGGGTACTTTGAAGGTCTGTGTCACAACACTCATATTTTCTTAATCTGTAGCCATCCTGCTCTCCCCTCCATCTGAACTTTGGAAATTATTGCTTTTGCATTACATAGAAAATCTGGTTTCTCCACTAATACATTCCTTGGTTAGTTGGAATATACCTCTTAAAATGATAAAACAATGCAGTTTTGTTTTAGTAAGGAAGTTGAATAGCCTGTTGAATAATAACTTAAATTTCTAATTTCTGTATGAATCATACCTGGAACAATGAAACACTGGACAATGAACTGGTCAACCAAACAGAGGGGAAGGAAGAAATTGAGAAGGAGATACAAAAAGCAGAATGGGACACCGAAGATCAATGTTTCATACTTCAAAATTGTGTCCCTGGTTTGCTGCTGAATTTGTAGAAAAGAGGTTTCCAGAAAGCTTTCAGAGTACTTTGATGTCTATGGGGCTGAATTCCTCTCTTAATATCTATCATTTCATATATGAATGCAATGTGCTACAGTGAAAGAGTGTGGACTTGGAATAAGGTCTGGATTCAAACTCCAGTTCTCTAATATTCTGGCACCAAGACACCCCCTCCGTGGCTTTCCTACCTAGTCATCACACTCACTACCCACCTCTGCAACAGGAAGTTCAGTGTGATCTGCAGCCACAACAACCACTCCTGCCTTAGAATCACCCAGCTATTCCAAATATATTTTTTATCTAAGCTCTTCAGGATCAAAACGCTATTTTGGATATGTTTTGCTTTGTTTTGAGTTTTTTCTCCATTTTTTTACAAATATTTTGAACCTCTTTACACATTGCCATACCTGCCTGGAAAACAACTTTTTTTTTTTTTTTTTTTTTTTAGTCTGCTCAATTATTTTCTCTGGGAAGGCAGGAATTATGCTTGTGTTGCTGACCATGCTAATACAATAGACCCTTAATTCATAGTCATTATGCACTTTTCAAGAAAATTACTTAACATCTCAGCTCCTCTTTTTTGTCTCTCCCGTAAAATATGGATACTAGAAGTAATAGAATTTTTGCAAAAGTTAAAAATGAGATAACTAAAACATATAGCTCTCTTGTGTATAAAAAGGTAATCAAGAAATATTAACTCTCTTATCCATGCCCTTTTTCTAAGATTTAGAGCCAAGGAAAAGACAAGAAGATAGCAGGGGACTGGGGAGTGAGAATCTCTTTATCCTTTATGGCCATTATTATAGAGATTTTATCTAAAGATGATGTAGAAAAATGTGTCATGTCTCCAACATACTTGATTAGAAATTGTTTTCCAATAACTGAAAATCATTTCATTCTTAAAAAAAAATTGTGCCTATTCGTTTATTGCTGCTTCCATATATCTATAAATATTTTTCATAAATGTAAATGATCGGGCAAGGATTGCACTTGTGTAATTAACATCACGCTACTGAAATTAAACAGTGATATTTACAACCTGCTAGGATAGAGAATGAGGAAAGAGGATAAAGAAGCTAAACAGGATATAGAAAGAAGTCCTTATTTCTGACCATGAGGAAACTGTTTCAGCTCAGATTCCTCTCAGAATATTAATCTTCCTGCAAAAACATGTGTAAGATAAAACCCTTTCTCCCCTGAGCAATCAAGGACCCCGGAACAAAACCCAAAGTGCTAGAAAATCATGTCAGCAGAAAAAAAAAACCATTTTAAGATAATAAGTAATTAGGGCTACATTTACAGAGCATAATTGAGAGATGATACCTCCTTAAAAGCCCCCATTGATTAAAACTCAGTATTTAAAGTGAACTTAGTGAATCCTTAGAAGCAAAGACTAAGAATTTTCTGTAAATAGTGAAAATGGTCCTAAATCAAGAAAGGGAGATACTATCACCGACCCAAGAGGAAGTGAACCTTGAGTAGCAGAGGAAAGGGTAAGTAGAATTTGCCAGAGAAAGGCAGAGTGTGGAGGGAAAAAAAGTGTTCCCTTTGCCTCTACCTGTTCAAGTGTTATTGTTGGTTCCTTAATGAGAAGGAATTTGAAATTTATATCAGAAACATATAGTTTACCATTTATGTTACATTGTAAATATGTATGTTTAGGTTTACTCAATGGTCAAGTATCTTTGGTTCTCAACTTCTGAGTCAATTCATGCTCAACTAATTCTTTTATCAACTTAATAGAATTCTGAGATAAAATTCATGTATTGCTGTATTTTTCAAATAGACTATACATGACTATTGCAGTCAAGACTTAATAACCCAGTGGGGAAAAACCTGGTAAATAACAATACCAATAATTTGATTTAATAAAGTTTACTTTTTTCTGGCTATACTTCTGATTAGCTTTGCATGGGAAAGATACAGAGAAAGGTATAAAACAATTATGGCTTCCCAAGAGTCGTATGTCCAGTTTCTTTACCACTCCTTTTTTTAATTTTATTTTATTTTGAGAAAGAGAGAGACAGAGAGAGACACAGAGAGACACACAGAGAGAGAGGGAGAGAACGAGCAGAGAAGGGGCAGAGAGAGCAGTTGTCAGTAGAGAGCCCAATACAGGCTCATGAGGGCTTGATCTCATGAACTGTGAGATCATGAACTAAGCCAAATCAAGAGTCAGATGTTTAACTGACTAACTCACCCAGATACCCCTCCCACTCCTTTTTTAAAAATATCATCCACACCATTGGCAGATTCAACTTATTTAAACATATATTTATGGAATACATATATTCGGCTACATATACATATTCTCGGCTAAGACACCATGGGAAGCCCACAAGAGAGACACTTAACCCGACTATAGGTTGGGGGAGGGATATACAGAAGGCTTACCAGAGGTGATTTTCAAGATGCACAGCAGTAAAGAGCAAACCAGTGGTTGGCCAAGTGAATGTGGTAAAACGTTTCCTAGAGGGTCACTAAAGATTTGAGAGATGAGATAAGAGAAATAAAGATGTGAAAGGTTGTAAAAGACATTGCAAACCATTTTAGGAGCAGAGGGAAACCATTACTCTACTCAACAATACAATCAAATGTTCAAAGTTAAACATATTTTCAATGAGCCACTTGATGTTCATTTTCCCTGCTAATGCTGGGATCCCCTACCCTGAGAAGGGACTCTTGAACTAGAGGATGGACTGGAGAAGGGAAGATTTTTGTAAAACTGGAAGCAGCAAGGCCATCATTGTTATTGCAATAATCAAGGAAAGAGATGATGTTGGACCGAACTAAGTTACTGGCAGTGAAGCGGGGAAAAAAATGGACAAAGTACAGAGATAGTTAGGAAGTAGAAACAATAGAACCTAATGACTGATTATATCAGGTTTTAGTGAAGAAGACTGAGAAGTCAAATTTAATTCAAACAGATTTATAGCTTGAACAACTGAGTGCATGGTACTGCCATTTGCTTAGTTATGAGGAGCTGGTTTGTGAAAAGGGAAGAAGGTAATGAATTAAATGTTTTCTATCTGGAATTTTCTGCATTTTTGTGATAGTCAGGTATAAATGTTCGATAGACAATTGGATATACAGGTCTAGATTTCAGGGGAGAGATATGTGGAAGAGATCTAGATTTGGGAGGTTACAAATCTTTATACAATCTGCACATTTGTAAGAGTTTATACAACTTTATGTCTTTGTTCTTTCCATTCCTATTTATATATCCACCTTTATACTAGATACCAATGCTTCCCAGCTTCTCAGGGACCTATCAATTATCCATTATCCCATGTCTACATCCTCTTCCCTACTGGCTCCTTTCCATCATCACTTATATATGCTAAAGCTTCTCTTATGTTTATCAACAAGTAAGCAAATAAGCAAATCCTTGTCTCCCAGCCAACATCCTGTATCTCTCCTTCCTAACAGAACTGCTTATATGTCCTTTTTTCATTTCCTCCTAAAGTCTGGCTCTGTCCTTCACCCCCATCTCCATCACCATTAGTACACTAAAATCACTCTGTCCATTTTTCCACCAAAATTATACTGCTTGCTTTACAGTGAAGTTCAGTAACTATTCTCAGTCCTTATCTTTGGGGACTCTCAGCGTCACTTGACACTGCCGACCACTCCCTCCTTCTGGGAGCCCTTTCTAGACTCTGTGACTGGTTATTCTCCTGGTTACTTCTCTTACATCTCCTTATGATGGTCCTCTCCTGTCCCTCAAGGGTTGGTACTCTATTCTTGCTACACATATCCCCATGTGATTGTCATCTGTTCCTCTTTATTATTATTTCACATCAATGATTTCCAAATATTTATCTCCTGGACGGAACTTTCTCTGAGGAGCATATATGGCTACAGGGTGAAATTCTGTTGCAAACTCCCTAGCTAGACATCCTCTTGTCTGTCAACAGTTTGTAATGCTGCCAGTCCATCTTGTTCACTGACTATTTCCATGACACACCACAAGTGAGGTCCTTTGTTCTCACCTATTCTCTAATCCAGAATGCCCTGCTCCCTTATTCTATTAATTTATGTCTCACCCCTCTTAGGTATAAGCTCAGAACTGACTTCTCAGTAGAGAACCATTCCATCCTCTGAATTCCTATCATATCACTGTATCATGGAATACATGGAATATAGGAATAGCAAATAGGTTCCATATTGAATGAAAATGCTAATTCACTGGTCACACCAACCTAGAGCTCGGTAACAAGGAAGATTCCCTCTTCTCCATTTCCATACACAGCATGAAAGTATCATGATTAATTATCAATGGATACTATAAGCCCAAGGGAAAAAGGACAGCCTCAAGTCACATAGTTACCATCCATGTTATGGTTCTTGATTTTCGCTACCTTGAATTCTTATTTATTTTTATTGTAAATGTCCTGTCCTCATAACCAGATTTGAAATCACAACAAATTAAAGACTGGATCATACTCTTCATTTTACTCTCTTGCAAAAAATTAATGATCAATAAATGTTTGGCGAAGAAAAGCAGGAAGAGATGCCATAGAGTAAATGTTAGAAGTGGAAACAAATGTGGTATACAGAAAAAGTAAGCTTTCTAAAAAAAGAAATTGATGTCTTATTATCCATTCTTTAAAAATACATTCCAAAATTAAATCACCTTACTGTCTACAGATCCAGATGGGATAATAATATTTTTAGAAAACATATTTTCCATTCGAATCTCATGCAATTTCTTTTTAAAATCTATCCATTTTAAAATATATGCTGTGGTTGAAATGGCTCCTATGAATTTATGCACATGGCCTCTATTAAATCCAAAGTCAAGCTTTATTGTTAAATATCCCTGTTCACTTTCCATTTTACTAAAACAACATCTTTTTTTTTATTTTTCAAGTTTATTTATTTATTCTGAGAGACAGCACAGGAGGGGCAGAGGAAGGGGGAGAGAGAGAATCCCAAGCAGGCTCCACACTGTCAGCACGGAGCCAAATCCGGGGCATGATCTCACAAACTGTGAGATCGTGACCCGAGGCGACACCGAGTCAGATGCTTAACCGACTGAGCCACCCAAGTGCCCCAGTAAAATAATGTCTTGAGATGTAGAATGCATTCCGATTTTTAAACATATCTGAGAAGAAATGAAATACGTAGAAGATGTTATATACTAAAACAATGCTGCAAAAATGAAAAATGATAGGGCAAAAAATACCTGAAAAGGAATATTCTCTCATACCTCCCCTTTCCTGCCACCTCCCAAGACCCATCTCATTACACATACTTTTTGGGAAATGCTCTCACAATTACAAAATACAAAACATATGCTTCATATCATAGATCAAGAAGGGCTCTAGACATACAGGAAACGAAATTCATGAATCAAACATCTAAATATTTAATATTTTAACAGGGTTTTCCAGTTGAAATCCATTGTTGTCTTTAACATCTTTTGTACAGTTTTGTCATATTAATGGTTGATGGACTAAAGTTTATTTCAAGCAACAAATCAGAATAGCTAGTTTCCCAATTTAGCTTTTTAAATTGTTCCTCCTTCATTACATACTGTATTACTTTTCTTGTAACACTGGAGAAAGAAGCATTGTCTTACAGAGACACAGTTCTGAAATAATGCTGAGATAAATATGTATCAAAGTACTGTGCTTGTTTGATTCAATACTGTGTTCCAAAGAACACAGTCTTTGGAATCACACAGGTCAGATGTGAATCACTCTCCAATACTTACTCTATTATCTCAGGTAACTTGTTTAACCACCCCATGACTTTGGACAAGTGTCTCATTTGCAAAGAAGGAATAATACGAATCCTATAGAAGTAGGCTGCCATCAAATGAAATTATGAGTATTGTTTAAAAAGCACAATGCCTAGAGATATTAGCTCTGATTTGCTAGCTCTGATTATTGTTTCCTTCACGATCCAAAATAAAATTACAAGCTGAAAATATGGATTTGGACACCTCTTATTATTTTTTCTTTACATACTCATTAAAGTATTTGCTTGGTTGGAATGGGAAAGGACAGTACTAAATTTTAAATATAAAAAAATTTTATAGTAGTGGTGGTATCAACATATATGATTTAACATGTTTGCTGGGTTAGTACAGATTTTTTTCTCCTCCTTTCTTGCTGCTTAATAGTTAACAGATAAACTGACTAATATAAAAATTACACTGAAGTTATTTACAACACACTATTATAAGTAATATGTGTTGTAATACTTTTATAGCCCAATAGATAGTATATGGGAAGAACACTTATAAAAGGAACTGTGCCATTTATTCTCCAAAGATGTTCATTAAAAAATAACAACGTTTAAAATGTTATTCAATTTTCACAACTCTTGATAAATTCCCACAGTATATCTTTTTTCTCTCTTTTTCTCAAAAATTAATAATGAAATAGGAAGATCATGATTGGTATCGAGTAGATCCATCTTTCAATTTTTTTTCACGTAATTTTTATTTTTTTTTATTTTAGAGAGAGAAAGAGAGCGTGTGTTGGGGAGAGGGGCAGAGGGAAAGAGAGAGGCTCTTAAGCAGACTCCCACACTCAGTGTGGAGCCCCATATGGGACACGATCCCATGAACCTGGGATCATGACCGGAGCCAAAATCAAGAGCCCAACAATCAACCAACTGAGCCACCCAAGCATTACTCAATTTTTTTTAATGGAAATACTTTTATACTTCTATAAGAGGTTTTAATAATCTCCTTATTCCTGCTGCCACTGACTGATCTGGGGTTATCAACAGATGTTAAGTGATGCCAAAAATCTATAAATAGCCTAAGAAATGGTAAAAACAAAAAACAAAAACACTTGGAGCTAAATTGAGGCACTTGGTCATCTGGTATACTGCACTGCCCTTCATCACTTCTAGAACATGAGAAAGATTTTACAGAGATATTTTTCCCAATTATTGTAATACAAATTTTGACAATATTCATTATATAATATAGTGATCTCTGGAGATGTGAGGACTCCCTTGATATCATGAAGCCTTAATAAAGCACGAGACAGAAGATATCACTTCATAAATTTCAAGAAGACAGTAACTTGATATTATTAGTAGTTTATATGAAATAATAATTATAGGCAAATAATTTTATGTATTTTATTGTGTTCCAGAGTACGTATACAAAACAATATCTTGGATATTTTTAACTTTACTTCTATCTAGCCTACCTGTCTAAGAAAAGCTACCATGTTCTAGTTGGTAGAATAACAGAATGGGAGAATGTGGGTTTTGCAATAAATAACCGATCATCAGACCCTGTAGGATTTGGTTATTTCCTGAGCATTAATATTCAAGAAAATCATAAGCATTATGTTTTTTTTCCATTAAGTAATAATAGTGATAGTGATCTCACTCAAACACTATTATAAGAATTAATGTGGCAACACATTGCAAGCCTCTAAAAATGATAGGTTTTATGTAAGACCCAAAATAGTAATAACATGTTAAAAACCTGAAGACTGCTCTTGAAGGTAAAAGACAGGACTTTCTGTATAAAAATAACACTGCATTATGCTCTTTGAAGCTGCAAACAATTTGAGAGGGTGAAATTTTATTTTCTCAGATGTTCCAGTAACACATAATTCTATGAAAAAAAAAAAATAGATCTAGATATGAAAGAGAGGACACCTGGAGACAGATGAATTGAAAAGCTAAATTTGAAATGAATCATTGAACTAATGCATAAAAGCTATGGGTTTAAATGTTTTTACCCATGTTTCCTTTGCTAATTGCATTTGTTTCCTGCTGCTGCCCTTATTGTCATGATGTTTGTTGTACTAAATCTTTGTGTGTGGAGAATGAGTCCTCTTTCATGTTTAGAGTTCCTGGAGAACAGGGACCCGTATTTAGTTCAATGGTGAAAAGACATGTGAATGCTGGGCAGTGCTGATGGCCCAACTATCACTTGCCAACCCATTTTTTATCAATCTGAGGAAATACTGATTGACAATTTGATCTGAGAATCCATATGTCCTGTCCTCTTCCCTTTCTAAGCTGCCCCAAAGTAGAGCAGTCATGTGATGATCTATAATACATCGTAATTCTTTTTTTTTTTTATTTTTTTAATGTTTATTTATGAGGAGAGAGAGACAGAGAGAGAGACAGAGCGTGAGCACGGGAGGGGTAGAGAGAGAGGGAGACACAGAATCCAAAGCAAGCTCCAGGCTCCAAGCTGTCAGCACAGAGCCGACTCGGGGCTCGAACTCACGAGCTGTGAGATCATGACCTGAGCCGAAGTCAGCCGCGCAACCCAAATGAGCCACCCAGGCACCCCATGTATTTTCTAATTCTAAGGTTACATGAAAGAAATAAAAATCTCACCATGCCAATAATAAATATTTGCAAAACCTATGACTTCACTCTGTTGTATTTTTGTACTATCCCAAAGTAGAGGTAAATCCTGGGAACAAAATAATCAGGACACTAAAAATCTAGGGTAAATTAACTTAATGCCTAACTTGAAACTAATCATGAAACTATTTTTCTTCTGGTCAGTATAGATGACAGTCAGACAACTGATACAGTCAATGTAATTGATGTTCATTGAAGCCAATGATCCATATTGTTTCTATAAAAGACTGAACTGATGTTAGAGATCTATTGGAAGTTTTTAAAAATAGGCATCTGGTTTAATCTTCATTTTTACTTCTTTTTCATCGAAAATTTTCAAAGAGACAGAAAAAGTGGCATTGGAGTAAATGTTTGAGGAAGTTGGATTCTAGTTTGCATATTTCTGCAATAAGAAATTAAGGGGCGCCTGGGTGGCTCAGTTGGTTAAGTGACCGACTTGGGCTCAGGTCATGATCTCAAGTTTGTGAGTTCGAGCCCCGCGTGGGGCTCTGTGCTGACAGCTCAGAGCCTGGAGTCTGCTTCGGATTCTATGTCTGCCCCTCTCTCTGCCCGGTCCCCTGCTCACACTCTGTGTCTCCCTGTCTCTCAATAATAAATAAACGTTAAAAAAGAAAAATTAAAAAAAAATTAATAAATAAAAGTCTTTATATTTGTCACTTTAAATTAGAATAAATGTGATGATGATCAAGTGTGCAAGGAGTTTAATATACATCCAAATAATTTCTGCAATTTAACTCACTGAAGCTATAATTAACATGCTATTTTAATGCCTGGACAGGTTAAATCTAACCACACAAAAGGATCCAAACATCTCTCAAATGTTTGAACAAGGGAAAGCTAATCCCCTGAGCAATCTATACCATAGATTTTTTTCGTTAATTATTTTTATCTTTGTCTCCTTTTGTATCCTATTCTAGACTATATAAATCATGCAAGTAACACTATACAACCAAATAGATTGTTAATCCCACATTTTATGAAGTATAATAATCATAAAATGATTTAAAACTATGAACCATAAGTTCAGTACACTTTCAGATATGAAAAAAATTTGAAATGAAGTTTTTAAGAACTATAAGCCCAATAGTTGCACATAGTAGATGTTCTATATGTGCCTTTTGTTAATGAAAACATCCAAAGTATTAATTGATACCTGTCTTAGAACAATACAATATTAATATATTAATCACATTAATATTAACATTAATAATATAAATATACTAACCATACTCATATTGACATTAACAACATAACATATTCTTAACAAGATAATAATATGACATATTCTTAATATGTCAAACTCATGTTATTAATGTTAATATAAATATTATTAGCATATCCATATTATTAATATTAATATGATTAGTATATTTACATTAATGTGTATCATTAATAATACAGTATTAACAGAAATACTGAGAAATCTTGAATTCTTTCTATTCTTATCACATAGCAATGCCTGGTACATAGCAGGGCATTTAACTTTCTTAATAAGCAAGTAATTGGATAAATTGATTCTTAGTAAAATATCTTTTTTTTTTAAGTTTACTTATTTTGAGATAGAGAGAGCAAGGGGCAGAGAGAGAGAGAGAGAGAGAGAGAGAGAGAGAGGGAGAATATTAAGCAGGCCCGACACTATCAGCACAGAGCCCAATGCAGGGCTTGAACTCATGAACCGTGAGATCATGACCTGAGCTAAAGTTGGACACTTAATTGACTGAGCCACCCAGGTGCCCCAACAAAATATCTTATTAAACACCTATGAAATATGTTCATATATTTAACCAACTGAGCCACCCAGGAGACCCAGGAGCATTTGAAGTTTTAAATAATGTTTTATCTGATTGGAAATATGGTCTGTGTCCAATAATATTTATCAAAGCATGCACCTACTTTCCTCTTTATAATTAAATATTTTAGTAACTTCTCTTTTTATAACCATATTACTTATAATTGCTCTTCAAGTTGAAAGGTGACAGATAAGAATTGCTTTTTATTTTATTTATTTTAACTTTTTATGTTTATTTATTATTGAGAGACAGAGTGTGAGCAGGGTAGGGGCAGAGAAACAGGGAGACACAGAATCTGAACAGGAGCCAGGCTCTGAGCTGTCGGCACAGCGGCACAGAGCGGGGCTCGATCCCATAGACTGTGAGCCAAAGTCGAACGCCCCCTGACTGAGCCACCCAGGCACCCCACTTTTTATTTTATTAAAAGATAATGTTTTTAAAGACAAAATAAAACTTTCATGCAAATATAAAATCAATGCATGTTCAAGATCTTATTCGACTCATTAATTAATGAGGGAACCAGCAAGATTCCAAAGAATTCAAAGGATACATGTGTAAAGGCAATTATGAATGCTGAGATGAATTTACCAGTAGATTGTGTCTTCTCTGGGCACAAGTTATTGGCATTTTTATGAACAAAAATCATCTTGTATTACTAATTTTTCTATTATTTGAACAGCTATAAAAATAACTCAAAGACAACTTAGAAGAGTGGAGGGTGCCCAGGAGTGTGTGTGTTTGTGTGTGTGTGTGTGTGCTGCCCACCTCAAAGTCTCGTACAATATTTCCTGCCACTGTTTAACACAAAACAATCTCATTTACTTTAACCACTATTTTTAAGTGTCTGTGTCCATCACTCTTTTCAAGACCTACATACTTTGTGCTTTCACTTTAGTCTACTGATATCTCTTTTATGGAGTGATTATTGTATACCTAAAACAATACTAGATGCTTGCATGCATTATTCCATTTAGACCTCACAAATATAATGTTATCATCAGACGAGGATAGGCAGACTCAGTGCAATTAAGTTGTGAAGGTCGCACAGGAAATGAGAAGCAAAACTAGGTCTCAAACTCTAAGGTTCACGCTCCAAACCTGAACATAGTGCTTACCTATGTCCTACAAATAGTAAAACAAACTCACCTTAAGTTTAGCATGGACATTGGCCTTATCAAGTAAAAGTGTCTCAACAAGAGCCTAATTACCTATCCGTTTCCTGACCTCACCTCTTTCTTGAGGCCAAAACTTTCTTGAAGCAGTTCAAGAAACTTATTCTACTACATCCTTAATATTTCACTTGGATGTCTCATGAACATCTCAAATTAACATTTCCCCAGCCCCATATCTTATCCATCAGTAAATTTCAACATCTTTTCTTCTAATATTTATTCCAAACTTCTCTGCTCTTCTCTGTATTCATTGCTGCCACTCTACTTCTTTAAATTATCATTTCTTACCTGAACTGCTTCAATAACTTTTCTTTGTTAGCACTCAGACCCTACCTGAACAGTGGAAAAAGAATGGACCAAAATAAAATTCTTTCATTGTTTTCAACTGTCTTAGATTATTTGTTCACATTGCCAAGGCAACCAGTTAAAAATGAATAATGAAATAGTAACTCAAATAATTATTCTTTTGGAGTTCTACAAATCCAGATAATGGCTTTTCCCACTGAATAGCATGCATGATTGCTTCTCCAAATGGGTCAAGTGAACTAGTTATCATCTGGAATGTAAAGTTCCCTGAATTTAGGAACAATGTCTTATTCTTAGTGTTTTTTTATTCCCAGTTCCAAGTTCAATGCAGAGCATATATTAGATAGTCATTAAATAGCAATGAATAAATGAAATGTCATATTAGATGCAGGTCGTTGATGGTACATCCAATCAATTGTAATATGTATAATAATCAAACACTGGTGTCAATGAAAAAGAAAACTCAGGGGCTGATTTAGTTGTTTCTCAGGCAGCCACAGACGTTAAGAACTAAATGGTAGGTAATTTTAGATCATTAAAAACATTAATTCACTTTTCCCAAGAATTGCCAGATCTCATTTCTAACCCCCATGATGGAATATTTAAGTATAGTGATTTTATTAAATGATGAATGAAGCTCAAGAAGAATAGGGGCTGACGCACTTTTAATGAGACTGCTTGCTTAAAAATCTGCTGAGGTTTTTGCAAGAAATTAAATTTCCAGTTTCACGCAAAAAATCAACTCTGTCATGAACATTTACATAGCTATTTTGAGCAATGTTATATACCTTCTAGTATGTTTTTATGCTTTTTTATGCTGTTTTATGCTGTTTTTATGTTTTTATAACGGTTCATAAGGTTTCTCCAGGATATTTTGGTATATTTTTCAAATCTTCACAGAAAAGACAAAAACTATTCACAAAACAGGTAAGAACTTGCTAATACTGAAATGATAAACTCCAAAAACTTTTTCACAAAAGCAAACTGAATGGAGAAACAGGAAATCAAGTCAAAATTCAAGGCAAAGAGTATCAGAGTCAAGCCCTTAAATCCAGGAACGGGCCTTAACACGAACCAATGAAGAAGCCAAAAAAGCTAAGTAGTATGAATATACTGATTTCATGTTCGAAACCAAAAAGGGTAACACAATCCAAGTGTACCTCAGGAAGCACAATGGGAGCAAACACTGGAAACTAAAATTGTTCTGGAAGCTCTAAATATATGGCTATCCTGAATATAAAATCAACATGTTAAGACAACAGAAACTAAGTTAAAAGTCTGCAGTCGGCCTCAGGGGAGCTGACAACAGCAGTCTCAGCTTCCAAATGAGGCCTCCTAGAAAGCGAGAAATCTAGAAAGATTACTCAACCCTTATCACTCATTATCTATATCTAAAAGATTAGCCTTGTCAATCAGACGCTGAGGATAATTTAATTTGTAATAATGAAGACTATCAAGTGGTAAAGACACTAAACAGTTGATCTAAAAGGAACACAAGACTTTAACAACTTAAATTAAATATGCATAAGTTACTTACTTACTGTATAAAATGGGATTCAATTGTACTAAATGGTAACCACCTGACTCAGAGTAATTAATGATGGTAGGAGTAACATTTTCATTTGGCCTTTGGTATGGGCCAGGCATTATGGTACCTCCATTATTTGATGTATTTCTTAGAACAACCCTGCACATATGAGGAAACTAAGGCTCAGAGAGCTTAAATAATTTTTCCAAGATGACACGACTATTCAATGATTACTAAAAGAAATGAATGTAGGCCAAACTCAGACAGTCCAACAGAAATCAGGACATGTGGTTACTCTAGAAAAAGGCCTCTGTAAACCTAATTTTCATTCTAATGGATATTATGAGAAATTAAATTATGACTTTTTACAGCCAACAAGACTTTAGGAAGATAGGAAACTACTAAAATGGTTACTTTTATAATTCAATAAAATCATTGTACATGATTACTGAGATGTAACACTGTTTGGCCTGGAATGATGGACTACATTCTTCATTAAAGGACCACAAAACCTTCCACGACTGCTGTAGGATCAGGGACCACTCTCTGTCCAGCATCTGCAGTGTTCACAGCCCATGCCATCCATGCTCCATTTTCCTCCACTCTCCTACACTAACCTCCACCTTTAGGGATGTGTCATCACCTTTTCTCACAAACAAGAAAATAAATATCTAAAAGTAAGGCTGGAACTAAAAACTCCTTAGAGTTCTCCTTCAGAACACAGAATCATAAGTGCTTAATAAATATGTTTCTAAAGAGGAAAGAAAGAAAAAGAGAGAAAGAGAGAGGGACGGAAGGACGGAAAGAAGGAAAAGAAGAGGGAGGGAGGGGTATAGCAAAGAGCAAGAAGTGAGGAGTGAGGTGAGGGGATACAGTAAGGGGGAAAGGAAGGATGGAAAGAAGGGAGGAATGAAGGAGGGAAGAAAGGGCTATAGTTTACATTATTAAGAATTCATCTTGAATTGTTAAACCAGTTCTTTAAAAGACAATTTTTCAACAAATATTTCTAAGGAGCAAGAATCAGTAAAAGTAACTCAGATTTATAGTTAATAGATAATATCAACGTAGTTAATTCTATTCCTTGTTAAGTATTATAAAGATTTAATCTAAAATATAAAAAAATGTAAAGACAGTATAGAATGGCATCAAATCTAATGGAAGAATAATATTTTTTATATTTGCATATCCAATAATATTTGTGAAAACAGAACAAAATTAAGTTTTGTTATTTTAAACTGATCTTGGCAGCTTCAAGTATACTTTCACTTGAGTTAGCAATTATCTTATAATGATAACATGAACTTTTTTATAGTTGTAAATGACTTTTTAAAACTAAATCCTTGTATACCTACTTTTAGGCAAAATATGTCATGAGAAATGAAATAATCAATTGTTATAACAAGGAATTACAAACGGAAAATTATTAATTATAATTTCATTAAAATTTAATGTTTAAATTGGCATGCATCGGTCTTCTGCTTATGTTATAAACCAAAAGAACTCAAATTAAAAATTTTTATTTCTAATTTTTAAGTTTTACTGAAACTTACTCTCTGTATGAATCCATGAAAACCATTAGCACAATCAAACTAATTAGTGAAAATAACTTTGATAATAATCAAAATAACATCTATCATACTCAAAAGTTTTCTCATACCCCTTGGAATCTCTCTCTCCTGCCCAGCCCACCTCTTGTCCTCATTCCCTTACCATCACTGATTTTCCTTCTTTCACCATAGATTTGTTTGTGTCTTCTGGAATTTTATATTAATGAAATAATACAGTATTCACTCCTTTTTGTTATAGCTTCTTTCACTTGCCATAATCAGTTTGAGGTTTATCTACATTTATCCACATTTATCGACAGTTCATTTTCTTCTTCACTAATCTTTTAATTGAGATATAATTAACATACAGTGTTATATTAGATTCAGGTGTACAACATAACGATTCAGCAATTCTATATACATTATTTGGTGCTCACCACGATAAATGTGGTTACCATCTGTCACCAAACAACATTATTACGATCTTATTGACTATATTTGCTGTGTTGTCCTTTTCATCTCTGTGACTTATTTATTTTATAAGTAGTTGACTTTTCTAAGTGCTGAATAGTGTTCCATTGTATGGATATACCACAATTTGCTTATCCATTCATCCATTGATGGACATTTGCATTGTTTCCTATTTGGGGCTATTAAAAAATAAAACCACCTATGACCATTCATGTACAAGTGTCCACAGGGACATATATTTTCACTGATCTCAGGTAAGTACCTAAGAGTGGAATGGCTGAGTTTTATGATAGGTATACAGTTAACTTCATAAGAAAATGCCAACCTGTTTTCCAAAATGATTGTGACATTTTACATTCCCACTAACAACGTATGAGAGTTCCAACTGTTGTAACACCCACACTAAAGTTTGGTATGATCAGCCTTCTTAACTTTAGCAATTCTATCTAATAGGTACATAATGATATCTCATTGTAGTTTTCACTTGTATTTCCCTAATGGTTAATGATGTTGACCATCTTTTTATGGGCTCATCTGCCATCTGTGTATCTTCTCTGGCGGTACCAAGTGTCTGTAGAATCTTTTACCTATCTTTTTATTGGGTTGTTGTTTTCTTATTATTGAGTTTAGACAATGATTTATATATTTTGGATAGAAATTCTTTATCAGATACATGCTTTGCAAGTATTTTCCCTCAATCTGTGGCTTGTCTTTTTATTTTAACAGTGTCTTTCAATGAGCACATACGCTTAGTCTTAATGGAGTCCAATTTAGCATTTTCTTTCTTTTATAATTTCTGCTTTTGGTGCTTAAGAAATTTATGCCTAACTCAAGGTCACAAAGATTTTCTCCTACGTTTAATTTTAAAGACTTAGTTTTCATTTTTACATTTAGGTTCAGAATCCACTTATAGAACATTTGTATACATAATGCAAAAAAGTTCATGTTTTTTTCATATATACATATATGTATATACATATATACAAGTGTTTCAGTATAATTTGCTGATATTCTTAATTTTTTTATATTTCAAATCATTATGAGAGGAATAGTATATATCATATATATATATTATATATATTATATATATATATATAATATATATATATACACACACATAATAATGAAAACTTTTAGTAGGTATTTATATATAAGGCTAGCGAATAAAAGTTTACCTTATATTTCTTTCCTTATCATTCCATGTATCATTCCATGGAAATTGATTTGAAAATACACAGTAATGAGGTTAAATTAATATCGCCTATGTAAGTACATCCTAAAACACTCAAGTAACTATAGAGCTCACTATCTTAGTGTCTATTTTTCAATTGTTAACAGAGGTATATTAAATTCAGAACAGAAAAATTAGAAAAATCAAGAATCAAGTCAATTTTTATAATCTTTATAAAATGATTAGCCATCTGTTAATTCTTTCCCCCTTCTTCCTTGCAGAAATGGACCTCCTTCCTCACAGAAGCACACAGTCTTAGCTATTCAGCTAAGGATTACAATTCCTTTGCAGCAGTGATGGGATCTGGACAACAACCGAGGGCAAATTGACATGAGCAACTCTCAGATCACACTTCTATCACAAAGCTCTTCTTTCCTTTCCCCCTTCTGCTGGCTGATGGAGAAATGCAACCCACACGCAGCGATGGATTCTGGGGTGATATTGAGGAGCAGGGCTGCCTACCTTCCTTCTCACCCTCCTGCCCTTGAACTGTTTACGCGAAAGATAACTTTCCGTTACATTTGAGAGACTTGGTCTCTGTCAGAGCATCATAGTCTATGCTCTAATACTGGCGTTGGTGCACAACCTTGGGATTTTTTGCTGGAACTTGTCAGCTATATCAGCAAGTTCAGTGGGCGTGTATATTCTCTCAGCATGAATGATCCCTGAATTGGGGGCTGCTCCACTGGCTGGGGTTACAGTTGCTTTCCTTTGTATTAGGAGTCAGACAACATGGGATGCTCCCTCCGCTTCCCTGTCAATCGCCACCACATCCTTCCCATCACTCTCCTCACATTTCCAGGGATTCCACCTCTTAGCATCCCAATCAGATTGTGCCACAGTCAAGGCCTTGTCATATGCAGTTGGACCTTAACCCGTGGCATAAGCAGCAGGCTAAGGTCACCCCCCCAAATGATTATCCTGCTCTTGCGCCTTGTCTGCCAGCCAGGAAGCTTGCAGAGTGGCAGACACCCGCAAAGCCTCTTCTCCCAACTTTCGACGTCAGGCGGGGCTGGTGGCCAGCGAAGTGCCCACAGGAGAGGCCAGCCCTCTGCGCCCCCTGTGCTTCCCCTCCCGGCCCCAGCGCGCTCTGCGCACTTCCTCCAACCAGCGCCACGCAGCCCGCGCCTCCGGGGCGTCCCAGCTCACGCGGGGCCCACAGGCGTCCGCGCTACAAGCCCCCCCTCCCCGCCCCGCGCATAGAGGCCTGACGGGCAACTTGGGGGTTCCTCTAAGGTGCCTCCTGCCCGAGGCCCATTTGTTCCGTCTCCAGACTCAGCAACTGTTCCACCACCCGGTGAGTTGCAGGCGGAAGGTCGGAACCTCCCTGCCCGGAGGGCAAGGAGAGAAGCAAGGGAGAGGCAGTCACGCCAGACTGGTAAGGTGGCAGGTTGAATAAGCAGGGGAACCTACCGAGGCTTGTCCGGGGCCGCCGCAAGGGGAGTGCGTTTCCATCCCCGCCTGCAAGACTGTTGAGTTTATACAGGGTCGCTCACGGGGTGCCAGTCACGTACACAGCGCGGACCATTTCCTTAACGCTGGACTCTCTCAAGGTTGCGCCCTTGAAGTGCTTCCGGCTACAGGGATAGTGAGCGGAACACACGTTCGTTAGGAGGCCAGGAGAGGGAGGGAAAAGCCTCTCAGTTGCCCATTCCCCGCGGGGCCAGCTCGCAGGTCAACCAGAGGTCACGTTCCCCCGTTGACCTCTTCCAGCCACTGGACATTTGGTGCTGCCCTACCTGAAACTATGTGGCAATGTTGTTTTGATAAGATCAGAAAGATGGTGACTTCTGTCGTGCCGCAATAAAAATTTGGCAAAACCGTTACCCATGATTCTTGGGGGACAGACCCTTTCCATACTAAGACTATGGCTCTAGGAGACATGTTTGGAAAATGTCAGTGTTGGTGCGGTGCGCTACGTATGCCGTGTAACAAGGTACTGAAAGGAGAGAATTCAAGCAAGAATTCACCGTGGCACGTTTCACAAGCAGAGAAGGAAAGAAAGTTCTGCTAAGGGGCGCCTGGGTGGGTCAGTCAGTTAAGCTTCCAACTCTTGATTTCTGCTCAGGTCAATGTCTCAGGGTTGAGTTCCAAGTCCTAAGAAGGGCTCCACACTGCCAATGTAGAGCCTGCTTGGAATTCTGTCTCTCTCTCTCTCTCTCTCTCTCTCTCTCTCTCTCCCTCTCTCTCCTTGCCCCTTACACTCTCTCTCTCTCTAAATAAATAAATAAATAAACAAGAAAAGAAAAGAGAAAAGAAAATTCTGCTAAAGGAAACTCTCAGTCCATTTGCTGACAGTGCAGAATTTGGGGGTAGGACAGAATTGGAAAAACCAACTGCTCTATTCCCCAAACAAATAAGATGACTCTACACAGCCTTTCTCCAGAAGCTTGGTTTAGGTATTCTCAAATGTGACTCAATCAGTGACAAAAGCAGATTAAGGATTGCCTCCTCACCAATGCTTATTGTTTCAAATGGCCTCAAGGTCACAAACAGTAAATTGAGGGGAACACGGATGGTCAAGAGCAGCAACGAACAAACAAATGAGAGTCTATACATCAACAAGACAGGAAGAGAGCTTTGAGCATGGTGGTTCTCAAATGAAACTTACTGGAAGCACTTAACTAAAAGTCTGCCTATAAGAGACAAGTTGGCATTACAAGTATGCCTTCCTGGGGCGACAGAACTTTCACAGCTTGCTGTCTTAGAGATCCAGCTAGGAAACCTGGGGACTGTTTTATGGGTCAGTACGTTAACCCCTAAAGCCTTTGCCCCTTGTGGCGTCCTTCTTTATCAATGCAATTCCCTTAAAATCTTAGTCAGAAATAAAAAGGCAAATATGGGAACAATAGAAACAATGAGCTACAGAATTTCACCATTGCTATGGATCAGTGATGTCTATGTTTTTCCCGATCTTCCATTTTCCAAACAGAAAAAATTGTATTAGGCTATTTTGATCCTACTCTACCATTCTTTATTGGATGTGGCATAGGAAGTAGAAAAGTGACATTTTTCTAGGTCATAGGGGATCCAGGAGCCACTTCTAAGCCTGTCGAAACATCAACATATCACTCAGAGATCCTGGACTTTTGAGTTGGATGCAGTTTAGTGGATGAGACTTCAGTCTTTCTTTGTTACTCGGGGCAAGATGATGTGGTCTCTGTGGGAAGAAGGGTGCACAAGGCAGATTGGGTGGTCATAGCAGTAGATTTGGGTAAGTACTATTCTCCTATTTCTTTTTAACAGTAGAAACTTCCCTTGTGTTTTAGCTAGGCATGGGGTTGCTTGGCTACAGACTACATTTTCCAGCTTAATTTACATCCATTTCCTTTATTCCTATAAATTTAAAGTTTATTTATTGCACTTAAATATACATTAAGATACCATTCTCAAAGGGCCATCAAAGTAGACTGATTAATATATGAGGCTGTCTATAAGGAATGGTGGAATGAAGAGTTTAAAAATTAGTTGGATAACTCAGGCTGAAATAGTGTCAACAGGCAAAAAAAGACCATTATTTATCTGAAAATATTCAACAAGTTCTTTAGATAAGCCTTCATTTAATTTCTCTGTGAAGCAGTCACTTTAGTAATATTGCATTGGCCTTGATAAATGTAAGAACTGGTCTTTCTGTGTAAACAATAGTCACTTAGAGATCTAAAAATATGTGACTTTCTCAGCATATCTAAACTTTTATTAGACTTGGCTTACTGTGCATGTGTGCATATATGTGTTTATTTATTTTAGGATTATATATGTGTGTACACACACACACACACACACACACACATATTAGGGTTGTAAATGTTTTTTTGAAAGGCAGCAAAATTTTAGCTTGAAAAGATAAGTTCATATATATAAAATAGTTGATACCTCAATTAAGATAAGCAGTTATTAGAAAAGAATGAAAGGCTGTTTGAAATAGATTCATGAGAACTGGCCCAACAATTAATATCATATGCTTTGCTCATAATTTTCCTTTTTGGAAAACAATGAATAAACATAATGTCATGTCACAATTAAGTACAGAAAATCATGAAAGTAACATTTATTGTTGCCACTAAAACAACATTAAGTACTTTGGAGGAAGAACAAAGAAGCTGAGGAGACCCCGACTGCACAGTTCAGATGGTAGTATTGTTCAATACATCTCAAGTACAAAGACTGGGTGGTCTGAGGCTCATGCCTCTGCAATGCTGAAAGAGCTAACCAGTGTTATGTATTCAGTATGAGAGGAGATAGACCGTTTACTTAAAAAAAAAAAAAAAAAAAAGAACTTATATGGACTGTTTTTAAAATGTCTGACATAACAGTTAAGAATTTTAAAAATCATAAGGTTGCGGCTAAATAGAAAGAACAACACTTTTACAAAGACATAATTTTCACAAGGCAAATACATTTTTATCATCTTTTACGTATAATGTGTTCTAATGCTCTATAAATCCAGATGGAATATGGAAGTGTTTGGTGATTCTGATTTTACTAAAGCAATTGTTTCATGAACAAAGAAAATAACTCAGGATTACAAGGATGGTAAACTATTAAGGAGATCTGTGGTTAGAAAATCCATTTTATTAAATATCACATCAGATTTATTCCTTTACAGGACTTCTGGATAGAATATGAAGGACAGCATTTCTAAAACTGATTGAGTATTAAATAATTCACAACTCAAGAGTTGTGATCAAACAGATCTGTAGGCATATGTAAGTACCACTGAGGTGAAAGTTCCAACCACAGCAATTAGACTGCAAATTAATGTCTGGAGGTAATCAATGGAGGAACTGGCCACGGGTCTTCACATCTGCATCATCTTTGTTTATTGCCGTTGCTGGGTATCACAGAAAAACCAACTCATTTTTCAAAGGCAGAGAAGAGATGTTTCCCTCAATTTAGGCATTCCTAAATTAAATTGGAATCTATAGGAAGTGATTCTGTGCTCAGATCTTAAGCTGATTTTTATTAATGTTGCTGGCCAGTAATGAAGATAAATGGTAGGCATATTCCACTTAAGTCGGAAACTACAAATGCAAGGTTGGGACAGTTGGGAGTGATTAATTATATTCTCTCTGCAAGGGTTCATGGGGGACTGGGGTTACCTCTTCTTCTGATGGTGTCTCTTTCCCTGACACTAGCAGCACTGATATAGGAATTGGGTATTTGACATTCTCTTCAGTATCCAAATGTGACTTAGAGGGATCATAATGAATGTTTCAAGGTGAGCCCATCTTGGACATGTTCCTTACATTCCTTACTGTGTATTATTCCCACTGGTAATTAAAATCCCAACAGTACCCGTTTTGGCACTCATTAGTATGATACAAGAACCTTCATTAACTTCTCATAAAGATAATTTTTCTGGATAACTGAGGGGTTAAATAGAAAAACCTGTTTTGTTTCAACCTAAGTGGCTAAAAAAAATCTTTGCAAAATGTATTAGTCTACTTTACAGCCTTGCTAAATAGGTATTGTTAAGATAATTTAATATTTCTTTTATGATTGATGACTTTACAGTGCCTTGGGGTCAGTATGAATTGTTGTTGAGGTAATAAGCTGTAGTATATTGAACTCTAAATCTGAACTGACCAGATATTGGTTTATTTCATTGTGCTTTGCTTCTTTCTTCCTTACACAGAGTACAGAAAAGAAATTCACCGGTGTTATGATTCCAGTTAGAGCTTTTTATTATAAATGTGTGTCACATACTGTGTTTCTTAGGACAGGTGTGGCATGTAAAATATTGAAAGTTTTCAATGTTCCTGCCGTACATCCTGAAATGGATGCACCCACGAAGCTGTTACTGAATGTGGGACGCTACTCCCTGCCCCACTCAGTTTATAGGTACCTCCGTGCTTTTATATCCTCCCAAATTGCCATGATTCCAATCAGTGACGAAATAAGCACAATTGTAATTGAACTGTCAGTATTGCTAATGGTTCCATGGTCAAATTGGCAAGCATGACCGTTTGTGCTCTGAATTCTGATCTTTTAATCTTTTAATAAGGAGATAATAATAATGATTTACTGTCAAATTATGCTATCAATATAAAATACCATCCTCTAGAACAGTGGTGTCCCAATCCAAATACGCATATCTATACAAGCTTTCTCACCTTCTTTGGGAAAGACTGTAGAAACACAGCACGTAAGACTGCTCCTAAAGCTTCTTCTTCAATGGAGTAGGAAGCAGCTGTTTCTGTTTTTGTTTTAGGATCTTTTCATTTTGTTCAGACAAAGGAACCACAACTCTAAAAAATTCTTGGGGAACAAATATAGAAACTACATAATGGAATAGGACTCCTCAAGAATACTATTTATAAGTTTTAAAGGGTTAATTCTCTTTGCACCATTGAAAATCGAAGAATGGAAACACCCATGGGAAATAACAGAATGCTGTGTGGTATTGGTGATGAGAGACATGTGAAGGTTGTTCCAAATGCTTCCATAACTTTTCTAACCTCAAAACCCAAAGTCCTTAGGCTTTCATTTTTGCTAAAATTTCACAACAGCACAACACACTCAAGAGTTAGGGAACTTTTGAAAATATCTCTTTTGAAAGAACAAAGAGGGGTACCTGGGCGACTGGCTCAGTGGGTTAAGAATCCAACTCTTGACCTTGGCTCAGGTCATGATCTCACAATTCATGATATCAAGCCCCGCTTTGGGCTCTGCCCTAACATCGCAGTGCCTGTTTGGGATTCTCTTTCTCTCCCTCTCTCTCTGCCCTTCCCCTGTGTATTCTCTCTCTCTCTCTCTCTCTCTCTCTCTCTCAAAATAAATAAATAACTTAAAAAAAAAAGAACAAGGAAATTCCTACTTTGTTATATCAAGGAATAAGATGTGGGAAAGGAAGTAAGGGAATAAAGGATAAAAATCATGTGTGGATCACCTACTCTGTGAAGGACATTTTGATATGAACTTCCTGTATGTAACTGAATCCTCTTTTTAATCATGTGAATAATGTAATGTTAGCCCTTTATATATGTAGAAATTTATATACAAAGAAATTGAGATTTAATGGTATTAAGTAATCTGTTCAAGGTAATAATTTTTTAAATAGAAACAATAATAATTATCAATAGTTACTATTTATGGAAAGCCTCCTATATGTCTTTGTGCTTTACATACATTATATAATTTCATTTCCACCAGAACCAAATGGGGTAAATATCCCTCACTTTTTACAGAAGCAGACTGAGGTTCAGAGAGTTCTAAGTAACTCCCAATATCAAAGTAAAAGACAACTGCAATTAAAATTCAGATTTGACTGAGCCTAAAGCCTTTTTCATTTCCACTATACCAAACTTAAGTGGGAGAGATCTACATACCCTGGTTCCTGTAAGTATTAAGTCTTACAGATCCAATTCAGGTTGGTGCTAAATGGGAAGTTTTGCCCATCAGTAAAAAATGGGATTTTCAGAATATGTAATGCACAACTTTAGGCATTAAAAGGGATATCAAAGGATGCCTGGGTGGCTCAGTCAGTTAAGCGTCTGACTTCTGTTCAGGTCATGATCTCACCGTCCATGAGTTCAAGCCCTGCATTGGACTCTGTGCTGACCCCTCAGAGCCTGGAGCCTGCTTTGGATTCTGTGTCTCCCTCGCTTTCTGACCCTCCCCCTCTTGCGCTCTCGCTCGCTCTCTCTCCCTCTCTCAAAAGAATAAACATTAAAAAAAGTCTAAAGAGGGATATCAAGATGCATACAGCACAGTCTTTGCCTTGTAAGAATTTATGATCTGTAAAATACCCAGAAAAAAGACTAGCTTAGCAGGTTTATGAACTATACCAAATGGCTTCTAATAATAGCAAACATTTATTGAACACTTATTTGGTGCCAGACATTTGTTCTTAGATTTACCTGTATTAGCTAATTTATTCTATAAGCAAGATAGGTAGGTTGTATCATTATCCCACACCTCTCCTCCCCCATTTTAGATAAGGGAAAACTGAGACACTTCTCTAGCACTTACTAGCACTTCTCTAGCTTCAGAACAGATAAAAAACACAACAATAAAAATTTTATCAATTTCAATAGCTTGTTAAGCCCTTCAGTAATAGTGGGAATTTCCATAATGGAAAAATTCAGGTATCCTTGTATACTAGTGGACAGTAACAAGAAAAAAAGAAGTTTAAATTTAAACTTCTAGTTTATCATTTAAAATCCTACATATCTATATGTAAAAAGCATAGGCAAAAAAATCCATTTTTTTAATATGAAATTTATTGTCAAATTGGTTTCTATACAACACTGAGTGGTCATCCCAACAGGTACCCTCCTCAATAGCCATCACCCACCCACCCTTCCCTCCCACCATCAGTTTGTACCCATCAACCCTCAGTTTGTTCTCAGTTTTTAAGAGGCTCTTATGTTTTGGCTCCCTCAAAAAAATCCATTTTTATTTAAATTTTAAAGGAATTATGGAAAGAACCCTTAGTAAAAAGACTGAACTCTTGGTTAATAGGAGAAAAAAGAGATGGGAGGAAAAGAATATAGATGACTTGAAATCATAATAAAATATCCAGGGGAAAATTTGGATAAGAAGCAGAAGTTTCATTGTTAGAACCTTCTTATTTTACTGAGGGTCTCTGGATAACAGAGACAATAATAGGTAAAACTCTTAAACTCACCCCAGCTCTAAGCAGAGTATCTTTTTTTCCCAACCCTGT
The DNA here is from genome assembly GCF_024362965.1 of Panthera pardus. Taxonomy (NCBI): domain Eukaryota; kingdom Metazoa; phylum Chordata; class Mammalia; order Carnivora; family Felidae; genus Panthera; species Panthera pardus. The sequence continues at coordinate 44,953,952 of NW_026526710.1, read as the reverse complement.
GCAGAAGATGGCATAGGGTGGAGCTGAGCATGAATCAGAATTACTCTGCTTTGCCTAATTTTACTGAGTTTCATTGGAGAGCTAAGTAGCACGTATTATCTAATCTAAGAAACTGTCTATTGAATACATAACATTAGCCTAAATGCCACTAAGAAAGAAAAACTAAACTATCATAATCAAAGTATGCCAGATACTTCCTTATCATCAATTATAAGGCCATCCTGATTTCAAAAATGTTAGAATGTAAGCAAATGAGCATATTCTAATCAATGAAATAGTATACAAGCCAATTTTCAACCAGATCTTAACCTCAGTCAGTCTGCAAATCTATTCTGGATTAATGAAAACCTCACTATACCTATGACCAGGCATAATTAAGGCTAGAAAAGTGTAATCAATAATCTACTTGAAAAGAATAATATAACTAGAAAGAAATAGCAAACTGTTGTAAAGAGCATGGATTTTGTAATTAAACATGCTTGGCTTTTAACTCTGGCCCCATGCTGTATATATAAGATGAAAAAAATAATCGTTTAATCTTCAAATGTCTAATCTATAAGATGAGAGTAATAGTTGCTGGGTCATCAAGGTTCTTGTGAGGATTGAATAAATTCATTTACGTATAGTACTTACCACAATTTCTGGCACAGCGAATGATTCACTCAACAGACCCTCAGTAAAATAAGTGAGGATTTACAGGCTATTAAATCACACCATCAGATGAGTTGTCAATATTAATATTAAAGGCACAAGGTTCTCTCTAATCCTATGAGTAAATTCATCGTCCCTTCCTTCCTCACTGATATCACCATATATTTCTCTAGTGATTGCGTGCCAAGGTATGGCACCAATGGAAATAAACATTGAACAAAACAATGAGTAACTTCCAAGCTGACTAATTTCTAGATAAACTGGTGAAATAAAAAATGCATTGATTATATCACAAATGCAAAAGTGAAGTATAAAATATTACAATTGATTTAATGAGTCCAAGATTTATGGGTAATATTTGGTGTCACTATTGGTGGCCACAAATTTTAGTATATTAGTTTTTCTGAAGAATAATCTGCTGTAAGATGAGTTTTGTTTGCTTGTTTTGATTTGTTCACGTCTCTTACAGTTATAATGATCTTTAGACTCAGATTTTGTTTCTCCCTAAGGGTATAACAGATTAAACTTTCTTATAACGTGGCTGATTACATTTCCCTACATTAAATTCATTCCGATCTCTGTTGTACTGGACTGTAACTTAGAAATGCTCTAGTAGACTTGATTTTTTTTTCTTTTTTTGTCAGTAATAGGTGCTGTCATAATGACTTGTAGCCAATATGAATAAGAAAAGTTTTGGAAAATCAGACCAACAAAATTCTGGGATGTCAAAAAACATTTAACAGGCAAATTTCCCTCTCAAAGAAAATGCTTTTATGAAAACAAGGAGGGTAATTTCTTGGAGAAACCAGCTTTGAAAAACAAGACACTTGAAATTTTTAAAGAAATGTCTTATTTTCAATTATATCATTGAAGCAAGGTTCACTTATTATATTTCATATCATCTACCTGGAAACTTCAATGTATGTTTAAGTTTTTAGCACTCTTTGGATAAATTCACATTGCCGTGGTTAGAAATCATAAAAGTAATTTTGTTTATAGCAAGCCAAGTCAATCCTAGACCTAATGGCTATTTCTGGTAGCTGTTTAAAATAGATAATTAATTAAAACCAACTTAATCCAAGCCAAATGAAGTAGATTATGTGTATTGATATGAAGTACAGTTAAGTAAATATTCCATGTAGCCACATCCACAGCCTTTGTAGGAAGTGTGGTGAATCAAAATTAAAGCAACTACCATCAGGGGCACCTGGGTGGCTCAGTAGGTTAAGAATCTGACTCTTGATTTCAGCTCAGGGGGTGATCTCATGGTTCCTGAGATGGAGCCCTGCATCAGGCTCTGCACTGTCAGTGGGGAACCTGCTTGGGATCCTCTCTCTCTCTCTCTCAATCTCTCTCTCTCTCTCTCTCTCTCTCTCTCTCTCTCTCTCTCCCTCTCCCCCTCTGTCTGTATACCCCTGCCCCCACTTCAAAATAAATAAGTAAACATTTTTAAAAATTATAATAAAGAACTACCATCAGATAAAAATCACCTAATGCTCTATTGCTTAGAATTTTTGTCATAATTATTAAACATTCAACATATATAAATAAAACCGGTATAAAATATAGATTGAACTCTGATTCTTGGATCCAATATGACATGTTAATGAAATTGGTGCTTTTGAAAGGATCAAAGAAACAATATAAAACCACAGAGAAATTATTTCAATTCAAGCCTTGCTGGGCCAAACTAGAGTGTTTATGAGCCCCATGCCCCCAGGTACATAAAGAAATGAAGATCAACTATCAGGACCTCTTATTTATTTTTTTAGTGCATTTTTTTTTTTTTTAATTTGAGAGAGAGAGTGAGAGAGAAATCTTAAACAGACTCCACACTCAGTGCAGAGCCCAACATGGGGCTTCATCCCATGATCAAGAGTCAGATGCTCAACTGACTGAGCCACCTAAACATCCCAACTATCAGGACCTCTTAATCAGGAGATAACCTAAAAATAAATAAATAAATAAATAAATAAATAAATAAATGGAGGTAACCTGAGTTTCTGAAAGATGATTCTCCAGGACTTTGCAGAGATCTAGGGTAAAGTTCTGTACTTTATGTTTTTTATTTTTATTTTTTGATGTTTTATTTATTTTTGAGAGACTAAGTGTGAATGGGGGAGGGGCAGAAAGACAGGGAGACAGAATCCAAAGCAGGCTCCAGGCTCTGAGCTGTCAGTACAAAGCCCGACATGGGGCTCGAACTCAAGAGCTGTGAGATCATGATCTGAGCCAAACTCGGCTGCTCAACCAACTGAGCTACCGAGGCACTCCGTTCTTTACTTTATTTTTTAAAAATGTCCCTATGATTGGGAATTATCCAGCAATGCGATTGCTTCTCTCCTCCCCCAGTTAGTAGCTATGACTGGGGGTACTGCTTGGAATGGCCCTCAAACTAGTCTTCCAACAGACTAGTTTAGATTATTCTAATAGAATAATGCATATCTTATGCAACCATCATAGTCTCAAAGGATGGCAGACATGTGGCCTAAGATTATCCAATTGGGTATTTTCTTTGGTGGACATGAATGAGGAAACATGTAGCCCTAAATTGGTGCTAAGTAGCCTTTTCATTCATGCCAATTCATTGCAGGGGGCAGATCCAAAGTGTTAGAGAGATGCAAGACCTTTTCTAAATTCTCCTCTATCTTTGAACATTTTAGTTGCATGGTACAATAAAGTCCATTTAGTATTTAAGCCAATTTGTTATAACTTCAAGCATCCTAACTGAAGCAGAGGGATGGGCTTTTCTGTTCATCCAGTACCTGGCTAAAGTCAGTAAGCATGCTTTCTATTTTCCAAGATCAAAGGTAAGAATTACAGACCCAGAACATGCTGTACCCTGAGAGCAGGACACCCTCTGATTTATCATCCCACTGAAAATTTGGACATATTGAGCTACCAATTTGTGTCCTTCCAGCTTCTGCTGCCTAAGCAATCTGCTTTAAGTTATCACATGAAGTTGTTACAATGAAAGAAATTTCCTTCCTATCCAAGCAGATCTCGATATATTCTCTTAAAACAGCCAGAATGTCGATTTGAAAGTCAGGTTCCCCACCACCTTCTCACACTGCTCTCCCGCACCAATGAAAACCTTTGTGCCAAAATGTGAGCATTCCAGAAAATAACTGAGAATGGATAGGTTAATTCTTTTGCAGCCAAACTCCTGAGAATAAATAGAACACCTGAGACTTGTACTTCCAGTTACTCTCTGCATTTTAAGGAGATCTAAGCTTAATCGTTTTCCAAGTAAGAAAGAATGTAGCCAGGGGCACCTGGATGGCTCAGTCGGTTAAGTGTCTTGACTTCAGCTCAGGTTATGATCTCATGGTTTGAGTTCCAGCCCTGCATCCAGCTCTGTGCTGACAGCTCGGAGCCTGGGGCCTACTTCAGATTCTGTGTCTCCCTCTCTGTCCCTCCCTGGTTCATGCTCTGTCTGTCTGTCTGTCTCTAAAATAAATAAATATTTAAAAATTTTTTTTAAAAAGTAGCCAGGAAGAGAAAAGAGAAGAAGCACATAGACGTCTCCCTCCCTTCAGCATTACCAAGATGGCTGATGCAGTCACCAACATTGGAATTCCGTCTATCCCTCCAACCACAGTCTCCAGGACAGACTGGGAAACTGTAAGAATCTTCTAATAGTCCCCAATAGAGCCACTTATCCCATAAACACAGCCAACAAGGAGAAGTGTGTGCCTTTATTTTCTTGAACAAAGTATACATGGATACATAAATAGCCTCTCCATCCCTTAGTTCTCCATGTATTTGAAAACCATCAAGAGAAAAGTATCCCTCTGTGCTAGTGCACAGAAATAGAATGTTAAATTGAAATTTTCCTGTGGTGCCAGAATTAGCAAATATGAAAATCTCAATTGAGGTGTCAGATGAAGATACACATTTCCAGTAAACATTTAAATAAATATTTAAAACTTTTAATATAAATCAAACTCAATCACAGGGCATAAAAGGAGAGAGTTGTTCAGGTGCCCTGAGTCCCATTTCTCCCCAGAAAGAGGTTGAGGGAGCATCAGCTATTCATCGGCTGTTAGTAAAAGAGGCTTCAAAAAGATTACTGGTAAGGAAAAAAACCAAAATACAAATTAAAAACAAAATGACTGGGAAATCTTGGTATATGTTCACTTTCATTGAGAGACACCATTGCCCCCCTGACTTTTGACTTCACACAAAAGCTTCTTTCACAATGTTAAAGGACAGTTTGCTGCTGCATTGAGCAAAGGGTACATATTTGCCTTGAGCAAAAAGTAGTTCATATGCACAGATGAGAGCTGAGGGTAGCTTATACTCAGTCCATCTAAGAGATGAGCAGTCCTTGACAGAGAGGAGCTGAACCAGATCCCTACCAATAGCACAAAGGGAAGTGGTGAGCCAGAGGAGGGAGGATTGTGTGTGAATTTCCAGCAACCCCTTGATCAAAACCCAGACCGATCAGAAATCAAAGTTAACACTCTAGAAGAGGAGGATCTTGGAAAGAAAGAAAATCCTGGCCGCGTCCTCCTCCATCAATAGCTTTCCAGTTGTAACAGGGCTTAGCTGAGGGAAAGGGGAAATTTCGAGTTTGGGAGTTTTGAATTTTATGTGAGATATGACTTTCTAATTTCAGACTTTAGTAATTAAGAAGGACTCTTGGATATTTTATAGTTCATAAGAGAAATTTTGCAGAATTCTCTACTGGTCTTAATCTTCCACCAGAAGTTCTATAAATAGTATGAATCTTGCTTACCTCCCCAAACATGTTGAGGCTGGAGCAGCAGAAGTAGAACTAATGTTTCTGGTACACGTATTGTGTCCTGGGTGCTCTGATAGATGCCCCTGCTTATGTTACCCTGTGCCGCTCTTGGGGCATCCCTAGACAGGGTAGACCTCTGGACTTTTTTTTTTCTTTTTCCTAAGAATGATTACAAAATTTATAGAAATAACCAAGTTTTCATTCGGAGGACTAGGGCCTTAAAAACTTTTCTCATTGAACATAGTTGAAAGGGAAGATGGACGTCCAGTATAAAGGTATTTAATAATTTTTAAACATTATTGAGGATTTTAAAATACATTCATATAAGATCCTTGAGAAGGAGGAAAAGCTTTCTGTTAAGAACATCTCAGCACTACCAAGAGATCAAGAAATAATGGAAGGAAAGCCCCTTGGAGCAAAAGGTTGTCTTTTATCTGGTGGGGTAAAAGCTGCCTATTTTGGAGCAGCGGCAATATTCTAATAGCTGACGGTAGAATTCAGGTTTGGGCAAGACACGAAAGACAGTGAGACTTTAAACAGACCTTGTGGAAAGAGAAGATTTGTTGAATACGTGAACAATATCCCATATATAATACCTAAGCTTTTGAAATTTGTTGTAATCAAACTGTTTCCTCATATTCATATAATTGGATTTAGATAACAATGAAACCTCACAAATATATAAAGTAGCACATGCTTGTTTACTACTATAAAAGTCTGGTATTGTTATCAATACACATTGTAAGACTATAGCCTTGTTACTTCCAAAGGGCTCAAAGAAAAGTAATTATTTCAAGGTATTTCTGTGAAGTAGGTAAGAGAGCTCATTATTATGAAAATAAATAAGGATTTCAACAGATTTGAAATGATTTTCCCAACTTCACACAATGAATTGACTCATGGCAGCTAAAATTAACTGCCTCTTTCTTGATTTCTAGCTCAGTGCTTAAGAACATTAGTAAGCCTGTTTACCATTTTTTGGTACAATCTTTAAAATGTACAGTCTGTATTCATTTTCAGTAATTCAACAAGTATTTATTTGGTACTTATTCTATCCAAGTGCTGTGTTAGAAGATGTCATGGGGATTTAAAGGTTATAAACTATCAAACACCTATAAATATTAAGGATGCTGGTAATTGTGAGAAATCTCATTAAGTGATTTAATTTTTTACTAGTACATTATTTCAATATTATGTTTTCTAAGGATGGAAGAAGGGAATATGGACCTATAAAAGATTTTGTTGATTCACTTTCAGGTTCTACTCAGCCAACATACACTCTATCTTAGTGATTATGAACAACAACAAAAATGTTTTATTTTGGATGCTAAATGTTTATTCTGCTTTCATCCAAATATTTAATTCTTTATTTATTTGACTATATTTTTTTAAGATAGAACTGAACTTTGCAAAAATTTTAGTTGCTTTGCATTGCTCTTGCTTTTTGTTATTTTTTATACATTAATTTGTTTTTATATCACTACAATTGACCAAGAAGTGGTTCTTTCTGTGTTTTCTTTTCTAATCACAAAATAGCACTAGCAGAAATCAACCTAGAATGGATTCATGTAGTCACTGATGCCTCTTTCTTTGTGTTAGTTGAACCATGAACTTTTTTTTTTAATTTTTTTAATTTATTTTTGAGACAGAGAGAGACAGAGCATGAACGGGGGAGGGTCAGAGAGAGGGAGACACAGAATCGGAAGCAGGCTCCAGGCTCCGAGCCATCAGCCCAGAGCCCGACGCGGGGCTCGAGCCCACAGACCGCACCGACTGAGCCACCCAGGTGCCCCTGAACCATGAACTTTTTAATCAACATCCACTGTGTAGCGTATGGGTAAAGATGTAAAGATACCTTTAGTTGTCCCTTTTTTACAAAATCATTAAAAAACCAAACTCATAGACTATGTCAGAAAGGCTTATTATGCTTTCTGTGTTGTTTGTACAAACCAACATGGTTTCTCCACACTTAACCTCCCCTATTTTCAGTGGCTGAAAGCCTGACCATTGCTTTTCTCTGAATCCCTTGCCAGGTGGATTCCAGATTATATTTTGCCAATGAGAGGCATTCATGAAGGATTTGAAAGGTGCAAGAGAGAAAGCACAATTCATATAATTGTTCCTACATCAAGATGGGTAGAAACATGGTCTTCAGCAGATTTGAGCTTCTGCAGTGACCTCCAGGTGTTTCCTAGTGAATCACCTACTTTAGTATTACATTTGTATAATTACTAGTAATTTTTTGTCTCTTGAAACTCCCTGCCACTCTGTAAGGTAGTGGTGAATCTGAGAGTTAACAGAGCTCTCCCATGACCTTTGCTTTTCCAGGCATTCTAGCAATTGGGAAAGCTTCTAATGCCCTCTACTAAATCCTCTCCTGTCTGAAATATTTCAAGTAGCTGCTCTTGTCCAGTAGGAGCCTCTGAGAAAATATTTGGTACTGAAGTGGTCCTAAAAAATAGACTTTGAAAATGAGAAGGATCTGGGATAGTTTGTGCCTAATTAAATTTGAACTTAACGTAACCTCAATGTCATGGTCCATGGCATTCAAAGACTTTTAAATAATCATTAACTTATCACTATTGTTGTCTGAAATGAAGTGGCTATTAAAGGCAAGGATTTGGGATACAAAGAGGCTGTATAATAAAACAATGGGTTGTAAGTGATGACTATAGAGCCTATAGGGTAGCCTATCTGCTTCTGATGTATCACTTCTTTCTACAAAGAGAAATTGAAAAGCTCAGGATTTTACTTTTTTTATTTTTATCTTTTATTTTTTTATTTTTTTATATAGAGAGAACGTGAGCAGGGGAGAAGGGCAGGGGGAAAGAGAGAGAAAATCTTAAGCAGGCTCCACACTCAGCGTGGAGCCCAACACAGGGCTTGATCCCACAACCCTGGGATCATGACCTGAGTCAAAATCAAGAGTCAGATGGTCAACCAACTGAGCCTCCCAGGTGCCTCAAAAAGCTCAGGATTTTTAATTTTCAGTTCATAGCATAATCAGAAAATAAAAGAGGTTCCTAAAATTTCTCCTATTCTTATAGCCAAATATATGGCTGATATATTTGAAAACTGAACTCAAAGTCTGATGATGCATATTTCAGAATTACAAAGCACATTGAATTCACAGCTTTGCTTGGTATCTTATATGAAAGTTAGGGTACTTATTGAAAAAAAGTGGGGATTTGAGGTAGATTCTGACAGATTTGAGACTTCACATTCTACTGTGCCTTCTTGAAAGTGGAAGAAACCCTTTCTCCCCTGTCTGAAGAAAGCATGAGGACTATACTTGAGAAAATGACCTTGCTCGGGATTGCTGACTCTGCACAAGATATGTCTCATCAACTTGCACTGCTTCCAGACTCATAACTACACTCGGATCACAGAAGAATGGGTATGAAGTCTTACTTCAGAGAAGATAGCTTATCCATCAAAAACATTGGAAGATGTTGCTAATTTATATTGATGAAAACCTGGGGCGAAATGGTATGAATGGATCCTGAGGGTCCTAGAACAGGGAGACAGAAACAAATTGTTGGAATAAGTCATATTTATCACCATGATTGCACTTTCCTGGAATTTGTGGATCAAAGATGTTTGCTGTTTGAGTATGCAATTGTGGTTCACCAGATTACTTGGTCAATAGACTAAAATTTGAACTCCATAGTGGTCGAAGCTAGATAAGATTCAAATGCAAGAATTTCTAAGATATAATGTAGATGAAGGTATACAAAGAAAGACAGAATGCTAGTACTGATTTATCAAGTGTGACCTGCCATTCATCTCCTCATTGTGTTACCTGGATGGGCTCCAAGGACATTCCTTTATCAAAGCACTAAGAAACACCCCATAATGCCACGCATGATTATAACAAGTAACTTAATTGAAACAGGCTTCCTAAGTTCAGTGGGGGATAATGAGATAACTGTCTCCTTACAGAGGCCAAGTGGCGGTTCTTAAGCTTGAAGGCCAGAGACAAGTGGGCATGATTCCCCAAATGGGCAGCAGGTTAAAATCAGAATGAGTTCAGCCACAAGAAACATTGGTGGAGGTGAGTAGACCATAGTGTCCACTGGACTGAAACAGAACTGCTTCTTACTACCTACTTGATTTTTATAATTTAAACATTTTAGGTATCATTTTCAGATTTGGGGAGCAATAGAGCTATGGCCTCTCGCCCAGTTTTCATACTCAGAGGCCTTGGGATGAAGAATATACCAGGTTCTTTTGAAGAAGTACCCTGTGTATGTATAAAATAATAAAATTGAGCCTTCCTAGAGATTCCTCAAAGGGACCTATAGTTACCAACCAGAGTGATTTTACATTATATAAAATGAGGTAATAGCCTCACTTTTTTTTAATGTTTATTTTTGTGACAGAGAGAGAGAAAGAGAAAGAGCACGAGTGGGGGAAGGGCAGAAAGCGAGGGGGAGACACAAAATCTGAAGCAAGCTCCAGGCTCCAAGCTGTCAGCAAAGAGCCCGATAAGGGGCTCAAACCCATGAACTGTGAGATCATGACCTGAGCAGAGGTCGGATGCTTGACCAACTGAGCCACCCAGGTGTACCTCCTTACTTTTTGAATGCATAGTAGGCAAAAATAAAGTCTGCCAATGCCAGAATACCCACACTGGTTCTTTCACTTGTGGGATATTGGGAAGGGATGATTATTAGTCCCTGACACTATCTTCTGTCTTCCAAATTGTAAAGTAAATTGAAGGAGGGCACAGACTCATGCACCAAAACAGTACCAGAGTTAGGCAGACATAGGATTCCTATCATATCTACATTTAACTGAATTCATGGCCACAGAGAAGGACAGTAGATTATTATAAACGTATTCAGGAAGTTACTCCAATTGCAGCTGTTTCTCCAAACGTGATCTCTTTTTTGGCATAAATGAACACCTCCTGAGATCTGCTGTTTAGCTATTGATCAGGCAAATGCTTTTTCAATATGTTATTAAAGAAAAAAACACAGCAAAGAGATTTGGTTTCTCTTAGTAGGGCAGCAGTATATCTTCACTTCACCTCAGGAATAGGCCAACTGTCGCCTTTCTGTCATAATCAAATCCCCAGGACCTGATCATTTACCTATCACATAGGATGTTTTGTTGATCCACTACATTGATAGTGGTGGCTTGCATTGTCCGTGATGGAAAAAGGGTCTGTGTAAACTTCTCTTAACTTGTCATGAATCCTGTCCAAAAGACTTGTCTCCTGTGTTTGAGCAAACAGTGTCCTGGGACTTTTGGTTATGAAAAGGCACTAAAATAAGAGAAAGTAAGCTACATGATTTGTTGTAACTTTTAAAAAATCAATTTTTCTTTTCTTCTTTTGGTATCTCCAGAGAGAAGAGTTTTAGAAAAGTTCTGGGACTTGAGGAAAAGAGATGACAGAGAAAGGCCTCCATAGAGAATGAGAGCATCAGTCAACCACAAAGCACAAGGCACAGAGGCTGTCCTCAAAAGAACGATGGAGTCCATGAAGGGAATCCCTGTGGCTTCGAAAGGGTGATATCTGAAACTGGTATGCAGGAGTTAGGTGTTACTGCTCCCTGCTAGCACCGTCATCCATTAACTTCCTACATTTGAGAAGATCTCCATACTTTGTAAAAATGTACAACATATGGGTATTTCTAGTGCTGCACCCATCACCTGGCACATAGTAGTTAAGAAAAAAGAAAAGGGATAAATGACTGGATTAGTGGAGCTTTGGGGATGTCTACATGACATTTGGACTGTGCCTTGGATGAAGTATGAGGAGGGAAGGCTGTTAGATATGTAGATAAAACAACTATAGGTTAAAAAAAACAGAGAGCAAAAAAGATTCAGAGTTCAGAGTAGGCAGTGTATCCAGCACCATGTATTTAGGCATACGTACCCTGTGCCATTTGAGGAATCCTTAGAAATACTGGGGAAGGAACGACACTGAATTTCCATCAGTGGGTTGGGACGGAAGCTCGTGTAACTGTATGAGAGTATCAAAGGAAAGGTTGGCTTCCAGAGGCTGAAAGACTTGGGGATGTTAGGCAACATGTAATAGATTCATTTCAGCTAAGCCTCATAAATGTGCACTCAGCTTCGCAAGAGTTATAAATTACTGACCTAGCTCTTGTCTGCAAAGGGAAAATGCAAAACGGAAGGTGCACAGTCCGATTTGAGGTCAAACCAGTGTGCAAGTGAACAGAGAAGCCCTACCAGCTGCCTATGTATAAATGCCATCTGACAGGCTTTTACATTTTATGTTGGACCCTTGAAAGAAGAGGATCCCACTCCACTGGAGACTGAACATTGTTATTTGCCATGGGTGCACAAGAACCCGGAGCAAGTCATGAATGGGGCACTAAGTCTGTTCGTGCAGGGGCCCAGATGGAGAACTATGTCTGTGGGAGCAGTGTTCCCAGGCACACAGATGTTCTGCCTTCTCGTAGCTCTCAGAAGGGCTGTCCACTCAGACATAGCCCCTATTTTCTCTGTTCTCCGAGGAGGCCCAGGGGATGAGTAGCAGAATGGTGGTACCAGGGCTATGGAAACATCCTACTCCCATGTCAGTTAAAAAGCAAAATGTTGTATGACAAAGCTTCACTGTAACAAAGGACCAAAACATCCTTTCTGGATGTTTCCTCTCCAAGAGTTCTAAGTTTGTTTTTATATCTCAGTACACAGCTTGTGCTAAGCACTAGCAGACTGGGCTCAAATTTTCACAGTAACAAAACTGAGGTGTACAAATAGTAAATTACTTTATTTCTCCATAACTGAACTGAATTTGGCCCCCGAGCCAAATTTCTGCTGATAGTGGTGAATTTTATGTGGAAATCGAGGCTCACTCTCTCAAATCAGTGATTACTTAGTACTTTCAGTTATAAATTCATGCTCTTTTTGGTAACTTCTCAGACTATCACAATGTGTCCCCTTCTCTTTCACATCTCTCTCCAAGGGCCATCTATATTCTGAGTGTCTGTGTGGCGGGGGAGGAGGGTATACCATCTTAAGTTTGGAAGAAAGACATTTAATCTAGAATAGTGCTTTTCAAAGTGAGGTCCTCAACCCGCAATATCTGTGCCACCCAGGAACTTGTTAGAAATGTCAATACTTGGACCCCATTCCACATAGACCTACTGAATCAGAAACTCTGGATGAGCGGTCCAGGAATCTGGGTTCCAACAGGGAGTCCAGCTGCTTCCGATGTTCCCTCACCGTTGAAAGCTTTGGTCCATAGTGATCAGCATCCACCCACCTTGATTTCTGATGAGAGGTATGATCATGGCTGGCCTTTGGTTTTGTGGCACCCCGCTCATTGCATGCATGACTGAAAATGCCCTTCTCTGCTCATGGGCCAAATATGTGCTCATTCTGCTTCCTCCTTAGCTTGACCGGGTGCCAGACTTACATGTAAGAGCTTGCAACACTCTTACATGCTGTTCTGTAGCCATTTCTACTTTCCAACTTGTGTTCCATGCTCCATATAGAGTTTATCTCAAGAGTTGAGGTCTCCCTACTGTATCTGGAATCTGTGAGATGCATCTCTTTCCTGGATTCCCCCAAACATCAGTGGAGTTTTGATCATCTGTACTCATCAGGGATTGACCTGAGGAGAGGGCAGGATGGAAGCCCTGATTCTCAACCTCCTGAGCCTTAATTTATTCTGTTATTCGTTTCTTTACCTTTCCTCTCCTTCTTCTCCAAGGTCAGGAAGTTGTCTTTTAGTTTGTTTTGTTTTTTTGCGTGTGCTTCTGGTGGAAAGGAAAAAAAAAATCCTGGCTAGACACATAGACTTCTAAACCTACCCTTTTTGATAAGACCCATGCTGTTTATACAAATCTTTTTTTTTCTCTCTCTAATAATGTCCACTTTTATTATTGAAAAACTTAACCTGCAATTCTACTGGCCCATAAAAAGTTTCAAAACCTTAGCATTGACTGGTTTTTTGCATCTTTGTTGCAATAATCCTCATTTTCTTTTAGACAATGATACCCCTAACTGAATAGAGGGAGATAAAATATAAGGATGTGTAGAAAAGCAAATCCATTAATTAAAATTTTAAGATATTATCGCACCACACGTGAATTAGAAACACTGAAAGTTTCTTAAGTATACTACCTGATTCTAGTCACTTCACACTGAAATCCTTCTATTAACTAATTCTCCTAAAACACTCCTTTTAACATATCATTTTCCTCCTTGGGTTCTTTCAATAGGTACCTTTTAGCAGAAGTTATAGACAAATATTGATGCTAGAATTCATTTTCCATGCACATGTACAATATTTGAAAATGAATGAATGAATTCCAAACCATGACTGACCTGGTCTTTACTCTTGTACTAAACAGTATTTCTAACATATCACTTACTCCCACAATACTAAGCCTAATTTACATCATAAAGAGATTTCATATTAAAAATGTAGTCCCCCTTGGTGGGCTCAGCCTAACTCCTGACTCCAGGACCTAGCATCAATCTTCAACTTTGGTAAGGAAAATTTAAGCAACATCAGACCAAAACTCCAGACTCAGAATCAAGTCACTCCAATGGCCCATCACGCCCTGTTACAATAAGGTTTCTGCTTTATTCTCAAGAATCAGTCTTTATCATAATTCCAAGTCATTATATGTTTGGCTTTCTTTCTATTGAAATTCAGCAATGGCAGTAACATTAAGTATTCAATGATACTGTTATAATTCATTGGGGTTTTTCCTTTTTTAAAAAAAATGTTTATTCATTTTTGAGAGACAGAGCATAAGCAAGGGATGGACAGAGAGAGAGGGGGACAGAGGATGTGAAACAGGCTCTGCCCTGACAGCAGCGAGCCCCAATGCGGGGCTCGAACTCATGAACCAAACCGCAAGATCATCACCCAAGCTGAAGTCAGACATTCAACCGACTGAACCACACAGGTGCCCCTGGGATTGTTCATTTTATTGGTGCTATTAAAGTATTTCCAATGACATTTGCAAAATCAGGTTTTCCTCCCTTCACTATAGCACTGGTGCTCTGATGTGACCCAAAATGTATTTCATTTGCTAGGATTTCACAGGGCTAGAAGACTGAGCCCTCTTTAGTAATTTATTCCAACACTATGGATTCAATAAAATGGTTATATCTAAATTCAGAATAATCATAATTTATATACTTGTATAGTGTAATATTTGGCTTAAAGGGTTTTTTTTTTCATTAAATGTAATACATAAAGGTTACAATGCAGTTTCTACATTACATTTCTAGTCTTCTGTATTTCATGTTTCACTGCTATATGAGATTCAAGGGGAGCTATCATAGCTCTTTAAAAATTCCTCATAACAGACAGAGTCAAACTTTCTACAATTCCGGCTGTTCTGTTTGATGACAAAATCATTCCCAACTGTTGTCCCAAGTATTATAGAGTGTTTCATTGTAATGATGTGTCCTCTTCTGTTCTATATCACCACTTCTCAATGCACTTCTGTAGGGGGATTGTGGCAATACAGTAGTGCTTCGTGATTACTTTGTGGTTCTCTGTGACTCCTTTGAAACCCTCTTTTTCTCACTCACTCTCCCTCCTGGCAGCCTTTCAGGTTGGAGAAAGATCCACTTGTTCAAAATTACCCATATAGCCATGCGTTGAATTAGTTATAGAGAAAGGATCTCTGTTAAAATCGAATGACTCCATGATAGCCACATTCTGGTCTCCCGGAGAGCTGCATGAAAAACTAAAGACATAGATTAGCTAACATTCTCTTATAAATATAACGTATGAAATGCACATTCAAATGTGTGTACCTAATATACTTCTACTATGATCATGCTAATTCTTACAAAGTTGTTTTAAAAATCTGAAATATATTATGGTATCTAAAATAATTATAAATAACTCAGATTTTATGTCACAGAGTACCATTTTGAAAACACATGTATTTTAGAATATTTGTATTCAGCACATTTTGAAAAGAATCAAGGCCATTTTTTAAAAGTATGTAAAATAGTATACCTATAGAGAAGCTAATGTGAGACCATTTTTAACCTACAATGATTTTACAGCCAAATAATAGGGCTTTGAATAAAAGAACTACTATAATTAACTCGGTTGTCAATGAAAGCAATTTTTCCAGGGCATCTATTC
Organism: Panthera pardus; assembly: GCF_024362965.1. Classification (NCBI taxonomy): domain Eukaryota; kingdom Metazoa; phylum Chordata; class Mammalia; order Carnivora; family Felidae; genus Panthera; species Panthera pardus. The sequence continues at coordinate 44,938,455 of NW_026526710.1, read as the reverse complement.
ATACTTTGAAATATTTATAAATACTCTAGACTTTTGTCATTACTATGGCTCTTTAGAAAATAATACCTATTTGCACCTGAATCTTTCTTTAATCCTTCATTAAGGAAACTATTAAAATTATTTATCAGATGTATTATAAGAAAATAGCATCATGTAACTAATATTGTGACAAGAACTTTTGGAGACGTTGGTGCTTTTTATTTGCAAAATGAAAACCACAGTTACAACTGTTCTTATGTCAACAAAATCTATTTCATTGTCTGTCTTAAACTGTTATCTGAACTGAGAGCAGCTTTCTGACCAAAAAGGTCTTTACATTAATTTAGTATTTCGGCTCTGACAAAAAATTTACTAAAGCTAAAGAATTTACTTAAATTTAAAAGTCGCCATCAACACATTCAGTAGATTCACCAGGTATAGGAAAAAGATTTTAATGATGAAAATTATAAATTACACTCTTACACACAGGTCTATTTACCAAATCATAGATTAAGAAGTTGATTTTTTAAAGTTTCTCTATAACGTAGACAAATATATCTTCCCTTACTTATTTTTTTACATAATTAGCTTTAAAAAAAAGTCAAGATGAAATATTCATAGCAGTAAAACTGAAATATGAAAGCACTAGAGTATACTTTAAAGAGATTATGGTATTTTGTATTAAAATGTTTCTAGTCTTTAAGTCTTCAATGAAACGGAAAAGACACTAAGCCTTGCTGAGATAAAGTCTTCTTCATACCCTGCTGTTGAGAAAGAGCTCCACTTTTCTTCACCCCATGCTGCTTGGGATGTAATTGCTTGGGAAGGAGAGACTAAAGAGGGAGAGTGTGCAGAGGGGATAGTAAGGGTTCATGCTCCTGGAGCTTGCACTTTCTGACATACCAACATCACCAGCCCGGCCATACCGCACATACCTGGTGAAGGTGGCCTGGGTCGCACCCAGGAGCAGCTGAAGCCAGGTTATAGGAGAGCATCCAAAGAAGGAATAGAAGAGGATGCTAATGTGGCAATTACATGAGCTTCTAACTGGGAAATTAGCAAGCAATTCAGTCTTCAAAAATAAATCTATGTGAACCAACTAAAAGAGCAGTTTTGTTAAGTGAATGTAAGAACATTTCCTTTCGCTCCAAATGTTTGGCATCATGTGAAAAAAGCTGTTGATCAAAGGTCTAGTTTTATTTTTAGAACAGAAAAGAGAATGTAGTTTGGGTACAGTGTGTCTGAACGAGAGAAAAGAGCCTGGCTAAAAGATTTGACCCCAAACTTTTTCCTTTCTTATAATGCGTATGTACAGCATGCGAAACAATGGTGGAAATAATTAAGCTGGTGATAATTTTTCCATCTTTATACTCTTAAAAGGCACATCAAATTTTTTGATCATGCTGGAGTTAAAAAAATTATTATTTTCTAGCTAAATTTAAGGGTCATCTATCCCCATTTAATCTATAAAGGACACTCTTATTATCACGAGGCCTTCTTTACTGCAAAGAGATGTTGTGAAAAAAGACTGCATGGGGAGATGAATTTTATTCCCTATAGACCCCTAACAGTTTTGCTATACTGATTTCTACCACTTTATGAAGTGTATGTCCTCCGGGCAACTTAGCTATGCAGCTGAATTTCCCAGATGCCAGACTGCAGGCTAGCACCCTTTGCAGCAAATTTTTATTAATTCACAGAATGTTTATTTCTGGGAAGGGATTCAATTTTCATCACCTGATGCAAACTTGTGGCTCTCTGCTCATGGCCCAAGAAATCCTGGTGGTCAAGCAATAAGATCCAGAGTTCAGCCACTCAGGGCTCAGGTCCCTGCTCCTACTGGGTACCACTCCCTCCTTACCTCCTCCACCTCCTCCTCCTACTCCTGTCTCTCCTAGGATTTTCAGGTGCTTCATTGAACATGAGTGGTGTAGTATCTGTGCTTTAAGTTTATCCAACCTTCATTACAGGCTTATTCCGAACTAGACACTGCCCAAGACAGGAAAGTCTCAAGGTAAGTAAGAAACTAGCTCTTGCCCTGAAGAGTTTATGGTAAACTGGAGCTCATCCAACACTAACAGACAAGGGAGAACTATCCACAGGGAAGGACCGCATAGCACTAGCCACCAAGGTTTCAATCATAAATTCCTGGAGGGGGTGTCCTTGAGCTAGTCTTGAAAGATGAGGACAAATTGGTCCCTTGATGAAAAGTGGAAAGGGCTTTCAGGCCCAGATTATAGTATAAATAAAGATCTCAAAGGTTACAGTACTGTTATGTGTCCCCCCAAATTCATATGTTGAATCATTAATTCTCAACATGACCGTATTTGGAGATAAGACTTACAGAAATAATTAAGGTTAAATGAAGTTATAAGGGTAGGGTCCTAATCCAACAGGATTGTTGGCCTTATAAAATGAAGATTGACCTCTCTCTCTCTCTCTCTCTCTCTCTCTGTCTCTCCCTCTCTCCTCTGTCTTTCTCTCCCGAAGCACACACACTGAAGAAAGGACATATGAGCACACAGCAAGAAGACCATTTGCAAGCCAGGAAGAGGGCTCTCACAAGATCCCAATCATGCTGGCGCTCTGATCTCTTCCAACCTCTCGAACTGTGAGAAAATAAATCTCTATTGTATCTCCACCCAGTCTATGGTGTTATGGTAGTGAAAACAGATGAAGACCGGTGCTCCCATGCATTTGGGCTACTTTAAAAAGGACATTTATTAGACTGTGAAGCTTGAGGCCAGTAATGGGTGAGATGATACTGGAGATGTAAGGACATTAGAAAGAGGAGAAAAGAAGGAGAGAGGGAATAGAAACAGACATCACTCCCCATAGAATCTTTGGATCAGGAGGAAAGGGATCATTTCTAGGGCTCCTGGCAGCACATTATGAATTTTGGCATCCATAGAAGGGAACCCTTAGCTTCCCCCACTTCCTTATCATTCTGCATGGTGCATGCAGAAGGGTCAACTTCAATCCATTGAGCTGGTTTCCCAGACCCACTAGAATTCTGATTCACTTCCACCTTGGCTCCATAACACAAAGAAACTGGAGAATTTAGGAATACTTCTCTTGGCCTTCAACCCGTGACCATAGTGTTCCAACAGCTGTTGCAAAATGTGATGGCAGAGAATGAAGCTAATACTGAAAACTCAAAATAATTGGCATTATTAGGATAATAAAAATGCAGCAGCTTAAAAACTCTAATCTCCTGGTAAGAGGACTATGTATAAATATAACACTGGCAAAGTTTACATAGTGATATGAATTATGGGATGGAGAAAGAAATAGATAAAAGAAGCCCAATTAATAAACAAGGTCCTCTGTGTTACTATTTTGATTAATGAAAAATAGTTATGAATATATCTTAATAATGATGAAATATCCACTAACAGAATTAAACACAGGAAGTCTGCTTTCTAAAGCATTGGAAAGATAAACATAAACAAAATAGCCTATAGAACAGAAGCCAAATGGTAAACAAACAAAAACTAGGCAACAAAATTATCTAAGACCAAACAAATTAATGAATATAGTTTAAACAGCTCTATTCAATGTTTCTCTGGAACAAGGGAGAGACATGCTTACTGCCATTTACAAAAGGATCAGGTTCGCTAAACTCAGGGTTCCTCTCCTGTAAGATATCACTGTGTGTGTAGTTGTCATCTAGTCCTCTTTACCTTGTCTTTTGGAAATCACAGCCTGAAAAAGTTACATAAAAATGATGATACTCTAGCCACTGTTACTGCTGTGAGTGATAAAATCCTTTCTCTCTGACCCCAGAGTTGCATATCTTCTCCCCACATTTGTACAACCACGGAAGCTAACTTGTTAGCCATCAAGTGGGGTAAATTCTCAACTTTCCACAGTTCTTGACATTACCAGTAACTTTTTTTCACGTAAAATATGTAAGGAGCATGTATTAAAATTGATACCAAACCAAAAGCAAAGTCAGTAATTCAAAGAAACCAAAATGATGCACCATATTAAGTGACAACAGTGGAATAAAAAATATAAATTTTTCTGTACTGAAAACAAGGCTCAACCCCTTAGAAATGAAAACATACTTTCTTTAAAAACTATTGAAACAAGGAAGAGGTAAAAAGTAATAAAAATGTTAAAAGTGGTATTCAAAAGTGAATTCATATGTATCAGTATTCTCTGTACATTGTGAAGAATGCAAATAAACTAAATTTTAGAAGAAGAAAATAAGATCATTTTAAAATAAGGAAAGAATTAGGTCATAAAATTAATTGAAAAGAAAATAAATAGAGAAAAATAGAATAACAGCAAATGTCCACTAACATTATTAGCAAATATTAAATAAAATTATGCAATAAACACAATATGACAGTACTTTTAGAAATAAATAAAATACCAGATTCTGCCAATGATACCAATAGAAGAAAAAAGTCAACATATCTCCAAATAAATATGACTTTTAAAAATCACAAATAAAATGTAGAACTTGACACTTCATAAGAAAAAGATCATCAAGTAGGATTTACTTCAGGAGTGGAAAAAGGATCAATACTACATAATTTATTGTTATAATACATTAAAGCATTAAGTCAAGAAAAACAAAATCATGAGCACCTGGGTGAGCATCTGACTCTTGGTTTTGGCTCGGGTCATGACCTCATGATTTTGTGAGTTCGAATTCCCCCATCAGGCTCTGTACTGGCAACTCAGAGCCTGCTTGGGATTTCTCTCTCTCTCTCTCTCTTTGCCCCTCCCCCACTCTCTCTGTCTCTCTCAAAATAAATAAATAAACTAAAAATATTTTTAAAAATAAAAACAATCATAATTTTTGAACAAGGCACTAAACATATTCAACAGTCTCACAATTCTTGAAAACACCAATGGTATTATTAAAAAATAGTCACCATAATACACTTCAAATGGTTAAACCCAAAGAAGACTGCTATTAAATGTGGAAAAAAATAATAATGATGTCCTTTTTAGAATGCTTCCTTTGTTCTGTGCTGGAAGACATGACACAAAGCTAAGAGCTATAAATGCAAGACATTTAAATAAATGCAAAATGACATCATATGAAAATTTTATACAATTATTTATTATAAGAGAAAAATACAAAATCAATAGCATGCTTATATGCAGGTAATAGAAAATGTGGAAATAAAATTGTGTAAATAAATTTTATTTATTGTAACAAAAATAGGATGGCAAGGACGTATTTTAATAAAATGCATTTAACATATGAATAACATTACAAATATTTTTGAGATATATAAAGGACATATATGGAAGACTAAATATTTTACAGTTATTACCAAATTAATGCATAATTTAATGCCATCCAAACAAAAAACAACTGTAATTCAAGGTAATTTAACAAAAAATATTGTAAACTTCTCCCAGAAGAATAATCAAGTAAGAAAAACACAGAATTTTTTAAAACAACAATTAGAGGAAGAGATAAGTCTTCCCATATAGGAAGCTTATTATAAAACTGTAACAGTTGGGGCACCTGGGTGGCTCAGTTGGTTAAGCGCCTAACCCTCGGTTTCAGCTCGGGTTATGATCTCACAGTCTGTGAGCCCACATGGGGCTCTGTGCTGAGGGTGCGGAGCCTGTTTGGGATTCTCTCTCTCCCTCTCTCTCTGCCTCTCCCCTGCTTACTTGCTCTTGCTCTCTCTTTCTCTCAAACTAAATAAATAAGCTTAAAAAATATATTTATAAAGCTGTAACAATTAAAGTAGCACAGAACTGACACAGACATGGAAAGACCCTGCTCAACAGACAAAAAAAGATATCTCGAATCAATGAGTGACTCTCCTGGGAACGCTAGGCTGGTAGGTAACAGTGCAGCTGGAGATGGAATTGACTTTCAACCTTCATTTCACACTTTTCATCACTAATAACTTGTAACAGACATGCAGTATGTGCAAGAATTAAATCTTTGTTAATTTAAGCCCCTGAGTTTTAGGCCATGTTTGTTAGCACAGCATAATGTAGCCTATCCAAACCAAAAGTCATACTCCAAGATACAGTTTTTCCTGTAGAGTTTATTATTGACTCATAACACAAGCATAGATTTGAAATATCCTTACCTGTCTTAAGTAACAGGGGCTTCAGTGTCTTATGGAACTAGGGTGCAAAATTCTATGCTGCCAGTAGGTGTCATGATCCACACTACGCAGTGCAGACTAAAAAACAAAAAAAGCAAAAAAACAAAAACCAATAAACAAAAAAGAAAACAAACAAACAAACAAACAAACAAAAACACAGGCGCATAAGATTTACTGTGAGTTGGGTACCAAAAATAGGAAAGTAAAATAAATATGTCTGTTCATCAGGAGTTAACTCCAAGTAATAATATTTTTTTTAATTGGTTCTCTATTTTATTAGTTGTACGATTTTTTTAAATTTTCTGTGTTGGCTGATTTTAATACAAAAATTTGAAAACATAATGTTTCAGTGTCAATGTTTTATTGTCACACTGAACTTGATAACTGATAAGAGATTATTGAAGCCATCCTAAAATCATTTGAGTAATGCATGCACAGTGTTCTAAAAGCTTTTGTATTTGTACAGATAGCTATAACCCATTAACAATAACTTCTATTACAAACAACCAGCCTAAAATCCTTTTCTCTCTCCTCCAAACAGTGACTCATTGGCAAAGGAAGCCTACCAAGGATTCCGGGGGCCTTGCTTGTCTCTGACTCTGTATTGTGCCATGCATGTTCATATCTTTGCTGAACACTTGTCAAGGAGCCAGTCAGTGTGGGTCTGATATAGTAAATAAAAAGCAATAATGGTGGAAACAGAATGGGTAGTTCACAGTCTGAATAGTGTCCATAATAAACAGCTGTGAACCTGCTTTATGAGAGTAGACTCTACCCTGGAGGCATATTCAGGATACAAACGTACCCTTCTACTTTACAAAATTAGATGCTGCCCTTGGGAAAACTTCCTGAAGACCACTGCTCTACACCAATTATCATCAGCTTTATCTGTCTGAAGGTAAAGTAGCTGGAAAGTTGTTCCTTCTCAAATACATGTTTTTCCTTTAATCTGATGTGTTTGTCTAAGGGCCTATTGGTGTTTTGTGGTGATAGATGCCATAGAAACATTTTGTGTTTTGGCCTAATTGGATGACCTTGGTTTCCAGACCTGTCAGCTTGACAATTTTTACAAGTGGTAAGTTCGAGTGAAATAAAATTTCTAAAATTAAAGATAAATTTGGCAAAAAAGCACAAAAATGAGATGACAAGTAGCCTTAAAGGTCTGAAGAATTTGTTCTAAACTATGAGCACCTCCTAATGGCTGGCTCATAGAGCCTGGCCACACTACACCCGTTTGAGGATTAGACTTTTAAAGATAGCATAGAAAAAGTCAGCAGTGTGAATAACTAAGTATCTTTTTGTTCTTTCCTCTCCACCTACTCCCTCCTTACTGCCTTTTTTATTCACTGTTTTGTTTTTAAGATATTATAAGCTGACTCAGATATATACAGATTTTTAAAAATAGCATCAGTCACACAGAGCTAAGAAAGTATATTTGCTATGAATTTGACTCAAAGGAGGACAAAGAAAAATGTTTAGGGAAGAAAACTGTGGTCAATAGCAAATATTTTTAAATGAAAACAGGAATTGGGAAACTGGTAACTAAGGATACAAAACATTTATTTTCATATTTGAAAAATACCATAAAGATTTTAAGAATTTGATTTCTGGAAAAACTAGTAATTATGATATTGGTTGTTTAAAATAAATGCAACATTTTGGAGGACCACACATGAGTTTTTTGCTGTTAGTGAAGACTTTTTTTAATGCAGGGGTTTTTTTCTTTTTAATGTTAACTTTGGAAAACTATAAATAGCAATTGTTTTTTTACTTTAATTTTGGTAATAATCCGATTTTGCCATATTGATTATAGGAGATGCCATCAGCAATTTAAACTTTAGGACTTAAAGAGGAATGCAAAGTGATTTCTTAATGGTGTACAACATGCAAGCAACTAGGTTGATTTTGTGATTCTTTTTGGGTTTTTGTTGTTGTTGTTGTTGTTGTTGTTTCAGTTTATTTATTTTGAGGGAGAGAGCACGCACAGATGGGGAGGGGCAGAGAGAGAGAGGGAGACAGAGAATCCCAAGCAGGCTCCATGCTCTCAGCGCAGAGCCCGATGTGGGGCTCGAACTCGCAAACCATGAGATCATGACCTGTGCTGAAGTCAGATGTTTAACCAGCTGAGCCACCCAGGAGACCCTGATTTTGTGCTTCTTAAAAACAAAACAAACAAACCAAAAAACGTGTACTACATGGAATGCCTTTAGGATTTTAGCCAGATTCTAGGGTTATCTTTTCTAGGTTCTGCTGAACAAACTGAAGAATTTCCTGCTTATTCAGATCCAAGCAGGTTGCTTTCCTTCAGGCAGGAGCTATCTCAATTCATCATCTATTCATTGCTAACTTTTGCCAGGCATGTTGAGTTTGAAACTCTCACTGGAGGCTTCAAGTGTCCGTGTTCCTGCTCACCATGGTTCTCCCCCGCTGCCAGCCTGTCACCACCCCTTCGTTTCTTTTCCTACAAATTCTGGAGTCTGTGCAGAGCAGCTCTGACGTCTTCCTGTCCTCTGTAGAGCTAAGAGTAAAAGAAAAAGATTTGCAGGATCTGTGTTATATTTTGTTTCACTCTCAGATAAGTGATCCAATTTGGACACAAGCTTTTTAAAAGTCCCTTATTTTTTTTTAAAGAGAAAGTATTTTCTTAATAATTAAAAATAGGCTTTTTCCTCTTCTATGTTGCTACTAGTGAGTGGTAAGCTACCCAATTTTACTAGAAGATACACTGGCTATTCTAAGCAGAAGAAATACATTTTTTAGAACCGATTCTCTGGAAATATAACTTCTGATGAAATGGTAAACAATTTCTACACAGCTGTTTAATGGATGTAAATATATCCCTTTTAACTCCAAGCTTGAAATCATCATGTGTATAAAATCTTTATAAGTCACTATAAGGTGAAGTGGTGGCACATTGTTGAACAATAAGGTTATGAAATTCAACCTCATTAGACTTCAGATGAGTAATAGAAGGTTCACACTAAGGGAAAGGCAAGAGGAATTAAATATTCAATCAATGATTCTCAACAGCAGGAACATTAGGGAGGATAGTAGTGATGGGCTTCCCCACTAGGAACTTGTCACAATATTTGGGGCAAGGGCACATATTGATTCACATACATTTATAGGATGCTCTTTTCATTCCAAAAAATGATGCTTTTTCTAGGACATTTTAGTACACACATACTGTGTGACAACAGCATCCAAAAAAAAAAGGTTGAAATCATTGTGGCAGATCCCTTAGTTACTGAAGTCTGTTTTTCTCGACTACTCCAGATTTGAGGTTTGGATTACCAATATTGTAAATTTATATTTCATTAGTCTATTGGAAATACTATTCCATCCATATTATATGGATAAGTACTGCATTCTGGATTGTTTTAGCTAGTGCAAACACAAGTGAACACATGAGGGTGAATACACACCTGTGGATTGCTTCAACAGAACGTGGGACAAACTTAAGAATGGTTTTCATAACTATTATTTATATTATGTTGAGGATAGAGGATTTAGAAGGGTTTTGTTTGTTGTTTGTTTGTTTTAAGCTGCAAACTATAGGTGTTAAAACAGTGAAGTGGGACTAGGTAATATGTGAAGGAAACACTATTTCTCCCAGAACATGGAGAATAACAGGACAGTGGGGAGTGGTGGTGGTGGTGGGGGTTCTTCATGAACTTCAGTAAAGGCTAGATCACAATGGTATCCTAAGCTGCTTCCATGGATAACTTGGGGACTGATGTGTATATATCAGTCAGGGAAAAAGTATCAGCAGGCATCCAGCCTCCAGATAATCACCTAGGGCTCCTTCTTACCTCTGTCAAGGAATAAGTCACAGATAAATCTAGAAAGAGAAAAATAAGGTCAAGCCACCAGCAGAGTGCAGTGTGGCTTGAGCCTGTCTCAGCTGGGAAGTCCCTTTAAATACTTCTCCAGGGCAGAAACTAGTTCCAGGACCCATACCGGCATAGGCATGTACTGTAAGGGGGGGTGGGGGGGGGTGGTAATGACTCCTATTTCATCAGAGTGTGAGAAGACAGTGGTTAGGAGACTTGGTTCTAAGAAGGTTCTTGACATCTTAGAAACAGTCTGTGAACCCATCACCGAAACAAAGTGCAGGCCGGGTAGAATGGCTTAAGGAAAACTGGGAGGATCGAATGAAATTCTGCACACTGAACATAATCCACTTCCCCAAGAAAGCCTCTGACATGAAAGACAGAGACAAAAATAAACACTGCAAGAAAAGCAACAGAGAGTAAACTGAGATAATTCAGGAAATGGAAGAAAACTTTTAAAGCAGTATGGAAAGATAAGAGAAGCTCTTACATTTATGAAACAAGAGCAAGTTTCTATAAAAGAAACTATCAGAGAACAAACAAAAACTCTTGGAAATCAAAAATATGACCAAATATTCAACAGAAAGTCTGGAAGGAAAGCTAAAGAAATCTGCCAGAAAATGTATATAAAAGAGAGAGAATGAAGGGGGCAGGGAACAGAGAAAAATGAGAGAGATAAGAAAATTAAGGATCCATCTGTGAGGTTCTACATCCAGAAAATAAAAAAAATTAAAGAAGCTAACTTATATCTTCTTATACTATCTCACTAACATATGGGTAGGGTTTATTTTGAATTAAAAAAAAAAAAAAGGCTATAGCCTTTTTGGTAATTATAACTACCAAAAGCCATTTTACATAATTTCCAACTTTATAAAAACAACTCAAGAGGGAGAATTTTTGAAGTATAATAGGCTTTTAATATTTCTTGATGTAACAATTTGAGAACTGGGAATAGCAGCACACATCCCCACCAGCAAGCATCTCAGAGTGACACTTTCTTACTGCTGATGATGACGTGGCCTTATCTAGAGATGTGCGAATTCTGGGAGAGAATTCTGAACCGCCCTGGATGACTGTTACTTATCAGTTGTCCTGTTATGTGGACCTTCCTGTCAGTTTTGGATGCTACAAGGCTCTCCCACACTCTTGTCCAAATTCCATGTTCTCTCTCTCTCACTCTCTCTCTCTCTCTCTTTTTTTGGTATGACTCACTTCGAAAACTGAACATTTATTGATCAATTACTAGGATTAAGATCTTGCCCCTAGCCTGTAGTTTAGCCATAGTTAACATTCTGTCTACATCATAAGCCCCTTCTCTCATGACAGAGCACAAACTTCAGATGCTTTGGTTCTTTCCTTCTTCTGATGTCCAGCTGTGCTCATTTGTTCCTGCCAGCTGCTCACCCCTTTCCTCATAGTCCTGAGGACCAGAATCCTTGAAGAACTCTTCCTTCACCTGAAGTCATTTCAGGTTCTAGTAGGCCTCAAAGGGTTTGAAATTTCATATGGTTTGGATAACACAAATACATGTTTATTATTGGCTGGCCAGCTACTTTAGAAGTGAGAATATTCCCATCTCCCACAAATAGATTTTCTAAAAAGCTTCTCAAGGATGATTCAAAATAATAGACCTCCCAGAAAGAAAATGCTTATTTATGATAATCACTCAGATCTTTTGAGGTATGGAAAGGATGAATCACAGTGACATACAGTGTAAATTCTGTAATAAATGGGACTATTGTTGATTTTTTACGTTCACTGTTTAAATGGATAACTTGGACTGTATCTTCCCAGATTGTATTGTAATATAAGAAATCCTCTATGAATGATTATGGTGTGTTTAACTGAATATAATTTTCTCAAATATCTATGGATGAGCATGTGTTGGGCTTTGTAATAGGCAGATAAATATATTATTTTTTAAACTTGTGGGTGAGTCCAGGGGAAAAAAGGAGGATGATTTAATAAGCACAAGGCAGCTTGTTGGTTGTGCCACATCATTAAAATGTGACTTAACTTGGGGCGCCTGGGTGGCTCAGTCGGTTAAGTGGCTTGACTTCAGCTCAGGTCATGATCTCACAGATTTGTGATTCTGTGTCTCCTTCTCTGCCCCTCCCCCGCTCATGCTCTGTCTCTCTCTCAAAAATAAATAAACATTAAAAAAAATGTGACTTAACTTTAGGTACCAAATAATCATTCCTCTTGTGATAGCTGAATCCACAGCCTTAAAGAGTACCACATATTTATCTAAAACTTCTCTCTAAAGAACTAAATAGGCTTTACTGACATTATTTTCTTAGACCACTCAGCATTTTGTGAGGAAAGTGGAACTATTTAGGTTGTATAGGTAAGAAAATATGTAAAGACATTAAGTGGCATGTTTAAGATTATCCAGCCAGCCATAGATCTGGGAAGAGAACAATGATCTCCTGAGTCCAAAAAATACTTTATCAACTGCCTTGAATTTCACTGGAGGAAAGGGCACAGAGTCAGTATAAGTTCAGATACTAAATATGTTTTAGTATCCTCTAAACCCTGACAGTTATATTTTGGAACCTTCCAGAAGGCAGATCTTTGCTTTTAAAAGGACACAAGGGCAAAGGTTTGGCACAACCAATGTTACCAAAGTCTTCAGCATGATTTGTTTTATTTTCTGCAGAAACGTTTATCTTGAGAAATAGGCCTTCTGATTCTGAAGTAATCCCAAGTGCTGCTGTTATCCCATAACTACCTCTGCTTCCCAAGCAGAAGGTGGATTTCTTGACTGTCATGCAAATTATATTTTCTCAAATACAGCTGATGTTCAAGCAGGGCTCTGAAATCAACTGTGAAATCTTGACTCTGGGAACACACAGAAAGTGGTTCGAGAAATGACAAATCAGGTTCTCTGGAGAAAGGTTCTAAGCAAAGTAAGTTTTAGTCCCGGTCTTGCTATTATCAATTGATGAGACAATTAAAAAATGAGTTTGTTTTCCTACATAAAATCAATACATTAATATTTAAGATAGTTTCCTACTAATACTTTAATATTCTTAATGTTTTTATGCACCTTTTAAAGCCACCAAAGATTTATTACTTTTGTCAGTCTGTAGAATATTTATTCAGCCATTATTATCTACATTAGAGATTTTGTGTTGCTTTGTAAAATCTGAGCCTCCCCAAAAGCCTTATTTGTTTGTTTTCATTGCAAACAGTACTGCAGGAGGTGAGAGGAACATTCACTGAGTAACTCCATGCCAAATCCTCAATGGAAATAAGGCTATGTAATACACACATACATAAAATGCCAATGCCTTACTATGTTCCACTGTGTTCATATCAGGCTTTCTTAAGAAATACTGATATATTATCCACATTTTAGAGATCATGAAAAAGACCCTTAGAAATGTTGAGAAACTCAACCAAGTTCATAGAGCTAGATCCCCCTGAATTCAAAATCATAATCTGTTTATTATGCCCTTTTACCTTCCAGAAGGGATTCTTCTGGGGGACGAAGGGGTGCTCCTTGTAATATAAAGGCTGCTTGTGAATTGCTTCCCTGGTCATGGAATTTTATCACTCCCTTATTCACTTACTTGACCATAAGTGCTTCAAGTTACTTACTTGGTTATATTTTCCATGGAAACATTGAGTTTGATTTTCAAATACTAAAAGCACAAAAACCCCAAAAACCTAAAAAAGAAAAGAAAAAAATAAAAAATTAAAATTTTAAATAAAGGAAAGAAAGGGAAATAATATCCCCCAAATAAGAGTAGGTTAAAAAAAATAAAGCCGGGTTTTTCTTCTAGTATTGGGACAGATCGCAACTTCCCTGGTAGAGTGCCAAATGAACAGCCAGCTTGTACTCAGCAGCCAGGTTGTATGAAAGATATGAATCTTGAAACGCCAGAATCACACTAAATATGGTGAGATGATCACACTGAAAAAGGCACCGGAGAACTGAGACCCGCAGAGAGAAAAGCAGTTATGTGCCCCATGTTACATACACTGCAAAGAACAAAATATCTAAGAGAAATAAAGGACAAATCCCCAGCCTCATTAAATTTTCTTTTTCTTGTTTTTGTTAAACCTTCCTCTCATTTCATATCATTGATTTTTCTAAAGTTAAAAGGGACTGTTGAGATTAATGTAAAGAGCTTACGTAGGACAGGGAGTAAGAGAACCTGTGTCTCATTGGGGTTCCCTACTTGCCAGTGGGTAGCCTTGTGAACCTCTTTAAGCTTCAGTGTTCCTAGAAAATAAGGGGGTTGCATAGATCGTCTTTAACTTTAATTAAAACATTCCATAACTCTATAAAACGGGCATTACCCAGGCAAGGTCAGCTTTAATATACTAAAGCTAATTGGGGAGAAACTTGCAACGTGCAGGACATTTCCTAAGGGATAAGGGTCAATCCTAGCTTGCAAAGGAGGTTGAGAGAAGGAGGAAAAGTGAAGGAGTGCCTTCATTCAGTATCTGGGAAGGACCTTTGCAGGGTAAAGACAAGTGTTTGGGCATTTGGGAAGAGAGGCTGTATGTGGGGGGCTGCAGGCAGACTACTACTATTTGTGGTTTGTTTCCAAAGTGAGGACCCTTTTATACGAAAACACTGGCATGATGTATTTGTAGGTTTAGCATCTCCAGTTTGAGAAAATACACCAGAACAAAAAATTGTTACGATTTACTTTGAAATAAAATTTTAAAACTGAATCATCATCATGATATCTATCTATCTATCTATCTATCTACCTATCTATCTATGAAGACTGGCTACGGATGCAGGACACATGGTTTATTCAGCCTGTCCATGATGCTTGGTGCACATATTTATTTGCAGACTTCTTGTAGTAAATCAGCAGCAGCCCATGGACCAGAAATCAAGGGATTAGACTGATTTTTAATATATGAACTCAGACTTAATTTTTGTTATTTTCTTGTCTTCTCCCTTTTTCCCCACCACTTGGCTGTTTCCCTGGGTCACTGCCAAGCCCCCTGCAGCCCTGGAGTTCTTTAGGCTGATGGAAAGTTAGTCTTCTGACTGACAGTGCTGTGATCAGAGGCTGAAAATCTTAAGAGTTCGGTCACCATTTGCCTAGTGAAATGAATGGCCCCATTAGATTATCTTAACTATGGTACAATGGAGGCAAGGATGTGTTGCGTGCCAAAGTCAACACTAGATCTAATTTTATGAACATCAAATGGACGCACAAAGTCTCCAATAACATGATTTTAGACTAGGCTATTCCTTCTTGTGATAAAAGGCTGATTAGCAAGATGTGGCTGACCATGTGATCAAGTTAATCTCAGACAAGATTCCAAAGCAATTCACAACCATTGAAAAAGGAGAGCCATGCAAGTTGGACCAAATTTTTAAAAAATGCTGCAAGTTCTTATCTGTATGATCAAAAAACTATTGGAATCAGAGAATTAGTTAGCTGACAGGCATTCCAAAGCAGATTTTGAAGTCATAGTAAGAGTTTAATTTATAAGGGCATGATGTTTAAAGCTTCTAGCAAATAATACTAACAAGCAATAGAGTTATTCAGGCTGAAATCTGTTCTAACTTTAAAGTAATCAGAACAGCAATAAACATCAATGGCTACTGCTGGGAGTGGGGAGGATGTAAACTAAGGTCTCATGTCCAGGATCAAAGCTTAATTCTTAAGCATGAAGACAGGTTCTATAAATGCCACTTGGTAATACAACAAACAGTATATCCATATTGCTACTGAATGTTTTACTATTATGTACAGTTCCTTGAAATTGGAACTTATAAATATCCTATTGCAAGGAGAACTTTTAGGCCGATTAGCAATGGTGTGACAATAATATTTAGCAAAGAAGAGAAAGAGAAAGAACAAGCCTCACCTTTCATCTTTAAATTGAATTAACATGACCTTCCTTATTCTTTTGAGAGGAAAATCCAGGAAATTTTTTTGAGATCCATTTTAAAAATGGCCTACAATATTATGTTTTAATTAAAATTGAATAAGCTTCCCTATGAATATTAAAAATTTAAAAGCCTAGCCAGCAATTGTACATTATTAAAAGCTGCATCACTCATGTCAAAGAAATTAGTACTTGATTTTTAGAGATCATCATCAAGTTCTTAAATGATCAGTATCCTGAAACTCAAATTCAAATAATGTTAGTACTTCAGTTACCCAAAGCAGAGGAATAATGTTCATTAACTGCAACGAAGTTCGACGACCTCCAGAGTATGGAAACGCTTAGATAAAACCGGTATTTTTATTTACCCGTAATACTTAAAAAAAAAAAAAAAAGTTCTGGAAAAAATGTATTATCTTGCCCAAATCAGTTACTCCTCACCCCTCCCTCCATTTCACAAATGTTTGTGACCCAAACTTGCAAAGTCTCTCACTTTTTGTGTCCCACTCCAAGTTCATGCCTTACAGAGAGGAAGCAAAACTCCTTTCCTGGGTGCGAACTCTGTAATGTCATTTTGTCTTTTAGATAATCCTATTTTCACAGAGAGTTCTGGCTTTTAGATTGTTTACCCCTTTCTTTCTATTTCTTCTGGTTTTCTTTGTTGATGATGTTGGAAGGTGGTGTAAGCAAGGAAGTCAAACTCCGTGAAAACTGTTTGCTAAAAATTGTGAACAGTACCACTAACGAGTAGAAATATAAAACGGGAGACTTCAAATAAAATAACGCGCACTCTCAAATTCCCAGAGGGAACAAAAGAAAACGAAACAACACACAAACTTGGGCTATTCCATCCAGTGCATCTGCAAAGGTGGGAGAAGTACTAGCGCCGTAGAGAAACTGCGGCCTCCGCCCTCCCCGGCCCGCAGGTGGCTCGTGGCAAGCACCTCAGACAACAATGGCCAGGGTGGGCTCTGCCTGCGTTGCTAGTTTGCTGTGTCTGTCCCTACCCAGAAAAACCATCTATCTCGAAAGAATGACAAAACAGAGAAGCGTGCGTTCGGCTACCTCGGAGGCATTCCCCCTCCCTTCCTAATCTCTAATTCCTCACCGCGGTCCAACGATGAACCTGCCAACCAAGTTCCTGTGTAAGTTATTTTATTTCCCGCAGCCCCTCCACCTGCCAGGGCGGTGTTCCACGCACCCCAGACTTCCCTCCGGCGACCCCCCGCGGGCTGCAGCAGAAACGGGGTGCTTCGGCGGGGCGGGGGCGGACGGCTGCCGTGGATCTGGCCGGCTACAGCCGCAGCTCGGTGGCCTCCGATTGGCCACGACGCGGGCGGGGAAGCTCGGCGGAGGAGGGAGGCGGGGGCGAGGGCGGCGGCGGCGGTGGCGGCGGCAGCGGGCGGGGAGAGGAGAGGAGAAGAGAGAGGGCCGCGCAGCCTGGCAGCGCGTGCGGCGAGCGCGGGGAGAGCGGCGGTGGCGGCTGCGACTCGCGTCGGTCGCGCTCGCTGAGGCCGAGCAGGGTGCGCGGGCGGCGGCGGCGGCGGCGGCGGCGGCGGGGGGTGGGGCGGCGCGCGCGAGTGAGCGGCGCCGGGCAAGGACCGGCAGGCGGGTGCTGGCGCGCAGGCACCAGGGGCGGCCGCGGCGGCAGCTGCGCCGGACGGAGCCGGGGCAGTAGCGGCCGCGCCGACCCCCGACCTCACCCCCGCGCGGCCGAGGCCAGAGAACAGTCTCCAACTCTCCGGGGGGCCGGAAAGGGGGCCGGGAAGCGGCCCTCAGCCCCCACGCAGCAGAGGCTCCGGGCGGCGGGACTGCTGCCCTTTGTGGGCGCTGCGCGCACGGCCCGAAGCGCCCTCCCCGCGGCGCTCTCCTCGGCATCTTCGTCTTGCAGAGCGGCCCTGGAGAGGGGACCCAGAGGAAGCAAAGCCACGAGCCCGAAACCTCGCGTTGCGGAGCTCCTGGGGAGCGCCAGCCGCTCCACTTCCACCGCCGCATCCTACACCGGCCAAGGTCCCCGCCGCCTGCATCCCTCCCGGCTTCCGCTGCGCTTAGGGCCGGAGCCTAGCCGCCTGCGCTGCCACCGCGGCCGCCTACACACACACGCACACACTCTTTCTCTCTCTTTCTCCCTTTCTCACACCCTCACACGCACACCCGCCTCCTCCCCCGCCCCCTCCCCAGCTTCTTGATCTCTCGGTCTGTTTTATTACTCCTGGTGCGAGTCCCGCGGACTCCGCGGCCCGCTATTTGTCATCAGCTCGCTCTCCATTGGCGGGGAGAGGAGAGCAGCGGTGAAGGGGGTGGGGTGGGGTGGGGAGGGGAAGGGAAGGGGGTGGAAACTGCCTGGAGCCGTCTCTCCGCGCCGCTGTTGGTGCTGCCGCTGCTGCCGCCGCCGCCTCCGGCTCCTCGCTCGGCCCCTCTCCGCCTCCATGTGCCGGATAGTGGGAGCGCCGCGGACCCTGCTGCCGCTGCTGGCGGCCCTGCTTCAGGTACGCGGCGGTCTCCGCGGGCCGGGCCGCGGGCGGGGTGGGGCGGGCGGCGCCGGGTCCCTTTGTTCCCCGCGCCGCTGCGGGGCCAGGCTGCGCACCCGGGAAGGGAGGTGCCGCACCGCGCGGTCGGGAGCTGCGCAGGCACGAGGCTCGGCCGGGCTCAGGGGCAGGGCTGGCCGGGCCGGCTGGTCTCCCGCGCCATTCCCGGCGGGTCCCGAAGGAACAGATCGCGGGCCCCCACTGCTCTTCACTCCTGGCCGGGCGAGCTTGCAGGGGCTGTCTCCAGGCAGCAGAAGGGTGAGGCAGGATAGCTCCCAGGTTTTCCAGTTTTCTACGCTTCTCGCCCCTCGCTTTGCACTTTGCTCCAATTTTTTTGTTTATTTTTGCAGGGATGGGTCGCGAGTTTGCAGTAGGAATTCTCACTCTCGTGTCTTAGTTACGGGACGTGCCTCCACCCCACCCCACCCTGGCACCCGCGCGCCTCCCGGTGCCCGAGGGCTCCACTGTCCTATTGTCTTTACCCCAGCCCAGAGTTGCCTTCTGTTCTTGTTTTCTTGCCCTCACTGTGTTCTTTGTCGGTCCCACCTGGAAAGAAAACCTCATCCCGTTGCCCCGAAGAGTCTATACGGGCCGGGGCCTCCGCACTCAGCCCCTGGCCCCGCACGCCCCTTATCCCGGCGGGCGGGGAGAAGTTCCGTTACTCGGCTATTATTCCTCTCCCTGTGTACGCTGTCTCTGCCCTGCGTGCGTCCACGGGGACGCCTTAGCGAGGAGCCTCTGCACTTTTCACGCTTTCGGGAGAGCGCCAGACAGCCTCTTCATGGAATCAGTACTAGGAGGCTCCTCCGCGGCAGAAAGCACCTGCTTCAGGCAGGTCGCAGGCTTTTTTGCCACTCCGCGCCATCGGTCTCCAGCCCGGCCGACCGCCCAACTTTCCCGCGGCGTCCGGCTGGGGGATACCCCGAGGCCCCTCCCGTCCGCCGACCGGGTCCCGGGAAGCTACGCCGCGCGCCTCAGCTGCGACCCTCGCCGGGAGCGGGGGCTGGGCGGGGGTACCGAACATGCCCCCGCACGCTATGGGTTCCAAAGCTGCTGCAGGAGAGGGGCGTGTCCACACTGAATGCAGGTCAGGGTCCCCCGGGAAATACACCGGGGGGGGGGGGGCGGGCAGCGCACCCTTGTGGCTGGGGGTGGCCAGCGGGTGGCCGCTCTGAAAAGTCCGGGTGCGGCTCGGAAGTGCCGTGGCGCCGGGGGCGGCCCGGGCAGGGACAGATGGTGCAGATCGCCCTCCTCCGTGGTCTTCACGGGTCAGGGCCTGACGCGCTCCGGCCGCGGGGGGGACTGAGGGCGCCGGGGGCGGGACGAGGTCGGCGCCCGCGGTCTCTCACGCTTTCTCCCGCTTTCTCCCGCCGCCCCCTAGAGGGGTGTGGGCAGAGGCCGCTGGAGCCCTGTCCATGGTGCGCCGTGGAGCGGCGCGCCCTGCCCTGCTCTGCGCTTTCCTCCCCCAGGTTGTGCTTTCCAGCTTTCTGGCTCGCTCTCTTTTCTCTGGCTTCTTGGACGCCCGGGTCCCGTCTTTCCTTTCTCCTTTCTTGGGTTTCTCCTTTTGTTCTTTCGTCTCCTGCTGGTCTTTCTCCCCTTCCCCCACTCGCCAGTCCGCCCTCCTCGGCTCTCTCCGGACTCTGGCGTTTTAGAACTATTAGACTAGTTGTTTTTGGCCTCTGCAGTTTTGGGAAGTGGATGGAATTTCTTTTAACTGGGGGAGGAGACCCGTCAGTCACTTGCTAACAAAAGTATCTCCTGTTATAAAACCGCCCTTTATTCTTGGAGTGCACACTCCTCATTCTTGAACCCTCTTGTCACTTCATTTATTGTTTCTTCTTTTCAAATGGGGTTTGCTAAAGAGGTTAGACTGAAGGGGAAGAAGGAAAAAAATGATACTTCAATTGTTTGAAGTTAGGGAGAAGGCGAGATAAACTTAGGAATCCTACGGACAAAAGACATTTTCCTCCTTCTTCTTCTTCTTCTTCTTCTTCTTCTTCTTCTTCTTCTTCTTCTTCTTTTTCTTCTTCTTCTTCTTCTTCTTCTTCTTCTTCTTCTTCTTCTTCTTCTCTTCTTCTTCTTCTTCTTCTTCTTCTTCTTCTTCTTCTTCTTTTTTTTTTTGAACAGGAAATGTCATAGATCAAAAAAAAATCTTATTTTTAAAAGTATTAATTTTGAACATCATTGAGTGGTCTCACAAATTTACAAAGAACTTTTAATAAATTTTCAGAGTGTGAGTCCAGCAGTAGATGGCATGTTTACTAACTTTTTGATCCGAAAGTAAGTTTTAGTTGAATACTGTGCAGGGAAGTTGTTGGTCATTAATACCATGGTGCTAAATTTGGTACCGCTGGAGCAATCCCATTTCCTCTTAGTCATCCACCTTGAAGTCAGGTATGAATTTTGTAAGTCATTTTCTTTTTTAAGCATTTAAAAAATAGCATTTATAAACGGCAAGTAAAGTGCTTATCTTTACTATTGTATGTCCTTTCTCAGTTTCTTCTAGGATGTTACCTTGACTTTTGTAAACCCCCAGGAAAGGGGAAAGTATAACTTTGTCATCAAGTTATTTGTCAGTCTCCTAATTCATAGGTGCAAGTCAAGCAGTAACATTGAATGATTTGCAAGGTCATTAGGAGTGGAAGCAGAGCAGTTTATGCAACATGAGTTTTAGGGTTAAGTGCACCATGTGGATTGTACAACTGAGATTAGAAATGTCTTTGTGCTAATGGCCTGCTTTACACACCAGAATAACAAAGATCTATCTGCAAGGTGAAAATGGCCCCTCTGCAGTCATCTGCTGTTAAAAGTCTATTCTTTTCTTTTCTTTTCTTTTCTTTTCTTTTCGGTCAGACTAAGAAGACAAGAATTTTAGGAAGGAGAATGAGTAGATTACTAGGGTAGATATAGAGCGATCTTATTTTTTTTCAGACCAGTCAAAAAAGAATCATTAAATAATCAAAAGAACTTCATGCCTTTACGTGTTAACTGAAGTATTTCTTGTTTTACTTTGAACATTTTTTTTTTACTTTCAGAGATGGTTTATTAGTTTAGTTATCCTATTATATTTACATGATTCTACTCAATTTTGCACAGTGTGGTATTCAGCTTTAAGATTTTTCTCTATTCTTCTTCATTTTAACTTATGGCATTAGCATTGTCCTTTACACTCAAAATGAAAAAGCAGAAATTGAGCATTAAATTTTACTGATCAAGGGATATCACAAAGTTATGACAAGCTTCCCTTTTAAATTATACAAGTGACTTTCAAGGCCTTAAATAGATTTATCATCAGACAAAAAAAAAAAAATCAATTTTACTTCTACCTACCCAGTAATTACTAGACTAGAAACCTGTTTTGTTTTTTTCATTCACATTGTTCTAATTTAAATACACTTGTATGGGTTATGAAGCATCAAGGACATCACCTTAATGTTTATAGATCCTCTGGATTCTTAGTTTTATCACATGGGTCCTGCTCTCAATCGTGGATGAGGGTATATGAAAAAAGATGCATAAACCATATGTGATTTTTACCTGTTAGGTGTATAGACTTTGAAGAGATTAATTTTCAACACCTGAAACATATAAAAAGAAACTTTATTTTAGGATGTAGAAAATCAAAGATGCAGTAATCATTTTAAGCACAAAAAATGTTTATTCCCAGTGTTTATTTGATTTTCATGTGTCTTTTAACAACTTCTTGTGAAAGTAAGGAAAATTAACATAGTTGGTGTTCACAGTTTATTCTGCTTAGTGGCTACAGTTACAGATATCTTTGCCCTTTTCTTATCTTGTAGCGTGTGGTCATTACTCATAGATGGCGCATTGCAAGCATACTAGGTGTGATCTGGAAAATAATAATTTGTGCATCCTAAGATATTTTATCCTAAAATATTTTATGGACATATTTTAAAAGTATATATATATATACATGTATATGTATATATAATTTGTTAGGCCCCAATTGCAAGTTCAGGATTTACATACAGATTGTACTTGGTGACTTTCATACCTTCATGGAGTCTGCTCTGACCTTCATTAAAAGTTCAGACTGAGATTTTAAGAGGAAATTCTTTTTAGATTGTATTTTTTGCATATAGAGACTAAAGTCTTCTTTGAACAGATTATTTTGGTGACAGTGTATTGCACCAAACTGTCCTTAATTTCCTTTTTCATTAAAAATTCTCACTTCTTAAATTTGTTGTGCCTCATTAAGCTTTAGCGTTATTAATCGGGAAATGTCAAGACTTAAAGTAACAGTAAATCTTGCTTTAAAATGCCTTAAAAAAATCCTGAGTGAACTCAAATCCCCATCCTGTTTTCAAAGGGATATTCGTAAGTTAGAAGAGTGATTTTTAAAGAAAAATCCTAGCTGTTATTTAAGAAATGTAATGTTTATGTATATACTCTACCGTTTTGCCCAAGTTAACATTATTCAAATTTGTTCCTTTGGCCCAAATACAAAAAGTAATCAGGTTTAAGCACTGCACAGACTTGTGGTGAATTTTGTCAATCATTTAAAAATTACATAGATTTGGAGTTTGGATTTTGTCGTTTGAGTATTTCCTATCTGCCATTAGTATACCTTCTAGAAACCTAAGTAAGCATTTTCAAGTTGGGTTAAGAACTATAAGTTGAAATGTAATTTGTATCAACACATCATTATGCCTCACATTTCTGTCTTTCCTTACCAAAAACTTATTTTTCTTTTAATTTTTTAGCAAATTATATCAATTTATTTGAGCAGATGCTAGTCTTCCTGTATTTAACTAAATGTAGATAAGTTTTGATTAACCCTATTCATGCCAGGGAAGAGGTATATACAGATAAATGTTTTAGTTAGAGCCATATCTTCTCCATAGAGAAAGCGATGTCCTTAAAGTACTCAGAAGAAGGTGAATTCCAGAGCTAAATGGGACCTTTTAAAAGATTTGGATTTAAAGATTACAATTTATGTTATCACAGAGTTTTTGAAAGGAAAATTTAGGTTATAAATACATGCTTCTCAGTTCTTATTTCTTGTTACTCTCTTTCATACTCAGTGCACTTCCTTGTCTGAATTTCCACTGTACTTACAGCCCCTAAGCCCTTGGATTGCATGTATATGTGTGTCTATACATATACATATATATATGTGTGTATATATATACATATACACATATATATATATCTATATATATATATATCTATATATATATCTATGTATCTATATATATATATATATATACACACATACACATATATATGTGTGTATATATAGACACACACACACTATATGTATGTAGAGGATTGCTATCTACATATGTGTCTCCTGCAATATTTATCACAGTTTAGCATAAAGTGTCAGTCAATAGCTAATTAATACCTTTGTGTGTGTGTGTCATCCAAGCTGATTTGGGCATCAAAAGTATAATTTTGCTCGGTGCAAATAAGCTGCTGTTACATAATGTCAAGGGCAAGAGCTAGTGTCAAAGGCAGAAAGCCTGGGGTTCTAATCCAGTCCAGATGTAGTTTACTCCCTTAAACTCTCATGACCTCATTTTCTTCAATAGTAAAATATTGGGCCTGGTTGGATAAGTTGATCTCTCAGGGACTTTCCAATTCTACGACTCTTGAGGCTGCTTAAAAATATCCCCCAAAATGATTCCTTTATAAAGATTTCGGAATGACTTTAATTTTTAACATAAATGGAAATATTTTCATATTATCTGAGTGGTAGAATGTCATTTTTGAGGGTCATTAACAATAGTTTATTATATATGGTAGGTTAGAAATCATCTGTATTTTTCATATGCTTGACCTTTAAAAATATTTTTTTTTCATTGACTGTGTTGCATTTACCACTGAAAGTAAATTATATTTTTGGGTTAGACTTAAAGGAAGGGAGAGTGTGATACTACTAAGAATAAAAATTATTCCTTTTATTCCTTTTGTACTTTTATGTTTCTTTGAGAGAAGATAGCTTCCATGAGAACCATTGAATTGAGTGATATGGGTCAGCACTAAAAATATAGCCCATTGACCTAACAAGTCCTTCTCTAGTTATTTTTCTGCAGGTATGTCTGTAATCATGGTATACACACGAAGCGTTGTTTATACTTACCAAGGATTGGATTTGTTGAACTCTGAATGTCATTAGTAGGAAATGACTTAATGTATTATGTGTAATATGCAGTCAGATTTGAGAACCCTTACTATGTGGAATAAAGCATTTTTAGTTCTAGTTCCAAGGCAAAAAAAAAAAAAAAAATGATTGTTAAACCACCCAATGTTTTTGGCATAGGCACACACCTAGAAAACCTTCAAAGAAGGGC
Source organism: Panthera pardus (assembly GCF_024362965.1). Lineage (NCBI taxonomy): Eukaryota > Metazoa > Chordata > Mammalia > Carnivora > Felidae > Panthera > Panthera pardus. Next base: position 44,913,835 of record NW_026526710.1, on the reverse strand, counting down.
AGCCAAAGTAATCAGTGGGATCTACATGAGATATCGGACAAAGACCGTGATAGAAGTTATAACAAAAGAATAGGAAAGCAAGCAGTGTATGAATAAGATGAATATGACCTAAACTAACAGTAGAATGTCCTAAAGTTTGGCTGAGAAGAACCTATAGCAGGTAGCAGGCTGAGCTTCAAGTAGGTCCAATTGGAGTTTGGCCAAATTAATGGGTAGTTAAATAATAGATTAGTCTCTATGTTGTATCATAAAATGACTACATTGTGCTGTTATTTGTGCCTAAGAGATTTGTTGGTTAAACTATTGTAATATTTCTTACATTCCTTTGACCGAATATTTAATTTTTCATCTGTTCTAATGGTGAAAGTGGGGTCTAAAGTGTAGTCTAAAGACCTTACTACCATCTACAACTTGAAACACAGAAGAAATTTAGTAAGGGAATCAGATGTTTTGGTCTCCTGCCTTGATTAAATAAAACTATTTAACTTGGGTTTTTCTCAGGTAGCATTGGGAAAATTAACTGTGTCAACAGCCTTTAAAGCAGCTAGAGCGATTTAAAAGGAAGTGCTATTATAAATACAATATGGCAATCATATATAGAGGTGCTTGGAGAAGTGGTTGATCCATGATTGGTTCTTAAGTTTTCTTTTACAAAATATACCTACGTATAACAAAAATAAACAAATAAGTACTTGAGTAAAGATATATACTTCTCTGTATTGTAATTTTAATATTGGTTTTTATGTTAATTTAAAAAATTTACTTGACTATTGCATACTTAATACATATTGTAGTTTTAATATGGGTTTTTGTGTTAATTAAGGGGGCACCTAAGTGGCTCAGTTGGTTGAGCATTAGACTTCAGCTCAGGTCATGATCTCATGGTTTATGAGTTAGAGTCCCTCATCAGGCTCTGTGCTGACAGCTCAGAGCCTGGAGCCTTCTTCAGATTCTGTGTCTCCCTCTCTCTCTGCCCCCCCCCCCCTTTGCGTGCACGCTTTCTCTCTCTCTCTCAAAAATAAACATTAAAAAAAAATTAAAAGAATTTAATTACTTGACCATGATGTTTGAAAATATTTATACCCAGATTCCCTTCCTCACATTCTGATGTAATGTTTAATGTTTCAGTGGATTAGTAAAAGAAATTAGTAAAACAAAAAGGTTAACTAAAGGGGCATAATTTAGAATCTGTATTATTCCAGAAATTGCTGGAAATAGAAATGTGGAGTGACCATTTTTCTCCCTCATGAAAATAAATTTTTAGCTTATTCACCTTTCTTCTGTTGTATCAAATGCTGAACTTTTGTACTGCTTTCAGTAAGGATGGCCCTTCAGATTTTTTTCCACATATGCAGTTTAAGACCTCTCACAATTTATTTTATTTTTACTAATTGTCAGTAGGTCATTCATGTATCTCTGAAAAGCACATATACCAGAGAAAATCTTGAAACTTTAGATACTTGCTGCCACATCTTCAAATCTTTCTTTTCTTCTTCTTTTTTTTTTTTTTTAACTAATGTCTGGTGGTACTAAATCTTTAAAATACAATATTTTTAATTTCAGTGAAGGAAACTAATATATTGTCTCTGTTAATTATTTCTGTAACCCTGTGAGAGAGGTGGTTTTATTCCCATTTTAGAGTTGATGAAAGTGGAACTCAGACAGTTTGAGTAGTTATTCTGAGAATCCAGAGTAAAACTGTATCTGTCAGAGTAGATGGAGTTTGACTGCAAAACACATGGTTTCCTCCCTCTGTCAGGGGCCGGGACACTTTTCATATGGTACTCAAAGAATGAACATCACATTAGAGAGGAATTTCAATTTTTCTTTACCGAGTTGATAAGATTTTTTTTTTCAGTCATCAACTTTTGACTTATATTCTCTATTAATTTTGGCCTTATATATTTTTATTTATGTTGGCATCTGAAGCCAAAATGTAATGCTTGGTTTTCACCAAGCATTACAATGTAATGAGGGTTTTCACTCATTTTAAAAATATGTTGTCTTAGAGAAAGAAGAAAATATCATAGTGAAATGATTCAAAATCAGTTTTATACTATTCTTCAAATTGTCTTCATAAAAAAATAATATGCTGATAACTGCTCAAAAAAAATTAATGGGTGAATCCTGGAACTTAAAAATACTTCCTAAGGGCCTAGAAGCCCTCAGACTATGCATGTTTTTTCTTCTTTTTTTGATACTATTTTTTTTTAAGCGTTCTTTTCTGGGAAAAATAAATTCAAGAGACTCCAAGTTTTGAAATATGTTTAGCGGTACATTTTCCATGTTTGGATCATCTGAATTACCTTTTATCCCACAAATGAAATTATTTGGGTCTTTTAAAATATACATGTCCACATCTTGAAAGGACCGGCTGTAAAAGATTCATGTGAATGTTTTGTGAAGGGACCAAGTACAGACATGGATTTGTTTGCTGAAGAGAAAGCCTAGAACTATTTGGTTTGTAACTTGACCTATTGTAACTGGGCGGATACAGTTGGCTTGACTATAATCTCCAACAAAATGTTGGTTGGTTGGTTGGGAAGCTATTAAGTGAACTCTGAAATAAATGACTAAAAAGCCATTAATTTATATTAAGTTTAAAGGGATATAATCCACTCCCTCTGCTTAACATAAATCTTTAATATAAACTAGAGACTGTGACCACTTTAATTTTTTTTTCTTGTCTTAATTGGTTAACACAAAAGTTCAAAGTCTGGAGTTCATTCTTTGTGGCTTTCTGGTCCAGTAAATAAAGAAAAAATGTGTTTCCTGCAGCCAAAATATTAGCATTTTGTGGATCCTTTAGCATCCACCCCCAGTAGAGTCCCATTTGGTGCTAACGTGTTCAAAGTTAACTTCTAACGTCCTGCTTCCATTGTACTGAAGAGAATTCAAAATTCAGATTTGACACACATATAAATATACACGCTTGTACTTTATACAACTATCAAATGCATATAGAAAAGTGCTCATAAGTAGATAGCCTGCTGAATGTTCATAAGTTGAACACTATTGAATCAGCACCCAATCAAGACACAGCATCACCAACACTGCATGGGTACCCTCCTCCAATTTTAACCATTTTCCAGTGCTAAGTATTTACTTGACTTCTGCCTCATAATATCTATTACTTTTGCTTATTCTTTATGGAATCTTTGGATTTTATGAAATCATATACTGTATTCCCTTTTGTGTCTGGTATCTTCCACCCAGTTTGTAGAATTGTCCATATATTTGTGTCATAATGTTTTAATAGCCAGGAATTAGGAAAGATTCATGGATGTTATAGAAATATCCAGGAAGTTAAGGAAGTTGAACATTGATTTAAAAAACAAAAAACAGAGTGATTGTTTCACTGCAGCTGAAATTTGCTTGCATACTTCCGGTTTGTCAAGCCATGAAACACCTTTTGTGGGGTTTCCTGCTCAGATTTCTTCTATAGTTCTTGCAATTTTGGCAGTATTGTCTAGCCAAAAGCCAAAAACATTGGGAACTCAGTAAGTTATAGCCTCTATCAGGAGGAGGGTGGAGGCAAAGAACTAAATGTCTTTTTGATTTGAAGTCTTCAAGCAGAAGGTTTGGGTGTTAACAGAGTCTAATCTTTTCATTGATGCTTCTTAATACCTTCTCTGAGCTTACTAGTGACCCACTTCTCAATGAGGTATTACCCAGATTTATTTTTAATTTAAAAAAGGTTAAATCGGGGGGTTATAATGCCACAAACTGCTAGTTTTCCAGCTGTTTAGTGCATCTTTGGGTACAGTTGACCCTCTTTTCTGTTTGTATAGCTTTTTTAAAGGTCTGAGAGGTTGTCACAAAGGATGCAGAGAGCCATGTTTATGCCAAGATCCTTCTTTCTAGGGACCTTTTCTCTCTACTTAAAATTTATTTTAATGGTTGGTTAAATGGTTGGTTAGTAGATCCAGATTCTAGGTGTAGGATTCCATGCATATTGATGAGGACTAAAGAATCAAATTCTGGAGGTAATGACCCACCAAAGGTTTGTTTGCTTCAAGGCAGCTCTAATTTATTTACATTCTTACACACATGGACTTTATTTTACAATATTTAAAGAGATGGTACTTTTTGCGTGTCCTTAGCTTATTGATATATAATTTGTATTTCACTTGTGTTTTGCTCCTACACATAGTTTTTCTCCTGTGAAAGTAATTGTTTACGTATGGTATTTGTGTTTTTGACATTAGATTTTATTTACAGTTCTGTCTTTTCTGTTTGACAAATACTAAGAACATTTGGGGAGACTATCATTATCACTGATTTAATTTACAAATTGATTTATAGTTAACTTTTTTTGTAAATGAAACTGAGATATCCATGATTTGGGTTAGGGTCTTCTCTTTATTTGAGGCTGTCTCTATGAAGCAATGTTTAAAGGGGGTATACTGGTATATTTAAATGTAGACGACAAGGGACTGTCTGCAGATGGCTTATAACATTTTACGACCTAAAATAAAAGCATCATGGAAAACGGTGAGGTTACTTTTTTAGTATTTGCATTTGTAATGGATATTGTCATGATTCTTATTTCTTATTTTGCAAAGTGCTGGTTCTTCTATACACACACACACACACACACACACACACACACACACACCCATGTGTTTCTGGAATACTATTCTGGTATGTGCCAATATATAAGTTGAGACCATCCACCTCCAAACCCAGTCTTCTCAAACCTCACGCTATATCAAATTGTATTTATTGGTTTATATTTTCCACATTTAGATATTTACTTATCTGAAATTTCTTTTTGTACGTGGTATGAGCATAGTGAGTCTTGCTTTCTTTTCCCCCACACATAAAACACATACACCCTAACACATGAGTGGCCGTCAATTTGTCAAGTAAAATTTCTTCTTCTGAACTGAAATGCCTTTATTAAGTTTAACATTTCCATAGACGTTTGGTTCTTGTTCTTTTTCCTTTTTAATTGTACTGATTTAGTTGCCTAGAGAGGCAGTAAAGCACAATGGTTAAGAATGGGGTCTCTGGAGCTAGTTGACCTGTGATTGTGCCCCAATTCTGACACTTGGTTGTTATGTGAACTTAGACAACATGACATTTTTATGATTGTATCTATAGTAAGGTGTTAACGAAAAGCAAGTGGGTTAATATATAATATATACACATCACTTTAAAAAGTGCTTCCATACAGTAAGCAAGATTTAAGATCTTTAACTGAAGACTTTGAGGCATAGTCATTACCACTGTTTTGTACAAACACAGTTAAGGGATCATTTAATTATTTGAATAAATGTGAGCTCTTGAGATGTTCAAAGATTTGTTCTGTGTTCAGCATTATAGCGAGATAACTTGTAACTCTCCACCCGTGTCCCTTAGACCCCACTGGGAAGCCACACTGAAGGGCACACATTTTAACATTCCTCCTTAAATTCTAACAGATGTTGTCTAGGCTGCTAATATTAGGGAAAGGGGTTAATATATATGGAATGTTATTCTGCCAGCAATTTGATTTGGGAATTGCAGGTAATCGAACAGAAGCTATTCTGGTGTCTTTCAGGTCTGTCTCTTGGCTTCTGTGATTTAATTCTTTAATGTTCTGATATTGGGGGGTGTGTGTGTGTGTGTGTGTGAGTGTGTGTGTGTGTGTGTGTGTGTGTGTGTGTGTGTGTTTTGAACTAGCCTGGAAGGAACCAGAGTAAGTTACTGATCTCTGAATGCTTTTAACATGATGATGCGGACCTAATAGAGAGGAGGGGGTTGAAGGTACTGTTGGTTGATACTGTGGCACAGAATCTGCAAAAACAGAGGGAAGAATCATTGTTCTTATGGATGCTAATGATTTATTGGTGATTACATGCAGGAAATGTTACTTTTAACTCAGTTTCATCCTATCCTAATAATAGCACATCATTTTTGAGTAATTACTATGTGCCAGGCACTGCTCTAAGTACTTGAAGTGTATTCACTCATTTAACTCACAAAAAAATTATACTTATTTCATATATGAGGATACCAAAGCACAGATAGTTTAAAATAAGGTGCCCAAAGTGATTTTGTTAAGGGGAGTTCAAATGCCATAAATCTGATGTCAGAACCTGTGTTCCTAGGTTTGGTATTTATTTGAATGCAGGTAAAAAAATTAAGGCAGGATTTTATTTTATTTTATTTTTAATTTTCTTAAGTTTTTTTAAAATTTATTTTGCAGAAGAGACAGGAGGTGGGGAGGGGCAGAGAGAGAGGGAGAGACAAAATCCCAAGTAAAGAATCGCAGGCTGTCAGCCCAGAGCCCGATGAGGGGCCTGAAGTCATGAACCATGAGATCATGACCTGAGCCGAAACCAAGAGTCGGATATTAACTGACTAAGCCACCCAGGCACCCCAAGGCAGGATTTTAAAGTTTATTTATTTTGTATGAGAGAGAGTGCGTGCGCGCACGCAAGTGGGGGAGGGGCGGAGAGAGAGAACACCAAGCAGGCCCCATGCTATCAGTGAGGAGCCTGACTCGGGTCTCGATCTCACGAACCGTGAGATCATGACCTGAACCGAAATCAAGAATTGGACATTTAACCGACTGAGTCCTGAGGCTCTCCTGAAGTTCAACCTTTTAGAAAAACCTCTTTTTTATTTTAAAATGTGGTATGTGTAGAGGAGTATATAAAGCACATATGCACAGTGTAAAAAATAATTAAAGTACACAAATATGCAGTGTAACTATCAGACTGGTTAAGAAGTGGAATATTGCCAGTACCTTGGAAGTCTCCAGAATACTGTTTCCATTCCCCTCTTCCCCCCAGAGGTAACCACCATCTTCATTTTTCTAATAATTATTCAATACTTTTGTTTATAGTGTTACCATTTATGTGTATATTCCATATATATAAGGGAGAAGAAATGTGTTTATGTAAATGTATATGTATTATGCATTTATGCATTAGTGTACCATGCATATGTGTGTATGTATGCGTGTTGTGTGTATATATATGTGTGTGTGTGTGTACATATATCTAAAATGTATTTCTTATGACTTACGTGCAGCATTCTGTAAGATTCATTCATTTGAGTTAATGTAGTTATAATTTGTTCATTTTCACTGCTCTAGGGCATTGCATGCTAAGAATATGGTAGAATTTACTTATTCAACTTATTGTTGATGGGTTTGTGTGTGTGGTTGCAGAATTTTGCTACTGTGAACATTCTTGTACTTCCCATTGGGCGTGAACTGTCAGGGATACTCCAGGACTTCGTTTCTCAAACTTGAGCTTGTATAGAATCACCAGAAAGTCTATTAAACATAGATTCCTGGCCCCACCCTTTGAGCTTCTGATTCAATAAACTAATGGTGGAGCCTGAGAATTTGTATGTCTAGCAAGCTCCCAGGTGATGGAATGCTGGACTGTTCTGGGATATGTACCAAGGAGTAGAATTGCTGGGTTGCAAACCAGAATTTTTTCCAAATTGGTCTGCCAGCGCCATGTACATTTTTGTTTTTCCATAATTCTGTTTGTGTTATAGTCAAACTTAAAAAATTTTAACAGTCTAGTGGACTTTACAATCATATCTGGTTGGTTTCCATTTTCATTCACCTGGTTACTAATGAGTTGAAGATTTTTCTTTTTATGTGTTTTGGCCTTTTTCTCTTCCTTGAGGTGTCTGAATGAATCCTATAGATTCAGATGAATTTTGTAATTTGTCTATAGCCTGGTCTATTATTAGTGCCTGTTCTTTTTGCCTAACATTTTCCGTCATGGCTCACGTGTTGTGTTGTCGAGGATTGTGAGCCTTCTTGAAAGCTGACTAATGTAATTAAATGTAGTATTTGCTAAGTGCTTACTATGTGCCAAGCCAAGGTCTTCACCTGCATTGTCTCCTGTAATCCTCACATCAGCTCCCTGAGATAGGAAGGCATTATCATCACTATCCATTTTACAAATGTCTGAATGAAGCCTGGCTTAACCCATTCACTCAAAGGCACACCTCTAGGATGTGGCCATTGAGGACTTGAACAGTGTTCCTTGGAAGTCTGCAAGAATAGAGCAGCGGGAACAAGATAAGCCTGTCTATTCTAGATTTTGAAGGTTGCAGCCTGGAAGAGAATTTGGACTTTAGAATCAAGACTTGAAGGATTTTAGTTTCAGGGAGCAACTTTGGCCTTAGGAATGGGAAAATTTAGTAGACTGAGTCAGAATTAGGGTCGTCTACCATGGAAGTAGGCAGTTTCTGTCACTGGTCACATGGCCCCTTGGTGGTGATTTTAAGACATGCAAGTAGCTGAAGGATGGTTGACAGTTCTGTGAATTGCCCTGTTTTTCCTGACCCAGCATTGTAGGCACTGAGTAATTCAGAGGTACATGTGACTTTCTGTTCCCAGCACCTGGGTTACCCGGAGCACTTGAAGAGACTTGGCTGTCTGCTCTCAGACCTTCAGCATTCAGACATTCTGGTGGGCTTGTGACCCTGCTGGTGGTATAAAGATGTTATGAAGCCTGGCCTGGTTTTGATCTTTCAGCCTTGGCCTTTGAGAGTATTCAGTAATATTGAGACTTTGTATGCAATTTGAGTGTCTTTGAAGAAACCTAGTAATTGGTGCTTCTTATCCATCTAAGTTCTGGACTATTAAGGTAAAACAGTCAGCAGATCGAAAGCCAAAATACAACCTTTATCGCTGACAAAGACAAGGGTGGAGAATGTGGATTAAATATGTATGATCTTCGAATTAATTTCCCCCTTGCCTCCCCTCTTCAGCAGTCCTGGGTGAGGGCCAGCCTCCTACCTGGGGACCCTGCTCTTGTAAGTTCCCCTGCAGCATAACTATATCTGCACTGAGTAGGCAGGCTGACTCCCAACAGAAAAGACGTAATGAAGGTACTGGACTCTGTATGCCCAGTTGTTTCACACGAACCTGCCAGAGAGGTCGATGTAGGTCAGGAGTGCTATTGCTAGTGTAGCTCCCTCTACTTGAAAGTAGGGAGTAAGGGTTCCATTAACAGTTGGACTAACTGTTGAACTTATGTTCTTAACTACCAAGCATGTGCTCATCTGGAAGTGTGGCAATCGCCCACGGAGAGGGAGATGGGCCTCTGTCAGGTCAGTCTTACTTCCAACCTCATGAGGCCTTGGAAGATCAATAGCTTTACTTTTTTAAGAGTCCTTAAACCTAATGAGGCATGTGGGATGATCATAGCAGTAATTGCATAGCCTACAAAGTTAGAAGGCAAACCCATCTTGATCCTAGAAGATTCATCCCAGGCACAGTTATGACCCCATGGCCTGTCTCTAAGTGTCCCAAAGACCACAATAGAGAACCCAGGGTATCTGAGGGAAAGACTCACAGTGGGTGGAGAAAACCTTCTTTGGTTCACAGGCTTACCCAAATGCAAATCAGGCTAAGCCTCTTGTCTATAATCCTTGACCTTTGAAGGAAACACAGAGTTCAAAGGGGAAATGAATGCTTAAAGCTATTTAATATTCTGGATGAGAAAGAAAGGCACCTCAAAGAAGACAGGGATTGCCACCATCGGATGTTTCTGAACCTTGCACATAGCAGTATCTCAAATGCCAGCTTTCTCAAAGATAATCCAGAATGCATGGGTGGATCCCCTCTCCCCAGGTAAGTACAAAGTCCTTAATATAACCTCCAAATGGGAACCTCTCCCTGATGAGTTTTGGTTTACAACCAACACATTCAACCTCCTACTTTACCTTTCCCTGTGAGCCTCTTGAGACTGACAGCCTGGTGGTGTCACCAGTGTGGGCTCTGTCGGGTAGGTGGCTGTGGGACATAGTGTCTTGGGAGCAGACGTTTTCACTCTCTTGCCACTTGCTGTGGAGTTGCTTTGGCCAGAAAGGCCATCTGCAAGGCAGGAATTCTCCTTCATTTGTAAAGACCAGTCCGGACCTCTTGGTGGAAACTGATCCTTGAGCCTGTGGACCAGTTATGAGAATCCAAGTTGCGCCTTCGTTTGCGTCTGACTGCAGACCAGAAGTGGAGTCGGCCAATCCAGCACTGCCTTCTAGACCTGAGAGTAATAATTTCAAGTGAGAGCCTTTTGATAGGCTTCTGTAATTCAGTGTCTCTTAAAAATAGCAAATATTTTTCTGCTCAGTAGTCTTTAGGCAGTAGATGTTGAAATAATCTCCCTTTTTTGTGCCTCAGCTGTCTCTGCGTCTTTAGCCAGGGGCCCCTGGACACCTCCAGCAGTTCTGAGCTGCCTCAGGCCTTTGCCAGGGCCAAGCTGCAGGGGCCCTCACCCAAAAGTGTTCATCATCTGGCTAAGGCCACCACATGTCCCGCCTCTTTTCTGAGATCCTTGGCCTACAGCTTTTCCTGAGGTCCACTGTCACCGGCTCTAGGCCCTACCTCTGTAAACAGCCACTTTCCTGGAGAATAACCACCATAAGTTGTGGTCACACAGCAAGATCAAAATACCCTGTGGTTTAGGAATTAAAGCCTCTTGATGTTAAAAGCTACCTGCCCAACTATAAAAACCAGCCACACTGCACAATCAAGGCTGCAAACCATCAAGCTGAAAAACATGCAGGGCCATAGTAAAACATCCTTTCTCCCCTGCCTGGAGACCCAGTACCTCCATGAGTATTTTCTTCCCCAAAGTTGGATTCCTTTTTTATTATTTGCCAAGATCCCCAGATAGTATACCAAGTGCAAGTTTCTGAAGGGGCCCAATAAATAAGACCTCTCCTCCTAAACCCAGTTCTAAACCAAGTGAAATATAAACCAGCATAGTCAACTGTTGGGAAAGGAAAATATCACAGGGTTCTGATAAGGGCTGCACTGGAGGGTGTGGCTTTGGTGGGTTGCTAATGGGGAACCCCAAAATTCCACAGACATGCACACTGAGTTGTAGGCAGTTCTGGATACCCTTCCCTACCCCCACATGCTGCCGGGGATCTGCAAACTCCCAGCATGGAAAATGAGATCACCACCCTTATTTTTTGTGGCCTGTGACTCCCCAGTGGGAGGAGTAGGGAGCAGGGCTGGGCACCAGCTGCCCAGATTGTTCCTTTGAATTCAGCCTTCAGATAAATTCAGTTTCTCCTTCTCTCTAGGGTAGTAGTTCACAAACTTCTTGGTCTTAGGATCCTTTCACACTCTTAAAAATTATTGAGTGCCCCCATGAGCTTTGGCGATGTGGGTAATATCTGTTGGTGTTTAACAAATTAGAAATTAAACTGAGAAAATTGGATATTTAATTCATTTAAAAATATTAAACCCATTATATATGTAACATAAATACCAATTATTATGAAAAATAGCTGTATTTTCCAAAGCAGAAAAGTGAAATTCGTGGGAAGAGTAGCATTGTGCTTTTTTATTTTTGTAAATCTCCTTAGTGTCTGGCTTAATAGAAGACGGTTGGATTCCTGTATCTGCTTCTGCATTTACTCTGTTAAGGTATCACACATCACCTAGCCTCTGGAGTATTTCCATTTTACACTTGTGAGAGATTGAGAATGAAAAGACAAATAATGTTATTTTATTATGAAAAGAGTTTTTGCCTTTTCAGATCACTCTCTTAGAAGGATCTTGGGGACCTGTAGTGCTCCCCAGATCACACTTTGAGAACTGCCACCCAGGGTGGGACTAACTGGTGTATTGGAAAGAGGTGGGAGTGTTAAGAGTTAGCAGAGTTCCTTCCACATGGAAAGAAGTTCTGGAGGAGAGGAAGCATTCCCCCTCTACAGGTTACATGGTGAAACCGTCCAAATGCCAGCCTTGAATCACTCACCATAACCATGGGTGGAAGAAAATGCTGGTCTTCAGCCCCAGAGTTGAGTCCGGAACTGATGATATTAGCTCTGTAACCTCTGAGTTAGCATGCAGGGCTCGTGGGCTTAGTTCTTTATTGCTTCACCTATTAGAACACCACTGGACAGGGTGCTACTGGGGGAATGAGTTCAGGAATGACTTTGAACTCTGATGTTATTGACAGTGCCCTCTTCTCAGTGCAGCACATTTCTGGAAGCTGTGCCGTGAATGTTATTTTCTCACAAGAATGATGGTATAATTGGGTTGGGTTTATCTTATCAAGGACTCAGAGTTAGATAAATCATCACGATGGCCAGCTATTCAAATTAATTCAGAGTTATGGAGACTAGAAACCATTTTTAAAAAGTGAAACTATTAAAAAAAAAAAATGAAACCATGCTCCAGGTTTTATGAAACAGGCCTAACTGTGGTTGAATATAAGAGACTCTGGAATATAGGAAGTGCACAAAGAGTCTATTACTATAGACTGTAATTATTTCCTCATCAGCATCGCGTACTGAAAATTAATATACTAATCATGATATGTATTTGCTGATAGTTTTCCATGTGTACTTTTAGAAGAGTTGGAGGGAGGTGGAGGGGCTTTGATTTGGTAGCTTAAAAGAACACATGTTTACGTAAGTTTGAGCTGATGTCTTTTCCTCTCCCAATTTTTTTCCCTAGTGTACAGAAACATTGGAATTATTTTATTGACAAATATTGTCTTGTATTATTTTATTGTGATTGTCCTATCACAATCATTTAAGAATCATTTTAGGAAAAAACAATTATAATGGTAGCAGATCCACTCAGTCTTAATTCATATAGGACAAGTTCCAGTGCCTAGGCAGTCAAGTATTCTGTGTCAGTGTGTGTGGATACTTTCTGATGTTTCTGTCCCTGATCCAGCAGTGGGTAAGGGTGGTCCCCAAAGCCATTCGGTGCTGGTTTGAATACCATCCCTAAATTGACTAGTTAAGTGACCTAGGGCAATTTCCTTTCAATTTGCTTCCTTGCTTGCAAAATGGCACTATTCTAGTATTCTAGTACCTTCCTCATAGGGTTGTTGTGAAGACTGTTGAGATATAATGCACGGAAAGCACTGAAGTGCAGATCCTGGGACATGGTAAGCAGTCAATAAATATTAGTAATCATCAATACTCAGTATATTTAACATACCTAAGTTGATTATAAACACAGTCTGATGCTAAGTAATGCACTGTTTGATGACGTTTTGAACATGGCACGTGAGCATATTGCAGTCTCTGGTGAGTGTAATGAGCTGATGGGCAAAATCGATGTAAGCCAGGATTGGTCATCTCTACTGAATTGCCTTAGGCACTTGTGGAACTTTTAATGACAGTCTAATTGTAGGACTGCCTGAGCCACTGTCTCTCGATAGTGTTACACTTTCACAAGCCAAGCCCATCAGTACATGTAGTGTTGCTACCCATTACATTAAGTCCACGACACTTACTGGTAAACTCGTCTGTGTTCTGGGATTCTGCTGCACGAAGCCTTGATGCCCAGGAAGCCTCTTCTAGCATGGCTGCTGAGATAGGAGATGGCACAGATCTCTGGGGAACTTGACTTGATATGTGTTTGTATGTGGTCCTAAGCTTTGGGAGGTTCAACTCCTGAGAAGTTGACACTCTACACCACACTTTGAATGTGAAACTCAGATTTTTGTCCACCAAGCTGTTGTACTGTGGTGCTGTCCTCTGGCTGTGAGTTCAGTTTCAGTAGAGTTGTCAGCTTCCATGGCCAGCATTGACACTATAATTTGACTATTTGCCATTAAAAGAAATGAATGTCAGAAAAAATAAAAGTGCTGATGCTAGAGATATTCAAGGACCCATCCTCATAATATAACTGAGGCAACGATGGAAATCACTAGGTGGGTCACGGGGGGGCATTGTGTGGCCTTGGTTGGGGATTCCTTGCATCCAAGCTGGTCTGCATTGTATCATGAAGTTAAAGAGTTAAAGGGCCAGTTCAAAATGCTGGGCTCTCCCTCCAGCGTAGTACCTGGCAAATCAAAAACATCAAAGTGCAGGGTTAAACTTCTGCACATTTCAAGCATGTTTCCAGGGATATGAAATTCAAAGTGTCATCAATGGCATGGCTGACACAGAAAAATCTTGAAAGAGTGGCAGCAACTCTTGAATAATCTTCTTAATGTAGCCTCAACATCATGGGTGGAATCCTGTGAAATGTAGAGAATCTGGCAAATGTAATTGTCTGGTGGTAAATTGGATTAAAAATAAAAAATTAGTCATGCAGAATTGGTCTTGAACAGTCCATTATTCTATTACCATGTACCCCATCAACCACTTAAAAAACGTCTTCACTAGTTGTTTATTTTTGCTTATAGCATTTGGAAGACCTAGCCCCATAATAAAAGTATTACCGTGGTTCCCCCCCCCCCACTTTCCGTTCCCAACACTGCCCACCCTCACCCCACAAATCACACATCAGGAAGAGGGTTCCACTTGTTTTCTCTTGTACACATTTGTGAATGAATTTTGATTTGTCACCTCGTTTTGTTTTTTTTTCAGAATTCATCCCTCACAAAATACTTGAAAAATATTTCTCAGGCACTCACGTAGCAAAGAAATAAAAGTCTCCACCAAAGAAAACAACAATATCATAATAATAGCTAACCCTTGTTTTGTGCTGAATCACGAGGCTGATCCCCTACTCCAGTAGTAGCAGTAGCAGTGTTAGTAATGGTAGTAGTAATCCTGGTAGTATAGAGGAAGGCAGGGTACAGGTGAACTTCTATAGCTTGTTAAACTCACACAGGCAGTGGTGATGGGGTTTAAACCCAAGCAGGTTTGCTCCAGAGCCCTGAGTCTTAACCACTACACAGATTACTGCCTTTATTCTCATAAAAAGTAAGGGAGAAAAACCAAGTAAAAGGAGGTTTCAGCTTTGTTGACTGCATGTAATAATCTACTTCGCAGAACTTAAATTGTTACCAGATTCTGTCTATAGCGTATCTGGAAGGGAAAAAAAATGAAGAGATTGATGCTTTGGGGGAAAACATCCAGCTGATTAAATTTGATAACCAAGAGAGCCTCGGCTTTAGTTAGGCGGTCTCCAGAGCCAGGAAGGAAAGATAAAGTTTCTATTAGGTTTGGGCTGCTCTTGGATGTAAAATTTGTAGCCAATAATCATAGATAATCTTGATCAAGAAGAAGATGGAGAGGCAAGGAGATTGAACATCCACTGTGGCTTCAGTGGAATATTTAAAAGCTCAGATTTAGGAGTGACTTGGAGGAAATTGGAAAGCGCAGCCAGTGACCGAGGAAGACTATAAAAAAGAATCACGATAACAGCGACCTGAAAGAGTAGTGGACTTAGAGCTATAAAGCTCACAGTATTGAGACTACAGGAAAATTTCAACGAGACCAAAAGTGACGTCATTGTGAGTTCAGGACCGGAACAGATAGACTAATACTAAGAGGCAAGCAGTACTCCTCAACTCCTATTACACTTCTGTCCTTTCTAGACAAGGAGGTCGATCTTCAGCCTGGGAAGAGTAGAGCGCATACTTGTAAGAGGAAATTGAAACTCAAGATAGGTGAACTGATTGTGTGTGTACGCAGGGCAGCTCTGAATGAGTTCAGCTCCTCTGGCCAGCATGAATTTCATCCTCGCGGGCCAAGCGGACTTTTGCTGCCTGCTTGGACTCTTTGAAGAATTGTGGAGGGGAGGAAAATCAGTAAAGGATCAGGGATGGAATAATGCCCCAATTAAATGCAAAGGAAAACACAAAATGAAGAAAGTGTCATTTTCAGAGAAAAGAATAGAGAGCCCCATGGCTGACCTAGAGCAGAACTCTGGAACCAGTTTCAGTGTTCACATGTACACGGTAGCTAGGAAACAGCCTAGAATTGTTAAAAGCGGGAAAAACAATTGTTTATTGCTTCTTGTTGCTAGGTTATTAGGCTCGAAGGCTAGGGCAAACAGGTATGCTGTGCCTGGAGTCCGGAAAGGTTTCAGGAGGTAGATGGGGGCGGATGTGTGACCACTGCCTGCAGCACTGGTACTTCTTAAGTGTACCAGCTTACCCATCACTTGTCTTGAAATTCTGTGTGAGTGAGTCACGGTTTGGACCCAGGAATCTGCGTTTTAGAAGAATGTCCCAGATTACTTGCTATGCTGGAGCAAGGTTGGGAACTCAGGAGCTGTAAGAAACATGCCGTGAGTTGGATTTGTGTTGTCATAAGTGTTAATACTGTGACTGCCAGCTAATGCATCAAATAACCATGTGCCAGACACTCTCACAAGCGCTTTACACATACGATCTGTTTTAAACCTCACACCTGCCCAATGAGTGGGCGCTGTCTTTATCGTCCATATTGTCTAGATGGGGAACCGTGTCATCTCTGACAGTCTCGGGCAGTCTAGCACTTTGAGAGGCCGTGCTCCACTCCACTCTGCTAACAGCCCCTCTTAAGAGGCCTGGCTTAGGGCTCCGGGGTGGTGGGAAGGGTGATGTCTGGGCATGTGTCACACCTTGTCTTTAGTGTCTGAGTAGTGTCTTTATGAAGACTTTGGGGTGCCTCAGACTTTCTAAATGCAGAGAGCTGGAGGGGGGGATGACTAAATCTAGGTGGAATTATTAATTTATCACCATCAAATCTAGGAAGATTAAATGTAAATTGCTGCCCCTTAGGGCCCAAAATCAGCTGCAAAGATACTGGAAGCCATGACTTAATCGTTTTCCGGTAAAAAAGATCAGGGTTGTTTGGGTTGACTACAAGCTCAATATAAATCAACAAGCCTTTGTCTCTGTGGCACCTTTTGCCTGGAATGCCCTTTTCCACTTCCTCCTCTTTCTCCTGGCAAATTTTTAATCATCTTTAAAGACAGAGCCTAAATGTCACTACAGCTATGGAGTCTTCTTTGATTTCTACAGGCAGATTTATCATCCCATTCTTTCTGCTTCTTTAGCACTTTGTTCTTGGTGTTATAATTTGGTGATTATCTTTCTTAGTTTGTGCCACCCAAGTTCACAGTCACTCAGTTGGAAACGTGGGGGAAGACATCATTTCCTTTCTCCCTCTCTTCCACCATGAATCCCAGGCCTCACTAAGCCTATCAGTTTTAACTCATATCATACTGATACGATCTCCCTCTTCCTCATTCCTGCAGCCCTGTCCCATTCGTCTGTGTCCTGACTTGTACCCCAGCTGTCACTTGTCAATCCCCCCACCCATTTTCCCACAAAGCATCAGAGACTTCTCTGTCAAATGCAGTCTGCCGGTGCTTAAAATCTGTTCCTGGCTCTTCATAGCCAAGAGGATAACCCCAAGCCCCCAACCATTTATGACCTAACCCTGTCTAACTCTCCAGCCTCAACTTTTGACTTCCTGCCTTGCTTCTTGGACTCCAATGACACTGAACTCATTGTAATTCCCCAGGCAGTATGCTGTTTCTTGCCACCTTGTTCCAGCTCAACAGTGACTGTCTGGGATGGCTTCCCAGCCCCCCACACCGCCTGGCTACTCCTGGGTTCTGCTTGGGAGGCCCCCAGACCCCTGCCCTGGGCTCTCCGTATGTCTCTACCTCCCAGCCGCCACTTTCTGTTGCAGTCACTTTTTATTTTGCTCCCATGTTAAGCCTTGAACTTCTTAAAGGCAGTGAGGGTGTCTTGTTTCCATTGGCAAATGGACACTCAGTACAAGTTTCTGGAAAGAATTGTATTGCATTTGTTCTACTTGGAAAGACTTCTTACTTAGCATCTTACTTCTTCCTCTTCCTGGATATGAGGTCTTCAGTATCTTAACACTCCTCTGAGTGAGAACCTATTTGCACACTTCTAAAATGAAGTTAACTTCACCCCCCACAAGGGGCTATTGTGAGAATTAGGTGAGATAGCAATGTTCTATAACACTATTACAGGGATTGCGGACTACAGCTCTGATGCCCATTTTTGTATGGCGAAGAATGTTTTTTACATTTTCAAATGCTTTTAAAAAATCAAAAGAAGAAAAATATTTTTGACACTTGAAACTGAAATGAAAATTAAATTTCAGTGTCTATATATAAAGTTTTATTTGAATTTATAGAGCTGTGTTCATTCATTTCCCATTGTCTATTACTGCTTTTGCATTGCAGCAGCAGAGTTGAGGAGTTTCGACAGAGATACCAAGGCTTGTCAAGCCTCAAATGTTTACATCTGACCCCTTAGAGAAGAATGTTTGCTGACCCCTACCTTATTCAAATAGTAGGAAAATGCATGTGATTCCCAAGCTCCTCTGTGCACCACAGAGAATGTTTTCAGGGAAAAGTTTCTGTCTTTGAACTTTTAGAGGCTCCTCATGGGTCCGGCAGAGTGATCTGTTAATGGTGAGGCAAAGCCACAGAGGAACTGTTTCAGTTTTCTGAAAAGTTTTCTTACTGGATGTTCCAGTGAGAGTTTGGTGGACTGTTTGAAAGGACAGTGAACTTCCCACTGCTGGGGGTGTTATAGGGTAAATTGACCCCCATTTTTCATGGGTTGCTAAAGAAGAGCGTGTCTCACTCTTGGCCCTATTGATGTCTTGGGCTGGATCATTCTCTGCGGTGGGGGCTGGCCTGTGTGTTGTATGATGAGTAGCAGCATCCCTGGCCTTTAGCCCCTAAAAGCCAGTCGCACCCTCCTCCCCAGTTGCAGCAACTGAAAATGTGTCCTTATGTTTAATAATTCTTGGAGCCCGTCTTTAAGAAAACACATTCTAGAATAACAGAATGTTATGTTATGAATCCATTTTGTCTTAGGGAAGAAGAATTTAGAAAAGTGTGGCTGTTTAAGATGAATATGAAAGTCTCATAAAGTAACATATGACCCCCATGGGTATGAATATTGGTAGTCAGCTGTTAGAAATGTGCCTTACAAACATGGTTTCAGAGATTCTCACAGCCTCCTTCTGCAGGTAGGCCCCCTTTCCTAGATGAGACTAAACAAAGAGGTTGGACAAAGGATAACATGTTGAGGACAGAAATGAAATTCCCTTCTCTGAAATAAGGTGGAGACGGAAACTCAGAAGTGAACATTCCCAGAATTACTGACGGACTTGATTCGACCTTGAGATTCCATTCCTGTGGGTTTGGATGAGGAACATGTTGCCGCTTATTCTCCCACCTTAGAGCAGATCCACCAGAAAACAAGACACTAGCAATGGAGCTAAAGAAAAGGTTGCAGTTTCCCTCTAGTCTTTAGACTTTATTGATCTCTGGGTGTTTGTGTATATACCTGCCCACTGCCCTCACCCCAATGCCCATGTTGGAATGTGACCCCTATTTACTGCACATCGCCCATTGTCTGCCTCCGTCCTGCTGCCCCTACAGAGCTCTGTTCCTACCTACCCTACGTTGGAGCCCTGCCACGGCCTCCCTCTGCAGAAGCCTGGACTGGAGGTGAACAGGCCTACCTGTAACCCATCAGTGAGGCACAGATTTACAACACCTTGGTCCATTTTATATGGTGAACTGGAGTGTTCCCTTTAGTTGTTTTGGTTAACCCAAAGCAAAAGCTTTCACTTAATGAGTGCTGCCCTTTGCCAGGTCCAGTACAAGCGCTTGGATATTTCCAGAAGGCAAGAATGAAAATACCATCCAGTGTCCCTAACCTGATGGGTGTTGGAAGCTTGACTCCTGACTTCCACTTAGTCTTTAATGTTTTCTCTTTCTTAGTATGAAATATATAGAACATACGGGATAAGTAGGGGATAATATAATTTGCACCCATGTTCCTATGCATATCTCCACATCTTGCTCTATTTGATTTAAATTCTTTTTGAAAGAAATGAATTATTACAAATAAAATCAAAGCCACTTGTATGACGCTTCCTGACATCTTTCCTATCTCGCCCTCCCCTGGGTGGGGTAGCTGCTGTCCTCAGTTTGGTGTTACCACTACATTGTGTGTTTTTATATTCCTGCTTGATGTATGTCAATAACTTCACATTATCTTTATATTAAACTTTATGTACAAAAATGGAGTCATCAATCATGCTTTAAACATTTTTTTTTTTTTGCAAGATTCATGCTGCAGAGTGCTCTGTCTCCAGTCTGAGTTTGGAATGTTGCTTAAATAGATTTCTGAACTTACCTAAAAATAATAGTCATCCCTAGGTTGATTTATAATTAAGTTTCTCTTGCAGTCTTCCATGGATGTTAAAGAAACTGTTTGTTTGGAGATGTAACCCTGGGGATAAATGTAGCTCCAATTCTTCATTCTAATGCTGTTGCATGTTTTTTGTTTGTTTGTGTGTTTGTTTGTTTGTTTGGTAGTGGGAGAATTTTGATGGACGTTTAGTTAGTCTTTAGGTCCTGCTGTTACAACCGTGCTGCAGTGAACGTGTGAGCATTCCTGCACACATTGACTGGAGCACCCATAGGAAAGTTTCCATAGGAATATACTCACCGTGTAGGCAAGGATGTATCCACAGTCATCTCTACTAGAGTTTTCCAAGTTGTGCTCCGTGGTGTCTGTGCCAGCTTCCACTAATACGTGTGTGAGGGAGTTGGCTGCTCTGGGTCCTTGACTTGATACAGTCCTTTCTTGCACATGACAAACTGAAACTGCTAATTTGAAGGGTCTGAACTAATATCTCACTGTGGCTCCTAATACTTTTTTGCGATTAAATACTGTGCAATATTGAACAAGGTTCAAATTTACTTTTTGCTTTATTTTCCCAGATCTGAAAAGAGCAGTTTAAATATTAGATTAGTGTGGGTTTTTATGGCTTTCGTATTTGCAAAACTTCTCATGCATAATCCCGGTAGTCCTTTCATGGTGAGGCTGCGCTGTATTGCTTTGACAGCTGCTTTCAGGTCTCTCTCTTTCTGGGGCTTCCCTTCCTCCTTCCTCCCAATTTCTGATTCTCCTCACCAGTGCAGATTGCTCCTAATGCTAGCCTTGCCGATACTGCAGTCCCTCCCTCTGTCGGCTTCTGGAGGCTCTTCTTCCTCCTGCATTTGGATCCCCATCACTGCAGGGTGAAGTTTCCTATAATTAATGTCGACACTGCACAAGTGCTATTGAGCGCCGTGATGATGTCAGTAGGGCTGGAAGACATAGTGAAGCTAACTTGAAGGGGTAAGTGGATAGAACTTGGTATGGTTGAGTTTTAGTCGTGTGGGTGGTTAAAGGTTATGTGATAACAGAGAGGAAGATGGCAAGAGAGACTTTCTAATTTTTTTAAAATTTTTTTAGAGTTTATTTATTTTGAGAGAAAGAGAGAGCACAAGTGGGGGAGGAGCAGAGAGAGAGAGAATCCCGCACTGTCAACACAGAGCCCAATGTGGGGCTCGAACTCATGAACTGTGAGATCATGACCTGAGACGAAACCAAGAGTCAGATGCTTAACCAACTGAGCCACTCAGGTGCCCTGAGACTTTCTAATTTTTAAGTATAAAAAGGAAACATAATTGTATTAATCTTTATTTACATTTTTAATGTATCCTTGCCAAAGTAGAGAAATATATACTTTTGATTAGTTGTTTTTTTTTCCTTGGTGCAGAATACTCTATATCCTGCAGTATGTGGTAGTTTTGTTTTTTAATTATCAGAGTATATTGAAACAAACTTCATAGCCTGGGAATTTGATGAGGATATAAAAATCTATATACTTGAATATACATGTTTCTTGAAAAGTTAAGTTGGCGGTGGTGATTTGTGGAGCCTAAAAACTATTTGGCTGTCCCCTACCCCTGGTCCACTTGATAATTCTTCAGTCACAATGACCATTTTAATGGAAATGTGTGGTCTTTAGAAGAACCTAGAATGTGTATTATTTCGATTTTACTGGACAGGACAAGTGGGATTTGTTTCTTCTACTCCAGTTATCAAAAAGATTAACCCTTTGCCCTCTACATTCTAATTGTAACTGTTCGGAAACAAAGGGGTTGTTTGTACAAGATAGCTGAAAAATCGAGGCTTTATGCCAAGTGGAATGTTTCTCGGTTGAAGGAGGTAGCAATCATTGCACACATTTTTTTCTTGTGTTGCAGGCGTCTGTAGAGGCTTCTGGTGAAATCGCATTATGCAAGACTGGATTTCCTGAAGATGTTTACAGTGCAGTCTTATCGCAGGATGTGCATGAAGGACAGCCTCTTCTCAATGGTACTATCTTAAAAGATATATTTGTACATACAGTGTCTATGCTCTTGAAACAAATTAGCCATTAAAAAGTCTCTAAATCATCTCTACTGTATAACAAGTATGAATTTTTCACAATCACTATAATGAGACTGTAGGGACTTTATTTTAGGATTACAGAAGAGCTTATGAATCTCTTATGTACATAATTGGAAGGCTCCTAATCTCTTGAAAACTTCAGAATTCTTCCATTTTTAATTTATGGTAGAAACCATTATGCAATTAATTTTTAGGTTTTTCTGCACACATTTTACTTATGTTGAAGAATACTATTTGCCAAACATGTGATTCTAATAGAGATTCTTTACAGCAAAAAATCCACTTAATATTTTGAGTTAAAGAAATACATTGTTTGTAGAAATTACTGGATAGCTAATTTAGTTGTTAACATGTGAATTTCAAATATAGACACATCTCCTATTTAAATGTGGATCAAGTTCATTGTACTTATCATGACAGTAAGTCTAGATAAAATCCGAAATAAAACTTTGAGTATCATAAACAAACTTGAAAGCCCCCCTCTTTTTTTTAATCTCTAATTGAAAGCAAATACAATTTTGGTTAGTAGTATTTTCATGGACTTATTTATCATTACATAAAATGTCATTGAAATGTGAAAGCAAAAAGAATTGATTAGTAAGTTGTATTTGAATTGTAATTCCCCCACAAATCGTGCATATCTCTAAGGCTGTTTTAGAGAGCTCTTTTTAGAAAATCCGTGCAACCTCAGCTAATTAATTTACATAAGGCTGTACCACACAGCCTTAATTGAAGTGTCTCTGCAGCACTGACAAACCTTAGTGGTGTAATACTTAAGAATACCATAGACAGAGGACTTTGAAATGTAAATGGCCTCTTGGCTACTAAGGTTCTTTAGTGCAGATTATCGTTTTATTTTCATTTCTATTCTAATGTGATTTGCTCATACCTATGTGATCTTTCTGAAGTTGATTTTTTTTTTAAAGATGTCTTTCTGTTCTTGCCTTATTACCTGGTATTTTAATGAGTAAATGTTAAATTAGTCTGTCTCAACACCGAATTGCTCATCTAATGGGTAATGGTTGACATGTTAGAGGCTTAAGTCAAATCATAATTTTACTCACTATGAGTCTTGGAGTTCTTCCACACATTTGTCATTTTCTTTAAATCTTTGAATTGTTATGTGGTATCCTAGGACCTACGGGACCTGTAAATATTATTTGAATACTGAAAACAAAATGTGTTGATCACGCTTCTCTGGAATAATTCAGCCAGAGAATAAATACCAGTGGAATTTGCTGAATTTTTGCAATTTATTTCTGAGATTCATTTTTAAATGGATAATTCTTTCTATTTGTCTCTTTTCCTTAAAGCTTGCTGAAATTTGCTAGTTACAGATCAACACACGGTCTGTCGTTAGAAACCACTGATTTAAGATGAAGTACATTGGCAGGTTGAATGGTTTTGAAAATGAAAGCCTGTTTTCTAATTATTAGATAATGCTGTTGAGGGTAGAAATTGGGCACAGTTGCCTGCCAGGGTCTTGTTAGTATAGCCTAGAAACTGGCTAGAGTTATGTGAAAGATTGAAACTGCTTTTGACTTTGTGCTCTAGCCATCACTGAGACAAGCGTGTATCATGGTCTCTGATAGAACTTCTGTGCGTTGGTATGCCCAACTGTTACCGTTGTTATCTCTTAGCCTTTTTTAAAAAACTGTTTCTCTCATGCCATACCATTACCTTTTTCCTTGTCACTCATAATTAATGCTAAAGGACACCAGTGTCTGAAAGCTTAAAACAAAGTTCAAGATATTGATTAGTAGAAAGAATGTTTTTGGGTGAGGAAGAAAATTGACACAGGCTTTTGTGAAATATCCACTTTTTTTTTTTTTTTTTTAACAAAAGTGCTGTCACCAGTGAAGTTTCCTTTGGAGAATTGTTATTTAGAAGAATTCTACATTTTTACCTTTTCTATCTTTTTGGATGTTTTAGTAGGATAATGATGGCAAGGTGCATCTATACACTGAACCTGAATACCATGCCATGGCCATGTTCATGAATTCTGTGCGCTGAAGTTCACTTACCTTACATTTACTAAATCTGAAAGGGATCTATTGCTCGGCCAACCAGAGTGATCCTTTTTGCCAGGTTTTGTGATTTATGATGTTTAAGGAAAAAAGCAATAGTCCATAAAATGCATGTAAACAGTTTTCTAAGGCATTTGCGTCCTGGCCAGTTCTACCATATTAAAGTTTACTTTAGAGTCTGAATGCTTACAGAAATCTTAACTCCTGACTCTTGATGCCTCCTTTGATTTCTTATTGATGACATTTGGGGAGAGGGGAGCAATATGTAGAGTATGGTTTCATAGGATACATCCCTGACACACCAGACCTTGTACAAAAGTTTGACATTTTGGTGTAGAGGTGTCAAATGCTGATTATTTTTCAAACAATGAAACAGCATAATCTTTGTGAAAGTGCTTGGAAAACATGAAGCATTAGACGGAGATATAAGGTGGTATTAGTCACGTTAGTGAAGCTATGTAGAAGAAACATGACAATGTAAAAGCTGGGCTGTTGTGTGGAGAGCATTCTCTTCTCCCCATCTGCCTTTTGGGTTTTTGTTGTTGTTGTTGTTGTTGTTTTTGCTGTTGTGATGAACTTTATAGAAAGATTGCACCCAATGAACTAGTTGTTTCCCTCCAGTTTCTCTCCCGGTTGTCATTGACATGTTTTCTATAAAATCATGAAGAAGACAGATGTATTTTGTGATGAACCTTTACATTTCATGTTATACCCTGTTGACTATTTCCACTCTTTTGAAGATGGTTCAGTATTTAAAAAATGACCATATAGGCCTTTGTTCTATTTTGCTAGCAAAACCAGATTTTCCTTAACTGTGCCTCTATTTTTGCACTTACAGGTTGTTTCCAATTTTTCTCTCTTACATATAGTGCTGCTATGGAGATTCTTTTTTAGAGAACTTTGATTTTTCTTTAGGGATATTTTTTAGTGGGATTTATGCTCAAAAGTAGGATTACTAGGCCAAAGGGAATGTAGACTATTGACTTTTTTTTTCTTTTTACATTTTTGTAGGACTCTTCCTTCCAAGGCTAAAAGTATGTTAGTTCTTTGCTACAGCCTCATGACCATTTAATTTTATAATATTTTTCATATTTCTGTTTCCCCTCAAGTGAAGAACATTCCTTTTTTATCCTGTGGTATTCTCTGTGTTTGCCTTTGTAAATTAGGATCAATTTTAAAATGTTGAGGGACTCATTTTTACCTTGCATTTTCCTGTTCCATTTTAAAAGCATTTATTATCAACCTCCCTCATTTTACAGATAAGCAAATTGGAGCTCAGAGAGATTATAGGCTTTTCCTATGATTATACAGCTCTTTAGATGGTTAGCTGGAGATCTGGAATTAGAACCCAGGTTTCCTGATTCCTAATTTAATTCTGATGATGGCGATGATTAACAAACAAAGCAAAACATTATGGTATAACCCAGGAAACAATGAGAGCTAACAACAGCTCGCCTAACTGGCCAGGTGTCTTGTGACAAGTTTATCTTAGACCTGGTCTTCTTTATTTCCACTCGCCTCCGTGACTTATGTGTTACTAGACATATTTGGGAATTGGTGACTATAAGGCAAACAAAGCCCCCATAATTAAAAAATTCACTTCAGTTATTGTCACCATTGTCACCACCATATTGTCACCATTGTCACCATTGTCACCACCAATACATATTGGTATTTTGCACACACCTGTTTACGAGCAGAAAAATTTAGGGCTTTGGAAAATAATATTTAGTCTTTAATATTTAACTTCTCCTCCGCTGAACTAGAAAAATCTCTTGTGGTATCACATTACCCGGAAATAAAATAACTGCAATCATAAATTTTCATTTTGTCCCCAGCAGAGTATCTGACACTATGAAATAACCACCCCATGACATTACAGAGAGGAAGCAGGCTGTTTTTAGTATGGATGTCAAGAGTGATTTTCCTGTGTGTTGTGCATTGGTGGTCTGCATGTTTCGACATTTCACTAAGTAAACTCCTCCAACTCTGGTCAACATAAATAGCAACCTGCAATTACCGAGAATATTTTCAGTAATCCATTTATACTCACCAACTCTGGGCAGGACATGATGATTATTTTCAAGTGGAGGGAATTTGATTTAGATTAGTTTACTTACTGATTGAGGCTTGTCTGCATTAACATGCTCTGAGGAAGCTGTAATGTATGGTATCTTTAGATAACGGTACTAAAATACTTTTTATTAGTTTAGCAGGGCTTTGCAACTGCACTACTCTTTTAATAACGTGAGTATTTTTGTATGATATGTGTTACTGAATGGGGAAGCCATCTTTATTTCAAGTAGTTTGCTGTGTTTGAGGCTTGTGTTGAATTGTTATGAAAACCTAGGCGCTGTTTTAATTTTTTTTTTAATTTTGGTACATATTTTTTTGTTATTGAATGTGAAGATGTTTTTAAATATTTGAAAGGTAGGCTTATAAATATCTTATTTATAAAGTGGACCAGTCCCTTGAACTTAGATTTCCAATGGTTGTGGGAAAAGGCACTAAGTACTGAGATTGTTCTCTGGGATATTATGATAAACTCCAAGGAGCTACAGATGAAATGCAGCCACGTAGATTGTTAGGGGTGGGGACCTTGTTTTAATACCATGTGGCGGTAATAAGATCAACGTAAGAACTAAGAAATTTCATCCTTGTCTTCATCATATCATTTGGACTTTATTTAATACTTGGAATTTTTAATATCCCTTTTGATGTATTTTAGATCCATCTTAATGTTATGCTGCAAACCAAGATAAGCCAGTTTGGGTGGTCACTTTTTTTTTTTTTTTTTTAAATCCTTTACAGTTATTTATAATCTTCAGTAATTTAGAGTAGCTGAGGCCTACTGTCTCAAACTTGCAACTAGGACTGTGTTAAAGAAAGTAAGTCACAGTTCACATATGCAAACACGCTGGCAAGCAGGCACCCAAATGGTTTAAAATCTGTCGTCCTAGGAGCAGAGAGCCCCTTTCTCACTGTCCTTTTAGGCTCTTGAGTAAGCATCTAGAGAGGAGTAGAAAATATACATGAGAAATAAGTAAAATTTACTGTATGTTAGATGGTGTAAATGCTATGGAGAAAAATAATGCAGAGAAGGGAAATAGGGAGAATGTGTGGTTCTGCAGTTTAAATAGGGTGCTTAAGGGGAGGCATCACTGCATAGAAGATAGTTGAGTAAGAACTGTTGTTGGAGATGCTCCTAGAACTATAGCTATCTGGGAAAGAGCATTCAAACTAGAGCAAACATCAAGTGCAAAGGCCCTGAGGCAGGAGTGTTTTTAGAATGTTGGCGAAGCAGCGAGGAGCCTGTTGTGATCTGTTTGTGGAGAGAGGAAAGGACTGAGCAGTAGAAGGTGAGGTCAGAGGAGGTTAGACCAGGTATGGGTCACATTGGGTAGGGCCTTGTTGACCACTGTAAGGACTTTGGCTTTGACTATAAGGATATAAAAAACTATTGGCTTTTAGCCCAGGAAAGACATGATCTGACTGACAAAATAGCATCATTCTGGCTATTGTGCTGAGAAAAAACAAAGGGGATAGGTGGGAACAAGAAGACCACTTAGGAGACTAGTAATGTCAGTGAGAGAAGATGGTGTCTTGGACCAATGGGGTAGCACTGGAGTTAGGAGAAGGGGTTGGATTCTGAATATTTTTTTTTATTTTTTTTATGTTTAATTTTTCAAAAATGTCTATTTTTGAGAGAGAGAGAGAGAGAGAGAGAGAGAGAGAGAGAGAGGGATAGAAAGAGCATGAGCAGAGGAGGGACAGAGAGAGAGAGGGAGACATAGAATCTGAAGCAGGCTCCAGGCTCTGAGCTGTCAGCACAGAGCCCAAAGCGGGGCTCAGACTCACAGACTGTTGAGATCATGACCTGAGCCGAAGTCAGATGTTTAAACAACTGAGCCACCCAGGCGCCCCCTGAATACCTTTTTTAAAATGTGTTTTTATTTATTATTTTGAGAGTGAGAGTGAAAGAGCACATGCGAGCGAGGGAACGGACACAGAGAGAGGAGAGACAGAATCCTGAACAGGCTCCATGGAGCCCAATGCAGGGCTCCATTCCATGGCCTGAGCTGAAATCAAGAGTCAGACACTTAACCGACTGAGCCACCCAGTGTCCCTCAGATTCTGAATATTTTTAAAAATAATTTATTGGTGTGAAATTAATATAAACTAAAATTAGCCATTTTATTTATTTTTATTTTCATTTATTTATTTATTTATTTATTTATTTATACATACATTTATTTATTTTTGAGAGACAGAGAGAGACAGAGCGTGAGCAGGGGAGGGGCAGAGAGAGAGGGAGACACAGAATCAGAAGCAGGTTCCAGGCTCCGAGCTGTCAGCACAGAGCCCGACACGGGGCCAGAACCCGCGAACCGCGAGATCATGACCTGAGCCGACGTCAGATGCTCAACCGACTGAGCCACCCAGGCGCCCCTAAAATTAGCCATTTTAAAGCGAATCATTTAATGGAACTTAATACATTACAATGTTTTGCAGCCACCACCTGTGTCTAGTTCCAAATCATTTTCATCACTCCAAAGTAAAACCCCTTATCCATGAAGCATTTTCTCCCAACAACTTCCTCCCTGACCCAGTTCCTTAAACCTTTTGTTATCTGGCTTTTTTCACGTAGTGTAATGTTTTGGAGGTTCATCCACAACACAGCATGTGTCAGTAGGACTTCCTTATTATGGCCAAATAGTACTCCCTTATATGTATGTATGTACGTGTATGATTTACAGTCTGTCTCTAAACTACGTAACTATTTACTCATTCATTAGTTGGGCTTTCGGGATGTTTTCACCTCTTGGCTATTGTGATTAGAGCTAGTGTGAGTATGTGTATACATATGGGGTTTTTTTGTTTGTTTTGTTTTGTTTTGAGTACCTGTTTTCAGTTCTTTGGGGTATATACCTGGGAGTGGAATTGAAGGGTTATATGGTAATTCTGTGTTTAACTTTTTGGGGAACTGCCAAACTATTTTGCATAGCACCTGCACCATTTTGCATGGCCACTAGCAAATACACCAGGATTCTGGGTTTTGTACATCCTTACCAAAACTTCTTATTTTCCATTTGTTTCGACTGTAGCCATCCTAGTGGGCGTGAAGCGGTACCTCTTTCTGATTTTGATTTGCATTTCCCTAAGGACTGCTGATGTTGAGCTCCTTTTCGTGGGTATCATTTGGGTGTGTTCTTTGGAGGAATGTCTATTCAAGTCCTTTGCCCATTTTCAAATTGGATTGTTTTCTGTCTTTGAGTTGTCAGAGTTCTTTATATATTCTGGATACTAGACCCTCAATAGATACATGATTTGCAAGTATTTTCTCCCATTCTCTAGGTTTTTTCACTTTCTTGATAATGTCCTTTTATGCACAGAAGTGTTTAACTTTAATGAAGTCCATTTTTTTTTCTCTTGTTGCTCTTGCTTTTTGTGTCATTTCTTAAGAATCCACTGCAAAATCCAAGGTCATAAAGATTTGCTCCCGTGTTTTTTTCTAAGATTTTTATGGTCTTAGCTCTTACGTTCATGTCATTGACCCATTTTGCGTTAATTTTTGTATGTGGTGTGAGATTAGAAGTCCTAGTTTATTTGGATCTCTTTTGGAACTCTTGCCAGTAGAGCTGGCAAGAGTTGATGGCTTGGGTGAGTGGTGGGGAAACAGAGTCAAGGATGACTCTGTGATATTTTGTCTGAACCCTGGGAAGGATGTTAGCCACTGTGATGTGGAAGATCAGGAATTTGGTTTGAATCTGTGGAGATGAATGTCAGAGATGTCAGGGGGATATTTAGATGTAGGTTTGGGGTTCAGTGGAGTTAGCTAGGCTGCAGCATGGGGAGTCCTAAGTGTGTAAATGGTAAGTAGAGCCAAGACCCAGGCTGAACTCACTAAGGATCCCCGTGTGAGGAGGAGAAAACCAAGGAAAGTAAAGAAATGGTTTCATATCAAGAATTTGAGCACTCCAGTGTTAGGAAGTCAGGATGAAGAGGCAGAGTGGAGACTGAGAGTGACCAGGGAGGTAGGATAAAAATCAGGGAGGTGTGGTGTCATGTGAGGCACGTGAGGAAATGTTTTAAAGGGAGGGCTTGATCATCTGCGTCTGATGCTACTGTGAAGGATCAACTTGGATGAGGACTGAGAATTCACCATTGGTTCTGCAACATGGAGTAACTGGGGTCTTCAATTTGGGCGTGGTCAACAGTCAGGTGGAGGCAGGATGCTGGATACAGATTGAGTTTTCCTTTAAAAGGAAGAAGAGAAGTTGGGTGGTGGTTGGAGAAAAAAGCAGGGTCAACCGAGGATATTCTTTTTACAGAAGGGAGTGACAGGTTTGCAAAGGGACAGCACAGACTCCAGTAGTGAGGGGAATGGCGATGGTGCAGAAGAGAGGAGCTAATTGCTAGGACAATGTCACGGAGCAGACAAGAGAAATGAGATCAAGTGGGACTTAGAAACCTGTGTTGATGACGAGCTCCACAGATGTTTTTATGTACCTGCATTTGGGAACCACTCTAACACATTCTGTTGAGTCACTCCTAAAATGGTTTAAAATCCTTCATTTCAGCTTGATGATTTCATGTCAGCAGAAGGCTTGCTCTACAGAAATGGCAGATAGGATAAAAATGAAACCCTTGTGGTGTTCGATGATGTAAACAGTGTTTTCATTGCTGTAGCATCCTTGACAGATGGTTATCCAGTTTCTGCAAGAATACCACTGCTGCTCCCTCCCCCCCACATGAGGAGGAGATCACTCCCTTACAAAGTCTGCTCTGTCTTTGGAGAGCTCTAACTGTTAAAAAGTGGTTTCTTAAAAAGTTTAACTGGAGCATATGTTCCTAAAATTTTTACCCACTGGTGCCTGTCTCATCTTTTGGCATCATACAGACCAGCAAGTGTATTCTCTTATGCTCCCAGGTCATTTATTTCATCTTTTTTTTTTCATTCAATGAGTATTTTTGCACATTTGTCATCTGTCAGGCCCTTTTCAAGGATCAAGCAGCAGTGGTCAACAAGACAGGAGAAATCCCTGTAATCCGAACTTAACACGTAGAGATGCTTCACGTATCTAAACACAATCACCTTGGTTCCTTAGATCTTCTCTGCCACAGGCTGAACATCAGATGGTTTCCTCAGTGGTGCTCAAGCATCCTGGTCTACTTGTTCTTTTCAATAGAGGAAACTGAACTCAGATCTTCCGTGCCCTGCCCTGTCTTCCTGCCTTTGATGTGGATGCGGCCCTTCCAGTGCAGCCCAAGGTGGCCTTGGCATTGTTTCCTGCTGCATCGTTCTGTTGGCCCCTGTTAAGCCTGTGGTTAACTAAAACTCTGGGGTGTTTTTCAGATGAACTGCTTACCATCTTGCACTTGTAAAAATTGATTTTTGCACTCAAATGTTAGACCTATAAGTTGATTCTTTTTTCAAAAAAGCCCTCGTTTCAACATCATCTGGAGACCCCACTGGCAACCCAAACACATAGTAGCCTCAGAAATCAATGCCAGTACTTACTTTAAATCCTCATCTGAACAAAGGGTGTACAGTAACATCTACAAGTTTTTAGGTGACATATGCTGCCAGATCGATGGAGTAAACCGTACCCCCCGCCCCCCCACACACTTTAAATTGTTAAATGACCAAAAAGTGGTTGATGAGTTTCAGCCTACAGCAACTTCAAGAGACATGTTAAGACTATAGTTCAGTTCATGGCCTATAATTTTCTTAAATAAGATTTCTTAACATCAGGCAATGGAGAAAAGACCTATTGCAGATGTATGAAGGTATAAATAACAAGGGATTTAGATCATCCCAGTTACTGCTTCAGATTCCTGCAGAAAAATGAATTTCATTAACTTTAACAAAAAAGTAAAAAATCATCTGTTTTCAAGAATGCATATATCTTTTAAAGCATATCTAAGTTGTTACAAAGTCTCTACTTCACCTTGAGAATTTTTATGTCAGTCAATGATTGTCCCCTAAACTTCTAGAACATAGAACAAAGGTGAATCCATTATGATGAATCCATTACATTTTCAAATTGAGGATTTTGTTTGTTTTTGTTTTTTTGCTTTTGGTAGGGGAGGCCTTCAATAACTTTATATTTTGAATCCTGTCTCTGCAGGAATTTAAAGTTTGCTTCTTTAATTGTTCCTTATTGAATCTTTCATAGATCACTCTGGTTGGGATTTGCCCACTTGTAAGGGAAAGTCACTGTCACCTTGACCTATTATTTTTTCTTCTTCAATGTGGATGAGGTTTGTTTCATGGGTACTTTACTGTCGTTCTGAAAAAAAAATTTCTTTTAGTCTTTTTTTTCCCAAGTGGAATCATCTTTGATGCTAATATTCAATATCTGAGCTGTACCAAGAATGAAATTGAGGGGAGCCTGGGTGGTTCAGTTGGTTGAGCGTCTGACTTCAGCTCAGGTCATGATTTCACGGTTTGTGAGTTCAAGCCCCACATCGGGCTCTCTGCTGTCAGGGCAGAGCCCACTTTGGATACTCTGTCCCCTTCTCTCTCTCTCCCTCTCTCTCAGCCCCTCCCCCACTCATGCTCTGTCTCTCAAAACTAAATAAATATTAAAAAAGAAAAAGAATGAAATTGAGAATGCCAGCCACTTGAAGATGTGTGTCCTTACACCTGAACATACATGCCCGGTGCCTCCCTGTAGGAGCAGATCGTACTTTAGGACAGTGCATCATTTCAACTCATTTTGAGATTTCCGGTAGTATGAGGGGGTATCCTTTTAACAATTGAACTCATCAGATTTTAATCACGTTGCCTATTAAATTGACTGTGACATGCTTCTGTCCTATTTATATGCTTTTATTGTTTCCAATTTAACTTTTGTTCCTAGTGTCTATATTCAAATGTACAGGAAATAACTCTTCCAGAGTGCCCTTGTTTTAACTTTTTTTTTTAAAGCCAGTATCCTTGGTTTTCACATTTTGGGGTGCTTGAGAGTTGCCCTGAGGGGAGCTTGTTGAAGTACAGATTCCTGAGACCTACCCCAGACTTTAAGGTCTCAGTCCTAAGAACATGCATTGCTACAAGTGAACTCCAAGTGATTCTATAAAGGTGGTTTTCACCAAACTTACACAATTGGGTTTAGTATGTATTTCCATGACAGAAACACAGATCAGATGGATTTTTAGAGATCGTATACTTTGGAAGTGGTCCATTACCTCTTCTTTCTTGTTTGTTTGTTTTGTTTTGTTTATATAGAAGCATACTTTCTGTCTTTGGACAAATATTACCTGCATTTAGAATAAACATTGACTGGGGTGCCTGGCTGGCTTGGTCAGTTAAGCATCCAGCTCTTGATTTTGGCTCAGGTCATGATCTTGCAGTTTCTGAGTACGAGCCCACTGACAGGGCAGAACCTGCTTGGGATTCTTGTCTTTCTCTCCCTCTCTGTCTGCTCCTCCCCCCCCACCCCCTCAAAATAAATAAACTTAAAAAAATAAAATGGACATTGATGAAACCTTTGTTTATGTTAATGATTGATCAGAATATATCTTTATACACTATTATTACATTTTTGTTTGTTTTTAAACATCTTAACATTTATTTCACCAGATGCTCAAGTAAGGAGACTAGTAAATTCTAATATAAGTGTGAATAAATGGAGTAAGATTCTGTACTTATCTGGTTAAAAAAATTATGGAAAAGAAAATGGCTCATAAGTTCTACTTTCGGGTAATTCCTAGCGCTGAAATCTTCTTTCTCTCTCCTTCAATTACTGATATCATGATTTAACGAAGGTCATTCTTTTCTGAGGGGAAGCACCAATATACTGCATTTGATTTTCCTCTGACATCAACTAGCCTTCCTACTGTTCTCCTTTTACATTGGCATTTGACTTTGTTTTGCAGTTTGTTGAATTCCATTTTAAAATGCTACAAACAAGGGCCAGTGCATTATTACTTGGTCTTTTATTTCAGAGACCCACTTTTTTTTATTTAAAATTTTTTAATGTTTATTTATATTTGAAAGAGAGAGAGAGACAAAGCGCAAATCGGGAAGGGACAGAGAGAGGGAGACACAGAATCTGAAACAGGCTCCAGGCTCCGAGCTGTCGGCACAGAGCCCGACGCGGGGCTCGAATTCACGAACCGAACGGTGAGACCATGACCTGAGCCGATGTCGGACACTTAACAGAATGAGCCACACAGACGCCCCCAGAAACTCACTTTAAATTAACTATTCCAGATTAGCAGGTATTAGCATTTAAGAAAGTATTGATATGGAAGTTTTTAGAGCTTCGGAAGTCTTTGTGTTCTATACGTTTATTCAGCAAATATTTGGTTTCTGGCGTGTGTAAGGAAGTCACTGTGCATTGCCTTGGAAAATGTCAGTGTGCAGCTAACACTTACTAGTGTTAGTAAGTAACTTACTAGTGGGGAAAATAGTCACAATCTGTGGGAATCATTTAAGTTATTAACTGTTTCTGCGTAGAATCTCTGTGCGGTTTTAAAGGCCAAAAGGAATGGGCCACCTTTGTGAAATGATCAGGGAAAAATCTCAACGGAGCTGAATACTTATTCTCCTAATTCCTTGGTGAAATTAAATCTTGTGGATTTTCACATTATGTGTCTATGTAATTATTCCTTCAGTTCCGTCACTTAGATCTGCTATGGCATCTTTTGTTGACTTGTCATCTACTCTGTTGATGCTGAAGACATTTAGTAAAGCATCTTGTTGCATTTATGCATAGGAAAATGGTCCCTTATGAGGTAATTTCACACTAACTACTCAAACTGATAAA
Organism: Panthera pardus; assembly: GCF_024362965.1. Taxonomy (NCBI): domain Eukaryota; kingdom Metazoa; phylum Chordata; class Mammalia; order Carnivora; family Felidae; genus Panthera; species Panthera pardus. Next base: position 44,879,083 of record NW_026526710.1, on the reverse strand, counting down.
GCTCTAGTATAGTGTTATTGCTAATGGTTAGCAAATTAGCCAATAGCATGAGTCCTCAGTCCATATTAGTGCCCCAGTGTCAGAGGTTTGATTGTCTTCCATTTCTTTGTTTTTCTTCTGTTTTTTTAATGTTTACTTATTTTTGAGAGAGAGAGAGAGGCAGAGTGTGAGTGGAGGAGGGGCATAGAGAGGGGGACACAGAATCTGAAGCAGGCTGCAGGCTCTGAGCTGTCAGCACAGAGCCCAACGTGGGGCTCGAACTCACAACTGGTGAGATCATGACCTGAGCCAAAGTCGGACGCTTAACCGGCTGAGCCATCCAGGTGCCCTGATAGTCTTCCATTTCAGTGTCCTAATTGTTTAATGCATCTCAAATAATAATTATAATTAATCATTTTTCAGGCAGCCTAAATAAACTAGGCAATTAAGAACAGATGCATCCTTTGTTTGGCGGGTTATTCATAATGATGTCTAGTGATTTCAACATGGACATTTCAGCAGCGCTACACTGAGATTTGTAAGAATCACCTTACCTTTGGCATTCACGTTGTTTTTTTATAAGTACGTTATTTTGCATAGCCTTTCATACATACTTCTTCAGAAGTTTAGGAAATTTTATCTAGCTGCTGCAAACTCTGAGTCAAGTAGGACAAGGGCGTGCAGTGGGGGTGTGGGGGCATTTCTGTTTTCACATAATGAAACTGAGTTCACAGAGGTGAAGTGATTCACTCAGACTTGTAAGATTAAAAAGTGGCTGCATGTGGTCTGGATATTGTCTTCTGATTTCTGTCCATTGTACGGTCCTTTTCTTCCAGCCCTTGAGGTCAGTGCTTCTTATAAAGACTGGTTCAGATGAAGCATTTCATGTACCTTCAACTTCTCATACCCCACTTGCTAGTACTCTCTTACTTGTCTGGAGTATTAAAATTCGTGCTGCCAGTACATGTACATTTATTTGATCAGTCTTTTTTTTTCCCCCTCAAGAATGATTACAAAACCTTGCTCAGTTTCCTTGAGGTATTAGTAAGTGCACCTAGAAATCTTTTTTTCTACCCTTTTGGACTCTGGACATTCTACCCTAAATACTCCTATGCCATGAATATTTTCTACTCAAGAAATAGCAGTTCATTTCTATGGAGGGTGATAGAAGACGAATGTTGCCCTTGTGAAATAGCATCTTGGTTTTGCCAGACACAGTGGCCAACAGTTAATTCAACATAGATATGGAGATGATGCCTCTTGTTTGCCCCAATACTTGTGAAGTGAAGACCTAGTCTGTGAGAACACTAGGAAGAACCAGAACCAGAAGGCTGCATACAAATAAGTGATTTCATGGTTCTGGGGTTCCTGAGTGGCTCAGTTGGTTGAGTGTCCAACTTTGGCTCTGGTTGTGATCTTACAGTTTGTGAGTTAAAGCCCCGCATGGGGCTCTCTGCTTTCACCACAGAGCCTGCTTCAAATCCTCTGTCCCCCTTTCTCTGCCTCTCCCCCACTTTCACTCTTTCAAAAATAAATCAACATTTGAAAAGGGGAGATTTCATGGCTGAATAACGATACTTTTTTTTTTTTAATTTATCAATTGACTGTATATACCAGGTCCTTAATAAAATGGTGGGGCAAAAGTAGTAATATAGTGTTATAGGTAAGGAAATTCAGAGGTAAGCAGTTTTAACGTGATTTGCCCAAGGCATACTTAGCAAGTAGTGGTACCAAGAGTTGAACCCAGGTCTGTGTGATTTCCATTCCTCTGCTCTTCCTGATATACCATGCTGTCTTCATGGAGTGTGCCTGAAAATTCGGGTCAGTGAAGGACCAGCTCTGACAGGGATGACTCATTGAGCGACACTTTGGAGAAATTTAGATAGATAAGGAAGAAAGATGGATAAGAAGTATGTGTGTGGATTGACATGAGAGGAAGATTTTTATTGGAAATTAGTTCCCTAAAACGTACACTGATGGGGCCAAGTCTTGAAGGTCCTGGAGTGCCAGATTGAGGGATTGAGTTGGCTGATGAGGTGAGAGTTATACACAACTGGGAAGGAGAAGTAGGCAATTAGGGATTCTAGAGAGGACATTATGGATAAAGCTGACTTAAAAGGCCTTAAAAAGTAGGTGAATAATATTTTATGTGAAGTCAGTTATGTAATAGACATCATGGTGTCCTTCTCTGAGATTCCTTCCTCAATTACTCCTTGGATATCTACTCCTGGAAACCCCACACAATTCATAACTGTAGGAAAAGCTTAATCCATCTCTGGTTCTGGGAAGAGGCATCATAGTCCTCATCCTCTGACCGCAGTGGAACTCTTTGGAACAGTGAGCTCCAGTTTAAAGAAATACTGTTCCTCTCAATCTGTCTGTGTCTGCCCCCTTATTCCCCCTGCTCCCCTAGCTGCATCCCTTTTTCCTCCACAGTTCTCACGCTCCCCGGATGGGGAGGAAATAATGTCAAGGTTCTTGTTAGCCATCCATTTCCAGGAAGACTGGAGAGAAGAAAGGAAACCTGGATGCAGTTACTGAACAGCTGAATTAATATAATCCAGACCTTTTCCTATTCCGGGGCTTCTGGTCATGTTAGCTGATAAGCCCCATCGATTGTGTAAGGCAGCATGAGATGAGTTTTCTGTTATGGGCAGTGAGTTGCATCCCAGCTGATAGTGGGTTATACTGAAGGTCTCAGTCAGGATGGGAGCACAGACTTCATAACTTGGGAGAATGTCATTATGGCCAGAAAGGGGAACTATCAAGGTAGAGAAATGAAAGGTATTGCTTTGCTCAGAGGTTTGTGGTTTTCTGCCATGGGACCCGAGATAGTGGTCATCTCTGTGAGGTGGAGACTGTGTCACTTATTTATCCAGTACCCCCAGTGCCTAGCACAATGCCTGACAGATCCTGGCCATAACACTAGTTGACAGATGAAAGGAATGAATGAATGCGAACAATAGTTTGGAGATTTACTAACAAAGAGGAAATGAGGTCAAGGAGAGTATAATCTATTGCAGGGAATAATATGGAAATTAAAAGAAAAATGAAGTGCTTAGTAATTTAGAAAGGTAAAAATGAGATGATAGTGTGTGAATTGGTGGAAAGTATTTGGATAAAAGGAAATTTTAACGAGGCTGTAGATTCACACTGTTTTAGGCTATAAAAAACTGCCTTGGGAACAATTTCTGTATCCTTAATTTTTTTCTCTCTCTAAATGGACCATTTTTTTTTCCAAATGTGTTCCAAAATATTTTGATTTTCTTATAAGAATATATTATAAGATAGAACAGAAAGAAAAATTAAGGGCTTTTTCTAGGTCAGATCTTAATAGAAAATCACCATGGCAGTGATTGATGTTGCTATGTGCAGATTCTATCAAAGTGTTCCTGTAACTTGCCTAGGTGGGAAGTGAGGTGCTGTCATTAAAAACGCACAGTGTGCTTTCATAGGGACCTTGCTATGATCATCTCACTCCTGTGGCCTCTTTTCTTACAAAATAGGGATTCAAAAGTCTTTCGGAGTGTTAGATTTTTAAAAATTGAGAGAAAATTCATTCTCTGAGAAATTTTTTTCTGTAGTCCATTTGGAATGCTGTAACAGAATACCATAGACTGACTTATAAACAACAGAAATGTATTTCTCACTGTTCTGGAGGCTGGGAAGTCAGAGGTCAAGTCAGAGGTGAGGGCCTCCTTCCTGGTTCATAGACAGCTGTCTTATCCACTCTGTCCTTACATGGTGTAAGAGACAAAGGAACTCACCATTATTTTTTTTTTTTTTAATTTAAGGACACTAATCCCCTCATGGGGGCTCCACCCTCATGACCTAACCATCTCCTAAAAACGCCCCTTCCAAATGTCATGTATCAGGGAATAGGTTTCAACATAAGAATTTTGGGTGGCCACAAGTATTCAGTCTATGGCAAATTCCTAGCAGAAAACATACATTTTAGTACTTTTGAAAGAAATGATGATTATATAACACTAGATAACATGAAAAAGGGAGAAGAAACTTAAAAGGAAATTATCACTGTCAAATACCGGAGAATTTAGAATATCTTATTTGAGCTATTTTGTGTAGGTCATTCTGTCAACAAATTAGATGGTATTTATTGGTCCAAAGAGACATTTGCTTTCTCAGGGGCACCTGGCTGGCTCGATCGGTGGAGCATGACACTCTTGGTCTAGGGGTTGTGAGTTAAAGCCCCATGTTGGGTGTAGAGATTGCTTAAAAAAATAAAATCTTTAAAGCAAACAAACAAACAAAACAAAACAAAACAAAACAAAACCAACACAAAATGACATTTGCTTTCTCAGAATTTTGGACTTTTTTTTTTTTTTTTTTGGTTATACGTCTGGTTAGCTTAGAAAATGGTGTAAAGGGCTGTTTTTAAAGGTAAAGATTCCAGGAGCATCCGACTTCGGCTCAGGTCATGATCTCACAGTTTGTGGGTTCGAGCCACGTGTCAGGCTCTGTATTGGCAGCTCAGAGCCTGGAGCCTGCTTTGGATTCTGTGTCTCCCTCTCTCTCTGCCCCTTCCCCACTCGTACTCGCTCACTCGTGCGCTCTCTCTCTCTCTCTCAAAATAAACAACATTAAAAAAAGTAAAGATTCCATTGAATGGATGACTGTGTATGCCCATATATGTGTCTGATCGTAAATTTTTAATTAATTCTTAAAGGGAGCTCATCGAAATGTGGGGATTATTGAAGTCTCAGCTTCCCATGGAAATTTAATTATTTCACTATTCTGGAGAAGTCGTTGCTCTCACAGTCAAATTCCACTTTGGAAGGTATTGGCAGCAGTACAGCTCTCTGCGCCCCAAAGGAGGTAACACAATTTTAGACTTTAGTCACTGGGGACGGAGCCCAAATCCTCTCCGAAGGGGCTCCCTAGAAGAGGCCTGCTCAGCTGTTACGCTCACATCTTGAAGCTCTCTGCTGTCTCAGGACTTTTGCCAATTAATTCTGCCTTATACACCTTAGCTAGGCTTGGTGTGATTACTTCACAGGTGTCCTACTTGGCGGGGGGGGGGCGGCGGGGGGCAGGTATATACCTAACCTGTTAGAGCACTGGCTTTCAGATTGTTAGGACTGGGAAACATTGCCACAAATGTGTTTCACATTATGATTCTGTATTTACATATGTATGTGTGTATGTATGTATGTATGAATGTATGTGGGGACGTATACACACACACACACACACACACACACACACACACACACACACACACATATGTATATGTCACAAGACCATACACTTACTCTTGACTGTGATGTATTCCATTTTCCATTTCATTTCAGATGATACTAATAATCTTTTGTTATACCTGCACTTTGAAAAGCATTGCATTTACCCTGCATCCTAGGATAGAGGAGGTCCTCAGCCTCAGAGTCTCCAGAAATGTTTCTGTCTCTTTTCCAGCAGAAATGGGTCTCTGATGACTGGCTATGATGTGCCTACCAGTGTCCATGGTCCCTCTGTTAGTGTTAATACAATGCAAAATGTTCATAAGGCTTCTAACTGATTTTATGTATTGGAATAACTAACTTTATTTATTGGGCACTGTGTACAGATATGCCAGCGGTTTTGTGTGTGTATGTGTGAATTAGCACGTGTGTGCCTCATAGTCATCTGTTAGGCGTGAGCACTGTGATTGTATATGTATTTTACCAATGGAAGGAGAGGTTTATTATTCTGCCACAGAAGTAGCAGAGCAGGGACACTGTGCTTGATACCACATTATTCCAAAAATTCCGCTTTCTGACCTAATAATAGTTTTCTTATGAAACTCTAAGTGTCCTAAAAATGGGTAATAAGAAAGTTATGTAAATTATGATGACTGACATACAGAGTCATCATTCGGTTTTCATAGTTAATACTTTTGTGGCCAGAACTGGAGTCTTAATTGATGTCCATCTGTTTTACAAATCACTGGCCGGACTTGGATTAAGAAAAATCAAGTTTTGATATATTATTTTCAGTTTATGCTTATCAAAGACATCAAGGCCAACTTCTTTCACATATTCTTTTTTCTTTCACGTTTTTGTGATAATTACCACACTTAAAGTGTATTTGCTTAAGTTTTACATAGTTTTTTAAAATGCATGTAGTTATGTTTTGTTTGTGAATTTAAAATCTTGACAGCTGTGACTTAAAAGTATTAAAGTGATGGAAGTAAATTCTTTTTAAAAGAAAAATATCTGCATGTTAGGAATATGCCAGTTTGGACTCAAGGATGTTTTGAAAGGCAAATTATAATTTTCAGTGGAGTAGCTGTCACCTAGATCACACAATGGCAATCCCAAGGTCTGTCTGCAGGTAAAAGGGACAATAATCACATAATGTATAATGCCTAGTTGTTTCGAGTGAAAGATACATATGAAACCGGTATGTAAGAGGCTGATGTCATTAGAGATTATGGGTTGACCTATCCAGTGCGGGCTGCATGTGAAATTAGTTTACAGATTATGTATTTACTTTCAAATATAAGCAAAATGGAAGTTCAGATAGGCTTTGATTTGGACCACTGGCGTATCTGCGAGAACTGAGGAAATAGTGTGTGTTGAACGTGTGGCAAAGCTCGATGTATTTATTGTGCGTTTGTGTCTTTCTGTGGGAGGCAGCCTCGTTAACAATGGTGGTAATGCTACACCCAGCCTTGAGTTAGCTCCTTTAATTCAGGAATGCCATTGAAACATATTAAAATAACACTGGATATTATAGTTTGGCTGTCAAGGTTCTTTGGAGGGAGGCCAAATATATGAGAAATATATGTACATCTGATATTTTAGGCACACTTATTACACTGTACACATAGAGTTCTTGATGCATAATCTACGAAATAATACAAGTGATAAGATTATGAGACTCAGTTACAATTTAAAAAGTTTTCTAGAACCTAATTATATATTCTGGTGTGACCTATTAATTACCTTTATTTTAAAATTCACTTTAATTGTACATTTGACTATGGAAACAAAACAAAAAAGACTTGCTGAGAAATTTCATGATAACATCTGTAAAGTATATCCAAAGTGTAATAATGAGTTGCATAGATTTCCATTTAGTTGTTGGTGGCGTACTCACCATATTGTTTCACTGTGTCCTTTAATCATGTGTCCTGGGAACAATGGCAGTGTCCCAGGATGGCAGCTAACTCGGCATCAGTCACCTCTTTATCTTTTCATTCACAATCTGAAAAGTTTGTCACTGAGTGTTCTTTTAAGATTGTAAGTTACTAGGTCACAGTTTGGCTTTGCAAAATATTTGAGCGCCATCCTTTTCGGCCAGCATCATCATACACTTTGATGCCTAAGCACATAGAGCTTTGCGCTATATTAACCGTACGATCAGCTGAGTTCATGTGTATACATGAAGAGAAAGAGGAAATGTCACACATTTTTGTTCTTTTGTGAAATAATTTCTAATTGCACGTGAACTGAAATAGCCTTGACGGACAAAGCAGCAGGGCAGAGCTACCTCCAACCACTTTTTTTTTTTTTCAGATCTAGTTCTATCTGTGTGTTTGTAGAAGATTTTCTTTACTTGGCATTGCTGAAATGACTGTTGAAATCAGGCTTGGTGCTCTGTTAATTTATTATTTGCCTTAATAAAAAGTGGAATGAGCGTTATTTTGATAAGGTTATATAAAGTCCTAAGTGTATTTTTGAATACATACTGAATACTTTTATTGTTGTTCAGGAAAAGGTATTTTTCCTTTACCTTAGGGTCCTGCATTGTTGGTTGCTTCCCAAATTTTAGATAGGGCTATAATAACCTGTCACTATGGCCACCAGAATTTGAATTTGCTGTTATTAAGGGGAAGCTTATAAATTCCCAAGCCACTCAAAAGGAATCCATCAACTAAATCCGTAACTGCTCCTCTGGGAACTGGAGGAGAGCCCTGTAGATTTTAGTATTATTTTCTCCATATCAATTTGGTGGATTTGGGTGACTTGACAGGTATTTTTTTTTCTACACAAAAGAAGATGATTTAATAAGTAACATAGTACTTGTCTTTTTTTCTTTTTTTAATAATGCAGTTCCTCGTTAAGCTATCTCCCCTACTGCTGCTGGAATTCTTTACACAAGGAGGTCTTGTGTCTGTCTCCTGCAAAAGGACTCAGGATGGGCCTACATGGGCCCACAGTACCTTGAGGAGAAAGTCTAGCCACCTAACGTGGAAGGCCCTTTCTTGCACGATATGGCCCTGGAGCACACCTCTGTAGTTTCCTCGCTCCTTAGCCCGGACATTTTGGGCTCATTTGTGGAACTGTTACTGGTGGGTCCCGGCTATACCTTTTGGTCACATTGCTATATCTATGCTTGTGCTGATCTGCCTCTCCAGAACCTACTAGCTCCTTCTGCCCACCTTTCAATTCTAGAAAGTTGCTTTTCCTTTTTTTTTTTTTTAATATGAGATTTATTGTCAAATTGGTTTCCATACAATACCCAGTGCTCATCCCAACAGGTGCCCTCCTCACTGCCCATCACCCAGAAAGTTGCTTTTCTAGACTCACTTTGCAGTTCTGTCAGTATGGCCTCTGCCTATTCACATTTCTTCTATCTCCTGTGCCAAGTACAGCACACCCAATAATCTCTGAAATCAATGGTGGATATCACTCATTCTCTTTATTTCAGAGATTTGAAAACTGGAGAGATTTACCCAATAATAAGATTTTTTTTGAAAGGTAATTATTTGTAGACAAAGAGATTAGAAAACCTCTGACTGTGTTTTATATTTATGTGAGCACACCACATTTGCTTGAGTTCCAGTTACTGTTAGGGGGCTTTAGATGTGCTATTTAGCTTAATTATCCTAACAACCAGTTGGGGTACATTTTATACATATTTGAAAGGGATTTAGTAAACAGATTTAGAAAAAGCTAGAGAATTTGCACGAGCGCCCGGTTATTAATATGTGGAAGATTCCATGTTTTTTTCCAAAGGCTACATGCCATCGTCTTCAGGCTAGCATGTATACAATACTGAATTTTAAGGAAACGATTCATTTTGATTTTTTAAAATGTATTATGTAGTCATATTACCTCCCCCAATTATTTTATTTAAATTTTATTTCATATTCCCATTTGAGAACAATATATAATTGAACAAATAGTTAAGATTTCTTTAATTATTTTTTTTACTTGAGAGAGTGTATGCACGTGCACACGCACATGAGTGGGGGAATAGTAGGGGACAGAGAGAGAAAGAGAGAGAGAGAGAAAGAGAATGAGAATCTTAACCAGGCTCCATGCTGAGCATAGAGCCTGACACAGGGCTCGATCTAATGACCCTGGGATCCTGACCTGAGCCAAAAACAAGAGTCAGATGCTCAACCGACTGAGCTACCCAGGCATCCCTAGTTATAGATTTCTAAGGTCCATTTTTCTCAGAATGATGACAATCTTCAAAATAAAAATATTTGATCAGTTTTAAAAACATAGGCATCTAGGTATTTCCTCTAGGGTAACAGAATATGACCTTTTAACAATCTCTTTTTATTTAACGTGCACCGTTTTTCTGTCAGTCTGAGCAGCTCCAAGTGTTAGACAAGGCATTTGACCATAGATTCCATCTCTTTTCCTATAAAGTAGGAACGAACTTAAAGTAAGTTGTCATTTTTCCCTACTATTTTCAGTACAAACTTAAGAGAAAAGATTAAATTATCTCTCATATTTTCAATATCCCCCAAATATTTCTTAAATGTAAATGTGTGTAATTGATAAAGCAAGAGTTGTGAGCTCTAGGTTGTAAATGATACCCAAAATTTAGCCCCTTCAGTTTCCTGAGGATGGTAACAGTCCCTATTTTACATGCCTGTTAGGATGAGTAAATAAGTTAATATCTATAAAGTCCTTAAACCAATGCCCTCCACATAGTAAATGCTAAATAAATATTCGTGGTGATAACTTAGGATTTTTTTCTTCCACACCTTCTTTTTCAACATGAAACATTTTCAGAAATCAAGTCAATTTAGTAGTTATGTTAATACATTAATATATTAGGGTAAACAAGTCCACTTTAATAAAGGAAGCATTTGGGTTCACTTCCTCATTACTGACCCTTCTCAATGTATTTGTACTTAATCCTGGACCCCTTTTGAAGAAGAAAATTAATTTAAATATCATCTTTGAGTTTTACTGCCTTCCACCTCCTGTCTTCCCTGGAATCCTTGCTGGCAGATAATAGTCTTTGTATTCGATGTATTAATTGAGCAGCAGCAGCAGCTACTTTATTAATTCTAGGTACTTTGTAAATATTGGTTAAATGAATCAATGGCTGAATAGTAATGTACTGGGTTTCTGGCTTCTTGACCTTCAGAGAAAGGAACTTGAAGAGTTTTCTCCTCTGTGGTGTACTGAAACAGAAATGTTAAAGTAGAAGTCTCTCCCCTCCTCTTCTCCAACTAAAAAGTCCCTAATATTTGTGTAACAGCTGTGGCATTCTCCTGATAAAATGGACATAAAGGTATTAGAATATAAACCCTAGGTGGTTTTTTAAATAACTAATATTTGTATCTAACAGTGCCCTAAAATAATTATCTTAAAATTTCAGAACCAACCCAGTGAGTAGGCAGTGTCTGCTTCATAAAACTGAAGCTCAAAGGCATAGCAACTTGGCTAAAATACTGTATTGCACAGCCCTTTGGAGGCTAAACCAAGATTTGGATTGCATTCAAGTTTGGATTCAGTCCCTGGGCTGGTTCCCCACCCCCCCACTCCTTCCCCACTGAACTACAACCAATTACTTTATTTCGTTAAATGAGTCATATTTTAATCATTATTAGTCAGTGAGGTTGAAAAGACAAGAAGTATCGGAGAGATTAATGTAATCACTTAACTCCAAATTCTTGCCATCCTCTCTTTTAAATACCAAAATTTTGGAGTAGTAATGGTGGAGTAATAGTGAGTAAATATGGTAGTAGGTCAGAGTACTTAACCCTTTGAATTTGGAAAGAAGGTGGAAAAGCTTTCTGGAAATTTTCCCTTGGCCAATGTTTAGAAAAACAACCAGTTTCTCCTTTTGTTTGTTTTAAAATCAAGAACTTTTTGAAAGTGTAAAGACGCACAGTAACGAAATTTGGAAGCACATGCTTGGCCTGTGTTCTGAAAACCAGGATAAAGGGGGATGGTTTCTATTTTTCTGAGATTAGAGCCTCCTGTAAATTTTGGCAGCATTATTTTATTGTAATAAGATCAGTTCGCAGCACATTCAGGCTTATTTTGAATGAAAATTGAGTTAGACTAAAGAAACTCATGTTCCTCCAAATGAAAATGAGCAGATGTACAAAATGAACCTTAGAATTAATCTTGGATTTGCCCCTCCTTGCATGCACCATTTTACGGTAATATTGAAAGTGACAAGGTGGGGGAGCTGCTGCACATTTAGAGTGAAAAAAGTCAGGACAGATATATTTGGGGGGTTTCAAGGGAACAACCATATTAAGGAGACGAAATTGCCTTTTTGTTTAGAAATATGCAAAGAAAATATTCCTTTTCTAAAAGTCATTTTACCTTTAAGTTACTATTACATCATTTTTAAAACTGAGAAATCTTTGAATTTAACACAAGTTTTATCTCCCTGCCTGTTCTCTAACTGAATGCTGTCTATTATTTTAATCATGTTAATCTACTACTTAGTGTAAAATGCTGCTCTGTGGCTGCCCAAGAACAAAAGTGCTTTCTGTTCTTCCTTCTTCAGTGAACCGGCCTTCACATCGTGCGCGGTCCTGCAAACAGTTAGGGGTTTAATCCAAGCTGATCAATACATTTAGAACCCTTTATTTAGTGAGATCAATACAGTGTAATGAAGTCTGTGTTCCAGTTCCCTTCCAAGCATCACTGCCGGGCTAGGAAGGTGTCTGTTTTCCTGCTCTAAAGCACAGTCAGAATTATGTTTGAGGCTTTTTTTCTTATTACCCAGGACAGAGCAACACTTTGGAGCCCCCTCCAGACAAAGCTCCACGAAGCTCACTCCCCAATCTGTCCAAAGACATGTCCTCCAAAGTAATGCAGAAGGAGTGAAGAGAAACCATGTGATTCAGGAAAGAAATATCGGGTATCAGCAAAATACTGTTTCATTTAATATCTATGACTTAATCACATAAGATGATTGCTGCTAAATGGTTTTGGACTAAAATCTTCTGTTTTATGAAAGTATGCCCACAGGTTAGCAGCGTGGTTGTGGAAAGTATATGGATTATCTTAGCATTGGAGAAGTAATCTGTCAACTGTCATTTTAACATAGATTCATTTGTATGCAGCGTGAATAAAACAAATTGGAATCTATTGTACTTTCTTTTTGTATTTTATGCTTTGTTCAGGATTTGCTCTTAATGAAACTTTATACCACTTTCCATCTTAGTTTTAAAAGTCTCTATGTATTTGGAGTAGTGTTTTAGAGTATTTGGGGTATCAGTTTTCTAACACTTGCGTTGAGATAGGCAGAACTGAGACGTGAAAATCGATTCCTTATATAAGGTGCTAAAACACAGTTTGTCACCTTGTTAGCTATTGTATCTTCATACATGTTTTTTATGAACTCTCATCATCACGCAGAAATGTCTTAAGATTCTTTTTGCTGAAAAAATCTTATCTCAGTAGAGGTTGTCCTATTTATAAGAATTACTTATTTTTAGTAGAAGATAGTTAAATCATTAACATGAGACCCATTGAAGAATTTCTGTTTTTTAGTTTCTATTTAAGCATTGTAGGACAATGTTTATATTCTTAGGCAAGAATAAAGTACATGACTTCTGGTGTGCTAAAAAGAGTTCTGTTTAAGGAAGTTTGCAGGAAAAAAAAAAGAAAGTTTAGAGAAATCTCCTTATAAAGTGTTGATTTTAAAATTTACTTTTCAGTATCTTATAATTAGAAATCTTAACAGTAATCATTTTTAGTTAACCATATTTGTAAGATGGAAGGCTAGAATTCCAGACTTGGAAGGAATTTGGCACATGGCCTAGGCCCCTTTCTTCCATGAAGTTTGTTAATTAAAAAAATAAAAGAGAACTTAGCTAACTTAATTTATGATGACTTCACTAATAGAGTGATATGAGATTGTTAAAATACTCTCCTTAAGAAGAGACAGTGCAAAGATGAGTAGGAAACAAAAACATACTTGGAAAACAGGCAGCACCTTTGAGTACCTGGTGTGTAAAAACACTGTGGTGCAAATACAAATGCAAATAGTTGGGCTATCTGTGAGCTGTCTGCCAAATTGTGGTGCTGAGTGCAAACACAAACATCGAAGTATTAGGGACCCCTGAAGGAATGATTGCTTGTGCCTGTGTGGAGACTGGAAAAGCTCCCTGGAGGCATGGCAGTTGAGGTTGGCCTTAAAACTTAGGCATGAGGGGCGCCTCGGTGGCTCAGTCGGTTAAGCATCCCGACTTCGGCTCAGGTCATGATCTCACGGTTCGTGGGTTCGAGCTCCGCGTCAGGCTCTGTGCGGACAGCTCGGAGCCTGGAACCTGCTTCTGATTCTGTGTCTCCCTCTCTCTCTGCCCCTCCCCTGCTCACACTCTGTCTCTCAAAAATAAAGAAATGTAAAAAAAAAAAAAAATTTAAAACCTTAGACATGAATTAGATGAAACTAACTGGGATTTTCTGCTTGGCATTTGTTGGGCATGAGGTATCAGGAGGCCTAAGCTTTTCAAGATACAAGTAACTAGAAGATTACTGATCTTGTTACCTAAACTAAGGAAGCATGCAGACCAAAGGTCAAGAGTGATAAAGAAAGACCATCCTGCTCTTCTGGCACTTTTACTAATAGATCTGCTGAGCAAAGTGTGTATAATTTCTGCCCATCCTCATCTACACACCTCTGTGTATATCACTTGTGCCTTTCTTGCCCTCTGTCGCACTGTGTCCTGCTAACTTCTCTGCTTGTGACTGTTATAAAACCCAGGTCAAATGTTGTAGCTTTGTGTATCGCCACGGGAATAGGTGCTTTCATGCCCCCAGTCCAACCCTTTATGGTTTACCACACTAATGTGAGTGTGGTTTTATTTTATGGCACCATAGTGGCCTTGTTTTTCTTGGTAACCCTAATCTGAGGCACACAATCAATACTCAGATTTCTGTTGGATTGATGAAACAAAAAGAAGAAATTCTGATTGTTAGAAAAGTAACTAAGGGGAGGACACCTAACAGCTGTGACTTGCACATACCTAGAGGTGGAGAAGAGAAGAGGTTCGAGAATCTAAACTATAGTTAGAGTTGGCACTTTGAGGCCAGAATCTAGAGAAAAAAAAAGAATGCCCAGGACTGAATCATGGGACCCAAATGTGGAGCTGAAGGAGATTAGAGGGAAATCAGTACAACATAAGTTAAGGACAAAGAAGATCTCAAGAATTAAGGAATGGCCAAAGAGTTGAAACACTGCAGGGAAGCCAAGAAAAACGAGACATAATGAAAGGTTGCATTCGGTGAAGGCGCAGTCTTTGAGGCCCCTGAGAATAGTGTAAATAGAGTGGTTACGATGAAAATATGTGTTTCTTTAAGAAAACATTCACATGTTTTCACATGTCATTTGAAATGATGTGCTGGACAATTCCGTTTATTTAGGTGTTTTCTATTGACCCTTCACCCCTGAGTAACCAGAAGGCTGAGGATTTCTTGTGGTCGTTTTTAGTTGATTGAAAGCTGGTTATTGAGTAAAATATATTCTAAGTACTGGCTGTTAGGTAAAACTGCACAGAATAACATTAGTGTTTCACTGCGGTTTCCATGGATTTCTCTATTTGTCCTTGACTTGTAATGAGCCTGTTAGCTATCAGCTGACGTGGTGCCTGTGGGTACAGGTAGATTCCATGAGTGAAAGTTTACACTCGTGGCTGAAGGGGCTTTCTCTTGAGAAGGGCTGAAACCCTTGATAAATTTTAATTTTCTAATCAGGAAATTGTTCTCAAAGGAAATAACAACAATAAGACAAGTTCATGATAGTCTGGGTGATATCTGTGTCCAGGGATGACCTGTGTATGTTGTGTCTGAGTATTTCTTAAATACTGTTCTTTCACTTTTAGGTTACAATTTAGAACAGGATAGATGGGGTCGATGAAGTACCATAGGTTTTCCATCTGTCTTGGGCATAAATCATGCCTTGCTTTTATATCTATCTCTTTTATATTACTGCTCATCTGTCTTCTTTATTATGGTCGTGTCTCATCTTGTAAATACATACAGGCTGTCTAGCCATGTACTGTTGGATGAAATATCAATTTTGGTCATAAACAGGTGTATGTTTGTTTAATGCCTATGACTACATAACAGCAAAACTTTGGGAGAAGACTGATGCGTACAACTTATGTTTCAAAATCTGTATCTTTTATATTATTGAATATTCTGTCATTTCTTTGCTCAGATTCTCAACTAGTCATATTTTAAAGCATCCTGTGCAGATGAGTGCATGAGGGAGAGCAAGTTTAAGAAATATGTTGGGACTTTGCTATAGGCCAGATATGGCCTCTGAAAATGCTTGGGCCCTATACACACACACATACAACAGACATGTGTCTGTGTCTGTTGTTCCAATTGTGTGTGTGTGCATATGTGTGTGCGTGTGTGTGTGTGTGTGTGTGAGAGAGAGAGAGAGAGAGAGAGAGAGAGAGAGAGAGAGAGAGAGAGAGATTATTTAGCCAGAGTACTTAGGGATAATTAAAAAGAGTGGTTTTTCCTCACTTGGTTTATGAATCAGGTAATACACAAATTTGGCTGTGTGGAACAAGAACTTGAAATAACAATAACGTAGGAATAGAAATAGAAATAAGCTTCCTCTCACATGTGATCATTTGGAAGTCAGCACTCGGGGAAGGTAGGGTTGCTTTCTTCCATGAAGTTGTCCAGAGATCCAGGCTTCTTCTTTGCTACTGTTTTGCCTTCCTAGAGTGATGCTCTCATTTGCATTCCAAGATGGCTAACGGTCAAGTTCACAGTCCAAGCAGCTGAAAGGCAGAGAATGCCCCTTCTTTTTTAAAGGCATGATCTGGAAGTTGCACATATCACTCATCCTGGCGTCCCATTAGCCAAAGGTTTCTTAGGAGGCACAACAACCTAGAGGAAGGCAGGGAAATGAATTCTTTATTCTAAGCTTCAGTGTGCCCCGCTAAAAATTCTTTTGCTTTAGAAGAAGGTTGGAATGGATATTGGGTTACAGTTTTTGCCCTGAGGCACAAAAGAGTTAGTGTATATAAATAGTACATGCCATTTTCTATATTTACATTATTATAGATCATTTATTGAATGTCCACTCAATATTACTCAATACTAAGGCATTATTGAATGGCTTATAAATTATGCATAAGATATCTCTTTTAATTGGAAAACTTGATGATCTCAAATTCCAGAATTTTAATCTCTGAGGAATTTGGTTGTGTGGTAGATGGTACTTAATTACTGAAGGAGATTCAGTTGTTTCCTAGCAGGCTAAGGGTGGTCTGTGTCTGATTATGCCTTGAATATTGCTTTATTTATTCATTGATTTCACTTCTTTATTGAGCTCTCTTAAGTGGGGGTCCTGTGTCAGGCATGCATGACCTACACAATGAGTTGGACACAAATTCTAAGCATTAAAGCTTTTACACATGTGTGTACATCCCCTGTGAAAAGCTGACCTTGACAACAATGGCTGTACCTGGTAGAAATCGAGGGAAAATTGACCCAAAGTCTCTAACTTACTCACTCAGAATCTTCTCCATGCCATAATCCCTGAACATAATCCACTGTAGACCTCATTGCAATGGTGGGAAACTTTCTTGAGGGTTCAAATTCTTTACGTATGTTCCTTGGAGTGTTTTTGGTTTTGAATTTTCTGTTGATTATGAAGTTGCCCCCAGTGTTGTCGGTCATGTCAGGGAATAAGGAATATAACTTTATTCATGTCTGTTTAAAAAATGATTTTCTGGGGCACCTGGGTGGCTCAGTCAGTTAAGCATCCGACTTAGGCTCAGGTCATGATCTCACGGTTCATGAGTTTGAGCCCCACGTTGGGCCCTGTGCTGACAGCTCAGAGCCTGGAGCCTGCTTTGGATTCTGTGTCTCCTTCTCTCTCTCTGTCCCTACCCCGCTCGTGTTCTGTCTCTCTCTGTCTCAAAGATAAATAAACATTAAAAAATATTTTTAAAAAATAAAAATAAAAAGTGATTTTTAGGATTTGGAAAATTTCTTTTTTTAATATAAAATATTCTTTTAGCTAGTAATTATGCATATTCTCTTTTCTTAAGCAACTCAGATTTAAAAATTTTCCCATTTAATTAGACTGTAACTTTTGTCCTTTTGGAATGGTCTTTAAGAAGTAAAAAGCCAGGGAGCGGGGAGGCTCCTGGGTGGCTCAGTTGATTAAGCATCTGACTATTGATCTCGGCTCAGGTCATGATCTTGTAGTTTGTGAATTTGAGCCTCACATCGGGCTCTGTGCTGACAGTGTGGAGCCTGCTTGGGATTCTCTCTCTCCCTTTCTCTCTGCCCCTCCCCTGCTTTCACTCTCTCTCTCCCAAAATAAATAAATAAATATTTAAAAATATATTAAGAAGTAAAAAGCTGTGGTGCTTGGGTAGCTTAGTCAGTTGAGCATTTCACAACTCTTGATTTCAGCTCAGGTCATAATCCCAGGGCCTTGGGATTAAACCCCACATGGGGCTCTGTGTTGAGCATGGAGCCTACTTAAGTTTCTCTCTCTGCCTCTGCCCTTCTCCCTCGATTGCACACTCTCTCTATTAAAAAAATGTTTTTAATAGTAAAAAGCTCATTGTAATACACATTAATGGATACATCAATAACCATTAATGTATACTGGCTAAACCTTCCTTAGGTACACTCTTTGTGTTTTATTCTTAAAATACCAAACACAGCAAAACCTAGAGTGACCTTCATACTACTCACGACCTAAAGTCGGAGCGCACATACACACACACACACGTACACACACACACACACACACACACACAAACTACTCATCCAACCTTAAATGCATAAAGCAACAAGAGAACACTGGTTCACCCACGTTTGTTTGTTTGTTTGTTTGTTTGTTTGTTTGTTTTCCCTGTAATTCTTTAGTGAGAACTTTGGAACTTGTTTTATTTATTTATTTATTTATTTATTTATTTATTTATGTTTTTTTCTTTAATGTTCATTTATTTTTGACAGGGCTAGAGCACAAGTGGGGGAGGGGGAGAGAGAGGGGGAGACACAGAATCCAAAGCAGACTCCAGGCTCTGAACTGTCAGCACAGAGCCTGTCGTGGGACTCAAACCCATGAACCATGAGATCATGACCTGAGCCAAAGTCGGATGCTTAACCAACTGAGCTGCCCGGGTGCCCCTATTTATTTATTTATAAAGTTTTTTATTTGAGAGAGAGAGTGAGAGACAGAAACAGAGAGGGCACAAATGGGGGTGGGGAGAGGCAGAGAAAGAGGGAGAGAGAGAATCCCAAGCAGGCTCCACTCTCTCAGCTTAGAGCCTGACAAGGGGCTCAATCCCATGAACCGTGACATCATGACCTAAGTCGAAACCAAGAGTCAGACGCTTAACTGACTGAGCCACCCAAGTGCTCTGGAACTTGTTTTATTTTTTAACAGTTCCTTTGAAATAGGTTGATCATTTTCTTTGATTAGAAGAATTGGGACTAATGTTAGTATTATTAAAAATCATGTATAATAATGGTGCCTGGCTAACTCAGTCTGAAGAGCATGGGATTCTTGGTATTGGGGTCATGAGTTCAAGCCCCATGTTGAGTGTAGAGATTACTAAAAGAATAAATAATCTTTAAAAAAATAATGTATAATAGCAGATGGAAAACTTTACTTGTCTGTAAATACATGTCAGGACATGTGGCACAATCAGCACCTCTTCCTAATCCCTTTTTCCCTCTTGCACTTCTGTCCTTTTTCTTACTCTTCTTCCAACCTCAGTCTACTCCTGTGTCCTTTTAACAGAGAGGTGTGTGAATATTAATAATCATACAGACAGCTCTTGAAAGACTTTGTTTCATGACGTGGGTAGAATCATATCATTGGGAAAAAAACAAAACTCAACAGACAAAAAAACAAAAAAGGAAAATGTCTGTGTTGCCCCAGACTTGGCAGGAGGGCAGATAAGGTTTAAATAAGGATGGAGATGTCACATCGCTATTCTTTGTTTTTTGTTTTTTTTTTAATAAGTCAAACAAAGTGCTTAGGTTGATATATATGAAAGCCCTTAAACTCTATCTCCTCCCCCCAGGATTGCATATATTAGTTAGATGACAGGTGGCCTAACCTGCTAGAAAGCAGTAATCTCAGAGTCTGGAAACTTGGGTTTCTGGGTCAGCTCAGGTACTAACTTCAGTATAATCTTACCATGGCGTGTACTCTCTGTGGGAGCCTGTTTCCTCATTTGTAAAATGCAGGGTTTGCACTGTGTGGTTACTAAGATTCCTCTCAGGTCTGTGATTATCATTTTACTGGTCATTTCAATCTTAAAAATAACACAAAATAAAACAAAAAAAAATCAGCATTTTTTAAAGCCATGTCGTACAAAAGCAGGATTTGTGCACAAGTCTGTGTGATTCATCTTAAGGCTGCATAACTTTCTTGATTAAACTCTCCATGGATAAATTTGGTGACCTACTGATGTTAAGCCTCAGTCCCGGGGTTTCAGCACGGAGCCCTTTGTTGATAGTGTATTCTAGGAGCACTTCCATAGAGTCTCCTCGAAACAGCTCACAAGTGAAGCCTGCTGGATGAGCTCAGTGCACGCAGCCCTGCGGTTGCAAAGAAGGGCCAGCTGGCCAGCCTGGAAGGGATATCTCTGACTCTCTGACCTGCTGGTTGTGAACATTTGTCCCAGTTGTGGGTTTGTTTTTTTTTTTTTTTTTTGGTCCATATTCCCCTCAGATCACATGTCTAGGCATATGGACATAGTTTACTTAATTTGAGATTGGTATTTCCAGTTTCAATTAATCTTGTTTAGACCAATTTAGTTTTTACAAATAGGTAAATGGATTTCTCTCTGTGTGTCATCGCTTCCCCTTTTGTCAGTAACAATCAATTTTAATTTCAGGGGAGTATTAAATATCAGCATGAAAAACCTGAATAAGATAAACATGCCACTTTTCAAACTTCAAAAGTTAGAAGATTAATTTCAAATACACTATAATTGGTACAGCAGGGAGAGTACCAAAACCAGATTGTGAGAGATGAAGCCGCTTAATGAACCCTACTCCACCTACAAAAGAGTGTTGACTCTTTCTTGTAACTCAGTTACCTTTAGTAAGGTCTGGTTTGGTTCATGAGTCAGGAGTTCAGACTTGGAGTCACTCAAACATTGAGTGTCGACTGTCACAGGGGTTCTGTGCTCAGGATCAAAGACAAAGAGGGAAAGAGCGTGAAAACTCTTTTAATAAGAGAGAGAGTTGTTTGAAGAAAGTGTGTAACATGCAGTCTTTGTTATTATTGGGTTTTATAGAAAAACTTTGAATGTCAATGGCGTTTGGTATCATCTTGGTTACCACTCTGACCTTTTGGGAGTTCTTTCTAAAATAGGCCCATGGCTGATCATTCACTCCCCACTTAAAATCATGCAGTGATAAGGAACTCACTCCCTACTGAGATCAGAAAATAAGTTCAAGCCATTTCTATAATTTAAAAAATAATGCAAATATATCATCTATTATCATTCTTCTAGATGCCCAGGTTTCAGAGTCATCTAGTCCAAAAATTCTTTGATTATTAAACTCTCTCAGTAGTGATCTCTCCCGAATAACTCTTCCTTTGTAGGCTAGCAATCTTGGGTCATTTGGATTAAAAAATAAGTAAGATTTCAAAAAAGTTTACCTAGTGAAGACTTTTGCTTGGATTTCTCAACTTGGGCATTATTGACATTTTGAACAAGATAATTCTTTGATGGGTAGGACTGTCCTGGGCATTGGTGTTTAGCAACATCCCCAACCTCTACCCTTGAGATGCCCCAATTGTGATAATCAAAAATATCTCCAAAGATTACCAAAAGTTAGCTGGAGGGCAGAGTCACCCACATTTGGGAACCATAGCTTCAAGTAAACAATCGTTATCACCATTTAATACCAGAAATATTATAGTAAAGGCTAAGCCCTCTGAAAGAGGAATAGGGATGGAAACTAATAAAAATGCAATATTGACTTTTATGAGATTTATCGAATTCAGTTGTTTTCGTGATACATGTTTGACAGATCCAGACCACATTGTACAAGGCGAGATGGAGTTCAGATGTCCCTCTTGTTTTGTCACTTAAGAAGGGTCATTGTAGGAGTGCCTGGGTGGCTCAGTTGCTTGAGCATCTGACTCTTGGTTTCCATCAGGTCGTGATCTCGTGGTTTTGTGGGTTTGAGCCCCATGTCGGGATCTGCACTGGCAGCACTGAGATTGCTTGGGATTCTCTCTCTCTCCCTCTCTCTGCCCCTCCTCCACTCATGCTGTCTCTGTTTCTCAAAATACATAAACTTAAAAAAAAAGTCATTGTAAACATTCAAATTCACTTAGGCGTGCTTGTGTAAATGGAAGTAAACATTTTTAACAGCAGTTACTTGACTCTGAAATATCCTGGGCAAACTGGAAAGCTGGCCAGTAAATTGGTTATTGTGATTCTGGTGTGGTTCTAATGAGAGCTGTAGACTGACTCCCTGGTGACCATCAACATGATGCAGCCAGAGGCCCTGATACCAGGAAATTCTCTGAGAAAGATACGAGTGACTGTTGGGAAGCTTTGTCACCAACTGGTGAGAAATCCTGGCCTGTGTTTGAAAATCCTTAGGTGTTGACTAATTTGATTTCCTCTCCCAAGTCACTGATGGGAGCTGAAGTGGTCACCCCCAGATGAGCATGATGATTCACATTAAGGACCTTCCTGTGTCTTCCACTTTAGAGGGTGTGAAGAATAGGGCAGGAATTAGAATGATATGAATCATGCCCCCTTCTCCCATGGCATTTTTAATGGAAATGACCTGTGGCACATTGTTTGTAGGGAGATCTTTGCCAGGAACTTCCTCTAAGATCTTCCAGCCGTAATTCCCATATAGGAGCCAAGCACTCTATGTAACCCCAGTTTTTTCCAGGATATCAATTTTAATCCCAGGCTTCAAGTAGAGGCTGAAAATTCCTGGCACACGTAGGTTCTTGACTCAGTGAGTTTTAACAAATAAGATACATTCTCCAGGAGCGACAGTGGGGGGGGGGGGGGGGGGCGGGGCGGGGAATGGCACTGTCCCCTTAGACATCATCACTTTGAGTCATCGTTTAGGACGACCTGTTATTCTTAGGGATTTGTCGTATCCCTCAGCTGGACTGGGCAAGAAAATGGTTGAGAACCACTAAGGGCTGAGACATTTTTGACAGACAGGAGCTAACCTTAACACTGTTCATTGTAAGATATTTTCCAAATATTTGCTTTCCTTTATGAAGGCAGCCTACAATTTAGAGGGAAAGTATTCCATTGATATTTTTAGAAGACTAGAAGACGGACAGACTGAGCCAAAGGTTACAATGTGCCTAAGGTCATGGCATATTAATAACAGACTCAAGACCTCAAAATTTAGAAGCCGCATAACTAAAACCTCTCATGACATAGTAACCCAAGTATTTTACTGACACCAAATCCAGATAATGTCAGTGCTGAACTATAGCTTGATAGGGGAGCCATTAGTAAAAACATCTGTGACAGCGCCATGGCATAGAAGCTAAAGCAGAAGAACACAGTTTAAGTGAAACAAAAGCCCATTTTATTGCTCCTCGGTTGTCAATTAAACTTAAAAACAAGTTCATATAAAAACTTAAATAATCCAGATATAAAATACTTAATCACTTACATATATTTTTTTATTGAACACAGTGTTTCTGTACAAATTGTATGTTGGAGAATCAGTGGAAAAAATAATTAGTGGGTAAATAAACAGACCTGGAATAAATTGGAAATATTTTTGGATCTGGCTCTCTTACCCACCAAACGTCTTAATTGTTGGAGCAGAGGATGACAGTACTAAATACTATGAAACCTGATCTGTTTCCAAATGACTGCTCTTGTTTTACATAGTCTTTTTCCTTTTTCCTTTTCAATATACTGTCATTTTTCCTTAGGTGTTTTTTTTTAAGAGGAGGAAAATGCATATCTTCATTATGCTCCTTTGGGATTTGTACAAAGGACTCAGTCTCCTATGGAAGGTAACTTTGTATACATTAGAAGTCATCATTAGAAGCATGAGGGGAATATATAGCAGTAGTTTTCCGTGTTCCCCATCTTTTTTTCAGAGCTGATTGAAAGTTACTTTGAAAAACCATGCTCAATTTATACAGTGTTCCAAGGAAGAAGATTCCATATAAATGCCTACAGTAAAAATGTTTCATTCCCAGTAGCTATGAAGTTCTTTCTAATGTCTAAATTTAAGTCATTCACATTTTGTTTATGCCTAATATCTCTCTCTGTTACCTTCCCTTCCTTCTTAGGCAGCCTCAGGCAGCAGAGAATATTTGTGGCCCATCTTTGGTAAACACATACTTTTTCTTTCTTCCTTCCTTCCTTCCTTCCTTCCTTCCTTCCTTTCTTTCTTTCTTTCTTTCTTCCTTTCTTTCTCTTTCTTTCTTTTTCTTTCTCTCTTTCTTTCTCTCTCTATCTCCCTTTCTTTCTTTCTTTCTTTCTTTCTTTCTTTCTTTCTTTCTTTCTTTCTTTCTATCACAGGATATTGACACTTCTGCATTCCAGGCAATTATGTATGTATTTAACTGTGCTGTTCAGTGATATAGTCTGTAGCCACATGTGACTATGGAGCATTTATAATGTGGCTGCTCCAGATTTTGAAGACTGAGTACAAAAAATGAATATAAAATGTCTCCTCTTTACATTGATTACTAATTGGAATGATATTTTGGATATATTGGGTTAAATATCATATGCTATTTAAATTTTTTTTAATGTTTATTTACTTTAGAGAGAGAGAGAGCACAAGCAGGGGAGGGGCAGAGAGAGAGGGAGACACAGAATCCGAAGCAGGCTCCAGGCTCTGAGCTGTCAGCACAGAGCCCGACGTGGGGCCCGAACCCACAAACCGTGAGATCATGACCTGAGCCAAAGTCGGACAATTAACCGACTGAGCCACCTAGGCACCCTAAATATAATATACTATTTAAATTAAGTTCACCTATTTCTTTTTACCATTTTAAACTGGCTGCTGGAAACTTTAAAATTACACGTGCAACTCACATAATATTCCCATTGGGTAGCACAGCTCTAGACTGTGTGTGGTTTCTTTGTACCTTAGCACCCAGATTCGGTGCATTACTCAAGACCTGATAAATACAGGTGGTGTTGAAAGAATACTTTCTTCATGTTCTATGACTACTTCTCTGTACTTTTACCCACACCTCTAGCAGTCTTAAATTTTAACACAAAAAAAGATGCATATATTTGTGCAGTTTTTTGTTGTTCATTCTGCAGATTTGGCCTCCCTGATTTTCTTTCCTGGGTTGTCTCTGTGCCATTGACTTTTCTTCCTTAAGGGAATTAGTGGACACACTTTGAATGGCTGTGTCTTGTTTGCTTGCCAGACTGCAGAGATAAGGGGTCCTAAAGTGTGGGCTTTGATCTGCATGTTTGAGGTTTCTTTTTTTTTGATCTACTTGTTTGAATTTGTAAACCTACTACTTTGAATGTGGGCAAGGATTCTCAGGAAGTTGTTTTTTTTTTTTCCTTCTCCTCCTTTTAAAATAAATCCTGAGTTACAAATTGGAGAACATTTACTTCATGGAAGTAAAGGTTGTTGAATACTAAAAGATGACCAAATGAACACTACAATTTAGTCTTAAGAAACTTTCTTTTCTTTTTTTTTTAACCAGACTGGTAATTTCTTTTAAGAGTGTTTGCAGCTTTAGTGGAGTTTTCCATAAACTTTGCAGCCTTTTGTGGAATCCATCACCTTGGTGCCTCCTTCAAAGGAATTTGGGTCTGGCCTCTCACTGGCCATTTGGTGTCCTTTCTGCTGAGGGCTGTGTGGAAGACTTTTCTTCTCATTAAGATCACAGTGTGGAATTCTGCAGGCCGAGACATCCCTGACCCATTTGAGGACAGCGAGTGCAGAAAGTCAGGTTTTACTTTGGATCAGCGCATTTGTCTGTGACTACGGGGCTGAAATATGAAACAAACCAGCTCTGGAGACACGGCGTCTTGCATGCATAGTGGAAGAGATTAGACAAGTGGTCGGGTAGTGACACAGACATGATTCATGCTCTATCTACTGATGACGAAACTTTCCAAATACTTTCAGTGTACTGATAGTACATTTCTTAGATGCTAAAAATATCTAACTCTTAACAGCCAATTGTCAGGCTCATTGTCTGTTACCCTTAAATGCTAAGGTCAAACTGTCCTTCTAGTTTTGTAGGTATGAAAATATGTATGTGTGACAGAGGCTGGGAAGGCAAATACGTAAAACATAAGCATACACTTGTAAAACCCGGTTAGCTTAGAATTTTAAAAGTACTCACTATGAATGCACTTAAGCTATTGACACTTGTTCAGTGTGGAACAGAATCACAGAACTTTAGGTCTGGGGGCAAAAACTCGAGAGCTCATCTCTTTCAAGCTCTTCCTCTTTCCATGTTGCTTATTAGTAAGCTGGGTTTAAAGAAAGTTAATGCGTACAGGGAGCCTGGGTGGCTCAGTCGGTTAAGCGTCAGACTCTTGATTTTGGCTCCGGTCATGACCTCATGGTCTTGGGATCAAGTCCTGCCTGAAAATTCTCTCTCCCTCTCCCTCTTACCACCCTTCCCCCCCTGCCCCTCTCCACTCACGTGCATTCTCTCTTCTCTAAAAATAAAGAATGAAATAAAAATAAAGAAAGTAAACGCCTTTTTCACTTCTCTATGCTAAGGAACAGCACAGGTTAAGCCAAAATTTGAATCTCTAACATTGAAGTATAGTGCTCTGCCTGCATTTGACTGTTCTCATTCAAAAAGTTGCAGGCGGACCAAGACATCTAAGAACTCAGTGGTTTTAATTTCAAAGAAACAACACCTGCCTCTCTGATCCTCAGTTACTTCATTTATGAAAAGATAGATCTTGGTTGGATGATTCCGGAGATTCTTTTTGCTCACACAAATTATAGCACAGAGTTGCTTCTTTTTTTAAGGTGGACAGTGTTATTACCTCAAACACATATGCTTTTAATCTTCAAAAAAGCAACTTCTATTTCAAGGTTATGTTAAGTAACATCCAAAATCCAGATGAAACCAAAGAGAAAAGAAGGAATGTGAGATTGGGCCGCTGGGGTGGGGGGGAGTGGCACACGTACACATGCGCGTGCGACTAACACGCTCTGACACGTCTCCATCTAGGTCAGCAGGCGGGCTCCAGGAGGGAGGGTGAGGCTGAGGCCAACCTGCCGAGGCTTTGAGATTTGATAATAGAAGTCCTGCTCCGCTGTTTTCTTCCCAGGCGGTGTTTGCCTTGCCTGTTTTCCAAGGCCTGTAAGTAGGCCAGGCAGGGGAGCCACTGAAGGTCAGCCTTGGGAACTGATAGGAGAATTGATAAGAACTCTCTTCCCCTTACAAAATGAAGCAAGAAGGCCCACCTTCTGGGACTCTGCCCAGACTGTCAGATGGGCATGCTCTTTCTTTATCATCCTCTTTAATTTCTCTGCCACACTAACCCAGTTCAGCCTGACTTACCTGAAGTTCTTCTGCTTCTACGAAATCTACTTGGAGACAGTGTGGCCAGGTGAAGAGAAGTCACAGTTTGGAGAATAGCGATTGGGGTTCCATAGCCAGCTTTGTCCTATGCAGCTGGATACCTTTGACCAAGTCTAGCCACCTCCCTCTGGCCTCAGTTTCCACTGCAGCCTGCATAAGCATAGACATGGCTCCCATAGAACTCTTGGTACAGTAAAGAACACATTCAGCTTAGCACTTAGACTTTGCACATTTACTTCATGTTTGTCACTGTCCTTTTGACAGCAGAAGGGCATCGTCAGACTACCTTTAGGTACCTCGAGAGCATTACATTCATTATCCCTGTCCTGATAACCTCCTGTTGCTTCGGGAGATCGGCCCACCAGCTTGTAGAGCAGAGTCATTATTTTAGGATTGGGGAACAAAGGCGAAGGTTTATTTATTCTCAAGAAATAATTGACGCTGTGAAAGAGTGTGGCTGGTTGGGAGTCCCACGTAGGGAAACATGTTTTTATGTTAGTCTTTGGCTGGAACTAAAACAGAGTAGAATTAACCAGAGGACAGTGCTACACAGTGGAGATAATGGCAGAAGTCCCCAGTGTAATTAGTACAGTGTGAACGTCGTCTTATTTTATATGTTAACATGGGTGGCAGCAAGTCCATAATTCAGGAAGGGAATAAACTCCTAAGTGTGTCAGGTTTATTGCCTTTTGCCTCTTATCTCAAGAAAGGACACCATATGGCCCTGTATTTGTATACTCTTGCCATGACAATTCCTTCTGTCAAAAATGATTTTCTCCAGAAGTATGGTATGTAAATTCTTGGCTGATCATTCAAAAAAGGAAGGGAATTGCATTTGTTAACCAGCATTTTTCAAAATACTGTTTTGACATATGAAAAGAATTAATGACTCCCTCTAAGTGTTGGCACCATTTCTGTGGTTTTAATGATAATAAGACATAAAACATAATTTTATAAGCAGTAGAGGAAGCTTTCCTCCTGATCTTCTGATTATCTAGACATGGAAGTTTTTTGTTTTTTGTTTTTCCTCCCAGAGTTTCATATTCCAAAGTAGTAGGGAAAAGTGTCCAGGAGATTTTGACACCAGTTATTTGTGAAATACACAAATTTGTGTATTTGTGTTTCACAAATATTTGTATTTGTGAAATACACCTTGAAGCTAAGACTTAGTTCTGTCTAGAATGATACTGAAATCTGCAATAATAAATCACTTCCCAGTTCTTAAGAATAACAGTCCAAAGTGTCTCATTTGTATGGTTGTTCCATGTCTAACTTATATGTTGTTTTGTTCATTACTATAATCCTTGAAAGGGGATGTGCCAATATATTCCACTTTAAGTTTTCCTTATGCTCGGTGAGCCTTTTTCCTTAAATGTTTCATGAACTGTGTAAGGAAGAAGAAAGCATGACCCTTTACTTCTAAATATGTGGGAATATAGGAATTTTCCAACTTAAAACTAGATGGCATTCCATTTTTTTTTTTGTCAGTTCTTTGTAAAAGAAGTTTTACGACTTCTTTTCTGTCATAACAGTGTTAAAAACTAAAAGAAAAAGAAAGGTGACTTAGGGTCACAGGCTAGTCAGTCTACCAAAACTGTATGTATTTGGGAGCATAGTAATTTTGTTTCTGTTGCAAAGTTTCTTAATTTGTATCGAGCATTTCAAGAATGAAATCTTCTCTTTTGCTCCTTACTAGCTCCGTTAATAGGAGTTTGTAGATACAGTATTTATGTCATTAGTTATCTAATTATTTGGCCATCACACGGTGGCCATGGTTCAGAAGCTGGTTTAATAAGATTAATCATAATGCTTTTAGTACTGGAGAAGGTGCTGTCACGTTGTCAAAGTATTATTCAATGTTTAATGTTCTGAACAAAGCCTGTTGAGGTATGAATGGATTTGGGTTTTTTTTTTGTTTTATTTTTTTTATTCTGCCTTTCTTGACCAGTCAGGTAAATGGAATTCTACAGACCAAGAGAGAAGAGAGGGAAGCTCTTTTTTGTTTGTTTGTTTGTTTAGACATTACTCCGCCTTCCAGTTAAGGTGAAGAAAATTTGGGAAAATCTGTTCTAATCTAACTGTGACCTTGTCTTTTTATAGAAGTACCTCTGGTGTTTTCACAAAGCAGAGCGTACATCTATAGAAAGTGGCTAGTTAAAACCTTCTGATAAGTCAGTGCCTAATGTACAGTGTTATCAGAGAATAAACTAGAGTTTGTCATTTTGTAATTGAGGTGTGTGTATATCGGGCACGCATAAATGCATTTTGAGGACTTAGAATAAACTTGATTTTCTGGAATTCCTTATGGGGCAAGAGTAGTGTTTGACTGTTAAAGGGACACAAATGTGTCTTTGAGCAGCTGCTTGATTAAAAGCTGAGCCCCAGTCTGTCAGAGTGAGTTAGAATTGGCCAGGACTCAAGTGTATGTGATTGCATTTCATCTATTTGCTATCTCAACAGATGGATCTGTTTCTTAGAATATTTGCAGTTTGTCCTTCAGCAATGACTAGCTATACCAATGACTGTAGATTCTATTGACCAGAGTTAATGATGCTTTTCCATAGATGTTATGTTTCCCATAGTAGTTTTTAAATTTATGGATCAAATAAACAACTGAGAGTTTTCAGCACTTTTTCAGATCTTTGGAAGTTGTCTCCAAAGCCTGATCCAAGGAAAATGAGGCCATTTATCTTTCCAGAGGTTTCCATGCCCTCTCAACACCTATGTGTTAATGGGATAAGTAAGAGTGCTTTTCGCTTCTTGGAACCTAGCAGGCTATCAAATGGAGAGGGGAAAAAATGGAAAGGTTACTGCTTCCTCTGTCTATCGGGTTTTATTATGGAAACTGTTCACCAGATAATTGGGTTTAATTTGTAACAGAGGGGAAGATTTGTATTGTAAACAAGAAAGTTCTTTGAAGATAAATCTTGTCAATAGCTGTTGGAAGGATGCTGGAGGAAGCCTTGATTTTTTTTTTTTTTTTTTAGTGGCCTGGAGTGGGTGTTTTTCTTTCTTTCTTGTTTTTTATTTTTTACTTATTTTTAAGGTTTTTTTTCCCCTTTTCTTCCTTTTTGCTAGACTCCAATGTGTTAGTGGGGCCGGAAGGTGATAATTAGTAGTCCTCACCTGATCTTTCTTTTGCAAGCTAGCTAATTAAAATCCATAAAAACTTTTACTTTTTCTTTTTGTTTTTCCCAAAGGGAACCATAACTTCTTTTGACAGCCGCCTTTCCCAATGTTTGTAGTCTTCTTCCCACACTCTTTGTTTTATTGACTGCTTCTTTATATAAATGAGAAGAACTCTTAACGTGCTATTTGTAAGTCCTCAAATTAGGGGAATTAGTCCTACTTGTAAATGCCAAGTTTGTACCAATATTATTCAGTAATATAGCATAGCACATGTATGATACTCCTATTAAGTCATTCATTTTTTTTTTTACATTGGGCTTTTTCTTATTTAGTCTTGTGTCATTTTAAGTGTCCTAGGGAACAGTATTCCTACAATCTTTTGTATTACAGTATACCACGGATTCAGTGGTTTCTATATCCATCCATCTCTCTTTCTATATTCGTGATATCACACAAGAATCAACAAATCTTTCAACATTTCAAACTCAATATCAGTATGTTTTGGGTATGGTTTGTTATAGATCTAGGTTCATTTTTTAGTTTTAGGCACCTGGCTTCAGATATGTTATTCTTGATAAACTTCAATTTTATAGTCTAAAATGATGCTAGGTTTTTATAAGATATTACAACAGCAAATGTACTATAGTGGTACATTCTAGTGTTGCCTACTTTCAATTGTCAAACTTTTTTTCACATTTTTCAGTTTTATTGGTTCCACATTTTCATCATCAAAGACAATATTCATCATAGAACTGGTAATGAATGTTTAGTTTGTGTGTTTGTGTGTGTGTGTGTGTGTATTTTCTAATCAGCTGGGTTGCTTCTTTGTACATAATTTTGATTTTTGTGCTTATATCCAAAATAATTTTAACTAAACATTTGTGTCACTAGATAAAGTAAAAATATAATTATTTCATGCTACCTGTAATATAAATAACACAATTAGAGATGCTAAGTCCAAATTATAAATTATTTTAAGTACTTGAATTTGATTTTTTTAATGCTGATAAATGATACCGTTATATAGGAAAATAGTTTTAAAAATAACAGTTTACTTTAGCCAGAAAAAAAAAGAGTCTATTAAATGAGACAGAGGCTGGGAAACTCGGAAACTCGGAAGCTCATCTTGTGGACTTCCTCCTTGTTTAATAGTTACATGTGACATTATTTTTTTTTTTAATCTATAAATTTATAACTGAGGTGAGTAATTCCTATAGATAATTTTTTTCCTCTGGTGAAAAAATAAGTTTAAACCATCTATCTTGGAGGAAAAAGGACCATGATAAACTGATGCCCATAAGATACATATAACTAACACTTTCCTACCCGACATTTGCTGATGGTGACTGATGGCAGGAAATAAAAATTTTCAATGATCATGTTCCAAATCTCAGAGCAGAGAACTTGTGAATAGCCCCGTGAGTGAAGTAACATTATGAATATTATTAAAGAGCATGTATTCTACTCATTTCCTATCTATTACAACCTGAAGTTATTGCTTTTACAATAAATTCTTAATTAGCACTAATCCACATAGTGGAATGTTATTGTTGTTGTTGTTGTTGTTGTTGTTGTTGTTGTTGTTGTTGTTTTTTCTGGTGAGGTCATGAAGGTGTTTACCAGTAATCCATTTATATTCAAGCTTCGTTTTTAAACATCTTTAAAAATATGATAGGATACTTTGGCTATAATAACACCGTTAATGAATGTGATGTATTTTTAATTAAGGACTCTTCATTGACCTGGGTGCATATTTTTCTGAATTTGAATTTTTATTTTAGAGTTATGGCCATGCCCCATAGGCCATGCCCCAGAAATTAGAAGAGAGGGAAAAAGGTTTGTTGAATGACTGATATAAATTTGCTCTGTTGTCAGATTGAACTTTTCTTCTAAGACTGGAGTAAAAAAAATAATTTTTATACTTTAAATGTATGTAATTGATGGGCTCTGTTTAAGAGTTTACTGTATTTCTTCTGATGAAAAGCTTATTTTGAAAAGGATACAATGAATTTGGAATTATTCCAGAACTCTCTCAAGTTCATACTTAATAATTTGCTTCATTCAGATTTTTTTTTGATTGGCGTGCGATCCCCATGTTGTGTTCTGAAATATCTGAAATCACAACATCTTGATAGAGTCTACTCTATTTTTGAATTGTTTTAAATAGTAACTTTAACATTTGCATTAATTGAAAAGTACCTTGTCATAACATTTGCTTTGTGTCATGAAAGGTTATCTATATTTGGAAGTAACATTTTGGTAAAAGGAAGATTATGGAATATTTATGAACTTTCTCTCTCACAGATTCATAGGTTATTAGAACAGGATGGAACTTTAGAGCTTTGCAACCACAACCTTCTCAGTTTACAGTAGAAGGAAATGAGGTCCAGAGAGATTAAATGACTTGCCCAAGGACACACAGCTGAAGCGTAGTATAAGAACAACTATAATCCTGGACACCTGGGTCCAGGTCAAGTATCTTTATCATCAAAAATTTGCTCCAGTGAAGTAATATAACTTTTCAGAAGATCATGGTGTAAAGCTGGAAGGGAGTCATTATTATTTTAAGTATACTTTATTATGGTAGACTTATTTTTGCATCTTTGTATATGTTTAGGTGGTTAAGTTTTTCCTTTTAGAATATGCTTAATTCGTTGTGAACTAGTTACAAAAATGAGAATAATTTTACTTATTCTTATGACCTACTTTTAGGACTGTGCTCCTTAATAACACCTTCATAATGGGACCCTGTGTAAAACAGTTAGTTTAAATTCTTGGATTACTTCATGGTATTTAAAAAAAATATTTGAAGAAGGATGCAAATTAAATATGATCTGTTTATGACCGTTGATTTCAAGATAGCAACAGTTACAATCAATTTTCATGTAACCAAAATTTATGGTAGAGAACAATACCTGTGCACTTTTAATTAACTTTATTTTAGCTAATTTCTTCACAAGCAAGTGCTTTAGGAACCTTTTAATGAAAATATATGGTAAATATTTTCATAGTCCTAATATAGAACCAACAGAGCCAACAGAAACTCTTGATAACAGTATTTATAGTCTTCCTTCATTATAAATCTGTTTAAGTAACCAAGATCAATAATATAACCAACTGGAATTAACACTGATTGTTTTCTTGGAGAGGCAGACAGGAAGAAGTAACAGCCAGTTGGCATTCGGAAGGTAGTGCAAGAGCTCAGTGCCACTGGCCACAGCTGGTAGAGTTTGCCAGAAAAAGTGCTGTTCCAGCTTCTTCTGGGCCATTGGTATTCAGAGTGTTCAGCCTGTTTTCTTATTATAGAAACAATTTTTTTAATTGCATTTGAAAATCCTGATTTTGGGGGGGAAGGGTCTATATAACTATGTGATCATAAGAATTTATCAGCTGGGCTTAAGATCCTTACGTACATCACGTATTTATTTTTTTAATTGCTATTTCCTGAGTACCTACTTACCACAAGTATCTACTGTTAAATAACTAGTGAAAACAGGGTGTCCTTTCTAGGCAAGTAATGTTTTGATGACTATAGTCAATTCTGCTGTGTGTGTGCATGCATGTATTTTACTTGATTCAGATTTCCACTCTGGATTTTTTGATAATCTGTAGAACCAGTTTCAACTGCACTGTGAGGGATTCTTGGGTATTTAGCATACTCACTATTAGTATACTAATAGTCTATTTTTGTACCTTACACTTCTTTCTAATTTGCATTTCAGTTTCTCAGATAAGTAGTTTGGGGCTACCATCCCCACCTCTCGTCACCTAGCCCACAGATAACCCAAATAAATAAGACCTATAATGACATTAATTCACTCCAAACCATCGGATAAGTTTTAGGATGTTCTGTATTTAATTTACATTAAGTGCCTAAACTCTCGACTTGAAAAGGCAAATATAAATTTGCATATTCATTTTAAAAAAATTAATACTCTACAATTGCCCTTTCCCAAGGTACCAACTACTGTCATTCACTGTTGGATACTCAGTGCGAAAATGGGCCACCTGTCCCGCATAGGGACTGGATATATAGAACCGGAAAGCAGGAATATTGATCTGTGGTACTGTACTCTGTGTTTCTGCTTAAAACAAGCAAAACAAAACATTTCAAGAAGTGATTCTGCAGAGATGGGTCAGAAGACTGCTTGAAATGTTCATTTCTTGATTTTTTTTAGGCACTTTGCAGTCAGTCACTTCGAAGCACCTGGGATTTCATTTCTTCATTTAATAAAGTAAAAAAAAAATGACAATGATAACATCTTTTCTAATACAACTAACTCATGATTTTTTGGTTTATGGAAAACATAACTGTTTCCCTCAAAGTGAGGGAGGAACCACTTACTTTTACTCTCTCTTTTCACTGGGAAACTAGGCCAGTTTCATAGTAAAAGATGGTTTCAGCTCCATGTTAAAGGTGAGTTGACTCGTGGGCATTTCTATACAGATGGCCAGAGAAAATGGGAACATGCTTTATTTAGCTTCTCACCCTGAACAGCCATCACCAGTTTCCTCCTAAGCAGTTTGAGAAATAGGAAGATATGTAGGTAAAAATGGAGAGGACAGAGAAAAACTGAAACAGGTGCACAAGTGGCTATTTTTGGCTTTGACAAGATATTCATAATGGCCAAAGCTAGAAGTCTTTTTAGGGTGAAGTAATTGTTTTACTTCCGTGTATTTGGAATCCTTAAGCAATCAAGGCAATTAGAATAGAAACCCTTTCACACATAGGGCAGATTTTTGGGATCTATTGTGTGCGTCCACATACACCATTTAGTTTCCTGGTTTCCAGAAAAGTTTATTCTTGTACTTTAATCAGTTCTTTCTCTTTTTAAAACTCTGAATCCCCAAGAACTGCTATTTCGGGCAAACATAACATTTTACTGAAATTAAATTGCACATAGGTATTAAATAAGCTGGGTGAGATTGAATTCCCAAACGTGTTATGGCATATTTGTTTATAAATCACAGGTGTGGTTCCAGTTAAGTCTCCAGGTGGCATTTGGAGAAATGCAAGTTAATAGGGTGCTAGTGAATAAATGCATACAGGTGCAAATGACTTAGGCAGGATAATTTACCACTAACTTCATTATGGTAGATGAAAATTTAGTTGTGTATAGTTAGGAGGGTCACACAAATAGCTACAGGGGTCATATGACGTGGCTAGGGAGGTGGAGGTTATCTGTGTACGTGGAAAGCCCTGGGATGGCCTGGAACAAAAGTTTGGATATATAAAATATTAAGTGGGAAACCAAGTACTAAGGTATTCTAGATACAATGTAACTGGAATTAACAGTTGATGAATGAATGTTCATCACAGAAGTTAAAGAATTGTAAGTTTCCATGTATAAATCTGGGAATACTTCAGTTTTTGCTGGTTAAAAAGCTATAACTTCAGATGTTTGTTTGAATTTTAGTATTCTTTGGCCATGTTGTTTAACATGTGAGCTAAGCTGAAGGTCATTCCTACCTTTGAATACTCCAGAATACTGAAAAGGATCTAAACCTTTTTCTTCTCTGAAATTGTACGTTTTTTCTTACTATTTGCTTCCTTTAATATCATACTGCCTCTAAATTTTTCTTACATTTCCATGGCCTCTTTTTCCTTATCAAGGAGATACTTAATATTTATATTTCATTTCATGTCTTTATTTGTATTTGTTTATATTTAATATTTATCTTCTCTTCACCCTAATGCATGGTTGGTTCTGCCTTTATAAACTTCCTTCTAGCGGCTTTTTGCTAATTGCCTTTATTTTTACTGTGTAGATAATAACGTTTCAGATTTTATTTTATTTATTTTTTAAGTGTTTATTTTTGAAAGAGAGAGAGCACCATGCACACAGGGGAGGGACAGATAGAGAGGGAGACAGAGGATCTGCACTGTCCGTGCAGAGCCCTGATACGGGGCTCAAACTTACGAATTGTGAGATCATGACCTGAGTCAAAGTTGGACGCTTAACTGACTGAACCACCCAGGCACTCCAACCTTTCAGATTTTAATTGATGTAAAGGTGTTTGCTGAAATCCCATGACTGACAACCTCAGTGGTGTGACTACAAACAAAAAAATTGAGATACATCATCAGCATTTTGAAAATGAATTGTGTATTCTACTAGTAACGAGTTTATTTTCTTTTAATCCGATATGTGCACCATAGAATTAGGAACTTTTCTTGACTTGCGCTCCTTTTAGATACCACCAGTATTTAGGGGAGGTGATTAATGTCAAAAAAACTCTCAATATTACAAAATGCTTACTACTGTAAGGTAGTTGTTCAAATATGATGGAAGCATCATAATTTAAAGGATTTTGTTAGCAGTAATCTTCTTCCTGTAATCAAGAAGTTAGGTTTGCTGTAGCAAATTTGAATAGATAATCATGTATTTTTTTTAAACAATTGAAGAATGTTAAGTTTACTTTGAAAGAGCAGATGAGCAAAAAGAAGAAAATATCTCATGTGGCATACCTACTTAGCTGCCACCTGGAGAGACTTCTGTTCCTAGATGAGTTATATCCATCCATTTCTTCCCTGCGTTTGTACAGTCAATCCTCATTGTTCGTGCGTTCCATATCTGTGAATTCACTTATTCCATAAAAATGATTTGTAACCTCCAGATCAGTACCTGCAGCCCTTTCAAGGTCATTGGCGGACATGCGCAGAGGGGCAGAATTTTGAGTCACATACTGTCCCAACAGGTGTTGAACAAAGCAACACTCTGCTTTCTTGTTGTGGTTCTCATTTGTAAATAAGTGCCCTTTTTGCCGTCCATTTAGTACCACGTTTTCGCATTTTTGCGTGCTTTGTTGGTGATTCTGTTGTTAAAAATGGCTCACAGGTGTACTGAAATGCTGTGTAGTGTTCCTAAGTGAGAAAGGCTGTGATGTGCCTTTTGGAGAAAATGCAAGTGTTAGGTAAGCTTCATTCAGGCATGAGCTATAATGCGGTTGGCCGTGTGTTCAATGTTAATAAATTAACAATATATCTCAAGGTGTTTTGAAACATAAACACACATAAAATAAGGTTATGTATTGACTGGTGATGAAAATGTTGTGACCAGAGGCTTACAGGACCCTAACTCTGTATTTCTCCTGGGAGCAAGAGTTAAGTATTTGCTAAATCAGCATTTGCCATAACTTTTCAGAACATAACTTCCTTGGACAATGAAAATCAACTTTAATTTTTTTTCTTTTTTCAAAAATTTGAGTTCCACTTTTCCATTTTTCTTTAATAATATATTTTTAATACTTTCCTGTGTCATTACTCTTCAATATCTTTTTAATATTTATGCAGTAGTACAGCATACAGATGGGATGTCAGTTTATTTAATAAACATCTTTTCAGAGAATACTTACAAGGCTCTCTTCCCCACCCCCAACTTTTTACTATTATGCAATTCTGGAATGAACATTCCTGTAGCGTAATCTTGATCAGATCCATGATTATTTCCTCAGGATAAATTTTCGGCAAGTGAAGTTTTTGAAACACAGAATATGCAAATTGGGACATTTGCTGTTTGCAGGATTCCTTTGTGACCTTTTTAATATATTCCTTTCTGGTTTTCTTTTTTCTTTTCTTTTTTTAAAAAAAATTTTTTTTTTTTTTACATTTATTTATTTTTGAGAGACAGAGTAAGACAGAGCACAGAATCCAAAGCAGACTCCAGGCCTCGAACAAGCGTTCAGCATAGAGCCTGATGCGGGGCCTGAACCCACAAACAGTGAGGTCATGACCTGAGCCGAAGTCGGATGCCCAACCAACTGAGCCACCCAGGCGCCCCTTCTTTTCTTTCTTTCTTTCTTTCTTTCTTTCTTCTTTCTTTCTTTCTTTCTTTCTTTCTTTCTTTCTTTCCTTTTGAGAGAGGGAGAAAGCGCTAGCAGGGAAGGGACAAAGAGAGAGGAGAGAGCGAGAATCCAAGCAGGCTCTGCACTGCCAGCACGAAGCAGGATTCAGGGCTCAAACT
The DNA here is from genome assembly GCF_024362965.1 of Panthera pardus. Classification (NCBI taxonomy): domain Eukaryota; kingdom Metazoa; phylum Chordata; class Mammalia; order Carnivora; family Felidae; genus Panthera; species Panthera pardus. The sequence goes on along the minus strand of NW_026526710.1, from coordinate 44,841,308 downwards.
CACTAATGGAGAGATCATGACCTGAACGGAAGTTGGACGCTTAACCAACTGAGCTACCTAGGCACCCCTCTAATACATTCCTTTCTAAATAAAATGAAATTAACAACAAACTATCCATTTTTATCAAATTAAAACAATAGGAAATTGAAAAAAATGATTAAAGTTATTTTAATCTTTTATTTCAGTGGCCATTTACAGCAAATGTGTTTTTATGTATTTAAGCTGCAGTGCAGTGCTTTTCAGATATGGAGAGAATTCTAGATTAGATAGATAAGAATGCACTTGCAGGAACGGTTAGGTTTTTTTCAGTCCAACCTCCTCTTTTTTATTGATGAAGTTGGAGGCTGACTTGAATCTTTTCTTGTGAATTCAAGTTTTTAAAAAGCGCCGAACTACAGACCTTTGTTTTCTTCTGAGTATCTTAAGCCATAGGTGTAGAGGAGAACTCAGAGCGTTCACCTCCATTTCCAGTCCCTCTTCAGTTTCTTAGTCTTAGCTCTGTTTCAGATATCTTAATTCATTGTAGCTACCGATGCATAAGTGAAGGAGGTGCACCCCGCCCTCCTCACTACAAAACCAAGCAGGTACTTGAAGACCGTCTGCTGTGAGGGAGATCCTCTTTCACGCCTCAGGAGGAATCGAAGCAGAATGCATTGGAAATACAGAGGTTGGAGCACATATTACTTCCTGCCCTGTTGCCAATCCAAAGAGGTGGCATGTGTGCTAGACGTTGAAAGATGACTTATGTTCATGGGGGAAATCATCTAATGCTACAAATTTGCATACTTCTACTACATTGGCACATTTTTAATTTTCCTTATGATCTTTCTCGAGTAGGGAGCGCGTCTAGCCGATCGTTTATTTTTAGCATTGCTGCTACGAGAAAGCAAATGTTGATTTGTGCTATTTAATTCTTATTTACAGAGTGCATATGGCATTTCATAGTTGGCACATTTCCTCTTAACAAATTCTTTGGTTTCTGCAGAGCCTTTGTGATCATAAATTATCAAACATGTAACATTAGATTGTGTCGATATATTTCATTTATTACCATTCTTCCCTAATTTGATAATTTTGGATTTCGTTCTACTTTTTAATTGTGATGTATAATGCCAAGTGAGCAACTTATTGCTTATGTCTTTTTTTATTTCTTGTGGGGTATTTTCAGTGCATGTATTCCTAAGAGCGGAATTACTTGGAACTACTTTATTGCTTTTGTCATTTGTTTTTATATTGCCTTCCAAAAATGTGTTGCTAATTAATAGTAATCCCTACAAGAGTTACCTCGTGATTGTGTGTTATGTGTGGCATATTAAAAAAAAAAAATCCTGCTTTCTTAGTGGCCAGAAAATGGCATCTCAAGGTTGCTTTAATTTATATATCTTTGATAACTAGCAAGGATCAATCTTTTTCTAATAGTATTTACTTTGGAACTTTGTCTTGTGTAAAATCGTTGTTCATAATTTTTACCCAAATATTTGCCTAAGAGAACCTTTTTTTTGGTCACAATGAAGGTCATTCCATTCTTCATGGAGTTATTCCAAGCTAAATATGTTCTGTGTATGTAAAATTTAAGGCCTATAATGTCCAGCTTTCATAGACCCAGTAGTGGAGAAGGAATAGCACCTCCTGTTACTGGGTTCTCCTTTGGATGTAGACACTTCGAGGAATAAAAACATGTCTGAACCACCCTCATAATGACCTGTGAAAGAAGCGGGGCTGATACAAAACGCCGAATTCCCAAATAGTTCATTTTCTGACATTGTAATGCCCCCAGTCACTCACAGTAATAACATCCTATTCCTTACACAAATCCATTTGCCCCTCTTCTGTGTTGTTAGTGTACCTCTCCATTGTGGCACTTAATCCCAGTACATTGTAATTTTTATGTGCCCGTGTTTTTCCCTTCTGGATTTTTCCTAAGGAGTGGAAACCCAGTCAGCTTCTTTTTTTTAATTCCTCATTCCTAACACATAGCAATGTAGTCCCTCCTAAGTGTGTTTATTCATTCAGCGAGCACTTATTGGATGTCTGAATGCTGTCCTAAGCTTTACTGGGCATGGAGTATATACAGGTGAAAAAAAATTCTGGGCCCTGTAATCTGGCCAGATCATTTACAGCAGGGGGAAAGCTTAGGTCCCTATGTAATTAACAGAGTGTGAAGTCGGAGTTAAGAGCATCGAGTGACTGTTAAGCACTAAAATATATGGGTTGAGACACCTTAAGTCTTCAGTGCTTGGGAATTATTGGGAAAAAACATGTTGTAATAACATGTTATAAATTTTTTAAAGGTTATTTTCTCAAACTTGAGAGATTTTTAGTTAAATTGGCCTGGCCAATTGTAAATCCCCACCCTCTTTCGTTAAAAACTTTGTCATAGAGGAATGTAGTATTTAGAACTGGCAGAGATCTCAGAAATCATCTATTTAAAACTCCTTTTTACAGTCGAGGAAAGGAAACTTTAAAGCAGTTGTGACTTTCCCCAGCCTAGCTGAGGTTTTTTTTCCAAAAAGAAAATATTTCAAAAATGTAGAAGGATATATTTCCTCATAAATATGATGAGAACTTCATGCACCTCTTTGCACATTTGAGCCTGCGAGTTTTTAATCAGATCCAAGAATAGTCTAGATGCACTCCTATGTGGGCTATGAGCACGTGTCTGGCTGGCCTGTCCTATCTCTCTTCATCCTATATGTGGCTCTAAAAATGCCTCAGGGATCTGGGAACTGTGGTGTTTCTTACATTTGTATGCTCTTTGCTTTTTGGAAAGTGAGACTTAAATTTGCTTTTGGGGTTTATTCTTGATCCTCTTTGTGACAAAGACATCTATCAATTACTACAGGATTTTGAGTTTTCATTTTTCAGTATAATATATAATACACAAAGGAATGCAATAGAATATGTCAAGGAAATTGTATTAATCATGCAACTGGCTGGCTATGCTGGTGTTGTTCCCAATGTTTTATCTGAACTCTGTGGTCAAGTGTTTTATTGTTTTTGAGAACAATCCAATGCTTTCTTTTCTTTTCTACTTTGCTTAGACTTTAAAAGATAAAAACAAATTTATCTTAATCATACCAGACAAAGCTAACATAGCGGCCCCCATATGGGATTACAATGGTGTAAAGGACAGAAAGAAACCTTCAAAACTTCGTATTATCTCTTCACTGCATTATAAAAATTTAGAACTCCCATCTTATCGCTGTATTGCATGGAAACTTATTACTTTATTACATGGAAAGTCTTTCCATTAAGATGAGGACTCTGGGGCAAGAAACTCCATGTAGCATCTTATTACTTGGGCTTTGTTTTGATCAGTGTCAGAGACGTTTATTCTTGAGTACTTCTCAGGGGAATATTTGATTTCCCTGAAATACCAAATTTTGTATATATGTGTATTTTTTTTTTCTAGAGAACAGAGTTCATAGCATCATCAACTATATACTCAAAACGGTCCTTGAGCAAAAACATGATGAGGAGAACCATTGCCCCAAACTCTGATGCAGTATACCTTGCTGGAATGTGGTAACTTAGGAAATGATAGCTTTGTTGTCACTGTCTTTTTAAACAGGTCCCTCAGAATGACAGAAATCACAGTTCAGTGTTACCTCCACCTGTAATTTGCCCAATAATATGAAAAATAGTCAAATTCATTAAATGTCTTTGGAAAGAGCATATAACTTAGATGGTGGGGGCGTGGCCTCGGTTTGACCACTGACTGATTCCATTTGATTGCCAAGAAAACTTCTGTTTAATGGGCCTCATCCCTCACTGTTAAAATGAGGGGATAGAGGTGAAGAGCTCTGTGTTTGTGTCTCTCTTCTATAATTTCATTCTTTCTATGGTATATAAGTAAAATTAGAACTAAATACTAGAAGTCTGATTTTGATACCACTCCTGAATTATGGATTTTGTCTGGCTCTGGTTTCTTCAAAGACAGGGTCTCCAACAAAAGAATATTATACATTAGAATTTTCAATTGCTCAGTTTCTGTGAGGATTTTAACATTTTTACATGCCTGTATTTTTCTCTTCTGATCAATATTTTATTCCTATTTCTTGAAAATAGGGCCATTGAAGGAGTTTTGATAATTGGACTGAGGGCTATTTAATGACATTGAGCTTCTGAGTGGTGATGACCAGAATACATGTGTCCAGCAGTTCCTCTGACTTATTTATATTTCATTTTATGATAATCATTTCAAATTCAAACACAAACATAATCATTCCTCCAATTTAAAAAAAGGCTAATAAAAAATTTTTAAAAAATAAATGAAAAAAGGCTAAGGTTATAACATACTGACACCACCCATTGTTAGTTTGGTGTCACAGTCAATAATTTCTCCGACTTTCCCACATTCTTCTTTCCTTCCTTGGCCTTGGAGGAGAGGAAACAATGTTGGGCTGAAAACCTTAAACATTATGGAGCCAGTTGGAAGTAAAGGGTTAATTTCTGGTTAGTGAGGATGTTGTGGGCTGAATTTGCCCCCCTTCACCCCCAAAAGTCATATGTTGACGTCGTAATCCCAAGTTCCTGAAAAACTGACTGTATTGGGAGATAGGGCCTTTACAGAGGTAATTAAGTCAAACCGAGGTCATCAGGGTCGGCCTTAATCCAGTATGACCTCAGTCCCTATAAAACAAGGAGATTAGGACCCAGCCAAACACAGGGAAGACCATCTGAAAATATACGCAGAAGATCGTCATCTATTAGCCAAGGAGAGAAGCCTCACAAGAAACCAACCCCACTGGCACCTTGACCTCAGATTTCCAGCCTCCAAAATTGCGAAAAAATTAATTTCTGTTGTTCAAGCAGTCCAGCCTGTGGTACTTTGTTATGGTGGCCCTAGCCAACTAATGCAGGGGGCCTTTTTTAGAGTGATTAAAACAGCTCAGTTAATCAAACGAAAAAATAGATCTATCATTTTCTTTGGAAACAAGTTTTTATTAATGTCACTTCCTCATAATCCCTTTGAGGGTGTCCTAAAACCATCGGTATTTTGTTAATTAATTTTCCAATGGCAGCTTCTTCAAACAGCAGATCAGTAGGTTGTCTTTAAAGTATCTTTTTTCTGTGAAGCTTCAGGAAACCTATACTTTGAAAGATAATTTGAGTTAATCATTAGGATTAATTGCTTCATTCCCATCAAAATATTATTTTATCTTCTTTGATGTTAACAAAAATTAATGGGTTTTTTCCCCAACACTTTACAAAAACATATGAAGGGGTTGTGAATTGTTTGCCAGACAGACTGAAGGACAAAGTCTACTGGCTAACTAAACTAGAGGGAATTAAACCCAATTAGTTACAAAGTAGGTGACAGGTGTCGGGGGGGGGGGGGTGTTTTCATTTTCTTCCTATTTCTCAAAGTAACTTAAAAATAGTGGGGGGAAATGAGGAAAAAGTGCAATTTTATCATCTCTGCTCTCAATTTGGTCTCTATGTCAATTTCTGGTAGGACCAAGACAAAACAAAACAAAAAACAAATAAACAACAACAACAAAAAAAACCCCACCTCTTTTCACCTTCGTAATATAGGTATTACGGAAACCAGTACTCTTAAGTTTACTTTCTTCTTTTGGCTTCATATCAGAGTATATCTAGATCCTATCATTTTTACAACGTTGTCCTGGAAAATATGGGAAAGTCAGCCTATGCAGTTAAATGCAAAATCAATGTAAACTGCCCAGAGGACTAACATATTGGGTATTAGCTTGTAGAGACAAATGCTTTTTCAGTCCTCTTGTGATTCTACTGCTATTGGATATAGAAATTTAAGGCTTAATCTCTATTATCAGTGTTCTAGTTGTAGGCAGAGTGAAAAGGAATAAAAGAACTTTTTCTTTCCTTCCCCAAACCAGAAAGATACATGCTGCATTAGAAATATTATACTAGCTTCTGGGTGTTTTTAGGCCTTGATAGATACAACATTCTACAGTACAATAAAAGAAAATTTGTCTTTTGCCCTGAAGTTATATTTTTGCTTTCGTTAAATTCTCATCTACCAAAGATTAGAAGGAGGAAAAAAAGCATTTATAGTATTTCCAAGAGATTGCTGGAATGCAGAAGATACTCTAGTAAATGTGCACGGGGTTTACTTTTGAGTTTTGTTGGTGAAGGAGAAATGCAGTCTTTGGCAGGAAGGTTGTGGGAGCACCTAAGCAGATGTTTACAGTTGCTACCTGGGTGGAAGCTTGTAGACCTAGTGTTGCCAAGTCCACTATATTGCTAGCTGGTGGTGTGACCTTAGGAAGATGGTTTAGTCATCTTTGGCCTTCAGTGGTGACATGAAGGAAGTGGATGAGATTTTCGGTTCTCTACTTTAAGGGGTGTAGAATTAGTATCCAATTATACAAATACATATGTCAGTTAATACCACACATTTGCCATTGTTCTTCAAATTAATTTAGATGTTATTGAGATCAGTGTAATAAGCATGTTAAACACACGCTTATTAAAACACATACAAATTTAAAGTAATTTTTTCATTATATATGACCTTAGTTCATGGATGCTATAAAGGACAATTAAGATGTCCGAGGGAGTCCACAGAGTTCTGTGTTTTTGTGTACCTTTGTTTGTAAATTAAAAATTTGTCCTTATATTCAAACAGGAAAGGAAGAGCCAGACTAATTAATCCCCAAGATGCTTACAGCTATGGCATTTAATAATTTTTTTGAAGCATGCTAACTACAATTTAGTTTGTTATCACTGAAACCTCAAAGATACACTACAAGGATATAATCAAAGAGTTTGCAAAAGCACAATTTATGGTATTGAAGATTGTCTATTTACCAGACATGGATCTGAAGTGGGAAGAGCTCCATTAGGTTAGGAATTGGCTGTCTTGTGTCCTGCTGTATTCCTGGCACCTTTTTTATACCTTTGAGGTACTGTGTGCCCAATAAATAAATATGTGCTACTGAATGTATCCCCTGGAATAAGACTGGTAAGAGTACTAAGCATCATTTCAGCTAACTTTACTTCCTCTAATCTTTCTTTAAAAAAAAACAAACAAAAAGAAAAAAAAACAGGATAGAAATAACCAAATAGAAAATCATTCTATTAATTTTAAGCATTTGCTTTAGAAAAGAATATTGGCCTTGAACAGAATTGTAGTTGAAAATGTTTTAAATTATTTCAGTAATTTGAGGGCATTTAAAGTATGACTTTATTTACAGACTAACAATTTTTTTTAATTTTTTTTAACATTTTTATTTATTTTTGAGACAGAGAGAGACAGAGCATGAACGGGGGAGGGGCAGAGAGAGAGGGAGACACAGAATCGGAAGCAGGCTCCAGGCTCTGAGCCATCAGCCCAGAGCCCAACACAGGGCTCGAACTCACAGACTGTGAGATCGTGACCTGAGCCGAAGTTGGACACCCAACTGACTGAGCCACCCAGGCACCCCACAGACTAACAATTTATATGCAACTTTTTGGGGAAAAGAGATTGTGAACAACTAGATATGAATGTGAACAACCATTTAAAAATTTCCTTATATCTTGGATGTGCTGTAACTATAATTATAATGTGAAGAAATGTATGCAGTTGGTTATCCTTTCCAAGTTGAAACTGAATATTATTGTCTGATTTTTCTGTGCTAGTTATTATCTGGAAGGATATTTATTGTATTTTGACTCCTTTATTTGAAGTCCTAAATTTTTTTTCCAGAAAGTTATCAGTTCATGGTACCCTGATCTGCTTGGAGTCAAAATAAGTTTATTTGGCATTTAGGCTTTTGTACAGTTTGTTTCTTGCAGTTCTTTATTATAAAAGTTCTTTATTATATATTCTGAAGTATATAGATGGTTTTGAATGGCAAGTAAAGGGGAACTACTTCTGATCTGTTGTCAAACTCTGTTCTCTTTTCTGTGTATATTCAGTTATGAGAAAGAACAACTGAATAAAACTAAGTCATAGGCATGTAGATTGTTATTTGTTGACAAAGTTCTTTTGGAATAGCTATTTTGTAAGTTATAATACTTAAGTATAATAATCTCTCTCCATATATATATATATATATATTAATCTCTCTCCATATATATATATATATATATATATATATATATATATATATGGAGTATATATATATATATATATACTAATGAATTGGTGTCATTGCAGGAGGACATGATGCCAGTGGTGTTCAGGCTCCGTGGTTTATTTGTGTTGGCATGCCTGCATGTATAGAGGGGCATTTTAAAATACGTTGGCATGTGAGAGAGGGAGAAGGTGCTTTTAGTACTATATATATATATGGAGATATATAGTAGTTTTTTTCTCTTTGAATGTGTACTTTATTCTTTGCCCAACACCTAGCATAAAATGTGTGCTTTCTCTCATGGTACACACTATCTGCTTTCATTCTTTTTTCACTTACACTACTTTGAGTTGTGGTTATCTTTTGATAAGTACAGACAACCCCCAGTTTAGAAACACTTCACTTGTGCTCCAAAGGTGACCACCATGGAACACCCCACCCCCATTCACCCAACCCAGTATGAATCCTTCCCTACCACTGGGGGCGCTGTGGGTGCTGAAAATCTTTAATCCCCTGTCTGCCCACTTTGGGCGGTACCCAGCTCACCAGAGCCTCTAGAACAGACCTACACCCAGGACATTCCTTCCCCATGACTCTGCGTGCCATCAAGTGCATGAGATAGAAGGCAATGTCGTGAGGTCCCTCGTGCTATAAATTCACCGTGCTGCTCTAGATTAGAAAAGAATCTCTGAGCTTGATTGGAGACATCCCATGATTTTCAGTTTAGTCTGAAAAACTTGTGATTCAAGTATCAGATTTATAAATTAACCGTTTGCACGTTCAGGGCTTCTTATGTATAGCTTATTTCTGATACTAGATTTTCACTGTCATTATTCAAGGACAGTTGCTTAAAACTGCCTATAGAGATTCTTATTTATATACCAAAAATATAGACTGTTTTTTGAGTACCAGTGTATTCACCAGTGTATTCAACCCCTCCCCCCAAAAAAGAAAGAAATTCTACTTAATCTGATGTGAAAGTCTCCTTTTTCTTTAACCTATTTTTGTCAGCTTAGCATTATAAATTAGTTGCTTCTTACCCATTAAGCCTAATTAATCAAGGTAGCATTTAATTTTCTCTGACTTCCTGTCTGGTTTAATATTTTTGCCAAGCAGCCTAGTTACCAAGGAGTCATCTTTCCATTTTGACAAATCAGGTGTATCTACTGAGGAGCTTGTGTTTGTAAATTTTATATTCTACCCTCTCTAAGGGGGAGGAAAAAAGATGAGGAGACAAACAATAAAAATCTGAGTATTGGTAACCTGCATTTGCCTGGCCTTCTGTGTAAGGCGGCTGTTTAATTTCCCCATCCAGGGCTCCCATAATGAAGGTTTGGTCAACATTATTTTTGTTTTCTTTTCTTTTTGATTTTTAGATTGGAACAGAGCAGACGATAATGACACTTAGGTGGTTTTGCCACATTAAAAACAACAAAGCAATATTATATTGAAGGAATTTGTATTTGGGTGTGGAGGTATTTGATGTGTAGAGAGAGGATGATTTTTTTCTTTTCTTTTCTACTCCATGTTGTAGAAAGATTGAATGAAGATGGTCCCAGGAGAAAAACCCAATGCCTCGAATTGGTGTCATTGCAGGAGGACATGATGCCAGTGGTGTTCAGGCTCCGTGGTTTATTTGTGTTGGCATGCCTGCATGTATAGAGGGGCATTTTAAAATACGTTGGCATGTGAGAGAGGGAGAAGGTGCTTTTAGTACTTTATCCTGGTTACTGTTTCTGTTAGAACACGTGCTTTTGCTTTCTTCAGGCAGGCTTGTTGTGTTTACATCATTCCATCTTTGTCCCTCATGGCGTGGGGAGAACCGCTTTATGCTTTACCACGCTTCTCTTCACGCAGATGCACAGCCCCTTGTGTGCTTGGCATCAAACTTGTCTTTCATCCTGTCTTTTGTATCTTCTGCAAGGAAATTGATCTCATAAAGAATGCTATCAAATTCATCAACTGGCAAAAAATATCATTTCAAAGTATAAGGAAGAGACAAAAAAAAAAAAAAAGGATGCAATCGTAAGCCTGACTTTCAACAGATCTGCTTAGCAGAAAGTATTAAATCTGCCTCGCATGCCATTAAATCACTCTGGGCATAACTAGCCAAAGAATTTCACAATGTGGATAACCTCCAGCCCTCTGACTGTATGCAAAGTAGGAGGCCTGAATAAGAGCATTGTGTTATAAAACCTTAAGCTGGAGGGAGACTAAAAAGCCCAATCTTTCTGGTTATTTTGGACATTCAAATGCTGTCTAAGAGAAAAGAACTCATTATGACTCAGTTCCGTTAATTAGACGTAAATTACCATCTTTTGTCTGATACAAAAGAAGGTAAAGGGAACTTTGCAAGACCAGAGGATACAGAAATTCTAATGAGATGAGAGCATGGGCTGGGAAACTGACTGAATACAAGGAGCCATTGAACTTGAGGCAAGCCCCTAGTGTGGCTTATGTATGAGCAAAAAGCAAAAACATACATTTATAATTGTCCAGATTCATATACTATTTAGAACCATGGGCTTTGTCCCCATAGAGTATAGAATCGTGATTTTGACAGGATGTGAAGCTGACCCAGGGAATTTGTTCTATTCCTGATTACACTCTGAAGATTTTTGTTGCGTACACAGTCTGTTCTCAGTGAGAGATGAAAGGCCTCAAACGTGATTGAAAGATAAGTAAGTGGACCTTTTACTTAGAGACAATAACAGCTTAATAAATATAGGAAATTAGCAAGGTTTGACCAGGAGACTTAAGGAATTAAGCAGAAGTAGAGGAATTGTTTAAGCATAACAATAGCTGAAGACTTCCAGAATTCTGATGGTGGAAAGGACCGTGGGGTAATTCTGGAACTGAAAAGCTACTTCATTAGGCTGAGAAAATAGTAACCCTATTAATCCCTTCTTTGGAAATGTATAAACACATTTTCTTAATTGCATCAACTTCTCAATTGCAAACCAGGTTGTCCCAGAGTAAATTTAGCCTCACTGTTTTCCGCCTGCTAGAAAGTTGAACTTCTCCCTTGTGTTAGGCAGAAATTAACATGGTCTCAAAGGCCTCGTAGTCTGGTCACTAAATATCATTAGTTTCTAACACAAGATTATAATACGGTGGTGAACATGTTCCCCTGTAGATGATACTTATATTACCCTTTGAGAAGATGGGCACAGTGGGAGTTTATAACCTGTGTCCTATGGCATTGACTGTCATGTTATTCACATGATCCAAATGCTAATTTCGTAGCATTATAATTATGGTATCAGATGGAATTAATCCGTTCATTCATTCAGTGCATTAAGTATGTATTAAGTCCCAAACGCAGTGTTACCCAGTATGGATTCAAGGATTATGATGACTCCCGTGCTGGGAAAAAGGATAGAGAGTACAGGACCAGATTGAGAAGAAAGTTCCCTCAGAAGTTTGACTTTGAGATGCCCATGAACGTAGCAACATCAGGCCGTGCCAAGCAGATCACCATAGTTTTCTGAATATGGATGTTGAGATCTAGGAGCTGCTAGTAGGGACTTGTTTGTCGATGCCATGTGGTGGCAGATGAAATCATAGAAGGTAAGTGAGAAGAGCCATGACATGGAAATGATGCCCCAGGGAACTAACACATAAGGGCAGGTGGGAAATTAGGAGCCTGAGGTGGGAAATGAAGCCTATTCAGAGAAGCAAGCTGGGAAGAAGTAGACTAGATTATTGGGATCACTAGGTAGGGGAGTGTCTTTTTTCAACATGTTTGAGTGTAGGGTGTGTGTATCTGCCAATATGTGTGAGTTGTATGTGTGGGGGTGGTGCAGAGACCGACCTTCAGAACTGCATTAAGATAAAGGCCTGGGGAGAAAAATGACCATTTTTGAATAGGTTTATGTCCTAGGTAAAAGGAAAGTATAAAAACAGAAGTTGAAAAAAGAAAGGCTGCCTCTAGCCGAAGTCAAGGTCAAAGACACAATTGGAAGACTAGCCAGGAGCAGGAAGAAGACTTCCAAGTGGAGTCCTAGAATTAGGAATGGGTATGGATGTTGATAGGTTTGTAAGATGAAGAGTGGGGAATTGAACTTTGACCATGGCTGATAACCTCCATCTTCCCAGGAGAGATATGGTCTTGACAGCTGAAGTTACCTGTAGGTTGAGCCAAGCCTAGCGAAGGTTCGGAATGGTCCCTGAGGGAATGGAAGAAAGAAGGATAACAAGGACAAAAAAAAAAAAAAAATCATAGATACTGGTTACTCAGTTAAGACTCAAAGCATGCATTGGAGCAGATATGCAAGGTTAGAAGATTTTTCTCCAGAAACTCTCAGGTTCCTGCATCTGGATGAGAGATTGTTTGCTCTATTGATCCCAATTTTTGAGGTTTTGCTGGGTGGATGAGGTTTGAAGGAACTAGCCAAAATAGAACAATTGTTTAGCTGGCCAGTTAGCTAGTAAGGGTGGCGTGGTGTGTGTGTGTGTGTGTGTGTGTGTGTGTGTGTGTGTGTGTGGTCTATGTGCTGCACTGTCCCCTTGCTTCCCAGTACCCTTCCTTCTCTGTGAAATGGTACTGCAGCTGGCTTCCTTTCTGTGTAGCTTGGAGAAACCAAAATAGCAGGGAGATTCCCTGGCATTTTTTAGATGAAGACACAAAAGCAACTTCTGGAATGTTGGTGTCTCTTACTGTAATTCTTTGGTACTCCTGACAGACCTTCAGAGTCCCTGCTAGGGGAGAAGGAGTCTGGGAAAAGTAGTGAAAAGTCCTGGGGAAGTGCTGAGTGGTGGGGCCACAGAAGGGCGAAAGCTCCAGTTGGATCAACACTGTTGGCAGGACTCACAGGTGACCTCGCTGCTAACTCTTGAAAGAGTCCCCGTTTGTGCTGATGACCGGAGTGAGAGCCACCCCCTGGTTCCTGGAGGGCACTCTCCCTGCCCCCAACCAGGGATATAGGACAGGAAGCCCAGGCTGGGAATTGCAGTTCGGGATGAAGGCGAGCGAGAAGCAGGTGTTGTGCAGTCTCCAGGAAAGGTCCAGACTCGGAAGGCGGAGCTGCATCCTGTTACACGGGTCTTCCTGTAAAAACAAAACAACAAAGAAACTACAATAAATGATGTGAGAAAAATCTCTCCTGCCTTGTGCTTGAACTAGCCGGATTGCTGTCCTTAGAATTCTGAGTCAGGGGTTAACTTTTGTCTTTAGTGCTGCTGGCCTGTTTTCAGGTGACATAAAAATGGTAGGCACTGCCTTGGAGTGGTATTTGTAAGGCTCAGAGGCTAATATGTATACAGAGAAGTAAATAAATAGGATTCATTTATGCCAGCTGCTAGCACTGACTCGTGTATTGTTGGTAGTTGGTAATTCAAATTTGTCAGACAAAAGTCTTCATGGCTGATTTGCTTACTGGCTACCCAGGACAAGCTTCAGATTATGTGTGAACCAGGCTGGGGACAATTCTCTAAGCTCTGCAAGATTGCTGTCTGCTGAACTCTGCATGGCAGATAGACCTAGAGCTAACTAAATTGAAATAGGTACCATCCCACTCCCGTGTAAAAATGGGATTGTGAAGAGTTGATCACATACGCCAATGTCGTGTACTGAATTTAGCACAGTGATTGCCAACCCGTGACTTTGTGATACGTGTGCTTGCTTCCATCGCCTCAGAGAAAAACATGGTTTGATTCATTTGACTATGGTGTGTGTACGTATATTTTCAGTCAGCTTTAAAATGTATCATACCTGTTAGGAATGAGAGACCACACTGAAATAAAGGTTCACTAAGGTGCATAGACTCAGTGGGTAAACTTTGGCCTGAACATAGGGATATCTGGGTTCTTGTTCTTGTTTAGCAACTAACCAGCTTTGTGACCTTGGGTGAGTCACTCATATCTGCGGTCTTTGTTTCTTCACCCATAAAGTGATCTTTAGTTTTTTTCCCTAGTTTTTAATACATTATGATGCTTTAAGTTGTGTTTAAAAGGCTTTAATTTTTTTTTTTCCTTACTCTTTTCTACTTAGGCCAAAGTGGTCTTTTTTTCTTTTCGTGTTACCACAGTGCATATGATCAAACTGTGAATAATCCAGGTTTGTATTGGATGAAACTGCTTCCTTTTCGAATTCTTAGTCTTCTCTGTACTGTGTGACTTTTGGCTATTTGTCTCTTCATTAGCACCTCTAGCAGAAGGTGGGCAGGGACGATAAAATATGAAATTTAGGCAAGATACTGCTGTAGTCTTAGTTCTGATGATGAAAATGAGTTTCTTGGGGGATGTTATCTTTAGTTAATTATATCATCTGTGTCTCCAGGAGCTAATTGAGGCAATGGCTTTGCAAACCGATCAACAGCAACAAACATGTTTTACTAGGCCTTCCCCTGTAGGAAGTCCATAGGCAGGAAATTTAGTATCAGCATTCTTTTCTGCTCGGTTGGCATAAATTGTTAACTTGCTTTTAGGCTGCTCACAAAGTATTTTTAGACTCCTTTAGTTTAGTTCACTGTGAAGAAGAAGAACAAACCTAACCCTGTGGTCATAGAACAAGGTGAGAAAGAACCTTCTAGTTGGTGCAGACCAGCCCTCTACCAGTGCTAAGATAACTCCCGTTAAGATAGGATGTTCACTCCTTCCTATTTTTTTTCCCTTGTGTCCTAAATAATGAAAAAAATTTAAAGTGTATTTGCATTAGATTCAAGAAACTAAGTATAATTAAGAAAACAACCATTTAAGGAACAGCTGTGTGGTCATAAAACAACATGTGTAACACACCATTTTATAATCTAATATAAAGTAGAATTAATGAGATGATAAGAATTGCTTTGTGAATCTTTGAACAATTTGCAGGGAAAAATGTAAATTAATTTCTAGATGGGGGTGCCTAATAAAATCTTTAGTGTGATAAAAATACTTAATAGGAATGTGATCCACTTTGGCCAGTCTACATCAATTTACACGATGAAGTCTCCAGAGAAGAACTGTAACCATGGCTATAAGTATTGGTTGCCATTTTAAGAGCTCTTTTAAAACTCTGAGGTGGCTGTGATCTTTATTATAAATAAGCACAAGATATTTACATCAGTCATTTGGTTACAGTAAAATTATCAGTAGTTCATAGCAAGATTTTACTAGGCTGTCATCCTACTCTTGGACTTGATTATGTTGTTCGAGATGCTGATATGGAAAAAGTGCTATTTAAAGAGATGACAGTGAAGAAATCTATAAACTCTGCTTATGCTATGTATTTTGATCAAATGAAATACCCCAATTCTAAAATGTTTCACCTTTGGCAAACCTTATTCACATATATTTCATTACCTTAATGCTGAATTGTATGTGATGTTCAATAGCCACTAAGCCAACCATTTAACCATGCCGACAGGTGCTGATGCTTGTAGCATAGAAAATAATTAATCTTACAAATGCAACGTAATCATTCTTCAGGAAAGTCTTATGAACAGTCCTGAAGCCAGATGGTAATTTCCTCACGAAGCACTATTTTACATGATAGTGAAATAATACAATTAATGTTGGACTTGACTTGTATAACGGAGAAAATTTACTTTTGCAGGATGATCTAAGAATTAAGATTCATACTATTGGAACTTGCAAAACATTAGCAGATAAAATACTAAAACTTGTTTGTTAAAAAACGTAAAAATGCCTGTTCATGAAGAATCCCTTGTAAGTTTAAAACATTTCCTAATAGTTAATTTAACATCTAAACTCTGCTTTTTGAAATAATCATGTTAAAAGGCTCTTCTCCAGGCTTCAACAGTAAATGCATCCATGAATATTTCTTTTAACTAGTTCTGTACGAAGTACTTCCAGGTATAAGATGGGACCTGTCATAGAGGAATAAAATGTATCTGGGGAGAATTACTAACTTAAGTAAACAGCTAAGAAACTGTGAGAGATGAAGGATATCAGAAAAAGAGAGATTATCCTGGCCTAGATGGACAAACAGCATCTTGGGCTGGATCTAGAATGATGAGCGTATGTGTGAGTGAGTCCTGTGGCATATAGGCAATCAGGCTGGTCCTCACAGGGGCCTTTGCTCAATGAGGAGGCCAGGCTCAGAGCCTAGTCTTTTATCCTTTATCACAAAGCTGCTTACTTCTGGGATAAGAAGACATTCAAGGAGGAAGCAGTGGTTGAATAAAAGACAGCAAGAGTAGGCACAGCTATGTTTTCCTGGAGTTAGTAAGTGCTAAGCTTATAAGGAGTCTGTGCATTACTAGAAATCTGATTTAGGTATGAAGCGTGACCTTTTTGATTACTGTTAAATATTTTTACTTGTATTACACGCATGGAACATCCATGTGTTCAGCCAATTGAGTGAAGGAGAATTGAGAAATTTCCCAATTTACTGTACAATACTTAGGTTGGTCATTGGGTTAAATTTTAGCATGAACGTGATTTCACAAATATGCTGTATTAGATGAACAAAATAACTTTGAACTCATGAAAATTTGTTTCAGCATTCTTTGATCAAGGTTTCAGGGTTGGTTGGTTGGTTTGTTTTTAAGTATTTCCTTTGTTGTCCTGCACTAAGTTCATTTCTGAAAGACCTAATTATTAAATTTATGGGCTATCATCTAACAACTTCAAAATTTAGAAAGTGAGGCGTTTTACAGCACAAACCAATTAGTTAGAATTATAAACGTGTGTTTTAACATAACTTCTGTGAAATTTTAATCTCTTTTTGAATAGGAATAGGAGAGATTTCAAGTTGCATTATTAAATAGGAAGTAAAAACCAAGATTTCAGTGTGCTGGTGTTATTTGTGGTTTTCAGAATATCCCTGAGAGGCCCAAGTGTCTGTGTTAGATTTCAGGTAGTGACCTTCGATATTCATTGCAATTTCTCTTTTCTCTTAGAGCAAGTGTTGTTTTGGTTTTTGCTTTGCTGTCAGGGTCTTGTGTTTCCTTCACCTTCTGGTAAATTAATTACCAGAATATTCTTCTGTCTCTTTTGAGTATCAGCCCTTCGTCCCCTTTCTGAGGAATCTGTCATTCGTCACTGAAAGCTCCCTGAATCAGACACTGAGTAATGTCATTCTGGAGAATTTCAGTTTGCATGTTAGATGTAGGAAGGTATTTTTCTGACCTCAAGTTTTCCTTTGCTAATTTGTTTTATTACTTATATATAATGGGCCAGTTTTAAAAAATGAGTTAGGTCCCTATGATCACAGGGCACATTTTCTCTGGGAAAAAAAAGCTCACTTTTCAAAAAGACTACCCATTATATCTGCTAGAATTAAAGTCTCTTTTGTAGGGCATTGCCCTAGCAGTGCAGGCCTGCGGTTTCAGGACAGTGTCCTGCTTGACAGAGCTCTCTCCTTCTCAAGGACGTGTCATTTTGCCTTTGACTTAATAGCCAGACTGGAATTGGGAAATCTTTACCACTTTAAAACACTGACCAGGACATCCTTTCTTTTTCTTCTTCCTTTTTTTTTTCTTCATAAATTGATCCTACAAAGAAAAAAGTCATTCATTGGGATTATGAAACTTAAATCTATGATCTCTGAAGAAGTAGAATAGTTTGCATCAAAGGAAAATACACAGCTATAGAATCACAGATAACTGGAAAGACCCACATAAAGCTGAATATGTATTTTGATTGTATACAGACAGGACTCCGATCTACACAAGAATGCAAAATAAAGTAAACCCTCTGCTGTGCCTCTGCTGTAAAATATCATTTTCTGGATATATCACCATATTTTAAGAACTAATGGAGAAATTAAATAATAGAATAGAATGAATGATTAGGGAGAATGGATATTTACAATGTAGAGCAAGGATGAAAAATGTTGCTCGTCCCATCTATGGTTTATGAAGAAGAGAATGACTTTTTGATTGCAGCGTTATTTTGAGAAATTAAGATAAGCATTGGAGGGAACCGTAGGTAACTAAATGTTAGACTGTTTTATTTATTTAGTAAATGTTTGTAAAAGCTTACTAAGTTCCCAGATGCAATGATAACTAAGAAACATTCCTTTAAGCTTAAGGAATTAAAAGTCCATTAGTAAAACCAGGTAAGCAAATAATTACAGTTTAAGGTGGGTTCTACCCTCTAATTGGAGTATAGGGGAATGATGTTATTCATGTCCAGAGGAAAAGTTCCATTTTAGTATCAGCAGGGATGACATTCAATCTCGTTTTAATTTCTGACTTGATAATATCTTTCTTTAGAAGTTTTCATTTTGTTCAATTTGAAGATTCTGTAAATCTCTGATGTAATTCATTCAATATTTACTCCACAGACTATGGCTTTTGCCATTATAAAGAAGTAGAATTGTATGCCATTACTCACTGGTTGGGTTTTACCAGATTTAACTTACGTAAAACAGCAAACCATGTTGTCAGTGTACCAGAAAACAATAATTACCTAAAATAGGAAAGATAAAATTAACACAGGTTGCCAGTTTGTCTATTTGATACAAATAGCACCCAGGTTTCATTCACAAAATAGAAGATGGATAGATGCTTCCGTAGAATGTGATGGTGATGATGATGATGATGATGGTAGTGACAATGGTAAACCTTTATGGAGGGCGAGAGAGAGATACTACGTGGAGTTCTTCTTGTGCGTTAACTCAGTTAATGTTCACAGCTCTCTGCTTTCTCATCTATCAGTGATTGGCAAAGATGGTTGGGTATAATTTTGTAAGTGATCTGATGAACGAATCAGTGCTTTCCCTAAAAACAGTGTTTCTCTTGAGAAATAAAAGGGCCTCTTTCATTGAAAATTTAAATTGTATCTCAGCAGTTACACCCATGCAAAATATGAAATCAGTTAAACCTATCTTATAATATGTCTCATATAATTGTAAAAGCAAAGTAACTTTAAACATATACCAAAAAACCCCCCAAAACCATTAAAATTGGAAGTAGAGTATTGATTCACTGTCTTGGATAAAGATGCTTTGTTGAAACTATCATTGTACAAAGTATGTCTGTGTTATGCCAGGGGGTTCAATATTCTCATGTATTCGTGTGTCCTGTGACAGCCAACTTTTCTTACTGCTTTCCTTATTCAGACTATTTCAGAACGTCATACAACATGGTATGGCATCATTTCACCTTTGCTTGACGAGAGTATCATGTGCATATTAAGTTCATTTTTCCATCACTGCCTTGTATCTTTTTGTACATGTGGACACGAGTGGGCATCATGTACTCTTGTTAACTTCAAAGATTGTCGTGTGAGGGGCACCTGGGAGGCTCAGTTGACTGAGCGTCCAACTCCTGCTCAGGTCATGATCTCATGGCTTGTGAGTTCAAGCCCTGCGTCGGGCTCTGTGCTGACCGCTCAGAGCCTAGAGCCTACTTCTGATTCTGTGTTCCTCTCTCACTCTGCCCCTCCCTCGCTCATGCTCTGTCTCTCTCTCTCTCTCTCAAGAATAAATAAAATACTTTAAAAAATTAAAAAACAAAGATTATCGTATGAATAAAAGCAAAAGTTTAATTTAAAAATTCCTGTAGAGTGAGAATTTGTAGTTTCCCAGAATTTGTTGGCCACTTCGCCCTGCCTCTCCTCCCCGCAACGTGCTAATGAAATTAATGCAATGGAAATAATAAGATAATGAATGTCTAGGTGCTGTGCTAAGCTCTTTATATGCACTATCTTGTTGAATCTTGCAGCAACTCCGGGAGCTAGGTAGTCTTATTACACCAATTTTGTAGGTAAGGACATTGAACCTTGAGCATAATAAATAAATTCTTCCCAAGGTCACATGATAGAAATTCAAACTGATTTTGCACCCAGGTGCTCTCGTTCCAGAGCCTTTAATACCCTCACCAGAAGCTTTATTTCTTCACCAATTCTATAAATGTGCATAGTGTAATTTCTAGTGCACCAGATACCAAGCCAAATGCTTCCCATGTATTATAGCCTTAATACAGTCTCAGCAGAGTGATACTGTCATCTGCCTTTAGAAAGGTAGGAAGGCTCAAGGTCACCCTTTTAGTAACAGTCATCCCTCCCCACCTTAAAAGATATAAGCATTTCAGAACTTGTAAGGGGCAATTTTAAAAGCAGAACTTAAAATAGTGTTTTCATTTTCTAGAGTTTCAGGAGCTTGATTTATATTTTTCAGAGAAAAACAATCAAATAAGAGCTCCTATATTTATATTGATTTTTTAAAAATAAAAACTTAAAAAAAATGTCGTTCGAAAACAGGGCCTGTTAAGCTTTTTAAAGGCCTCCATTGTATGTGAACCTTGACAAAGGCTATGAAATAGCCTTGTGAAATGAAGTTCTCTACATTAAAAACATTTTTGGTCAGCAAATTTTGTGGCAAATTTATTGATGCAGTAAATATTTCATTTACTAATAGGGCTATTTGGGAGAAGATTTGTTTACACTGGAGAACTGGAGGAAATGCAATCCAAATTACAGGCATAATGATTCTCATTGATATTCTTGCTGTACCCTCTAGCTTATATGCATCTATAAAATCATTATTTTTTTGAAAAAAAAAAAAACTGTGTCACCATCTATATAATTCATGTAAGATTATTGACAATTAGTATCCTGATAGCTCAGACATAGGAAGTCCAGGTGTGTGTCTATGGGAGTGCATGTGTTTATAGGTAGACACATAAACACGTAAGTGTGCGTGTAACCCACAGATCCAAACAGGGTTCATGTGCTTTTGAACACTGATGGATTTTTATTTTGAGTTTATGATAACCACTAATGTGTTCAAATACTACTTTGCATAGAGCAGAAATTGCTGCCTTGGGCACAATTATTTAAGGTCTTTTGATTACTTTTGTTTGGAGAATAATGCATTGTAATAGTAAATACATCATAACGCTCAGAAAGTCTCCCTGTGTTACATGTAAAGGTTTCATGGAAATCTGTTGGTCTGTTTTGTTTTCAGTCTCTGTCATTTGGATATGACCTTCTAGTCTGTTGTATTACTCAGAACTCTGGCTTAGTGACTTGCTAACTCCCAGAGAAATCTGATGCTTAACCAGACGGACAGAGTCCCGGACCTGGTGGCCTGGTAGAAGTAGTGGGTGAGATGGACATTTAAGAAGTACCTGGCTCCAAATTGTGGTGAGGATGGAGACCCGTGCCGGGTGGGGTCTCCCGGGTTGAGGAGGCCTTTGTCAGGTGGGGTGGAGATACCAAAAAGAAAAGAGAGCCACATATATGGAGATGCTGTTCAGAAGCCGGAAGGCATGCAGTGTGGCAGTCATGTAAGGCCACTATGGGGGGCACGTGGGCCATTAGCTCAGGCAGGAAAAGGGCTCTTTATAACAGTTAAAAGACATTCAAACCAGGAAGCCCTGGGACACACCCACTGTCCATAGAGAGATAGGAGAAAGAGACTGATAAGAAAGACACAAAAGTGGGAGAGGAACCCGACAGAGTAATAACCAGAGCTGGGTTGGTGAGAGGTGGGGCGGGTTCCAAGCAGAAGGAATAGGGGATCCAGGGTGTCAAATGTTGCTGTTTCTTTCAAGACAGGCACTCTACAGTGTCACTGACTTTAGCAATTAAGAGTCTTTGGTGGTCTTACCCAGAGCGATTGCATTATCCCTATTGTCTGTTGAATTTCTAGGATCTCAGAAGAGGAACTGTATGATGAGGAAGGCTCATAACTGTAGTCATTTCTTCTAATGATGGTGGAATACTATATGCACAATTATTGCCACTCTTACGGTTACTAGCGTCATCACTGAGTGTGAAGAGTGGCCAGATTGTGGACTGGAATGAAGAGCGATACTGGGAGAAAGCATTTACTCAAGCTTCCTCAAGGAATTGGACAATGTACATGGGCTCATCTAGAATATTTAAGTGACAGGATTTATCTTAAGTAGCTTATAAACTAAGCTACTTGGGTAGGTTGCTGATTAAGAAAATGCATGCCAGCTTGTCAGAATGCCAGCGCTTTGTTAATTATTTAGCCATGAAAAAGGTTTAATTCTTCCCCTGCTTCCGGGCTAATGGGGAAATATAAGAGGTGGGGGAGGGGAGGGTGGGTCAGAGCCCTGCCGTCCCAGGAAGACTGAGGTCAGCCTCCTGTTCTGGGTTTCTGTTGTGGAGGCATAATGATGGAGTGACAGTGGACAGAGGTCCCTCCTGCCTGCCTGCCTGCTCCTTGTGCTCACTCACACTTGCCCTTGTTACCTTCCTGCTTTGTCCTCCAAGGAGCCAAGAATGACCTTCCAGCTGGTGCACACCTGCGTTTTTGCTCACTAGCATTTTTACTCTGTCCCTTTAGGAACCAGGAGAAACATACTTTCCCAATTTCTTCCTCTTACTTAAAAGAAGAAAAGGGGGGGCAGGGCGAGGAAGGAGGGAGGGAGAGAGAGCGAAAATTGGCAGAAAACCCTGCAAGAAAATGAGTTTGACAGATTTGTTCAGTTTTGGATTTCTCTCTTCCTGTTTCCTAAATCTGTCAGAAAAGCTAAGGCCCTGCCCCCACGATGAATAAAATCCCTAAGGCCACTGTCTGAAAAGAGGGGAGATACACATCATTTTCTCTCCAAATTATCAGAGGAAGATCCATGCAGACAGAACCAAGACAGAAATCATTATCTTCAAATTATTGGCGGGAAATCAAATTAATGCTTGAGGCTTTAAAATGGGTGGGCTAATGTGGAGGAGAAAAAAAAATAATTGAAAAACAGAATGTCTCATGAATAATAAATAAGTAAAATCTAGTTGTAATTTAATCCAAATCCTACCACTAATGGATTGCTCGTGATTAGCGGTGTGGTATGCTTTTTACCATTTCCTGATATTTCGCCTCTCTACCTCTGCTGTCTCTCCTAAAACATTTATCTTATGACATTTAATTACTTGTTTACACTTTGTTGTCTCCAGTTAGGCCTTGAGCCCTGTGAGAGCTGGGACCAGGTTTATTGCATCCCCAGTGCTCTGCTCACAGTAGGTGGTACAGAAGGTTCTCCGGTGCACCATAGAATGTCACGCAGTTCTTATTTTGCCGAGATCGTCTGATCCAGCAAGGAATGGAGGCTAGACTAGCAGTACTCTCTTCTCAGATGTACTGACTCAACCCTTTGTCTCTGCATCCTGTCCCTCGCTGCTTTCTTGACTGGTTGATTGTGGTGTCCTGCCGCCGGAGGGAACGAGCACCTGGCGTGTAGTCAGGGAAACCCCGGTGCCAATCCCACCTCTGCTCCCCCCGAAGAAGGACCTTAGCAGGTTTTGCCCACTTTTCCCAGGCTTGGAAATTAAATCGGGTAATTATACCTACCTCTTTCACTTGTAAGCTGACTCAAATAAGATAATAACCATGAAAGCACTTTATAAATTATAAAGGCGGTGGTTGTAGTTGGACTTGTAAGAGCAGAACAAGAGCTGCAAATATCATACTTCCTATGCAACTTTTACTCCTGGCAAGATGCCTTATATAGACAAGGTTTTATGTATTTGCATGTACGTTTAGAATCAATTTTCTTGGCCTCCAGAACTCCTGCCTGCTTCAAAGCCATGTCCCCAAACCACACCCTGATTTCCCCCCATATCTGATCCTGTGCAGACTAGGTTTGCTGTCTGGCTGATCCTCATGTCTCTTATTCTCCTGACCCACCCCCTGCCTACCACGCTTCTTGTGGTTATTGATGCACTGGAGGCCTGTAGGTAGACCTTTCCTTTTTCACATTATTCTCTGTTGGGAAGCTGCTTACATTACAGTTTTTATAGAGTTCTCAAGGAAATGGAACCTTGAGGGCTAGGGATTGTTCAAGTGGGGTCAAGGTCTAAGCAACCAGTCCCCGAGACGCATGCAGATGAGTTGAAGGGTCAGCACGGAATACAGCTCAGGCTCATTTTGGTGGTAACTCCACCCCAACATAATCCTGGTTAATGCCTTCCTGTGTCTCCTACTCTGGTGGGACAGCTAATTCCTTCTGTGTGTGCTGTGTGTGCACCAAGTAAGCCTGTGAGAGTCCAGAGACTGGGTGCTGATAATCTACAGGTGAGACACAAAGGTTGTCTTTTATTCTTATGATCTCAGGGAGGGGTGCCTAAGGTAATACACGTGAAAGAGGCCATAGTACCCTGGAAAGTAGCATTGAGGTGACTTAGTTGTCACTGAGTCTCTTGGTTCTGGACACATGAAACTCAGAATGAAAAAAATGGTGTTACTATTACAGAAAGTACACAATAAGGAGAGTAGTTCCTTTGGGAAGAATGAAATTCAATATCCATTGCATGGGAGTAATATTGGAGGTTCAGAATAAAATTGATTCTTTTTTCCACTTAAAGAGTAATCATATAGACCTTTTCAGATTGCTGCCTCGAAAAATTTTGAAGATTCTAGATTAACAGGACAAGCAAAGGTTAACACCACAGTGTCATCATACTTCCAAAATTGTAAATACTCTACTGTACTCCAAAGATATGTGTAAAACGTTGTGCATCTGAAGTAATGTGCATCTTCCCAAATTAAAAATAAAATGTGTCAAGATTGCTATACTTTCAAAGTGGTTGAACTGAATGAGTTTTCATAATGGTTCTACTTCATAATGGTAAATAAAAATATCCTCCATCATATGTAAGGGAATCTTGGAATTAAGGGAGAATCCAGGAATGTGCCCTTGTGTAACATGTGTAACAATACTGTGCCTTTCTGTTCTCCAAAAATAGTGAAAGAGAGAAAGAATAAAGATGGTTTATTATATGGTAGGGAATGACTTGTCCTTTTCTTATTTAATCAAAAAATTTTTTATGTTATTAAATAGATTTCAGACTGAATAGCTTTTTACCAGCATAGCAGCTATCAGGTTGTGTCAAATTAGTCTCTAATTTGGAATTAGTCTTCAGTTAATGGAATAGCATGGGATCTAGTTCACCTTGATGGGTTAGTTCTTGGTTCTGCAGCTCTTCTTTAGCTAGAGGGCATTTCTTGTCAGCCTTTTTGAGACCAAGTTTAGTCTTAAAGCTGCTCATACTGATTGATAGTAGCTAACGTTATTATCTTTATGTATGGACATTAGGTGTCATAACCTTGCCTCAAGACTTAATGAAGCTATTTTGGTCATGCCGTTAACACTTCTTCCACTTTTAATACGGAGTACCTGCATCATCTGCCGTAGGAGTAAATTCAGCTTATCTTTAATTTGTTGATAAGCTTTATACTGGGCAGAAACATTTATCTGTGTGTCTTCTCAGACTGTTCAAAACGGTCTTTGTAGTGACGCTATGAGTGTTGGTATGTGTGCATTGGTTAATTTCGCTCCCTTAGAGCTTCAGAAATACATACTGATTACTAACAGGTTAGAATCTCTGGAACACTCCTTTATGTATGTTAATAATGTTGAGACCTTATAGCTAGCAAGTCTTGTATTTTTATTCCCTCTTTTACTCTTAGCTTTTAAAATTTGAAATGCTGTTTGTAGTGCTTGGAGATCAGATGTCTTCACTTTGCCCCTCCAGATCTACGCTCAGCTCCAGGAGGCTTACCTGTATGACTACGTCAGTAGGCTCTTTTGCCCTCTGTATCTAGGTGGATTTAGTCAATGAAATCCTTGGCTGAGATTGGAGGGAGAGAGCAGGTGAATCATGACATTAATACTTTCTCTTCCTGTGGAATAGCTTTAGACCACAGTGTCATTATACTACATTTAGGGTTTTATACCACTTTATTTTGATAATTCTTCACAGTGCATTTTGAGCATCAATTTCTAGGTTCCTAAAATTTGAAATTCAAAAATAACCTTTATTTCACTTTAACTAGAGATTCCATCATTTCATAAGTGAGGAAAATGATATGGTGGGTCTTGCTCATGAATATCACCACTTGACTCCCAGGAACATTTAGTACATCTATAATCTTGAACAGAAAGTAAATTACTTTATTGTGAGGAGAGGATGCTTTCTTGAAAGAGCTTGATAGGATGAATGTCTTTAGTCAAAAAAGTAAAACTAGGTAAGAAATACTAGTCTTTTAACTAGGTAAAAAATTAGTCAATTTGAAGTAACCCAAATGTCCATCAGCTGGGTGAATGGATACATAAATTGGGGTATATCCATCTAATCTAATATTATTCAGCCATAAAAAGAAATGAAGTGCTGATACATTGCTACAGCATGGATGAACCTTGAAAATATCATGCTAAAGTGAAATAAGCCAGTCACAAAGGACCACATATTGTAAGACTCCATTTGTATGTAATGTGCAGAATAGGTCTATCTATAGACATAGAAAGTAGATGCTTTCTACTAGATGCCTAGGGTTGGGTGGTAGGGAGTTAGGATGGGGTTGGTAAAAGAGGTGGTGACTTAGAAGTGTGGGGTTTCTTTCTGGGTAATAAAAATGTTCTAAAACTTATTGTAGTAATGGATGTACAACTCTATGGATATACTAAAGCCATTAACTTGTACACTTTAAATGGGTGAATTGTATAATATGAGAATTATATTTCAATAAAGGCGTTGAAACAGTATCACTAAAAATAAACAAAAAACAAAACAAAACCAAAAACATATATTGCATAATCAGTATGAGCGTGCAAAGATTTGCTTTCAGATTGTGTGAATTTTTAAAATAAGTTTCTGATTATTACTACTTCCAGGAAGTATATAAATCTATGCAATCTATTTGTTAGTTCATTCATAGAGTTTGTTTTCCTCTCTAGCTTATGAAGTTTTGTTTTCATAGGTTTGCTTGTTTATGAGGAGAAAGATCCAAGTAGAAAACTAAATTTCTACAACGTTCTTATTTTAGGGCTTTTATTTCAAGTGCTACTTGAAATTTACTTCAGGTTTTTATATTTTGTGGGGTTTGCCAGTTCTTTCATATTGGAGGAGCATATACATAAATACTCCAAGAATCGAGTCTTCTTCTGAATGCTAGATGTGCTCATATTGTGGATTTCAGATTCTGACAATAAACATTTGTGTAACTTACAGATTAATTTTTTTTTACCATCTGATCCCATAGTAAAACTTATCCTTTGTACAATTCAGATTCAACTCAGCTATAATAGAAATCATTATTCAAACAATAGAGTAGTACCAGCTTTTCAGTGACACCTAACCTAAAAAGAGAATTAGTAAAATGGTTTTAATTACATGCTTGTCTGTTTGATAGGCAGTTAGAAAAGGAGAGTTTTGCCTTTGAAAAGTGAAGGGGTCTATTTGGAGAAGGGGGTTGTCAATACAATTCCATGCCTTGCTATCAAGAATTATTCCAAAAATTGTTGATGCATTAAACATAAGAGCCTTTGTTCGAACTCTTGCTCTAAAGGTGATAACCTTAAAATCTAAAAATAGTCTGATGAGAAACCTTAGTTTTACTTTAATAATGTAAAACCAGTGTATCTCTTTATAAAATATCTGCATTTATGAAGTTCATCTGTAATTAGTTTTGAAGATAAAATTACTTTATATTTAGTAAGCCTATGCCAATGTTAAGTCCTTTCTTTTTCCTGTGTGCAATTCAAATATGCTGTCCAGTTCAAGCCAGTTGAGTTTTTCAGATAAACATTTTGAATTTAAGAATAATTATTATAAAAGCTATGATTAAGTACTTTTCACATGATTGTTAAAAAAAGAGAGTTGTGACATAAATTGACATCCAAATCCTGAAACAGGAGGCTCTCAAATACTTGATGGACAAATAGGAAGAATGGGGGGGATTATAGCCTGAGCCCTATCACACTCCACCCCCACTTTTAACTAGAAAGCCTCCGGAAGCCTTTTTTTTTTATTTCTTTTTTGTCAGATTGGGTACCTATATGAGTGGATAATCATCAGAACCTAGGGAGAGTGAAATTTAATCTCGTGATCGTCTTCAAACCCCTAACATTTAAGTCCAGTATAGCCTATAAGAAATAAATAGTGGTGGTTGTCCTGCTTTTCTGAGTCATTAATCATTTCATCACCCAGGGGACTATTATAAGGATCTTCCTATACCTCTGAGATCGCCTTGCTTATAGTGTTCTACAGAATTTAGTATTGGAGAATTAAGACGACGATGATAATGATGACAGTGATGATGATGGTAATGATGGTGAATTAGGCAGGATGATGATATTGATGATGACCACAATGATGGAGGAGTAAGTGGCTGATGTAAGATTTCTTATAATGTCAGCACCCTGGGCAAACAAGGAACCAATTTGATAGCAAGTGACCACGGGTTTCCTTAGAGGTTGACAATGACTGGATTATCCATGTAGCAGCATTCTTAGCGCTTGAGCCAGTGTCTGAGAATGTAGAACAGTAATCCCTTTTCCATATTAGGAGACAGAAGCATTTGTAGTTGAAAATAGCATTCCTTTCAAAAGATTCCTCTATTACATTTGCTCTAGAATGGATTCTTCTTACCATATAACTCAAGTGCCTTTTTTGAGAAGACATCTTCTGTAATCAAAATATTATTTTGGGTACCCTTTAAGCAGCCTACTACCTGCATCCTGGTACATGGATGTTATGTTGTATAGGTAGTCAGTTGTGAAGCCTAATGAGTTGAGATCCTTGCTTAAGATCTTGGCTTGGATCTTGTCACCTTTCTGAACAATGAAGTGTCAACAGGTGATAAACCCCTTGGTGATTGAGTTTCTGGCTCAGCTCCCAAGAGCTCTCTTTATAAAAAGACTGAGGACTGTTGAAGTGAGCTACAAACTGGGCAGTCACTGCAATTTATAGTTTTTTAGTAGCCACTGAGCACAGTACCTGAATTGTAGTGTACCTTCATTTGTGACATTCTTGGGTATGAGGAATCTTATGGTGAGCAGCTGCTGGGAAGGAAGGGACCTGAACATTCATGGTTCTTGGAGAAGACAAGTTGATGGAATAAGAGACAAGCAAAAGCAGGTTCATCAGGAAGCCAAGGAAACCAAAAGTTTAAGGCCTTTCACTTTTAGACCTCAGGTGATGGCTTTGCTGGGAGTTACTTCCGAGCCTCCTAGGAGGGAGAGAGAGGCCAGGTTGTAATCTGGAAACACTTCTGGTAAATTGCCTAAAGAGATGTCAGGAGAAAGAGACCTGAATCTCTCAAGGCTCTAGTAATTTGGGCAATTTGTTTTCTCATTTTAAGTAAATATTCACCTTAATTTATATTTTGCACCTTTGTGAAATAGGGCTCCCGTTTTCTGAATACTCTGGTTCTGGTTTATTTGCTCAGCACATTCATTTATTTGGGGGAGGTGGACGGTTACATTCATCCCTGTTTTTTTATTTTAGTTCCTTCCTCCCTTCCTTCCTTCTTTCCTTTCTCCCTCCCTCCCTGCCTCCCTCCCTTCCTTCCTTGTGTCCTTTCTTCCTCCCTTTTCTTGTATTGGCACCCTTCTGCGTCCCTCTTACACACTCTGATATATCCTCATATGCTATGGTTAGTGCTTCTTGGAAAAATTACTGGTTTAAGGATGAGAGAAACTGTCCTAATTCCCAGGAATTGCTTCCATACAAATATCATCTTCAGAGATGGGGTTCCTTTTGACACAGGAGAGAGAAAATCTCCCTCCGCCCCTCTGTTCCCCCACCCCCCTTCGCTGCCTTTGAGGAATTCATAGTTTTAAGAAATCTCCAGATGTTTCTCATCCAGACATGTCTGGAGAAATAAATGAAGGACAGCATATATTTTAAGTTGTTTTGGCTGTTAACGCCTCTCAGGCAGGCAATAAATATTATATTACTTTTTCCTTTGCCTAAGTCGATCTTAATGATAGAATAAATTGGGGCTGGTTATATGCAATATACTGTGCCGCCAGTGATTTTTGAAGATTGTAGAATATGGATGGTTACCAATAATAATCTGAAGCTCCTTTAGGAAGAAAATGTAGAAAAGCCAGTTAATGCTTTTTGAAGCATGAAAGAGGATACTTTTGTCTACAAATCCCAGGGATGTGTAGCTTAAACGCTGTGAAGTTTTACATATACACAGTTATGCTGTCAGATCTGTCCTAGCCAAGTAAATTTGTCTCCATAGACATCCTGCTGCAGATCATTACTGAGTTCAAGCTTCACTTTATGGCTTCCTAAAGCTCTAGGCCTCCTGCTGACATTTAGTTTTGCATGTAGATGAGAAAGGAGCCCCTGTGAAAAGTTTTTATTAGGACGTGTTAATGATGCTTTCGCTCTCAATACAATGGGTGAAAGAGATCTGCTGTAGTTGTGGGTATGTGCCACCGTAAATAACTTGCTAGCTTGCCCCATTTTTCTTTGCTCCAGTAGAGAAAGACTACTTCTCCACCCCTCCCTCCCACACAAAAGGGCATTCTTCTACCCTCAGTCAATGGACTTCCTTCGTGGTTGTTAGCTGTTGACTCCCTTGCCCACTTTCCTTAAACACACACACACACACACACACACACACACACACACACACCCCAAATAGTGACTGTGCTATAGTAGTAAGATCTCCAGTAAAATGATTCAGATTCAAAATACAAGACAAGTAATGAAAACGCTGCTGTTGCCCCATAATAATTTGGGGGTGTGATTTTTTTCAAGTACTTTTTAAAGAAAAAAGAATTTTACGAAGCTGTATGCTTTTATTTTTCCCAAAATCACCATAAAAATGACTTAGGAGGGCCGTGCAGTGCTACTCAAATCTAATAGTTAAGTAGCTACTTTCTAACGTACTATTTTTTTTAAATATAATATTATAATATAGTTTTAACAGTCTGGGAGGCTGTTAGACTTCTATGAAAGATGCATTTCATAATTTGTGTTGTTTCATTCCATTTTTCTTAATGTTGTACCATTAAAATTTGAAAAGTTTTTATATTCACATCTGCCTGATTTCATGTTAATGTCATGAATATTTGCATTATTAGCTCAGTTGCATGACAGAAACTACTTGATGTACAGTATCAGGAGCTGTTTTAGAAATGGTTTTATAATTTTTAAAAAGCCTAGGAATTTTAACAGTTTTCATCTACATGCTCTGAAAATAGTGAAAGCACACAAAACGGAGACTTTGTTGACCCAAGTTGAATACATTAGATTAAAATTTGTGGTCAGTTAGTTGAATAAGTTATGTATTCTCTGTTGGTAAAGTTGATAGACTCTTTCATTAAAAAAATTTTTGGGGGGTGCACCTGGGTGGCTCAGTCGATTAAGCCTCCAACTTCGGCTCAGGTCATGATCTCATGGCTTGTGAGTTTGAGCCCCACGTCAGGCTCTGTGCTGACAGCTGGAGTCTGGGGCCCCGCTTCAATTCTGTGTCTCCCTCTCTCTCTGCCCCTACCCTGCTTGTGCTCTCTCGTAAATTAATAAATGTTAAAAATTTTTTTTTTAATTTTTTTAATGTTTTTATTTTTATTTTGTGTGTGTGTGAGAGAGAGAGAGAGAAAGAGAGAGAGAGAGAGAGGGGTGGGGGGGAGAGACCGAGCGGGGGAGGGGCAGAGAGAGAGGGAGAGGGAGATACAGAATCAAAAGCAGGCTCTAGGCTCTGAGCTGACAGTGGAAAGCTAGATGCGAGGCTTGAACTTGTGAACCATAAGATCGTGACCTGAGCCGAAGTTGGATGCTTAACTGACAGAGCCACCCAGGTGCTGCATAGATGCTTTCATTTTAGTGAACAAGAGCGTGAATAGTAGTCTATCCTCTTGCATTATATTTCCTTCCTTTGGAAATATTTGTAGCCACATGTAACATTTTATCTCACTTAATTTTTTAAAATGTTTTATTTATTTTTGAGAGAGAGAGTGCAAGCATGATTGGGGAGGGGCAAAGAGAGAAGAAAACAGAGGATCTGAAGGGCACAGCCCAGTGCTGTGAGTGCAGAGCTTGACGCTGGGCTCAAACTCACCAGCCATGAGATTATGACCTGAGCCAAAGTTGGACACACCCTACTGACCCACCCAGGTGCCCCCACATTTTAAGTATTAAGAAGAAATAGAAACATGGCTAGAAAAAAATATTAAATATCACTTGTTTATTGCAAAGAACAAGGCTGTTCATTGCAGCTGTTTGTAAAATTTAAAGACAGGAGCAAACCAAATGACCATGAGTTGGGAACTGGTTGAATAGATTATAGTACAACCATCTACAGATTAAAAAAGAACGAGAACTATCTATAAACTGCTGCGGAGAGATCCCCCCAATAACATGGTAAGTGACCACAACACAGCCAAGGAAACTGTACTTAAATCAGCATGGTTATTGTTTATCTTACTGTTTATTTTATGTAAGTATAAAACAAAACCAACAAAATGAAGACAACCATTAATGATGAAATAAATAAACTTCATTGTATAAAGCAGTTGTTGGCATAACCAGTTACACAGAGAAGGATCATTTCTTTTTTTTTTTTTTTTCAGATTTTTTTTTTTAACGTTTATTCATTTTTGAGAGACAGAGACAGAGCATGAGCAGGGAAGAGGCAGAGAGAGAGGGAGACACAGAATCTGAAAAAGACTCCAGGCTCTGAGCTGTCAGCACAGAGCCCAACGTGGGGCTCGAACCCATGAACTGCTAGATCTGACCTGAGCCGAAGTCGGATGCTCAACCGACTGAGCCACCCAGGTGCCCCAAGAATCATTTCCAATGGCACTAAGGCACAACAATTTAACTGTATATCCTTACTGGGATATACTCTGAGATCTAAAAGAAAGAGACAAAATTTTAAACTGTCTCACCATCATATTTGGTAGTCATGTTATACTTGGAAACTGTTGTCTGCCTGTACTGTGGGGGTAAAGCAAGTGAGTAACCATGTTTTTGATTGGGAGGAAGGGAAAGCAGGTGGAAGAGTGAGATCAATGCTATGGACATCCTGACATCCTGAATTTGAATGACCAGTATCCAAATGATTTTCTTTAAGTTTATTTATTTATTTTGAGAGAGAGCGCGCGCAAGTGGGGTAGAGGCAGAGAGACAGGGGAACGAGAGAATCCTAAGCAGGCTCCACACTGTTAGCGGGGAGCCTGACTTGGGGCTCCAACTCACCAACCATGAGATCATGACCTGAGCTGAAATCAAGAGTCAGACGCTTAACCAACTGAGCTGCCCAGGTGCCCCTTAAAATGAATTTTTTAAAAATTACAGATTTCTTAATATCTATCCTTTGAAGATGCCTGAAAGCAATGACCATCTAGTAGCAATGAGTAGCCCGGAGGTCCATATTGAGGTTCAGCGGAAGGAACCAGGGTTCTGAAGAAATGGCTGATTCCATGTCTGCGGCAAGAAGTATACTAGGTGGCCTGGAATATCATGTTGTTCTACACACAGCAACATAGATATCAGCAGTGACCTGCTTTATCAAAAGGTCTCTCCATGTTGGGTCAACTTGGGCATTAACAAGGTTAATAACTTCAATGGAAAAGAAAAACTAACCCGTTTTGATCACTGTTTTGGAAAGTGTTAAGTAAAAGGGAAATAATGTACTTATATTATCCTTTCCTTGATGAATATTTCATGGTAGCCCTGTATATGGATAGATGATGAACATGGGCTCTTTTTTATAGAATTATTGCAACTAACAAATGAAGAAGGAATTCTAAAAATAGATCATCACTATCTTGTATCTCCTGTTGAAATAGTGAGTCTAGGGAGTAATCACCAATGACTAAAAGAAAGAAAATCTAGTATGTCCTCCTAATAGGAATACACAGCATCATCTGTAAATTACTTTGCACCTTTCCCTACTTCCGCCAAAAAAAATAGTAACCCTGGATCTGATCAAATGGAAATTTGATTACTGACTGAATATTAAGTAATTTTAATGAATTATAGTTTACCTTTAGGTGTGATAGGTATTACTATCTTAAAAATGTCTAATACTTAACATTAAAAAAATTAAGGTCCTGGGGTCCCTGGGTGGCTCAGTCGGTTAAGTGTCTGGCTTTGGCTCAGGTCATGATCTCACAGTTCATGGGTTTGAGCCCCACATCGAGCTCTGTGCTGACAGCTCAGAGCCTGGAGCCTGCTTCAGATTCTGTGTCTCCCTCTCTCTGCCCCTTGCCTGCTTGCGCTGTGTGTGTGTCTCTCTCTCCAAAATAAATAAACATTAAAAAATAAAATTAAGGTCTTACTAACTTGCCTGATTATAAATGAAGGCAAGGACTAATTTTTAGAGTTTTCAACATTGCATAGTGTATTAATTTTCTAGGGCTGTCATAACAAAATACCACAGACGGGGTGGCTTAAACAACAGAAATGTACTTTCTCATGGCTTTGGAGGCTAGACCTCCAAGGTCAAGGTGTTGGCGGGTTTAGTTTCTGTTGAGCCCTCTCTCCTTGGCTTGCAGGTGACCACCTTCTTGTTGTGTCCTCACGTGGACTTTCCTCTGTGGGCCTGTACATCTCTCTCCACATTTTCTCTACTTACAGGGACACCAGTCATACCGGATTAGAGCCCACCCATATGACCTAATTTTACCTTCACTACCTCTTTAAAGGTCTTATCTCCAAATATAGCCATATTCTGAGGTACTGAGGGTTAGAGTTTGAACATATGAATTTGAGGGTGACAAAATGCAGCCTATCACACATAAAATACTGATCCAAAGGAGAGAGATTAATTTTTTAAACTACAAAAAATAAGTCAGCTGGTTTCAGTGAACTATTTCTTGGTGTTGAACAAGTAGAAACACCCAGAAAACATCTGGCCACTTCGCCATGGCATATATTTTCACTTCCAGTGCTTTGCCAGCTTCTGCTTTCTTCTCGTGTGCTTCCTTTCTGTTTTCTTTTGCTGCATTGGTATCCCTGAAGTTTGAATACTATTCAGTCACTTTGAAACACTTCTCTATGATCTTTGGAATTTCCCTACCTTTCCAAATAAATATGAGAAAGACCTTAGAGAGAAGCAAACCATTAAATAAGATGTTAGTTTTTCTTTAACTAAACTGAAGAGTTCACTTGTGTATGCCTTTTTAATGGCAATGAACACTGAGAAGTTTAAATATTTTGCTGTTGTTAGAGCCCAAATATAAACCCCTAATTCAAGTAATGATTTCTCTTCCTCTATCTGTTTAATTACAAGTCTGATATACATATTGATACTATGTCTTCTCTTAGTTATAACTCCCTTACATAAATTGCTCTCCATGTGTAATAAATTGAAAATGGAAGTTACGATTTTACTAATCACTTTTTCATTTCTTCATTTTTCCTTTTGGAAAACAATTATGGTGTTGGGAAATAGAAATAATTTTCTCTGTAAAATACATCACAGTGGAAAAACAAACTTGCTTTACACTTCGTGCACTGGTTATTCTGTGACACCTGGCAGTGATCACGAATTGTGTCAGGTCCGTAATGTCATTGAGATTCTCTAGGAAAGTGTTCACATTTTTTGAGACACATACCAATGTGATTGGGATCTGCTTTAAAATACTTTACACAGTAACAAAAAAGGGACAGATGAAGCGTATGTGGTAACATTCTGGTAATTGTCCAATCTGGATGATTCGTATGAGTCCATAAATACTATTTTTTTGTGTGTATTTTGTGATTATTCGCAGAAAAAAATGCTATGGCAGAGTTATCATTGTTACACATTGATTTCATAAAAAAGCACATAACAGTATTTACCTCTTTGCATGAGCCATGTATTTGTTTTCCTATAGACATAGAGGCCTTCCTAACAGGACTCAGCTAATTGTGTGCTGGGAAACTTACTCATAAAGAGTCTTAATGTCAAGGGCAGGGCAGTTCTGCAGCTGGTAGGAAGCACTTTTGTGTATGATCCACCTATAGGCAAAGATCCAATTATTCTGTATTTATTGAAAATGTTTGGCGCTGGATATCTTAATTTTTAAAAGTCACGCACTCCTGATAGGTAGTGGGATGATTCTGACGTTGAGTGTATCATCTTACATGCAAATCCCTCCTTTTACTTTATAGACTCATCTTAGGATGAGCAGACATTTTTAATTGCAAGTCTGATATTACTGTCTGTAGAGATAACATCACTCTATTAATTATGCAGGGGTTATTTTTGTGTATGTGCATTTGGCATGTTCCCAAGGTCATTGTTACTCCTCACCATAATATCTAGTTTTACCGTGTCTTAAAGTTCTGAAAGATCTTTGCCCATTGCCATGTTAGCGATACTCTAGTGTCCACTACCAAGAAATAGAGGTAGCCTAACTACCCTGACATTTTAGGAAATCTCTGATAAAAGCTTATATGAGCAACAGAAATATTAATAATAATTTAGTATAACGCTTGGAAGGACTCTGCTTCAGCATCTCGGGATGCCTGGTTGGCTCAGTCGGTTAAGTGTCCCACTTCTGCTCTGGTCATGATCTCATGGTTCGTGAGTTCAAGCCCCACAGCAGGCCTAGCTGCTGTCAGCGCAAAGCCCACTTCAGATCCTCTATCTTCCCACCTTCTGCCCCTCCCCTGCTCATGCTCTCGCTTTCTCTCAAAAGTAAAAACATTAAAAAAAATTTTTAAAAGCAACCTCAAGAAAAACATTAGTAGAAAAGTATTCAGAGTTATTGATTTTTGAAATATGCATAGGGTTTAGAATTGGGAAAGGAAAATTGTTTGAGAGAATTAGGTGTTTTCAGTTCTTAGCATGGCTCAATTAGGAATATACTGGTGAGGGAGATGTATGTTTAAATAAAAACAAACCCCCAAAAACAACTCTTGATTTTTCTTTTGCGTAGTCCCTATCAAGACTGAACTACCCTAATGGTCCGAGATGAAAAGAAAAACTTTTTTTTAAAGTATCCTCTTGAGCTAAAACTTATGGCTGTCTTAGGAATTTTCTAGGCTCCACTCCTCCTTTGCAAGAAGAGAGCTTTCAGGCATCCCTAGAGGCCTCTCTTTGTCAAGTGGACCATCTGGGAGCGGGAATGGGAGAGCTATTTCAGTGCCAGATGAGTCCCTACAGAGCAACAAAAGTGAAAAAGACATTATATCTCCTCTGTGCAGTTGGCTTGTTCCTCCGTTAAACATTTTTAAATAGAAAAAAAAAACTTTGCTGAAATATGGTAAGTATTAGGGAAGCACCTACTTGAAACCTGAAGCTGCCACCTATTAACTCTGTGGTCTGAATTACTTAACCTCTGTAAGTCTTGATTTCCTTATCAGTAAGGGGGGTAAAGTTACATTAAGGGAATTGTTTTAAGAGTCCAATGAGTAGAAAATGACTGTTTTAGTGCCTGTGACGCTGAGCCATAGTATTTAATAAATGGCAGCAGCTAATTTATGTGGCTGTTGGAAAGGTTGGAGGGGGCAAAACTAAGAAGGTCCACTCTTACGAAGGCTTATAACTATACTGAATATTCTATCTGCAGTAACGAAATCCCTGTGCTTTCATTTCATCCTATGTCATTTACTTACTATACAGGCACAGTGTATGATGATATATGAGCGATATCATTATTGATATTGCCCATCTCAGTTACCTGTTGCTGAGGGATGCCGCATCACAAGCCAGTCCAAAACTCGGTGGCTAAAAACAGCAGTCGTGATTCTTGCTCGTGCATTTGTGGACCGGGTAGGGCTCAGCTGATCCAGGCTGGGCTTGGATACAAGCTGCAGCCTGAGTTTCGATGTGCTTCCCCACTCCCTTCATCCTCCTTAACTAGTGAGTAGCCAGTATACATCCCTTTGCTGGGTGATGACATCCCCAAGAAGGCAAGCCTCACAGTACAAGCACATCTCAAGCATTGGTTTGTGCCACACCCCGTGGCCAAAGCAAGACACATTTGCAAACTCCACATCAATGGAATGGGAAAGTATTTTCTGCCCATTGGGGGAGGAGTGAATATTTGCTGTACAATACTTCAAATGATTTAAATGACTTCCATCATCATAATAATAACTTATTGCATCCAGGTTAAGTTATACTGGGTTTCCAGAAGCAGTGAGCAGGTCTGTAGGATGAGGCTGGGAAGGTTTTTTTGTTGTTTTTGTTGTTGCTGCTAGTCGTTTACTTTTTGACATTTAATGTGCATGTGGCCTTGCCGTGGATATCACTCAGTAATGACTTAATCTAGTCACTTAGCTTCCTTGTGGTTAGCACACCACAATGCATATAAAAATTTTAAAGCACATTGGTGCCTTTCTACCGTTTTTACCAATACGCTTTATTCCATCTAACTTTCCCTTCCGTTCCTACCACAGTGTGTATTTGTACTGTTCATTTCATCTCTGTGTGAAGAGTTTCCTTTCGCACAGAAGGTAGAGTTTTAGGAGTGTGTTTAGCATCATAACAGGTGAATTGTAAGCAGCCGTGTGGCAACAGGCGACTGTTGCTTTGGTGTGAGTACTACATGCCCACAGCACGTTTTCCTGCGTTCATCACAGAGGAGGCTTTGGAAATGCATCCGCCTTGCTGGTTGGATTTGGTACTCACCACTTTTAAGTGCTTCTTTTTTCAAACTTTTCCTTTTACCTCCCCACGACCCCAAACAAATCAATCCAAAGCCCTCCGGTTGAAAACTTTTCCAAATGTGTGATGTGACACCAGCAGAATCTTTTGAAGAATTGCTGCGTATTCCTCTGAACATGCGATAACCAGGGGGTCAGGCAGTGAAACGGAGCCTAAACAGACATGTATGACCGCTGGCGTGTGGCAAGTGGACGGACAAGCTTTGTCCCTCTACTTGTATGCAGATGGTGTTGTCTGTTTGCTTTTTTTTTTTTTTTTTCCCATACAGAAGTGGGAGACCAGTGCTGCTTCAGCTACCATTGATGAAAACGAAGGCTCCCGAAGTCTGATGGCAGGCTGCTATTTCACGCTCTGCCGTTTTTGTTCCAGCAGAAAATTTAGGTTGTCGTTTTTGCTGGCAGTGTGTGCCTCTTCTAAAGTGCAAAGACTGCTGCATTTAGTTAGGGGCTCGGCATTCTTTGCTTACATTCACATTCATGTCATGGTTATGGTGCTCCAGATTTATTAAACACAAACACCTTCATGCGCACTGGGAAATAGCATCATGAATAACATCGTAGTCCTGAAGAAATGCCAAAAAACTTTAATGTCGGTCTCTCGGTACCCACTTGGAATGCTTTGGGGGCATTTGACCCACATTACATATCAAATACAGTTATTCTTTATAACAACCAGAATCGTTATTTATCACTGTGTGAGGAAATTTGTGCAGGGTTGTGCCTATGTATACATTTCATGTAATGAAATCTCTGCCCATAATTTCAAGTGAAAAGCAGGTAAGTGAAGCACAGATGTAATGGGAAATTTTACTTCCACTCCCCTCCCTCTTTAGCTTTTAGCACTATACCCTAAATAAAGGTTAAAATATATCACAGTCCAAATTTACCAAGGCCTTATTCTTCATATGGAAAAAAATCTGTTTATGTCAGTATAAAATCTTTTAAGATAAGAACTTGAATAATTGGGTGAAAACTTTGTTTTTTTCGCTTTCCTGATACCCACTGAATTCAAGTCTAACATGGCTTCAGAAGGCACGTTTTTTTGTCTTGTTTTTACTTTATTTTAAAGAGGTAATCATAAGTATTTCAATCTTTTGGTCGCATGCTTAGCAGGCTAATCTTAACCTCTGGTCTTAAAACATCTTGAGGTGTAAAATGAAGAGCATTTTGATGTTCTCTTGCTCAGCTATGTATATAAAGGCCCAAGGCTTTCTATGATAGATAATCTAACGTTTATCAACATCTCATTCCTTCTTAGCTCCTAGCAAGCTTCTAGGTATTTAAATCTCTGTGCTTTTTTGTGACTCAGTTGCTTTTCCTACAACTACGAATCCACTTCCTAGGGAAGGGATGATAATTTGCGAAATGCCTGGAGCCCGGCCAATCGCAAGGCCACAGAAGATCTGAAGTATAAAAGGATCCCTGTAGGAATCACATCAGATACAATCATTTGGTTTCTAACACATCCCAGTAAAGCATGATGGTTGAAATACATAGGCTTCCTTTCACAGCCCTTCCCCTTGATTTCACAAAGAAAATACTGTGTACCTGCCTTAAGGCTACTTTGAAAGGAGAAATTTACTTCTACGTAATCACTCATGGCTCCTGACGCTTTTATCCATTTCTCCAGTTCAACAGAAGTGAAATTTTACATGCAAAATTACCATTGTAATCTGAGGGAAGTTCGTTGGAAAATCCAAACAAGTTTTTAAAACACTATTGAAGTTAGAATGTGTAGCATCTAAAAATCTATTAAACCGTCTCTCTTCTTTTCCTTCAGTTTTTTTTTCTAATTGATTAGGTTGAAAATTAATGGATACATTACATCAATTTTATTCTGGTCCATGACAATATTTCATAGAAGATCTGTTACTTGGGATGCATTCTGCATGCTTGCAGAGCATTTTTCTTAGCTCTAGGCCTTACGTTAAACTTAATTTGATTGAGTAGAGTAAGATTTTCCTCGAAATTGTGATTTATATTTATATCCCTTCCCACCTGAATCACTGTATATCAAAAAAAAAAGTCCTTATATTTTGGTTTCTGACAACATCTTTATATATACTCTTAATGTTTTAGTATGGCCTAGCTATCAACATTTTTTTTAAGTTTATTTATTTATTTATTTTGAGAGAGAGAGAGAGAGAGAGAGAGAGAGAGAGATAGCTGGGAAGGGGCAAAGAGAAAGAGGGAGAGAGAGAATCCCAAGCAGGCTCTGTACCATCAGTACAGAGCCCAACACAGGGCCTGAACCCATGAACTGAGATCATGACCTGAGCCGAAACCAAAAGTCAGAAACTTAACCTACCAAGCTACCCAGGCGCCCCTAGCTATCAACATTTTTGAAGAAATCACTCTCTATTTTAATCCACTATTAAACAGATTCTCCCAGTGCATTTTTGTCTCCCAGGTTTCTTCTAAACATTTCATTACCCACAAAGGAAGTTATGTGCAAATTTATTAAAGTTGCCCAAATTTCCTGATAATATAGAAGACATATTATTGGTCACAAATTACTAGACAATAAATAGTAAGTTATTTTCTGGTGTTACTCAGTAATGCATCATTCTTAAATTATTTAGGCCTAGGGCATTTATAACTCAAAGTGTCACTCATGGGCAATAGCTATCTTACAAAAATGAACATTTGACTCAGCCCCTTCTGAAACAATGTGTCAACTTCATCACATACTTGATTACCTTAAATAGGGTATTCTGAATAGCTGTGACAGAACGTTATCTTAATTAGTAGAAATCATAATTGCGAACACTTAGCATTTGCTATATTCTTGTGGATCCTAGGAGACACTGAATGTCTACAAATTCCAAAACATACTCTGAACTTTGAGTCTCATTCTTAGAATTCAAATTGCAAATACCCTCAACTGTCACTTTCTGTTTGTTACTTTAATTCATTCACCAAGCACATATGAAGGGCCTGCTATGTACCAGGCCTGAGCTGAGCTCCTGAGCCCCTAAAGGAATAAGGCACAGCTTTGCCCTTCAGCTTGGGAAAATACATACTCAAGCATGTGAAATACAAGCGTGAGTGCTATGACGGAAGTATTTAAGGGTTATAGCTGGAACACAAACATGGGGCGTGCTATATCAGCTGGGGCCTCGGAAAGGAGGTGATCCTGGAAAGATGCATAGCCACTTGCCGGGTGTGGTAGCACGGGCGTTCCCACTCAGATGGATCAGCATGAAGAGGCAAAGGAACACCTACACAGTCTGATGGGTGCAGGTGGATTTGATTGGAGTTCACTAACAAAGCATGGCCACGGCCACGTTGTCAAGGACATGTGTAACAGTCCAAAGAGTACATCTTCATTCTCCAATCAGTGTTGAACTATTAATAGATTTAAATTTGATCAGCTTTGAGTTTTAGAAAGACTTACTCATTAGCTGTTAAGAGGGTAAATTTGGTGAGTGTAGCAAAGGCAAAGTTTATCTGTTAGGAAGCTCTCCCTGGAGGCCTGATGAGCGGTAGAGAGGGTCTGTGTGCCGGGGAGAAGCAGAGAGGATGTTATCTAGAAGATGTTGAAGCTAAAAGTCCACAGGACGTGGAGACCAGTTGGGTAAGGCAGGATTCTAAAATTATCATACTTGCAGCTCTGTGACCAGCAGATGGGATCATATTTCAAGGTAAGGGATATAGGAGGACCCAGGTTGGGAGGAATATGGCTGTTAATTTTTCTCTTGTACAGATTGAATTTAGGATTTGAGGTATGTCCATGTGGGAGGGTCATACAGACACTTAAGTCTGTGTCTCTGGGTGGCTCAGTCGGTTAAGCGTCTGACTCTTGGTTTCTGTTTGGGTTATGATCTCATGGCTTCGTGAGTTCGAGCCCCACGTTGGGCTCTGTGCATGACAGTGCAGAGCCTGCTTGGGATTCTCTCTCTTCCTCTCTCTCTGTCCTTTCCCCACTCATATTCTCTTTCAAAATAAACAAATAAAAATCATAGAAAGGATAGAAAATAACTTTCCTGTTAAAAAAAATTAATAAATATGTGTCTCTGAATCTCAAGAAAGAGCTTTAGGTTAGAGAGACAGATTTACGTTGTAATGAAATAAAAATGGCTTTCATAATGAAAGAAAAATGGCTTTCATTTATTGAAAACATTCTATGTGCTAGGCCCTGTTCTAGGTGATTATATATATAAATATAAAAGTATAATATAAAATTTACATATTTATTTGTAGTATTTTCAAATCTTTGATGTAACTCTAAGAACAAAATATTATTATCTTTATTTTATTAAAGAGTAAGTAAGGCTTAGAGCAGTAAACTTGTGTAGGCTTCCACATCTAATAATTTGATGATTTTCTTTGATTTGCATTGGATCGCAAACATATCATTAAAATAATGTTCACTGACCTTTTCCAGTATCATTTTTAGTATGGATGGGAAGCAAGGTATGAACATGGTGGCAAGCTATATGTGCACGTAGACTGGGCTTTGAAGGCCAATAACAATATCATACAGAGAATATCGGAATGTTGGTAGATTTCATTTTATCTTATTGGCAATAGGAAATATTGGAAGTTTTCAGCAGGATGATGAGAAAAAAGGAAGTGAATTAAAATAGACCAGTGGGAGGGAATATAATATTAATGTTCTTTTGGTTGCAAGTAGCAGAAACCAACTTAAGCAAATGAGATTGTTTATTGGAAGAATACCAGGGAAATCTCGGAGAAAAAAAGAGGTTAACAGCCAAGAATGGAGCAGTTTCTGGAATTTCCCCTTCAGGGTGCAGCCAAAAATTAACACGCTATCAGCGGGTCC
Source organism: Panthera pardus (assembly GCF_024362965.1). Taxonomy (NCBI): domain Eukaryota; kingdom Metazoa; phylum Chordata; class Mammalia; order Carnivora; family Felidae; genus Panthera; species Panthera pardus. The sequence continues at coordinate 44,798,219 of NW_026526710.1, read as the reverse complement.
CTGTGTTTCTGTATCTCTGCTCAAAATACCAAGAGGCTGAGAAACAGATGAGCAGTCCAGCCGGGTGTGGGGCCTTCACTGCAGATCCTGTCAGTTGTGATCATTCACATGTAAACATGGCCTCTCTAGGTCCAACTTTTGACCTTAGGGAAATCATTTCTTCTCTCTTTACTTGATTTGTTAACAATGATATTTTGCAAAGGTGATGACCATAACATAGTGCTGTTGGGATATTTATTTCATGAGGAAAAGCCATGAAATTTGAAGTAAACTGAGATGTAATGAAAACTCAGTGCCATCAACCACTAAGGAACTTATTTTAAAGGCCCTTAAAAATCACATGTCTCCCTCGGCTTCTCCAGATCAAACCTGTTTTCCACGTCTGCACATTTTTTCTCTTGAGCGGGAAGGAGCTCTGACCATCCTTCCATTCCTATGTCAGGTCTAGTTTCCTGCTAGAAGTTATGAGTTCTCATTACTATTTTTTTCTTCTCCTTTAATGGAAAATGGTGAAATCCTTTCATTTCATAAACCAAACAGAAAGAAGGCAAGATTATACATTAAGCCCTTAATTTCCTGTAATAATTTGTCTTTTTTTAAATGTTTATTTATTTTTGAGAGAGAGAGAGAGAGAGAGAGAGAGAGAGAAAGACAGAGCATGAGTGGGAGAGGGGCAGAGAGAGGGAGACACAGAACCTGAAGCAGGCTCCGGGCTCTGAGCTGTCAGCACAGAGCCTGATGCAAGGCTCTAACTCGTGAACCATGAGATTATTACCTGAGCCGAAGTCCGGTGCTTAACCATCTGAGCCATTCAGGCGCCCCTATAACTTGTCTTACAATGTAAATGTTGCCTTAATTTTTCTTCAGTGTTGTATGTGTATATATTTTTGTTTTGTTCACTTCTGTATCCCTAGGGCTTATAGCAATGCCTACACATAGTAGGTGCTCAATTGCTAATTGCTGAATGAATGAATGATTTTATAAGACAAGTGAAATGACAAAAAATAGAAAAGAATTTATCAAAGTTTAAGATCAGCAAATGCTTTGGGAGTGTTATGTCAGACTGTCACTGCAGTGCACCAACTATAATACTGTCTGTAAAGAGTGGGTTTAAGTATCAAAAGATCATCTTAGATGTCATCTGAGGCAGGGTAACCATGGAATTGCTGAAGAACTTCTAACTTAAGATACTCTTAAAGTAAAATAATAAAGCATTATTCTAGTAATTCCAATGTTAGGTTATTAGGTATTATAAAGGCAGAAAATCTTATTTTTGAATAAACAGGAAAAATCAATTGCTAAAGATATAATACCCACAATTTTAAGATTCCTATATACATACAGTCAAAAAACTTAACAGTAAAATGTATTAGCAGAATTTAAACACACCTACGTTGTTAATAAAAAGCACCCCTTAACAGTTTAGTATATCAGATTTATCAGTGTTGGGTTTCGTATTTCTTGTTTTTATGGTGATGATTGCCTTCCTAGTACAGAACTATGTCTCAGTTCTAACTCCAAAAGACATAACAAAAGTTAAAGACAAGTATTTAAAGGGAAAGTCAGGGAGGTGCCTGGGGGGCGCATGTGTGGCTCAGTAAAGTTAAGCTTCCAACTTCAGCTCAGGTCATGATCTCAGTTTGTGAGTTCAAGCCCTGCCTCTGGCTCTTTGCTGTCAGCATGAAGCCCGCTTCATCCTGTACCCTGTACCCTTCATCCTGTAGGGTACATCCTCTGTACCCTACTGTCTCTGCCCCTCCCCTTCTTGCACTCTCTCTCAAAAATAAATAAAAACATTAAAAAAATAAAAACAAAGGGAAACAGGTGCCTGGATGGCTCAGTCGGTTGAGCATCCGACTCTGGGTTTTAGCTCAGGTCATGATACCAGAGTTGTGGGACCGAGCCCTGCATTGGGCTCTGTGCTGAACATGGAGCTTGCTTAAGTTTCTCTTCCCTCTCCCCGATTCTAGCACTCACGCTCCTTCTCTCTCTCTCTCTCTCAAATAAATAAATAAATAAATAAATAAACAAACAGTCATCTCTTGCTTTAATTCATTGTTTTCATCAATAAATTATATTTAAAACTTTCATGTATGAGATAAATAAGGTCTGAGGATTTAATGTATAACACGGTGACCGTAGTTGATAATGTTGTATTGTGTAATTGAAAATTACTAGAAGAGTAGAACTTATTTTCACCAAAAAAAAATGCATATAAATGTGTGTGTGTATAATATACATATATGTGAGGTCGTAGCTGTGTTTATTAACTGGATGGCAGGAATATTTTTACAATGTATACATATATCAAATAATCACGATGAACACTTTAAATATCTTAACAGTTTTGTCAGTTACACCTTAATGAGCTGAAAAAATTATATTTAAATAAAATCAGGGTAAAATGCTTAAGGTAATTGGGAACATCTCAATGGAATGTATACTTCCACATATCATTTTCAGAAAATACATTTCTCTTTTTAATCATTTCATTCATACTTACCGTTAGTGGGAACTTTATAAGTTGTTTATGAACTACAAGAAAATATGTCAAGTGTAGGATTGTTGAAAACTGCCGGATGGGCTGGACTTCGCATGCAAGCCTTGCATCAGTTCAGAATGGAGGACATGGAGGCAGGTCCGTGCTTCTTCAGTGCTTCCTAATTCTGTTAAGAATGATTCATGTAGAAGAAGGAAGGGAAAGAGGTAGATTGATCTCTAGGCTAATTCTATTCCTAATCTCTCTGAGCCTGCTAACAGTGTTGGTTGCACTGCTGTGGCATTTTTTCCTGTTGTCATGGACACTTACCCATTGAAAACACACAGACGCCTGCTGACTGTCCATTTTTTCACATTGCCTGGTGAGTCTTGGGTCTGATTCAGGCTTTGATGAAAGCGGAAAGTACTCAATAGAAATTCATTCTTCTTATTTCATGTAAAACTTGATGTGTGATTCCAGTGAGAAATTAAATGAATCCTGATTTTGTCTGTTAGAAATGTCAGAAACATTTATGGAGCCCATGGGGCCAACGGATACCTTATTTTAAGTAGAAGGGGCAGATTTGCACTTCAGGAAACCACTCTTAGAAACATGCGAATTAAAAAGATGCTGTTTCAAGAATGCACCAAGTGATAAAGATTTCATTATTTTATTAATGTATAATCTAGTGCAATTTCGAAGAGAAAGACATTTTTATTCATAAAGATAGTAATTCATGGCTCATGCTCACTATGGGCTCCTCCATAACTGAAAGGCAGTGAAGCATTTTGAAAATGCATACTAGGCTTTGGAATCACACAGCTGTGTTTAAATACTAGATCTACCCCTGATGCGTGACCTTGGACCTGGTACTTTATCACCCTGTGACTTTTTTTTCATCTCTAAAATAACACCTCCCTCTTATAGTTGTTCTTAGGATTAAATGAGATAGTGTGTAGAGGCATATTTGGAATAACTGCCGAGTCAATGGACCAAAGCTCTTTCACTATGAGAATAATGAATTAAAATCATTGGCATTTGTTTGTCCTTCACTATACTGTGAGTCTCTGCAGGGCCAGGACTGGAGTCATCTATCTCGGTATTCTGTGTTTAAATCTTGTTGCACTTAGTAGGGCAGCATTTACTATAGTGAGGGTTTGCAGTGTTCTGCATCAGAGGTCAGCTGGATTCTGTTGATCCTGGCCACAGGGCCAGGACTGGAGTCATCTATCTCGGTATTCTTGTTGCACTTAGTAGGGCAGCATTTACTATAGTGAGGGTTTGCAGTGTTCTGCATCAGAGGTCAGCTGGATTCTGTTGATCCTGGCCACAGGGCCAGGACTGGAGTCATCTATCTCGATATTGTTGTTGCACTTAGTAGGGCAGCATTTACTATAGTGAGGGTTTGCAGTGTTCTGCATCAGAGGTCAGCTGGATTCTGTTGATTCAGCTTCTGCTTCTACTTTTTTCTCTACTTCCTGCATCTGATATTTTTCAAGCAGTCACCAGGTTTGCTACCTATGGATAATTTTGTTCCAGATACTTTTGTTAATAGGAGGTAAAACTAAGAGTTTTTGTGTTGAATGCTGTTGTAGGAATACAGGTTTTATCAGGGCACTGACCTAAGAAAATTAGCATAATCTGTCCATCACAGAATTTTAGCTGCTTGGAAGAGAGTTAATTATTTTGCTGATGTGGTGGCCCTGTGGTACCATCCATTGGTACTCAGTTTTTGGAATACTGCCATACCAGAAATCATACGTGGCCTTCTGCTTCTGTGAAGGCAGTTTTGTAACTGTTACGGTGCTATAAAGCTATAAGGTAGTGGTCTTATTGTTATCCTGGACAGTTAACATAGTTATGTAGTTCCCTGTGCTAAAGAGCAGTGTCTTAACTGTATAACAAAGCAAGTGGAAATGACTAGAGTGTGTCGCATTCTTGCTTAGACATGTAACTCCAAGGCTCTGTGCACAAATGCTCAGTCAACTGTCAGTAAGCACTCTGGCTCCATCTAAGGAAACAGTTATTTATTCTTCAGTAATACCATTTAAAGGTATTATCAAAATAAGAACCACTCACAACTTTTATTTGTGTTTAATTGGTCAAAAAGAGGTTTACTTGTGTTTTTGGCATTGGCAATCAGTTGTTGCCAATCTTACAACGTGTGTTATCATCAGAATATAGTTTGCAAGACATTGTCTCGTTGCTTGTCTCCATACTCTCCTTTTTTTGAACCATAAATGTTGACAGACCTTAACTTTGCCTTCTTTGTGTCTACAGAATCACTATAAAATGTGAAGATCCATTTCATAGTCACACAAGGCTCTAAATTTCGTGGATTTTCTTATTCCCACAACTAGTAGAATTGGGAGAAAATTATCTTTACAAATTAGTGGTGAGAAGAACTTGACAAAAAAAAGAAAAAAAACATGTGATACAGACTGTGAAATCCAGACATGGCAGTGGTAGAGCAGAAAATAGGTAATTATAACAAGCCAGAACGTAAATGGGAGCTAGAAACCTATCATTATTTGTAGTTCATTTGGTCCCTAATAATGGTAGTTTGTTCTCTTTGACAGTTGTGGGACCTGGGCAGGTTGCTTAATCTCCCTGAGCCATAATTAATCCATTTATAAAATGGAAATACAAGTTGCTGAGTTGCTGCCTACTCGGGCTGAAGCGAGGATCAGAAATGATCATGTCCATGAAATCATGGAAATATCAACACCAGTCTCCTAAATCTAAGAACACATTGGAAGGAGCACTGGACAAATGCAGCTAGCAAAGAGTGCCTATGTGCCAGCAAGCCTAGAACTCAGACATCCCATGCATCATAATATCCCCACCCTCAACCAGGCCTCAGAATGCTCAGATGTCAGAAATGTGGATTCATGCAGGAGGACAGTTAGTGTACGTTATGGATTTACCAGAGACAACTTTCAATGACCTCGTTCCAGTGACTTCAACAAGATAAATGACACGTGTGTCTCCATCATGGGACTGGGTACTTCTCCAGGGATGGTCTGTGGCGGTCATGTATGAATCTTCTACATCTCACACTGTGTTAGACACTCGGAAGATGCATAATTCATATATAAGTTGGGTTTTTTTTAAATTTTTTTTAATGTTTATTTTCGTGTGTGTGAGAGAGAGACAGAGAGTATGAGGAGGGGAGAGAGAGGAAGACACAGATTCCAAAGCAGGCTTCAGGCTCCTAGCTGTCAGCACAGAGCCCGACGCGGGGCTCGAACCCACGAACCACGAGATCATGACCTGAGCCGAAGTCAAGCGTTTAACCAACTGAGCCACCCAGGCGCCCCTATATAAGTTTCACTGCTAAATTAAGTCAGCAGTTCTGACAAAAAATCTTCCACAAAACTGTTTCCTCTTTCAGATTTAATTCATTTCCATTCATCTTTCCACTAGTCAGTCAGACTCAGAACACTGGAATCTTTTTTTTTTTTTTAAGTTTATTTATTTGTTTTGAGACCGAGACAGACAGCATGAGCGGGGGAAGGGCAAAGAGAGAGGGAGAGAGAGATTCCCAAGCAGGCTCCAGGCTGTCAGCACAGAGCCCGAGAGATCATGACCTGAGCAAAAACCAAGAGTCGGACGCTTAACCAACTGAGCCCACCCAGGCGTCCCTGGAATACTATTTGACTTATTTGCCATTCATAGGTAATCCTCATCCTTACGTCAGACTAGTTATCAGTTCCTCCTCATTCTGTCTTCACGATCCCTGTGGGTATAGGTCTCTTCTTTTGAGGTTCCTGGTTGACATCACTCTGGCCCAGATCCTTAGGCTCCAACGCTGACCTCTTTAGTGCTCTGCCAGTCTTTGGGTTTCATTCATACTTCCAGCCTTTATGTTTAAGTTAGGTCATGTGTCCCAAAACACCATGTGCACTTCCCCTGCCCAAAAGCCTTCAGCATCTTTGTCCTAAATGTTTGCAAGTCCTCTCTGGTATGTCCATACTAAATTTAGAAATGTATCTTCCACTTCCTCCTTATGTGAACTATATTTTAAGAAACAACTGGCTTTCGCCTTTCCTTGGACTTGTCATCCGCTCTCTTTATTCTGCTCGGTGTTGTTCCTCTACTTACTGGAATCTCCTTTCTTCCTCTCTGTGCCTCTCAAAACCCTCCATGGTTCAGCATTGTCTCCAGAGTATTTCTGTAGACTTACTGCAGGTTCTCACAATATTCTTAAGCTGTCCTAGAATATTTAGTGCATGGTGTGAACTGGAAAGTTAATAGTTGAAAAGGGGATGTTTAAGGACAACACAACATGTGACAAGCCATTGTAAAAAGCAGTTGTACCCTCATGGAGGAAGTCAATCTGAAACCCCATAAAGTTTCATGGTGTGTTTAATGTCTATAAAAATCTGGGAAGAAAAGCATCCTTTAAGAATCTTGTATCTACCCATTAGTAAAATTATTTTAAGGTATGTTTTACACATAGAACATCTTTCATTTTACATGGGGTGCATGACTTTAATTATGAAATTTTGTATTTTAGCAAGCATTCACAGATAGATTCTTTTGACGTTTAATCTCAAATTCGTACCCAATTTAAGGTATAAAACCAGTGACTCCTTACCAGTCCTAATTATCTTATAAGCACTTTGAGATGCTGCTGGGTACACAAAGCACATTTATATTGACTTTTCATTTAAGTTGCTTCTTTAGAGAAAGCTAGGAGAACAACAGATTTTTTTACAATAGCAGATTGCCAAGTAACAGGTGATGGATAGTTACAAGCCGAAAAAACTAGAAAGAACACGAATCTTAAGGTAACCAAAAGGGAGATAATTGTCCAAATAGAAATGCTGTTTTACCCCCTAAGAGTTTATTCTTATGTTGTATTTTGTTTTGCAAACAGACAAAAGGACCGGCAGAGCTCAGGAAGGTTTTGTGTTGCTCCGAGGTTGGGGGCAAGAATTTGAAAGGGATCAGTGAATCAGATGTAATATGGGCTCTGTTTGAGCCACCCAATCTCTGTTTTGCTGACGGTCAGTATTCCAGTTATAAAAGGCTGCATAGGCATTTCCGTCAGCTCAAAAGAACTTTATCCCTGTTTTCATTCTGACATACCTATTATGACTTTGTTCACTAAGCAGAAGGAATTATGGGAAATGGAAACTCAATGGCATGTTTTTATTAAAGACCAATGTGTGTATCTTCACTGAGAAAGTAAAGAACCAAGCAGAATCATATGTTTTCCTTTCAGGTAACAAAAATCGCCTTATTTATTCCCTCCAACAGTGATTTAGTGAAATTGGAAAACAAAGTAGCATAAAATGAGAAAGCTTATGTACAAAGCATATTTTTGTATTTTAAACATTCAGTGATACTATGAATTTCCGTTACTCTAAAATCAAACTAAAACATAATCAGAAGAAAACTGCGCATATAATCTTATGGGGACAGGAGTGGTGGTTGAAGGAAGGAATATTTAAAAGCTGTGTTTCCACTTTGCCTTCTTTAAAGTGGTAAGTTTAGAGAATTGCACATTTACATTTCAAAATAAGATACATGTTTTCAAATTCAGGTAGCAATACTTTGCAACAAACTGCATTTGTCCCTTTCTGTATATTCCAGACATTTTCCTGCAAACTGCAGGTAAATTAAAATTTTACAAACCAAATATTTTTGTGGCTACTTTCTACCTCTTGTGATACTCTGTTTAATCATGTTATTAAATGTCAACTTCAGCTCTTAAATTTCTTGACCTAATTTCCCTAATCCCCACTCTGTAGCTCTTCATTTTAATTCATATAATTCGCTAGAGAAATTTTTAGATGAGACTTTCACTTCTTGATGGTAGATCACTTGCTCTGTTCACTTTTATATTTCTAGCTCGTCTCCCAGTACTTATCTTGTAGTAAGACTTATATTTTCAGGCACAATATCATGCAGCTACAGAAAGGAACCTTATAAAGTGAAGAACATTACTTTGTCTTTAAATTTCAGTTCAGATGTCTCTCTTTTCATAAATCTAATTTATTTTAAGTGGGATTACTCTGTATTTAGTTGCTTAAATGTGTTTAAGAAAGTGGCCCATAGTTGTCTTTATTAGGATCTACTTTGAGCTTAGCAGATTTTCCCAAAAATAAAGTCAAACTTAAAAGTCCTTGACTGTGAGTCATCTTTAAATAAGAGGTCTATGGTAACATAAAGTAGCTCTACAAGTCTGGAAAATGAAGGTTAACCTCATTAATTTTGTTAAAATTTGCCAAACTTCAAGGGATTTGAAACCGCCTAGAAAAACAATAAGGTATTCAACAAAGTTACTTGTTTTAAATTCTGCACTGAAATCCATTAAAGAATTATCAGAAGGTACTGTGTGCATATAAAATAGGCTGCTTAAAGAAGATGACTTTGAACCTGAGAAACAGAATGCTACTCATTGTAAACCAAAACTTGCTGTGGAATGTTTACATGTGGCCATTGTGATATGAACCGAATAGACAATGCCTCTCTTATAACAACCAGTGAGTTTATTTTATTAGAAACTTTTATATTCTTTTAAGTCTATTTATTTATTTTGGGAGGTGCGGAGAGAGAGGGAGAAAGACTCCCAAGCAGGCTCTGTGCGGTCAGTGCAGAGACTGACGCGGGGCTCAATCCCATGACCGTGAGATCATAATCTGAACCAAAATCTGGAGTTGGATGCTTAACCAACTGAGTGACCTAGGCACCCTCTGAGTTTATTTTATTAGAAATTTTAAAAAGTAAACATGACATACAAAAGTTAAAGGAGCACCTCTTCTGTTGTAACTTAAGCCTGGAATAGTCATGTTGGTTTTCTCATCATCTATCTCCCAAGGAATTTTGTAGGTCTTCAGTTCATCTTTCATGAAAAACATTTACGCCATCAAGCCTGGAAACTTTGGAGACTGTAGCCTTAGTTCTCTCATGTGCATAATTTTATTTTCCAGAGTTACAACAGTTTTGTGCTCCTTACTAAATAGTTCTAAAGAACTGTTCCACAGAAGTTTGAGTTTTACCTTTCCTCATTGACATTCATTATTTAAAGGGAATGGGCCACAGAATTTGTAGCTTGAAATACTGGTAGTATCTTTTGATCATCAAGATTTATACGTGTTGTGACACTTAGTGCTGCAGTGACTGAAATCTGTTTCGTGCAGAGAAGTCTCCTGGTCTATTCCGGGAAGAGTTGTGTTTCAAACAGAATAACTTGAGCTTCTTTTCTTTTTTGTGAGGACATACAAAGTTTAGCGAAAGAAAAACAGCTAGATTATAAATTACAGTTCATTAACACCAATGTAAATTGTTAACCTAATGAAAAGAAGAGTGACCATTGAATAATCACAGTGAGTTTTATCACTGTACCTGTTACTACCCCTTCAGCTGTAATTACATGGAATGTGATATATGGACTTTAACTTTGCTTTGGGATTTGTGGCTTTTTAAAAACTAGAGAAAAATACACGAAAAAAATAACTTACTCCTGTGTGAGTTTTCTTGTCCTTTTTGTCCAGAGAAGCCATTGTATTTTGGTGAAAGCCTGCTCAAACAACAAGAAAAACAAAAACAAACCAAAATAACTGGAGTACCACCTTCAGTGGTGATATTCACTCTGGAACTTGTTGTGATCCCAAATTTTAGATTATGTGTATGCATATTTTTATGCTGTAAAAGATATTAGCAGTCATCCAATGAAACTCCTTCACATTACAGCTGAAATGAAAATTCAAAGCTGTTTAGAGAATTATTCAGTATTAGTGGAACCACAACCAGGACTTAGTTTACTGGCTGTAGTCCACTGCTCTTTTTATTTTTTGCACCAAACAAGCACAAAATTATAAAACTCTCATTATCAATGACATTTGTTCCTATTGAAGAAAAGTACACTATGTCAGACTAGTTGAGGATATAGTTCAATTGAGTATAAAATGGTAATGTTTTATTGAAGATTACTTATACATGAGATTAGATTGGCTTTTATACAAGCAGATTTCTTTTAGTATCTTTTAGCTTCATTAATAATTCATCTCATTAGATAGTAAAGTTACTTCTGTATTGTACTCTAAATTAAAGTGCATATTTAGTGCCCTTGTTGGTTGGACTATAATTTATACAAAGCGTGCTTATTATGTAATGAATCTGATTTTTCTATGTGACTTGTGGAATCAATCCCATTTCTTTATAATCACATCTTGCATATTATATTGTGTGTTTTTTAATAATTCCTGTATCTAAAAAATACCACTAATGGTCTTCCTCATATAAATAGATCTAACCCATGGCTCAGGAAAAGGGGAAATGCTAAGCCTTCATATAAAAACTACAATGACATTTAAATTTTAATGCTTAATATTACTATCAGATATGCGTGTTACACACACACACATACACACATACAGTCCCTAAATTCTGTGAACCAATTCATGTGTGTGGGTAATTAGATCTTTAATTTGTGCCTATGTTGACTTTTCTTCTTCAAGCCTCATGTATTTCAGCCTACCTGGAGACTGCAGTAAGGGACTTTAGTCCATAAATATTCCTCCCCCACAAAGATAATACATCCTACAAACACCATGCCAAACAAATTTGCCCTAGGAAAAAACCCTTTATACTCATTTTTAACAAAGACATTGAGTGAGGAACAATTGTGATCCAGGCACTGCTCGTAACACAAACGTTGATGCCTCTGTGAAGGCACCATCACTGGGGTTTCCAGGCCCCATTGATGCTGAAGCCATCACCACGCCCCTCTCTCCACGCAGCCTGTTGGAATCCCGCACTTCCTTCTATGTTCAGATCAAAAGCCAGCTGCCATTTCCATTATGTCTTCAGTGATCCCCTTCCTTCCCCTCCAGATGTACTTGTCAAGAGCTTTGGCTTAGCCCACCTTGTTATATATTGTTTTACTTTGCTGTTAGTTATTGAAGGCCTTTCCTCCTAAATTTAAATGCCTAGAGGTCAGGGACCTTGCCATATCCACCTCTGTATTCACCTTAGATGACAGAGTGGGAATCATTTGGTTATTTTTCATTCAGTGGTGGCAATTCAACAAGAGATGGAAATACCCCTTGGTCCTGAAATACAGCGGGTGCCTCCTAGGCTGTCACCAAGAACTTCAGACAGCTGTGTCCCCACTTTCAATGTGACCAGGTAACTTAACACTCTGTGGCCTTTTGTTTCCCTGCATGTAAAGGTGGGGAACTGTGGTACAAAAAGGAAAAGGGAAAAAAAGTACATGAAAGTATTTGGATCATTGGAGGTGATTTCCAAATGAGATATTAGATCTCACATTCTGAACCCTGGGCTCCTGACTTAGAAACAGCAGTAATGAATTATATGGTTGACTGAGTACTCCATTCAGAGTATAGTGCAAAGCACTTCACTTTTATATGTAGATAGATGGATGGATTCACACATACATACAAAACCAGTTAATGTGATATTATTAACTTGAGCTGTTGGATCTGAGGAAGTGGGTGCAATATCCACCTTTGTGCTTTGTTTCCTTATATTGAGAGTGATGCTGTACACATTCTCATTGAAGCAGGATTATAATTGGTGGTTGAGATGCTGTGGCCACAAGTTTATCTTAAGGGTTACGAGTCCCCAATTTTGAGAAGACCTAGTATACACATGAGTGAACGCTGGCTCAACACTAGACTGTTGTTACTGTTGACCTTGTCCTTTACTACTAAAGAACTAGTTGGAATTTGTTCATTCCTCCTGCAAGTTTTCAAATAGTGTTGTTTGAGAGGCTACGTGATACAGTAGAACACAGACTCTGGGTGATCCATAGCATCTCATCCACAGCTGCATGTTCTGGTGGTTAGATCAGTTATTAGATTACAGACATCAAAACATTTTTGTTTTCCCCCTCTCTATTTGCTTAGCTCTTCCTAAAGTGTGTAATATGCTACAGCCTGCCCCGTGCATTCTATGATTCATATTACTTATCTCTAGTCAAACCAGCTAATGAATGAAAAAGGGTCTCACATTCCTTTTATTCATTAATTGGTTTGAATGAAAAAAGTCCACTCTAATTATCCACTGGTACCAGTGACATGGAAAGAAACAACAAAGAGAAGAAAGTTGGGAAAAATTAATGAAAGGTAACTTTCTTTAATAATAAAGCCTATAAAAAGACCAAAATAAATCAAATGATCTGTTATCTGGACAGTTGGCTTTCCAAGTTTTCTTGCTTCCTCTCCACTTTTATTTTTCTTCTCCTCTCTCTTGCACTGTGTGATATTTCAAATATATAGGAAAGGACTTGAGGCTTGTTGAGGCTTGTTGCTAAAATGCGTAATTAATATGCTACCACGAGACTGGTGGCCCTGTGAGCTCGGACAACAGGAAAGGAGGATGAGGTTGCAGGGCCAGGGACCTTTGTGAACGGTTTTATTCTCTGTGTGATAGGAAGCCTTTGAATATGATCTAATTTATATTTTTAAAAGCCCACGGTAGGTATCATGAAGAGTGGAACGGATAGACTAGTTAGAGGCTCTAGCCACGATTCAGCCCAGATAATGGCTGGTGATGAGATGGTAGTCATGGAGGTGATGAGAAATGGCCATATTGGAGATATATTCTAAAAGTAGCTCCTGAGTGGCTCAGTCTCCAAGTATCTGACTCTTGATTTCAGCTCAAGTCATGATCTCATGGTTTGTGAGTTCAAGCCCTCGATTGGGCTCTGTGCTGACAGCAGAGCCTGCTTGGGATTCTCTCTCTCTTCCTCCCTCACTGCCCTTCCTCTGCTCATGTCCTCTCTCCTCCTCTCTCTCTCTCTCTCCCTCTCTCTCTCAAAAAAAAAAAATAAGCATTAAAAAATATAGAGCTGACAGGACCTTCAGGTTGATTCATTTGAATAAGACAGGAGTCAAACTCAACAACTAGACTTGGAGTCAGCATTTGGGTGAGGGGTGACATTGTTAACCATGAAGTTCATTTATTGGGGGCAGGAGTGAATCAAGAGTTGGTTTTGGCACTTGCTTAGTTTGAGTTGCCTTTTACATGTCCAAGTGGAGATGGCAAGTTGAATGTAGGAGTTTAGATTTCAGAACAAAGTTTATACATACATATTCACTATTCATCTTTGTACGGGTGGTTTTTAAAACCTTGGGGCTAGCTGAAATCCTCCAGGGTGAAAGTGTAGAGAAGTAAAGGTCCTGGGCTGCCCCTTGAGACATCTTTAGAGAAGGAGAAGAATGGCCAGTGGGATCTAGAAAATCAGAATGGTCCATGAAGTGAATTCGATGTTAGATTCTGATGTCCCAGGTGCTGTACCGTCTTTCCCTTACATTCAAGCCCCTTTACCCCACATACACTGAGCTTCTGTGGCCCCTGCTTGCTTCCTATCCAGGTGACAATTTACATTAAGTTTATTTCTGGTCTGCTGGAAAATTCATCTTGTTTTTGAGCCTGCCTAGGTTTTATGTCATTTTGCTTTACTTAATATATTTTATTATTATGGTTGTGTATTTGGAACAGAGGTAATACACCAAAAACATGGACCCCCTGCCACACCAACCTATCTGGAGTCTCTTTCATGCCTTGGTATTTCTATCTGTTCTTGGTTTTTATATCCCTCCTTTTAAAAAAATGTTTTTTTAAGTGAAAAATATGCATTCAGTATGTCCTTCATTATTACTGTAAGAGGTGTGTGTGTGTGTGTGTGTGTGTGTGTGTGTGTATTTCTGTCATTGCCCCATTTATTTACATCTATTGTTTTACTTCATTTTCATGCCTCTGGTAGTCAGGTATCTAAGTTAATTTTTTTAAATAGGGTTTTAATATATTATCCTAAAGCATTAGTGTTGCTGGGGCTTTTAGGCAAAAAAATATAATTCAGACTAGTCTGCTTATTGCATCTGCTTATCAGCACAGGATAAGGATATTGTTTTAACCTAACTTGATTTATTGTAACTAATACATACAGATTGGGAAATGGTAAAGTTGGAAGCAAACGATAGGTGCACAGGATATTTGCCTTGACATCATCGTGGTTAATGTAATGAAAATCCTTTAATACATGCTCATGTATTTTCATAGGGTAAATTAAATGTGCAAAATCTTTATCTCTGTAAAATTTTAAAAATATCCCGACCCTTCATAAGTGTACCTAAGAGCTGGACCATGAGTGCTGTAGTGGCGTTTGGGGAGGGGTAGGGATGAGATTATTGCTCCTAGACTGAACACTCCCGCACCTACGATGTTTCTAGAGAAGTCACACAGAGTGGAGTATACATGAGATGGCCATAAAGTTACAGTGTATGACAATTAATCCCATTCATTTTGATATAATTAATGAGAATGGTGAAATAGAAGTGTAATCATTTCTCCAAAAGAAAACGTCAACCCATTAATGAGGATAAGGCTTATTATTGGCATTTGAAGCAGGAGATTTTTGCCCAGACTGCTGAGTTGGTGTGTTCACAGAAGTAGATGTTCGTTCCAGGCTGTGTAGAGGGAGGGAACACTTATGAAGAGGATTATTTTATTGTTTGTTTGTTTTAAAGCAAATAGCATTTTGAAATTATTCCAGTTCTGGACATAATAATAAAAAATTTAATAAGAATAACATAATTCCTAAATATAAGTAATTGGCATTTAAGAAGACTGTTACCCCACTTCAGTATTTATATATTTGTGTAAAATCATAATCTTCAAATAACGCTTTATTACTTTCCTTTTAATGCATCAAAAGTCATAGGGCATTTTTTTAATTGTATGTCATAGATTACTTGCCCTTGTTTTCCTGATGGCTATACATGACGGGCCAAAGTGAGTGGAGCTGGACCTAAGAAATATTA
Organism: Panthera pardus; assembly: GCF_024362965.1. Taxonomy (NCBI): domain Eukaryota; kingdom Metazoa; phylum Chordata; class Mammalia; order Carnivora; family Felidae; genus Panthera; species Panthera pardus. Next base: position 44,782,940 of record NW_026526710.1, on the reverse strand, counting down.
TCTAGGTGGGTTGTTGGAAGAATACTTTTGTGCCACTGGAATAGCTTTCTAGAGTTTATACAATAATTCTCTAAAAAGTTGGACAGTGCAGGGGCGTGTGGGTGGTTCAGTCAGTTAAGTGTCCAACTCTTGATCTCGGCTCAGGTTTTGATCTCACAGTTGTGAGTCTGAGCCCCACATAGGGCTCCAAAATAAGTAAGTAAATAAATAAATAAATAAATAAATAAAGTTGGACAGTGGGTTACTAAGACAATAATAATAGGATGGACTAAAAGATCATGGGTTTTTTTTTTCCAGATTATATGGTGATGTTTCCCAAGTAGAAACACATTAATTGAATTCGTATTAGAATTCGTTGTTTTACTACTTCAATTTTGTTGTCAACTTAGGGATGGATTTTATATAATTTTTTTAATAACTCATTGGATTTATGAAGAAAAGTAGTTAACACGAATGAATTTTTATGGAATGTTTCATATATTAAATACTTCATACATATCATGTTAGTTCAGAAAGTATAGGCAGCCTTCAGAAATAGCGTGTGTTAATATTGTGTGAGTTTTGGTATGGTTTTGTTATATGTGCATAGTTTGCATTCTGTAGAAAGCCCACCTTTACTGTTGATACAGTTCTTTACAGTGGCTGGTGAGCTGACATATCTTTTGAGGGGGTTGGCAGTAATTATTGGGAATTCAGCTTTTAAACTATTAGTTATGTGTTATTATGGTATATTTTCAAGAGCTTTTTAAAATACATTGTTATTTCTCCATATGTGACCATGATCTTTTTCTCCTAATAGCCAGTAAAGGAATAAATATTTCTTAAATTGTTTTACATGTTTAGGGTGAAATCTTATACTCTGTTTGTTTTATAGCTTTACTATCAGCAAATGGTTTTGGATTTAATAGTGTAATAGTTCAATGGACTTTAATTTCAGTTAATGTGATATCATGTAATACTGGTAGGGCTAATTTAGTTAATGAACATAAGTTCTATGTACCTCTTTCTTTTATTCAAGTTTCATAAAACATATCACATCCTTTTGTTCCTTGGCTTAGCAAGCTGGGCATTCTGGGGAGACATTGGCTCTTTCTGATTTCTGTGGCACATTTGGAGACTGCATTGTCGAAACTAATATAGACACATGATTAGTTTAGTTCGGCTTTTTCCTTTTTCAGTGGTGTTTTTGAAAATTCCAATTAGCAGGAGCCTTTGCTTCCGGTAAACCTTATTATGAAAACTCTATTTTCTTTAAAAATTAACAAAAACCTGTCACAAAAATTAGGAATTAAGATTCCTTCTTTGTTGACACAGTAGCCTGGTAACTAAATTTAGGGGAACTAAACTGCATTAAGTTTCAGAAACTAATAATCATACAGTTGAGAAAAGGAACTTCTACACAACCTGTGCTCTGTCAGAGTAATTTAATTAGAGGTAGTGATATTTCAGTGTAATTTGTTAATGGGCACATTCTGAAAAAAAAAGAAGAATTCTGCTTGAGCACCGATAATTTTATATATTTTAGGTGGAATCTGCCCAAAAAAGGGGGGGGGTTCATTGAATTTCATGCAGAGAGATGCCTGGAGGAAGACTATCAATGAAGTGAAAAACAGCTTTAAATTTGTTAAGTTATTAGAATGCATACAAGGGAGAATGCAATAATCTTACTGCTTTTCCAATAGTTTAATACATAAAATTACATGCATATCATTATCAGACTACTGAAAATCTAAATTTCATATTTTTAATGTCATAATCATTCTTCTATATCATTCCTACCTCTTGTTTTGATTTTTTTTCAATTTCATATCAAGGAAGAATATCGTAGCTCTGCTCCTTTCTTTCATTTGCGGCAACTTGTATATAGATGTTCGTTAAATATTATGTGACTTTACCTAGACAGGAAATGAAATAACTCCTTCTCTAAGAGATTGATTACGTTTTACAGAACATCATAATAAAACTTTTCTCTTTTAGTGGGAAAATACCAAGAGTTTTAGGAATAAGAAATTTTGTTTGTTTTGTTTTGTTTTGTTTTTAATTTGAGAGAGAGAGAGCCTGAGTGGTGGAGAGGGTCAGAAGGAGAGAGAGAAAAAATCTTAAGCAGGCTCCACACTCAGCATGGAGCCAGTTTTGGGGCTTGATCCCATGACCCTGGGATCATGACCTGAGCCAAAATCAAGAGTCGGATACTTAAGCAACCGAGCTACCCAGGTGCCCCGAGAGATATTTTTGTTTTATTCCACAATACGTTTGATTCCAATTTATTTTATTTTATAGACACTTCACCCTAGTTCTACTGTATTGAGAGTGTTTTAGGTCACTGAAGTTGAGGCTGTATCATACCTGATAGGCTGGAACGTGCTGCAGGAACAATTCGTCAATTTCTGTTTCGCCTGAAGTCCATTTTGGAACAGGTTGACCCTCCAGGAAAGCTCTCTATGGGGTGACTCCCTCATCCTGGGGGTTTCAGTCTTGTATTATCCACGTTTAACACCTTCTTTCTTAATTGCCACTGCTGGGAAAGAGGATGTCCACTTTTAGAGGTTTCTGCTGAGAAGTGATATCTGTCACTTCAGTCTTCAGATTTTATTGGCCAAAGCAAGCCAGACAGTCATAACTAAGGTCAAGGGAGATGAGAAATGTCATCTTTCTGCATGTCCGGGAAGGGGAAAAAAAACCGAAAATATTGGTGACCGTTAGTAATGCCTACCTTAACCTTACTATTTCAGAAGTATGGCAAAATAAATCAGTGTTTCCCAATCCATTGTCAAAAATGGGGTACAGTTGTGCTACAGGTACACATGGTTGAACTAGTTTATATTGTTAACAAATGTGAAGGCGTTTTTATAATAAAACAGTTCACAACAGTTAACATTATATTTGAATGCTCTTTTATGGCTTTCTCTAAAAACTTCCTGACAAGTTTTTATTACTTTTATCATTTTCTGCTTGAGTAAGACTCGTGTAGACCCAAGTCTACACATAGCATCTCCCCAGATCTTTTTTTTTTTTTTCAACATTTTTTATTTATTTTTGGGACAGAGAGAGACAGAGCATGAACGGGGGAGGGGCAGAGAGAGAGAGAGACACAGAATCAGAAACAGGCTCCAGGCTCCGAGCCATCAGCCCAGAGCCTGACGCAGGGCTCGAACTCACGGACCGCGAGATGGTGACCTGGCTGAAGTCGAACGCTTAACCGACTGCGCCACCCAGGCGCCCCTCCCCAGATCTTATTGACCAAGAATTCGCCAATGGAGCTAGCACCAACGTGTCCCCTTTCCCACGGAATCCTCCCAGTTATCTGGCTATACTTTTGAATGTTTATTTATTTTGAGAGAGAGAAAGAACACACACATCCGAGTGGGGGAGGAGCAGAGAGAGGGAGACAGAGAACCCCGAGCAAGCTCCATACCCAGCACAGAGCCTAACACAGGGCTTCATCTCACAAACTTTGGGATCATGACCTGAGCCTACGTCAAGAGCCGGATGCTCAACCGACTGAGCCACCCAGGCGCCCCCTTTGTAAATGTTTATTTATTTATTTTGAGAGAGAGGGGTCATTACTCTTGTATCAATGTGTTTATCCCAAGTGAAGATTTTTATATGACTGTTTATTTTTTTGCAAGTATTAATTTAATTATCTTTTCCATTTCATGTGCTTTTATTTTTTGTTCATAGTTTTCCCTGTTTAATTCTAAAATAGAAGGTATGAATAAATTTTTAAGGTACCAAAGAATCATTAATTTTATTAATTTTCTCAATTATTACTTACTCTCTCCATCTTTTTCTATTTTTCCTCTTTCTACTTTTGCTAATTTTCCTTCCTTCCTATTGGATTTCAAGGTTAAAAATCAAAATCTTATTTTTGATGGAAATCAGTAATTTTGGGGTCATTTTTAGAATTAATGTGTATATACTGTGTTAAGATTTATATAAGTTTTTAGAAACAAATCCCTTAGAATTAAGTTAGGTGTTTTTTCTGGACATAAAATTTACTGAATTATTAAAGAGGACTGTAGTTTCCAGACATGGATTGTTTTCAACATATTTTTTGATTATCTAGAAATATAATGAACAAATTTTTGTACACTTTGTATACCCTTTAAATGAAGTGAAAGTGAATATATTCCATATTGTAATTTAAATTATAGTATGTTTAATTATTCAAGTTTTTCATATATTTATTTTAAAGTACCTTAAAAATGCAGACCTTACATAGAATGCATATTATATATATTTATTTGTATATCTTTTATTATTTTATATAATTAGATAATATTAATAATTCACTAAATTATATAAATATTACACGTATATTATATGTTATTTTACAAATGAATTTCTAAAGCTGAACATGCCACAGTCTGTTTTTAGATGTGATTTGTACATATGCTTACTTTCCCAGCCCAATGGATAATTTGGGATGAAAGCTGGAAAGACTTCAGAGTCACAAGAACCCCCTCAAATGTGTAAGATATTAATAAGATAATATAATAATGATTTCCTCAGAGAGGTGACTGGGTGGCTCAGTCGGTTGAGCATCCAACTCTTGATTTCAGCTCAGGTCATGAACTCTGGGTTGTGAGATCGAGTCCCATGTTGGGCTCTGTGCTGGGTGTGGAGCCTGCTTGGGATTTTCTCTCTCCCTCTCTCTCTGCCCTTCCTCTGCTCTCTCTCTCTCTCTTTCTCTCAAAATAAATAAATAAATAAAGATTTTTAAAAATAATGATTCCCTCGGATTGGGATTCATGTGTTATAATTATTCTCACACTTGGTCTAAACATTTTACTTAATGCAAAGAGATCAAGTGAAGCCACACGCAGGACACATTTTGTGAGAACTGTATCCCCACACAGCCATTTTAGGCAGATGAAATTTTTTACTCTCTTAAGCAGAAAGTAAGAACATTTTTGATGAGATTGAGTGCAACACTATATGATCAAGCTCTTAAAGTCATTTATAACATTTCATATTAAATGCTTTAAGCCAAATACCTTACACAGATGCAGAATTCCTTGTTTTACCAGCCTATATATCCCTCATCGACGGTAGGAGAAATAGAAAATGAGTCACTTTTGAATCATACATGTAGGAGGGGTAGTGAGGACACGTCACACATCGTAGTGACAGCTCTAGTCAAAAAGATTATTAAATCAAAAAGGTTATCATTGCATGTTGATGCCTTTAAGGAGTTAATAAATATGTTAGTTAATAGCAGTGGTTAGAATCCTTGAAGAGCATTATTTATTCTGGAAGAAAAAGGAAAACAAACTTCCATAAATTATATATTCAAGGAGACAAATAAGTATTTTACAGCAAGATGTTAAGCAAATATTACGTGAGGCCAGTGTCTTGGCCCTGATGCCTTGAAGGTTATAAAAGCTGTAAATGGCATGGAGATAGAAAAACCAAAGGGTTTAATCTCAAGATTCTGTTAGTTTTACTCACATAGAAGCTCTTGTACATAAAAGATTGCTCATAAATCTTTTATCCACATAAATTGGAATTATGAAAATAAATGGCTATAGCTCTGTGCAAAGATAAGGGAATACCATATTTGCAGATCTCTACCAAGTTCACAAGCTATCCAAAAGACCCCTTTTTTTTCCAAAGGTCTGTCAGCTAATAGAAAAATGATTGTGTGTTTGAATGTTGTTCACTGCAGATTTGTTGAAGGAGAGTTATTCACTTGAAAAAATAGCTTACTTAACTGACATTTTGGAGCACCCGAATGAACTTAATTGAAAACTGCAAAGGCCGTGTAAAAAATATTACACACAGTCACAGAGTTTATGGGTTTGAAGCGAAAATTCACCTCCAGAAAAGGATTAAAGTGGCTCATTTGTGATATTTAGTTGGTGTTCTATTTTAAAACCTGGAGAAAAATTATTGAGACTATTAGAATACACCATACCTGTGTATTCTTGAAGTAAAGCTTTTATCATTATTTTAAAATATTAATATGAAAAAAATTTTTGAAAAGCTTTTGAATTTCCACAAGGAATTTCAGTGTCATATCTGTCAGTGCAAGAAAAGGAAGGACCATGAAATTTAATAAACGTGGGGCGCCTGGGTGGCTCAGTCGGTTAAGCGTCCGACTTCAGCTCAGGTCACGATCTCGCGGTCTGTGAGTTCGAGCCCCGCGTCCGGCTCTGGGCTGATGGCTCAGAGCCTGGAGCTTGCTTCCGATTCTGTGTCTCCCTCTCTCTCTGCCCCTCCCCCGTTCATGCTGTGTCTCTCTCTGTCTCAAAAATAAATAAACGTTAAAAAATATATAAATAAAAAAAATAAAAAAAAGAAATTTAATAAACGTATTCCTCATGGTTCACGACAAGAAAGAACTTTCTGTCAAGCGGAGAAAAAGTGAGGAGTTCGTTGCTATCATTTGCTACCACCAACTTTTGTGAATAAAACTTTCACTGCTGGTAATTATCAAGAGTCTGATATCCAAATCATAAAACTTGTTACAATAAAGGTCTTCCATGAAAACAAGCTCAAATTTGTCATTAAAGAGTTTTAAAGTATTTTGGAAGTGTTATGTATATTGAAGAGTCAATATGTGTACTAATATTGACTCGATATTTCCTTTTTCTTACTATAATTGTGTGTTATAAAGAAAATGTAATGACTTTTTCCGCCAAGGTGCATATGGACATTCCCGCACTACTTTAACTGGATCCCCATTGTACAAGTGCGGAGAGCGTCAGTTCGCTCTGAAATGGCTACTCAAGTGTTTAAGGAAGAATTGTTCCTCAGAATGAAACTCAGTAAGGGCCTGGGGTGACAAAAGAATATCTAAGCAGGTTTTTCAGATTTGTAAGTGAAATCGCCACTTGGTAACCATTCTCTGTTGCAATCTGTAAGTAAAATCACCGTGAAAATCCCTACTGTTGAGACATCTCCTCCCTACCTTCCCAGCTCTCATTTATTCATTTAGATGTTAAGTTCATTAATTAAGATTGCTCTTTGCCTGTGGAGGGAGAACTTTTCTTAGCACTTTGAAACTATTTCTGTGTTATTAGTATGCTTTCAAAAATAGCAATTAATGTGGAAAAAAAGCAATTTTAAAGGCAAAGGCATATTTAGCCTCAAAAATATTTTGCAGAGTTCTTTTATAATTGTATTCTAAATATGGCATGATGTTTTACTTGAACAAAAATTATAAGCCATATGTGAGCATTTTGCAACTTTCATTTATATGGTTTATGCAGTGCTATTAAATGGTAATGCATTTAATATATAAGATCTGTGGTTTCCTGTTAATATTTTATAAAGATATTATGGCTTTATGGTTAGCATTAATTTGAGGTACTGCTTTAAGAGTCAAAAAGTACTTTAAAATAATTATTTCCCTGATGTTTAATTTTGTATTAACCATGTTAACAAAGTTTTATGGTGGCTAGAACACAATAACTACATATTATGTATGTAAACTATGCAATAGCTCTAATAATAAATTTCTCGTTTAATATTGTAATGTTTTTAGGCACATTTATTTGTGTATAGAGTTGTTTTAAATTTGAATAATCCTGTGGATCAAGCCTGTTTTTTTAGTTGTCTAAGGAAATTTATTTCCTTCTCCTACATTATGAAATTCTGTTATTTCTAATTTGAGTTTTTTGAGCATTTAAGGAAAATTAATGTTTTAACGTAAGGAAAATTGTCCTGTCAGAAAAATGAAATTTCCAAGTTCTTGATTGGTCTTAAAATAATAGAATTTCTGCTTTATTACATTGCCTAGTAAGAGACTATGACTTTTGTGAAACACCACCTCAATATCTCCATACCTAAGGTGTTTATGTCAAGTATCGATTCAGTTCTAGAACTCCAACTAATACCACTTCTTCCAGTGATACATTAAGAGTAACTAAAGCCCATAGTTTATGTTAGGATTCACTCTGTGTTGTGCAATTCCTTGAGTTCTTACAAATGCATAATGTCATGTATCCACCATTAACACGATTGTAGAAGAGTTTCACCATTAAGGATATATTTTAATTTAAAATAAATGTATCATCACCTTTGTTTTAAAACCCGTATGTTAAAAAATGATTACACTGCTGCATGTTTTGGAAGATAAAAGTTGAAAGTTGTACTCGTTACGCTATTTGGAATTCTTTTACTTACCATTTATTAGGAGAACAGGTTAGTTTTTAAAGTTTATGTATTTATTTTGAGAGACAGTACATGGGAATGGGGGAGGGGCAGAGAGAGAGGGAGAGAAAGAGAGGGAATCCCACACAGGCTCTGCGCTGTCAGAGTGGAGCTCTACCTCAGGCCTGAACTCACAAACTGTCAAACTGTGAGATCATGACCTGAGCCAAAATCAAGTGTTGGATGCTTAACCGACTGAGCCACCCAGGCCCCTCAGGAGAATGTTTTCATAACAGGAACAGTTTGGTTCCAGTGAACTATGTATTTCTTCTAACAGCAACATGTCTATGATATTTGCCTTATTTTCCTCTTCTTGAAACTGAAATTTTAAATCTAATTTTAGTAATTCAGCCATGCCCCTTGAATATCTATCTCTTTCTTCTTTCTTCCTTTCAAATGGCTTCTAACCACTCTCTTTTCTATTTTCAACCAGTTTTTCTGTACATGTTTTGTCATAGTCCTCCTGAAAACTCCCCGAAATGCTATATATTAGAAGTAAATTTAAGAATTTAATTTAATAATTTAATTTAATAATTAATAATTTAATTTGTAAATGATATTAATGCTGTAACTAAGATTCTATAACATAGCTATTGTCTACTGTTTTTTTTCCATAATCCTCTTGAGTAAGTTTCAGTGAGTGGTTGGTTCAAGAAAATTTTGTCAAATTTGAGAAAATATGCTTAGGTGCATCTAAGTTGTAAGTGGAACAAAATAACAGAAAATAAACACTGACCAGTGGTTAAGAGATGAAATCCATGCAGGGCACCTGCGTGGCTCAGTTGGTTGAGCATCTGACTTCGGCTCAGGTCATGATGTCACAGTTCATGAGTTCGAGCCGCGTGTTGGGCTCTGTGCTGACAGCTCAGAGCCTGGAGCCTGCTTCAGAGTCTGTGTATGTCTCTTTCTCTCTCTCTGCCCCTCCTCCGCTCACACTCTGTCCCTCAAAAAGAAATAAAAACATTAATTTTTTTTAAATGGAATCTGTGCATTACCCATTGTATAAGACCACACACTGCATGGTTTAAACAACAGAAATTTATTTTCTCAGAATTCTGAAATTTAAGTCCAAAACCAAGGTGACAGCAGGTTTGATTTCTCTTAGGACCTTTCTCTGCTTGCACATGGCCACCTTCTTGTTGTGTCCTCACGTGGTCTGTCCTCCCTCGTGTCTATGTCCAAATTTCCTTTTCTTATAAGGACATTAGTCATATTGGATGAGCTTTTTTTTTTAATCTTTTTTTAAATTTTTATTTATTAATTTTGGCAGTGCAAACAGGGAAGGGGCAGAGAGAGAGAGAGAGAGAGAGAGAGGAAGGGGGAGAGAGAATCCCAAGCAGGCTCCACACACAGCATGGAGCCTATTGCAGGACTCAATCCCAAGACCCTGGGATCATGACCTGAGCCAAAATCAAGAGTTGGACACTTAACCAAGTAAGCCACCCAGTTGCCCCTTAAATCTTAATTACCACTTTAAAGACCAGTATCTCCAATTATAGTCATATACTAAGGTACTGGGAGTTAGTGCTTCAACATATGAATTTTGGGGAACACAGTTCAGTTCATAACATCCATTGAAATTGGTAAGCCTTTTAATTCATGTGACTTGAAAAGAGTGAAATGTGGTTATCATTGATTAAGCATGTCACCGTGCACTAGGCACTCCTCATGCATTAAGTCAAAACCACAGGATGAAGTCAGGACTAATATTTCACCGAGAATTTTTCCAGTTGGCAATGAACTTATTTTCAGTTAAGGTGTTGATTCTAATGGTTGAATGCACAAAGGAAATTATGTAATGAAAAACATCTCTTTAAACCTGAACAATTCCCCCAAAAATGTTGCTTAGTTTAGTATTTGAGCAAATGCAAATTAACACTTGTTTTTAAAACCCAGAAGAATCTAATAACAGATTTATTAAACCAATTCACATTCGTTATAGGCGAGGAGCAGGGGTGATAGAAAACTAATTGACTTTAAATAACTCGCCTTTACGCAGCTTCCTTCAAAGTGTGTTCCCCAGTGTCAGATTCTCTGAGGTCAGCCACTTCTCATTCATAGGATATGCAGTGACCCTTTATAGGAAAAGACACATTTTCCCTTTCTTTGCCAGTGCATTTTTCTTTAAAGGCCTTCTTTCCCTTCCCTGCATCATTCTGACACTGAATCCAAATAGGTAGCTGAGTACCTATTTTTTTAAATTTAATTTATTTTTTTAATTTACAATCCAAGGTAGTTAGCATATAGTGCAACAATGATTTCAGGAATAGATTCCTTAATGCCCCTTACCCATTTAGCATCCCCCCCCCACAACCCCTCCAGAAACCTTCTGTTTGTTCTTCATATTTAAGAGTCTCTTATGGTTTGTCTCTCTCTCTCTCTCTGTTTTTATATTTTTGCTTCCCTTCCCTTATGTTCATCTGTTTTGTCTCTTAAAGTCCTCATATGAGTGACGTCATATGATATTTGTTTTTCTCTGACTAATTTCGCTTAGCATAATACCCTCTAGTTCCATCCACATAGTTGTGAATAGCAAGATGTCATTCTTTTCGATTGCCGAGTAATAGCTGAGTACCTATTTAACAGAATACTCCGTCATTGTAACAGTGAGCATGAATTTTCCTCTTCTGCCTGCCTCACACTTGCACCCCACCTTCAGGGGCTCCAGCTACTCCCCTATATGGGATACGTAGGGTCCACTCCAACTTAAGGACTTCTTTTTAATAATACTGGTTACTTTGGTACATTTGGAGATCCAGATGTGACATTATTCTCTTCACGAGCATTTGTTAAGCCTCTTTGTCATTTCTCCACTTTTATTGTTTACTAAAGCTTTAGGTTTCAATAACTTACGCGTCATGAATTTAGTTAGATTCCTTTGTGCTTTTGTAGAGGAATCACTAGGAGTCAGACACCATGGGCACAGATGCCTCTCTGAATTTTCTGTCTCCATTTGTTGAACAGAAATAACAATTCCCACTTCAGGAGGTTCTTGCTAAGACTAAAATAGCTAACCTAATCGTCAGTATCTTGTTCAGTGCCTGGCATACAACAAATATTAATTCATTTTCTTTCACTCCCAGCAACCTAAGTACATAGTCCAATTATTTAAAGTCCCTAGGTTTTGTTGTTGTTGTTGTTGCAGAATGCTGTTGCTATAGCAGGCTGGACCTACTTCTATTTTCGAGTGTTTTGAAAAGTTGTAAGATATTCATCTATACAACTGGCCTGTGAATATTAAATGATCATTTATACAGTCTCTGTCACTGCTAGGTGTCCCAGGAAACAAAAGAACCTAGACTCATTGCCAGGAAGCCAAAATGAGTTTATAGTCTACTTACAGAGAGAAGATGTAGTCACATGAAACCATTAGTAACTAGACATTATTTATTATAATCACCATTCTAATAAAAATAAAGTGCTCATATGTGCTTCCATGGACACAAAATGTAAAAACAAATAAAGTTAAAATTAAATTAAAATTCAAAATGTGAAGCCTTCCCAAATGAGGGCATCGGCTGCCATCTTTGAAAGGTCATCTAGTAGACCCATTAACCCCAAGTGATGGCCTGGCTCTGGAGCTATGGCATGGAGAATGGGGGTGGAGGAGCTTTCTAGAAAAGATAGTGAACATGGGGTGTGGGCTGCAGTGAGAGGGGGGAATGACTGAGAAATCTGATTGGGCAGAATATGTCTTAGAAGGTAATGCATGAAACACTAAAGACACCAAGAGTGAGAAGAGCATTATATGATGAAAGCGTACATATAATACTACGGATATTAAATGGGGAGGACACATGACTGAGCAACAGAGGTTTAGTCTAAGAGTAGATGCTCAATGACCTGGAACAGGAAGAAAACCTCTAGGAGGCAGATACAAAAATCCAGGTGTGAAGTGATGAGGATCCACGCTAGAGTGGTAAAAATGAACCAAAGAAGTGCCGAAGATCTGATCAAGACTCTGCGTTTTTAAGTTCACAAATGCCTTTTTTGATATAAAAAGCTACTTTTATAAAGAAAGATGATAAAAGTCTTTTGTTTCGGCATCTCAGCAGGATTCCTCCAAACAATTTTACTTTGCATTTTGTCTTTAATAAAAGATTAGCAGTCGATGGCACTGCTCTGTAGAAGAGATCCTGTTTTTCACTTTTAAATCACATGGCAAGTAAGATAGGATAAGTATCTTTTGGGATACTTCTACTCCAAAGACAAATATTTGGGTTTAGCATAATTTAGCAGGAGATACAACTTTTATTTTCATTTTCAGATGTTTGTAAAATGAAGGATGATATATGTGGGGCTATGTGGGAAATAATATATTCACTAGTTAAAGTATTTTATTTCTGGGGCGCCTGGGTGGCGCAGTCGGTTAAGCGTCCGACTTCAGCCAGGTCACGATCTTGCGGTCCGTGAGTCCGTGAGTTCGAGCCCCGCGTCAGGCTCTGGGCTGATGGCTCGGAGCCTGGAGCCTGTTTCCGATTCTGTGTCTCCCTCTCTCTCTGCCCCTCCCCCGCTCATGCTGTGTCTCTCTCTGTCCCAAAAATAAATAAAAAACGTTGAAAAAAAAAAAAAAAAAAAGTATTTTATTTCTGTTATCAAGGATTTTATGGTTACTAAGGGAAATAAGCATGCATGTTTTGGGGCTGTGATCTTGTGCACATCTCAGTGAATTTATATTAATGGAAACAAAAGAACTCATCAATATATATATATGGAGTGGGAGTTTGGAAAAATTTACTTAGATACTTAAAAATGCAAGAAGTAGTATATGATTATATTTTGCAATGTGTACGAATTTTTTTTAAGTTTATTTATTTATTTTGAGAGAAACAGAGAGAGAGTGCAAGTGGGAGAAGAGCAGAGAGAGGGGGCACAGGGGATCCGAAGCAGGCTCTGTGCTGAGAGCAGACAGCCCGATGCAAGGGCTCAAATTCACAGACCTAAGATCATGACCTGAGCTGAAGACAGATGCTTACCCAACTGAGCCACCTAGAAACCTGTAATGTGTACCTATTAATTGCTTTCTAAAATGTATCCTATGTAATTGTGTTTAAGATCTAACATTGTATGTTTACAGAAATTTAAAAAACGCTTTTTCTTTGATCCCTTCATGCTATTCCCATAGAACTTTTCCTCATAAAGAATGATTTAAGAAGTTCAAAAGAAATGATCTTCCTTAGAGAATATTTTTTTATTATTTTATGATTTTATTTTGGCTTGATTATGTATACTTCTACATTTCTAAGTATGTAGTATAACTTCTGTGTTGGTATCCAATGAGACATAAGTTGATTAACCTTGCTTTTAAGAAAGCATTCATTTTTTTTTCAATTTTAAGGCATTAAAGATAAAGATAAGTTACTAAAATCTTTTTGATTTTTTATTCTTAAGCCATAAGTATTTTTAGTTAAAATTTATTTTGAGATATATCTTTATTTTTGTTTGTTTGAAAATTTATAAATTGTTACTGTTTCATAGAACTATTCTAAGCACCATGAGGACTAGAAATTGCAAATTATTCCCCTTTTAATTACTACTAAAGTCTTGTAATTTTAGAGCAAAGTGAGCGTTCAACATTAATCAAAGTAATTGCTTTCTTCCTTTAAGAATTTCTTCAAAAATTATATAAAGACTAAGTGCCAGGAAATGTGCAAGGTATACAAGATAACTAAGAAAATTTGTCCTGAAGTACCTCTCACAGTGAATGTCAGACGTAGCTATAAAACTGTGACAGTAGAGGGGCATCTGGGTGGCTCAGTCAGTTAAGCGTCCAACTGTGGCTCAGGTCATGATCTCGCAGTTCGTGGGTTCGAGCCCCGTGACAGTCTCTGTGCTGACAGCTCAGAGCCTGGAGCCTGCTTCGGATTCTGTGTCTTCCCTCTTTCTCTCTACCCCTCCCCCCCCAAAAAAAATAGATAAACTTTAAAAAAACTGTGATAATAGAGTTCAGATTACTACATGAAGACTGAGAACAAGAGATTGTGCCACTTTCAGTGACTCTGGAGCTGGGTGCTGAAGGATGAGTAGGAGTTTGTTAGGGAGTAGCAGATAATGTCATTGAGAGGCATGGGGGGAGAAAGCAGCTATAGCCAAGGGCCCAAGCTCCTGGGGAATGTGAAGGGTGGGGGAAGGCTTTGGAACAAGGAGATTCTGGGGTACAACTCAGCCCCACAATCTGATATTCTATAGTATGAGAATTCCTTTAATAATGTAAAAATAAAACTTTTGTGTTTTATGCCTACTAAAACTACTAAGCGGTTCATGGACTTAGTTAGACGTTAGGTGTTTCTGCCTTTGTATTATTGCTAGACTTACATATTTATTATCTTTTACAGTAAAGTTCAGCAACTGCAATGGGAAAAGGAAAGTACAGTATGAAAGCAGTGAGCCAGCAGATTTTAAGGTGGATGAAGACGGCATGGTGTATGCCGTGAGAAGCTTTCCCCTCTCCTCCGAGCATGCGAAGTTCCTGATATATGCCCAAGACAAAGAGACTCAGGAAAAGTGGCAAGTAGCAGTAAAATTGAGCCTCAAGCCAACCTTACCTGAGGATGCAGTGAAGGTGGAGTATCCAAATATGGCTTCGGAGCCATGTTCAAAAATCTGATGTATTCAGTTGGAACTAAATATGTGCCTTGCTTTATACGTCACCTTGGCCAGTATTTGAATTTTCATCAACTTCAGTCACTTCAACAGTATTTTGTGGGGTTTTTTTTAATCTTACAAGATACTTAGACTAAATGTATATTTAAGCTATCTCAAACTGTGTTTGAAAGGGTTGTTTATACTTTGAGATTTAGAACTTAATTTAAAATTAGAAGTAGTTGTTTGCTTTAAATTTCTCAGAAGCTTTACAAGCTGTTAAATATAACTAGAAAATAAATAGTTCTTGGCAAGATGTCACCAGTCAAGTCTATTAAGTGGGAAGTACAGATACACAGTACAGTAGCAATAGGAAGCATTTCTAGCTAGGAATATTGGGTTTTTGTCTTGCCCCTGAATAATCAAATTGGGGAGTATGAATTATTTAAACTACGGACATAACTTTTAGGAATGATATACTCCCTCTGGTGGAAGCTGCTATAAGCCAAGATAAAATAAATAGATACACTTCCAACAAAAGTACAGTTGGATTAAATGCAACAGACATTTATTGAGCACTTGTTTTGTATAAGTCACTATATTAGGAGTTTTAGTAAGACACAATAACTTCTTCAGTAAAGCTATGATAACATTATTAGTTTCTGAATATTCTAGTTCGTGTGGAGTTAATTTGAAACAAATGAGGGGGCACCACAGTCATCTATTTTGAAGTCCATAATTTCATGAAGTATAACTATTACATTTTGTATATTTATTGTACTTTGGGAGATAGGAATACACACATTCACTTCTGTTTAATTGTAAATGTCTTATACACACCCATAATCAAATAGGAATAAGTATATCAGTGGAAAAGATAGCATTTTTCTCTTGCACCAATGCTCGACTTTCATTATAGGAGATGTAATTTATTAATCTCTTAACTGTTAAGGGGAATCATGTCACTTGGGGAATACAGAGTGAGAAGCTGGTAACTAATTGAGTGAAAAAACGCTTTTGTTGTTGATGATTCGCTGTGGTCCAGCAAACTAGCGTGGATATTTGCACTGAAGCAGCAAGGGCTAATGGCTAAAGTGTCTACAGATATAAGGGAAAACAGAAGAAAATGTTGACATCCAGCAGAGATTAATACCCAATGTGCAAAGTGGGTCATCTACAGCATCCATCATGGCTGACATAGGTTTAGAATAATTACAGCATTAATTCTGTGGGATTTAATAGGGTCATAAATATTTGAGACATGCCTTAGCAGTATGTATTAAACTTCTCCTGGAATTCAAATTATATTTTAGCACATCAAGATCTAAATTTAATGTACAGTAGCACATTACCTGAACTGTGGTTTAAACTAATGAGAGATATATAAAAGGGTACTATTAAATTGTGCTCAATATTAACTCCTATCTAAGATGGTTTATAGAAACTGCAAATAGTTTACACAGCTGTGCTACATAATAAATTGTTTGGAATTCAATTCTTCAATCGTCATGGTAGCCCCTAAATTTTATGGTGTTTTCTATTATTTTAATAGAGGGATGAGGAGAGGGCCTCCAGGCATATTTTCTTGTTCCTGACAGTGAACCCTTCACTGTCAGGTATCCATTGATATTGCTGTCCTTTCAGAAAATGTTTTTCCTAGTACTCAGCAATGTCTTGTTGTATTTTAATGGAAAGGAATCACAAGAAATTGAAGAAATAGTATTCCCAAGACAAGCGACTAAGCACAATGGCCACCTACAAAGGCAGAAGAGAGACTGGGTTATCCCTCCAATCAACTTGCCAGAAAATTCCAGAGGACCTTTTCCTCAAGAGCTTGTCAGGGTAGGCTGGCACAATTTTAATTGTCTCCATGGCATGGGTCAAGTATACGTTAGAAATGTTTTTGTCTGTTTTATCACAAGATAGAGTTAACAACATGTATTAAAACTGTATGTTTGTGTGTAGATGAAATGTCTATAGTGTTGCAGAAAGCCTCTTTTTTTTAATTGCCTCAGATTACTTATGGTTAGAGCTAGCTCTCTGTGGGTCCCATACACCACAGACGATGGAGTTTGTTGAATGTGTGAATACATAAGCCCTAACTCCAACATGTATCCACACCCGTACCATACCCTTTCTCACAACACATACACATCTTCGCTTCCGTGTCTGAAAGCCATGCTCTCCATGATGATCTTTGCCCTCTATAGATAGCTTTTGAGCCAAAGAAGAAATAAAGGGACAATCATTGCTAAAAATGCCAGCACTGAGTGCATTTGAGAGTTCTTTAAAGAAAAAAGAAAATGACCTCTGATACCATTAACAGAATCCCTGGGGCTGTGCAAAAACATAGGCTTTTATAAATCTGAGAAGTAATTTTTTTTCCGATTACTCTAAATGCGTACCATCAGATGTAGAGAAAAAGAAATCACAGATATTCATACATGTTTAGTAAAATTAGCAACCCACTATTTATTGCAAAAGGAAAAGGACAGAGTTATTGTATATCGATTTATTAGAATGTACATTTGTGTGTGATTAGTTTAGCGTTCCTATACCTACTTACTGAAAGTTGTACTTTTAATAAGTCATTTATTTGTATTGCATATTTTATTTTAATGCACATTATAATTTGATTTAACAATGAACAACATAGCCCCCAAATAAAGGTGTTTTTTTTTATTTTTCTACTTTAATGGACAATGAGTTGAGAGAGAATTTTGTCTTCACAAGAACATTAATAAACTGGATTCTGCTATTGGGTTAAGTATATTTACCTAATACATAAAGATCTGTTATTATCACCTGCCAAGGTATTGCCAGTTGACCCTTGTCTGTGCTATTCGTCATACTCCCTTTCTATATAGCCTGTTCCTGTGACTGCTCACCTATAAACTTGTTTTTCCTGAGAACTGTTATATTTGGAGGAGAAAGCAGTGGGCCTATAGTGGGTATAATTTTTGAGAGTACAAAAACGCATTTTAAAATCCTTTCTTGTATGTTTTGGTATTTAACAAAGAATTTTGAGTAATAGGTACCACCTTAAAATGACTTGGAAAGCTTTGGTTGCAGTGAATAATGTCACTATAATACAAGTGCAGAAATCTGACTCCTAAACTCAACCATATCAGAGTTCTCACATAAGGCTGTTTCATACTGTGGCCTAACACAGTTCTTTCTTCTCCTAACTGATACAAAAAAGTAAACAAGTTTTACTTTAATTAAATTGGACGCCTGTTCCTGTGTTAACTATTCTAACCTACAAGCTCCCTGGATAGAATATGATTCAGTTCAAACACTGACACTCCTTAATTTGGACTTCTTGCACTGTTCCTAAGCGAGTGTTCTTTTAGATGTGAATGTTGCCCTCAGTCTTCCTGGTGATAGGTGACATCTCTTTTTGAAGCCTGTCACCAAGAAGCAAGGATGAGAGAAACAGGACTGGTTTTCTGGGAAGAGATGCTGTAAATTTGTAACTGAAAAAGGGCATAAGGTATGACAGGCCCTGTCTCTGATAATGAGCTCATTTAGTCTCTCATTTAATATGATTGTCTTCTTGATCCTCAGATCAGGTCCGATAGAGATAAAAACCTTTCACTACGGTATAGCGTGACGGGGCCAGGAGCTGACCAGCCTCCGACTGGTATCTTCATTATCAACCCCATCTCAGGCCAGCTGTCAGTAACCAAGCCTCTGGACCGTGAGCTGATAGCCCGGTTTCATGTAAGATATCAGCCAGCTGATGATCTGTTGTACTAATACTCTTCTGACTGTGTAGACTGTAACATTTGCCTCTTCTATTGGTCTTCATGCTTTGGTGCTGAGAGTTCGCATACCAGAAATGTGCTTTGTAGCCTTTTCAATTTGTTGTAATAATTATTGTTTTATAGACTTGATGTGTACCATGGTAAAGAACAGTGCAAAGAAGAAAGTAAAATGGCGTAAAATATCATTACCCTTTACAAGTCAGTGTGGCTAAGGACTTACAAGAACAAATTCATGTGAAGGAAGTCAAAATTGTTGCGTGTAAATTATATGGAGATCACTTTTAATTACTGCATAATATTCCATTAAATGTATAGACTGGGGGCGCCTGGGTGGCTCAGTCGGTTGAGCGTCCGATTTCGGCTCAGGTCACGATCTCGCGGTCCGTGAGTTCGAGCCCCGTGTCAGGCTCTGGGCTGATGGCCCAGAGCCTGGAGCCTGCTTCCAATTCTGTGTCTCCCTCTCTCTCTGCCCCTCCCCCGTTCATGCTCTGTTTCTCTCTGTCTCAAAAATAAATAAATGTTAAAAAAAATTTTTTTAAATAAATAAATAAATAAATAAATGTATAGACTGTACTTTTTTTAAGTATTTATTTATTTATTTTTGAGAGAGAGGGAAAGAGAGAGTGTGTGCAAGTGGAGGAGGGGCAGAGAGAGAGAGAATCCCAAGCAGGCTCCACGCTGTCAGCAAGGAGTCTGATGTGGGGCTTGATCTCATGAACTATGAGATCATGACCCGAGCTGTTACCAAGAGTTGAACGCTTAACCAACTGAGCCACCCAGGTGCCCCTATCTTATTATATGTCTTATGTTTGTTTTTATGTTCTTTATTTTTCTGTTTTATTCATTTTCTTACTGGGTTATCACAACTTTTTGTATACAATTATATGGTCATATTTTTAAATATCGTATATGTATATATTTGAAACTGATTTTTAATCATTTTAAATATTAATTGTAGTGAGTATTTTGAAACTCAAGAATTGCCTAATATTAATATAAATTCCACAAGGCATTTTTCATTTCTTTTTTTTTTTTAGCCATGCTTGCACATTTCCTAGAACAAGATTTCAAATATTTTTTCATGACTTTAATATAGAAAACTAAGTTGGTCTTTATTACTTCTCCAATTTCTGCATGAATAACTAAAACTTTTAATGAAATTATCATTTTTAGACAATATATGCACATTATAAAAACTTTTAAAATAATGCAGTATTAATAAGAAAATAAAAATGATTTGTAATCTCAGTACGTGGAACCAACCTTTTTCTTTTTTTTTTAACACTTTGGTGATATGCTGCAAGATTTTTTCTTTGCATAGATTCATAAATGTATTTCGTTGAAATTGGCATCATTCTCAGAAACCCGCTTTTGTCACTCAGCAATCCTAAGATTTAGCATCTTTCCATGTCAATAAATAATTATCTATTTATGTCATCATTTTTGATTGCTTTATATTACTTTGTTGAATGAATGTAATGTAATTTTAACTAATTGCCTATTGGTAGATATTTAGGTAATTTGGTTTATTTTATTCTATTTTGTAACTACAAATAATGTGGCAATGAACACTTTTCTGTACATTTTCCCATTATATCTTTGGAATAAATTCCTGAAATTGGAATTATTCTGATAAATATTGTGAAATTGTTCTCTAGAATGGTCGTATTATGTTGTAGTACCTACCCATTACATAGGAGATATACTTTCTCCATACCATTATCAATTCTAGGCATTTATTTATTCAATATTATTTGAAAAAAAAAGATCTTAATGCTTTAAGTTGGCTAAGTTGAATATCTAATCGTAGTGAATTCCCTACTCCTGTGTTGAAATTTCTTTTGGATTGTTTACCTTTTTTTTTCTTTTTTTTTTTTTTTACTGTTAGGAACCTCTTAACAGTAAGGGATATTAATATTTAATTTGTCACATATTTTCCCCTTTTGTTGTTTGTTTTTAAGCTTTGTTAATAATTTTTACCCTACTATTGTTCATAGTTCTTGCATTGCAAAATTGTGTTTTTCAATTTTATCATACAATCTGGTTTTAGAGATGATTGTTAAAAACCTTCTCTACCCCAAGATGTTAATCTACCCAATTTTCTCTTTTGTATGTATGTATGTATGTATGTATGTATTTAGCCTCTATATTTTTAACCTCTGTCGGGTTTATTTTACTAAAAGGAGAGAGGTATATATAGAACCACTTTGTTTTTCCTTTATAGTCAATCGTCCCATGTATTGAATTAGTATTCCCAGGAATTTATCATCTACACTTAGTCTTTCAAAACTTTTTATTCCACATATGTATGTGTTTGTTTCTAGATTCTTACTTTGCATAGTAACATATGTGTTGAATTTTTGCACTAAAAACTTTTTAAATTTTTTTAATGTTTATTTTTGAGAGAGAGAGACAGAGCGGGAGTAGGGGAGGGGCAGAGAGAGAGGGAGGCACAGAATCCGAAGCAGGCTCCAGGCTCTGAGCTGTCAGCACAGAGCCCATCGCAAGGCTCGAACCCACAAACAGTGAGATCATGACCTGAGCTGAAGTTGGATGCTTAACTGACTGAGCCACCCAGGTGCCCCTGCACTTGTAAAAACTTTTTAAATGATTGAAGTTTTGAAAATTATTAAAATATTGGTATGTAGTAGAGCAGGACTCCCCCTGATCTAAACATGTGAATAAGTGTATGAGAAATTTAAAATGTTTTCAAGGGGCACCTGTCTGGCTCAGTCAGTGGAGCGTGCAACTCTTGATCTCAGGGTTATGAGCTCAAGCACCATGTTGGATGCAGAGCATAAAAAAATAAGTCAAATGAAGTTTACTCACAAAGCGGAGGGTGGGCACCTGGCTGGTCCAGGTGATAGAGCATCCAACTCTTGATCTCGGGGTCATAAGTTTGAGCCCCACATTGGGTGCAAACATTTAAAAAAATTAAACAACAGTGTTTTCTGCCTTGAATATTACTCAACACTCCCTTCTTCCAAAGGCCTTGATTGTTTCATCAACCAGTTCTTTTAAAATCCTTAAAGAAAAAATAAATAAATAAAATCCTTAAGGAACATATAATGCTGACGCTTTTTATATTGTTCTAAAGGTTTAAGAAAGGAGTCAAACTTTCAAACCTTCCATAAAAACAAAATCTCATTAATACAGAAACTTGATAAAGATAGCACACAATAGACCAGTCTCTAATTAGACTAGTCTCAAATTTATGAATATAAATAATATCAATACAAAACTTCTAAATAATTATTCCTGAATGAATTCTCATTATTTGAACTCCTGTGGTTAAGACCAGGAAATAAATATTTTCAGGTCAGTTTTGGGGCAAATTCTTCCTCTGCAGATTCTTACTGCCACCACATAATTAAGAGATACTCATAAAAAAAAAAATAGACTCAATTATAGAATTGCAAGAATGTTTCAGTATTAAGACTCTATTAATGTAATATATTAAGTGAAGGAAAAAAGGATTATTTTTATTGGTGTTGAAAGGCAATAATAAAATTTGCATTGCTTCATGCATTAAATAACTTCTAAATGAAGAAAAGGGGGATATGTTGATGTGTCTTTAACTTGAAGCCTGCCCAACAGAAACCAACAGGCAACATCACCAGGAAAATCACAGAAACATTCCAGTTAAAAAGAAACAATTCAATGGAGCACTACACAGCTATTGCAAAGAATGCAATGGATCTCTATGTGCTGGATTAAAAGATTTTGAGGATATTCTGCCAAAAGTAGCCAAGTGACTCTATTTATTTAAAGAGAAAAAGAAATGAAATATTTAGAATACCTGTAAAACTGAGAACTCGGGCTTGGGAGAGGAACAACAGTCTTATATAATACGCAGGCACTTTTAATGTTTATGAGTGATTTAACAATTAAAACAAACAAACAAACAAAAACACCCAGTGTCAAAATTCCATACGCGCACCAAATTCTTTCTAAATTCTGTTCTATTCTCTTAATCTTTACAACTACTCTGTGCCAGTACATTGGTAATTACCCGGACTCATATGTACGGATTTAGCAAAAGGATTTGGGAACTGGACAGAACTGGCTTTTTCTGAAGCTCAATTTCTTCACCTTCAAGTAGTTATCATTTCTGCCTTACTCTTTCATATGTGGAATAAATGAGTTAAAATCCATACAACTCTGAGCACAATGCCTAGCAGACAGCATTTGCTGGCTTTTTACTACTATATCTATCCTAATCATATGAAGTTTGGCTAACTTAAATTTTGACGGGGAGAGTAGCTTTTTTTCACTTTCTTGGTTCATCCTTGCTATTTTGGTAGTGCAGTCATTGTCTGTTTTGTCTTCTCACTGGAGACATAAACCTGTTAAATAGTTTTGTCTTCTAATTACTTTTGCAGTTGAGGGCACACGCAGTGGATATTAACGGGAACCAAGTGGAGAACCCCATTGACATTGTCATCAATGTTATTGATATGAACGATAACAGACCAGAGTTCTTACACCAGGTTTGGAATGGGACAGTTCCTGAGGGGTCCAAGCCCGGTAAGTTTGAAAATCATAACTCAGAGATTCAGGAAATGCAGTGTAATACAGCACTGGGGTATAAGCAAAAGGAGAAATCATGTGAGCCTTTTTAGTGTTACTTTCTTTCATGCAAAATGATTTTAGGGAAAAAAGAAGGTAACTTAGGAAAAAACCCACTGAAGAGAGAAAACACTTCCCACCTTTGAAAAAGTACACACTACAGTATTTTTGGTTCTATAGTATAGGATCTATGGGTTCCTTTCATTTGGCTGTGGTTCATAAAGTCAGGGCAGGAAAAAGTGAGCACCGGAATACCATTGGCTTTCCATTCATAAAGTACAGATTTTATCATATTAGTCGGAGCAGCACGTGAAACACAGTCAGAGAGTCTGAAAGGTAGTTTGTATTCCTGGGACCAGGCAGTGAGGTAAAGCCAAAAGCGGAAAGGGGGCTGGAGGCAGCTGTGATCACTGCCCTGTTGACACACTGGTTATTTACTTGTGCATGACCCGAATGTCTTCTGCAGCCTGCGCTTTTCAGCTTAGTGTCATGGAAAGTGTCCTAGCCTAGAAGCAGCGATTGCCAAAGCTTCTCACCATTGTGAAGTGGTGTTTGACTAAGATTTTCGATTCTTGTACTGAAAACACTGTAGACTTCAGAAGAGCAAGCCTAGGGGGGGCCAGTTTAGTTTGGAAAACTAGTGGACATGAAAATCCGTTCAGAGAGAGATGGGAAAAGGAGAGAGGGTTTCTCCAACCTTCCTGAGATGATTTGGTGTTTAGAGGGACTTCATTAGCTATATTATTATTATTATTATTATTATTATTATTATTTTGATTTTGTATTAAAAAAAGCCTCAATATTTAAAATTGTGCTACGTATTATCCTTGTCATCTATATCAATTTATACCAGTAGCTCTCATGCATATGCCCAATTTATGCCTATAACTGAATATGCTTTAACTGGCATTTTTTTCTCAATCCAAATGCACTTGTCTATATCCTCAGAAAGGAAGAAGAGGTGGGGGTGAGGGGAGCCACAGGGGAGGACAGGACTGTGCGGGAAGTTCAACCATCTGTGGCTCCTTCTGAGGCACATTCTGGAGTAGCTTTCTTTGGTATTTTAAAATACTATAAAATCAAAGAATATTAAACGTATCCTTACTAAAACACAAGTCTTGTCCACATATTCTAGAGATAAAGTTTTTTTAACATGGGGAAAATTTTTTTTGGTTTAATCATTTATTTTTTTCCTCTGTTATTTCTAACTATTAAAAAGTACTGCTTCACAAAAATTGTCAAAAGTAAACCATTAAAGATATATTTATTATGCATTTCATCATGAATTTCCATTAAAGCCCCCCCAACAAATAAAAGACTCAATCTTCATGAGAAGTAGAGACGCTTCATGCATATATTTCTTGTGGTTGTTCTGTAAGAATCTTGAGTTAAACTGCATTATAATCAGTATTTTGGCTCAACATCTGGGAACATATTTTTTTTTTAACCATTCATTTGTTCATTCAACAAATGTTTGTAGGGTCTGTGCTGTGTGCTGGGCACTGTTCCAGCCCTGTGGGTAACAGCTCCGACCCTACTGGAGCTTACATTCTAGGGGAGAAGAATAAAAGGAAGCAAGGAAATATGCAATGAAGTTTTTTTTTAAAAAAATAATAAGGGTGTAGAGATGGCACATAATAAGAGTGTCTTGCTTAGAGGAGCAAACTCTGAAACGAGATTTGAATAATGTGGTCAAGACTGTGAATTCTGGGGCAAAACTATACCATGGAGAGGTTCTAAAGCAGAACTGGGCTTAGAGCACTCGTGAAGAAGGTAAGTTAGAGATGGAAAATTTTTTACTCCCGTTCTTCTAAATTTCCCATAGAACAGACCTTCCTAAATAGTAACTACTTTGCTCTCTGCTTCTAAATTACACAATTTGTGTAGCTAGTTTGAACTTATTTGGTTCTGATGCTTTGTAGATTTCCTTTCCAAAATATCTAATAAAGTTGAAGTCCCTGAGTTTGTTACAGTGCTCTTGTAATCTCCTAGGAAATAACGAACCACAATGCCAAACCCCTATTCAATGTACCAAAACAGTAACGCATGGAATGATTCCTTATGACCTGAGTAAATGGAGTGTGCCTCGTTGTGCACACAGCTTACTTTCAGAAAGTGACTTAGGCATTGAGGAGAATCATGCTCAGTGTGTCATTTCTGATGTTACTGTATAGCAGAAGAAAATATGACATAGGAAAAGGTATCAGTGGTCATAAAATACGTTGCATTCTGTATTATTGTTTGCACTTTATATGAATAAAGGTCTGAAGTGATCCTTTCTTTGAGTCGTAGAGTGAACTTGTCTTCTAAGTTATGGAAAAAATGAACCTTTATAAATGTATACATTTTTAATAGTTTTCCTTTCAAGAATTTAAACCGTGTTTTATATTTTTTAAAGTGAGTACTGTTCTTATGGGTAGCATTTTTAATCAAGTCTAAATGATTAAATGTTTGTTTTGAAGAAGTAAAATGAAGATTGATCAAAAAGGCAAATATACCTTTGAGGTATATCTATTTAGGAGACCGAAGTGAAGGGTGACCATTCATTTTCCATGTATACTGTGTCTAGGGACATACGTGATGACAGTCACTGCTATTGATGCTGATGATCCAAACGCCCTAAACGGGATGTTGAGGTACAGAATCCTGTCCCAGGCTCCAAGCACCCCTTCGCCCAACATGTTTACAATCAACAATGAGACTGGTGATATTATCACCGTGGCAGCTGGACTTGATAGAGAAGTAAGCCAACCAAAAACTATTTGAATTTGTTTTTAATCAAGGTACGCGGTATCACATGCAGTTTATCTCCAGGTAATAACAAATCCACAGTATTATTCAACGTCAGTTTTTTTAAAGAACTCTTGTGCTATTTTCTGCTGAACTTCACATTAGTTGAATTATGTATGCATACGGGATAAGTCATTGTTAGTCCATATAATAAATAGTGTGTAATCAACTAAGTTAATTAGATGCATCTGTATTTAACTTTTTTTTTAATTCTTGGCATTTTCTCAGTTTTCCCTCACATTCAAAGGTTTTTGTGAAGAATTAAATTAAGAATCATGCCCAAATAATGTGTGCATGAATTTAGGATAAATTTTAACATTAATATTTTTGAGAGGCCACACATAACATGTGTGTGGTGGAGTGTTTGTAGTCTCTGTGGATAGACTGGTTTTGTTAAAGGAGATTATCCCCTTTATTAAAACTTGCCCCTTAACTTTATGATTAACTTACTGAGCAGGTTTGAAGACTAGCAATGACATTAATTCCACTGACAAGGCTTTAAAGTTGTAAATGGAGAAAAACAGACTTCTGGCATAATTTTTGTTGGAAAGGCATAAAATGTTGACAGCAGTGAAATACCATGTAGTGTCACAGTCTGAGAGGGAATGGGTATTTTGGTTAATTCCAAATGTTCATCTCACTGTGACAGACCTCAACCCACTGTCCTCTTACACACCTCGACGTTTTTTGTTCATGTGATTCCTTCTACCAGGAATGCCTTGCACCTTTTTTCTTGATTTGGAACCTTCCAGTTCTTCATCTTCAGTTTAAGCCCCACTTTTATCCTTTCCTGAAAACTCTGCCCCTAATGAATCTTTCACACTCCTTATTCTGTTCTGCCCATTTTCTTAAGAGATTCTCAAGGTCATTATTGACCATTAGTAGTCATTGTTTGAAGAATTATCAAAGTGCTAACACATAGACATTTGTGCTTTGTAGATTTCTGGCTGAGCCAGCTTTTATAGTAACGAGACCTCAGATTATGTATGTCAAAAGGAAACATTATACTTACCACAATAAATAATATTGACAAGGATTTTAGGAGTTGGTTTTATGATGCTTCATTTGCCTTAGTAGCATTCACTTGAATTGGATCGAAGAAAACATTGCTATTGCAATTAATTATATATGCAAGATTGTGCTAGAAACACCTTACTAAAGTAGTACGAACAATCGAGATTACTTTATTCACAACTGAACTTAGCTGAGAGCCTTACTTAGGCGTTAGATGTATGCCTATTACGTTGCACCTGTTAACTTCCAGGTATCAACGATTCTTTTTCCAGGAATCTTCTGGGTTGGAAACGGTTGAAATTTAGTTTTTGCAGTAGGACTTCTGGTTCAGTGATATTTGAAACACGTATGTCTTTTCACCTCTTCCATTACTGTAGGACGTGCCATTCTTAAATGCCAGTAAACTTAGCATGGATGCATATTTTGGTATGAGAACATGGGGTATTTTTTAGTATTCTGTCTTGAGTGCCAAGTTGCACACATTCTATGTAGGTATAGCTCATCCCCCCAACATAAGTATTTCTCTTTCATCCACACTCTTCATTGTGAAATACAGAAATGGGTCTTCATCTTGTGTGCACACAGCCGTATTCTTACCTCATTCAGCCTGGCTGTTTCATGACAAGAAAGAGGCATCGAGAATTAAAGATAGTTTTACTAAAGCAGAACAACCAAATTGAAAAGCCAGAGAGACTGCGTTTAGTTTAGAGAATGGAAGCCTGAAGTCCTATGTCATCGTGGTTGAATTTATGTTGCAGTGGACAGAAGCAGCTATGCACCACCCCCTGATGAGATGGATGTGGAAATGGATTCGCAACGATAGAATCATGTGTGAGCAATAGCTTCTTGACAGTGAAATTATTAAACACAACAATGAGTTACTAGGGAAAATTATGGAAAACCTTCCATTTCTGAAAGTCATTTAACAGGAAAAAAAATGTATCTATCTCAGATGGTTTATGGTAATTCTGCCTGAGGCCAGGGATAAATTACTGTGACTTCTTCAGGCCTCGTGCAGGCCCGAGATTCTTTTATTTCTATTAGAATTCACAGTTTTCTTTCTGTCAAAAGTAATTTCAGTTGTCATTCTCCCAGGATATATGACACCTACAAGCGATTGAACTCCTAATCATTGAAATGCTTACTGAGATTCAGTTTTTTATTTTACTTCAATCTGTGGGTTTAGAAAAATATCCATTGTTCAGGTTTTCCAGGCCTAAAGCGGTACCTACCACATCTGCCAGGCTTCAGTGTTTTACCTCCACCTGACTTCTTTTTGCATCACTCGGTGGTGCCTATTCCTGGTATTTTCTTTTCTCCACTCCTTTCTCTTTATGGCCCATCTCGTGCCTTTCTCGGGTAGGACTACTGATGACTCACACTCTACTTCAGGAGGTGTAAATCCTGGCACTGCCCGTTGTGGGCTATTTGACCTTCAGTGTATTAAGCTGAAACCTCAGTCCCCAGATCTGTGAACGGGCCCAATACTATGACCTCCCTTATGGGATGGCTGTACGGGTTATGTAACACGAGGTATAAAGCATGCAGCACTGTGCCCAATTCATATTAGCTATTGTTTTCCCCTGTCGCCATCGTAAATCCAGCCTCCTGGGTCCACCCAGTCTACTGGGTGGGCGCTATCACTTTTACTCCTCCTCATCCTTTTCTCATGGCAAAGAAAGAATTCTACTTCTTGTTTTCCAAGCCTTCCTATTTTTACTTGTGCTGTCAGCAACATTTTCTCCTGTGTCCCTCTGTCTTGGTCTTCCCTTCTCTACAGGTTCCTTTCTACAAACCCCACAAGTGTCTTTATAAACATGCTGTGTGTCCCCTGGGGTAAAATGGCGCTCCATCACCCATAGGATGACATCAGAGCCCGTTAACATGGCGATCCAAACACTCCGTGACATTGGTCTCAAAGCCTTCTTTGGGTCTAACCTCCTGGGATTCCTTGCTTCCTGCTGAGGAGCAAAGATGCCCGGCATTCATACAGCCACGTGCAATTCCTTGTACAAATCTGAAGCTCTGTGTTCTTCTGTTCCCGTTGTTTCCTCTGCCTGCAGATTTCCTTTCCCACCTCTGAATAGCAGGGCGATCCTCACTCTTTGAGAGTCAGTCCACAACCCCTCCCTGGTCACCCATCGTAGTCTCTGCCTTCCCTGAGATATGCAAAGACTATGTTACATAGACAATATATCTGCCTTCTTGCTCCCAATATTTTGTGAGGCTGATGTGTTCCTCTTTACCCTGAACAGGAACCCCGAAGGAACCTTCACGTTCCAAGATTTTCTTCTTCGTTTCAGCACCATACTCCTCGAAAGAACAGTCCACATTCATGCTCAGCTCCCACTTCTTCCTCATCTTGAAGTATGGCTTTCTGTCTGCCTACACTACCTGGATGCACCCATGTCATGCACATATTCGCATTTTCTTGGAAGGTCCTAATACAGTGGAGCAGTTAATGGTACAGACTCTGGACTCCCGAGAGACCTGGGTTCAAATCTTGTCTCTGCTACTTATGGCTGGGTGTCAGTGGGCAAACTTCCTCACCTCCCTAAGCCTTGGTTTCCTTATCTGGAAAATGAGGCTTAAAAAAAATCCACCTGCCTTATGGGATTACTGTGAGGACTGAATAAGATAATGCATAGTGCTTAGCAGTGTGCCTGACACATAATTAATACTCAATCTCAATAAATGTTATTTTTTTCTCATCAAAGCCCTCAGAACAATGTCGGCATACAATAAACATTCAAAACAAAATTTTTATACTCCAGACACACCAGGCAGATGGTGCCATCAGCCCCATTTCACAGATGAAAGAACTGGGGCTTAGCATTTAAGAAGTTGAACAGGGCCACAAACCTGTACTTCTCCTCTAAGTTCTCATGACATTATTACTTAACAGTCCATCCCCTAACCCAGTGCATCCAAAGCAAGCTGTCATTTCCTTCAACCTGCGATTCTTGATCAAGGTCCTATTTCATGGGAGCAGGGCCACGTCCCCACTCTCCCCAAATCATGGTCTACTTGCCTTCCCGTGCCCTCCATCCAGCCACTGATAGGTTCAGTTCTCAGGTTCCTCTCATTTTACCTCCAAAATGTCTCTTGTATTCACTACTCCCTCCCGACTTTGAGGACTGGACTGGTTTGGATGCCCTTGATTCACTTCTTTGTACTCTTACTACAGTTGCTTTGTACATCTACTCCCGTGAACCATTAGTATCTGCCTCCATCACCTAATGATATCAAGGCCATCTCTGGGTTTGTTCATTATCTTTTCCAAGGAAATACATCACCAGGCATCCAGTAGACCTTCATGAAATGTCTGCCAGATTGAATGACTGAATGCTCTCACTTCCTCATTCACTTCTATCTCTCCAGCTCAGTGTTTCAAAAGTGCACAGGTACAATGATTTCAGTTGATAATGTAGGGAAGCCTCTAGAGAAGGCTAGAGACCACAGTCTTTAGATGTTCCTCCATCGAGTAGAGACTGCCAGAGTGCAAGGATCCTGTTGTGTTTATTTTTACAGTTATATTTATGGCAGGTGATGCTGGCTTTCCATTTACAGTACTTTTATAATAAATTAAGTTTTTTAAAAGGGAGTGAATGTCAAGATAAATGTTAAGTGACTCATGATATAGAAATATGAGGATATGGCAGCCTTGGAAAGATGGTGTATGAATCACTGTAGTTTGGGAAACTGAGCTAGTTTATACTCCCAGTATATGATTCAATGGAAAAAAAAATAATAGCTACCATGTAAACAAGATGTTTTTCTCCAAACCTGGAATGATTTTTATAATGTGATACAAGGTCGAGGGTTTCTCATTCATTCACTCATCTGACCACCAAGTCAAAAGCATTTATCGCTTGCTTGCTCTGTGTCAGGCATTAGACTGTATACCAGTGACACAAATGTTGACAAAGCAGGGCCCCTGAGGAGGGGCGTGTATGTGTGTCCACAGCCAGGAGGA
Organism: Panthera pardus; assembly: GCF_024362965.1. Lineage (NCBI taxonomy): Eukaryota > Metazoa > Chordata > Mammalia > Carnivora > Felidae > Panthera > Panthera pardus. The sequence goes on along the minus strand of NW_026526710.1, from coordinate 44,752,085 downwards.
CAGACATATGGACCAATAGCAAGCCATATAATTCTGGAAACAGTGCTAGTGGTGTGTCCCGGACCGGCCAACAGCTCTGCCTCCAGGACTTTCAGAAGTCATCGAAGGTGGCTTTTCCACTTCGTGTTTTCCAGGTTCAGGACGAAGGGAAAGGTATTCAAGCCCAGAGTTTCTCAGTGTTGGCACGCTTGATATTTTGGATCAGATAAATCTTTTCTGCGGGGCCTATCCTGTGTATCATAGGGTGTTTAGCAGCCTCCCTGACCTCTATCCATTAGAAGTCAGTAGCACTTCCCAATTGTGGCAACTAAAAATGTCCCAGGAATGGCCAGATGTCCCCTTGCGGGGGGGTGGGGGGGAGACAAAATTACTTCGGTTGAGAACTACAATTCTAGCCTGAGGGGAATGCCAGATGCAGTGGCATAGTGTCACAATAGGCACCTGAATGTAAATACCAACAGCTCAAGGTGTAGGGTAAGTGGATAAAAAGGTGATATAAAGCTTTGGTAAGATAGGTGAGTCACAGGGAGAGAAGGATGGATAGATAGCGAGCAGGTGAGTTGAGATTTTACCCATCTAGAAACAGGAAGTAAGGAAACATTCTTAAGCAAAATCCCCTCAATCAGATGTGGGATTAAGGATGGGAAGTCAAGTTCTTCTGAAACCTAAATGTCAGTCATTCCGAACCAGATGCCCAGGGACTAAATTAGTCAAGAAGCCCTAAATAGTTTGGTTGTCTAAAACAGGCTGTCATGTCTTCCTAACTAAATGTAAGAACATTTTACCAACCGAGCGTATGAAAGTGGAGATTCTATTATTTACCAAGTTGGAATTTATTTGGAGAAACATTGTATTTTAGAAACAACAATGGTCTTTTGTAACTTAAGGATTCTAAAACGAACTTGAAGCAGTAGGAAATTTCACGTTTTAGCTACTGATCCCAATATTTCAGCTCAGTGGAAAATTGTATATATTATGCTTATATAATTTTAAAGTAGACATTATAATTTAAAGAGTAGACATTACAAAGAGTTGTATTTCCATACAGTATCTGTGTGAGATTTTTATCTTCTTTAACCAAAACCAAAATAAAAAAAAAAAAATTTTTAATGCTCATCTGCTTCTGCAAATAGCAGTTAACAGAAATGGCATTTCAAAGTCATAACAAATTTTTATTTTCATGATTTTCAGCTGGGAAGCTGAACTGAGTGCCCTACAAAATTCTCTCACTAACCATGGGAGGATTAAGCTGAAATGACACTTGATTGGGAAAGGAAATCATTGAGAAATATTTTAGCCTACATAAACATTATGGTGAGGTGTTATGGGTTAAGAAAAATTTAAATGGTTCAAATATCACTATGCCTCTGTTTTTTGTTTTTTATTTTAATAAGTATGGTATTTTCTTTTTTAGGAAGACAAATAAATAATTAACTGCTAGAATTTGGCATTTGGGTGGACAGAGACTTAAAAATCAAATATGTGGGCTTTGGCTTTTTCTCCTACTCACTTCTTCCTTGTGCTTCCCACTAACAACTAAATCACAAGCTACAATTTGTGTCTGTTCTAGCCAAGCTCCAGAAATCCTTTAAGAATGGCCATTCATAATGTTAGCTATATTTAGAATCAGGGAAAACTGTACTTTGCAGTGACAGTTTATTTTTGTATGAAGAAGTGAGTTTTGTTGTTCAGAGTGTTTTAACATGTATGAAACGACCTATATTTTTTATCTGTGTTAATTTCCACAGAGATTTCAAACGACTTTAGTGAATCATTTTGGTTAGGTTGTCCTAATATAAAGTATATTTGTCAGCTAGTGCTGTAGACTTCTCAGTCTCAAGATATTCTCTTAGATACAGTGCAGCTTAATTTGGCTCCCCATTTAGAGGTTCAATTAGGAACTTGAAAGCAGTGATATTTATTTGGTAATAATCATGTACGTGCAGATGTATGTGCATACCATCATAGGTATGTGGGCACAATGAGTATTAGGCGGAAATGGCAATCTGTTGAGTATGCAACTATTAAGTACCACTGTGTTTTGTAGTTACGACTAAGGACATAAACATAAACCCTTTAATTAGTTTTTAACTTCATTTAAGAATATATCTCTTCTATATAGTTGTGAACAGTATGTGCTAATGGGGAGTAGGACAAAATATTCTATCAAGACTTTTAAAATAGAGAGAACATATATGAGAATATATTAAAAGAAAGCATATGTATACCCTGTAAAATAAAATATATGTATATACGTGTGTGCGTGTGTGGGTGTATATATGTATGTATGTGTATGTATATATGTACTTACACACTTTCAAGATTTTTCATTATCCTAAACTGGGTAGAAACTAACATATGAGAAGGTAAACAAACCAAATGACTGGAACGCTTGATCGCAATGTTGCAAAGTTCCGAAGAGGGGAAGGTTGAGACCAAGTGGAAGTTTCAGCTTCTCTGTGAATTCACACATCTGCAATGCATCTTTTATCTTTTCCACAAATAGAGGTGAAAATATACGTCACATCTTTCTAGACAAGAACCAGACCTGTGCTTCTCAAGTTAAAGTCAACGCTATGGGAAATTTCAAGTAATGCTAATCAGAATGAATGATGCTGTGCTTTCCGTGTGTGTAATAAAGAGCCATTTACAAAACAATTGCTATGTCTTCTTGAGGAATTAGTTTCATTTAAGGTGTTATCTTTTTGTCTTTTTAGAAAGTGCAACAGTATACGTTAATAATTCAAGCTACAGACATGGAAGGCAATCCCACATACGGCCTTTCAAACACAGCTACGGCTGTCATCACGGTGACAGATGTTAATGACAATCCTCCAGAGTTTACTGCTATGACAGTAAGTACAGACTGTCATTCACAGAACTTAGGTCTGTGGTCCATTACTGAAAAGTTTTGTCATGAATTATAAATGCGTTAAATAGAGGTGTGACTTGCTCAGCCTAATTATAAATTGACCACTCGCTCAGACGTTTTCTGTCACCAGGGCTTTTAAATGAGGCACCTGAGTGATTTGTTCCTTCCTAGCCTCCAAATCCACTGATGAAGTTGTTGAAACATGCTACCCGGAAGAAATGGCCTAAAAATACTTTGTGCTGTAATAACAAAATATTTACAAATACTTTGAGGTACACGAAACTGAATGGATATTACCTGACTGATTTATACAACTTTGGCAGCATACAGACACTATCTCTTGAGTAAAATGATTTCCCTCAGACAAATCCTTTTCTCCAACCCTACATGAATCACCCAGGGACTCACAAATGGACACTAATTTTAATATTAATGAAACTATAACATGATTTGGAAGAAATTTTGTCTGCTGAGAAAAGTTATAGTATTTTTAAAGTCAAACATAAATGCTGTGATTACCTGCATTACTGATTTCCTCGTTGACTGTGGGTAATAAAGCTTTAATGGGGCAGTAAAATCAGGGCAGCAGGGTCATCAAGACACGCTGTCCTTCACCGGTCCGCATCGCTCGTCTAACTGAGGTTTGTTTTTCTTGTAGTTCTATGGCGAGGTCCCTGAAAACAGGGTAGATGTCATAGTAGCTAATCTAACTGTGACTGATAAGGATCAGCCCCATACGCCGGCCTGGAATGCCATGTACAGAATCAGCGGCGGGGATCCTACAGGGCGATTTGCCATTCAGACAGACCCGAACAGCAATGACGGCTTAGTCACTGTCGCCAAAGTAAGTGCTACTTGGGTCACTGATCTCTCTGACAGGTCCATAGTTTATTATTTACTCTTAGGGTTGTTTTTTTTTCTTCTTTCAAACATCTTCAAACCTGGAATTAACATATTTTGGGGAATCACATTTGTTATTTTTTTTTTAATTTTTAATATTTATTTATCTTTGAGAGAGAAGGAGAGACAGAGAATGAGCAGAGGAAGGACAGAAAGAGGGGAAGACACAGAATCCAAATCAGGCTCCAGGCTCTGAGCTGTCAGCACAGAGTCCGACGTGGGGCTCGAACTCATGAACTGTGAGATCATGACCTGAGCTGAAATCAAGAGTTGGACACTTAACTGACTGAGCCACTCAAACACCCCACATTTATTTTGTAGTTTCTGTTGAGGCTAGGTTGAGATCAACATAACTGTTCTCACATTGTCTCTAGAATATGATTGCGTTTAAATCATTTGGGGCCAGTTTTAACATTCTGAAGACGGGACTGCCCTCCACAGTGTTAACGGAGTGCGCTTAGATATGTTAGTGATGTAGCACATCCTCAAGTATTAATTGATCACCAGTTGATAGCTATTAGGAAAGAGGCCCCATGCCTATTATTCTCAAGTTCCCCTTGGAGCACTGGCTCAGAGAACAAACCAGAAAATATCACAAAATTAAAATGGATTGTGTAGGCAGAAAGAGAGCCTACATTGCAAAAACGTTGTGAATTTGCACTGCTGTTTTTAAATGCTATATTCAAGACTTAAAGAAATTAGTTCTTCTGATCTTTAATTGTCAAAAACAAAACACCCTGAGTGCTGGAAGGAAGGGGCTGTTGACTGCAAGTGTAATGCATAGCTGTAATGTAAAAGGCCTTTAAAGTGAACATCTCTTCCTTCAAGCCCCCAGTGAAGAGATCTGTTCCCTTGTCTCTCATCCCAACTCTGTTAAGTGAACCCAGATGTGGGCCTTGTGTAGGTGCACCAAGGTGTCAGTTGCCTAGAATTTATGAGTGAGTAGAAGGGGAGTTTCCCCCCAGGAGGTGGGCATTGGAAATTTCTCTGAACACCCCAGAGCTGGGCCATGTGTTCGAATCCCAGGTCTGCTTTTGGTAGTGGTGTGAGCATGGCAAGTTGTTGAACCTCGCTAAGCCTCAGGTTCTTCATACAGAAAGCAGGGAAGATAATAGTACCTAAGTCATACCATTCTGAGGGATAAATACACTTTATATGCATTGAAGGACAGAACTCTGCATGAAAATGTTAGGTCATAGACTTCTCATGCAGCAAATGAAACCACTCGAAAGAATTCTGTCTTACTTTCTGGCTTCTCCACTGTCTTGTTTAAAATAATTGACAATGGGAAGTTGAATTGGTGATTTTAGGGTGCTAGGAAAACAAACTATGCGTTTGAAGGCTTGAGGGAGTGGTCTAGGGTAGGAAATGGTGCCGTTTGTGCTAATAATGTGGCTTTCTCATTAGCTTCAGCTCTTAATCCTTCTTAGACCATCTATGACAGCATGAGAGCTCTCTAAGCTCATTTTTCAAATTCTTATGACACGGTAATACTTATCTGCACCTCCACTAGAAGATGATCGAGGGAAGTCAGGAGTGAAATGAAAGTCCAGTCTGATCACTTGACTCCTGGTAACTCTTCTATTGACAGTAGGATTCAATGGAACTTTGAAACTTAATGTTTACATTATGGGTTATTTGTGCATTACCTTCATCTAGAGTGTTGTTCTTAGAGCTGAGATTTTTACAGACCAGTAGAACACCTAAAATTCTTTTGGGAGACAGCCAGAGTTTTAGTTTGCTAAGTAAGGAAAAAACAAAAACAAGAGAAAAGCCCTTCCACATACAAACACTATTATTTTTCATAAGTGTGTGTATACATGTCTGTACTTTAAAATGTTTCAAATTATGAATGATATGTTTAAATAGAATTAAGTTTTTGCTTTATGAAAAAATAGGATTTTAATGGTTTCTGATTTTGGTTTTGGTTCTTTGTACTTCATCACAGATATAAAAGCTTTCTTGGATGAGACATGGCCTTGATACCAATGTTTGAGAATATAATCTAGACCATTGGGTTCTCACTTGACCTCAGATTATTTAGTATTTTTGATTCACGGTGCTGCTGTTAAGAATAATCAAGTTTTTAGATGTAGTTGAATAAATGCAATCAGTGCAGTAGTAATATGCATTATTTTGTGAACATAAATCTTTGAAGTACCCAAGATTTATAAATATCTTATATAAACAGGCTCAATTGTGATAAATATTTTAATCATTGACCATGCTAATGCGTGTTTTCCAGAAATTTGAGACGAACCTATGGCGTTGTGAATGAAAAATTAATGTTTTAGAAATGGAGTCTTAAAGAAGAATAAACTGCAGAATGCAAATATTCTTATTTCCTGCAAAAATATGGTTTCCTTTTTTTTTCCCCCAGCCAATTGACTTTGAAACAAATAGGATGTTTGTCCTTACTGTTGCTGCTGAAAATCAAGTGCCATTAGCCAAGGGTATTCAGCACCCACCTCAGTCAACTGCAACCGTGTCTGTCACAGTTATTGATGTGAATGAAAACCCTTATTTTGCCCCAAATCCCAAGATCATTCGCCAAGAAGAAGGCCTTCATGCTGGTACCATGTTAACAACATTTACTGCTCAGGATCCTGATCGATATATGCAGCAAAATATTAGGTATCAAATGCTATTTGTGGCATTCTTAAAAATTTACTTTATGTTGTATGCTGTGCACAAAATTTACTTACCATTTGAATAAAATATTTGAACTGGAACCCAAACTACTTATTACAAAATTTTTTTTAATTCCTTGATGAAGCTTCCTCTCAGTAAATAGATCAATGAGTATATTAGATAGGAAATAGAAGAATAGATCTACTCGTGTAATTATTTGGAGAAAAAAATGTTCTCTGCCTCTTTTTTTTGTCCACCCCCTTTTATCTTTGTATATTTCATAATCATTTAGCCTGTGCTATTGTACCAAATACTGCAAAAAGTTTTCACTGTGAGTAAACAGGGGACTCTCAGAAGCTGTAACATTTATCCCTTCCGCATACGTCAGAAAAAAAAGAAAACCCATGCCAAAAACAAGATATAAGAGCTAATTATTTTTGCCTCTTACCTGTACGGTAGTTATAGGACTTATAAAACATATCTGTAAAGATTTCCAACCTCAGCACAATCTAATTTATCCTTCCTGATGAGGGAGTAGGTCGTTGGCAGAGCACAGCCCACATGACTATTATCCATTGCTGGTGATGATAATTTTTTTAATTAGCTCATATTTTATTTAACTTCTTTCAGAACTGCTGCTAACAGATAATTGCATATCTTCCACATTTCTCTATACGTTGACATCAAGATAGAGAAATAGCTAATTAATAATAGGTGTATTGAACTCCTACAACTTTTTACCTTTCAACACGCAGGATATTTTTTCCAATCTGGATATTGGTTATCTGAGCTTGAAAATCTTACTCTCCACCCAGAATAAAAAAGGAGTTTAAGTTGATAAACCTACTGATACATATAAATCTACTTTATATAGACTCAGATGGTGGGACTTTTCTGAAGAGTGTAGTTCTGACTACAGTTTGGCCCCGTGGGGAAGGTCATGATGGGGATAGGAATGTAGGCGTGTCTCCACTATGACCTCATCAACACCGTGATGATTTGGTGTTTTGGGTGTGTTCCATGATAGAAAATTCAACTTCTATTTATAATGTCTCTTAAGTCCTATACTTTAGGGCTACTGTTTAATTAGAAGGTATAGTTGAACTATTTTATTGGGATCATTGTTATCCATTAAACTAGACAAGAGACAAGAGTTTAACCACTGCAACAGAAATACTTTTCCATGCTAAAGCTGTATTTTCAACCAATATCTACAAAAACGCAAATTAATGGGCTGGTCGACATTTGGAATTAAACCTGTAAAATAGGCATTATTTCTTACGTATATTAAAATATTTACTTACTAAAGCTTTCCTTTTGTAGATACACAAAATTATCTGATCCTGCCAATTGGCTAAAAATAGATCCTGTGAATGGACAAATAACAACAATTGCTGTTTTGGACAGAGAATCACCAAACGTGAAAAATAATATATATAATGCCACTTTCCTTGCTTCTGACAATGGTACGTAATTAAACATGGTCATTGTATTACCCTGTATGTTGTTAAATAGTGCCTCATCATGAATGCATCATCAGGAAACGAGCTTTTCTATGAAACCCGATTGTCTAGAAACTGACCTTTTTTAAGCTAAGGCCCCTACTTCTATTTTTTGTTTCCACTGGGTTTTCTCACATATTCCTTGTCTTCTGTAATGAATGTTCCCAACATCGATATGTCTTGCATAGTGCCTAGTACTGTGATGACAAATGTTTGTATTTCTTCTGCCCTGCTATACAATGATGCCTCGTTGCTACAAGTTGAGGGTAGCCTCAATGCCTCCATGGCATTGTTTTTTTTTGAGGTGATCTTTTTACGCTTCTTATGGTCAGTCTGTTTGCCGACATCAGTTGGCCTGTCTCTAGCCTCTTTGTAATTCTCTTTGTAATTCTCTGCCTCTCGTCTGCCTTGGCGTAGGAAACTCTTAATTTCATGCACAAATTGAAATAAGTGAGTACAACACGTTTTTGTGTGTTCATTTTGGAACATATAGTCTAGCACCTTTTTTTTTTCCCCTTTCTGGGTTTCTGCTGGATTCTAAATGATTGAAATTAATAGATAGCTGCCTTCTTCTTCTTCTTCTTCTTCATCGTCTTCTTCTTCTTCTTTATTTTTTTAGTTATATAAGACAAAAATGGCTTACATAAATCTGGTGATGGATTTGTTTTGCTTTGTTAGCTCTCAATATGACATGTGTTTAAGAGTGCAAGCTCTGAGAGTCTGCCTGGCTACCTGAATCCAGACTCCAGGTCTACCACTTTCTAACTTTGGGATTAGCAATAAGATTTTAAATATATTCAATTTCCTTTTTCTCTTTTTTTTTATTTTTTAAGTTTATTTATTTATTTATTTATTTATTGAGAGAGAGAGCACATGCACTCTATGCAGGGGAGGGGCATCGAGAGAGGCAAAGAGAATCCCAGCTGTTAGCACAGAGCCCAATGTGGGGCTTGATCCCACGAACTGTGAGATCATGACCTGAGCCAAAATCAAGAGTCAGATGCCTAACCAATTGAGCCACCCAGGTATCCCTCCTTTTTCTCTTAAATAGGGATAATGGTAGCAGCATCTAACTCCTACTAGTGTATGGAAGAATATAAAGTGGCTTGTACCCGTAAAGTCTTTAAAACAGTGCCTGACCTTGTTGGGATGAGCACTGGATGTTGTATGTAAGCCAATCTGACAATAAATTATATTCATAAAAGATAATAATAATAAAAAATAAAACTGCCTGACATAAACACTCAAGTAAATATTTCCGTTACATGTTAATAGTTTTAAAACTGAATCATAACCATATTTTAAAATCATTTAAAATATGTGTGCTATACTGTGAATGCGAGCATCTCATAAAACTAGAAGGCTTCAATTTGGTGGTCAAGAAGCACAGTTTGAAAAATGTTACCCATCAACACTTCTGATAAGAACAGTTTTGATGGACCATTCTGGATCTTACATAATAAGATTCAATGAGATTGGTATCTATCACAAATCCACATGGTGACAAGCTCAAAGCAATATTTCTTATCGTCTCTAATATCAGACCCACTGTTCACATATTTAGAGTTGAAACGTAGTAGGGACAGCTTTTGCCACCGCACATCAGAGCTCGGCCTTAGTGTCTGTTTTATGGTCTCACTGCACGTAAGGGGTAGCTTCCCTCCATGAGGGAACTTAAAGCGATATATCTTGCACTATTATGTTGAGATTTAAAGGGCTATAAAATTATATGTATGAATGTTAGTTGTGAGTTACAACAAGATTTGTCATTCACCAAGGTGGATTTTTTCTAATTGAAAGGGTGTTTGGGATGCGAGAGAAGTAGTTGGTTGCATCTCTGTGTAGTTCTGATGCTTTGCAAATGCACTTGACTCTAAATCAAGGCTGGATGTGGAGCCCCAGGTCCACTCCTTAATGACTGGGCAAGGTTTTATACTCTCTGTGCCTTGGTTTCATTACTGAGAAGTTGTTTTTGCGTCTTGCCTATTCTATAAAGTTGTTATGAGAGTCAAATAATAGTACACGTGATAATGAGTGTGAAAGGTCTTCAAACTGTGGAGTATCCCAGAGCTCCTGGTGCTATGGTCATTATTAGAATATTGTCCGCAGCCCCCGTGTCCCCCCACCTCTGTTCTCTCTGCTTTCAGCACCATCTATAGCCTCAGACAGGTCCATAGAGATTTCTCCTTGCCTCTTCCTCAGCATGTATGTGTGCACCTTCCTAATTGCATGTTCTTGGCTGGGTCACTTAAACCTCTGGGTGTCTGAACTATAATCTTAACATTTTTTTTATATTTCTATTTTACTATATTTAATGTCTATTATGTAATTACACTAAATGCAATAATTATGTCACTATATATAATAATATAACATCATAAATACGTATAATCTCACAGAGGCTAAATTATCACAAAACGTAGTAGAGAAATCTTTAGGGTGGGTTTAGGGTCAGGCAGACCCATCTTTAGGAGCAACCGCAGCCCTTACAGGAGTGTGTGACCATGAGCAGTTGACACAGTCTTGGGTTCCCAATCCATTCAAATGTACTTCATAGGATTACAATGAAATAATGTATATAAAACAGCCTAACACTTGGTCAGGCAGGTAGTACCATTTCTCTTCTCCATGGCATTTCTTCCTGAGATGAGGTCTGTGGGTCTGTGTTTCCTGTAGATTAAATATTTCATGGCTGTGTTGAAGCTTTAAAGGAAATCTCATGCTCTTTCATGCGTATGTCTTAGTCCTCCATCAAGAGTAGGGTCCAAAAGATCATGAGCCCCATGTTCTGCTTCTCTTGTGTTCCCCACAGCGCCTAGAGGAGCGTGGTAGACAAAAGGCCCAGAGTTAACGGACAGTGACAGCAGGGCAGGTGTAGAAGCACACTCTGCAGGGGTGCCATGCATTGTCACAGGGCTCAGTCCTGCACCCCAACAGTGGCAGCTCCGGGTCATGCTAGGAAGGAAGCAAGAAGTGGCCTTGTTGGAAAAACAGTGTGCCAGAGGCTGTGGCTACTAGATTTTTCCAAGGTTATACAACAGTAAGGGCAAGCAGGCTAGAAACTTGGAGGATTCCACCATAATGGAGACTCGTGGGAAAGAATTGCTCAGTATTGGTTTGTGATTTTTCTCCTTTTAAGGAATCCCCCCTATGAGCGGAACGGGAACCCTGCAGATCTATTTACTTGATATTAATGACAATGCCCCTCAAGTGTTACCTCAAGAGGCAGAGACTTGCGAAACTCCAGACCCCAATTCAATTAACATCACAGCACTTGATTATGACATCGATCCAAATGCTGGACCATTTGCTTTTGATCTTCCTTTGTCTCCAGTGACTATTAAGAGAAATTGGACCATCACTCGGCTTAATGGTAAGAACAGGTTAATTATTTGACTATATGTGCAGTTGAGAGGTTTTGAAGCCTGATATGAAAAGTTAATTTTAGGTGCCTTATAATCTTCTCATTAAATATATTTTAAAAGCTACTTAAAGTTAAATAAGATATTAAAAGCTTCCACAGCTTTAAAAAAACCTTCATAATGCAGCATAGTTGTATTGCTCACTATATGCTGTTACGTAGTAAATGCAGTTCTCGAATATTCTGCGTATTTTTATCGTATTATGTATTAACTACCAACTTTTTTTTTCCTTTTTTCGTGTAGGTGATTTTGCTCAACTTAATTTGAAGATAAAATTTCTGGAAGCTGGGATATATGAAGTTCCAATCATAATCACAGATTCGGGTAATCCTCCCAAGTCAAATATATCCATCCTTCGCGTGAAGGTCTGCCAGTGTGACTCCAATGGGGACTGCACCGATGTGGACAGAATTGTGGGTGCAGGGCTTGGCACAGGAGCCATTATCGCCATCCTCCTTTGCATCATCATCCTGCTCAGTAAGTAGTTGTATTGTCTCTTGGATTTTATTTTATTATTTTTTTTAATTTGGTTTTTTTTTTTTACGTTTATTTTTGAGAGACGGAGTGAGACAGAGCACGAGCTGGGGAGGGGCAGAGACAGGAGGAGACACAGAATCTGAAGCAAGCTCCAGGCTCTGAACAAGGGTTCAGCACAGAGCCCGATGCGGGGCTCGAACCCACGAACCGTGAGATCATGACCTGAGCCGAAGTCAGATGCTCAACTGACTGAGCCACCCAGACGCCCCAGGATTTTATTTTTTTTAATGTTTTTTATTTATTTTGAGAGAGAGAAAAAGGGAGAGAGCAGGAGAAGGGCAGCAAAAAGACGGAGAGAGAGACTCCCAAGCGGGCTCTGCGCTCACAGCCCGATGCAGAGCTCGAACCCCTGAACCTTGAGCTCATGAGCTGAGCGGAAATCAAAGAGTCGGCTGCCTAACTGACTGAGCCACTCAGGTGCCCCTGTCTCTTGGGTTTTAAATTCTTTTCCCACCCTAGATGTTTTGCAAAGTAACTTTTTGCTGTTTACCTTTCAAAACAATCTAACCACTCTCTTCAACCAAGAGCACTTTCTTGCCAAGTTGTATGTGGGGCAGTCAGGTCCACTTCCGAGGGAGAAAAACCCTGAGCACTGTTTCAAGCACTTACATGTTTGCAGCAAACCCAGCCAGTGCACCCCTCTCATGCCCCGTTGCCGTTCTCTGGCACTGATGGCTTGGTGAGCTGTAGCAAACTCTTTTCATAGGAAAATGTTAAACCATCTTAGCTAAGTTTGAGCACTCATGATTTGAGTATGAATTTATGACACGGAGTTGATGATTTAAGAAAATAAGTATATTGCTCTCCTTGGCTTTCCTTTGCATAAAGCGCAGTCAGCAGCTAACTCCAGTCATGCAGGGATCAAGGTATTTGTTTCTGAAGGGCTATGTAAAATAGTGAGAGATTATACTTCATACAGCACATTTGATAATAGAAATGATTACACAGCTCAATAAATTGTCTGTCTTTAGAGCAAGTCTAGATTAAGGAACTGCTCCTTTTTCAGATACTTTGCAATCTTTGGTTCAATGGAATGCAAGAAATTAACCACTGGAAAGTCCTTTAGGAGCCCCTTCTAAGCATGCAGGTTAAAAGGATAAATTGCCTGGCCCTGTGTTTTATTGTTAAATAGCAGTAGGACTTAGTTTATTGTGTGATCATGCTACACACCAATCACTTTCTTGAAAATGTTGGCCATTTCTTTTATGTTTTCTCCATTTACAAGTGTTCTGGTAATTTAGAATTCTGTCCCTTTATTCTAAGCAATTACCATAGAAGCCTGAGCATTTTTTACTTCCTGTGTGGAGACTACTTTGACTATAATTTGAAACCTGCATTGCTGTACTAATAATCCACTTGCTAGATTTAGCCCTGGAACAATGGCAAATGAGATCATGTATCTGGCTTTAAAAGGAGGATATTTACTTTTATGGCCAATAATAAAAATGTGCTCAAATAGGAGTCATTAAATCTCTTGCTTCAGGATGTAAACTGATATCCTCAGATTTTAGAGAGAATGCGCTCTTCGATGTGCACTTAGGGACATGTTTCAATTTGAACTAAAATGTGGCATATATGCCAACCTTATCAGGAAAGACTTCGACATGACGGACTTTGGCATAAGGGGTGACTAGCATTTTGAAGGAAAATGAATTGGTGCTGATTTTAACGTCAACCCTCTGGAAGATTCATGGTGCCAGATCTGGCACAAAAATGTAAAGCCTGAAAGCCTGATGTTACTTCAGTGCACCAACGAATCCCGTCGGCTTCTTAACCTGAAACGTGCAGTTTAATAGGAGCGGGAATGCAGAATGGTGTAGTAGAAAAGCACAGCCTTTGGGAGCCCAAAATCCTCAAGTTCCAATTGGCGATCCAGTTCCGATTTACCCCCCAAGTCATCCTGGCAAGCACTTACCTTCCTTGGGGAGTACTGTTCCCTCTGATTTCCGAGGGTATAATGATGGCCCGAGCAACCTCAGTGAAATAGCAGTTACATAACAAGTAACAATTTAACTTACTATTGTTTGTTGGTTTAGAATTTACAAGCCCTTATATTAGGAGTATCCTATCCTCCAGCAAGCAGAAGGGAGAGATGGAAATGGTTCTCATCCCCATCTGTAAATGATAATATTGAGGATGGACATTTCGCCAGTGAGTTCAAAGGACACCAGGTTCTGGAACCCAGGGTTTCACACTCAATACCCAGTGCTTGAACCCTGCTTTGTCTTCTGTCTCTTCACGGGAGGCCAGAAAGAGATAAGAGAGAGGAAGCTGCATTACAAGCTTTTGACCCATATAAGTGTGTTAGTGGTATTAAAGGCTATGATGAGAAAGGTCATGTTTTAAAAGCTATGACATTATGCTGTTTTTTACTCTTTTTCTACCTAGTCCTCGTTCTGATGTTTGTGGTATGGATGAAACGCCGGGATAAAGAGCGCCAGGCCAAGCAACTTTTAATTGATCCAGAAGATGATGTAAGAGATAATATTTTAAAATATGATGAAGAAGGTGGAGGAGAAGAAGATCAGGTGAGCTATATTTTAAACCTTTAAAATGGAATTTTGTGATCCTATAATCTCAGTGGTAGAACAGATGTTAATATGTGCAGTAAGAAAATGGTATCAAGGTTCCTTTGCTTATCACATTATCAAATACTTGGTGGGAATTCTTCCCTAGGTGTCCTTCACATTTCTTGAATTTTTTTTTTCAAAGTGCCAGATGTCACTGTATTTATTTTGTAAGAAAATCACTAACATTGTTTCAAGGAGCTAGGACTTAAACCCAGCTTCAGTTAAAATAATGCTAATAAAAATGTGTCTCTTTATATGTCCCCTTCATTGGATACCCAAAATAGAAGTAAAAGTGGCTTCTACAATGGGATTTACATCTACTATATACACAAGACAAGCTTCTACAATGGGATTTACATCTACTATATACACAAGACAAGCACTAGATAATTCATTCTACAAATATTTACCAAGCAAGTTCAATATTCCGGACACTATTTTGGTCACTGGGGATATGGAAGTGGGAAAAGTCAGCAAATATTTGCCCTCAAGAGTCTTACATTCTTGAGAAGTATTTGAAATTAGAGACAATAATTTCTAGTTCATCTTTGTATCTGTAGTGTCTTTCATGATGCCTGGCTCATAGTAGTTGCTCAACAAATGTTGAAGTTCCCATCTGGCTATAAAATAGCATGAGCTTCTGTATCACTGTGTACATGGGGCACCGTATATGCATTCAGAGTTGAGAGTGACCAGAAGGGGAAACACAAAGATCTTTATGTGCAGATTTTAGGTATTATCCCAGCTAACACTTAGAATGCCTGCACATACCAGGCATTCTACCAAGTACATTATATGCTATTATCTCTTAAATCTTTGAAACTTGTGATACTGTTCTATGAAAGTCTCTACTTTTGTGATAGAAAACAGAGCTAAAGGTGATGGGACTCTCAAAAACAAGTAAGAAGTGATAGATACAGGATTTGAATCCAGGTCTGTCTGATGTCACAGCCTAAACTAACTGCTCTGATATAGCTCCTCTTGCAATTAGCTGGAAGATACTAATGTAATCCACAAGACATCACCATGACAAGCATTTTTTTTTAAGATACTTTGTTAATTAGGTTATTTCCTTGTACAAATGCAAACTCTGGGGCTGTGGTCAAAAAAGGAGCCCAGAGGGGCACCTGGGTGGCTCAATCGGTTGAGCATCCGACTTCAGCTTGGGTCATCATCTTGTGGTCCATGAGTTCGAGCTCCATGTCAGGCTCTGTGCTGACAGCCCAGAGCCTGGAGCCTGCTTTGGATTCTGTGTCTCCCTCTCTCTGCCCCTCCCCCGCTCACGGTCTGTTCTGTCTCTCAAAAATGAATAAAAGTTAAAAAAAATGTTTTTAATAAAAATAAATAAATGAATAAATAAGAACCAGAATTCTTGGGTCTTGGATCATTATCAGTAAATTCAAATCTACTTTGTCTTAAATATATATGTAGACATTTGTGATACGACTGTTAACTTGAATAAAAGCAAATTTTCGTGAACATATTTTCTCTTCTCTACTCATTTGAGGAAATGATGTATCACTTTTTGTTTTACAAAGCAGTTCACATCCTTGTTGTGTTCAGTCTTTATGGCAACCCGTTAGAGTTTTCTATTTTACACTTGTAGCAAGTTGTGTGATTTGCTCTCAGAGTTTGTAACTGGCAAAGCCAGAACTGAGACCCACGTTTTCTGATTCCAGATTCCATGCTTGGTTTACAGAACCTCAACTCTTGCATTTAGAAGAGATGCTTATTAAAATATGTTGAAAACTTGACTCATGTGTAAAGCTGCTTTGAATACTGACTAATTAAAGTGGCTCTATAAATATGCCCCAGGGTTTCTTGCTTATAAATGTCTTCGGATATTAAAATTCATGTTTGGCTTAATCCTTAATTAATCTATCCTTTCACTTTCCTGAGCTATGTTCAAGATCAGCAAACGTGTATCGATCACGTTACCTCCTAAGTCTACTCTCTGTATTTTAATTTTTTATGTCATTGTGCATAACTTTCTAGGCATAAATCTAAACCCAACTCCGTGAAGCTTCAGTATAAATAGTACTAACTGGAAGGCCAGCAGTCATAATGGGATCTTGCGTAGAATTGGAGGCCCAGAGGCAAGAGGCAAGATCGTTCTCTACATCTGAGAGTTTGGATCAAGGCACTCACTGCCACCTGATCTGCCTCTCTTTCTCCCTCCTCCCGTCCAGTCCCTTTGAGAAATTGTTCCATGAGGTTTTATTGTTGTAGTTATTTTAGGAAGGACTGATTTCCTTTATTGACTTTATCCACATAGATTGATTCTTGAGATCAAATAGTCGAAGTTATCTATTGCCAGATTTATTAAAATCATCACCATAAATCTTCAGCCTCTTCTTTTACTGACCTCTGAAGTTTTCTTTGCCCCTAGCTAAGCTTTTAGACATGAATGTTTTGTTTCCTACTCACTTCCCCAATAATCCAAGGATTTTTCTGGAACTTTCTCTATATTGTCTTCTGTGTCTAGTATCTTTATTTAGTATTGGCCTTGCGATGGTATCTCTTGGTAGCCACTTGGTTCTTTGGTGCCATGCTCATCTAGATCAAAAGCCTGTGTCCATCGTGGTGTCTGTGTTATGATTTCCACTTGCAGTCCTCATTATAGAGAAAGCTGTGAGAAAGTTACGTAACGGGCTTTTTATTTATTGTATGATTTACCTCATAACAGCAGAATAAAATATGCCCTGTAGGAATGCTACACCGAGGGTTCTGTCTCTTCTACCTCTGAAGTGGTTCGTGAAATCCATTTGCTTATCTCCATCACCAAGGCCACTGCCTTCACTTAGAATCATCACTGTTCCGCAATAGCATCCTAATGAGTTTCCTGTCTCTGGTGTCACACCCCCATCAGCTCTCTGTCATTTATCAAATCCGGACTTTCTCTTCAGCCTGACAGGGCTTTGGCCCTTTGGTGCACACCCTTAGCGAGCAGATAGAGGGTTGTGGAAAGAGTTGTAGACACTCCCTCAAGATGTGAATCTGTCAAGCTTGTCCACTCGTGGCCACTAAAGTTTTCTTGCAAGTCTGAATGATTTGTCCTCATGTTCCTCTCCCTACCTTTCTTGTTGTTGTTCAGGACATAGTTTCTAAAAATATTTTATTTATTGGCTTTAGTGCTTCCTTTTTATTGAAGTGTAGTTGACACAGAATGCTATATAGTTTCAGGTGTACAACATAACGATTTAACAAGTCTTTGTGTTCTACTGTGCTTATCACACGTGTAGCTGCCATCTGTCACCATCCAACGCTGTTACAATACTATTGACTATATATATTCCCTGTGCTGTAACTTTTATCCCTATAACTTATTCATTCCATAACTAGAAGCCTGTACCTCCTTAATCACAGAATCCACTCTCTCCTTCTCCAGAGATAAAAGCAACAATAGGTCTTATTTTTCTTAGAGCTTGTTAGTTTCTTTATTTTTATTCAGTGGACCTCATTATGTTCTCAGTTATCTTATGGTTTCAAAAATCTGTGATGTGGTAACTTACCTGGCTTATTCTTTGTATTAGAATGTGAATAATAGTCCCATGAGTTCCTATATCCCAACGAGAAGCAGAAGGCTTCTTATAAGGGTTAAGAATGTAACCAACCATGCATATCAATAAAAGCATTTCCAGCACCCGGGAGCCTCTCTTGTATCCCCTGCCAGGAAGGATGCTGTCTGGCAAAAATAACCAGTATTCTTTATTTCCATCACCATGGAACAGCATAACTGGGCTTTATATTTCATTATGTAAATGGATATCGTATAGTAGGTACTTTTTGTTTCTGGCTTCCTTCACTCAGACTTCTATCTGTGAGATTCATCCATGCTATATACAGAAGTAGTTCATTTTTATCATTGCTGAAAAGTATTCTTTTGTAGGAATTAACCACATTTTATTCATCCATTTTACTATACTTGGACTGAGTTCATACAATTGAATTGTTATGAATAAAACTGCTATGAATATTCTTTGTGCGCACGTGTGTGTGTATGTGTGTGTGCATTTCTGTTGGTATGTCCTCAGGGATTGGAATTTCTGTATCCTAGAATGTGTCTGTGTGCAGCTTTAGCACAATCTTGCCACTTTTCCAAAGGGACAGTACTGGTTGGCCCCTCCCCTTGCCATGCTGGTGCATGATGATTCCATTGCCCTATGTCCTCACCAGCACTTGGTTTTTTTCAGTCTTTAAATTTCAGCCACTAAGATGGCATGTGTCTCTGTATGATCTAATCAGGATGTTCCTACTGACTGACTTACCATTTTGATCTCTTTGTGAGGTCTCTGTTTGGCTTCTGTGTCCCCTTTTCTATTATGTTGTCTGCCTCTGTCTTATTGATCTGTAGGAGGTCCTTATATATTATGGATATCATTTCTTCATCAGATAGATGTTTTGTCAATAGCTTTTCCCATTCTGTAACTCGCTGTTTTAGTCTCCTAATGGTGTCTTATGATGAACAAAAGTTTTTAATTTTAATGAAGTCCAGTGTATCAATTTTATTCCATTATGGTTAGTACATTTATGTCCTTTAGTTTAAGAAAACTTTTCCTACCGAGGTAATGAGTTCTCCTTCTGAAATGAAAGGTAAATAAATAACATAAAACAAAACACAACAACTTCATATTGTCCTCTTGAAGCTTTATTGTTTTACCAGTCATACTGTCTGTGATCTATCTCTAATGGATTATTCATTTGGTATAAGATATTTATCAGAGCTCTTTTTTGTTTTCTTTCTTGATATGCAGTACTGCTTACTACAGAGATAGCTCTCTCCACTGCACTGTAGGGCCCACTCGTCAGAAAGCAAGTCATTCTACACGTGTGGGTCTGTGGGTTGGCTGCCTGACCCCGTACTATTCTACTTGTGCCATCTGCCTGTTCTTGGGCCACTACCACCTGTTTTCATTGCTGTCACTTAGTAGTGTCTTCATATCTTTTTGTACAGATTCTCTAACTGGATTCATCAAGATTTGCATCAACGTTCTTGGTGGAATTTATCATTTACCTTCTTTTTCCATAAGGAAAAGAAACCCTTTGTTTAATACTCTTATTTTCTTTACTTAAAAAAAAAATTTAAGTTTATTTATTTATTTTGAGAGAGAGTGTGTGTGTGAGCGAGGGAGAGGGAGAGAGAGAGAGAGAGAGAGAGAGAGAGAACGAGAACCCCAAGCAGGTTCCACACCATCAGCACAGAGCCCAAGGTGGGGCTTAAACTCACAAACCATGAGATCATGACCTGAGCCAAAACCAAGAGTTGTGCGCTTGACTGACTGAGCCACCCGGGTGCCCTAGTACTCTTACTTGTTTTGCCTTCCTTTTTTTTTTTTTTTTTTTGAATGTTTATTTATTTTTGAGAGAGAGAGAGTGAGAGAGGGAGACAGAGGATCTGAAGCAGGCTCCGTAGTGTGCGCAAAGAGCCCGAGGTGGGGCTTGAAATCACAAACTTGTGAGATCATGACCTGAGCCAAGGTCAGACAACCAACTGAGCCACCTAGGCACCCCCCAGTACTCTTACTTTCTGAGTGAATTTAATCCAAACACTTTTCCATTTTCTAAATAAGATGTTATTGCTTTAATGTTTTTCTTTATTTTTGAGAGAGAGAAAGAGCTTGAGCAGGAGAGGGGCAGAGAGAGAGGGAGACAGATGATCTGAAGCAAGCTATGTGCTAACAGCAGAGAGACCAATGTGGGGTTCAAACTCATGAACCACAAGACCATGATCGGAGCCGAAGTTGGACGCTTAACCAACTGAGCCACCCAGGCACCCTGCTGTTGCTTTAAATCTTAAAAGTATGCTCAGTTCCTGAGAAGTTCAGTTTTGTGAAATACATTCTGTTTCTATTTTCTGTAATTCACATGTGACCCCCTGTTAGAAAGTGCATTTCTTCTTTTTCTTAGTCTAGTTGAGACACAACGTTCCACTAGTTTCAGGTGTATAACCTCGTGATTCAACGAGTCTGTACGTTATGTTATGCTCACGGCCAGTGTAGCTACCACCTGTCACCAGAGGACACTTTTACAATACCATTGATTGCATTCCATATGCTGTGCCTTTTATTCCCATGACTTATTTCTTTGTAGTGTGTATTAAGCCTTTTTAGCAACAGAATATGATTCATACATTTTTATTAGTTTTGGGGGGCAGATATTATCTCTTTACCAGAGTAAGCCTCAGAAATGGGATTACTGCCATGTTGCATTCTCGAGGAGTTTTAGTCGATTTTTATTACACGGAGGTAGTATTTTATGGAGGATGTGGTGCTGCCTCAAGATGTGGATGGGGACCGTGCCACACCAGGCAGACATGGCTTGTCCTAATCAGGCAGTGGTCTTCTCGATGTCTCAGCTGGGCAATTCCAAAAAATTACCAGCGTTTTCAAAGGATGGGCAGGTCTCAGAGGTTAGTTGAGGCAGTTGGTAAATGCCAGGTAACCAGTGTGGTGACAGGTGCTGGGGATCCAGAAGACCTAGCCTCAGGCTGGCTTGGCCAAGATTCCTATTTTTCCTGCCAAGAGAAAAGATCCTTCTTAAAGAGCTAACTGATTAGAAAGAAAACAACGCAAAGCAGTCCTTTACAAGGGTAGTCCTGACCTTCCTAGCCGCTGATTAGCATCTCTAGCTGTCTAAGCTCTGTGCCAAGATACAGGTTGCTAATTTCTTTAACAAAATAGCTAAGAAGCCCAAGAAAAACGACAACAACTCATCTGTGCCTTTTGTCTTGTGTGTGATAGACTTTGACCAGTGCTTGTAGATCCTCTGCTCTGGTTCAGGTTATCAGGACCCTAGGTTGGTCCCATATTGGAAGCGAGTGTTAGATGCCCTCTGAACAGGAGCATCTGTTGGCTGTTGGACAGACAGACGCTTTTAGTATAATGTCTGCTCTCTTTTTAGAGGGTGAGGTTCCTTCTTTATCTGCCTCACTGCCATAATCGGCAGGGCTTTTGGTGGTTATCAAGCCATGTTTAATTACCCCCATTAGTAAATGTTCATTGGTGCACTTTTTGGCCAATGGAGCTGGTTGCAGTTACTGTGTAGCTTTTGATGTTCTTTTCAATGAGTTCCGTCCATATTAGCATCACTAATAAAATCTGGGTGAATGTACAATATAGCCAGTGGCTCGCTTTTCATGGAACCATCCCTTTAGCCGCAGGATAGGAAACGGAAACTGTTAGCTTTCTGCTCTTTAAAGCTTAGACTTAATTACAATTGCTTCTATATTAAACAAACATTTGTGGAGTGTGTGTTACAACACTCACTCGTGCTCGCTTTAAACAACCTCGACCTAAGTCACTTACCATTATACAGTTTCATTCTCCATAATAATAGCAAAAGCTATTGTTCGGGGTACCCTATGAGTTAGGCGCTATACTTACTGCTTTATATATATTATTTCGTTTGACCCTCCCACAGCACAGCAGAGTTGGGACACACTGTTGGGAAGTAGTGAAGTGGGGATTAAATGCCTGTCCAATCTGAGTCCAAAGAAAGTGGTTTGTTTACCGGATCCTGTCCCATCCTTGGCAAAGCTCAGGCTCAGCCAGGCAATTAAAACAATGCCTTCCTAAATGCCATTTGAATTTATCAGAAGAAGTGGGCTCTGGGACATCCAGCAGCTTCCTCTGCCCTTAAAATTTCACTTGAAAATTTTCCCATTCCGAGTTTGGGGCCGAGGGACTCCTATGGGGACTCTGGATCTGTGAGAGAGGATGCCACTGTCCATGTTGGGAGGTTTCACAGGTGACAGTGAGTGGTCACAGGGATCCTTTGGACCATGGCTGCTGACTCAAGGGCAGCATTAGGGGAGCAGGGCTTGCAAACTCAGCTGAGATTAAAGCTGACACTGGTCAGAGATGGTCATTACAGAAAGTGAGAGTGGCCACCTAAAGGTTCCACATTGGTTTTCTCGTGATCACTCTTGGACTCTTGGCCCTTACCATCCCCTGCCTACCTGGTCTGTCTTCCCACACCACTGCTGCTGAGTGTTAACACTCCAGTCGGCTAGAATTTTGTCTCTCACTTTCTTCACACAAGACCCAGCACCTCTTGAGCTCAGGAGCTTTTTCACATCCCAGGCCTGTGAGGACTTCTTCTGAATTCCCAAATTTGGTTTCTTAAATTTTAGCATATTGTTCTAAAACTAGAGTTTTTCTTTTGCATCAGAGATGGTTCTGAGCTCTCAGAGAAAGTACCTGATGAGCCCTGATGATTTGAGGGACGTTTCTGAAAGCTGGATTCTGTGTCATTTAAGAATCACACTTCAGGAGTGTCAGAGTGGCTCAGTCAGTTAAGATTCCGACTCTTGATTTCAGCTCAGGTCATGATCTCATGGTTTGTGAATTTGAGCCCCACATCAAGCTCTGCACTGACAGTGGTGAATCTGCTTGGGATTGTCTCTCTTCCTCTGTCTCTCTCTACCCCTCTCCCACTCGCATGCACGTGCTCTCTCTCTATCTCAAAATAAATAAATAAACATACAAAAAAGTCACACTTCATAGACCGTGCGTGGGGAGGGACGGGCATGCGTTCATAAGATGTCCATAGCTGTGTTTTCTTCAGCTTGCAGGGTATAAATTTTTTTTTTAATCACATAAATTTTGGATCTCACAATCCTCTCGAAAAAATTGAAAGATCTAGAAACATGACTTGCATTCTGCCTTGACAACAGTTACTGGAAACCAAGTAGAAGATTCTCTCTTTAAGCAGGGCAAGCATGTTCTATCATTGTTTTTCTTTTCTCATTCTCATTCCAGACCAGCTTTATTGACTTATGTTATAAGCCAATCCTTTATAGAAATCTATTTTTGTTGACTCTGATTAAATTACATAACAATTATTAGGCTTTGGATTAACAAAAAGCAGATTTCTACAAGGAGGAGGTATCATAGTGTTCTGAAACCATGCGACAATTTTCTGTTATACTATTTTTTTTTAAGGAAAAGAAAGTGGATTGTCCACAAATATATTTAACCAGATGAATTAGTTAAAATAGGCTAGCTGCTATAACAAACTAAAATTTCAGTGATCTAAGCGTGGTGAAATGTATTTCTCACTTACTTAGTGGTAATTGGGGTTAGGTCATAGGAGTTGGGAGTAGGGAGGGAAGGTCCATCCCACTCCACACAGTCATAAGGGACCCAGAGGATCAGAGACTCTCCGACTGTCCACATGTTGCTTTCAGGGTCACCCAGCCATACCTGCAATCCCTGAATGACCCAAGGGCAGGGAGGATGATTTGTGGAGACTTTTATGGGCTATGCCTGGCACACATCACTTCCACTCCCCATTCCCTAGGAAGTATCTGTTGGCTGTGTGCCTAGTAGGTAGACGTAATGGGTTCTGTGACCAGCTGGGAGTCTCTGCCCCACCCTGTTAGGTATTTGAGCGTACAGAATCTTTTCTGAGACTGAGAACAGTTTTCTCATAGGACCCACCCACACTAGATTGCTAGCTCACGCGCATTGTTTTGTGACCCATCCAGATACGTTGGAAGGAAGTGGGTCCCTGGACACAAGGGACACACAAGAGGTGCAGCAGCTCATGAAAGTGAGACACTGTAGGTAAGGCTCTTAAAAACCAGGGAGGGCACCTTTACCTTACCTGGTGAATGCTCCTCGTATATCCCAGGGAGATACTAACGTCTTCTTGATCAGGGACCAGCACTTGCGTGTGTAAGGGATCACGTGTAACTTCAGGGTAAGGTATCGCATGCAGTTTCATGCTCCTAGTCCTGATAGGAGCTCTTTTTAGTGGCCCAGGATTTCAAAACCCAAAGGATCCAGATGTAATTGCTGTATGAGTTACCATCGGCTTTTTTTTTAATGAAATTGATTTCTTATGTGATTTCTGGAAATTAATGTCAGTATTTCTGTAACTGAGATCCTCAGAATCTCTTTGACACCACTTTCAGTGGAGCTCAGGTGCCTGAGGTGAGGTAAGATCCCACAGTTCCTGTGACCCAGGACTTGGCTTTGAGGAATGGGGACTCTGAGGGTTGCTGACTTAGTTTCTCCTCATATTGCATGTTAAACTGCAGTAGGATTGAACTACCTGTACCTCTATACCTATGACATGTGACTTCACACTTCCATGGCATTAGTCTGTGGTCTTCACCTGCCCGACTCTCTTTAGCCACCAAGACTCATCTCAAAACATCTTCCCTTGGAATCCCAAGCTGCATCAAGTGTCTCTGCTCTGTGACCTGCAGCCTCCCATGTCTACTTTGTTTTGAACTTTTGCGTCTAGTCCTGCCCCCGATCCTAAGCTCTGTGAGGGCAGAGATTTGTCCTATTCATTGTTTTTCCTGTACCTAGGACATTTCACACCGGACGTGTGCTCACAGAATGTATGTGCATTGGGCCTTCTTCCTGAACCTCTTAGTTTTTTTTTTTTTCTTTTTTTTTAAATATTTTTGTGATGCTTATTTATTTTGAGGGGAAAGAGAGAGAGAGAGAGAGACATAGTTTGAGCGAAGGAGGGGCAGAGAGAGAAGACCCAGAATCCGAAGCAGACTCCAGGCTCTGACCTGTCAGCACAGAGCCCGATGTGGTGCTTGAACCCACGAACCATGAGATCATGACCTGAGCCGAAGTCAGACGTTTGACTGACTGAGCCACCCAGGGGCCCCTGAACCTCTTAGTTTACAAGTCTATCTACACAGTTAATTGAAGCGGTACACTGATGACGACTTCACTTTCGTTATTTGAAATCTGATGTCTTCAGGAAAGGATAGTAACATTCATAAATGCTAGCACTCATTACATATGCAGACTTTTGTGTCAGGCTCTGTGCTGTGCCCTTAGTTTGTTTGCATTTCTCTTACAATCCTCCCAGCAGCTCTGCGTAGCAGACCTGTTCAAACCCAGGTCCACATGGCTTGAGAGACCAAACTCCTAATGCATTTGCTGGTGGCGGTGTGATACATGTTGTATTTAGTGGTGCTGATTTGTAGCAGGCAGGTGTTACTGGTAGGACCAGTGAGGCTGGGTGCTTAGCCACAGCCTATCAGAAGACCACTGGTAATCTGGCTTTAGAAAAGACAGAGAGTAAGACTCAATTAATTGATTAAGCATGGCTTGCAGTATTGAGCACATTTTAGCATTAAGAAAGGTAGAATCCAGAGAATTCTGAGCAGCCAAGTTATTACAAAAAAAAAAAAAAAAAATCCATGTATATAAGCTGTGTGACAGGAGCTAAAATTTTAAATCCAGGCTGGCTGCCTAAATAGCAGGTTGGAGTACAGGTGTGAGAAAGCCCCTTGAGACCAAAGGAGCCACTTCTCTGAGTCAAGGGATCTTTGCTTGAGCCAGTGGTCTCCATGGACTTCCTGCCAATCTCAGGAACGCGCCCCAGTAAGAGCAGCCAAGCCAGACCCTCCGACCCAAGCAGAGAATGACATTATATAATTTAACGCTGGTGTATTTGATTCTTTGAAATAACTGTTTTACAAAATCTTTCTGCTGTATAAGCAAACTGACAGATGGCTGAATCTGGACGTAACAGTGGAGGCCGCTTTCAACATTTTTATTGTTGGCTAAAGCACACTCTGTTATGTTCCCAAGTTATTCGTCCATTTAGACCCACCTGCAAATACTAGTATAAGTTAGTTATTCAAAGACTGATAGTGATTTCCTAAGAGGAAACTTTCACCAGGGCTTGGATGAGTACATTGTCATTCCCTTCGTGTCATTCCCTTCAAAACACCGACAGGTGACACGTGTTGGTAGGCTACAGGCAGCATATTCTGAACTGGTCAGGCCCATTCATTCCTGACCGGGCATTAAGTATTTTTAATGTGCACGTGATTTGCACATGAGCTTTTTATTTGCTATTCCTGTCACTTTGTGGGAATGAACAAAATATTTATGTAATTCACTTTAATATTCATTCTTCCTGACTGATCATAAATATAATACATTTAATTTTATTGGAATAGAAAATTATCAGTATCCCAGTAATAACAGTGATAAAGATATTGAATGCCAACTATGTGTTCATGCTATGCCAGGGAAACAACGCTAAGATACTAAATGGTATTTGCCAAAGTTGTGCCAGCTGGCCAAATCCACTGACTTCTTGTTTTTATAAATAAAGTTGTATTAGAACCCAAACCATGCACTGTGTCCATTGTTCATGCGTTATCTGTGGCTACTTTTACACTGTAGCAGCAGCAGGGTGGAAACAGTATAACGGAGATTATACAGCCCCCAAATCCTAAATTTTTACTCTCTGGCCCTTACAAAAAAAGCGTTGCCAACCCCTTTAGTGGTTAGGAAATAGGGAGCCCTCATTAGTGTTTTGTCCAAAGTTTGAATACTCTGAAGGTCAGCATAGGAAATTTATGAAACCTGCCTAAGGTCACACAGTTAGATACGGTGAATTCAGGATTTGAATCAAGGCATTTTGATTTCAGAATCTATGTTTTTCAGTCACCATACTATGTTCCCTTTGTATGTACATTGTCTTAATGATTATGTCTCTAGGAAGTTCCAAAACAATGTGACTTAAAGCAGTGAAGGATTTTTGATGCTCTGTTGCCATATTCCCGACCAAATATTGTTATTTCTTTATTACCTATTTTTAGGTTTCCTCTAAGATAGAATACTAGGTCAGGCTAACACAGAATGACTTTGATTTTATCTGAATGGTGGCATTTGTATTTTTCGTAAGAAGAAGTTGGAGCTTGGGGTGGGAATATGGCCTGAAGATACATTTAGAAAGTACTGTCTATGTCTCCCAGACAGATGTCCTTGAACAGGTTAAGAAGTGCATTCATCTGGGGCGCCTGGGTGGCTCAGTCGGTTAAGCGTCCGACTTTGGCTCAAGTCATGATCTCGTGGTTCGTGAGTTCAGGCTCCTTATAGGGCTCTGTACAGACAGCGCAGAGCCTGTAGCCTGCTTCAGATTCTTTGTCTCCCTCTTTCTCTGCCCCTCCCCCCTCTCAAAAATAAATAAACATTAAAAAAAATTTTTTTAAGTGCTTTCATCTTTATAGGGCTGTACCTGCATTGTGTGGAAAGGGTGGGCAATGACAAACATTAGTATAAAAAACGAATTTCAGATGTGAGGAGAAACATCTTTCTGAAGCCTGATTACTCTGCTCAATCCTACAGGCCCTGCATGGTCACATGCTCACTTCTCCAGAAGCTTACACTTTCACCTTCCATATTTATATAATTGTTTATATAGGTATTCTATTAAGTGTCATCATTTTTGAAGGGATTCTTTTAAAAGACAGTAGACAAAAAGCTCTATGAATATCTGCATCTGTGACCCAACAGACTCTCCAGAATGTATTTGTTGAATCAAATCCAGTGGAACTATATTTGCAACCTTTTCCCAAAAGGATACTCCCCATTTTACAATTGGAAGTGAGTTGTGATAAAATTTCCACAATGCCAGTGTCTGCAACAGAACCATAATTTTGCACCAAAGAGTGAAACCGGCTCATTCAAAATTCTGAAGACAACAGTTTTGAAAGAAGCTGTGACAGGGCAGCATGAACAGTAAACGACGGAGGTAGAAACCGTGGATGCATTCGTTTCCCTCTTAATGGGGACTCGGCTACATCCCTTGTGGGAAGTGGAAACTGGCTTTCTGGTGAGATTACAATGCATATGAAAGCAGAGAATAGAGGTCCTTCATCTGTCCCCAAGTTATTTTATCTCTATTAGGTTCATGATTCCAATCAGAAAAGCTTTTAGCAAGTCTTTTGTTTTAGGGAGGGGGGCTTTAATAATCCCAAGACTCTACTTAGTTTTCCGCCTCGTTTCACCTGCGTAGTCACCATCATAACTGTATCTCGCAGGGGAAGAAAATCAGGTCTTAATCTAATTTACATAAAGCTTGCAAGGGTATTTGACTTACTTGTCAGCAGTTGTATGGTAATGTGTTGACACCTTATCACTATTTTATTCAATTATTTTAATGCCAGGAGCTATAGGGGTGAGATAATAAAGTTCTTCTCTTCCACCTTCCATTCCTTTTTGGGTCTGTCTCAAGTTCCTTGCCTGTGCCACAGTCAGCTTTTTTCCAGATAACTTTTTTTCTTTCCTTCAGAATTTTGTCCACTTACTTTCATGTTAGTAGTTTTATTTCTAGCAGTCACTCAGTCTTGAAACATTAAAAATGTTTACCTTATCTATATGGGAATTTTTTAAGTTACTTGCCTTTGCTGCTATAAAAGGGAAGCTTCCCACTTGTACCAGCCCTTGCCTGGGAGATAGGGAAGCTGCTGTTGTGGTCCTCCAACGTTGTCCCCAGCAGAGGCTGATACAGGACCAGGAACTTTCAGTGCCTCCCTTCCGGCTCCCCGTCTCCTACACAGGCCCATCTGTTGGACGGAAATGAAGAATCCTAGTTCTGACTAAAAGTTGGTGAGGCACGTTTTAACCAACTGTGCACAGACCAGAGTGCTAGATCCCAGCGCCTAGTTAGCAGAACCACCCTGAGCTCGTCTAGCACATAAAACCCCTCATGTTTTACCCCTCAGCAAACTATTCTGTACATTTCTTCACTGGCCCCTTGGCAACAAGATGCAGCTTTTTTGTTTTAATCTCGCTTGCTCTGGTGGTCTCTGTTTTTATCCTTCCACACTGCTTAACATCCGTGACCTTGGGCAAATGATTAACCTCTCTGACCTGTGGTGATCAGTGGGACGGAACAACACCCACTTGGAAGGATTTGTGATTGGAGTATATGAGGTTCCACTGAGAAAGCACCTCATGTCATTCCTGACAGTGAGGGGCACCAGAGGAAGGCTGGTTTCCTTCTTTCATACATACTCAGAGCTGAAAATGGCATCTGGCACCCAGTAGGTTCTCCTTAAATACTTGCAAAACAGTAAATGAATATTTTCATCACTCTCTAAAACAGATTTAATTACACGAGTCTACAGATTTTTTCCAGCAATGTAGCTTTCTAGATTTTTTTTTTTAGCTTTTTGAAATTTTACCTAGGTACCAGAATTTCTATCTATACCGAGACAGAATTTTAATTTATTTAAACATAACCAAATGCCTTTGGGTGGATTCGTGGTGTCTTTACTGAACCAATTATAAATCGTTGCAAGTCAGTGGAATTTTAACAAGAAAAGCCAAAAGCAGGGTGTTAGCTGCTAGCTAGCTTTTTACTAACTCTCCCATAATTGTATCACCCTTATAACATTTTAAATCATAGATGAGGAAAAAAATATTTTTGTTGCTTGCGATGTTAATATTCTAAAAACCGTTAATTCCATGCCTACCACAAATGGTTGTTGCCCAAATAACACGTGTTCCAAATATTAGTTAAAACAAGATTTTCCTTCGCTTTCATTTGAAAATTAAATTTCTTTAGGAAGTTAACATTGCAAATAAAGGTTGACAATTGTAAGAGAATTTTCAGATCTGCTTTTTCTCTAGAGAGCTTTAGGAACCAAATAAAGATTTCTTCCTGGATTGTTTCTTTATAATCTTCAGAAGTAAGACCATGAACCCAATGACCTTGAGCATGTTTTCAGTCTCTGTAATTCTCTTTATAATTCTCATCCTACATGTTGTAATTTGTGTGTTTAAGTAAAGTATTATGGGATTGTAAAGATGTGTAATTTAGGAGGTTTGCATAGAGTGACCCCTTATCAAAAGGCTTAAAATTGGACGCTCAGATCAGGACCTCTGCCATATAACACAGATGGATGTGGACAGAAAAACCCGTCCCTGTGACCTGAAGACACTTCTGCCTACTTCCTACTATTATCAGATTTTTTTATATATCCCATATTTGTAATAGACAGGGGAAGCCATCTCAGAGAAACGTTAAGCCACACGTTTTAACCCAGTTTCTAGCTTCCTGTAAATCAGTGGTTTCCTGCCTTTTTTCGAAAGCAGCATAGCTGAGGAACATGACACGTTTCCATCATTACAGAGGACTCATCAGGGCAGTGAATCTCATTGATGGGATGGGGGTCTTTCCCTCCCTCCCCATTATGAATTACTGCCATGGAGTGTGATGTGATCCAAGGCACGTTTCTTGAATCAGTTGCTCCTTTGAACATCTGGCATGAATATCATCACTGAGACCTTATTCAACACATTTTTTTTAACGTTTATTTATTTTTGAGGCAGAGAGAGACAGAGCATGAACGGGGGAGGGTCAGAGAGAGGGAGACACAGAATCTGAAACAGGCTCCAGGCTCTGAGCTGTCAGCACAGAGCCCGATGCAGGGCTCGAAGCCATGAACCGTGAGATCATGACCTGAGCCGAAGTCGGCCGCTTAACCGACTGAACCACCCAGGCGCCCCACTCAACACATTTTTTAATGAGCATTTCCTATGGGTTTGCCATTTTGATGGTGAGAAGGACCGAACAGGACCACAGACCTTTTAAGACTGTTCCTGCTCTCTGGTTCTTAAGATGGTAGAAAAAAGCTATCAAAAGAAAGATAAAAACTTGTCAATCAATATGCTGTTATATGTATCCCTAATAAAGGAAGCAGTCCAGGCAGAGATGATGTCCTTGTCCAGAGGAGACAGCTGCAATCAGCTTTAACAAATGACATCAGAATTTAACCTCTGTTTTGCCAGATCGTTCCATTTTCAGGTGAACTATCCCTATGTCTAAATGTTGGCAATTTATTAGAAAAAATTTTACAACACTGCTGGCCTGTCAAAATGCATTCATCTTTGTAACATTTGGGTATAGTGGAAGCTGTATAAGAAATCAGGGAGTACACGGGGCGCCTGGGTGGCTCAGTCGGTTAAGCGTCTGACTTCGGCTCAGGTCATGATCTCGAGGTATGTGAGTTCAAGCCCCGCGTTGGGCTCTGTGCTGACCGCTCAGAGCCTGGAGCCTGTTTCAGATACTGTGTCTCCCTCTCTCTCTGACCCTCCCCCGTTCATGCTCTGTCTCTCTCTATCTCAAAAATAAATAAACGTTAAAAAAAAATTAAAAAAAAAAAAAAAAAGAAAGAAATCAGGGAGCACAGGTTCTTTCCAGGTAAGAAGTAGCATGAGCAAAGCCAACATGTCCATTTTGTCTCCAGTTATGCCAAGGAAATTCCTCCATATTCTTGTACAAAACTGTCCTATAAAATACTGAGGAGTACCAAGGAGTTTGTCACCAGGTAAAAGACAGTCCTTACCCATAAGATTCAATTACTTAATTTCATGTAATTCATACTTCTCATAAAGTATTTTACACCCTCAGTGTAAAAATATTTAACTGTGATCATTATACTTACAATCTATTTTTTTTAAGTTTATTTATTTATCTTGAGAAAGAGCGTGTGCAAATGGGGGAAGGGCAGAGAGAGAGAGAGAATCCCAAGTAAGTTCTGTGCTGACGGCAGGGCTTGACACAGGCCTCAATCTCATGAACCGTGAGATCATGACCTGAGCCAAAATCAGTGGCTTAACCAGTTGAGCCACCCAAGTGCCCCTGTTTTTCCCTTTGTATATAAAGCTTCGAGAATTGTCGCTCTCTTATGCTTGGTAGTTCTGCAGTTAAACGTCATGCAGAAAAACATGCTTCTTGGTGTGTAAGCATTCAGAAGTCTCTAAATAAATCCCTGGTTTTATTTTGTATGACATTTTAGCATTTCAAAGGCCTTTGCATCTGTTTTGTCATTGTACGTCTTCAAGATAGTCTATAAATCACTCATAATTCTATAAAATTTAAAGTGGAGCACATTTGTGCATAATCGAGATGTTTTCACTGAAGTTTTGTATAGATAATCTGAGGTATTCTATCCTGACAAGAGAAAACAGCATCCCCATGCCTTTGCTCATGCTGTTAGTAATCCCAGAAAGGTCCTTTCTCCCTAGTGCATGGACTGCTCAGGGTTCAAATCTAATGCGAGTTTTCTCCTCCGAGCATTTTATACTTTGCAGTTTACCAAGTTGACATCCCACGGTGGCTTGTCTTGCCATGTGTACCTGCTTCACCCCCCGCAGCCCCCTGCAGACTCCTGAGAGGAGGGGCTTTTAGCGGTTAGGGTAGCTGAATCTCTCGGTAAGGAGATTTTTAGGAGAGGGTGGTCAGAATGGGACTGCCTCAAGGAGCAGACAGTTACTTTGTGGATTGACAGTGTGAAGTCGAACATGCCTGGTTTTGATTCCCATCCTAATCGCCAGACTAGATGTGTGACCCTGGGTGAGTTACTCAAGCTCTCTGAATCTGTTTCTCCACCTAAAAAGATGATAATGAAACATGCTCCACAGGTTTGTTAGAAAGTATCTGTGAGAACACATTCTCAAGAGGCTGGTATAGTGAGTGCCTGGGCACTCACATAGCAGACATGAATGCCAGTGACCTTCCTTCCCTTGGTCTGCTTTGTTATTTTCATCATTCCTCACGTTCCTGCCTGCCACACTTATCTGTCTAGTTTGTCACTATTTAACTCTGGCCTTGTAGCTTGGACTTGACTCACTGTCCTACAAGACTGTCAAAGAGCTACACTTTGAAGTAAGTCTAACATGCTTGGAGTCAGAACCTGTCTCTGAGTCTTAGTAGATCTGGGACCATGGACTAGTTACTTGGGTTGTTTGAGACTCAATATCTCAACTCTTAAATGGGGATAATAAAACTTAACATCAAATAGTACTGATCAGAGCATTAAATGAGCAAGCACATGTAAAGTATCTACAACAATGCCGGTACCTGGTAAGTATCCAAGTGTTGAATAAATCAAAACCACTATAGAGATAATACAAATGGTTCTAAGCTGGTTTTAGACCAAAAGATGAAGCCTAAACTATGAAGAGCCCCAGAAAGTCTGCCATCTCTGTAAATGTCAACATTAAATTGGAGAATTTTATATCATCAGAATTTAGGGGTTTGAAAACTACCAGGTATTTGCCCAATTAATATTAAAGATATTGTAGGAGAGGAAAAAGTCTTCATCCCCATCCCCGATTTGGTTTGAAAATGAAACTAACAAAGATTAACAGGAGAAAAGCATACACATCCTATTAAACTGTTACATGTACATGGGAGCTTCCCAAAGCGTGAAGACCAAAAGAAGTGTCCAGAGTGGGAACCTTTTATACTTTGAGACAAAGAAACAATAAATTTCTAAGGATTGAGGAGACCGAGGGTTTGGGCTAGGGCTAGTAAATGGTGAAGAAATAACTAGGGAGATTAAGGTTAGTTTAACAAGGTTTGTTTGTACAGATTCCTTAGCCCCAAATTCTCTGTCTCTGATGATAAGAATGCCTTCCCTCCTCCTGGTACAGGAAGGGGACCATTCACATGGGAGTTTTATGACCTGTTTCAAGGAAGAAGGGCAAGATGAGGGGAGTTAGAGTGACCTTGCAACTCTTGCTGTTGGGCTTTTGAATTCCTTCAATTTGAGATACCTAACATGCTAAGGTGCTGTAAGTTAGGATGCCCTGAGCCCCGAGCCCCACCCACCTTAAGTTCGTACCTTTGCTTCTATGGTACAACTCTATCTTCTAGACAGTTTTTCCTTGTTTTATAGTGGAGCCTCGTCTCACTGCTGTTTTCCATTGGAAACTGATGAGAAGCATAGGAAAGCAGATGGAGCACAGACTGCAGAAATGAAAAGCACAGAAGAAAGAGCTGTGTGAAAGAAATATTTAATCATAACATGAAAAACTCATGGTGGCAACTTTTCCATTATGTTAAATTTCACTCATTTCTATGCATTCTGGGTATGTGTTTAAAAACAAAGGTTGTAATTTTCCATCTTTATGCCCATCTACCATGGGTTTTTGATTTTGTCTTTTGCAGGATTACGACTTGAGCCAGCTGCAGCAGCCTGATACCGTGGAACCTGATGCCATTAAGCCTGTAGGAATCCGACGACTGGACGAGAGACCCATCCATGCCGAGCCCCAGTACCCAGTCCGATCTGCAGCCCCGCACCCTGGGGACATCGGGGACTTCATTAATGAGGTGCACAGACGGCTCACTTTCTTTATAAGGATGTTTATTTTATGCTAATTGTCAGCCATACATAGACCACACATTGCTTAGAATACAGCTTTGTAGTTCGTTAAAACACACTTGATTTTTTCAAGCTTATCTTTGAGTTAAAGCGAATGTAGCTTCAGCAACAGAACAGATTTAATTGCTTTGGTGGGCCAAAAACCGATCTACCAATTGATATTCTGTATTTGTAAATGACATTCGTATATATTGTCAGTATCCGTCACACTATCTCCAAAAGGTTTTTTTCCCCTAGATTACAAGTAATAAATAGACTAACAATATTCTAGTGTATTCTCATTTCATTTATCAGCACTGATGAATGTAATAATAGTTCACTTTCATCTTCCTGACATTGTACCCTTTGAATCCCACAAACGTTGAGAATCCAGTGCCTACCCAATGACTAGAGAGTTCCATCAAATGAGATTAGTAGGAAGAGGAGCTAAATTAAATACTATGTAAGTGATTTAAATACTTGTCTAGTTGAGGAGTTTTAAGAGCTTCTGAAAGAGGCAGCTAATTCTCTGTTGAATATAACAGATATGATTTCCACCGTCAAAATTATTATGGCATTCTTTTATTTCATTACTGACCAAGAGTTCTGTTACAGTTAATACTTAAGTTTGGAAGTAAAATGATCTGTGCTGCTGCTTTTGATCATGTCTGTAGTTTTACTGCAATTCTCCTTTTGAATTTTTAGTGTAAGAGAGCAATACATATTGATATCGAGTGTGAATAGAGGGCAGACTCAGACAGTCTCTGGCCATGTCCTGCAGCTCAGTATTTCCAAGACCAGAATAGGTCTCCGTGCATTACAAAGTGGAACACATCTGTCATCTGTCGCCTTCAGTCGTGTGCTGATAAGACTCATATGTCCTGTGCTTCCTTGTAGTCATATATATATAATATATATATATATATATATATTATATATATATATCTCCACTTCAGTTTTTTTAGATGCAGTTGTAGTTTGTAAAAAAAAGTTTTGAAACAAGATTAGAGTATTTACCTTCCCTTTACAACTATTCATTGCTGTCTATTCCTGAAATACATGCTGCTTTCTGAACAAATGCTTTCGCTTCTGTTAAACAGGTAATAGGTTAATTTGCTTTCATCATGGTTTAAAAGCAGATGGAAGGCAAAACAACAGAGTGCCAATAACTCCTTTATCTACAAAACTATGCCCTGACTTTTCCAGTTTATTTATGTAGAGACCTGGTCAGGGGGTTTGCGGGAATTTATATTTATGACTAGATCTTTTTGAATATTTAAGAGTGCCTGATGATTTTACTTCTGAGTTAGCATTTGTGGTCATGAGAAATTTCTTAGTTATCCCTGCGGTTGTTGGGTCAAGATACCGTGAATCTTTTGAACAGCGATGTCGAAGCCAGACTTTTTTTCAAGCAAGACATTTTTAAAGCAAGAATTTTAGCTTCAGTGTGATTCAACAAGTACTTGACTGTTTCTGCCTTTCACTGAAGTGTCAGTATTCCGTGGGACTCCGTGCCATCCATAACACTGTTCTTTCCTCAGTGATAAGACTGTTTTCCTAATCTGACTCCTCCCCTCTTTCCCCATGACAGTTCCTTCCAGGGCTACAGACCCGCTGAACTGTTTGCAGTTCCTCAAAAGCATCCCAGCTTTGACTATGTATAATGTAACTTCTGCAAAGCCCTTACTTTCTCAACCATCAGGGAAACACCCACTTAGCCTTCAGATTCACCTCAAACATCCCCTTCTCTGGGAGGCCTTCTTTGATACCTCCGGGAAGGGTTAACAAGACCCTTCCTCCATTGTCGCCCTGACCACTGAGGTATAACTGTCAATGCTTCTGTCTCCCATGTGAACACGTGCCTTCTCTCCAAGATGAAGACTATTTCTTGTTCATCTATGCATAACCTAAGCATCTGGTGTGTGGCCCAGCTCCTAGATTTCGTTGTTTTAAGGAATCCAAGTGCTGTGGCAAGTGGTGTAAGGCTCTGAGCACTGCCCGACGTGCAGTTGATTGGGATTCGTTGGGGCCCAGGTCTGGGGCCTTTCACTCTGCTGGAGCTGACTAAATTCAGAAAATGAGGATACTGGTTATTCTAAGTTGTGTTTTAGTGTATGCTTTGTGTTTGTGTCTATGTGTTTGTGTCTACGTGTGTGTTCATTCATCATTTGTACAGGGACTGCATTTTCTTCAGGAGGTAAGGAAGTATATCTAGTTTATTCACTAGATTCAGTTACCCAGCCCTTCAAATGCCACGGTAGAAAGAGCTACAGTCAGAATTTCATTTGGAATTCCTTTTCCCAGAACAGTGCCTAGCCTAAAAAGTACACAGCCTAAAAAGCAGCTCAGGACCATAATGAACATGTTTCAGTACTTATACAGAAAACTTGGTGCCAAACGACTGACTTGCAAATTAACTTCTAGAATGCAGTCAGTTCATAATCTGAGGATTGTCTGCATTTGCTAAAAATGCCTCATTCTGAAATGATCTTGAGCTTGGTTTAGGACCATTCATTCAGCAAATAACTATTGAATGCCTACTGTGTGTACATATCTGCACTAGTCATATGTGGAAAGACAATAAATTAAACCTAGATTCTCTTTGTGTTTACTCCCTACTTTGCTGCAAGCATGATCTTTATACCAGGCAAACATTCCACTATCCGAAGCCTTCCTTTGCTAGACATGGGAGGCCCACTGGGTGTAATCCTTACTTGGCTTCACAGTTTCATCTCAGCCCCCTCCCCCTGCATCTTACAGGCCAGGGCCAGGGACTCTACTTGTAGCTTCCAGGCTCAGCTTTAATTCCATGTCAGTACATGTTCCCATGCTGTGCTCTCTGCCTGGAATGCCCTTCCCTTTTCTAGATATTAGTTCCTCCACTAAGTCTTTACCAAGCCAAGAAGGGTCAAGCACATAGTTGGGACAGGCACCGTCCAGTGGCATCCCACCATATCCAGGACTCACCTTCTTTCATAACCCCTCATTCAAGGTTCTGTTCTGCCTCCAGGGGAAGAGGTGCTCATCCCTGAGGGGTGGTGTAAGGCACACTGCTTTGGCAAGTACATGAACGGGCAAAAGAATCACATTTGGAAATGTCTCTCCAAATGACCACAGGATGCGTGACAATGAATGCGATCGTAAGATAGAGAAATGTGGACAAGATGGAGAACCAAATATTTACACCTAGAAAGGCCCTACATTTGGACATAGGAAGGGAGTCTACGGAGGTGAAGGTGTCACAGAAAACAACTAAAACAGGGGTGTGGGGATGAGATGATCAGGTCTGTGGGGAAATTCATGGGGATGAAACTGTCAAATGGCCTAAGTCATAACATACAAATACACCTTATAGATTCTTCCAAGACACCCATTAAGTCTTATTCAATATCTTTCTATAACTGGACAGATAAAAATAAATTTAAAACAGTTAAAGGCACCTAGAAAAAATTCAAGCGTATTTTATAAACACATATAAAATGCAAACAGATTTCTTTATCCCCAGATCTTATTCGATTTAGCACAGTACTGAATGTTCCAAAGGAAGAATAGTATAGTGCAATTATAATTAGAGTGTTTTTATAATGAAAGGAATAAATAAGCTCATGAGAACATTTTCTAGTTTGTTTATTTAAATAACCAATGAATGTTGCCTTGAATATAAAAAAATGTAATGTATTTACCGTCTGGTAGGTAGAATAAAACAAATCACACATTTTTGAATTTCAGCTACAGAATTTCATTCTATTTTGAGGTTTTAAATATGACCTTCAGAGGGTGAAAAGATGAAACAAATTCATTTAATCTCAGCCTGACAGTAGATGTTAGCATACCTCTAATAACTTTACTAATCCTATATATTTCTTTATCTCAGAAATATAAAAACCAAGGGCATATTTCTGTTAAAAGACCAACTTTTGATTGGTATTTAAAAACTTATGAAAAGTGCTTCAAAAATAACTTGCAAGAAACTACTAAAGTTTAGAACTTGTACTTTTTGTCTCCTCTTAAATTTATTTGTCGTCCTCAAAATATCTCTGTCCACTCTTATCTTTGAGTTCATATCCAGCTACCACACCTAACAGCTCTGATATCTTTGAAATTCTTGGATTTTACCCCTTGGATTTCCAGTTTTCATATGTATACATAAAATGAGGATAATAATAAAATCCTCTGTTAAGATTTCTATAAGGACTAAATGAGATAGTCCACATTATATTAGTTATTATTACAAGTTACTTTGCAAGAAGAACACTTTTCTACTGTTTTCTAGGTATAAATTTAAAAAAATCCTCTCCTTCCAAAAAATTTGCTTTAAGTAAAATGAAATTCTCAGAAAGGGACGTAGTAATGTTGGTATTAAAGTCACAGAATTCCACTGTAATGTAAACCTGGTATACTTTTATGTCCACATATATTTTAAGCTTAAATCCTAGTTTCTTTTTTTTTTATTCAGTTTTATTTATTTATTTTGGAAGAGAGAAACAGTGCATGAGCAGGGGAGGAAAGAGAGAGAGGGAAAGATCATCCCAAGCTCGGACCCTGATGCGGGGCTGGATCTCAGGAACCATGAGATCATGACCTGAGCCAAATCAAGAGTCAGTCCCCCTGGGGCGCCTGGGTAGCCCAGTTTGTTAAGCATCAGACTCTGGCTCAGGTTGTGATCTCACAGTTTGTGGGTTTAAGCCCTGCATTGTGCTCTGTGCTGCCAGCCCTGATCCTAGAGCTTGCTTCGGATTCTGTGTCTCCCTCTCTGCACTGCCCCCACTCGTGTGCGCTCGCTCTTGCTCTCTCTCTCAAAAAATAAAAAATAAATTAGCAAAAAAAAGAGTAGGTTGCTTAACCGACTGAGCCACCCAGGTACCCCTCATCCTAAATCCTGGCTTCTTCTAAAAGGAGTATATATAAATATGAACACGGTGATAAGGTGAAAACCCAAGCCCAGGACAGTAGTGCAAAGCTACCTTCTAGTATACCTGCTGGATGTCAGGGACTGTGTTGAATAGCAGGATATGAAATGAATATAAACATCGTTGGCAGAAAAGGATGTCACAATCTAGTGTAACCAAAACATGGCAATAAAATTAAAAGGGATCATGGGAATGACTCTCAGTCATGATTGAGGGAAAAATCCATGTAGCAG
Organism: Panthera pardus; assembly: GCF_024362965.1. Lineage (NCBI taxonomy): Eukaryota > Metazoa > Chordata > Mammalia > Carnivora > Felidae > Panthera > Panthera pardus. The sequence continues at coordinate 44,712,578 of NW_026526710.1, read as the reverse complement.
AGGTAACATTTTTAATGGGCTTTAAAGGATGGATGGATGGATGGATGGATGGATGGATATTAATCAAATGAAAAATTTTGAGTCAAGAAGTTTCAGCCAAAGGAAATCACATTTCAGCCAGCAGGAAATGAATATGCATATAACATAGAGGTACACAAAAACATCACATTTTTAGGTTCGGAGGGGCTTTTGGTGAATAATTTAGTTGTGGTTGCTGAAGCCAAGAATAGCTGAGACAGAAAAGGTACATGAACCGTCCAAGTTCACTGACTCCTCTGCTAAAGAGTTTTAACTCTGTCCTGTAGGTTACCCAAACAACAGGCATTTGAGTAATAATGCCTTCTAGGTTTTTCCAGGTCCACATACCTCTTCTATTATTTACTTAAACTTCTAATCAATTTTTAATTTATCTGTTTAATAAAGGTAATTGTTTTAAAGTGCTCATGCACCAATTAAAAATTATCTTGCCTACCCCCCGCCCCACCCGGGAAACTTCTCCCTTATTTGGGAAACACTGCAATAGGTGATAGCCATCAGTTTTACTTGGGGGAGCAACTTCAAATAATGTCTGAAAGAGGAACCAGGTGTAGTTTGTAGAAAAGAAGTAGGAATAGTACTGGGGGACTGGGAGACCAGTTAGAGAGGCTTTTGCTATGGTCCAGGCAGGATATAAAGAGGACCTGAACTAAGGCAGGGGCATTGAGAGAACAGAAGACGGAATGTAAGGGAATCAACAGGACCTCTTTCCTCTCAGATCCCTCATGCGTTCCCGCACTGAAGAATGTGGGTTTTTATAGCTCCTGTAAAAGCATATCTCCATCCATAAAGCATAGGATCAGAAGTCTATAAATACAAGCTCAGCAAGAATTCAGCCAGAGACACAGGCTTTTTCATTTTACAGAGACACCTCAAACTATAGAAAATAGTTCAGATTTATCCAGAGTTCAAGATCTGCCTCTCCAGGAAAGGCAAAAAAGGCACATGCTCTTCTAGATTTAGTCAGACGTAGGCGGAGAAAGAGAAACACACGCAGTTCACTTGTAGATTTGACAACAGCCCGTTACACATCGTGTGAAACAGTGTCTACACCTAAGAAAAAAGGAACCCCATAAGGGAAGACCCGATGGGTACGTGGCCCACCGGATTTCTTCCGTACATTCTCTCTGGTTGCATGTCTGTCATTTTCAGTCTCTCAGAACTTGGCTGTGATCTTTTTAGAATTACCAAAATAGTACCCAGAATTTATATAATACCTCATCCACAAGAGTTTTTATTCTCAGATAAAAATCAGTGCTATCCAAGTGGAAGGGACTTAAGGTACTCAATCTTCAGGCTAGAAAGATGGCTTGCCTAAGAATTCTTGAAAAGTTGAGTGATTTTTTTTTTTTTTTGCCCTTTTGTAATTATTAAAACCTGAGACTGTGCAATGTTCTGGCATAGCACAGTGATTTCTAATGGATTGCATGGCCTTAACTTTGGAAGGAAGGAAGGAAGGAAGGAAGGAAGGAAGGAAGGAAGGAAAGGAGGGAGGGAGGGAAGGAGGGAGGGAGGAAGGAAACAGATTCAGAAATGACCAGGATGATCTAAAAACCAAAGCAAGAGATAAAAACAATTTACAAGAAATGAATATACTTTAGAATCTCAGTAGTGAGTAGGGGTCTAGATTATCAGCAGTATTATACTTATTTTAAGGAGTTGAATTAGATGGTTTAGGAATACAGTGAAGGGTCTCAGGTCCTTTTCCACACCAGTGAATACCAGACAGCTTCCCACGTTTGTCCCTAAGTCGTGGTAAATACAGGCCATTGCTTTCCTCTCCACTGAATCCAGTCACACTTGACACCCTGCCATTGACTCTTTAGAACTAATTTTAGTCTTAACCTTTTCATATTTCCAGTTTGGAGCTGACACCATAAAGATTGGGCAGGGCTCTGCATGTATTTCTATTTAAATTTTGAATTGTGATAAAACAGATGACCTGAACATGGTGACCTTGGTCATTGTCTCTGTTCTCTGTCTTACAAAGCAGTTTTACTCAAGGTCATAATGAAAACTTAATACAGATATGCCCTGCTTTTCAAAAGTTCACTTTCTACCACTTCACTTCTATGGAAGACCTACATCAGTACTTGTTTTCACTAGCCGAAAGAAATCCAAAGAGGGGTTTGCTTTTATGAAAAAAGGTGAAAAGCAACAAGCAGTGTGTAGCTTCTGTTGTATGGGAAGCCGTTATAGAGACATGTGCACCCCAGCAGAGAGAGCAGCCTGCCAAGCTCCTTCCCCAGAACTACACTCAGCATCTCAGCATCCAACTGCAAAGCTTTGAACTGTGTCTGTGAACATCTCTGCTTCATCTCCATTTATTTTGTGCATCCGTTAGCAACATGTGTCCTGAGATATCAGAAAAGCCTAAGAGGCATTATTTTTGGAGTCTGGGAATACTCAAGAAATTTCCTATAGGAATGAATAGTAATTGCCTCCTTGCTTTCCTCCATTCCTCCTTCCTTTCGGAAGGTTTCATCAGAATGTTCTTTTGGATAGCGGGGGATACCTGTATTTGTCTTCAGAAACTTATTCTCCTTATCAGGATGTTCTTTGTCTTCTTGATTTCCTCCCAGATCTTTGTTGGGTCCAGTTCTTGTGTGGACCCAACTTAGACCACTCCGGACTAAAAGAATCATCTCTTGCTTAAATTTGCAGTTGCTGGATTTTGTAGGGAAAAGGAAAAGGGGTGCATGCTAATATTTGAATATAAACTCCCTGAGGACAGGCGTTGGATCTAGCTTATTAATAGCTGTGTCCCCACCACTAAGCAGAATACGTTTAATATACATACTCAATAAATACATCTTGAATTGAATACATAAATATAAACAAAATGAACAAAGGTGCATTGTTTGGCTTTTATCAACTAAGGCTGCAGTAATTAACAACTCCAAAGTATCATCTGCTTACAATAACAAAGGTTTACTTCTTGCCCAAATTCTGGGTTAATTGTGGGCAGGCAATGTCTTCATGTCTTCTGTGTTTCAGGATCCAGGCAGAAGGAAAACTCCGAGCTGGGGCAGACCATTCTCCTGGGAGAGGGGGCAAGAAGGAACTGATAGAAACACATTAGACGGAAAAGACCTGAGGTGTCTTCTCTACACCACTGCTTACGTTGTACTGGCCAAACCCAGCTCATAGCCAAGCCTGACAATGGGTTTGGGAAGTGAACTCTGGCTCCAGAGAGGCACTTGTGGTAGTGTGGGCATGTGATCCACCTACAAAGACAGGATAGTAAATCATTGAGGACAGTAATACGGTCTACCACAGAAAGGAATTCTGACTTTTGAGAAATTGTAGTTTGTGATTTTCAGTCTTAGCAAAATTGCCTTGTAGTTTATTCTATAAATATGGTAAATAAAATCCTTTCTAAAATTACTTATGTTTTATACATTGAAGTAGTTTGCTGAAGATGTGCTTTATTTTATTTTACACTGGCTTTTCTGGGTTATATGTAGTATAACCAGATATGAGGGAAAATGGTGTTTCATTAAAATGGTTACAATGGTTGGTAAGAGAGACTTGGGATAGGAAAACTGGTAGTGTGTACTTTTCTCTTTTTTTTCCTTTTAATTTTTTTTTAATATTTATTTATTTATTTATTTTATTTATTTTTTTTTGAGAGAGAGAGAGAGAGATACAGAGTGTGAGTGGAGGAGGGGCAGAGAGAGAGGGAGACACAGAATCCAAAGCAGGCTCCAGGCTCCAAGCTGTCAGCACAGAGCCCAACACAGGGCTCAAACTCTTGAACTGCGAGATCATGACTTGAGCCGAAGTAGGATGCCTAACCGACTGAGCCACCCAGGCGCCCCAGTTTCTCTCTTGCTTTCGATGGAAGTCCGGCAGCTGCCATTTGTTTCTCAAAATACCATGTCTTCACATTTCTTTTTCTTCTTTCAAGTCACAAAGCAAGAAATTTTTCACTGAACCTAAAAGTGGATTTTTTTAGGCTAATATTCATTGAGTGCCAACAGGCACCAGACACTGTGATGAGCCCTTGGGTGCCTTTATTCCATTTAGTCTCCATAATAATCTTACTGTTGTTATTACACCTGCAGATGAGGAAATGAAGCCTGGAGAACTTAGCTGAAATCCCTCAGCTAATACTGTGTAGCGCTGAGCTGGCAACCCAGGGGATAGCGGTTAAGAGGTCTGATGTGTTAACCACTAACCACTCTACATACTGATTCTGACCTTAATTTTCATGTTCTTTTGTTCTCTTCCTCCCCTGTAAACTTGGAAGAATAAACAGATGATCACATACCTATTAAAAGGTCCCACATGTACGTACTCATAAAATACATGTGGATGGGAAGGACTGATCGACAGGACAGTAAGTGAGGCCACAGCCCACTAGCGTTTAAAAAGCAGAGTTGTAGGAAAAGAGAAAGATTGTTTGGAACTGATGCTGGTGTATCTCAGTGTACTAGAATGGAACTGGGGAAAATTTAGAGAAAATGCCATTTTAAGTATTAAACCTTAAAGGTTTTGTAGGGCATAATTATGAATTGGCTACAGGTACATGAATTCTAGATTAAAAAGCAAGAGTTAAGTTTTTAGATAATAATTTCATTGGCTCTTATGGTTTTTAAATAATCTTTAATTTAGATTTGCAAAATTTCCCCCTGCCAATATTAACACTGTATATAGACACTGGAACATGACTTTTCTGAAGCTTATAGGAGCTAGAAGTCACTCTATTCTTAAAAAATAATACCTGATCATAGTTTAATGATTAATGTCAATTAATGTCACATTTTGTGCTTCATTATGAACATAAATGATTTAATGAGTATCTTTCCTTATAATCATGTCTGGCCAGTTTTCCTTTTTTTTTTTTTTTTTTTTTTTTTTCATTTTCCTTTGATTTCCCTTCATTTTTCCTTCCAGACCTAGGTCAAATATGCCACTTCCTCTTTGAAATCCTAGCTCTCAGTGCTAGTCCTGATTTTTTTTTTCCTTTTTTTTTTTTTTTTTGGCATTCTAATGATTTTTTTGCCTCGACTCTGTAGCTTTATTACTTATTTATCATTTATTTCACACAATAGTAATGCCCGTTACGCTAGATTACGAGCTTGTAGAGGGCAGGGACCATATGACATTCATTTGTATATCTCTCTTTTTGCGTTGCATTTACAACCTGTTCAACGTGTTCACTGTCAGAATCCTTTGACTCTGACTCTTAGGGTTCACGTATGACATGATTTCATAGCCCTGTGTGTTATTTCATATAACTTATTCCAGCAGTAATTACTCAATGCACGTTTATCCAATTGCATTACCAGACTTCATCTGAGATCCTTCTCAACCTCTAGCAGTTGGCCATTCATTTCTGCCACCTGCCAAACACATTCTCCAATTAACTCCCCTTCCATTGTACATCTTGGCCTCACTGAGCTAGACGTCCTAGGGGTCTTTCCTGCAGAGGAAAGATGTATTTTTGTCTAACTTCCAAACGTGGTGATAACCCCAATTTCTGTAGGTAGAAAATGTTGTGGTCTGCAAGTGGAAACTTACAAACAAGTGTTTGATTCCATGGGACCCCTAGGATCTGCTTGTGGTTTGCACATCGTAACCCTCTCTGCGTTCTTTCTTTGTCTTTCCAAATTGTAGGGCCTTAAAGCTGCTGACAATGATCCCACCGCTCCGCCATACGACTCCCTCTTAGTCTTTGACTATGAAGGCAGCGGCTCCACCGCTGGGTCCTTGAGCTCTCTTAATTCCTCAAGTAGTGGTGGCGAGCAGGACTATGACTACCTGAACGACTGGGGGCCACGCTTCAAGAAACTTGCTGACATGTACGGTGGAGGTGATGACTGAACTTCAGGGTGAACTTGGTTTTTGGACAAGTACAAACAATTTCAACTGATATTCCCAAAAAGCATTCAGAAGCTAGGCTTTAACTTTGTAGTCTACTAGCACAGTGCTTGCTGGAGGCTTTGGCATAGGCTGCAAACCAATTTGGGCTCAGAGGGAATATCAGTGATCCAATACTGTTTGGAAAAACACTGAGCTCAGTTACACTTGAATTTTACAGTACAGAAGCACTGGGATTTTATGTGCCTTTTTGTACCTTTTTCAGATTGGAATTAGTTTTATGTTTAAGGCTTTAATGGTACTGATTTCTGAAACGATAAGTAAAAGACAAAATATTTTGTGGTGGGAGCAGTAAGTTAAACCATGATATGCTTCAATACGCTTTTGTTACATTGCATTTGCTTTTATTAAAACACAGAATTAAACAAACACAAAACAAAAACTCATGGAGCGATTTTATTATCTTGGGGGATGAGACCATGAGATTGGAAAATGTACATTACTTCTAGTTTTAGACTTTAGATTTTTTTTTCACTAAAATCTTAAAACTTACGCAGCTGGTTGCAAATAAAGGGAGTTTTCATATCACCAATTTGTAGCAAAATTGAATTTTTTCATAAACTAGAATGTTAGATACATTTTGGTCTTAATCCATGTACACTTTTTTTATTTACTGTATTTTTTCCACTTCACTGTAAAAATGGTATGTGTACATAATGTTTTATTGGCATAGTCTATGGAGAAGTACAGAAACTTCAGAACATGTGTATGTATTATTTGGACTATGGATTCAGGTTTTTTGCATGTTTATATCTTTCGTTATGGATAAAGTATTTACAAGACAAAGTGACATTTGATTCAATTGTTGAGCTGTAGTTAGAATACTCAATTTTTAATTTTTTAATTTTTTTTTTATTTTTTATTTTCTTTTTTGTTTGGGGAGGGAGAAAAGTTCTTAGCACAAATGTTTTACATAATTTGTACCAAAAAAAAAAAAAAAAAGGAAAGAAAAGAAAAGAGAGGGGTGGCCTGACACTGGAGGCACTACTAAGTGTGTGTTTTTAAAAAAAAATGAAAACAAAAAAAACCAAGCTTTTAAACTGGAGAGACTTCTGACAGCAGCTTTGCCTCTGTATTGTGTACCAGAATATAAATGACACACCTCTGACCCCAGCGTTCTGAATAAAATGCTAATTTTGGATCTGGTGACTGGTTTGAACTTTTTCTTTTCTACCTGAGCTGCTTTAAATGTTGCAAAAACCCCAAGTATCGGAGTTTCGTTGATAGAACAGCACTACAAAAGTATGTATCTGTTCTCGCGCTGTTCACCGTTGAACCCCCCTTAGCCTGGCGGCCTTGTCCAGCGAGCAACAGAGAGAATCGCCACGGATGTTCCCGTCACAGGAGAAAAACATCAAGAGACGCGGGAGGAGACTGTGCGATGATGGTATACAGATCACTTCAGTGAACTTTGTGTAATTCTTAGTATCACTTGTACTTTAATTCCTTTCCGCTCCAGCTTATGGTTACACTGACTCTAAAGGGCCTTTTTCATTAGAGCACCAGCATAAGGAAAACCTTGGTAAAAAGTTACAGGACTGGCCCTGAAAACTGCACTGGACACCTGGCATCTCAGGCAATTCATTGAAGCCATTTTCTGTACCCCGTGCAGTATATATACTCTCTGGTACTTCCGTTCCATGACTTGACCATTTTTTTCTGGCTTCATTGAGATATGATTGATAAATAAAATTGTATGTATTTAAGATACATAACACGATGATATGCCATCCGTATAGATTACAAAATGATTTCCACCGTCAAGTTAATTAACATATTTATCACCTCACATAGTTACCTTTTTATGTGTACGAGAACACAGAAGATCTACTCTCTCAGCAAATTTTAAGTATACAGAACAGTATTAGCGCTGTATGGATGGTCACGGAGAACAAAAAGGAGAAATGATCCTACTAAACTTTGTGAAATCATTGATGTATCTTACTATGACTCGTGAGTTTTAAGAGACCTGAAGAAAGTCTCACTGTATTTTCTATTTTCTTCGTGATGATTATCACACCATATTTTCTTTCTTTTTAATGTTTTATTTATTTTTGAGAGAGACAGCATAAGCAGAGGAGGGGCAGAGAGAAAGGGGGACAGAAGATCAGAAACGGGCTCCCACTTACAGCCACCAGGCCGATGCGGGGCTCGAACTCACAAACCTCGAGATCGTGACCTGAAGTCCAACAGCTCGGCCAACTGAGCCACCCAGGCTCCCCGCCCACCATATGTTCTTATACTGTCCAGTTCAGAAAACATTTATACAACACACCTCCTCTAATTAACTCCATGTCTTTTTGCTTCACATGAGGATTATTTTATATTACGGAAATTCACTTTTCTATTGATTGACTCTGTAAGTAATACTTTCTTGTTACTTTTCTAATCACTAAATGCCAGAGATTGCCTCTGGGAATTTCCGTAATGAAACTTAACTAAATTTTCTAATTGGAGTAGTCTTTTTAAAAATGGATTCTTAGACTGTGCCACTGTGCTGCTGTATATCCAAATGAAAACAACTATTCTTTTTTAACTCAAACACAGAACTTAAATTTGCATTATTTAGGTAAACAAACACTCTCAATTATTTATTTATTGTTGACATATGGTCACAGACCACATCTAATATATACAAACTTCAAGCATTACTAATAAGCATTTTGTACCTACACAATCAGTAAATGTAAACAGCATTTTTCAAAACTTACCTTTTTTGCTAAAATACATGACTCTTTCCTTTGTGAAAACACTTCTCAAAACAAACAAAAAGGAAACCAGTAAGTGGAAGCCCCGGCCCTGCCTTGCTACAGGAATAACTTTTGTTAGCTATTTGATGTGTAATTTCTGGTCTTTTCCAATAAGTATTTTTCCACACACATTTCCATTAAGATTTTATTTTGTTTGGTTTTCATGAAAGTGGGATTGTATGTTACATGTTTAACTTGCCTTTTTCTTTAAGCCATGTGCCTTGGAGAAGTTTCCTTATTAGTATACCTACATACATCTGTAGGTGTATACCGAATATATCAGTCTTTCTAAATGCTATATAGAATTCATTAAGATGCACATATGGTTAATTTAGCCATTTCCTGAGTAATTTGTCGTTTCCAATTTTTCACTACTGAAAACAGTGCTACAGTTAACATTCTTCCACATGTCTCTTCGCATGGGGTATTTCTCTGAATGACATACTTGGAGATAGAATTGCTGGATTAGAAAATGTGGAGAGAAATGAATTAAATATAGCCAAAATTATAAATATTTTAATGTTATTTCAAATGGACACTTAGCCGAAAGTAGATGAAGCTCTCTAAAAACCAGCCAGTTCTTTCTTTGGCAAAAGGACTTCATGCAGCCCAAAATAGTAACCACAAAATGTAAGACAATCTAGCCAAGGCCTTATTCTTTTTCTTTGCAAGGTAGTCTTTGAGTCGGGCCACAGTACTAGTTTAAAGTACTTTGAAATGCCTGTAACCATGTGATGTAATAAAACCTTGAAAACTATATTTGTGAACGTGGTTTATGGGCCCCAGCCAGAAACATGTTTCACTAGGTTGTTCCTAGTGACGTGGATCTCTTCTGCAACATTACTCCTCCCCCAAAAATGCATGCAGAGTGCTAAAATCTCTGTGAAATGGGTTGTTTTCCATGATACAACATGTGCATTTTACATTTTAATGAGACACAGTCAAGTTGCCCTAATGAAGAGTAAGCTAACTGAAGACCTGCCAACACCTTATACAAAACTCTGCAGATTTCCATCCTCAGCACCCTGGACATTACACGTTTACCAATATGACTGATGAGCAGCAAAGATACCTCGTGCTAATTATGACTTTCCTGATTACTAAGGAAACAGAATAACGGTGACTTTTTTCTTATGTTTTTTAGCCATTTGTGTTTCTTTGAATTGCCTGTTTCTATTGAATTACTTAGCTTTTCCAATTAATTACTAAGAACTCCTTATATGCATTTTTCTCCCGGTCTTTCGCTAACCTTGGCAATTTGTCCATGGTGTTTTGCCTACTGAAATTTTTGTTTTACCTGGTTTACTCTCTCAGTATTTTCAACTGTAGATGTTTGAGGTCTTCCCATCTCTGAATTATAAAGTTAACTATTCTATATTTTCTGGGGTTTTTGTTGTTTTGCATTTATTTAGCTCTTGAAGTCACCTGGAAATTACTTTGTGTGAGGTAGAAATCTAGCTTTTTGGGGTGCCTGAGTGGCTCAGTCAGTTAAGCGTCCCACTTCAGCTCAGGTGATGATCTCACAGTTTGTGAGTTCAAGCCCCACATCAGACTCTGTGCTGACAGTGCAGAGCCTGGAGCCTGCTTCAGATTCTGTGTCTCCCTTTATCTCTGCCCCCTCCCCCCAAATAAACATTAAAAATTTTAAAAAAAGAAAGAAATCTAACTTAAAAAACTTCTAGATACATGATCTATTTTCTAAACCCACTTGTTAACATGTTCAACCTTAACTCAGTTATGTGAGATAACACTTTCATCATATATACAACTACCATCTAGGTATGTGTTTCTTTCTAGATGATTTATTCTGTTCCATTGATCTTTTATTTAATTCCTGCACATACTAAATCGTTACTCCAGACCGTTGACTCAACAAACCACTCTTCTGTTCAAAATTTTCTGTATTCTTTTCCCACATTTTCATTTGTGCATAAATTTTAGAACCATCAAATTCAATAACAAATTTTGCTGGAAATTTTTATTAAGTTGTGAAAAGTTAGTAGTTTCATCTATTCTCCCATGCAATACTATGTAAATCTCTCCATTTGCAGATCACATATACACTTTCATAGAGTTTCATTAAACATTTTATTACACTGTTTTATCATTTTAATTGCTATAATGAGTGGGATCTACATTTCACAGCATTTTATTGAATAATTCTTTTACTGCTGTATTGGAAATTTATCCGCTTTTATTTACTTATCTCACTTTTGTTTTATTTTACTCCCATATTAGTTCTAATTGCTTTTTGGTGATTCTCTTGGATTTTCCTGACAGACAATCATGCTGCAATTCATGACAGTTTGTTTTCTCTAATATGAAAACTTAGCTCATTTTCTGTATAATTAACAGTAATGATCATAAGCATGTTCTTGTTTCTGACAATCGTGGGATGGTTTGTATATTCCATCATTATATATAAGACCTACTGTAGATATAAATATATTTCAAGGTGTAACTGGATTACTTTGAGATTTTATGAGTACACATGTTGAACTTTATAAAAATTTTCTGCATCTACAGAGGTGAAAATATATTTACACATCAATAATAGTGAATTATGCCATTGATTATCTAATATTCAACAAAACTTTTTATAATAAACCCTACTTGGTCGTCATAATGTTATTCTTTTTTTAATTTTTTAAAAATTTAAATTACAATATAGTTAATGTACAGTGTTATATTAGCTTCAGGTGTACAATATAGTGATCCAACAATTCTATTCATTACTCAGTGCTAATCATGATAAGTGTACTCTTAACCCCCATTACCTATTTCACCCATCCCCCCCCCTCCGCCCCCCAACCTCTCCTCTGGTAACCATCAGTTTCGTTTTCTATAGTTAAAAATCTGTTTTTGGTTTGCCTTTTTTTTCTTTGTTTATTTGTTTTGTTTCTTAAATTCTACATGTAAGTGGAAACATATGGTATTTGTCTTTTTCTGACTTATTTCACTTAGCAATATACTCTTTTTTTAATTTTTTTTAATGATTTTATTTTTATTTTTGAGACAGAGAGAGACAGAGCATGAGCAGGGGAGGAGCAGAGAGAGGGGGAGACACAGAATCTGAAGCAGGCTCTAGGCTCTGAGCTGTCAGCACAGAGCCCAACGCCACGGGGCTTGAACTCATGGAGAGTGACATCATGACCTGAGCTGAAGTCGGACACCTAAATGACTGAGCCACCTAGGCGCCCCAGCAATATTCTCTTTAGATCCACCTATGTTGTTGCAAATGGCAAGGTTTCATTCTTTTTTGTGGCTGAGTAATATTCCAGTGTGTGTGTGTGTGTGTGTGTGTCTGTGTGTGTGTGTGTGTGTGTGTGTGACATCACATCTTCTTTATTCATTAATCTATCAATGGACACTTCAGTTGTTTCCATAACTTGGCTATTATAAGTAATGTTTCTATAAACATAGGGGTGCATGTATCTTCTTGAATTAATGTTTGCATATTCTTTGGATAAATACCCAGTAGTGGAATTACTGGATCATACGGTAGTTCTATTTTTAATTTTTTTAATGTTTATTTTCGAGAGAGAGAGAGAGAAACAGAGCACAAGCGGGGGAAGGACAGAGAGAGGGGAAGACACAGAATCTGAAGCTGGCTCCAGGCTCTGAGCTGTCAGCACAGAGCCTGACATGGGGCCTGAACCTGGGAGCAGTGAGATCATGTCCTGAGCCGAAGTTGGATGCCCAACTGACTGGGCCACGAAGGTGCCCCAATTTTTAATATTTTGAGGAGTCTCCATACAGTTCTCTACAACGCTTCTACAGTGGCTGTGCCAGTTTGCATTCCCACTTACAATGCACAGGGATTCCTTTTGCTCCACATCCTGACTAACACTAGTTGTTTCTGGTGTTTTTGACTTTAGCCATTCTGATGGGTGTGAGGTGATATCTCATTGTGACTTTGATTTGCATTTCCCTGATGATGAGTGACTTTGAACATCTTTCATGTGTCTGTTGGCCATCTGTATGTATCCTTTTGTGAAATGTCTATTCATGCTTTCTGCCCATTTTAATTGGATTATTTTGTGTGTGTGGAGTTGTGTAAGTTCTTTATATATTTTGGACACCAACTCTTTTTTCAGATATGTCATTTGCCAAAATCTTCTCTCATTCAGTAGATTGTCTTTTAGTTTTGTTGGTTGGTTCCTTTGCTGTGCAGAAGTAGTCCCAATAGTTTATTTTTGCTTTTGTTTCCTTTGCATCAAGAAACATATCTAGAAAATGTTGCTATGGCCAATGTCAGAGAAATTACTGCCCGTGCTTTCTTCTAGGATTTTTATGGTTTCAGTTCTCACATTTAATTCCTTAATCCATTTTGAGTTTATTTTTGTGTGTTTTATTTTGTGACAGCTCTGAGCTGTCAGCACAGAGCCTGACGCGGGGCTCGAACCCACAAACCACAAGATCATTACCTGAGCCGAAGTCAGATGCTTAGCCAACTGAACCACCCAGATGCCCCCCGCCCCCGCAACATCATTTTTTGAAGAGACTGTCTTTTTCCCATTGCATATTCTTGCCTTCTTTGTTGTAGATTAACCATATAATCATGGGTTTATTTCTGGGCTCTCTATTCTATTCCCTTGATCTATGTGTCTGTTTTTGTGCCAGTATCATACTGTTTTGATTACTATAGCTTTGTAGTATATCTTGATACCTACAAGATATCTTACTGTGATACTTTCAGTTTCTGTCTTATTCAAGATTGATTTGGCTATTCAGGTTCTTTTGTGGTTCCATACAAATTTTAGAATTTTTTGTTCTAGTTCTGTGAAAAATGCTATTAGTGTTATGACAGGGATTGCATTAAATCTGTAGATTGCTTTGGGTAGTATGGACATTTTAACAATATTAATTCTTCTAATCGATGAATGTGGAATATCTTCCCATTTGTTTGTGTCATCTTCAATTTCTTTCATAGACGTTTAATAGTTTTTAGAGTACAGGTCTTTTATATCCTTCATTAAGCTTATTCCTAGCTCTTTTCATTTTTTATGTAATTGTAAATGGAATTGTTTTCTTAATTTCTTTCTGCTACTTCATTATTACTCTATAGAAATACAACAAATTTTTGTACATTGGTTTTGTATCCTGTGAACTTACTGAATTCATTTATCAGTTTTAGTAGTATTTGGGTGTAGTTTTGGGGGGTTTCTTTAATTTTTTTAATGTTTATTTATTTTTGAGAGAGAGAGAGAGCTAGCAGGGGAGGGGCAGAGAGAAAGGGAGACACAGAAACTGAAGTAGGCCCCAGGCTCCATCTGTCAGCACAGATCCCAACGCAGGGCTGGAACGCACGAACTGGGAGATCATGACTTGAGCCAAAGTTGGACGCTTGACTGAGCCACCCAGGTGCCCCTTTAGGGTTATCTATATATAGTATTATGTCATCTGCAAATAGTGGGAGTTTTACTTCTTCCTTACCAAGTTGGATGTCTTTCCCACCCACCCCCCTTTTTTTCTTGTCTGACTGCTGTGGCTATAACCACAAGTATTCCAGTACTATGCTGAATAAAAATGGTGAGAGTGGGCATCCATGTCTTAATCCTGTTCTTAAGGGGAAAGCTCTCAGGTTTTCACCATTGAGTCTGATCTTACCTGCGGGTTTCTCATAAGTGGCCTTTATTATGTTGAGGTATGTTCCCTCTCAACGTACTTTGTTGAGGGCTTTTTTTCAAGAATGGTTGTACTTTTCAAATGCGTTTTCTGCATCTATTGATATACTCATATGGTTTTTATTTTTTTTCCTATTGATGTGATGTATCACATTGATTGATTTACAAATATTGAACCACCCTTGCATCTCAGGAATAAATCCCACTTGATCATAATGTTATTCTTTTAATGGGCTGATGATTTTGATTTGCTGATATTTTACTTAGAAATTTTAATTTATATATGATTTTCTTGTACTTTTCTATTTTTTTCATATATTTGTTCAGTTTTAGTCTGAGATTTATGCTGGCCTCAAATAAAAAATTAGGAAGACTGCCATTTTTCCTGTGCTCAAATCATTTATATAAACTGATTATGTATTTGTAAAAATTTATTAGAATTCTCCTACAATTTTACCACTGTGGGGTTAGGTTTTCCCCAGTAGGAATTGGTGTATTCAGGCATTATGCTTCTTATTAACCAATTTTCACAATTTACATCTTCCTGAAGAATTGTTTGTTTTATCTAGCTTCTAAAAAAGTTGATAGAACATTATGTACACGATTTAAAAAATCCGTTGTGTAATTTGTTTCCTTTTTTCTCTTACTTTTTTGTTTCCTTTTTTTCTTCAGCAGAGAAGTTAAAAGCAACTATTCTGTTAAGAGAACTAGCTTTTGGGGCACCAGTGTGGCTCAGTTGACCAAGTATCTGACTCTTGATTTTGGCTCAGGTCATGATCTCCTGATTGATGGGTTTGAGCCCTGCATCAGGCTCTGAGCTGACAGCACAGAGCCTGCTTGAGATTCTCTCTCCCTCTCTCTCTGCCCCTCCCATGCTTGCTCACTCTCTCCCTCACGATAAATAAATAAAGTTATAAAAAAAAGAATGAGAGAGAACTAGGCCGCCTAGGTGGCTCAGTCAGTTGAGCATCCAACTCTTGATTTCAGCTCAGGTTATGATCCCAGGGTCACAGTATCAAGCCCTGCTTCAGGCTCCACGCTCAGTGTGGAGCCTACTTGGGATTCTCTCTCTCCTTCTCTCTCCTGCCCCTCTCCTCTGCTCATGCTCTCTCTCTTCCAAAATAAATATATAAACATTAAATAAATAAATAAATTCATAAATAATAAAGAAACCATCCTTTTAATGTATTGATTTACAATATTTATTCACTTGCTTATAGGGCACACATTTGTCTCACCCTATAACTGTAGTTTTTCAAATAATTCGTATTTTACTTATTTTTGATGTATGAGTGCCTGAGAGAGGTTTACTAACATTTGCCACTAGCGTTTTGGATTTGTGTATTTCCAGGTCATATTGATACGTGCTTAAAACTTTTCTAATCTGAAGTTTTGATTGTAGCTTTTATCAAATGGGAAATATCTTGCTTGACAACTTCTAGTGCTTTTGACTCTAAAATCCATTTTGTCTGATATTAATATTTGCATAACCATGCCTGCTTTTTTTTTTTTCTTTTTTTAGCTTTTGCCTGAGGAAACTTTGTCCGTCACTTTATTAAGGACTTCTGAATAATTTTGCTTTTTATAGCTTTGGAAACAACATATAAATTAAAATTTTTTATTTCACTGCCATTTTTCAAATAGGCACTGTAACAGAGGACTGACCAAAACATCAATCTTCATGATGATTTGGTTTTTGCAGTTCACTGTCTTTGCACCCACTAATCTCCATTCATGTGTTTTTAGAGGTGACCTCAGTGAAGAGGGCAGGTGAGGAGTCACTCACTGATCGTTCGCACTGTCTTCGGGGAATCTCCCAGCAACCAGCATGTGAACTGCTCTCCATGATGTAAAAAAACAGAAAAGACACTAAAACGCCAGGTTTCTTCCCTCCTGCCCTCATTTTACCTCGTAGTTTTACAGTTATTTAAAATTCACTGTATTATTTTTCCTCATTAGGAGAAAAATAGTGCCATTTTCATATGTAAGGAAAAACTGGAAGACCTAAGCTAAGAGATTCACTTATACTATCCTGAACTTCAGAATAAGAGTGACACAAAACAAATATAAAATAGCTGATGGTATTTTACTATGTACTCAACAATAAGAAACAAACAAAAACCCTTCTCCTCAGAAAAGTATCATTTGGTTGACCCTGGTTAATAAGGCATTTGAAGGGAGGGCAGGAAGACCATTTTTCTTTTTCTTGATACAGCAAATTCAGTCTTACTATAGATGCTCCTTTTTAATTGATCATTAGTGCTACTGTAAGATTGGTCATAAAAGCTCCTACATCACCATTTTTTTCTATTTATTAGCCAGTCTGATTAAGAGTTCAGTGGTGGGGCCCCTGGTGGCTCAGTCAGTTAAGTGTCTGACTTTTGATCTCAGCTCAGGTCTTGATCTCGGGGTCGTGAGTTCAAGCCCCACACTGGCCTCTGTGCTGGGCATGAGGCCTACTTAAAAACAACAACAACAACAACAACAAAGAGTTCAGTGGGTGGAAGAAGAGTTGATGGATGCTGCAGCAGCTAAAATGAGTTTGGGGGGAGATTATTTGTAGATTTAAAGTAATTTATAGTCCCTTAATTTCTCTTACAACAAATGATTGCGCTGACTATAAGTACAGCTTAAAGTTGGAGAACATATTCACTCTATAGATTGTTTTAGCAAAACAGATGCACATAAGAAATGTGATACTGGGGCACCTGAGTGGCCCAGTTGGTTAAGCATCCATCTTTGGCTCAGGTCATAACCTCACAGCTCATGAGTTCAAGCCCCACATCAGGCTCTGTGCTGACAGCTCAGAGCCTGGAGACTGCTTTGGATTCTGTCTCCTCTCTCTGTCCCTCCCTGCCGCCTTCATGCACTGTCTCTCTCTCTCTCTCTCTCTCTCTCTCTTTCTCTCTAAAATATAAATAAAACATTTCTTTAAAAAAGATTATTTTAAGTGCCTACTCTTAGATGGGGGTGGGATGGGGTGGAGCAGATCTCTCAACTCAAAATATTTTTGTGAATCAGAAATGTGATGGTGGACATCTCTGAGGTATTCTATTACCTTAAGCCAATGGATATTTAATATATTGGATTTATTTATTCAGTTTTTAAAGTTTGAACATGTTGGTCTTAAGACCGACTCTTTTCTTTACAATTTTTTAATGTTATATTTACTTTTTGAGAGAGAGAGAGTGAGAGAACATGAGCGGGGGAGGGGCAGAGAGAGAGGAGGACAGAAGATCCAAAGCAGGCTCTGTGCTGACAGGCTGTTAGCAGCAAGCCCAATACCGGGCTCGAGCTCATGAAATGGGAGATCACAACATGAGCTAAAGTCAGATGCTCAACTGACTAAGCCAACCAGACGCCCCTCAAGAATGAATCTTAAGAGTATGTACATGTTTAGGATTGCACGATGAACTGAATTACTAAATGGCTGTCAATTTCTACAGTAATTTGATTCTTGATCTTTCGCTGCAACTAACATACTTTGAGTAAGAAATCTCAAGGTTAAGAATGTTGACCTTTATCTTGTATGCCAGTACATATACATTTGTCAGTGATAGTTTATTTTTTTCAGTTTCTACTTTGTGGGAAAGCTAGTTTGCATGACACAATTTTAGAGTTTGTTGCCTCTTTCTAATAGGGTATTTGATTGTGGTAAAGAAATTTACTGTAGTAGCATCCAGGGTCAGTGGACAAATATGAGTGTATGGATAAGAATATTTCCTAATTTAGTTTATTTTATAAACTGTATTTTAAAATATTTTTCTTGTTTCATTAGATATTTTTCTTTTCTTCCTGTATTTTTTGTTTGTTTTGCAGAGAGAGAGAGAGCAGGGGAGGGGCAGAGAGAGAGGGAGAGGGAGAGAGAGAGAGAGAGAGAGAGAGAGAGAGAGAGAGAAAACCCTAAACAGGCTCTGCACTGTCAGCACAGAGCCCAGTGCTTGAACTCAGGAACCATGAGGTCATGACCTGAGCTGAAATCAAAGTCAGACACTTAACCGACTGAGCCACCAGGCGCCCCTCTTATCATCCTGTTTTGACTCCACCTTGATTATTAAGTATCAATAGAGGCATCAACAACCACAAACTAAAAGAAACTTTCCCATCTCCCCAGAGTTTTCACCTCCTACACTTAGCTCGTATCACTGCACTAAGATCTCTGGGACCTTCAGAGTAAATTCCACTGAATCAGTGCCCTACTTTCCAAGCCCCATTATGAACATTATAAATTGAAGTTGACTTCTTTTGTATTCAAAGAGAACATGGCCTCATGGACTATACGAACTAAACTGCTCCCAGCATCAAGTAAACCTGTATGTGCATACATATTCAGAAACATGGATGGATTTCAGTAATACTGGGTTCTTTTTACGCGCAAAGATTCTATTCTCTTCACTCAGCCTATTAGCTTATTTAATCCTTACAGTAATTACCTTATTTCATCTGCTCTCACGGGCTTATCATTTCCCCCCACAGTTGAACGATTCTAAGATCAAGGAGCATCATACACTTACTGAGTCTCAGCCAGGTAACGCAGCGCTGTTGTATGAAGCTGTGTGAAAATTTCACATCAGTGCCTTTCAGGAACCACAATAAAGCTTAGCCTCAGCACCTTTGAGTCTGGAATATGTATTAAGGTCATGTAAGATGACTTCCATTTTCCCTAGTTTCTTCAGATGGAGAGGCCACAGCCAAAGCTATGTGGCTTGTCCACGGACACTCAGCTGGTAATTGGCAGAGCCCCAACTTAAGCCTACCTCTCTGGCTCCCGAAACCACACACTTACGTCCCTCCCAGGCTACAATAGGCATGGACTGAAAAATCACAGGGCTGAGTGAGGAAAGGAGAAAGTCTGCCCGCTATCATTTTGATGTTAGGCTGAGCCATATATCATCGCCAATCTTTCGGTGTCAACACAGTCAGATATTTTAATTCACATACCTAAGTGAAAGTTTTGAATTGGTTCAATCTAAATTTTAAAAACAAACAGTGTACGTTACAGGAAAACATACATATCCTATGACACACAAAGCACCTTAGTGAGGATGCATGCGGGATGCAGGAGAATCAGAGACCCTACGAGGAGAGGAAATTCTTTTTTTTAATGCAATAATTTCTTAGGCTCCCTGAATCCTCTTCTCTCACTGCTGACGCCAAGACTGGCACATTCTTAGCATTCTTACTCATCAGTCTCTCCCCAGTCACAGGCAGACAGCGCTGTGCTCTATTGACCGGGGGCCTAGAAAACTACTCAAAGCATCTAGCCACTACCTGCCACTATCAACAATCTCTCTCATTCATACATACAGCGGGACCTGCCTGCCATCTCTGGCCCGAACGTTTCATTTTCTACTTGTAAGCTGAACCGTTTCGGAAATCAAAATAACATTTCCGGGCTCTAGGGGAATATTTAGTCCGCTAGCAGAAACTCATTTTCTTCTCCACTAAGAAAGATGAATCTTTTATTCTGTTTCTTTATCCAACACAGCCGGTTTGTTTTTCCAATATACTAACTTCTGGCCTGCCATAATACTGCAGCAACCCCAAGTGCCTGGAGGGAAAACTAAAGTTTACCAGAAGGCACAGATTGGTTCCCTCTGGGTGCATATTCCCCTTCTGCCCTTAACTGGCTGCGTAGCCTCTGATGATTTGTTTGATCTCCCAGTTTCCTCGACTGTAAATTAGGGGTACATCACAGGACAATTCTGTAAAAGTTAGCTATCTGTATCTACTGTTATTAAAACACAGTCATATTTATCTCCATAACTCCTAAGTCTTTTTATAATTTACAACAGAAGGAAATGCTTTCACTCTCAGAAACCTCTTTCACTTTAAGTTTAGTGTAATTTCTTACTTTTTCCAAGATGATCACCAAGGGTTCAGTCACAACTTTTATAAGAACTTTACAATTCTGTAATACGTATTCTTTTCACACTTTCAGTATATACACTTACCTTGATAGGAGACTTTATTTTACTTCTTAAAGTTGAAGAAAATCTCTGTGTTAGTTTTGTGTTTTGTGTTTTAAACTCCTCCCATCATTAAAAGCAGTATTAAATGTGTTTCATAGAATGTATTTGGCCCTAATAGGGAAGCTTATTGAAGTAAAATAGTGCATGATTCCAGGTCTCAATGACCAGAATGATTTAACACCTCCTTGATCACCAGCTCTGGAAGAATATCCAAGTATATCCAGGAAACTTGGAAATACAGGAATTCTAAAAATTGATTAAATTGCCTGGAAGTGATAGATTCTAAAGAGATCAAACTTTATTACTTTGGAGAGTTTCCTTGTGGACCTGGGCATGAAAAATGCAGACTTAATAACTCAGCTATGTGAGCAGAATCATCCCTTTTAGCTGGGCTCACCTAATTGTAAATCCACATTCTAATATTTCCCTTCTTAATAGTACCATTCCTCTTAAAGCCTTTGACTGCATATATAGGGATCTTTTAAAAAATTAGGTCATTGTGAAACACTAAACTTTAATAAGTGGATGTACAGGGCATAGGAGCAAATATATCAAATGGCTTTTTGTTCATCATGATTATATTCCTTATAAGAACTTAATGCTGGTATCGCCCAGTTTATTAAATCACTCAGCACAACTAAAGAATGACAAATGAGATAATTGACGTGAAGATACTTTATAAACTGTAAGGGGCTGTATAAATGTTAGGTTTTAAATATTAAATTAGTAACTTAGGGAAGCGGATGGCACATGTATCATCAAAAAGATACTAAGATTGAAGCCTCAAATACGTATCTCTCTTATGGACTGACAGCTAGTACTTAGCTATCCCAGAATGTCTTGATGTCACGGTGCAGACAGACAGGAAAGATAGAGAGTGATTAGTTTCTCCATTTGGTCCAGGATTTGTTTGTTTGTTGATTCTATTTTTCCCAACTAATTTATTGTAACTACGACTTCTTTTGTAATCAAGATCTGACATATAAAATTATATTAGTTTTAGGTATACAACCTAGTGATTTGATATAGATAGATATTGTGAAATGATTACCAGAATAAGTTTACTTAGTATCTATCACTACACATAGTTACATTTTTTTCTTGTGATGAGAACTTTTAAGATCTACTCTTTACAAATTTCTTTTTCTTTTTTTTTTTTTTAACGTTTATTTATTTTTGAGAGACAGAGAGAGACAGAGTGGAAGCAGGGGGTGGGATAGACAGAGAGGGAGACACAGAATCCGAAGCAGGCTCCAGGCTCTGAGTTGTCAGCACAGAGCCTGACGTGGGGCTCGAACACACAAGCCTTGATGACCTGAGCTGAAGTCAGACGCTCAACCGACGGAGCCACCCAGGCGTCCCTAAGTCTCTTTTTTTTTAAGTTTATCTATTTATTTTGAGACAAAGAGAGAATGAGCTTGAGCAGGGGAGGGGCAGAGAGAGAGAGAGGGAGAGGATCCCAAGCAGGCTTTGTGATGTCAGCACAGACCCAGACTCGGAGCTCAGCCTCACGAACCATGAGATCATGACCTGAGCCAAAATCAAGAGGTGGACACTTAAACAACTGAGCCACCCAGGCGCCCCTACAACTTTCAAATATACAACACAGTACGGTTAACTCTAGTCACCATGTCGCACATTATATCCCCAGAACTTATTTATAACTGGAAGTTTGTACCTTTTGGCCCCCTTCACCCATGACCCCGCTCATGGTGAGATGAAATGATTAGAAGGTATGAAAAAATGATTCCTGGTCCTTTGATGGATACTTTCTTTTGCTATTTTTGTATGTTAGGTTGATTCTTCTATTGTCAAACCATAATCTTAGCATGACTACACCAGTCCTCTAGGAAAGATGGAATGTGTCAATAAACTGGAATTCCTGAAGAATGGAGGAGCCTGTAATTTCAGCTAAGAAGACTGGAGTCCCCCAGGAGTCTCAGGATGCTAAAAACATGGCTCTGCAGATGAGCATTAAAACAAACGATTCTGCAGGTTTGATTTAATCCTGCTCTCTCTCTTTTTCTCAAAATAAATAAATAAACTTTAAAAAAAGAAAGAAAGAAGAATGAAGAAAGAAAGAGAGAAATGCAGCCAAGGAGATAGATTTGATGAAGAGTCGTGGGGTTCCTAAATGTACCTACACATTACTATATCTGAAGATCTTTAAAAAATACTGATACCTGTTTCCTAACCTAATAAACCCAAGGCCACAGCCTGAGCAAATGAACCTATCATGCAGATTAGCAGGATAGCCCAAGAAAAGAACCTGTCCTGCTTTGCTTAAAAGCACTGTGGGCATTGTGAGGGAGATACTTCGTAACCACATGGAGAAATGCTAGTTAAGAACATGGCCCAGGATGAGTTCCCAAGGAGGGAGATTCTGAGCTAATTGGCATGCAGAAAGTTTATACTGGGTTGGGGGATGGGAGGGGTTGGGAATCAACGTTTATGGACGAGAAGGGAAAGAAGCTGGATTAGGCAAAAGTTGGGCTGCCATACAGTCTCAAAGAAGACCTTAGCTGACATCTCAGGCTGCTGTAAAGCTACAGTGGCCCTTTAGGGTAGCTCCAAATTGAAATGAGGGGCACACCTACCTACCTACATAGACCAGTCATTGAATGCATGCCACCCTAGGAGGGTTTTCAATCTTGAGTAAGTGGACCCTCTTCAGTGGAAGCATCTTGCAAGAGCAGTCTCAGTAGGGCTGTCTGACAGCAGCAGTCTCAGCCGCTGTGGAAATATATTCTTTGGTTCTCCGGAAGGTTCCGGGAGGCACTCCATATCGAATGCTTATTACTTTGTTTTAACTTTGGTAACTTAGCCATTTTATTATGTGGTATAATAAAAACAAATTCAAGCACCCGGTATAAGAATTCCCCTTATAGGAAGGAAATCTCTGTTTAGGTAGATAGATTCTTGGGATTGAGACTGAGGGCAAAAAGAAGTGAATAAAGAGTGTCACATTCGACATGTACAGGAATGAGGTGGGGGTGGGGGGCAGGGGGTCGGGCAGAGCACAGAGGTAAAGACGAGAGAAGATCTCTGATTAAGTAACATTGGGGATATTTGATATTCAATTTCCATTTGTTTGCACTGTTGTAAATAAGTCACCCACTCCATTTCCAGCATAAACGACATGGACACAGGTTTGAGGACTTAGCTTTGTTTTCTGTAATATTGTGTGTTTCTGGGGTTTCGTGGAAATCAGGCAGAGTCAGCAGAAATGGTGCAGTTGGGATAGCAGACTGAAACAGAAGTAATAGAGCTCTCAAGGTCACTGAGACCCCAGGAGACATCTACAATTACAGGGTTTTGGTGGGGGTTTTTTGTTTTGTTTCGTTTTTTCTTTTCTTTTGTTTTTACTATGCCCAGCTTCTGTCCACAGCAATTAGGTCATATATGGAAAGACTTGTATGTTTGCTCTGTGGGCTACCAGAAAGAAAATGGAGAGAAAAACACTATGTCTTGTTTCTTTGTTTTTTTTAACGTTTATTTGTTTTTGAGGGGCAGACAGAGAGCAAGCAAAGGGAGAGACAGAGAGAGAGGGAGATACAGAATCCGAAGCAGGCGGCAGGCTCTGAGCGGTCAGCACAGAGCCCTATGCAAGGCTCAAATCCACAAACCTTGAGATTGTGACCTGAGCTGAAGAAAAGCCCACATGGGCTCCTGCCATTAAAACAAACAAACAAACAAACAAACAAAAAATCCTAGAGATTTGTGCTTTCTCTCTCTCATTAAAGAATACTAGAGGTTGGTTCCAAAATAAAAGAAATATCTAAAGAGTAATAAAGTATAATTTGTTAGAGTAAAAGGGATAGCATATAATTAACTCCTACTTAATAGATTTTAAGTAGCATCTTCTAACGTAAATTTAAAGCTTACTTTAGTCTCAGAGCTTTGAAAAAACTGCTTTCAATTGGGAAAAGCTCATCAAAGATTGATTCATCTCATTCCCCTCTTACAACTTATCACCTTAAGAATGTCGGCATCAGATAAAAACTATCCATTATAAAATTCATCAAGATGCAAATGTGTGAGGATACACATGGTCTACAAATATTGACTATTGTCAAATTATATATCCAATTTATGAATGCCATGTGTGATTTTCCAAATGTGTGTCTATACTTTTAAAGAAGGTTAAAAAAAATGATGTTTTCAAAATAAATGCAAGCTGCAACTCTCCATTTCTAGCAGATGTTTTTCTTCCTTGACTATCTTGATTCTACATTTTCTTGATTAACCAAAGTACTGGGCTATTAGTTCAATTTCTGTCAAGAAAGCTTAAAATGTGGTTCCTACATTTTTTACTCCCTACTAAACCTATCATTGTGTTATACACACCATAGGTATTTTAGAAAAACTAACGAACAGAATTTTGAGAGAAAATTAGATCAGAGGAATATGTAGATTTTCATGTTTCCCGGGGATACATATCAATTATTACTGACTAAAACATCGAAAATACATTTAAAAAAAAAGAGGGGTACCTGGGTGGCTCAGTCAGTTGACTGAGTCGGTTGAGTGTCGGTTGAGTGTCCACTCCTGATTTCAGCTCAGGTCATGATCTCATAGTTCGTGATATCGAACCCCGTGTCAGGCTCCTGTGCTGACAGAGTGGAGACTGCTTGGGATTCTCTCTCTCCTTCTCTCTCCACCCCTCCCCTGCTCATGCTTTCTCTCTCAAAATAAAATAACAACAAGATAAATTAGCCTACTGTCATGATTGTGATAACAATAACTCATTTTGTACACGTCTTTCATTTACGGATGTGCTATAAATAAATGACCTTACTTGATCCAAACATCAGTACATCTTCCAGTTGAGCAAACTAATGTTCAAGATAATAAGCAAGTTGCCTAAAATCACATAGCAAATTACGGTTTGGAGAAAAATTCAGGCATGTCCAATTCTAAAATCCCATATTTTTAACCACTACCTATTTTTTAGAGTAAGTTTTTATTTTAATTATAATAAATATTTATAAAACTGGTTTTATCTCTAATAAAGCAAAATTTCAGACTTCATTTAAAACTGTTGCACGTTCTGCTATCAACCTTTTAATATATTTAGAAGATGACCTTCTAATTTCAATGCTGTTAATGTTCCCAGCAAAGAGAAATAAAATGTGGATTTCAAGATGTTAGCTATCCTAACATAAAATTTGCTTTGTATTTTGAATTTGAATGAATACAACTATTCAACTCGCACCTTTTCTTTGCACCTGCACATTATACTGGCATTAATAAAGGTTTCCCTTTCAAGGAGACCATCTTTAAAAATTGAGAGTGTTTTATTACTGTGAGTAAAGTTAATATGTCAGCCTCCTACCCCAAGCTTTTTCAAGGCCCAGTGGAAATAAATGCTTCAGTTCAAAAGAGAAGAAGAGGAGGTAAGAAAGAAAAATACATAATCTAAAAAAGAAGGAGTGAGAAATAGACTGCTGTGCTTAGTAGAAGGAGTTTGTGGGTAGCCAGACCCATGGAATCTGGAAAGATGTATATTTTAGTAAACAGATAAGGGTTTTGAATCTAGAAGCCCTGAGCTAATATCCAACAGTGACAATTAGTGATGATATGACCACATACAAACCACACAGACTCTGTCCACATTGGCATTCTTATCTGTTCCGTGGTTATAACAGTGCCTGCCAGGTACTTAATTTAAAAGGCTACACTGAGAGGCAAAAAAGAAAAGGTATATAAAAGACCTTTGTGGATATAAATGTATACAAATATTAATTTTGATCTTTTAACCTCAACTGGTGATTATCACAGCTGTTGTTCATTGCGAATAAGCCTATGAACTGAGTCTATCACGTGACCTGTTTTTCCATGGCCAAGAAAAAGTGAAATGAAAATAAAAACTAAAAATATCTGACCTTCCCTAGATGGTCTATTTTCTGCTAATATTATAGTTGTATTCCCACTGCAGTGGAATACCATAGTCATTCCTATAAATCAAAGAGTTCAGGTTTTAGTGGTTTTGTTATGTTTAATACTTTAAATAGGAATTAAAAAATGTGTTTTTTTAACTTAAGAGCTAAATCCTATAGTGCAAGAAAAAAAATAAATAAAGCATTAAGGATGCACATTCCACTTTGTACTTTAACCTAGGAAGATACATAGTCATTGAATAATGGATATAGATTGAGCGTCTGTACTGTGCTGAACACCATGCTAAGCATGAGTCTGTAAAAGGGATTGAGACTTGTGGTCTATCCTCAAGGACCTTCTGGTCTACTAAGGAGGTAAGTCACATGACCAGCACATCCCTGGTATGTGCATAGTAGAAATGGACCCTATCTCACTGAACCTTTTAAAAGGAATATATAGTTCCATTTTGAATTACCTCTTCATCATGGCAATACTTAATGGGAAAGATAATTTTCTTCAGCTTAAAGGGAAGAAAAAGAACTTTCTAGTAAGGAGCAATATCATCAAAAGCAGCAAGGTGTGATTACAAGGCACAGTCTGGGAATGGTCAGGTCATTTGACAGAAATGCCAAATAGGGTAGAATCGTGAGGAATTAGGCTTACTTGAAGTGAAGACAGGTTCAGACAAAGCTTAGCCCTGTGTAGCATGTTAAAGAATTCATCATTTTATGCCTTGGGCTATGGAAAGCTGTGGAAGAACTTGAAATGAATAGCAGATATTACCAGATCATTTTGTTTGTTTGTTTGTTTGTTTGTTTGAGTAACTACACTGGTAGTTCCATAGTGTATACAGGGCCCAAATAAAATCTTCAGTTCCTATGTACTGAAAACATTATGGTGATTCTGCCATATGTAAAACATAAAAACATTAAATTGTAAAAATAAATGTGCGGAAATCTGATCATGTTCTGCTGTTTCTCATATTGGTTGTTTCAATGTTGTTTTGAGATGTTAACTATGAAATCATCTCAGTTGTTTCCTCACCTTTCCATGTGCTAACATTTAGTCCAGCACAGAAAGAATGCGTAGCAGTGGGCTAAGACTACAGGAAGGAGACAAGTTAGACTACACTTCAGGAGTCCACACAAGAGATGACAAAGTCCCAGATGCTTGGCTTCATCTGTGGGCCTGGAAAAGAAATGGGTAGATTAAACATATTTAATAGGTACTTCACTTTGGTCTGAATAAATGAGTTCATGGAGCAAATAAAACAAACAAAACCAAGGAAGTAATTATTGATGGTTGATGGAGAGAGAAAAAAGACCAGTTAACATTAAATTTACCAGGTTTCCAGACTGGCAACTGAGACAACAATAATTGCTGTTAGTCTAGGTAATAGAGTAAACGTGTATTTCAAAATAGCACACTGCCAAAATGTTGCTGTTGCAAGCCAACCGAACTGCAATATTTGGTTTTTTTAATGTTTTTTTTTTTTTTAATTTTTCAGAGAGAGACAGACAGACAGAGCAAAAGCAGAGGAGGGACAGAGAGAGGGGGAGACACAGAATCCAAAGCAGGCTCCAGGCTCTGAGCTGTCAGCACAGAGCCCAACGCAGAGCTCGAACTCACAAGCTGTGAGATTGTGACCTGAGCCAAAGTCGGACGCTCAACTGACTGAGCCACCCAGGCACCCCTAAGTTTACACAATGTTGTATGTCAATTATATCTCAATAAAGCCAGAAAAAAATAAGATGAGATATATAAAATGTTTCACGTAAAGTCCTGTGGTCAATGATCAAAGAAAGCAACCTTGTGTGACTATTTCACTACATTCTAATGTCAATAGGATGGTTCAGCACTTACTGTGATTATTTTTATCTAATAATGAATTATTAAAATTGGGGTATGGCTCTTTAAGGGAGACATGAGGTTAAAAAATAACCCTGATTTTTAGGGTAGGAAAGAGATACCCATACTAAAATTGGACAGGGTCCCTAAAAGAAAATCCAGCAGTATCAAAGAGACAATAGACCACTCTGATTCCAGTAGCAAAAGAAATCTATTCCTTCTAGTTGCTGTAATGGAACCTTCACTAGCTTGAAAGGAAATCTGAACATCAAAGCATAAATGGCACTCAGATTGCTCTTAGAATCATGTCAGAAGGCGATGGGGAGTTAACTGACTTGCTTGATGGACATGAATGCAGACAGCAGCATAATCCAGACCCAGAACGGATGTGGACAGAACTAGGAAAAGAAAAAGACTTGGAATATACATATATATATATATATATATGCATATATATATATATATATATACACATACACATATGCATTCTTTGGCACACCTGCTAGAAGTAAAATAAAATTGTAATAAAGAAGACATCATAATGATTTGGGGTATATTTTATCTTAGTATGTGTTTATTAATGAAAAGTATGTCGGCAGGTCATACTTTATGACCTATCATCTTTATCCTATCCTTTCACAATTGTGTGAGAAATACTTTTTCTTTTAACTGTTTCTATTAGCTGATCATAGTCTCTTCTTCTTTAAGTTACATTATCTCAGCAAAACTATTCACATAGACCCCCAATAGGTCAAGCTCTTCAATCAAAGCTACGTGAAAATTATCAGCACTTACTAATACACTGTGTCATCGAAGTCAATAAGTTCCAGTAAATTTTTACCTGGGTTTGGAAAACCTCAGTTAAGAATAACTTCAAATTTCTAAGGAAACAGACACTGAGACCTAACACCATGTTGTTTAAATCCCAAACGCTTCTAGCTTGCTTGTCTGGGAACATCCTTTGATTCATCAGCTAGTTTCAAAACTCAGTGGCTTTGGGCATCCAAAATAGATTCAAGTTACAGGATGTTTAACTTCTCATAGTAGCACAAATGACGGGCTTCCAGTCATATATTTTATTCTAAGGTTATAAGTATTTATTCCTCTATTTCTTTTTTCTCTCTCTTCCCCCCCCCCACTTCTTTTTCTAACCTAAGAACTGGAATTAAACAGATTCATATAAATTGCTGGTATTGTGGTAACGTCATAATAATCACGAAATGTTATAGATCATCAGGAATGATATACATTATCATTTATTTAGGCCATGGAAATGGCCTAACAATTATTAGTTCATAATGTGCTCATACATTTTTTTAGATTAATAGTTTAAAGTAAAGAGAATCTATTTCCATACAGGCCAGGATATATGAATTTCCTGGATTTGCTCTTGAACTAAGATATTATTTTGATTCAATAAATAAATTCCCTTTATGTATGCAGTTGGTATGAGATAGAGCTAGGAGGACATGCATTCTGGTTAAGAAGTTTCTTTAACATCACCAGTTTCTCTCCTGTCCAATGGTATGCATTAATAAGAAGAATAAATGAGGTTTGAGATGCAGGCTTTTCCTTTTCTTTCTACAGAAATCATGGCCCACACAGTGCTTACACCTTTGACCTTGGCTTCAACAACACCATGATCTCAGCAATTTGCCTACCATTCCTGCCTATTGACCTCCTGTGTATGAGCCACATTACATCAGAGAATGCCAGGGTCAACAATTAATATTTCAGAATTATAACTACAGATGAACCTATGTGGTTGCATTTTCTGCAATACTATATTGTCTACTGCTATTTGTTTTTAAAATAAAAAAGGAGCAAATAGATTATGTGTTTTGCTAACAAATATGATTCCAAATGGGCAAATATTGTTAACATCTCTATACAGTAGGTATTTAGATTCTATAGGCCTGGTTACAAGCCAGAGCCAATTCTAGCTTTCCCTTCCTAAGTATATTTGAATGATGCCTTAACTGATCATTGAGAAATAAAAAAAAAAAAAAAAAATCAATGAATATAACTGATTGGCCTAATACTACACATATCTCTCTATAAGTATAATACTATACTAGTCAGAAGTTTCTATAAGTAATTTGAGCGTTAAAATCAAGGCAGCTGTGCCTTCAAATCTTTCCCCACTGTTTACACATTTTATAACAGGGACAGCTATGTCCGTGTAACACAATTCAACTTTCAGGGCAGAATGGATGGGTCTAATCCCAGTTCACCTCTGAAAATATGTCATTCATTACAAATACGACCACAGCCTCATCTTGCTCATCTCCCAGTGGAGTCAGTATAAACCCAGAGTTATTAAATAGCCACTTTGTATTATACAAATTGAGAAACAAAGGGAATTGGTTTGTACCTAGGAACTAACCCAGCAACTGCCCAATGGCAAAACTAAGTGGCGAAACCAGTACAGCCCCTCCTTCTCTGACATTCTTTAGCACCAACCCCATTGCCACGTGTGGGTTCCAAAAGAGGCCCTTGTACCCTTGTACGAAATTTGACTTCCTTTAAAACAATTTTCTTTTAGCTAAAATCAAAGAAGTCCTAAGAAATATAACCGGGGACCAGAAAGTCTCAAATCAAGGATGGTTAATTGGTTCATAATCCCAAAAGAGTCTGGCCAAAAATTTATTGCAAAAGGAAAAGTAACATTTAAACCTTTAAATATATTCCTTATGTATATAATATTGATCAATTTTCTTTTTTTTTTTAATTTTTTTTTTAACGTTTATTTATTTTTGAGACAGAGAGAGACAGAGCATGAATGGGGGAGGGTCACAGAGAGAGGGAGACACAGAATCTGAAACAGGCTCCAGGCTCTGAGCTGTCAGCACAGAGCCCGACGCGGGGCTCGAACTCACGGACCGCGAGATCATGACCTGAGCCGAAGTCGGCCGCTTAACCGACTGAGCCACCCAGGCGCCCCTGATCAATTTTCATAAAGAAAGTAGAAAAATCTCTAGTAAGCTTTCTGTCTTGTATGCAACAAACCCTCAAAATAACTATACCATTTGAAGAGAGTAAAGCCGTATCGAATGTTAACAGTTTACCCCAAAACATGTCATCTGCATGTCAGGCAGGTGGCATTAATTTCTTACAATAAGAGGATTAAAATTAAATTTAAATTTGATTCTTATTCATTTGGGGAAAACAAGGTAGTGCCCATTTTAAGACAGAGGCACATATGGAGTTAAGCAGAGGCAATGAGAAAAAGGGACCAGAAGAAGGCACATTGCCAAATATCATGACTTTCAATCTGTTTACCAATCCCATCCTAGATACCTCTAAAGGCCTTTACTTTTTTACCTCTGAGTTTTCAGGCAACAGCAAAAATATAAATATGTATAAAGGGGGATAAATGATTCAGCTAGGATTTATTCTGTTAGCTGAGAGCCAAAGGCAATTTCATATTTGCATTTTTATCATCACCTCTTAAAATAAGATTACATAAATTCTAAATTATCCAGTTGTTTTTCAAACCTTTTTTGGCATCAAATTTTGAATTAAAATTTATATTTGAAATAATTAAAATCATTTTTCTGGGAAAAAATTTGCTATTTTACACCTATGGGATTTGGTGGAAACTTTAAATTTCTGTTTCTACAATACTTTCCAAAGACTACTGACCATGCGATAACCATTTTGATTTCTAAATTCAAGGCTGGTGGTTCATTAATGTAATATTTTAAAAAATACAAAGTGACTCAATGAAACAAGGTAAGTAAACTCGTTCATACATCTAGCAAAAATGGATCAAACCTCCCACAACAAGCAAATTCAAAGAGATAGATTGTCTTGTTCCTTAAATTACACTGAGTAATTGAGGTGTATTTTATTTTAAAATTTTCACGTATTCATTAAATGCTATTCAATAACATATTTGTGATTTTTCAATCATTGCTAATTCCATTACTTACAGAGCAACATAGTTTAGAAATCATTACAAACAGAAATCTTGGTCTTTTGAACTGGGGTTTGAAAATGGTTGAGAAAGGGAGTTAAAAAGATGTTATCAATTCTTGGAACTTTGCTCCATGAAATTACACTTCAGCTGCTCACTTACTGTTATTTTTATAAACAAAAAGAAATGGTTATTGCTGGTATAATTATGGGATGCACTCCAGAGACTGATATTATTACACAGTGGATAAGGCACTACATAAATCAGAACGTTAGAAACAGGCAAATCTGACGTGTTGCTTCAAGAGCACTTATGGGCATAATGCCCTCTCAATGTGAATGACTAACCTCCATTATTGTTAATAATATTGTCTCATATAGGCATCTCAAAGAAGGAAACCATTTTCCTTTTATTGGTTGCCATTTCTATGTTTCTGAGTGAGTGCCAGCTCTTTGCAGATTGAACTAAAACTACTGATTTAAATGTGTACTAAATCTCCCCATAAGATGTTGAGCTATTAAGACTATCTATTACTGGTTTTTAATACTGGAACAAAGATGATGTCCAATGTTGAAATGCTCATAAGTCATCATTTAATTGCTCTTCATGTATGGCATACCACTATTCTTCTGTATTCTGGTAGGGTATCTAATGAGGCTGCAAATTTTTTTTTTTTACTGTTTCTTTTACAAAAAAGCAAACTTCAGATTTTGAGTACCTGGAGACATGATAACCAAACAAACAAAAAGGATCTATCATCCACAACCTAAAATTTCTTAGGATCTAGAAGAAATGAATCCCTACTGGATATTGAGTCACACCAATCTATCATTACACATCATTCAACATGGAGGGCACACAAGTGAAAAGAGTTTGAGGATTGTTGTTCCAGGGACATAAATTGCTTATTGCTTCTTGTAATTGAAAAAGATTAACTCTTCAAATCAAAATTAGTATTAAGTGACAGGAAGTACGAAAGTTAACAAGACAAAATGGACATTCATTGTAGTAATGGAGAAACGTGAATGTTTGCCAAGATTGGAGAGTGTTTTTAAGTAGCAAGAAGAATTGGATTTTAAGTAACTTACCACTATTAAAATAATGTTAAGTGAAAAACATGAAAAGCAAGCACAAAGTACTGAAGGAGCAAGGAGTGGGTAAAATACGAGTACCAGAAACAAGTATGAGGAAAGAGATTATACTCCGTACCCACAGAGCAGGTTCTTGGTTATAAAAATAAAGACTAAAATTATTCAGATTATTTCTGCCTAAGTCTCAATTTCCTCAACCAGGAAACAGAAATATTAATAATCATCCATATTTCATAATATTTTTCTGAGTATTAAATGAATTAATAAAGATGAAGTGCTTCGAATGATACCTTAAATGTAGAGTAACAACTCAATAAATGTTAGGTATAGAGCACCTGGGTGGCTCGGTCGGTTAAGCGTCTGACACTTAATTTTGGCTCCAATCATCATCCTGTGTCATGGGATTGAGCTCCGCGACGGGCTCTGTGCTGAGCATGGAGCCTGCTTGAGATTCTCTCCCTCTCCCCCCCTCTGCCTCTCTCTTCTGCTTATGCTCTCTAAAACTAAATAAAGTTTTTAAAAATTAAAAAAAAATACCTGTTAGATTTTGCTATTTTGGTAATTATTATACTAACTCATGAAAAAGAGAGAGTCTAAAAGTGATCACTTTCCAAGTACTTTCCAAGTGACGTGTCCCTTACCATGACATCAGAAAGAGAGAACATATTATATAAGTCTTCCCACAGTAAACATAACTCTGCATTTGAACTCATCAAATGCATTTTTTTTTCTTTAAGAAGGGCTTCTTTCTCTTTCATTAGCAGGTCAGGTAGATGTCAGTATCACATCAAATTTACAATTAAATATTTGTCTTTAAAAGTGTCTCTCTAAGTGATAGGGTATAGTGTGTCATTTCACTCAGTCCCTCAAAGCCTCCTATAGAAGCCTACGGAGAAAAATTTTGAAGAAAAATACTAGAGAAAAACGACACTTGCATACAAAGATATAAATTATAGTCAGCTCCCAGGAATGTCTGGGTGGCTCAGTCAGTTAAGCATTGGACTCTGATTTTGGCTCAGGTCATGATCTCACAGTTCGTGAGTTCAAGCCCCACACTGGGCTCTGGACTAGAAGTGCAGAGCCTGCTTGGGATTCCTTCTCTCTCCCCTCTCTCTACCCACTTGTGCTGCCTCTCTCTCTCAAAATAAATAAGCTTAAAAAAATTAAAATTTTTTTCAACATTTATTTATTTTTTAGAGACAGAGAGAGAGAGAAAGAGAGAGCACAAGTGGGGGAGGGGCAGAGAGAGAGGGAGACGCAAATCCCAAGCAAGCTCCAGGCTCTGAGCTGTCAGCCCAGAGCCCCACACAGGGCTCGAATCCATAATCCATGAGATCATGACCTGAGACGAAGTTCGATGCTTCATCTGAGCTACCCAGGTGCCCCCCCAAAAATGTAAATTATAGTCAGCTTTTCTTTTTCTTAGAAACAATGACACCAAAAGACAATGGAATAATACTCCTCAAATTACTAAAAAATAAAATCTAACAACTCAGAATTATCTATTTAAAATATTCTTCAAAAATAAAGATTACCATTTTAAGGTAAAGAAGAAAGAGCATATTCTTTTCCCTCCCAACGTGCACTACAATATATGCTAAAGGGAGCTCTTCAGGCTAAAGGTAAAATACCTTATGGCAACTCAGATCTACTGACAAAATGGAGAGCACTGGAAATGATACATTTAGGTAAATCGAGAAGAGTATATATTTTCTTCTCTTAGCATAAAGAAACATTATGTCCTTAAAAGATAATCAAAATCTTATAACAATGGAGTTTATAATATATTTAGATTTAATACACATGAAAACATTAGTACAAAAAATAAGGTTGGTAAATGAAACTCTACAGTAGCAATGTTCTTACATTTTAGATGAACAAGTACAATATTAACTCTAAGTAGACTGTGATAATTTAATGATACATACTATAATTGTTAGAGTAATTTCTAAAAGAACAATAGGGAAATTAAACTGGCATACTCATAAAGAAGATTTAATTGGCCCAAAAGAAAGAGAAGGAAAGGGGCACCTGGCTGGCTCAGGTGCATGAGACTCTTGATCTCAGGGTCATGAGTTCAAGCTCCACGTTGGCCGTGGAGCCTACTTAATTAAAAAAGAGAGAGAGAGAAGAGGAGAAAAATGATAAATTGAATACAGATAAGATAAATGAAAATCAAATATGGCAATGGCAGACAAATAAAATCATGTCAATATTAATATTGACTGTAAGTGGACCAAACACTTTGTTTATAAGGATGTGAATGTCAGGGGAAAAAAAGCAAGACTCCAATGTTTATAGAGTGGAAAGTAGTACCAGACAAAAGAGGAGGATTTGATTATGATGAAATGATTAATTTGTCAAGAAGACATAAAATCTCAAACGCACATGTACACAATTGCAAATACAAAAGCAAAAATTGATGGAACTAAAAAAAATAGATAAGTAAACAGTAAGAGTTAGAGATTTTAACTCTTCTCTCTCAGTAATAGATAGAAGAAATATACAAAAGATCAGTAGTTCTATAGAAGAATTGCACACTATCAAACAACCTGACCTAATTAACATTTGTGGGATAGTCAACAACTGCCCAATTCACATTCTTTATAAGTGTACACGAAATGTTCCACAAGATAAAACAAGCCTCAATAAATTTGAAAAGACTAAAACATTACAGATTAGGATCTCTGGCCACAATGAAACTAAAGTAGAAGTAAATTATAAAAAGATATTTAAAAATTTCCAAATATTTGGAAATTGAACAAGAGACTTCTAAATAACCCATGAGTCAAAGAAGTCCCTACAAGAGAAATTAGACATTATAGCCAAGTAAGAGATAATGAAGATACTTGTCAAAATTTGTGCCAGGCAGCTAACACAGTGAGTGCTTAGAGAGAAATGAATAGCTCTGAACGTTTATATTACAAAAGAAGAAAGGTTGAAATTATCTGCATTTCCCCATCAACAAAAAGTTGAGCAAGTTAAACCCCGAGTAAGTGGAAGAAAGGAACAAATAGAAATAAGACCAGAAAAAAACAAAACAAGAGAAAGAATATAAAAAATAATAAAGCCGAAGCATGGCTCTTTGAAAGGATCAACAAATTGAGAAGCATCTAACATGACTGATAAATAAGAAAACAACTACCAATATCAGGAATGAAAGGAGTTACATAGAATTCTACAGAAAGCCAGTACCAATAGGATGTTTATCTTGTTTTTTGGTTTGTTATGAAGAAATGGCTCATGCAATTATGGAGAAATGGCTCATGCAATTATGGAGACTGGCAAACACAAAATGTGCAGGATGGCCTGGCAGGCTAGAGAGCCGGCAGAGCCAATGTTCTAGTTCAAGTCCAAAATCAGTTTGCTATAGACGTATGAAGAGTTGATGTTGTAGATGAAATCCACAGTCATCTGCTGGAGAAATCTCTTTTGCTCAAGAAACACTAGTCTTTTTGTTTTATTCAAAGCTTCAACTGATTAGTTGAGGCCCACCAACATTATGGAACTCAATCTGTGCTACTGATTTTAATGGTAATCTCATTCAAAATTGTGTTTTGTGAATGCCCTCACAGAAGCACCCAGAATAACACTGGATCAAATAAATGGACACCTTCTAGCCCAGCCAAATGGACACATAAAATTAACCATCACAAGTGTGATACTGCTATAGATTTTACAGACCTAAAGTGATAAGAAGAAAACATTTTTATAAACTTTATGTGCATATACTTGATAATTTAGATGAAAGAGATGAACTATTTGAAAATGTCACCTACCAAACTAAGCTAAAAGGAAAAAACACTATATATCCTTTTATTAAGAAAACTGAATTCATAACCAAAACCTTCCTTCATTGAATATGTCATAAAGATACCTTCACCTGTGATTTCTCTCAAAGAAACACTTAAGAAATAATACAAACCTTACACAACTATTTCAGAAAATAGAAAAGTGAATACTTCAGAACTCATTTTCTGAGGCCAACATAATCCTGATGCCATAACCTTGCAAAGAGATTATAAGAAAACTACAGACTGATATCACTCACGAACATAAGTCATAAAAACCATTAACAAAATGATAGCAAACCCAGTCTTCAGTATATTAAAAAGATAATACCCAGGGGCATTGGGTATGCCTGGGTGGCTAGACAGGTTAAGCATCTGACTCTTGATTTTGGCTCAGGTCATAAACTCGTGGTTTGTAGGTTCAAGCCTTGTGTTGGGTTCTGTGCTGGTGGTGCAGATCCTGCTTGGGTTTCTCTCTCTCTCCTTCTCTCTCAAAACAAATAAATAAACTTAAAAAAAATTAAAAACTAAAAGTGCAAGAGATTTTTTAAAAATAAATTAAAAAAAGATAATACTCCATGAAAAATTAGGATTTATCCCAGAAATAGTTTAATATTTGAAAATCAATCAACATAATTCATTACATTATTAGAATAAAAGAAAAATTATATACTCACACCAATAAATGAAGAAAAAGAATTTAGCAAAAGTTCAACACTATTCATGCTTTTAAAAAACACTTAGCAAATTAGGAATTGAATGAAACTTTCCTAATGTAAATAAAGGGCATCTATGGAAAAATCCACAGCTAAAAAATTCTTAATGGTGAAACATTAAACATTCCTGTCCACCTTAATTTTGGAAAGAGGCAAGGATATTCTCTTTTCCTAATTCTACTTAACATGGTATATGAGGTCCCAGCCACAACTACAAGGCATGAAAAATAAACAACAGATATAAAGTTCTAAAATGAAGAAGGAAAATGGTCTTCATTTTCAGATGATGTGATTGCTTACATAGACTGTCCTAAGGAATATAAAAAGCATCTCTTAAATTTAGCAATTTCACAGAGTATGATATCAATGTACAAAACCCATTGGATTTTTATATACTAGCAGCAAATTGGAAAATAAAAGTAAAATATAATTCCATTTATACTATGACAAAAAAATGAAAGATTTAGATATAATTTAACACATTTTTAACAAATTTAACAGATATGATTTAACAAATGATAACTTCTATACTTTAAAATACAAAACAGGGCGCCTGGGTGGTTCAGTCGGTTAAACGTCTAACTTCAGCTCAGGTCATGATCTCACACTCCGTGAGTTCAAGCCCCACGTCGGGCTCTGTGCTGACAGCTCAGAGCCTGGAGCCTGCTTCGGATTCTGTGTCTCCCTCTCTCTGACCCTCCCTCGTTCATGCTCTTTCTCTGTCTCAAAAATAAACACTAAAAAATATTAAAAAAATAAATAAATAAAATAAAATAAAATACAAAACATACTGAAAAGAAAGGCCTACAAACATAGATCTACTTTGTTCATAAATTGTTAAGACTCATTACCATTAAGGTACCAATTCTTACTCTATCAGCAGACTTGGAGGTCTTATACTCTCTCTGACTTAAAGGCTAACTATAAAGATGGAATAATTAAGTCAATGTAGTACTGTTACAGATACTGTAATCAATGGAACAAAACAGATGCACAACAGTCAACTGATTTTCAACAACTTTGACAAAGCAATTTTCAAAATGGAAAGAAAAATCTTTTAAAAATGGCCCTAGTATAGCTGAACATTCATATGCAGAAGTGTGAACCTTGACTCCTACCTTATGGCATGTACAAAAGTTAACTTGAGATGGATCAGAGACCTAAATGCAAAAAGTAAAACCATACAGATTCTAAAGGAAAACAGAAAAGACTATTTTTACCACAGGCATGCAGTCTTCTTAGACCCAGAAAGCAATAATCACAAAGGAAAGAAATGATAAATTAGAGGGCTTCACGAAAATGAAAACTTTCTGCTCATCAAAAAGACACTAAAAAGAAATGAACAGGCAAACTTCAGCCTTGAAGAAAATATTTTCAAAATCTATAGACAAAGAAAGTGTATACAAAATATTTAACTCTCCAAACTCAGTAATTGAATGGCCAAAAAATCAAAACACCTTGCAAGAAAACCCTCTGTAACAACTCCAAGAAACATCATTATGAGACAAGGTAGGTTTTTTTTCCAGGTAATAGACAATGTCTCCTTTTATTCAGACGTATATCTACTTAATAAAAATTAAGTTCGACTGTGGGAATACAAAAGGAAACAGCGCCTAGTGTTCCTAGTGATGGCTCACAACCTCAAAGGGAGGGAAAGTCGTGAGTGAAATTCCACGCTTCAGACCAGAAAATGGTCAACGACAAAGCACTTTCATAAACCCCAATGTAAGAGAAGTAGAGAATACCGCAGAAGCAAATAGGACGGCCGGCACACTCTCCGGGCAAAAGTTACCCCAGGGGGCAAACAGGAAGCGCAAGTCACGAAGGACAGCAAGAGTTGGTAGGAGGAAGCATACACGTGGGGCGGGGAGAGGAGGGGACGCGGTACAACAGAGATTTTGGACAGATGGAACAAGATGAGCATAGGGCAGAGAAAACACGGCACATTTGGCAAACTGAAAATAGCTCCGCATGGGAATTCACATGGAGTCTGTGAGCAAGCCTGCTCCCAGGAACACCTGGGTTGCTGGAATATGCCAAGGTAGACGTGACGCTTGCCCTTGCTCGGCGGGGGCGATAAGGAAGTTCATGTTTTGGAGAGATACTACAC
Organism: Panthera pardus; assembly: GCF_024362965.1. NCBI lineage: Eukaryota > Metazoa > Chordata > Mammalia > Carnivora > Felidae > Panthera > Panthera pardus. The sequence continues at coordinate 44,672,952 of NW_026526710.1, read as the reverse complement.
ACTGGTGTCACCAAGTACCTCATTTCACCGGCTGGCCACCCTTCAAACGGTTCAGAATGCACCTGTAGGAGGCCTGCCTTCCTTCGCTCATGGCCTCTTGTAGCTATCTTTACAGAGACCTCGCGCAGTATTGTAAGAGTTTGTTCCCTCACCAGATGAAGAGTGCCGAAGGTGGGAGTGACAGTTCGCTGATCTATGTTAGCAGCTCATAGTAGGGAGCCTGGAACGCAGCTGGCCTCCGATAATCAAAACCAGCCTACTCCACAGTCCGTATACAGTGCAGAAGCCACATATACAGCAACAGTGTTCCTCTGACCATGAAGAACAGGCTGATTTTTCAAATTCTGTCTTGTTCCCTCTCAGTCAACAATCAAAATATCCCAGCTGCTCCAAATGACATCTCTCACAATGCCTTTTGCAATTTGGGTGAACACAGCAGCTCTTTGTCCCGCCAGGGTACCAATTTTTTTCATTCAGAGAATGAGTTCACCAAAGCAGTATACTCCGTGCTGCCTTCAAGCGTTCCTGCCTAAGAGGCAGAAATTAATTGTGAGAACGTTCTGCTCAATTGATGGCATGCTGTGGTTGCTCAATACTTATTTAAAACATCAACAAAACTTGTTTCTTTGCTTTGACATTTGAACCAGCTATATAACGTCGGGCAAGAATTTTGAGTCCCATACATCTACATGCCAAAGTTGAAAAATAAGGGATCTATTTTTCCCTCAGAATTGTTTCATGCCTGTATCAAAATACCAAGTTACCATGGCGATAGCTTCTCTTGTAAATAGGGCAACTCTACCCCCCCATAGCAAACCTGCCCCCCTGAAGCAAATGTAGCACAAAAGAGAGGCAAAATAAACTCTGAAATAGAGGACAAAAGAGCCTGGGGAAAATCCCCACAGTGAAAGAGATAAAGGCTGCTCCAGATGAAAGTCTTATAAGGTGACAGAATTCCTCTTCCCTCCTTTTCACAGGCCCAAGCCCAAGCCGAAAGGGGTAGGACCTTGAGTCCGTGGAGTGTGGGCACTGTGTGGTGGCGGCCCAGGGAGGTTGCATCTGTTGGACATAGTGAGGTTAGTGTTAATAATAACAATCATAACCAACATTCACGGAGGGCGTATTCTGGCCTTCCATGCTTTATGGGCGGGAGCTCATTCAATCTGCATAACGCTTTTGTGAGGTAGATCTTGCGGCTCTCAAGAAGTTAGGCTGAGATTCAAACTTGTGCCCTTAACCGCCCCTCCTGTACCACCTGACAAGTAACGAGGAAGCGATTTGAAAAGCTAGAGGAGAGAAACTGGCCTCGCCTTATCTTTAGAAGAGTGAGGAGGAGAGGAAACAAAATCAGAAGTCAGGATATGACTAACTGGAACCATCAGTTGCCCTACGCTCTGTGGGGGCCCTTGGGATAGACAGCCAGGCAGGACCCTGAGGATGCTGGGTTGGGGGGTGGGGGAAGCGGGTGGCAAGTGAAGGAGAAAAGTTGCAGTCAGGAGAGGAGGGGAAAAGTTGCTGCCAACTGTTTTCCACAGAAGCAGAGGTCTCTGCACGTGTTTAGCCCCTTTAGGTGAAAATACCTCTTGCTTGCTCCCCATATGTCTCTCAGTTGTCTGTCTTCCTTTAGTGAACTTGTTTTCCATTTCATTTTGACCAAATCTGGACAAATTGGTAGGTTTGGTGGAGGGAGGTTGGTAACCCTGTGGCTTTTATTGTCGTTTATTCCAACTCTTTGAAACAGTCTTCATTTGTGGCTTCCTTCAGGCTGTGGGCTCTGTGGAGAAAGAAAAGAGAAGCTATGACATTCTGTGTTCCACCCATTCTAGAAGAAGACACGGGAATTCAGGGCAGTACCCCGTAATGATAGTGTTGAGGAGACTTCTAGGCAAGAGACCTAGCCTAGCAGAAACAGAATGGCTTGTCAGAGATGTGTGCAACTCTCCTCCAAAGTTTAGGGCAGCACACAGGAACCAGCCCCATGTTTAAATGTCCATACCATAATCAATGCAAGCAAATGAATATTGTTCTTTCAAACAGGTTCTTTGGAAGTTCATATGCTCATTTTAATGAAGGTGCCATTTGTGCAATACCCATTTGAAGTGCAATCATGCTTCATTTTTAGCCCAGAATTCTAATGACCCGATTCATCACCCATCTTACTCACTATCCTGAACTCCACATAACTTTCTTTTCAGAAATCCAATCCATTGTCAAAGGATTAAGATTCTCTACAGAGGATTCTCTGGAATGTGTCCTAAGCTCTTAGAGCACTTCCAAAAGAGAAACTCCAGAAATGATTTGGTCAAAGGTCAGCATCAGTGGTATATACAACCTCCAAGGTGACCGCTTGGCTGTGGATTGAAATAAAGCAGCTAGTTTCCTTATCAGACATACATATTAAGTTACGGCTAACAACCTGGAATAATGACCTAAATAATGAAGACAAATTTAAGGAAATTCATGACCAAATATCTATGTCTTTCATATTGGAGATTTTTTTTTTTTGAGTTCACTTTATTGCAAAGTTTTTAATGCAGATTTTGCTTTTGGTAAATATATCTTTAATTTTTTTAACATTATTCACTATTGAGAGACAGAGAGAGACAGAGAATGAGTAGAGGAGGGATAGAGAGATAGGGAGACACAGAATCCGAAGCGGGCTCCAGGCTCTGAGCTGTCAGCACAGAGCCCGATGCAGGGCTCAAACTCATAAACCGCGGGATCATGACCTGAGCAGAAGTGGGACGCTTAACTAACTGAGCCACCCAGGCGCCCTGGAAACTATATCTTTAAAGAAAAAAATCTTACTACGGAAATTTGGACTTGCATACATTCGAACACATTTGTGGAATTAAAGACATATTCTTCTACAACAATTGGACGGAGTTCCCCAAAAAGTGATTTCAATCCATGATGAAAGTAAATCCAATTACTTTGATCAATGAAATGCCTAATAGACACTTTCTAAGGACATTGAGAGCGTGTGCCAGTGTTGTACTCATGGATATGCTGGCGTCCATTTTATGCGTTTAGCTCTGTGCAAAGTACCTAAATGTGTGATCTTACTCAGACAAAATTGTCAGCTCTTTGAAGGGAGAACTTCCTATGATAGTGCTGAACACTTGAGAAACAGTCTGATGCTTTAAATGCAATTGGTCATAATAAGCAAAACTATTAAGTCAATAACCAGCGCAAGTAATAAAAGTGAAATGAACTGTTTTTCTCTATTACTACTGTCCCCCGATTTAAAAACTACATAAAACATTTTTGTCTTTTCTACAGTTCCTTGCTATTTGATATAAAGAAATTTGACTGATAATAAGACTTACCCCTGGCAAATTTAGCTGGATCAATATTTGCATGATTTAATTTTATCTTAATTGGGTATCTTGAGACTCGCTGCAGGGGGGTTTTTCTCAGTATGTGCCAATAAGTACTCTCTTCCATTTGTTCTTCTTAAAATTGTATCCAAAGGCAAATATTCCAACTGTTTCCCTTTCTCCATTGATACCACACTCAGAACTGAACTGCACTGTTGCCAAGGTTTTACTATCCTTAGATGCCAGCCAGCTCACATTAGGGACCTACAGATGGAGGAGTAAGCAAGCCGAACACTTCAAATTTTAACATCGAAAGGTCTTTTTAGGAGTATTCTGATTTAATGCAATGCAACTTCAAATTGCTACACAGAGCCTCTTTGTAATGGAACTCTTTGTATTTCTGCTAGGATTACATATTGTACTTACTAAATATATTGCATTGAGGTGCCTGGGTGGTTCAGTCAGTTAAGCATCCGACTCTTGATTTCAGCTCAGGTCATGATCTTGTGGTTTCATGAGTTCAAGCCCTGTGTCGTGCTGTCCACTGGCAACAAGGAGCCTGCTTGGGATCCTCTCTCTCTCTCTCTCTCTCTGCCTCTCCCCTTCTATTGCTGTCTCTCTAGAAAATAAATAAACATTTAAAAATAAATAAATAAATAAATAAATAAATAAATAAATATTGCATTGATCCATAAGAATTAATAAGTCTATAAAAGGTATAAAATAATCATGTTACAATGAATTCATGAATTCACACCTACTCTAAGAACAATAATATTAAAATTACCCTTGAAGTCCCCTGAATGTGTCTCCCTGATTCATTTCCCATCTGTTACCTTCAGATGTAATCACTAGCCTGTATTTTATTCTTATCATCCCCTCATGATTTTCAGTAGTGTTACCAAAAATGTTGTGACCTTAAATATATTGTTTTTAAAATCTTTTTAAAAATAGTACAGAATTCCTATACAGTATATTCTTCACCCAGCTTCCCTTAAAGTTACTTACTATCTTGCAATAGTTAATGATCAAAGCCAGGAAACTAACACTGGAAAAATTCTGTTAACTACAGAACTTTTCAAACCTCACTGTATTTTCCACCAGTGCCTTTTGTGTTCCAGGTTCCAATCCAGGATCTTACACCGCATTTAGTGTTGTTTTATAATTTGCATGACTCATTATGATTGAATTTGAGTATTTCCCCATATATTTCAGGATAGTTTTATTTCTTTTTTGTGTGTGAATTGCTTATTTGGGTCATTTTCAGTGAGGCTTTTGATGCCTCATCAAAACTCGATAAGAGTTATATATATATATATATATATATATATATATATATATACACACACACACATACATAAAAACATTTAGCCCTTTTAGGTATAATTTTCAAATATTTCCTCCTACTTTTTTCAATTGTATTTTGACTTTATTTTTGATATCTTGTGCCACATGAAATTTCAATTTTTACATGGTCAACTTTTTAAAAATTTTTTTTTTTTCAACGTTTTTTATTTATTTTTGGGACAGAGAGAGACAGAGCATGAACGGGGGAGGGGCAGAGAGAGAGAGGGAGACACAGAATCGGAAACAGGCTCCAGGCTCCGAGCCATCAGCCCAGAGCCCGACGCGGGGCTCAAACTCACGGGCCGCGAGATCGTGACCTGGCTGAAGTCGGACGCTTAACCGACTGCGCCACCCAGGCGCCCCTTTACATGGTCAACTTTAATGTTCTTTTAATTGTCTCTATACCAGGAGTCATAGTTAGAAAGCCTTCATTTACTCTGAAGTTAAAGAGCAATGTACCATGTTTTATTCTTATATTTTTATGGTTTAATTTTTCATGTGTAGATACCTAAGCGATTTGGCGTTTAGTTTTGTGCCTGGTGTGAGATATAGGTCTACTCGTATCTTTTCCCGAGTGACTAAACCCTTATCTTGGCACCATTTACTATAAAGTCAATCTCGTTCCAGTGATTTGAAATGCCACCTTTGTCATACGCTGAATGTGTATATGTACTTGATTCAATTTCAGGGCTATATATTCTATTCCACTGGTCTGTCTAGCCACGCACCTGAGTTATAATGGTTTAATTAGAGAGTTTTTTTTTTGAGAGGGAGGATGCAAATGAGGGAGAGGCAGAGAGAGAGGGGGAGAGAGAGAAAGAGAGAGAGAGACAGAGAGAGAAAGAGAGAGGGCTCACCTGGGGCTCACCCGGTGCTTGTGTTCACCTGAAGCAGGGCTTGTACTCAACCGATGTGGGGCTGGAGCTCACCAGAAGCAGAGCACGAGCTCACCCTATATGGGGCTTGAACTCATGGACCATGAGATCATGACCTGAGCCGAAGTCAAATGCTTAACCAACTGAGCCACGCTTAATTATAGAATCTTTAGCAGAGAGTAGAGCGGTGCAGTGAAAGCATGCTGAGCCCATGATTAGAGAATCTCCATTTCAATGTCTGGTAGAGGTAGTCTTCTTCATGGTTTTTTCTTTCTTAGTGCTTTTCTGGCTATTCTAACATATTTGGTATTTTCATATGAATGTTAGTATCACATCAACTTTTATTAATTTTTGGCTCTGGTTTGTAAACGTGTAATTCAGTTATTTATCATTTTTGTGTGGTATTTCCATTACAGAGTATGCCATGACTTAGCCGTTCTACCGTTGATGGGCAGTTAGATTCTTTTTACCTTTTTATGATCAGAACCTGTACTGTTTTGAACAATTGGGAGTATGCCTTTTATTGCACACACATAAGATTTTCTCTCGAGTATACACCTACAAGTGGAATTGTGGGACCATAGGATATGAACGTTTTCAGCCTAACTACATAATGCCAACTTTCTTTCCAAGGTAGCTATTTCAGTTAAGATTTTCAGCAGTTTGAAGAAGAGTACTTGTTAATTTTTAATCACATAGAATATTCTAGTCATTGTTTTCTTTTGTATTCTAGTAAAATACACATAACATAAAATTTAGCCTCTTAACCATTTTTAAGTGCATAACCATAACTTAAGTACAGTTAAGTGGTATTGAATATATTCATAATGTGCAACTATCACCACCATCCAGATCCAAAATTCTTTGCATTTTATAAAATTTAAACTCTATACCACTTAAACAATAACTCCCCATTCCCCACTCCTTCCAGCCCCTAGAAACCACAGTTTAGCTCTCTCTCCATGATTTTGACTACTCTAAGTACCTTGTATAAGTGAAATAACAGTATTTGTCATTGTGACTAGTTTATTTTTCATAGCATAGTGTCCTCAAGGTTCACCCATGTTGCAGCATATGCCAAAATCTCTTTTCTCTTAAAGACTGAAAAATATTCCATTTTATGTATATGCTACATTTTGCTTATCCACTTATCTGTCAATAGGCACTTGGGTTGTGTTCATGCTTTAGCTGCTCTGAATAATGCTGCTCTGAACATGGGTGTAAAAATATCTCTCCCTAAGACCTTGTTTCAATTCTTTGGGGTATATACCCGGTAGTGGAATTATAGGATCATATGGTGGTTCTACTTTTAAGTTTTGGGAAACTGCCACATTGTTTTCCACAGCAACTTACTATTTTACATTCTCACCAGCAAAACACAAGGGTTCTAATTACACTCTACATCCTCACCAATTCTAGCTTTTCTCTGTGTGTGTGTGTGTGTGTGTGTGTGTGTGTCTGTGTGTGTGTTTGTTTTGTTTTGTTTTGCTTTGGTTTTTTTTTTGATAGCAGCCTGGGGGGTATGAGGTGACATCTCATTGTAGTTTTGATTTACATTTTCCTAATAATTAGTGATGTTGAGCATCTTTTTATGTACCTGATAGCCAATTGAAGATCTTCTTTAGAGAAATAGCTATTCAAGTTCTTTGCCCACTTAAAAAAATATATTGATTGATTGATTGATTGATTGATTTTGAGGGAGAGAGAGAGAGAGTGCACACACACACAAATTGGGGAGGGGAAGAGAGAGAGTGAGAGAAAGAATCCCCAGCAGACTCCATGCTCTCAGTGCACAGCCAGATGCAGAGTTTGATCCCACAAACCATGAGATCATGAACTGAGCCAAAATCAAGAGCTTGGATGTTTAACCAACTGAGCCACCCAGGTGCCCCTGCCCACTTTTGAATTGGGTTGTTCCTGGTTGTTATATTTTAGGAGTTCTCTATACATTCTGGATATTAATCCCTTACCAGGTATATGATTTGCAAATATTTTCTCCATTCTGTGGATTTCCTTTTCACTCCATTGATAATGTCTTTTGGTGCACAACTTTAAATTTTCATGAAGTCCAATTTTGGTGGTAGCTGTTGCCTGTCCCATTGGTGTCATATCTAGGAAATCATGGCCAAATCCAATATCATGAAGCTTTTGTTCTATGTTTTTGTCTAAGAGTTTTATAGTTTTAGTATTTGCATGTAGGCCTTTGATCCATTTTGAGTTGAGTTATGAGTATGGTGTTAGGCAAGGATCCAACTTTATTTCTTTCCTTCCAATGTAGATATCAAGTTTTCACATCACACTTTATTGAAAAGAATGGTCCCCATTGAATGGTCTTTTCAGGCTTGTCAAAAATCATTTGACTATTTATGTGAGGGTTTATTTTTGTGGTCTCTGTTCTATTCCATTGGTCTTATATGTCTGCTTTTATGATAGAATCATATTGTTTAATGAGTGAATTTAGTAAGGTCTGTAAAGAATTAAAAAAATAAGTTACAAACTGGAAGATAGTACTTACAAGTCACATATTCAACAAAGAACTTGTACTTGGAATATATAAAGAGCTATTAAACTCAACAATAAGAAAACAAACAACTCAATTAAACCTGAGAAAAGGACTTGAAGAGACAGTTCACCAAAAAGGATAATAGGTTGGGAAATAAGCACATGAAAAATAGTCCAACATCACCAGTCATTGTGAAAATGCAAATGAGAGCCACAATGAGGTACCATTACATACCTATTGTAATAGCTAAAATAAACAATACTGACAATACCAAATACTGCCAAGGATGCAGGGCAGTTGGAACTCTCATACACTACTGGTGGGAATGAAAAATGATAAGCCACTTTGAAAATGGTTTGGTGTTTCGGTCCCACTACTAGATATTTACTAGAGTGAATTTATGTTCATACAAATATTTATAGAAGCTGTATTAATAATTTGCCCCAAACTAGAATTAACCCTAATATCCCTCAGTGGGTGAAGGAGTGAATAAACCGTGTTGCATTCATACAATGGAATACCAGTCAGCAATAACAAAGGAGTTCACAAGTGACAAAACAATAGCTTGTGAAGGCTGACAAGCCTGAAAGTTGTAGGGCAGGCTGACCGTCTGGCAATTCAGGTAAAAATTGATGTCATATTCTTTTTTTTTTTTTTAATTTTTTTAACATTTATTTATTTTTGAGACAGAGAGAGACAGAGCATGAACGGGGGAGGGTCAGAGAGAGAGGGAGACAGAGAATCCGAAACAGGCTCCAAGCTCTGAGCGGTTAGCACAGAGCCCGACGCGGGGCTTGAACTCACGGACTGCGAGATCATGACCTGAGCCAAAGTCGGATGCTTAACCGACTGAGCCACCCAGGCGCCCCAAGAATTGATGTCATATTCTTTAATCTGAAAGTAATCTAGAGACAGAATTCCTTCCTCCTCAGCAGGGCTCTGTCTCTTAAGGCCTTCAGCTGATTGCATGAGATTCACATATACTATGGATGCTAATCTGCTTTACTCAAAGTCTACTGATTTAAATATTAATAATATCTATAAAATACCTTCACAGCAACATCCAGCAGATATTTGAACAAGCAGGTGGGCACTATGGCTTAGCTAAGGTGACACTAAAGTCAATCATCACACAGAATGTGTAGTAGCATGATAGTGAGAAACTCCTTGGACTGTAATCTTAGGGAGACTCCATATTTCGACAGGCATTAGCTCTAGAAATCCCACCAGATTTTCATGATAAAGATCTGAGAAATATCACCTCATATTTCTAATAGGGAGAGAAAAAGAGTCATTGCTGTGGACTGAATTATGTGTGTCCTCCCCCTCTATTGCACATACTAAAGCCCTAAGCCCCAATGCCATGGTGTTAGATATGGGGCCTATGGGAGGAAAATAGGATTAGATGAGGTCATGAGGGTAAGGACCCCATGATGGGATCTACGCTTAAAAGAAACACCAGAGAGCTTGCCTCAGTCTCTCTCTGCCATGTGAAACAGTGAGAAGGCAGATGACAGAAAGCCATGAAGAGGGCTCTTGCTAGGGAAGTGAATTGGCCAGCAGCTTGATATTGGATTTCCTAATCTCCAGAACTGTGAGAAATAATGTCTGTTGTTTAAGCCACCCAGCACATGCTATTTTGTTATAGCATCCCAAGCAGACTAACACCATAACTATTGTGAAATATGCCCAGAACCATCTCCATAAAAAGTCTCTCCAGAGAAGTAGATTCTTACCCAGTTGGGGAAAGCTCATTCCTCCTACTCCAGCACCCTTTACCCTTCGTTCTTACCTGAGAGAGACAAACATAGTCAACAGAGGTCAAGGCTTCACGGAAATATATTAGAAATGCTGTGGTCAAGGAAGGGAGTAAGGAATGGGAAAGAAAAGCTGTAACACTGAAGAAAAGATTGTGAAGGTCACAGCCCCAAGATACAGTCTCAGCAAAGGACTAAGATTTAATCATAAGAGTGCAGAATGCGTCCCATTCCCACACCATCATACCAAAAGGGCTCCAGTATAATAATAGTGGATGACAACTGGTAGAGTTGCAGGATACAGATTCTTTCTGAAGAGGAATACTTAGGGAAGCCCAAAGTCAAGAGACTGAGACAAAAACGAAGACACTAGAGTAGTTGAAAGACTTTGACACCGATACTTACAGTAAACATTAAACATAGCCTGTACTGTAGTCTGGCTATCAGACATCAAAGACCTATTTATCTTTTCTCCTATTACCAATATCAACATATTTTACTTTCTTTTTTTTTTTTTCAAGTGTTGATTTATTTCTGAGAGAGAGATTGGGGAATGGGCAGAGAGAGAGAGAGAGAGAGAGAAAGAGAATCTCAAGCAGGCTCCATGCTGTTCAGCTCAGAGCTCGATGTGGGGCTTGAACTCACGAACTGTGAGATCATGACCTGAGCCAAAATCAAGAGTCAGATGCTTAACTAACTAAGCTACGCAGGTGCTCAACATAGTTTGCTTTTGACATAAAATGACAAAGCAAAAATAAGTTAACAAGCAAACAAAACAAAACAAAAAAACCCACTACCCCTCCCCCCCCAAAAGAAAACAGTCCAAGGAGACGAAGTAAGCAGAATCAGACAGAAATATGACACAGATATTGGAATTATCAGGCAGGGAATTTAAAATAACTATGATTAACATGTTACAGTCTGCAAGAGAAAAAGAAGACTGCATGTAAGAACAAATGGGTAATGGAAGAAGACAGAAACTTTAAGAGTCAAAAAGAAATTCTAGAAATCAAAACCACAGTAACAAATGAAGAACGCCTTCTGTGGGCTCATCAGTACACTTGACACAGGTAAAGAAAGAACCGGTGAGCTTGAAGGTCTGCAGAAATGTCCATAGAAACATCCCAAACTGAAAATGCTAAGAGAAAAGCAAAACAAAAACAAAAAAAAAGCGAAAGCAGATTGAAGCATGCAAGAACCGTGGTTCAATGTAAAAAGAGCACCATACACATAATTGGGATATCAGAAGAAAGGGAGAATGCAGTGAAAGAAATCTTCAAAGTAATAAGGGCCAAGAACTTTTCAATATTAATGGCAACAGGAAACCACAGATCCAGGAGCCTCAGAGAACATCTAGGAGGATAAATACCAAATAAGACACACCTAGGCAGATGATATTCAAACTGCAGAAAGTCATAGACAAAGAGAAAAATCTTCTGGTGTTGGTTACACTACTCTACCAATTTCCTAAACACCTTTGAGTTTTCCGGGTAAAATGAGTGAATTGAATGATATGGAAATTATCCCTCAGGAAAGCTGGTAGAAAAAATGGTGTCTGTGACTCAGAGAAGTATTAAAAGCAAGTGGTGATGTCAAGTCAAAAAAACAACACTTATCTACATCAGCTAATCATTTTGTAGCTTTCCTATACAATCGAGATTCTCGGGACATGAATTAAAAGGAGAAGCCCAGCCCTGGCCATGCTCCGGGATAGGTGGATTACTGAGTGGAAACGAGTGGCATTACCATCCTCTTTATGCTTGGTGACCGCTTTCATCTGGGTGAGGCAATGTGAAATAAATCAGCATTGTGTCTGTTACAGCCCATCTTTGAATTTGAGTGTGTGTTTCAACCATATGTTTTCCCTCATTTAAATTTTTTTTCATGCATTTAACATTTACTTTTATACCTGACTGACGTATATTTTTGGGTCTCCATTTTTTGAAAAAGACCGGGGAACAGGCTACCATGGCACGAGGCTACATGCGAAGTAAGCCCCCAAACCCCAAGGAACAAGAGCCTACCAGGCAGATATGTCTTCACCAACACTCCTCTATCTTTTTAAAATGCACACAAATTTTCTGTTTCTAATCAGTGCCTTCTCTCCGAGAGAGAGAGAGAGAGAGAGAGGAAAAAAAAACATAGCTTCTAGAGCAAAATAGCTTCACTGACATTTTCCCTCTGATGCGATGCTTATCTGCTTCCCTCTGAAGGCTTCTCATTGGGTTTATCTGTCTTATGCTTTTAACAGTTTCTGGTCTGATTATTGTTATTTGTACAGCCCTGAAGCCTTTTAATCTCTGCGGGTGGAGATCTATTATAAGAGCTTATTGCTGGAGAAGAACATGATTTTGAAAAAAACTTTTGTCCTTCAATGGTAATCAGTACACAAATGCATCCTGCTTCTTCCCCCTTTAACCTTTGTTGCCATTAGGGATGTTTTCATACGGTCTTCTGTTTCCTAATCCAGTAATTAGCTGCAACAATTTTATTAGGGGAGAAAAAAGGCAGTGAGAGAGGCTAGAATATTGGTTTAGGAATGAGGAAATCCATTCTAAGCTTAGTCTTCGACTCTGTGTAACCCTGCTTGGCAAATTATTTCAGGTAGTTTAGCTTGGTAGCGTATGCACCCTCTGAAGCATTTGGGGGGTGATCTGGTGAGATTCATATCCATGGAACAAAGAAAGTTATACATAAAAGATTAACTGAAATCATTTCATTAAGATTGATATACCCCATCCAGACAAAAGGGGCAAAGGGCAACATGATTCCTATGAAACTGGTTTGGTAAATTCCTCCTCAGGGGGCAGTGAGCCATGACTCAAATGGCTAAACCCTGGGCCCACTTGCCCTGCTTCCTAAGGGCCTGCTTGGAATAGACCCATCTTCACTGCCAGGATCACAGAGGAGTGTGAATGAAAGACTTCTTTATTCCTGGTTTTAACAGGGAAGGAAGAAGAAAGGTGGTGGACAGAGTACTGGCTTCAATCAAGAAATCACATTGATCAAGAGAGTAGTTCCTCCCAAGGGTAGAAGGAGGAATTGTAAACTTTCTCAAGGGATTCGACAGCATTATTGTGTGAATAAGTAAACTGTGTCCCCAGGCTAAGCAGTTTGATGTCATTGTTTTATGCTCTTTTTAGAGCCACTCTTTCTTGGATCTGTTACCAATAGTGCAGACCTTAAAATCTAAGATTAAAAATACTAGAAATGTCCCTAGACCTATAAATGTGAGGCCAAATTCTTGGACTTTCTCCAGGAAGTACACTTCTACTGCATTTTTGTAAAGCAAATTGATTCATGACGTATTTCTTAGATTTGTTTTCATGGGGTTTTGGGGTCAGACAATTTTGGTGAAACATGCTTAAATATGTAACGCAGGTAAGCACCTTAGCATAGATCAGATGACAAAGTGAACACCACCAACTAAAACAAGACAAAACAGTATCTGCCCAAGTTTCAATCTCAACTAGAATTGAATTGAGCAATTTTATTTCAGCTACAGTTTTTAATAATTTCAAAGTGCAATTTCCAATTGCATTACATAGCCTTTTGTGGGACTGAGTTTCTTCACTTTGAAAGTAGGTATAATACCTAACTTTCTTGATTGGTGTGGCTATTAAATTATAGAATATATTTACACATCCAGCACAGCGCCTAACATATAAATTATAGTCTTTACTTCTATTTTCTGTACCTCAATTTATTGTATTGAAAACTGGAATTGCTTTTACAACCTGCTTTAAAATTGTGAGAGGAAGTCCTGACAAATAATGGGAAAATATTGATAAAATGATGACAGGAAACATTGAGTATTAATAGATCACTTGCATACTTTGAATTCTAGTAAAGTTTGGGCCTGGGGACAGCTCAAGAATTCTGCCACATAGAGACGCATGATTGGACAAGGAAGCATTTGGCCAGGTGATTTCACTGGCCTCTTGGTCTGATAGCCACAACAAATGGTGACATTTGTATTTCTAGGTGACTAGACCCTATTGACAAGCTGGGCTTATTCAACCTGATCACATTTATAATCCTGGTGGTTTGTTCATCAAATGATCCAAAGTCAAAGTTGTAAGTCCCTTAAACTAAGAGTATGTGAGTCTTTCCAAAGAGACAGAAGTACCAACTAGGGGTGACTGTGTTTGTAAATATCTGTGAGGGACCAAGCCACATTTCCAGGCTAATAAGATAGGCAAATGATAGGAAATGAGGGCAGAGGTCTGATTGTGTGGTTTTACGACAGCAACGCAGAATAGTCCCATGTCCTTGGGTCATCTTTCCTTTCCTTTTGAAGCAATGATGAGTGTAGATCTCTTACTCTCGGAACAGTATAGAAGATCTGAGAACAAGCCTGTAGATACTTTGAGCAAATCTATCTCAACTTTTTTTATCATGCTACATCCCTGCTTATCCAACACCGAGGTGTATCCATAGACTGTTCTTTGCAATTACACTGTTTATTCAGTATTTAGTGTTCTTTTCCCACATGCCAAATCCAGTGTATGGTGCTGGGCAGTTTCAACTGAGTTTCCCACTGTGCACTGTAATCTCCCCCACCACATTTCAGATCATTACCTCGTGCTTTTGCTGCTCCCAAGAATCTTTTAGGTACTCCTTGAACTCCATGAAAAGCAATTGTTGGAAGTTTTTGTTCTTTAATTAATCAAAGATGCTCCAGGCAGTCAAATATTATTCAGTGCTCACAGAGTGATGTTGCACATATGTGCCATAACCTAGGAAAATAAATCTGAGTTCTACACCTTACTACATTCAGTTAGTACTTTCTGGGAAAATAATTAGTGGGTTAGATTTAAGCTTATTTTTCTCTTTAACAGTGGATTCTGGCTTTTGTTTTGGCATAAGTTTGCTAATAAGACTATTACAAAGCACAGCTATTCTCTTTTTCCAACAAATGATTCCAGATCACATACTTTCTCATTGTTAAGGTTAACAGTCTATCTTGTGATTACCAAACCTTAAAGTATCCTTTGGAATAGTCAGTGATCTCTAGTGGATAGAAGTCAAAATGCTTATATAGCCAGTCCATGACTCAGGTCTGTGTGAGACACAGTAATAATTAGAAAAAGCTTACTCGCTAAATTCATACCAAACTCTTATAACAGGCAGCAGTCAATAGGGCAGACATCCACATGAGTCTAGCAGAGACCAAGGAGAAAATTAATTACTTGTTCTCCCAAACAAACTGCTAAAGCATATTGGTTTCATAAAACCAAAGAGTAAATGTTCTCTTAAAGAATGTGTAAGATAAATGAAGACAAGAGAATCAGAATATGTCCACTAGACTAGCTAATATTTTCTCTTTTTACTTTAGCTTTCATTAAAATGTGGTATTTTCTTTGTATAGCCAGTACCTGATAGAGCCTGGCATATAGCTGAGGCACCATTGACTCATTGACCAAAGACTATTGAGTGAATGAAGACCAGCACATGTTTAATCTTAAAAGAATATAATGTTGGGCATTTTTTTTTTGTAATTTGTTATACTCATGTGCCTGTCTTTAGCTGTCCAGTGGTTGTGTTGATGTAGATGTGTATGAGGACTGTAGATTTCAGTTTCTTTAGTTCAAAAGTATCTATAGACTATGTATGCTAGCTGTGTGCGACAGAGTAATAAATATGGTAGAATGTTCAGCCTCCACGGAGTAAGTAAATGATTTCTTTTTTTCATGGACAGCAAAATGGCAAAAGGAAATTAATTTCATCGTTGAACATATTAAATTTTCACTCAACTTTTAGAGTTGCCAGTTAAAATATGGGACACTTCCTTAAATTTGAATTTCAGACAGACAAACAACAAATAATTTTTTAGGATAAGAATGTTTCACATGTATTAATTGGGGCATACCCATCCAAAGTGTGGTATTTACTATCTAAAATTCAAATGTAACTAGACATTCTGAGTGTGTGTGCATGTGTGTGTGTGTGCACATTTGTGTGTGTGTGTGTGTGTGTGTGTGTGTGTGTGTGTGTACATGTGCACTCATTAAATCTAGTAACTATACATACTTTCCAGGCCACCTTTTATATAGCAGAATCATCCAAATTGGTTTTCCTCCTGTTTACGCACTGTGGAGATGGTACAAATTGTAAAATGTTTTAACAATAGAGAAAAGTAGGAGCTCGGAAGAGCACCAGGGAGGAGAGCAGGGCCCTTGGATAATAATTAATCACAAAAGAAATTACTTGTTCAAAATGTTGAAGCTGACCATGGGAGCAGGAATGTTCATCCGCTTGCTTGTTGGGAAGCCTGTTAGTGTGCTTTAGAATCTAGGCCTTGAGGATAGACTAGCCAGTTCTGTAACCTAGTAGCACCATGACACCAGACAAGGACTCATGCTTTCCATGACTGAGTGTCTTCATATGACAAATGAGGACAAGCAGAATATCAAAAGATAGAAGAGCTTCCCTGACATCTTGGTGCTGGCCCGGCACTCGCTCTTAGGCCTTTTCCCGTTGAGTGTAAGCAATTTCACAGAACACCAGGACCAGATGTAGCTACTCTGACTGTGATGGATCAAGACAAAAATAAAATCAGTCCATAAGCATGTGTGACTACAGACAAACACATGAATATGTGTGTAAACACATCAAAAATGACCTAACACTGCCCTGTCCTGGCTACTATAAATGACTGGCTAATAGAACACAAATTCCTTATTTACAACTTTAACCTTGGTCTAGTTTTCCCTCTTTCTAGAGAAGATCTATTAAGTTGTCCAAACATGACATTAGTGCCACTTTCTGAGACTATCCAATTCAGAACAAACACCTGAGTCCAAATCTCCAAAACACAAAACACAAACTCCAATCCTTTCTAGCACTGTCTTACTGAGATGCCTTTGCCACTCCCCTCCCCACATGGTGTGCATTTTCCTTTATTGCGAGGAGCCATTCAGCCTGTTCAACTGTAGGGGTTAGGGTTAGGGTTAGGGTTAGGGTTAGGGTTAGGTGTATTTCTGGTAGTCTTTGATTGGAGGGCATTTCTATCATCACTTCTCCCTCCCTCCTTTTTTTGTCTGGAGGGTTCTATTTTCTCCTTGTGTCTTTTCCATTTCTCAGCACTAAACTGTGTCTGAAAGATATAGGTGGTATAAAAGTATCAGTGAAAGAGTCATCATTATGAGTTCATAAAGCTGAATAAATAAAATCAAATGCCAAATTCTGGTGACTCTGTGATTGCCTCTGGGTTTCAGATAGGCATTTCAGGTCTACTCATTCTCCAGATACTTCTCTATTTCAGTAAGTGATCACTCAAGGACACTAGAATATTTTCATAGTTGCTCACCTTTTCCCCCATTTTCTAGCAGGAAAGAATCCAATGATACAACAGCATGAAGTAAAAGTTTATCGATAACAATATTTATTATGCTAGTTTTTCTTGGATGGAGTTTCAGAGAACAGTGATGATTGATATATATGGGAAGTGAATGATACTTTTCATCCTTGAAGGCGCTATGTACTTCTAGGCTAACATTAGGGATGTGGATTCTGCTATGGGCACCAGCCATCTTGGGACACAAGCACCCCTCTTTGTGTCCCACATTCCTCTGAAATCCTCCTCTATCACTGGGGGTAAAAAGATCTCCCTTTCTTGTTATTTCTGTTGAGTGAGAAACTCCATGTTATTTCAGCTCCAAGTCTGGCAGCATAAAACCCAGCCCAACAACCCGGTAATTTTTGATATTGGAAGGTCCTGGGTATCAAAAATATTGATTGATTTTTTTCAACTTACACACACCCAGAATGGAGAAAGAGAATTGGAATGGAAGTTTGAATCAGAAGTATTAGTATTTACATGCTCTAAAAAACTCCCCAGGTGATTCTTATTTGACACAACTCTTAATCCCCCAAGAACCACTCTGTAGATGCAACGCTGCCTCTAAATCAAAATGAAATAGAGTACTTTAAAGAAAGCGAACTTAGGATCAACGTGTCGTCTACTATTTCATACAATTTGTAGTCCAAACCCTTAACAAATTTAGAACAGAATCACACATCCACCTGAACTGATCTAATCGCTTGTTCTGCTGTCCACAATTCCATGGCACATGATGAACCCAGGCCAAGCCCTGAGTAGCAGCCTCAGATCTCTCGGAAAATCTAATTTAAGGGGCAAGAGCCATGATGCTCCAGTTCAGGTTGTTGAGGCCATGGCTAGCTAACCTCTATTTTTTATTCCCTAATAATTTTCTCAGAATAATACCTTTGGGTGTATAATTTATCTTGCTTAGTCTGGGCTCAAAAGTGAATTTGAGAGAGAAAGTCTTCAGTGAAATTCAGTATGTTTTAAAGTTATGCTGCTTTGATCAGCTAAATTGTCTTTGCTTCAAGAATAAACCAGCAGAATTTGCTTCAGAGTATACCACCAGATGTATACGACTTGACTTTGACCCAGAATGGTTTATTTTGAATGTCAAACTTACGTGGGCATTCTAATGTGGGCAATGATAAATGATTAATAAAATTGTAACAAAATATTTCTTGCCTACTAGATTGCTCAAAGCATAATATAGATATGACCTAATGAATCTTTCCTCCACACTGAAAAATAGATGAATAGTAAATATTTCCTCCTTAATTTAATCATGATGTCTTCAGAACAGAGGCCACAAGCAATTTATTGAAGAGCATCACATAATCATAGTAAAGCCCAGTAGTTCAGCCTGAAATTTTGCCAAAAAGGAAGAAGACTGACTTTTAAAATATGTTTTTGTCACTGAATCACAACTTGGGTTTTAGTGTTGGATAGTTTGTGAGCTCTCAGAGGAAAAACATACGATTTTGTGCCCAAGTACCTGTTATACTGTCAGATACTAGATAAAACCGCATCCACAAATAAAAATCAATCAAACAAGCAAATAACAAAAAAATGAGCAGACCTTCGGCTTGCTATTATCAAGTTTTCAAAAAGGAAGGCCTAGGTATTCTTTGGCATTCCTAGGTTTGGTAATCACCTGAGTAGAGTGTGAAGGTTAGAATTTGGAGGGAAATATTCTGGAGTGCTTACCAGTTAGCAGTTTTGAACATTTTACGGTCAATTAAGTGGTGGATAAAACCACCTTTCAAAAAGCCTGTCACCAAAAGCTAGCGAATCATAATTTTTACGTTTGTTCGATTTGAAAAACAAAAAAACAAAAAACTATAGAGGGGCGCCTGAGTGGCTCAGTCGGTTAAGCATGGGACTTCAGTTCAGGTCATGGTCTCGTTCATGGTTTATGAGTTCGAGCCCTGCATCGGGCTCTGTGCTGACAGCTAGGAGCCTGGAGCCTGCTTTGGATTCTGTGTTTCCCTCTCTCTCTGCCCCTCCCCCACTCACACTCTGTCTCTCTGTCTCTCAAAAATAAACATGAAAAATATACAGAAAGTAGGAGGTAACATTCTAATGCTTCTGTTCAATGTTCATTTTTAGGTGTTTATACATTTTGTGGTGATTTGGGTGGCGGAAAATGGGGGCGACCAGGAGAAGAAAATACCAACAACTTCTTCAAAGCAAAAGCTATTTTCTGTAACAAATAAACATAAAGAATTTCTTTGCTTTCCTATCTCCCAATTTGACTTATTGTTCCCCTGCCCCCCAATCACAGTCTCCCCACTCCACCCCCCTACCCGCCCACGTTTGTCTTTCCCTTTCCTCTATTCAATACCAGGGAAGGCTCTGGTTCTCCAGTCACCTACCCCATAGGTTAGATTAGATCAGATTAGATTATACTTGAGCGTTGCATGTTTGAATATTTGGGCTTCTAACTTCAATTTATGAAGCTCCTGAAAATTAAATATGCTTATATCTAGTACAACATGCATTTATTTATTTCTAGTATAAGCCGTACATTTACTTCCGGTATAACTTACACCCTCATGAGGTGAGAGCATCTGGAATCCTGTCAATTCGGGAGTGTTTATCTCTGTGAAATTACTGAAGAAACTCTAACTCACTTTACAGTTTAACAGTTTGCTACAGTTTAGCTTAACGGACAAGGGCAGCATTGCCAGCCTGCTTTAGGGCTGGGTAATGAACTTCCGTAGAACCTGGCTTCTAGGTGAGCTGCCTGTAACAGGAGGGAAGGAGGGGCCTCATAGGACATCAGGCCTGCTGCACTGCAGTGAGGCATCCGCTGACGCTATATATGCTACCATTGAGGCCTGCACTCGTCTTTGTAGCAACAAAGCTCTAGAAAGTATAATCCCGATGAATGCATTTCTGAGAAAACCACTTGATTAAGGAGTGATTTTTTTTTTTTGTAAGCACTCATGGTATATCTTTATTGTTTGATATTAAAATCATTGACTATTTTGACTTTTGCTGTTTTTCTCATTCGAGTAAACCTTAACAATCCTGAATATGAGACTTTCCATTTCATGGCATCAAATAGAGTGTCTGAAGTCTTGGGAGTACTGAAAAATGACGATCAGGAAAAATAATTAAAATGCCAGCCATTAATATTATTGGCTGAGATGTTTGATCAGCCCCTAGTCTATTATAATTAACTTAATTAATGCAATTGACGCCAGCATGTGGTAAGCACTGTGCAGGGAGAGGGTGAAAGGAAACAAGAGAAAAAGGGCATTGACCGCAGCCTCCACAGTCATGTGACACAGAGAAGAAAGAATAAAATGGTAGAAAGAACAAAATATTGCGAGAACACTAAAGAGAAGCAAGAATTTCTGCTTGCAAGGTCTCATGGAGAATAAATCATTCACTCAACTTAATTTCATACATCTTTACAGATGCCAAGCTCTGTGCCAGGTTCTAGGACTGTGAGAGCCTACATATAAAGCCTCCCTGCAAAGCTCTCAGAGCCTAACCAGGAAATAGAGAAACAAACAAACAAACAGACAGGAATGGAGGCACGAGAGAACATGGCCCATCTTTAGAAATTATTATTAATTATTCCTGGGTTGTACATTAAAACAAGAGGAAGTGATTGGAAATGTATGTATGAGCCAGATGAAAGACAGCCTTTTCTGCCATGCAAATGACTTGAACTTCAACATGGAAATACAACATTTTATGCTTAAGATAGGCCATTTCCAGCATCAGAGTGAGTCCAAAATACTTATCCATCCTCCTATCATAAGATGTATGTTACATGTTTTATGTTTTAATTCACCTCCTCTTGCCATACATATTCTAAATTCCTTCAAGGTAATCAATATATCTTGATCACCATACCTCATCCATAGTGGGTATAATGTATAATTGATCATCAGCGCAAAATTATTTTGGAGAAAAAAAAAATATTTAACACAGACCAACTATACCAACTACTTCCTAAACAATAGTTTTCAAAAAAAGCTGGTATTTGCTGAAATCAAATGTGCTTTTTTTCTGTAGACAGATATTTGCTGAAAATATAACCTCGACTGCAAGCATAATTGCTTCTATAATTGTAGAACTATCAGTGAATAAAAATTAGAATAAGTAATAAACAACAAATAGTTTGCCATTATTAAATAGTCCCCCTCCCCCCCTCTTTTTTTTTATTTTTAAGAGAGAGAGCAGGAAAGGGGCAAAGGGAGAGAGAGAATCCCAAGCAGGCTTCCTGCTCAGTTCAGACGCTCACTGTGGAGCCCGCCCCTGGGGCCACCCCACGACCCCAGGATCATGACTCCAGCTGAAATCAAGAGTCAGATGCTCAAATGACTGAGCCACCCAGGCGCCCCTAAATAGTCCCATTTTTCTGTAAGATTGGTGGCATGTTTATATATCATCCATGGGGAAAAACACCCTAAATTCTTTTATCCACTGTAAGCTTTTTTATAAGGAATTGTAATACCTGAATATTGTCAGGGGATTCAAATGATGCAGTTCCCTTTCTCATGATTTAAATACTCTTACTTTTAACTAGTCATGATTCTAGTGGTTAAAAATTAGGACGCTTGGGTGGTTAAGTGGTTAAATCAGTTAAGCGACCGACACTTGATTTCGGCTCAGGTTATGATCATAAGGTCCATGAGATCGAGACCCATGTCAGGCTGTGCACTGTTAGCACGGGATTCTCTCTCTCTCTCTCTCTCTCTCTCTCTCTCTCTCTCTCTCTCTCTCCCTCTCTCTCTCCCTGCCCCTCCACTGCTCACACTCTCTCTGTCTCTCTCAAAATAAATAAATAAACTTAAAAAAAATTCTGGGCCAGCTAATAGTATTCCATTTTTAAGTTGTGTTACCTAGGTTATTTGGGATGCTCAGTCCTTGCACAAGTTTAACTATTGGTGTGCTCCTTAGATTTCCAGAGGATACATGAAGAAAATGCATACCAGACCTCACCTTTATACTTCCTGAGTTTCATCTCTGAATCTCTGGCTGGGCCCTTCCTCTGCTGGGCTACGTTTCCCCGTGGGTGCAGTACAAAGGTCCACTTCATTAAAAGCAGACATGAGAAACCTAGCCCTGCCTTCATTTTTCTGAACCCTTCCCTGGTTTTACTCCACTTTCCAACACAAAGGGCGCCTACTATACTGGCTACATAGGAGAGAAGAAAAGGAATAAGAGCAGCTATGTGAAGAAAGCAATTTTTAAAGGGGTCGTCCCAGACCTGAACTATTCATTTCCCCTCTAAAAGCTACACCCCTTAGGAAAGTAGCTTAATCATATGTCCTTGGCATATATTCTCCTTTCGGAGTGAGAGGAGTCCTTGATTCATGCTGAGTGATGAAAGAATGTGGCCAACTTGAACCTACTTAGAATTAATGTCAGCACTGGAAGGGACTTTTGAAATGGTCCAGATCAGTGGTTCCCAGCCTTGACTTTGCCCCAGTGACCGCAGAGAAAGCGACTTCTTTCTTCACTCCATCAGTAACATGGACAGTGGTGATGAGTGAAAAGATTCTTCGTGGAGCTCCTGAGTGGCTCAGTCAGTTGAGCATCTGACTTTGGCTCAGGTCATGATCTCGTGGTTTGTGAGTTCAAGCTTCACATGGGGCTTGCTGGTGTCAGTGCAGACCCCACTTCAGATCCTCTGTCCCTCCCTCTCTCTCTCTCTCTCTCTGCCCTTCTCCGCTTGTGCTCTCTCAAAAATAAATAAAACATTAAAAAAAAGAAGAAGAAAGAAAAGATTCTTCGGAAGAGAGCACGGAGAGGACCTTATAGGATCTTGCAGGGTAATAGAGGACTTGCATAAGTTTAAAAGACAGCCAGCCACCAATGCCATGCAGGACATTCTGAGACACTGCTTGGCACAGAACTGCCCGAGGGTTGGGAGTGGGAGACACTCGTGGATTGTTGTTTTAAACAATCCTTTCTATTTAGAGGGGAGAAAATGGAAGCTTGGAAAGGTTAAAAGATTTGTCCTCATTCCACAGCTAGTTACTGACTGACTCAGGTAGAGAAACTATAAATCTTACCTTCTTAAGTGATTTTATAATGCACTCCACTACATCCTTATTAAATTTAGATTTTGTATAGCATTTTTCTGTGCTCAGTTAGAAGGAAGGAAGGAAGGAAGGAAGGAAGGAAGGAAGGAAGGAATAGAGGGTGGAAGCAAAGGAGGGAAGGAGTATGGAAGGGAAGGAAGGAGGGACAAAAGAGGCAAACAACAATAAAATATAAGGGAACAAACACAGAGAGCAGACATGGCTCAGGGTAGCCTGGTAGCAGAATTCAGACTGAACGTGCATGACTGCTTCCATACAGTGACTGGACTCTAAACACGAGGAATGGAGGGGCTGGTAGACGAACAGTTCACAACAATTACTTGCGAAGATCTTTATCTCCTACAGATCGTATAGGCAAGAAGAATGGCTTGTCTGAGCACAGGCTCTTCTCTGTGTCAGTGTGCTGTTCCCCTAGGAAGTCCCCAGTAGCCCAAAGGGGACAACTTAATGGAGCGTCAGCTAGAGCCTTCTCCTGTCAAACCCCACCCATTCAAGAGACTGTTGGAATTCTAAGGTCAGAGTTTCCTTCCTTTTCCTTAAGATTCTTATTTCCCTTCAATGTAAGTAGTCCAGAGGAGGCATCCAAGAGGGGTTTTGATTGGGGCTGCATGATGAAAGCAGGAAGCTCCGCAAGGGTAAATTAGTAAAGAGGTACCTCTGAAAATGGAGCAGTACCAGAAAACCTTGAGCAGCCTGTGCACGGAAGAGGAACACGACATCAAGTGCATTTCTACCTAACTTTGACCCGGCTTGGAAAGAAGTCCTTGCCACTCATTTCCGGTTCAAGTAGGAAAAAAAAAAAAAAAGATTTTTTTTTTCAAGAGTCATGGAGAAACTGAAAAATAATTAAGGTGGAAATGTTGAAAGGAGTGTTTTGGGGAGCATAAAAAAAGACACACGTTCTAGATTACATCTGTTCTTGAGTTTATTTTGCTTTATTCTATGCCTACTCATGATCCAGAATATATCACAATACCGCGTTAGAATTAATGTTTGTTAAGTACTATATTCTTGTCCCTATGCAGATGGTTTACTTACTTTTTTCACTTTTTGGCGGGGAGCAGGGTCCATCCAGCATCTGCTTCCCTGTTTCATTCAAAAAACCACCCTGCCTCCTTCCACGTGATCTGGGGGTCTGCCACACTGGTATCCCACATGACTATCATTTTCCCCTCTTTTCCCCTATTCCTGTTCCAACTTTACCCCTCAAGCTTACCACCAGCATATATGCCCATGTCCCAAGTGAGAGCTGATGGATTCTCTCCCAGTAATATGAATATTGAAGAGGGACCCACAAGGGCACAAAGAGACAAGGGCACTAATATCCTCAACCTGGGAGTCTGCAGCGTGCTCTGTGGCTCTTACTGCTGAGATCTTCAAAGCTACCCCAGCACCCAGCTTCCCTGAGGCCTGTTTCCTCTTCTTTTGATTCATTGAGCCCTTGTAGTTTCCAATTAATCCCCTTTTTTTTTGGTTTAAATTAGTCAGATATTACTCTTTTAAACAGAACCATTTTGCATATACAATTGCAGGAATAGAGAGGTTAAAGTCACACGACTGTTAAGATTTTATGGAAAACTACATTTTCAAAAGAAAGTTTCATTGCTGATTTGTTGATGTGTTAGACATCAACAAATGTCTTTTCTTTTTCTTCTTCTTCTTTAAAATTTTTTTTTTCAACATTTATTTATTTTTGAGAGACAGAGTGTGAACGGGGAAAGGCAGAGAGGGAAGGAGATACAGAATCCAAAGCATGCTCCAGGCTCTAAGCTGTCAGCACAGAGCCCTTCATGGGGCTTGAACTCACAAGCCTTAAGAACATGACCTGAGCTGAAGTCAGACGTTTGACTGACTGATCCACCCAGCTGACCCACTTTCTTCTTTAACATGGCCATCTTATTCTTTTATTCCTTTCATTAAATCAACTTCAGTGCCAGAAATGAAAATTTGGCCACCTTGAGAAATACTCTAATATTCATTTTAAGTTTATAAATTGAAATCCAGTATAAAATTCTGATTCCCTTTTCTGATGACCTCTGGAGTGGCAGGTATATTGCTAAAATGTGACCGTTTGCCCTTGAAAGGATTTTGTTCCATTCTTTGGTGTCCTCAAAGCACCATTTCTTCTTTACCACTCTGCATTAAACACTCAAAGGTACTTTTTTCATTTCCCAAAGTTTTTTTGAAAAGCATACTTGATTTGAAATAGGCCCTTAGAGTGAGTGATGACTGGATACAGGTATTGAAGAGTGTTGGCTAATTCTTCCATTTTTGTTGTTGTGAATTAGCAAATGCATTTCTGATTATGACCCTTAAATCAAAAGTAAACGTTGGATAAATTCAACATTATAAATAATTCAGGAAGTAGGATGCCTAATTTTATCTTTCTTTACAAGATAACATGCTGACATTGCTGTATTCAGGAAGGCTCATTTAAGTAGGTATGATTACAGAGAGTCTTCATTTAAGGGATTATTAATACTTTTCTTTATCTTTAGAAAAGATTCACTGAATCTTTTTTTCCTAACAAAGAACGATATTTTTGATATCGAAAACAACAAATATTCTGATGGAGATTTAAATTTAACGTATTACTTTGGAACCATCCCTTCCACTGCATATTCCTTACTGTGTTTAGAGAATGTTAAAGATGTAGAGCAATAGATATACTTTTGTGACCAACCTCTGTGTAATGCCAAGCATGTTGAGAAGTTCATAGAAAATTTGGTGGGTAGCCATTCCAAGTCCTCTCATTTGTCCAGAGAATTTAGGGTATAAGACATTGTGTATATAACCAAATAAATAAAACATGACTATTCAATACCTCCTGCCCAGTTTTTTTTTCCAATAGATACACAATTCTTCTCCTTCATTTCCCCAAAGTCTCTACTATTAAAAAGATGGGTAAATTGCAGATTGAAGCTCATTAGAAGCATCTAAGCACAAGGAAAAGGAATGATTTCACATTTCTGAGAACCATTGTATTGCCTCTAGAATGTGTTTTACTTTATCATAAATATCATTTCAATTCAACGACAGTTAGGTAAAAACAAGCAGCATTATTGTGTTTAGAAATCTAGAGGCAAATGAAACATCCAAAATGTGTACTTAGGTGTAATTCTCTGTATTTTGATAGTTAACCTTAGATGTAGCTTTCTTTCTTTATAGCTCTTTCTGAGCCTTATATCTCAGAAGTATTTTTTCATTTTGTCCCTTTATATTATTTATTTTATATTATAAAATGAAATAAAGGGATTATAATATATTTTGTAGAGACAATTTCATTATAAATTAAAACGTATCATATGTGAAAAAATTATCCATATGATTTGCTTTGATCATGGGTATTATCAAACTCACTTAAAAACAAAATTATTAATACATATATTTTTCTCAATAGCTATAACATTTCAAATCCAAAATAATTTGGTTAGTTCATAAAGCTTTCCTGCTATCTATTATATGGAATTATTTGGGAAGCTTGTTTAGGGACCAATTTATTATTCTGTGAGTGAATCTTGGATCAACCGATTTTTTAAAAGTATTATTTATTTATTTAAGTCATCTCTATGCCCAACGTGGGGCTAGACCTCATGATCCCAAGATGAAGAATCACACACTTCTCTGACTCAGCCAGCTGGTGCCCTTGGATCAACTGAGCATTTTTGTTTTTTGTTTGTTTGTTTGGATTTTTTTTTTTTTTGAGGTTCCTTGCTGGACTTTTAGAAATTGTGTGCATAACCCAAGAAATAGCCTACAGAGCTAAAGACTGAGCCTTAATGAAACCTAACAGTACATTTAAAGAGTTCTTTTTCCTTTTCCTAAGTGAAAAGGATACAGTATAGTGTTTGGTTTAATAAATATTCATAATCACATCTTTGGGCTAAATGCAAAGCAAGTGACAGGTAAGTGGATACAATGAACTGTGCATTACCCTGGAGGTGGTTAATAATGACCACAGCTACTGGTTGCCCAGCACCGCAGTGAGCCAGGCACCTCCATCATGCTATGTTCACATTATGTCATTTAATCTTTTCAACAACCTTATGAGAAATATGGATTTATATTATAAGCAATGTAAAATGTTAAACAGCAATAAAGTTGTGTGGCTTATAAGTGGCAGGGCTGTATTTTATTCTGACTCTAGAAGTTGTTCTGTTCACTGCTGGGCGGCAGCCTAGTTTTGTGTTTGCCTCATTTTCTCCAGTTTATTCTCTACCCTTGATAATGTGTTAGACTCTTCATTTCACAGAACCAGAGTATAATAATAGATGGTTTATGATAGTATCGGCTAATACTTACTGAGTCTTTATTGCGCTCCCAGCCTTGTTACAAATGGTTTATTATCCCTGTTTAAATGGCAGAGAACAGAGTGTTTATTTACATCATATGGCTAAAGAGGAGGACTAAGAAGGAAGCTGTTAGGTGTTGAGTTGTGTCGCTTCAAAGTCCATATATGTAAGTCCTAGCTAGCCCCCAGCACCTCAGAATGTGGTTGTATTTGGAGACAGGGTCTTTAAAGAGGTACTTAACTCTCTCTGTGACCCTCCCCCGTTCATGCTCTGTCTCTCTCTGTCTCAAAAATAAATAAACGTTTAAAAAAAAAATTAAAAAAAAAAAAAAAAAGGGGCGCCTGGGTGGCACAGTCGGTTAAGCGTCCGACTTCAGCCAGGTCACGATCTCGCGGTCCGTGAGTTCGAGCCCCGCGTCAGGCTCTGGGCTGATGGCTCCGAGCCTGGAGCCTGTTTCCGATTCTGTGTCTCCCTCTCTCTGTGACCCTCCCCCGTTCATGCTCTGTCTCTCTCTGTCTCAAAAATAAATAAACGTTTAAAAAAAAAATTAAAAAAATAAATAAATAAAGAGGTACTTAAATTAGGCCCCAAGCCCATACGACCAGTGTCCTTATACGAAGAGGAAAATTAGACACAGACGAGTGTGGAGCGAAGACCATGTGAAGACACAGGGCAAAGATGATCATCTACAAGCCAAGGAGCAAGGCCTCAGAGGAACTAACCTTGCTGACAGCTTGAACCCAGACTTCCAGCCACCAGAACTGGGAGAAGATAAATTCTGCTGCATCAATTTCTATTGCATACCCAGGCTGTGGTACTTTGTTATGGCAGCCCCAGCAAACTAATATCGAAGTCGATAAAAAGGCTATTTGCTAGAATAAGGGTTTAAGTTAACATGGGGAATAAATTTGTTCCACAATCCCTATGACTTGTATCGACTGGAGATCATATCTAAATAGGTTAAATTGTTATTACCCAGATATGTTAAATGGCTGCATTCTGAGCTCTTGCAACGTAGGCAGTGGAAACATGAAAACAATAAAATCTAGGCCATTTTTTTTGTGTCTGTTGACCAGTAAGGACTACCCAGTGTTTTGGTGCTTAGGTCAAATAAGAAAATGACTATAAGATAAAAATTAATGGGTTCGTAACAACTGATTACCAAGAAAAACAAAAGGCAGAAAAAACATAAGACACTGAACACTCAATGAGAATCAAACGCCAAAATAGAAGAATTTAACAAACAAGAAATGCTTAATGAGAGGACATGAGATGAGAGTTGTTTGTGTTATCATTTGTTTCAAGAAAGGTCATTGCTTTTATAGATTAAATTGAACTCTGAGAACGTACTCTCCCTTTCTTTTCCCTGTAAGGATCCATTATTATAATGCATGGCCACTAACATTCATCACAGCTGGATTTTCAAGGGGACTTTCCAGAGTTACTTGAAAACTTTGTTTCATGGCTCTTTATTTCTTTGGTGGGAAGTAAGATAATTAACTTTTATCTGCCTTTTACTTGTGCAGTCTTTAAAAGAGCAGAGAGTATTTCACCTGTGACATTTTCCATTTAGCCATCATCACCTCAGAGTAGTGAATCCCAAAGTGTTTTACAAAACTCTAGTTCCACAGATTATTAATAGAAATTGCATCTTCTTACTCAGAACTCACTTTTGAGAATTTGTCTAACTAACTCACACCCTACCAGTAAAGGTCCATATCTTATTTTAACATTCAAACTTGCCAAAATGAAAAGTTTTAGAACTTTAGAAAATTATTTTAACATTAGTTTTAAATCTATACTAACATTAAAAGTCAACTGGCTGGATGAACCAGATGGGAGGATCGATTAACTATAAAGTTTCAAGGGTCTGAACTGACAAATGTAATTTGAAGCGAGCAAATAATAAAGATGATAATGATGGTGATGGTGATGATGATCAGCATTTGTTGAGCATTTATGAGGTTTTAGGCCATGAACTGACAACTGTTTAGAGGCTGTGCATGCTAATGTACATTGTGAAGCTACAGCAGAATGTAGCACGCACCCTTTCTGAAAATGATTTTACCTCCATTATTTCTCTTTTTGTGAACATACAGTAGGACTAACGTTTAGAAGAGGACAGCTCGAGGAAGGGTGTGGTAGGCTCACATTTGCCCTTAAAATTAACATCAGTTTAAATTGACTGATTGCGGGGCGCCTGGGTGGCGCAGTCGGTTAAGCGTCCGACTTCAGCCAGGTCACGATCTCGCGGTCCGTGAGTTCGAGCCCCGCGTCAGGCTCTGGGCTGATGGCTCGGAGCCTGGAGCCTGTTTCCGATTCTGTGTCTCCCTCTCTCTCTGCCCCTCCCCCGTTCATGCTCTGTCTCTCTCTGTCCCAAAAATAAATAAAAAACGTTGAAAAAAAATTTAAATAAATTGACTGATTGCTCTTACTATTACAGAATTAACTCTTCCTGGGGACTGGAGAGGAAGCTATGCAAGCCCCTTCTGTCTTCTCACAACACTTAGAAATACTCACACGTGAATGAGTTAGCTATGTTTGCATAGCAAGCCCACCAAACTTCAGCAGCTTAAAACAGCAATAACCACTTATTTGGCTCATGAGTGCAAGTTAATGACTTAGACTGGGCTCAAGTGGGTGGTTTTTCTGGTCTGTGATGTGTCCACTCTCATGGCTGCAGGCTGTAGGAGGGTGGGCTCTCTCATTTGTCTTGACCCCCAGTTAGAGCCACTGAGCTCTCCTCCAAGTGGTCTCTCATCCTCCAGGAGGCTAACCTACAGTTGTTCACGTGGTAGCTGCCAAGTTCCAGGAGACAAAAGGGAAGCACTCAAGAACTCTTGAGGCCTAGGATTAAAATTGGCACGGTCACATTTATCAGTCACAAGAGCAGCCCAGCTGACCCAGTATTAGTTTTAGGTTGCTTTCTTAACCTGGCTTATAGTAAATTTTTGCCATTCATAAATATTTAAGTAGTATAATTTATTCAGTGTCAATTTATGGGTTTTGGGTTTGATGTCTTACTTTGATAAACTTGTTTCTTTGATGATTTTTCCCCCTAAAAATTAAAAAAAATAATAATCAAAGCACAAAGTTATACATTAAAAATGTTGAAGAGGGGAGCCTGTGTGGCTCAGTCGGTTAAGCATTCAACTCTTGATTTGGGGTCAGGCAGGTCATGATCTCAGGGTCATGAGACACAGCCCCATGTCAGCCTCCATGTTGAGCATGGAGCCTGCTTAAGATTCTCTCCTTCCCTCTCCCTCTGCCCCTCCCCCCTCCCAACAAAACAAAACAAAACACCGTGAAGAAAATATGGATATTTTTAAACTAACCTCAATATGGGAGGGGACCCTTAAACTGAAAAGCAGTGGGAGAAATCACCAAAAACAAAAAAACAAAAACAAAAAAAACCTCAACAGATTTGCCCTGATAAAAAACAAGGCATGTGTCACTCTCAGCTGATGAACTTGCCTTCTTTTTTGCTAAGAAAACAGAAGTCAATCAGAAGGAAACTTTCAAGTTTTTACCACTGTATCTACCCATCTATCAGCATTCATATCTTTATCTTCTAGCTCCCCTCAAGTCACTATGGATACACCATCCATATTTGTCTCTATTTTGAGTATCTTCCATCTCTCTAGATCTTTCTCATCAACATGCAAACAAGCCATGTTACTCTACCCAAAGTAAATACCTCTGTCATTCAGCTTCCCCTCTAGCTACCACTGTTCCCCTTTGCAGCCAAGCTCAACCCAAGTGCTATCTTGTTGTCTCCAACTCCTTTCTTCCTATTTTTCTCTCAAACCCATTTGAAGAGGATGTCAAACAAACTCTTCCCGTCAAGGTGATTGACAACTTCCATGTTGTTCTATGCATGGCATGTCTGAATCTCAGTCTCCATCTTAATCTATCACCAGCATTTGATTATTTGATTATTTGATTTGATTATTTGTTTGATTGTTTGATTATTCTCTCTTTGATGATTTGATTGTTTGATTATTCTCTCTTCCTTGAACTCTTTCTTTATATTTGAGGAATCTTCTAGCTTTCCTCCTCCCAAATGGCCACTCTGACTCTTCTGCTGGTTGGTATTCTCCAGAACTCAGACTTTGTTTCTCATCTCTTTAAAGTCTATAATCATTCCATTAGTGATCTCATCTTATCTGATGGCCTCATGCATTACTCATGAGTGATGACGCCCAAATGAGTACCTCCAACTCTATCTCTTAAAGTCTCTTTTTTCCAATTGACTACAGATCATCTTCATGAACATTCCATCCTCCTTGATGCTCAGGCCAAAAATCAGAGTCGCCATTGACTCACTTGCACTTTTCAGAAACTTGCCTTGAGTAAATCCTGTCAAGATTTCCTCAACTTATATCTAGAGACTGACCATGCTTTATTAACACCATGTTCGATCTCATGTTCTATTATTGCAGTATCCTCCTAACCAGGATACCTGATTCTACTTATTCCCAATATGACACCCAGAATAAGCCCATAAGTCAAATGTACTTACATATGTAAAATTCTCCAATAATCCATTTCCCATTCAAAGTGAATGCCAAGGTCTAACAATGGTGCCTTAGGCTTTTCATGATTGAGGTTCCTATAACCCAGCATCCCAAACTACAATATCCAAACTACAGCATCCCGAACTCGATCAATTCCAGCTCATGCTAGTATTCTCTTTACTGTTCTTTCAACATGACTGACATCTCTTACCTCAACTTTGCATTTCCTATGTCTACTGCCTGGCTAGACCCACATCTCCCTCAAGTTTTTGCTCAAGTATCCTCTCTCCTCAAGCCTACTGAAAAGTGTAACACTAACATCTTTTATGTCCTCTGTATCACTTTGACCCATAATATCAATAACATAATATCAATTAATATCTATTTAGTTGTTGTTGTCATCCCTCAGTTAGAACACAAACTTCATGAAAGATAGTATCTTTAACTATTTTCTTCGAGTTTCACAAAGGGCCAGATTTTTTACAGTTTTGTTCATTTCTATATCACAGGGCTCAGAATTGTATGCAGCCCACAGCATGCTTTCAGTAATTATCTCATGAATGAATGTCAAAGGCACTCTGAACAAAACTAAAATAGAGATTAAAGTTAGGGGAAATATTTTAAAAAATAATACTTATATATTTGACATCTAGTGTGTTTATAGATCAATAAGAAAAACAGTAACATCTCTATTAAAAAATAAGCAATCGTATATGAAAAAAATTCTCAGAAATAAGGCATATGTACAAAACTATGCAACCTTATTATGTAATAAAAATACACATTATAATAACAAAATTTTAGGTTTTTTCATGCATTTGGCAGGGACATAAGATTTTTAATATTTAATTATGTTAAGTTTGTGAAGAAATGGATTCTTTGATATATATATCTTTTTTTTTTTAATGTCTATTTATTTATTTTTAAGAGAAAGAGATAGAGAGAAGGAGGCAGAGAATCCCAAGCAGGCTCCATGACGTCAGCACAGAGCCTGATGCAGGGCTCAAACCCACAAACTGTGCGATCATGACCTGAGCCAAAATCAAGAGTTAGACGTTTAATTGACTGAGCCACCCACGTGCCTTTAAACACCTTATATATTTCTAATATTTTTTATATTCTTTAAACAATTCTGTAATATATGTAAAAAAGCCTTCTTCGTATTTAAACATTGTGACCCCAAAAGTTTACTTTCAGAGATTTGTTTTAATAATTAGAGACACCTAGCAATGCATAAGAAACAAACAAACAAATAAAAACCATCTAAGTACCTACTGTAGGGGAATGGTTTAAAACATAACAACTATGCAATTAGATATTATACAGCTATTAAAAACATGCTTCATAAAAATACTTACAACAACAAGATAAACTTTTTATAGCAAGGACCTTGACCTTGAAACTATCCACCAACCCAATTCTAAATTTAACCCTTACCACAAACTGAGTATATGATATAACCACAATTTTACAAGAAGAACTTAAATGTACACACGCACACATAAAACTGGAAGGGAATACAATTAGCATTGTTTTGTAACACTGTTTTAGCTCCAGGAGTCGATCTTATATATTTCCTTTACTTTTCTGAATTCTCTGAATATGAAACTGAGCACGTATTTTTGACAGTCAAAACCAACACAACTTAAATAATCTAAATAAAAATAATTACAGTTCTGCATCTGTTTTCCTAGTCAGCTCTGGTTGGTCTTCTATCCCCCTGCAGAGTATCTGTTTACAACACACTTCTATGTATTGATGTACTGATTGTACTAAGTGGAATTTAAATTCCCCTCAGTGGGTAGGACAGGTATCTTGTGAAACCAAAGCTGCCAGTATCTACATCTAATTTTTAATTAAGTACAGTAATTCCTAGCCAGTACCAGCTGTTATCATGTTTCTTCAATTCTGCGCCTTGATAAATAGCTCAAGGAATGTTATATAAAAAACACAATCATGCAAACTTTTTCTCACTTTTAAAATAAGCTTGGAAAATAGATTCCCTTTGAATTTTTCTTTTTCGGAAAAAACTGTGACTGGATGTTTGTTGAGAATAACCAACACGTACCTACCTATGCCCCCACCCCCCCACACACACACACATCACACATTTTTTTTCTTCCGTAACTGCTTTTTAATATCAGATTAAAGCATTTTTAAAATATTAACAAAACCCTTGAAGAAGACACAAATTATCATCCCATTTTACAGCTGAAGAAGCATTTTGAGGTAGAATTTTTCATTCTTGGGCTTTCAGATCCTTGAACAAGTTCATGCCTGGTTCGGGGCTTTGACTCCTATTGCTATTTGTTTCTCATCTGAACCTGCCAATCTCTTTTCTGGTAATTTCAGGGTATCTTGAGTTTTCTGAAGGTTATGTAGCAACTTGGGCATGGGGGTCTTCAGCTAAGGTGTTCTGATCTGTGCTGTACGTTTCTCATAATTGTAAGTGGAGAGCATAGTTGAGAGAGAACCGTTCTCTCCTACAGTTGCATGCTACCATCCTTTGTGAAGCTTGTTCAGGCCAGCTAAAGAGAATGAAAGAGACATTAAAATTTTGCTTTCAAGTTGCTATAAAATGTGGATGGATGGATGGATGGATGGATGAAGGGATGGAGAGATGGAGAGATAGCTAGATATATAATTCAATCTATCCAGCAGATAATTAATGGTATTATAGATATCATTGTAGATATATATAGATACACAGAGATAGATATTTTAAAAACTCTTCGCATCATGGAAATAAGGTTATCAATGTATTTACAAAACTGAATACACTTATGTTAGAATATAGAAACAGAGAAAGTGCTTCGTGTTGGAAATTTTTGATTATAAGACAACCAGTTTTAGAAGAGGTCTCCAGAGCTATGTGAGGCAAGGAGCTCCTTGAAGGCAGGGATTGTGTTTATTTTGCCTGTGTCTCCTAGCCATGTAGTGTCTGGGATAAGCATGGTATTTGAAGAGTGCTTGCAAGATCAGAAGCAAAGGGGCCATTTCTGGTTTTTACACCACTCCCCTCAGTGAGGTGAGATGTTTACATTTTACTCCTGCCCACATTTGCTTTGCTAGCCAGATATTTAGACATTTCTTTGCTTACCAAAGTGTATTTTTGTTGATTTGTGTGTTTGTTTGTTTGTTTTTGGAAGCCTAACATATATCAAACACTTTATGTTGACAAATAATGCCAATATCTACCGCTTAAAGTAATATCAAGACAATCCCTAAGATCTGTGTTAGGTAAATAGCAAGAGTATCATTTTGGCTCTTGGGAAGAAAAGGCCCAGAAAGGTAAAGAAACAGAGAAAACATACTCTTCACTTTCATTCATTCATTCATTGTTCATTTTATGAGCAGAACCCCCCTGAGTGCAGAGGACCTAGTGATGAAAAAATCGAATGTGGTCACTGCTCCACTGGAACTGAAATAATAGTGGAGATTAAGACATTAATCACAGAAGTACACAAATATACAAACCGGTGATAAGCATGAGGAAAAAGATGAGGGCGCTGATCATGAGTTCACTGGTGGATCTGACCTGTGCTTGAGGGTCAAGAAAGGCTTCCTTGAACTGAGATCTGAACGTGAGCAGAGCTCACTCTGTGAGGGATAACGTGCAAATGGACAGTCAGGCAAAGTATGGGTAGCAGGAGCAAGAGCTATGATGTTGGGTGGGTTAGGGGGTTAGGGAGGGAGACGTCATGATTGTTGGGGAAAATGAGAGCATGTGAAGGAAGCACCAAGGACAGTGAAAGGATGGCATGAGATGAGCAAGAGGGGTGGGTGAGGATGAGATCAGGCACCATATTAATAGGAGGACATTTAAGTACCTTAAGATGCCAGGTGTGGGGAAGGGTAGAAGATAGAGGTTGTAGCAATGGTGATATGATCCCAACTGGATTTTGAAAATATCACTGTGGCTCCAAAATGAGGACAGATTGAAGTGGGAAGTCGTGTATGTAAAATGATCAGGAGGCTGTTTGAAGTTCAGGGTGAGATGGGATGGCAGCTGGAACTGGGTGGTGGTAAACATAAAATGAATCCTTTGGGGAGAGGGGTGCCTGGGTAGCTCAGCTCGTTAAGCGTCCTACTCTTGATCTTGGCTCAAGTCATGATCTCACAGTTCGTGGGATGAAGCCCTGCGTTGGGCTCTGTGGTGATAGCGTGGAACCTGCTTGGTACTCTCTCTCTCCCCGCCTCTCTCTCTGCCCCTCCCCTGCTCACTCTCTCTCCCTCTCTCTCTCAAAATGAATAAATAAAATTTTTAAAAAAATAAATTCTTTAAGGGCCACTAGGGCTTGAAAAACTGGATCTTCAAAATAAAAATTTAAACGTTTATATAAGCAATGAAATCCTGGGGGAGAGGGTGTCATGTTGAGGTAACCAACTGTAGCAGTTCACTTCCACAATGAAGTAATTCTTGTCATCCTTTGGACAAGTTGATTATTAGAAAAGAAACTCAACTACCTATAAAATGCGACAAATTTAATAAGACAATGGAGCCAGATGGGCTTTCAGCTTAATTTTGACAAAGTTATGCCTGACGTGCATAGTTTTTTTCCTTATAGTTTTTAATGATACTTTGAAATCTGGGAAGTTGCCAGAGTCAATAAGAAAGGCCATAGTGAAGCTTCCCAAGAAGCTAAGCCAAATTGAGTTTTAAATTGTGCATGTTGCCTGAGTTATTTTATTTCAGTTTAACTACCAAGGATAGCATCCTAACATGAAATTGTTACTGAAATCATGGGTAGTAGGAGAGGGGCACTATTCCTTAAAGAATAGCATTCCTCATTATATCTGCTGTTTTGGTGACACTGTTGAATTTTGGTGATAATCAGGAAGATTTTGATTGAACTGAGCGGTTGTAGGTTAGACTGTGACTTTGTGAGAGAGAGAAGGATGTTAGTTAGTATCATGAACCTGAAAACATTAACATTATAATAAAAGTCAAAGTCAGAGCAAAAAAAACCCCATTTGTCTAATATCCAAACTGTTTTCATTTACCCATGTTTTACTTAATAATTTTGCATGAATATAATCATAATAAAGAGTTCATTTGTGGTATGAAATATTATATAATACATATGTTTCCATATTGCTATCTTATGTTAATGAATTATTTTAACAGCATTAGCTATCGAGTTAGTGGCCTGCAATGGATTTAGCTATTCTTTTACTGAACATACAAGTTCTTATTTTTTCAATTTAATGTTACTATAATAACTTGCATTGAATATCTTGATGCATGTTGGTATTTTCCTTTCTTTTGTAATTTCTTTAAATGATGCATTCCAACAACTTGGAAATCTTGGCAGAATGGTAGAAACATGAAAACATTTGAGATGTAGTCTCTACTCTGTAACATAGTTATGTTAACGAAAATGGCTACTAGCAATGCATGAGTACCTAACAGGGATGGATATGATTATTTTCAAGTTTTACTACTTTAATAGCTAGCTAGCGATATGCCATTTGAATTTTCATGTTGTTGAAAAGATGAGGGTACTATTTTTCCGAAGTTTGCTTACAACCTACCTCCCCTTATGGGATGAGTGTCTTCATAGACACTTTTTCAATGTATCTGCTGGTAATGTTATTAATCTGTATGAACTTGGTTTGTAGGATAAGTACTGAGAAGAATAACAGGAAATAGTAAACCTTTTTTTTCCTTTAACAGTTTTAAGACTTCTCCCATCCCCCTCTGAGTTATGGGGTAAGCTGGTGGAAATTCCTTTGTTCCCATAGGAGCTAGTGCTGTCCTTAAGCCAACAGTACAAACTTGCAGTTGTCTCTGCCCGCTCACTTTTCTCACGGTCACGTCGTGCATCTGCAGAATAACCAAACTTTACCAATACGAAATGGGGAAGGAATAGTTTTGTGCAAGTTTGGAAGCAAAAGAGCATGAGGTATGTATGGAATAGAAACGGAGCTTTTGCAACACCTGGTGCTTTGCTCCCAGGAAAGGGTGAGCGCATGCAGGGAACCAAGACCTACCCCCAAGCAGAGCTGCTCGAAGCCATCTGCTCTCTGCAGGTGCACCTGGAAGACTTTTCTACTGCCAAGATTATGTTAAGAGCGTCATGAAATAGAATTACGACTATTCAAAGGAAGAGTTGTAGCATTCACTGTGTATATGAAAAATAATATCATAATTCTTAGAGATTTTTTTCTCAATAGAGAAAAGTAATAAAGTGATCATTTGGAAATTAATATTGAATTTTGTTTTAGTGTCATAGAGATTGGTGCTGACTATACCCCTTTAAGGACACCAAATTCCTATATTTTCTAAAGAACATGCACATAGACATTATTTTATGGCTATGATTTTTAGATGTCCCATCACTCATTAGCAAATTAACATAGATATTTTTCATTGTAATTATAAGTGAATTTAAAAGACCTCTGTACGTTTTAGTGGTTCTTATCACAGTAGAAATCATTTGCTCATTAATACAAGATCACAGATTATATTTGCAGTTTTGAGTCCCCCACCCCCACCCCATGTTAGAATCTCCTTTTGGGCATTCTAACATTTTCTACGGAAGATCATAGACTTGAGGAATCATATGTATGTCATGAGTGTGTAAAAGACCATTTTGACTATAGGTGTAGTAGTTTTGAAGGATCAGGAGACTACTACAATATATTTGGCCTATGAATTTATATGGTCAGAGCTTATATTTACAATGGATATCACATTTTCAAAATTAATCATCTCTCCATGCTACCTTGACTAAAGCAGATGTAATACATTTACTCACACAAATAATTCCCTTCCAAAAGTAAACAGAGGGAACCTGGGTGGCTCAGTGTGTTGGGTGTCTGACTTCGGCTCAGGTCATGATCTCGCAGTTGACGAGTTAGAGCCCCGCGTCAGGCTCTGTGCTGACAGGTGGAGTCTGGGGCCCGCTTCAATTCTGTGTCTCCCTCTCTCTCTGCCCCTTCCCTGCTCATGCTCTGTCTCTGTCTCAAAAATAAATAAACATTAAAAACATTTTTAAATAAAAAAAAATATGAAACTAAACAGAAAGTAGAAAAGTAGCATGGAGTTTTAAAATGCCACTGCTTGAGGGGCACCTGGGTGGCTCAGTCAGTTAAGTGTCCGACTTCGGCTCAGGTCATGATCTCACGGTCAGTGAGTTCGAGCCCCGCGTTGGGCTCTGTGCTGACAGCTCAGAGCCTGGAGCCTGCTTCAGATTCTGTGTCTCCCTCTCTCTCTGCTCCTCCCTTGTTCATGCTCTGTCTCTGTCTGTCTCAAATATAAATAAAAAACATTTAAAAAAACAAAACAAAAAAACTTTTAAAATGCCACTGCTTGATTCTTGGGTACTCACACCCCAATTTATAGAAGATTTTGGAAGCAATGACCTATGAGCTAGTATTGCTTAATGCTTTAGTAGAGGTCTAAGTAAGTCACGGTGAAATCTAAGAGAAAAACCTATGTTTTTAAGGACATCAGCCTAGACGTACAAAATTTGCTATGAAAGTGGAAGATTTTACAACAAGAAGAACTCTTAAAAACCATGAAATGATGACCCACTGTATTCTGTACTCATAATGTATGCAGAATCTCTAGGGACTAGTCTTTGTTTATTAGAACAAATATAATATTTACTAATATTAATGTAATATTGACTAAGACCTGTAAAAACCATAGGTATTTGTAAATACCAGATTTACTCTATAGAGGATATCTAAAACTGACCCATGAGAAGGGATAGGTCATATGTGTTTCTTTATTAGTCTTAAATTTTTAACAACAAAAATAATGGCTAAGCATTTTCCATATATTATTTATTATTTGCATACCCAACAGTGTTCTAAGAACTGTTTATCTCATTTAGTCACAGTATTTCTAGAGAGTATGTACTATTATTTTATCCATTTACAGTTGAGGAAACTGAAATTTAGAAAGGTTAAAGTAATTATCTAATGTGACTCAGTTGTCTAGTGTGACCCAAGGTTAGTACTTAGACAGTTTTACTCCTGAGCTCACACAACTCTAACCACTCTATATTTGCTATTGGCACAGGTATTAGGGCATTGAAGGAACTTAGGCATTAGACCTGGTTATCCCATGACCTAGCTGTATAGTGTTTGACGTGCTATTTTAAAATTTGAGGTATCATCAAGTAGATAGGTAATAGATATAGGAGCAGCCACATTTTCTATTTCTTTTTTGTCCGCTTTGGTAAGTTGTGCTGTTCTAAGAATTCTTATGTTACATTGATTTTTTTTAACATATTGGCATAAATTTGTTCATTGTGACTTCATATTATCTTTTTAATACATGTAGAATTTATAGTGAGGACTCTCTTTTCCTTTCTGATATGGGGAATCAGCTTTGAGAACTTTTACTATGTTGATTCCTCTGTTATATTTTTTTCTGTTTCATGACTCTCTCATTTTATATTTCTATCATTCTATATTCTTTGTGACTAATATGTAGTTTAATTGACTTCATAAAATGGATACTTTGTTAATTGTTAACTTTCAAATTGTTAATTTTCAACCTAATTAATGCATAAATGACTATAAATTTGCCTCTAAACATAACTTTAGTTTCATTCCTTAAGCCTTGATGAAGATTTGGAGCAAGTAGGGTTTTATAATTATTGGTGAAAAATTGGTATTTTCTGTTAAAATTGAATGTGTTAATTCCCCATATACCAGCAATTCTAATCTTAAGCATATACACAATAGAATTATGTACATATGCACCAAGATACATGCACAACAATTTATATTTTTATCTTTAGAATAAAGATTTAAAAACTACTCTTTTCAGTAGTTGCAAATGGGGAAAAACCCAATGTCTATCAACTGTAAAATAGAAAAATAAATAAATATATGAATGAATAAATAAATAAATCCTGCAATAAGATATAATGTAGCAATTAGAATAAATAAACCATTGTTAAGTGCAACAATATAAATAAGTGATATAGATGTAATGTTGAATGAAAGAATCCAGACAAAAAACGATATAAGTATTAGTTGATTTATACAAAATTCAAAATCACATAAAGTTAATCTCTACTAAGATTACCAGTATCCTTACTCCTTTCTTCTACCCCAAGGTAACCACTATCCTGACTTCTATTTCTTAAATTTTTTAAAACAAGGAATTTATTTAAATAATATTCTTTTTTTTTTTTTTAAGTAGACTCCACATCAAGTGTGGGGCTTGAACTTACAACCCTGAGATGAAGAGTCAGATGCTCTACGAACTGAGCCACCCAAGTACCCTCAAACAATGTTCTTGACTTGAAAGGAAAACTAAGACTTGTTTCTTTTAAAGTAATTTCTCCCTATTCAAAGACTGATTACATGTTCAAAAAACTTCATAATTCATTTTGCTGAACACTTTTGTGTATGTTTGTTCTACTTCAATTTAAAAATGTAAACTGGGGCACTGGGTGGCTCAGTTGGTTAAGCATCTGACTCTTGGTTTCTACTCAGGTCATGATCTCATGGGTTCATGGGTTCAAGCTCCATGTTGGGTTCCATGCTGGCTGTGCAGAGCCTGGTTGGGATTCTGTTTCTGTCCCTCTGTCTCTGCTCCTCCTCTGCTCATTCTCATTCTCTCTCTCTCTCTCTCAAAATAAATAAACTTTAAAAAAATTATAAAAACAAACAAATAAATAAAAATGTAAAGTAACTTATCCTAGATTTCCTATAAAGTAACAGAATAGGATTAGAGGACCACTAATGTCTTTTTAAGTATAAAATGCGATGTTCCTATAAAGTATTTATTGGGTTATGAAATAATATGATCGCTTCATCAAAAAAGTGACAGTCAGGTAGAACTTTTTTTACCATGATTATTTTACTTTTCAGTTTTGGGAAATACCTGGAAAATTATCTTTCAGGAGCTTTAGGTGGGCCAAATAAAAATTAGATTTACCTGCATTCAGATACCATTCCATAAATGACTGTAGTATATATTGATACGTCATTTATTTTCTTTCCACTCTTAATCTATCCATCTTTAGAATCCAGGCATTAGTGCTGAGCATACTAAGTGTGAATCCACACATGCTTTTAAAGAAGATTCTACATGTAGTATTCACATAGTTGTAAATCCTATCTCAGGTGGGAAACAATCCAATCATCTCCTTTCCTATACTTCAGATCTCTTCCCACTGCAGGATTTACTGATCAATCTGCTGGGCTCCCTCCAAAATAGCAAGGCTTGTGGATTTGAAAGTTACTCTCTAACCCTACTTGAACTTGAATTGTTTCTTTCTCGGCTGCTTTCAAAGTGTGGCTCAGTAATAGCCATCTTCAGGCCAGGAATCACTGAAAAGACTTTGAGGAATTTTCTCTGGGAGGAAGAGGGCCCATCCATCTGCTGTGTGTGGAAAAAGGCATTGGGGCCCTGTGTTCATAGAAAAACCAATCAGAGAATTCATGTTAACAGTGAGTCTAGGACTATGGCTGTAATGAAATGTCTTGGTACTTCATTTCTCATCTAAAAATAAAATAAATATCCAATTCTTGCTGGGTCACTGTAACTTTTCCAT
The DNA here is from genome assembly GCF_024362965.1 of Panthera pardus. Classification (NCBI taxonomy): domain Eukaryota; kingdom Metazoa; phylum Chordata; class Mammalia; order Carnivora; family Felidae; genus Panthera; species Panthera pardus. The sequence continues at coordinate 44,630,420 of NW_026526710.1, read as the reverse complement.
CAGATCGAGTAAAAACTATTTCCCGAGAAGTGAACATTCAAAATACAGGTTGTGTTCATCTTTCCCTATTAAGACCTTCTTTGCAGTAGACTCTGAACAGAATGAAGATATGTTGAAGATTTTGAGGCTTTGGTTCAGCCTACATAAAGAAGGCTTCTTTTTCTCTTTTAGGGAGTTGGGTATACTACCAAATTTCATTTATAGACTAATACTTAAAAAAAATTTTTTTTAATGTTTATTTCAGAGACAGACAGAGCACAAGTTGGGGAGGGGCAGAGAGAGCCAGAGTCAGAATCTGAAGCAGGCTGCAGGCTCTGAGCTGTCAGCACAGAGCCTGACGCAGGCTCGAACCCACAAACCATGAGATCATGACTTGGGCCGAAGTCGGACACTTAACCGAGTCACTCAGGCGCTCCTATAGACTAATATTTTTAATAATATCAAACACTTCAAAATAACATGTTTTGCCGCTTCTAGGACAGATACATTTTTGGTTGGAAGGGAGGTGAACAAAAGATCAAGTCTAAGTGAATTCTAACAGCGTTGCTCACCAATGTCTCTGCCCACCTGGGAAAGCACCCCCAACCCTCCCCATCTGACCCTATCAACTACTGAGAACCCAGAGCTCACATGTGTGTGTTAGACATGTACTACTTCACATGCACTCAGTGTAAGTCATGGAAGTTACAAAAGCTTCTACTGCACTTGGTCCCTGAGGAAAGCAATTAGTTGCACAATAGAAAGTTTAACGTCACCACCAGCTGGTGTTCGACCACCTCCTGTGTGCTTTCCACACCTGTCCTACAGTTGGTGGAATTCAAGAAAAAAATCACGCGGACAATAAAAACATCTAGGAAAGGCATTCAAGGCTAGTAAAAAAATCAGTAAAATAAAATGAAGTCCCTGGTCTTTCAGGTGGCAGGTTCTGACTCAGGCATGGGGTGGGAGAGAAAGGCAGGGGACATTTAACAGCTGTTCCTGAATCACTCAAAGGGACAGCTCTGACAGACTGGGGAGTGAATCTGCTGACACTTTATCTTTTTTTTTTTTTTTAAGTTTATTTATTTATTTTTGAGAGAGAGAGACAGCACGAGTGGAACAGGGACAGAGAGCGAGGGAAAGAGAGAGAATCCCAAGCAGGCTCCACACTGTCAGTGCAGAGCCCGACACGGGGCTTGAACCATGAACCATGAGATCATGATCTGAGCTAACATCAGGCGCTTATCGAGCCACCCAGGCGCCCCAGCACTTTGTATATCTTTAAAGAGAGCAGCAGTGAGTAGAGTCATTATGTGAATAATTTCATGATTACAAGTACTTAATTAATAACATTGGCTCTGACTTACCTCTCATTTTTTACTTCAAAAAAACAATTATGAGGTTTTTCTTTTTCCCTGAATTATTAAAGAGAAAAATCCATGTAATTTTGGACCTGAGTCGGAACTTTTACATATTTTCAAATCCAACTGTTATGAGTCGAATTGTATACCTCTCCTGCGCCTCAACTTTTGTATGTTGAAATCCTAACCCTCAGTATCTCAGAATGTGACTTATTTGAAAACTGGGCCATTACAGACATAGTTAGTTAAGATGAGGTCATTAGGGTGAGTCTTTTCAACGTTTTTATTTATTTTTGGGACAGAGAGAGACAGAGCATGAACGGGGGAGGGGCAGAGAGAGAGGGAGACACAGAATCGGAAACAGGCTCCAGGCTCCGAGCCATCAGCCCAGAGCCCGACGCGGGGCTCGAACTCACGGACCGCGAGATCGTGACCTGGCTGAAGTCGGACGCTTAACCGACTGCGCCACCCAGGCGCCCCGGGTGAGTCTTAATCCAATGTGACTGGTGTCCTTATAAAAAAGAGGAACTTTGGACAGAGACACAGACACGCATAGAGGAAAATGAAGTGCAGACATAGGCAGAGAACAGTCCTCTATAAGCCAAGGGGGAAAGCCTGGAACAGTCTTCCCTCACAATCTTTAGGAGGAATCAGCCTTATGGACGTCTTCACTTCAGGCTTCTAGTTTCCAGAATGTGAGATGATACATTTGTGCTACATTTTGTGGTACTTTGTTATAGCTGCCTTACCAAATGAATATCTATATTTTAAACATTTATTTATTATTTAATTTGAGAGAGAGGGAGAAAATGAGTGGGGAAGGAGCAGAGAGACAGAGAGGGAGAGAGAGAGAATGCCAAGTAGGCTCTGTGCTGAGAGTGGGGAGTCTGACCTGAGACTCAGTCTCAGGACCACAAGATCATGATCTGAGGCCAATGTCAAGAGTCTGACACTTAACTGACTGAGCCACCCAGGCGTCCCTGAATATATATATATTTTTAATAGCTACATAAATTAATACAAAAGCAAAGGGGAAGTTGCCGAAACTGGCGCTTAAGGCTGAGAGGAGAACAGCCAGTAGTGTTGGTATCTAGAGATTTGGACCAGGCTCTTTCCACGTCATACTTCCTCACACATAATCGCCGTCATGTGCTACTCAAGCCCTGTCAAAACTGGTTTCCCTCAATATTCCTTAGCAGAAGATAGTGGCAGAAATTGTCTTCTCTGATGCACTAAATTTCTGAGGATTTGATAGGGGTGATTATGTCACAGTTTATATCTTTTCCTCTTGCTCTTTTCCAAAAACAGGTGCTCCTCATGGACCATTATATACTATTTACATTTTTCTAGGGCTTTGCAGAGATGTTCCTTTTTCTGGGTGAGCAGTAGAAAGTTGTGCTTGTCGTGCTTTTAGGTATACAGCAAAGATTAAATTTGAATCTAGAGGAATTATAATCATCTGTACTTGTTATCTATTTGAAGGAACACAACTGGACTCCGCTCCTGTGAACATAAGAATAGCCATTCCCTTATCCTACGGGATGGAAACCTTCAGATCTAGAACCTGAGGCAGGAGTGGCAATTGAAAGAACAGTGCCAGGCTGGCAGGAACTGAAACTCGCTTCTGTCCCCGACCCACTCAGAGGTATTTCGGATCAGTGCGTTTGGGTGTTTATAGAAAACCCAGCGGCTGTTCATTTTGAGGATCTTGATGAAAACCAGACTCACCAGAGTGATAACACTGATGAGCACCAACGTCCTTTCAGGTGAAACTTTGCTGATAGAGATATTAACCTTCTCTCATAGTAGAGATATCAAGAAAAACGGTTCATGGAAGAAGAATGCATCATTTGCATTCATGAAAGTCTCAGTGAGCCCTATCGGCCTTCTAATTACTCAATTAGGAATTACCTGGGGGCGGGGGGGGGGGGGGAAGCAATGATTTCTGTAATTGAAGCAGCATGGCTGTTTGGCCTGTGTATTTTCTTTATAACAAAAATAATCACCGATCTGATAAATATTTGCTATCAGTCTAAGGTAAGCCCTGATGGACACTGAGTGCCAAGGGGCTGGTGCATTTGTAAAAGGAGCAGGAAGTAATCAGGGGGAAGGGATGGGCATGCTTCACTAAGCAAATTACATTTTCCAGCCAAGGCTGGGGCCTATCAAATATCGCTGTGTGAAAGAACATGCACATCGTGCGTGCTGGCCATCCTGGCAGAGAGCAGGACGTTCCCTCCAGGATTTATTTATGGCTAAATCAATTGTACCTTAAAGGGATAGTTTTTCAAATACTTTTGCTCTTGCAGGAGGCTCCTGCAGCGGTAGCCATCCTGAAATCAGAGAAGCAAGGTGGCTTAAGGTCTTCCCAATCCAGGTCACGGATGACACTGTTCTCCTTTCTCCCATTCCCCAGTGCGGCACCATTCATGCAGCTTGGGATTTCTGATCACTGAGGATCCAAGGTCAGGTCTGGGACGAGGTGGTCCTCTGACCCATAAACATTATTCTTGCTCCAAGTGGCAAAGGTCATCTGTTCCTGACCTTTTATTGCGTGCTTTTGAGAGATTGACAAAAGTACACACTGTTGTTTCCTTTGTTGGTGTTTAAAGAATTTTCGGTCCAGGGAGGTCACTTAGGAGACAGAAATCATGTATTCCAGAAAGGTGCTTGCAAAACAAAACTCACATTTTTGCCTGCGCCAGTTTAACTCACCCTTAGAGGGGTTTTAAAAAAACAAAAAAGCAAAAAACAAAACCAAAACCGAAAAAACAAAAAAACAAAACAACACAAGAAATACGCAGAAGAACTGCTGGTGCTCCTTGCTTTTTAGAGAATTACCCCGGAGCAGCACGGTAAGCAGGAAGGATAGATGAACACCGGGAAGGCGTGGGGTGGCCCAGCGTTGAATATAGAGTTGTGGGCAGCTGGGAAGCCGCAGAAACTGCTGAGCCAGGCTGGCAGGCTGCAATCAGGAAGGACATGGCTTCCCAAGAGTGAAAGTTCTGGCTGACCAGGAATTCCTCAGTGCTGTGCCAAGCTCTGGAAATAGCAGCTGCAGCTCAGATCAAAGGGGCTTTGCATGCATACGGCATAAAAGGCGATGCCGGTTAGATGCCAGAATTCTTGGCCGTCTTGTCATCGTCTTTTGTCAAGGAGCTTCTACAAAGCAAAAGGGAAGATACGTGTTTTCTCGTTGGTTTTGTTTTGTATGAAAGTGAAACGGGCTGATGGCAGCTGCTAGTACCTATCTGAGAATTACAAGTGGTTTCTTGGTCCATAAGGATTAAAAAATTAGCATAACCTGGATATCTCTGTGCTGGGGGAGTTTTCCTGCGCCCACAATGATATTAGCTGGATACGCACATGTGCCGATACACATGCCTGCTCACACATACCCAGGATACTCAATACAGCCAACAGCCATCGGCAAGACACGCATGGTGGGGCTGAGGAGGTGGAATGGGCTTACTTCCAGGTGAAGCAACCATTTTGTCTAACTGGATGAAATGAATTAGGCTTCTGAAGTAGAAGCACAGAAAGAAGTGACTTGAGATATCCCTGAATACAGTTAAAACTCAGCCTCCATACCTGCCTATGTCAGGACATGTCCATGATAGGAATGGCCACCTTTGTGCAGTGTACAACCACCGCATCCTTACATGGTGGGCCTGAAAATGGTCATCATTTGTCTCTTACCTGTGTTTCAGGATAGACATTTTATGGAAGAAATCTCTTAAGATGCATGTAGAAACAGGAAAAGAAACGAGAAATTCTTTCTTTCATGCTGCTGGTATGCTGAGGTTGCCTCTTTTTTGCTACTATGTTTGTTCGTACCTATGTATCTCTGTGCATATCCCTCAAAGTCTGTTATAATCTATAAGGTTAGTTTCTTTCTTCTCCACCGGAGAGTAATATACTCAGTACCCACTTGTTCTTTTTTATCTCCCTAGACCTAGTGCCTGGAAAAGTGCGGCACATAAATCTACTGAATAAAAGAATCCCATGAGTCATGATGGCAAGAAAAGCAGGGTAAGTTAGTTTTTTTGAATACAATATGCTCTCCCTGACATCCCTGCTTCCAGGGCCAGGTCAAAAATGTTTTGCCATATCTTTTGCTCTCTATGCCATAACCAGTAACCAGTAAAACACCAGAGGTTTGGTCAAAGTCTTTCAAGAGAACCTTGAGGAATTAGGAATCACAGAGTTGTTTCTTAGAGGAAATACCCTCTTCTTAAGTGACCACTTTAGAGGATCCTCAAGTGGTTTCCAGTAATAGAAGGCAACATTCATCGTTAAATACAAGTCTCCCAAATTGACAGGTTGTCCCTGAGTATTTGTTTGCCTGGAAGCAGTTTTCACCGTAGTGGTTTTGCAACTCTAATTGTTTAATGGAGAATGTATCGTTAAGGTCCCAATAAAAAAACAAGAAATACCCATGTTGTGTTGTTGGGTTTAGTAAATGCATAATTAGGATTTAAATCAGCATTTGCGATTTGATGGCAGCTTTTCTACACAGGCATGATTAGAAGGCATGAAGAATTTGGAATGCCTCTTTTTGGGCAACACGATTATTTTTCTCTGGTTTGCCCTGCTGACCCGACCACATTCAAACCTATAACTTCGTATATTTGATGAACAATTATTGTTTTTGGTACCTGCTATGTAAGAAGTTTCATAGTAAGCCTTAGGTGCCGTGTTGGTCTACTTGAGAGAGAGAGACGGTGTCTCTGAGTATCACTGTGTTTTATGTATTCCTAAGGGCACTTTTGTCTGTATTAGATTGTGGCCTCCATGATTGCTTTGGAAGCTAACCACATCATAAAACTGTACTCCACTCTAAGAGAATTTTTTCTTAGGACTATATTAAAATCTCAGAATGGACATGTCTAGTAGACTATCGTACATTTGGGTCTGATTCTCAGAGGAAAATTTGGGAATAAAATTATGGGTAGAGGCCCTTTATAGTTTGCCCTTCTCGATGTTCTATTTTTTTTTCCAACAAATATTTGTTTGGGGGGTGCCGGCTGGCTCAGTTGGTAAAGCACGCTACTCTTGTTCTTAGGGTTGTGGGTTCAAGCCCCATGTTGGATGGGGACCCTACTTAAAAAAAGATGAGGGGCACCTGGGTGGCTCAGTCCGTTAAGCGTCCAACTTTGGCTCAGGTCATGATCTTGCAGTTTGTGGGTTCAAGCCCCGTGTCAGGCTCTGTGCTGACAGCTCAGAGCCTGGAGCCTGCTTCAGATTCTGAGTCTCCCTCTCTTTCTGCCCTTCCTCTCCCTGTGCACTTGCTCTCTCTCTCTCTCTTTCAAAAATAAATAAATTGGGGCGAGTGGATGGCTCTGTCAGTTGAGCGTCTGACTTCAGCTCAGGTCATGACCTCACGGTCTGTGAGTTCGAGCCCTGTGTTGGGCTCTGTGCTGACAGCTCAGAGCCTGGATCCTGTTTCAGATTTTGTGTCTCCCTCTCTCTCTGCCCCTCCCCCGCTCATGCTCTGTCTCTCTCTGTCTCAAAAATAAATAAACATTAAAAATAAATAAATAAACATTTTTTAAAAAGACGAAAGATAAGATATACAGAAAAAATAAAAAATAAAGTAGTAAAAATATAAGGAACTTTGACTATATACAACAAATATACATTGGGTATTTATTATGCGGATTAAGTATTGAATAAAAATAGTCATGACCTTTGCCCTCACAGACTTTACAATACATCAGGGAAGGCAGACATCACACAAATAACGTCAAGTGTGAGGGGTGCTCCAATAGGTAAGAATAAGATTCCAGAAGCAAGTTACAAGGGAACCTAATTTAGTGCTATGAAGAGACTGTTAACAGGAACGCTGACATATTTTGATACACTAACAATTTAGTGAAGACTTAAATGAGCTTCCAAGGGGAGAAAGACACTTTTCCTGCCTGACAACGTGCCTTTGTCAGTGAATCTCTCTTTTCGTCCAGGCAGTGGATAGAGACGCTCTGATATCAGGGAAAGGAAGGCTGCGCATGCTCAGCGTTGGTCATAATCACCCATGCTTGCCGGGCCACATCCTCACTTTCCCGAAGCAGGGACACACGGTGAGAATGTTGTGGCTGAGAAGATAGAAGGGGGTATATGTTGGTGGGGCCAGTAAACAGGTTGAGAAAGTGTTTGCTTCTACTTGTCCTTCCTGCCCGTGACCTTTGTGGGACATCTCATGGCTGCAGCTGTTCTAGCTGCCCAGTGGCCAGGGCCTTACCCTGACATCACTGGCCTGCTGGACTTTTTATCTCCAGACTTCCTGCCAGGTGAGCTAATTACATCTATTTATTGATTAAACCATTGTTCTTTTGGTGCTGTCTTACGCAGGCCTGAACGCATTCATACGCCAGGTAAAGGGAAGCTGGGGGAAATTAAACAGAGGTGGCCTGTTCCAAGCACACGTGAACAGAGGCCCAAAGGTAGAAGAGCACACGGTCTAATGATAGCAATAAATTCATTATAATGTAGGCTTCCTGCAGACTGTTTGGCAATACGGTAAAAATGGAAAATCCTGCCGGTTCCAAAATAACTGATGCTGGATGAATATATTTCCTCCTCCTTTTACTTCTTTCTTCCCCCTCTTTGCCTTTGCCTCCTTCCGTCATTCTCTTCCTCCTCTTGTTTTCCCCTCTCCTTCTTCCCTTTCCCTCTCACTTTTTTCCCTCCTCTTTTCCCCCCAGTACAGCTGAGCTCAGGAGAAATGAAGATCAATCTCGGGACAAAAACTGAATGAGCTGAAGACCAGAATGACAAGCTAAACTGCAGATGCTCTGAGCATATTTGTCTGCATGAGGAACCCAAAGCGACTGGGTGAGGCCAATCGACAGCTGGTGAGGCCAAGCGACAAGGTTTTGGACCTTTGCAGCACAGAGAGTTAGAAATGAGATATTGCAGAAAGCTAGGACCCTCATAGGGCCACCTACTCAGGGAGGGGTTGGTGAGAAAAAATTGCCTCCTGGCTAAGGCAAATGATAGAGATACTTGTCTTTCCCAAAGGATTTATAATCAGGCATGAGCTTCTCACACACGTTTGGAGATTAAATAGCCCTATTTTGGTGTTATGAAAAATCTTAAGACAAGAAAATAATTTCAAGCAGACTTCAACTGTCATGTCCAAGGGCGCTTGGTGGAACCCAGCCTTGCGCTGGAAGAACAATCTATCAACCTGGTGCCCTCCAAATCCAGAGTCACATCAGTCAAATATAAATGCATAGTCCAGAGTCATTGAACACACAACTAAATGAGCCATTGTGGCCCCCCAAGGACTTTAGGTGATAGAATAATTATAAAGCACATAGAATTTTTAAAATGTAAAAAAAAAAATTTTTTAAGGGAGTGAAAAACAGAACAAAGGAAAAAGAGACCATAAGTATGATTTTAAAAGTTGGAAAAAGAGCCAACAGAATTCTGTAAATTAAACAATACACTCTTTACAATGATAATATTAATAAATGAGGTTAGCAACATATTAGACACATGTGAAGAGAGAGAATTAGTGAGTCAGAACCATGCTTTTCAACCTTCAATGTACAAGGCAATCACCCAGGGAGCTTGTTAAATTCAGGTGCCAATTCTCTAGGTTTGGGGTGGGGCCCAAAGACTACATTTCTAGTAAGTTCTGAGGTGATGCTCACACTTTGAGGAGTAAGGAACTAGAAGATAGTTTTGCATAATGTGGCCCAGTGAGACAAAGAGAGAGAATATCTTCTTGAATAGTGAGAATAAGAACAGAAAGAAAACGGTGAAACAGTATTTGAAAGGATAATGGCAGAAAATGTTCCAGACCTAATGAAAGACATGAACTCACAGATTAGGGAAACCATACCCAAAGAAGGAAGGAAGGAGAGAAGGAAGGAAGGCAGGCAGGAAGGAAGGAAGGAAGGAAGGAAAGAAGGAAGGAAGGAAGAGAGGGACCGAGAGAGAAAAGAAATCCTTACCTTGGAAAACTGTGTATTATCAAAGAAAGGGAAGATCTTGAAATCAGCCGGAGAAGAAAAAGTTTACCTACCAAAAAAACAACCAAGAGTTAAATTGATGTTAGAATTCCCAACAGTACCAATAGATGTGGAATAATATTTTCCAATGTTGAGAGAGAAAGAAAAAAATCCTGTCAACCATCTCTCCAAACTATCATACATCCATCTAAATCATTTTTCAAGAGGGAAGGACACATTAAGTCATTTTTCAAACAAGCAGGGATAGAGTGTGTGACCAACTCTCACTCAAAGGTCTTCTGGTGATTCTCAAGGCATGGGGGCCAGCAGCAGCAGCACCTGGGAATGTGTGGGAAACACAACTGTTTGGGCCCCACCCCAACCCTTTGAGTCCGAAATGCCACAGTGCCTCAAGTTGTCCCAGTGACCTGATGTGGCTCCGACTGCAGAACCCCTGCTTTGGAGGCAGTGTATGAAGTAGGAGAAAAAAGATTTCTGGGGGAAGGTCTGAGACATAAAATGGAATCTGGGTCAGATAACTTGGTAAACTTCAGGTTAACATAAACCCAATGCTAACCAAGTAAAATGACAGTACTATCACATTTGGGGATAAAAATAAGAAATTAAAATATTGAACGACAACAACAAAAGGTAAGATTGGATGGGATGATTGTAGTTAACATGTTCCTTAAAAGGACAGAAGTAGGATAAAATGTTTCTATTATGACCCTAATAATGATTAGTGATCACATCGATAATGTGATCTACATGCTAGCCATATTTTTAAAAAAAATTTTTTTAATGTTAATTTTTTTTTTTTTGAGAGAGAGAGAGAGAGAAAGTGGGGGAGGTGCAGAGAGAGGGAGACACAGAATCGGAAGCAGGCTCCAGGCTCTGAGCTGTCAGCACAGAGCCCGATGCAGGGCTCGAACTCACGGACCATGAGATCATGACCTGAGCTGAAGTCGGACGCTCAACCGACTGAGCCACCCAGGTGCCCCATGCTAGCCATATTAATGATACCTGTAGTATTTCACTTTTTGAATGCTGTCAAGTGCATTGCCTTATTTAATCTTTATAACAACCCTACTAAATGAGTTGCTCACATATATTCTCCTTTATATACAGATGAGAAAAACTAAGGGACACTGTAACTTGACCAAAATCCCTTATTTGGAGTGTGGCTGAGATAGAATCTAAGTATTTTGATTCTAGTCACTCATTCAGGCTTTTCCTATTACCTCACTACTGCCTTTTCAACACTGATAAAAATGTTAGGCAAGGGGTACCTGGGTGGCTCAGTCAGTTGACTGTTCAACTTCAGCTCAGGTCATGATCTCGCGGTTTGTGAGTTCGAGCCCCGTGTCGGGCTTGCTACTGTCAGCGAGGGAGCCTGCTTTGGATCCTCTGTCCCCCCTCTCTGCCCTTCCCCGACTTGCACACACACTCTCTCTCCTCTCTCTCTCTCTCAATAATAAATAAGCATTAAAATAAAATAAAAAATGTTAGGCAAGCAAGCTCTTCTGTAGAAAAATAGATTCTTTGAAAAAATTTCAAAAACAATTTTTGTATCTTCTTTTATAAAACACAAACGGAAAAGAAGCTAATTAAAAAAAACCTTTTTTGCTTCGATTGTAACAAAGCCCTATTCTCTCCATACATGTGCTTAAATGATTTATGGCCTTGTTCTTTCTAGAGAAATAGATTCAGAAGGAGAAGAGAGAATGACAGCATTATTTTTTTTTTTTTGATGTGAAATCTAAGAAGACTTGGAAAAACTTCCTCATAATAATATTCTTTTAAAGATAAGATTGGTTCTCATCAGTCAAATAGAGTGGATAATAGAAATGACAGAGTTAATCACGTGCATCTGCTTTGGAGTATCAGACTAAGTATTTCTAGAAGTGTCTTTCATGGATTCTGTAGGATAGCTGGTGATGATTACATTGTAATGTAAGCACTGGTCCCTTTGCCTGCAAACCATTGCAGAGAATAAACAGGTGAGCCTCCTTTCACAGCAACTGGAGACAATATATATTTAAGTTTGGCCGTTACCAGAGCCCCTTGGCTTTATACAGTGCTGCAGAATTTTCTATAACCTTTATAATCAGATTTACATTTTAAAGCTAAAAGATCTTTTGATTTTAAATTTTACACAGGGTCAAAACCTGGTGAGTCATTTGTGGAATTTTTTTCCTACAGTAATTGAAGGAATTTTCCAATTGGAACGAATGCCAGGATGAATTGCTTGGCCTTCTGTAACACCTTTCATGTAAAGGTCTTCATGTGCATTGCAGACACAAGCTCATTAGCTTCCTGACAGCCTTGGGAGACAGGTAAGTGCTATCAGATGTGGAAACTGAGGTTTAAGGAGATTAACATTCAGTGGATGCTGGTCCATCTTAGATTCAAATCAGGAGCTCAGCGTCTTTCCTTGGAACGTAGATTTTTATTTTTACAGGACGTAATAATTACATGTTTTAGATTGCTTGGTATAGTTTGAAGTGACTCAAATATGGAAACATTCATTACATCCTTTGGGAGATGATTTTGATCTTGTGGAGGGCTTTTTCTGTCTAACTCGTTGCATATATTTTGATTCAGTAAATCTCATTCCATCTAAGAGAGTTATTTTCCCTGTGGGGGAGGGACTTGGTTTTCTTTTTAGTCTCTCTACTTTAATAATTTTGAAACAGGTTCTTCCCCCCACCCCCCTAAATATTGTAGAATACTTACTCCATGCCCATTCTTTGTTTTTTTTTAATTTTTTTTTAACATTTATTTATTTTTGAGACAGAGAGAGACAGAGCATGAATGGGGGAGGGGCAGAGAGAGAGGGAGACACAGAATCTGAAACAGGCTCCAGGCTCTGAGCTGTCAGCACAGAGCCCGACACGGGGCTCGAACTCATGGACCGTGAGATCATGACCTGAGCCGAAGTCGGACGCTTAACCGACCAAGCCACCCAGGCGCCCCTCCATGCCCATTCTTATGGTATATCTGGGTATTCAAAGATGTGTAAGGCATAGTCTTTCCTCCATTGGAGAGTATGAGGTCAAATCTACAGAGGGGCTGGGAATTAAGGGATTAAAAGGTAAGACCCTTGCTTGAAATAGGCCATAGAAGAACTGTTTCCAGCAGAGAAGGACTGTGCTAGGGTGAATTTCTTTATGCCTTTGCCATAGGGGAAGGGGGAGGTGATCTCATTGTTCTGGACCTTGCAGATGTTTAGAGTAACAACAAGAAAATGGCCCCGAGGCTGTCACAGAATGGAGTGGAGAACTGAACCCAAGCCTCCAAATGACTTGAGTTCTCAGGGACAGCTTTCGCTGCTGGGTAAAGAAAGGAAAAATAGGAAGAGAAACTTTTGAGAGAAGAGGTAGATGAACATCCTTATGGATCAGTCTTGGCTGCTGGTGTACTGTTTGTCTAAGTCTACAAGATGTGTGCACAGCAGTCAGTGGAGCCAAGCATTTGTTTATTCGATAAATAAATCGGAGTGGACCAACTCTGTCTCGTGAAGCTTATATTTTCCTGAAGGGGTACAGGAAATAAATAATAAGGAGGCAAGACACATTCAGAGAGTGGTAATTGCTGCTCTGCACTGAATATTGGAGCCCCCTCAGAATTTACATGTTGATGTCTAATGCCCAAGGTCATGAAATGAGGAGGTGGGGCCTTGAGAGTAGAGCCCTCCTCATGAAGGGGATCAGTGCCTTATAAAAGAGATCCCCGAGAGTCCCCTTGCCTCCTTCCTCCACATGAGGTTACAGAGACAAGATGGCCATTTATGAGCAAGCAGCTCTCATCAGAATGTGAGAAATAAATGTTTGTTGTTGACAAACCACCCAGTTTCAGTGTTTTGTTATAACAGCCCGAGCTAAGACAATGGCTATAAAGAGTTGCTATTCTGTGACAGTGATTCGGAAAGGTTTATTTTAGAGAGGCCAGAAGCTATTTTTTTAATCTTCGATTTAAATAAGGAGATAGCTATACAGCTACACAAGGTCCCAGGGAAGCAATATTCCAGAAAGGACAACAGTTTCTGGAAAGGCCCTAATATTTAGTAATTTTGAGTAACGGAAAGAAGTGGCACTTCCACTGGGGTGAAGTGACAGGGGGAGTAGTATGATGTAGCGGGGCTCAGAGAGTGCAGGGGCTGGCAGTAAAACTCTTGGAAAAGATTCCAAGTCTGGGGGAAAGCTGTCGAAGTATTTTAAGCAAGGGGGTGCCAGAGTTATAAGTGACTTGATTTGAAAAGGAATCTTGTAAACGTTGTGTATAGAAGAAATGGTTATAAAGTGGCAAGCATGGAAATTGAGACACAGGTAGATGGTAAAGCAATTTAGGCAAGGACTGATGGCATCTGGATGAGGGTTATGGCAGTAGTGACGGAGAGAAGTGGACATACTTGGGTGGTGCCACTGACAGCTTGCTTATGCCATACCTTTGTGCATATTAGGAAAAGGCACCATTTGCTCAAGGAAAAACAAATTTTACGTTAGAATGATATTATACAGGGGTGCCTGGGTGGCTCCGTCAGTTAAGCAACTGATTCCTGATTTTGGCACAAGTAATGATCTTGAGGTTCATGGGAGTGAGCCCCACGTTGTGCTCTGTGCTGACAGCGTGAAGCCTGCTTGGGATTCTCTCTTTCCCTCTCTGTCTCTCTCTCTGCCCCTCCTCTGCCTGCACACGCACACTGTCTCTCTCTTTCTCAAAATAAATAAACTTAAAAAAAATAGTATTATTATACATATAGAACCATTTGCGGGGATGCATGGGATCCAGGCTAATTTTAAATGATCCAGGTGGGCATTGGCTCTGGCTGGGGCATACACATACACACTCACAGACTCTATGGATACCAGCCACTTTCTTTTTTTTTTTTTTTTTAATTTTTTAATGTTTATTTTTGAGAGAGAGAGAGAGAAAGAGAGCATGAGTGGGGGAGGGGCAGAGAGAGAGAGGGAGACACAGAATCTGAAGCAGGCTCCAGGCTCTGAGCTGTGAGGAGAGATCCTGATGCGCGCCTCAAACCCTCCAACCGTGAGATCATGACCTGAGACGAAGTCTAACGCTTAACCAACTGAACCACCCAGGTGCCTCCCGGCCACTTTCACACAACATGCACTCGAGCCCCCAAGCAATCAATCATGCAGATCTAGAGTTGTGGGTATGTGTATGTGGATTGGAAGGTGGGATTCAAACTTTGCAGCATCGTATTGGGACCGGGCTTAGCTGCCTGAACATGTATGTTTCCGTGAATTTGTGTGTGTGTGTGTGTGTGTGTGTGTGTGTGTGTGTGTGTGTATGTGTGTGTGTGTACATGGTGCTGTGCACCGATGTGTAATTATGGAGGAGGAAGCTAGGTTTTGGCGCTCTCAGACTTTGACTGACCCCAGAGGAGTGGTATGTGTTACTGTGAGAGCTTACTCAGGGATGGAGTGCTGCTGTGAGCAAATGATTCTTGAGCTGAGATTTGAAAGATAAATAAAGAATAGGTAGCTGTAATGGGTCAAAAGATATGTGGCTCCCCAAAAAGATATGTCCAAGTCTTAACCCCTCGTACCTGTGAATGCAACCTTGTTATGAAAGAGTCTTTGCAGATGTAATCACATTAAGGATCGTGAAACAAGATCATCTTGGGTTAACTGGATGGGCTCTAACCCCAATGAAAATGGACAATATAAGAAGAGGAGAAGGGCTAGAAATAGGAGAAATACAGAAAATGGAGGTGATAGGCCAGGTGAAATAGAAGTGAGAGGCAGAGTTTGGGGTTAGGCAGCCACAAGGTGAAGATAGCCAAGGATGGCCTGGAGCCACCAGAAGTTGGAAGAGGCAGAGAATTCTCTGGAGGCTTCAGAGGGGGCATGGCCCTGCCATCACCTTGATTTTGGACCTCTAGCCTCCAAACTGTGGGATAGTAGGTTTCTTCTGTTGTAAGCCATCATGTTTATGGTAATTTGCTATGTCGGCCCTAAGAAATGAATAGAGGAGGTAAAGGGGATGAGGAGATAATGAGGGTTTGCTAGGCACAGGAAGGAGGTGTAAATAAAAGTTCTGTGGTAGGATTGAGTACTGTGTTGTTCAGAAACAGCGTGGTGAGTATGGTTGGAGCGGATGAAGGTGAAGCCAGCGCAGTAGACAGGAGTAGAGAATTCTCAACTTTGAGGGTTTGTTAAACACACTGGTCTTGATTCTAAGAGCAATGGGAAGCCGTTAAAGTGTTTTCAGTAGGAAATGACAAGATCCAATGGCAACTTTAAGGAAATGATGAGTGAACATAGAGATCTCAAGGCCCCTCACTCCCTACTCTTTCCTTACCACCATTGCTTCCGAGTATAAAGCCACAAGTTTCCTATCACTGCAGCATCTAACACGAAAATCTGCTCGCCAGAATGTCATTCTTTGGATTCACATGGAGAATCAAATGTCAGGATAGTGAAAACTTCAATGAAATTTTAATTTCAGTAACAAATTAGATCTGTTTCTGTTTTTAAGTTACATGATGCTGTGATTTAAGCATTGATCAGACCATGTACGAGAGCGGATTTGAGAGCAAGGATTGGGAGACAAGGGAAAGTGATGAGTCCCTTGAGCAGGAATGGCAGGCACTAAGAGCCCAGTTGTGCAAAATGGGTTGCTGTGGTTGCCTCTGGCTCCCCCTGCCACAGGATCTATTAAAGTGAGGACAATTCAAATGTTAACTTCCTAGAATGTATCATCTCTGGATACTGCCACTGGATTGGAGATTGTCAAGAAGGTGGAGGGACCTTCGCTTCATGCTGGAGATCTATGCATAGTTTTACTAGATTCTCCTCAGGGTTTTAGAATAGCAATATTAAAATTCTCATTTACAGATGAGCAAGTTGGGAATTGTTAAAAAATCATATGGTGTCTACCCGTTATCAGTCTTGGTACTGTGTTTCTTAAATTTCATGTTGTTATACCCACTGCTTAGTTACACCCACTGATGAAAACTTGCTAGAATGACTTTATTATGGACACAGTATGTGCTCAGTTCCTCTAGGATGGGAAGAATGAAGTAGAAGCTTCCAGATTTGTCCAGGAGGGTAAATTAGGAATAAGTTCATATCACTCCTGGCAGAAAGCCCAGCAAATCTCAGGGTAATCAGCACACCCAGCCAATTCCTTTCCATGAACCAGAAATAAAGAGTGTAATTGAATGTTTTGGGTTGTGCGGGTCTCTCATGGTTCTGCACCCCGCCCTCCATCCTGGTTCATGTTTTATGGTACAGTCTCTGTGCTCAATGGCCAGCGGCAGACAAATCAGAGTAGGGAACAGAGTTAAACAGTCAATGCCATAGTTCTTGGACTTTCAAAGTCTTACCTCCAATGAATCGATGTCATTGTTCCCTTTTCTTGAGGACACAGAGAATGAGTTGCTTTTTCCACACCCCTCCTGCCCTTCTATTTTTCCCCCTCCTGCCTTTCTTGAGTGTTTTTTCCTGTCCTAGCTTTAACTGAAGCATGTAAACATAATACGGTTTTGTCAATAAAACATTTAGTCCGAGAAACAATGATGCTGAGTTCCTTTCTTGGCTCCTTCCCTGACACCGAAAGAGGAGGAGAGAAGATACTTTATCTCTTTTTACTAATTAGGATATTGAGAGAAGGAGAGATTTAGTGATGGAATCAGAGTGACAAAATTGTCAGTTACTTACTCATAGATTCAGGAAGATCTTTTTTGTTTCTTTGTTTTTTGTCTTTTCGAAGGCCTCAATTGTTTTTTCAGATGCTGATTTAAAAATAATAATAAAAAATAGGCACCATCATCACAGAGGTGGGGTAGAGAATGAGTCTGAGCGGTGGCAACAGGAACAGTGATTAGTGTTTTCTGTTACCACGGCCACACTTCTTCTGCCAGTCTACTTTTACCATTTTCCTTTATGAGGGAAACAACAGCTCTTAATGGGAAGATAAATCTCTGGAGGCAGACCGCTCTGGGTTGGCATCTCACCTCAGCACCCTCTCTCTACCTTACTCAGAGTGAGATGAACTTTTCTCAGCTCCTTCTTTTATCTGCAGACAATAGGAGCTATCCCATAAGTTTATTTTGAGTATGTGGGAAATAATAGGCACATTTCTGACAATAACCCTACATTTGATCTGGATCTGAATTAGATTAGCTAACTTTGTATGCTGCTTCTAGATCCTTTGAATCTGGTTTGTATTTAGTTTGAGCAAAGAATCTCTGATTTCTTTTTTTTTTTTTAAGTTTATTTATTTATTTTGAGAGAGAGACAGGGAGAGGGGCAGAGAGAGAGGGAGAGGGAGAGAGGGAGAATTCCAAGCAGGATCCATGCTGTCAGCGCAAAGCCTGATGTGAGGCTTGAATTCATGAGCTGTGAGATCAGAACATGAGCCAAAGTCGGATACTTAACCCACTGAGCCACCCAGGTACCCCCAAGAATTTTTTATTTCTATGGCCTTTGTAGGTCTGCCTCTGGTAGGTTTCTATACTGCTCTGGAAGAGATTTCAGAGCTGAGACACAGGACCTTGCTATATTCTTGGGAGCAGGCTAGTGGCTCACAATTCTCACATTTGCTAGTGGAAGCAAATGGGTGGCTACATCTAGGGCTATCTTCTGATATATGAAGACAATCAGGAAAGCCTTTCCATATAGAGGTCATTTGAAAAGCATCCAGTGTGTGTTAGAGAGTCGGGCTCACATTTGCCATTTAGCACATTTCCTGGCCTGGGTAGTAGATCCAAGTCCTGCTCGGGTAGTAAACCAGCATCTCTGCTTCTTCAAAGCTATGCTGTGATCAACAGAGTGGAAAGGCCCACATAACTGCCATTTGGTGACTTGGAGAGTTCTGAGAAGCAGCATTACTTGCATCCTTTGTATTTAGTTACTTGGAGTTGACACTGTCTTCCTGAGGATGCTTAGAGTGTTTCTTCTGCTTTGGCCTTTGAAACTGGTTCATCCAACTTTTTCCCAGGTGTAAGCCAGTCAGCAGTGATTGGAAACTAGAGATCATCAGGCACCTCAGCCCATGATGGAGGCACTGCACATCAGGACCAACCATCAAACAGGCAGCTCTTTTCAGGCTTTCGAAACCTCATGATTGAGAGAAGTAGTGTGGTGAGGCATTGGAAAAATCATTCATTTTAGTGACAATTATCAGTTGTACTGGTTGGTTGAGGAACAACCAAACTACAAGCCAAGTAACTTTTTCAATTTGTAGCTAATTATGTCAGCCTCTAGACAAAGTAATAGGCTATGGTGAGACTGTCTTGAGTTTTTTGTCATCCTATCAATTCAAACTAAACGGTGTAAGTATTAGGAGAATCCTATCACCTTGGCTCACTCTGGCCTCCAGGGCATGGACACAGAAGGATGGAAACCACCAGATATTGAGCCGATCGTGTCTTTGGTGAAAAAGACACATCCGAGTGTTGGGTGCCATGGGAATTAGGAACCCTGCAGCCATGTCAATTTGAGAACAATCTCATTGGATCTTGTAAATAAAACAAGTGCAGAACAAGCCAGTTTCGGGATAGTAGATGCAGAATCTCCTGGGGAGATTCAGTAAGTAGTGCTAGGAATCCAAATAGCAGTTCTCCCTTTGCACTGATAATATATCAGTACCCAGTAGGAGACAAGAGGTTGCCTTTTAATGGGTTCTTCCCTTTACCCAGCTTCTTTCTACATGATCCACAAAATTGACTTCTGCCCTTACCCACATTTTGAGATGACTTGCTTATGGCTCCCCCAAATAAAATACACCTATTTTTCTCATCACTTGTCACAGAAATAAATTATTTAGTCATATTCTCCTCTTGCCTGTAGCTACAAAGATGTGTCATGACGCTTCTTTATTTCTCCAAGGGGATGGTAGAGTTTAAAGGTGAATGAACGAATCTTCCTTAATATAGGTAATAAACTGCTGTTGATCATTGGATTTAGAAATAGGTATAAAAATGCAAGTGTTGCTCTCATGGTCTATCTTGCCTTTATTTATTTATTTATTTATTTATTTATCTATCTTGCATGCAGAGCTCATGCTGGGGTACCTAAGTCCCCATTCACCTGCCCCTTCTTCCAACTGGGAATGTATCCTTCTGGTTCGAATGGAGAAAGTTTCTGAGGTTTTAATTTTATCTTATTTTTCATGGTAAGAATAGTTAACTATAACCTCTATACCTTTACTTGTGCTGATCTACTATTTGAACGGGGTTTCATCGTGTCACTGCATATTTAATGTCATGTCTTCTTAGCTATGTCTCATGTAACCAGCTTCTAATTTCAGCTTCTGCTTAGTTAAAACACTTTGTCAAACTTCCCTATCACATTTTTTTTTTCCTCTCACACATCATTTTATCCTCACTCCTGAAAAATCTGTTAGTGGCAATTCCAATATTGGCAATGTAAGAGTGAAAAAGAAAATTAAAAAGGGAAAACTGAATTTGAATGTCATCATTGCAAGACAGAAACGTTGATTGAACATTCTCAGCAAAAGGGCACATTACATCCCAGATACGTGTGGGCTGTTTAGCAAGAAGTATTACACAAAGGTTAAATAATGTGTCATTCATTAAAAGAAAAGGAATCATTTAAATATTTATTTAAATAGATATTCCTCCAATACTTTTAAGCGTAGTTGATGTATAATTAATGAACTGAGAGCAAGATTCTGGAGCAGAGAAACATAAAGTGTGAGGAACTACTTCCAACTGAGGTTCAATAAAAATGAAAAGAACGTAATCCTTGAGATGACAATGGTCTTTACTTGGAAAATATGATTTCATGTTTAGACAATTTGGGGGAAAAATACCTCCTACATAAAGCACTGTGTGTAGTTATGGAGTAAAATAGCTTCAGACAATGTAGGATATGTAAGTATAGTGTCCCTCCTTATCCACGGGGGATTAGGCCATGGGTAAAGCCCCCTGTGGATGCCTGTAACTATGAACAGTACCACACGCTATGTAGACTATGTTTTTTCCTGTACCAACATACCTAGGATGAAGTTTAACTTATAAATTAGGCAGAGTAAGAGATTAATAATGGCTAATAAAATAGAGCAATTATAACAATGTATGGTAACAAAGTTATGTGAATGTGGTCTTCCTTTCTCACTCAAAATATCTTAGTGTATTGCACTCGCTCTTTTTCCTGTGATAGTGTGAGATAATAAAATGCCCATGTGATGAGTACAAGTGAGGTGAATGATGTAGGCATTGTGACCTAGCGTTAGGCTACTACTGACCTGATGACATATGGGAAGGAGAATCATGTGTTTCCGGACCTGTGGTTGACTTTGGGTAACCATGGACTGGGGGACTATGGTAGCCTCTTTGCACAAAAAGCACATCAGCATTTCCCCTGGGTGGCTCAGTTGGTTAAGTGTCCAACTCTTGATTTCTGCTCAGGTCATTGTCTCGAGGTTCCAGGGATAGAGCCCCAGGTCGGGCTCTGTACTGACAGCATGGAGCCTGCTTGGGATTCTCTCTCTCTCTCCCCCTCCCCACGCATGTGCTCTCTCTCTCTAAATAAACATTAAAATCGGGGTGCCTGCATGGCTCAGTTGGTTGAGCATCTGATGCCAGTTTAGGTCATGATATCATAGGTTATGAGTTTAAGCCCCACATCTGGCTCTGCCCTGGCAATGTGGAGCCTGCTTGGGATTCTCTCTCTCCTCTCTCTCTGACCTCCCCCCACTTGTGCTTTCTCTTTCTTTCAAAATAAATAAATAAAGCTAAAAAAAGGGGGAGTGACCTGGGGGGCTCTGTTGGTTAAGTGTCTGACTCTTGATTTCAGCTCAGGTCATGATCTTGTGGTTTGTGAGTTTGAGCCTTGTGTCAGGATCTGCACTGACAGTGTAACCTGCTTGGGATTCCCTCTTATTCCCTCTCTCTCTGCCTCTCCCTTCCCTCCCTCTCTCAAAATAGATAGATAAATAAATAAGTAAATAAATAAACTTAATAAAAATTTTTATGCATTAAAAAAAAAGGAAATCAGAGGCTTAACCAAACTCGAGTGTCAGAAATGGCCTCTCTGGGGACATCACTTCTGAATTGTGACCTGAAAGATGGGCCAATTTCTGGGAGGAGTAAGCATCACATGTGGATCATGAAAGCCAGTGAGATCATGGAGCACTAGAGGAATCGGTAAATGTTGTTGGAGGAGGGGAGAATTCTTCCTCTACCCTTCCAGATCTTCCTGCTGGACTAAGAATTCAATTTACATAAGACAGATTAACTGGGGTAAAAAACCCAAAGTTTTATTATGTGTGCATGGAGGTCCAGTAACGAAATTGAGACCCAAAGAAATGAAAGAGGCAGGCAGTTTTTATACATTTTAGACAAAGACAATCAATTTGTGAGGAATTTACAGGACAAAGAAACCAGAAATTTTAATTAGTAAGGAATTCTAAGTGCCCTGGGGTAGTAGATTAGTAAAAAAGTAACAAGGTTTATTTCTACAGTTTTCCTGACGTAAAGTCCCTTATCTCTGGTGATGAGGATGTCTTTTACTTCGCAGTACAGGAAAGGTATTTTTTTAGTAAATTTTCTTTTTTAATGTTTATTTATTTTTTAAGAGACAGAGACAGAGACAGAGCAGGGGTGGGGCAGAGAGAGAGGGAGACACAGAATCCCAAGCAGTCTGTAGGCTCTGAGTTGTCAGCACAGAGCCTGACATGGGGCTCGGACTCACAAGCCATGAGATCATGACCTGAGCCGAAGGTGGACGCTTAACCAACTGAGCCACCCAGGTGCCCCCAGGGAAGGTATTTTTAATACAGGAGCTTTGTCTCTTGCTTTCAGGGGGACAGAGGAGGATCTGTGGGTCCTTACACTGGCTATTTCCCAAATAGCTTCAATTCAAAATAATCAATATGCCATTGTGGGACATTTTGGGGCAGGTTGCCATGAGCTCCTACAAAGTCTAAAGGCTGAGTTTAAAAAGCAAGAAGGAAATTGGGGAGAAGTGGGCTAAGTGTAGACAGGAGCCACCTAGGTGTCATTTCGTAGAAGGAAATGAATGGAACGAGTTGTAGGTCTTTTCCTAATTGATTCTGAAACTCATAATTTGGGAATTTGCCAAAAGACGTGTATTCACAGCAAAGTTTTTATACAAATATAGTTTCTTATGTCCAATGAAGTACTATGCTTTGATATTTTAGCCTTATCATTTGAGAACCATTGCTTTGGGGATTTATCGATTCACTTCCATTACCACACACTTGGCAGATATAAAGATAAGTAAGATAGTCACTGCCTTCAAGAGATGATGGTGTAGTGTGGTGATGTAGGGCGTAGACTAGTAGATAAAGATGGGCTATGAACCTGTAGACTAAGATGGGATGGTGAGAAAAGTAAGACAATATTAGATTACCAATATCATCAAAACATACGGTAAAACACAAACAGCACTACAGACAGCTGCCCTGAATCTCTCGCAGCAGTAGGAAACGTCTGGTGTCACAATTGTTTATTCTGGGGGTATCTCCTGATTTGGGGGGGGCACGGTAGGGGATGTGGGATTGGGGAAGTGACCAATGAAAGCAACTCCACATTAACAGGTCACTTTACACAAGCCCAGGGGGCCAGTCACCCTATAATCTACGTAAAAAGGCATGTGTGGTGACTCTCAGAGAATGTGAAAGAGTCCCAGGAGTTTGTAGGACAACTCCCATGACTCTCTTCCTTTCAGGACACTCTTCAATACCTCGTCATCAGCCATCATACCTTGGCCACGTTAAATAGTGAAGCATATATTTATAGTGTCTCAGCATTATCAGTTAGGGAGACTAATCTTCACATTGACCTCTCAGGGTCCAGATTTCTGTATAGTGCTCTAAGTTTGGCCTCTTCCCTCTCAAAGTTGGTCATTTTCAGGAAGCAGAGCTTTTCTGTTTAGCTGGGGACACACACACTCCACACACACACGCACACATGCTCTTTCCTGTACTTTCTTTTCTCACATCAAGTCTTACCTACCTTTACAGAATAACATGTTCTCTTGGTTTACTGAGACTTTCTTCAGTTGGCGCACTTTTCACTCCCCCAACATACAAAATCTTCTACCCCTTGGTGGGCTTTTTTCCAGTCTTTCTCTCCCAGATCGCAAACAAATATTCACAGCTACATTTTAAAACATGAATTATATATAATACTAACAAATGGGCTTTGTTTACAGCCAAGAGAAGTACACTATTCAATGGAAAGAAGAATATTAATAATACTTCCCTGTTGGTGCTGGCCCACAGAAACAGAGCTTGACCTCACTTTATGAAATTGCCTACCAGTCAGAATTTATGAACTTCATTACATTTTTTTCAACCACCGTGGTCTTAATTATTTGTCTTGAGACTCTTCAGAATTTGTGTCTTTTATTAAAATCTCCCCACATAACCAGGGGCTGTGTGGAGTAGGTTTAGGCCTCTGAGGATGGAATACGGGAGTGGGGCTTTGGGTGGGGGAACCAACCAGGACTACTGTCCCAGTCCAGGCGGGATGCTGCGGGAACCGGAACCCGGGGCAAGGCAGTGAGGATGGAGAGAAGACACACAATAGAAAAAAAATATTGGAGAGGTAAGAAGGGAAAGGAACTTGGGTCAATGCTTTGCACTTAGGCGAATCAAAGGTGAATTCACATAAACATAAATGAGGTACCCAGAGAGAAGAATTTAAAGACTGGATGGAGAAGAAAGAGCGCCAGCCTTCTCAAGTTATTTGAGTTGCTAGTAAGAAACCACACTTTGAGGGCCGAGCAGAGACGGAAGCCTGCCCGAGCTGCTTTGTCTCTCACTTTTCTCTCCTTTCGTATCTCCCTCCTTCACTTAAAAAAAATTTTTTTTAATGTTTATTTAAAGACAGAGAGAGAGAGAGAGAAAGAGACAGAGCATGAGTGGGGGAGGGGCAGAGAGATCAGGAGATACAGAATCCCAAGCAGGCTCCATGGCTCTGAGCTGTCAGCACAGAGCCTAATGTGGGGCTTGAACCCACGTTCAAGTGGGTGAAATCATGACCTGAGCGAAAGTCAGACGCTTAACCAACTGAGCCACCCAGGCACCCCCTGAATTTTTTAAATGTGTGTTTATCATTTTGAGAGAGAGTGCATGTGAGCAGAAGGGACACCGACTGAGCCACCCAGACACTCCTCCCTCCTTCACTTTCTTTTCTGCAGAGTCCTCCGAAAGGGAGTGAGGCTGTGGCTGGTCTGGCTTTTATTCCAGAGAGTGCCTTTGCGAGGACCAGCTGCAAGCTGCATCCATTTGGTTTGCCAGTTGGTCTGGCATGCAATGAAATATTGAGGATTGGAGCTCAGGAGAAAAGTCAGAACTCTCGACAGCTATTTGGAAGTCCTCTACTTGGGGATGAGCATTGAAGGGATGAGAGCAAATACATTTTCCTGGGAAACAGACAGAGGAGAAGAAGGCTAAATAGAGAACTCCGGGGCCAGACACAGGAAGGAAGAGCAGGGGTGAGGTCAGGGAAGAAGCAATTCTAGGAAAAAACAAAGAGGAAGAGCAGTGCCAGGGAGGAGAGGTTTAGGGGGAAAGATGCTGATCAGCAATGTGATGTTGCGGAAAGAGAATATAACCGATGCGGTGGTGGAGTTGGGAACCAAGGGAAGAGCTGTGTGAGCGGAACATCTGGCTGCAGGCTGTAGGCTGTAAAGAATGGGCAGGTGTTGCAGACAGTAAATGAAGAAGAATCGAAGGCAGAAACAGTGGCTTAAGGAATTAATAAGAAAAGTGTTAAGTTTTATTTTTTATTTATTTATTTTTTTAACGTTTATTTATTTTTGAGACAGAGAGAGACAGAGCACGAACGGGGGAGGGTCACAGAGAGAGGGAGACACAGAATCTGAAACAGGCTCCAGGCTCTGAGCTGTCAGCACAGAGCCCGACGCGGGGCTCAAACCCACGGACTGTGAGATCATGACCTGAGCCGAAGTCGGACGCTTAACCGACCGAGCCACCCAGGCGCCCTGAAAAGTGTTAAGTTTTAAATGCATAGGTACTTTACCAAATGCTCCCTGGCAAAGTGGAAATAGCCAATAGAAAGGAAGGGTTTGAATATATACTGGAGAGTGAAAAGTGGACCACACACACGCGCGTACGCACACACACACACACACACACACACACACATTCACACACGTCCTCCTATACAATATCTAGACAAAAATGTCTTCCCCAGGTGTCTGAGGGATGTGGCCCCTCACGGGAGTGATGGCTTGATGAACGGAAAAATGAGGGCTCCATGTTAGCCCCTACATGCAACTTGCAGCCTATACAAAGGCACATGACAAAACTCTCTCTGTATACATCTTGCTGTATGCACACTTAGGAAAAGCTATTCACATACACTCCACTTGGTTTGTCCTCCGTGCTCAGCCACAGTCTTTACTCTCCTCAGGACACATGCTTGTTCTTACTTACAGCCAGGAAATCAGTTAGTCAATGTCCAAGGCCGAGCTCCCTCCAAATGCTGCCTCCCCAGGGTCCACAGAGGCGTCCATGTAGAAAAGTCCCTAGCTGAAGCGTGTGGCAGCCAGTGATCACATTATTAAGGACACTCGTCCCCAGTCAGCTCCTTGATTGCACTGCTCAGTGGGACTTAGTTATAATATTTTGGGGTTGGTTATGTTTTGAAGACTAAACACATTTCCCCCCCCCTCAATTTGAGTAGTTAAATTATAGTTAGAAACATACAGTTTAATCACAGTATGCCAGGAACAGGAATAATTGGTACTTTTTCTTCTTTCCTACTTGGAAATGAACAAAAAAAAGAGTAAAGTTGGTTACGGATATTATTTAATTTCCTTGGGAGGACACAAACCATCAGAATTTTAGCGTTGGTGCCTTCTTAACTTTTTGTGAAAACGTCGCAGGTATATTTTTAGTAATTTCTTCAGGGATTTTAAAGAAGAAATTTTCTACTTTAATATATGTAGATGACAATGATCTGGATAAGAATCCACAGGGGAATTTAGCAAAGATTCTGTCAATGAACAAAAGAGGCAGGAGGGAGCCCTCTATCTCCCAGGCTCCAGATAAGAAGGCCACTTTCCTGAGCCCCCACCCCACCCCCAACCGTTTGTCTTTGTGTCGTTGTTTGCAAGAGTAAAGAGCCTCCTATACTGTGAACCATACTGCTTGGATTACATTTCTCCCTTCTCGTCTTACAACAGCATTTGCTTTGAAAGCGTGATCACCTCCTTCTGTCCCCTATCCCTGTTTATTTCAGTCACTACAAAAAGCTGAGAACCTCACATCATGCCTCATTCTCCTAATTCTAATTCCCTTTGTCCCCAACCCCTGCGAGACCTGTCTTCTTCATCACATTCAAGTACCACATCGAGTTAATTTGTTTGTCTTTTCCCCCCAGTGAGAGTGTAGCTCACTGTCATGTCCCAGTGTTATGGAAAAGTGATAGACACACTGTAAGCACTCCATAAATATTGGTTGAGTGATGGATGGGGAAAAAAAAAAAGGGGAAATGAAAATTTGAATTTGACACAGGCTTGGATGTGGTCTATGAGAGTCCAAGCACAGGGTCCAAGATAGTGGGTCTGAGATGTCTCTAGGGTCCCATTCAATGGTTGGTATCAGGAGGGGCAGGTGAAAGATAACAGGCACAAGGACTAGGTGGTCTCTTCAGGTAGAAGTTAATTCATATAATGAGATGCCATCTTATTGATTTGCTACAGGCTTCTGCTTGTATTGCTTAAAAAAATAAAAAATCTTCAAAGCTCTTGAGTAGCAGTTACTATTTACATGATGGTTTGCCGACACGAAGGCAGAATTTATGAGTGCCTTTTCCAGGTCAACATTTGCCTTCACAGAGGCTGAAGTAGTTTAAACAAAATGCAAAAGTAGTAGAAGATCCCAGCACATAATTAGTGCTCAACTAATGTTTGTAAGTTGAGCAGAAGTATTCAGACCTGGGCGAAATTCGAAGTAGGCAGAGTCTATTTTATACTTAACTTTGTGGGGCTGTTTCTATGCCTCTGTGTTCTACCCATCCTGAAAGGTCCTTTCGAAGACCACCTAAATTCCTCTTTTCCTGCTCTCCTCACAGAAATAATTGCGTGACTTTTGGACTTTGTTGCTGCAGAACCGTGCTTTTCCTTATGAAGAGTTAGTGATACTGGCTTAATCAGCCAAAAGAATTCTCGCAAATTCCTTGTTTAATAGACCATAGCGCCCAAGAACTTAACAATGCCTAAAACAAGTTAAAATGATCAAGTTTTTTTTAAAGGTCCCTAAGGAATGACGCTGGTATCAGAAATGTCAGGCAGTGTGGCAGGAGAATGATGTAGGTATTTGAGAGCGACTGGACTTTTTGGGTTAAGAATTTAAAACCTAACTGAGAGAGTAGAAAGATTGTATAGATCCAAAGGCCGTTTATTTATTTATTTACTTATTTATTTATTATTATTTTTTTTTAACTTTTTTTTAAATTTATTTTTGAGACAGACAGAGCATGAACGGGGGAGGGGCAGAGAGAGAGGGAGACACAGAATCTGAAGCAGGCTCCAGGAACTGACGGACCGCGAGATCGTGACCTGAGCTGAAGTCCGACGCTCAACGGACTGAGCCACCCAGGTGCCCCAAAGGCCGTTTTTTTAAAGTGGGGGGTTACATAATCCTTTCAGTTCCAGTAAGAGATTTGAATAGAACATTTAGACATCCTTGAATGCATGCATACAGTATGATTTTCATATTTTCTTTCTTAATAGGAGAAATTTTAGGTTTTAATGTCAGATCTCCTCAGATTTCTACCTGTCAGGAGTAAATTGAGCATGTGTTAGACTTCCTAAGATAAATGTTTTGTGATTTTTCTGTTGCTAAAAGGATCAATGCATGGAAGACACCGTAAGATAGATAGCCAAGTGAGAATGTCAGTTTAGATCTAATTTTCCATTGTTTTTGTTTTGGAGATGGTAGAGTGAATATCAACATTTAGGGAAGTTTATGGGAATTCACAATCTGCCCCTGGAGCATGAAGGGACCATGGCACAAAAATTATATATTAGAATACTTCAGTTACACCCCCCTCTGTGCAGTAGCTGGATAACGAAGTGCAAATATATTTTATTTCATGTTGCTGCAAAATAAATCAGTAAGGTATTTTTAAATCAAAATTTATTTTACTAATGTGTCATTTTATATTGTTTCTGATTCCCTCTATATTCTAAATTCAAAAGGTATCTCATCTGTCAAAATTTCCTAGGTGACAATTATGGTTCATAAATGAAAAAAAAAACTGAAAGGGAAAAGACTGTGGGTCAAGTGGAGACAGTGTAGACAGAAAATGAGAGAATAAACCATTTTGAGTAACTTTTACGTTCAGGTACATTCTCATATATTCTTTGAATCTTCACAATAGGATTGTGAGGGAGGTTCAGTTAGAACCAGGGCTTTGATTAGAATCTGGGGTTTCCTACACCATGTTCTGGAAGTAATGTCATTTTTTAAAGTGGCAACCTCCCTTACTTTTCCTTTTCCTTCCTCTCAATCAGCTCATTACACGATGGTTTACAAGAATATAGCTGGACTCTGGGGAACTTAGAATTTCCTCTGTACAAAGAAAAATTCTTATTAATTGGTTTAAGTTTGTTTATTTAATTTTGAGAGAGAGGGCAAGTGGGGCAGAGGAAGAGAGAAAGAGAGAATGGGAGAGGGGGTGGAGAGGGGCAGAGAGAGAGTGAGAATCTTAAGCAGGCTCCACACTGTCATTGCCCGATGCAGGGCTCAAACTCATGAACCATAAGATCATGACCTCAGCTGAAACCAAGAGTTGGGCACTTAACTGACTGAGCCACCCCAGGACCCCCAAAAATACTTATTTTAAAAGTGATGATAATTTTTTTTTTAATTTTTTTTCAACGTTTTTTATTTATTTTTGGGACAGAGAGAGACAGAGCATGAACAGGGGAGGGGCAGAGAGAGAGGGAGACACAGAATAGGAAACAGGCTCCAGGCTCTGAGCCATCAGCCCAGAGCCTGACGCGGGGCTCGAACTCACGGACCGCGAGATCGTGACCTGGCTGAAGTCGGACGCTTAACCGACTGTGCCACCCAGGCGCCCCTAAAAGTGATGATAATTTTTAAAATAACCTATATCTTCCAATTCTTGTAAAAACATTTTTAACAGAGAAAACATCTACTCCATCCAGAAATCCCTATGACAGCTATAAAAATTAAGACTTGAAGTTTGTAAGTTTCCCAAACTCTGATCATTTTCACTAAAAACTTGCCACTGGAGGAAAGATAGCAAGTTACAGCTAAAAGTCTCTATTTATCCTATGTCTTTAACTTAATTTTAAAATTTTAACAGTGCAAAAATAATGGAAATGTGAATGAAATCGGTGGGGATATTGGTACTCATGTATTATATAGTTCATTATTTTGTAGTACAAGTAGGCAATGAAGACCTTGAACAGACATTTGACATAATTTTAGCTAATATTCCCAGGGGTTTGTCTAAATTGGTGGGCAACAAATATTCAAGATGAAAATTGCCATTTTGTTGAACAATCCCCTTCTGTTATACGTAACGTTGTAATGTAAAGCAAATGATGCCGACATCCCTACTAAATTTAGGGTTATAATTTGTCAGTTTGAATAAGGGTATTTGTTTTCAACTTTGAGTCTAAATTAGTGATTCTTAGATAACTTCCTGGAATTCTTATTTATTTATTTATTTAAGTGTTTATTTATTTATTTTGAGAGAGAGCATGAGCAGGCTCTGCATGGTCAGTGCAGAGCCCGATGTGGGGATCGAACTCATGAACTTGTGAGACCATGACCTGAGCTGAAGGAAACCAAGAGTCAGATGCTTCACTGACTGAGCCACCCACCCAGGCACCCCTGGAATTCCAATTTAGTTGTTACTTAAAAAAAAAAAAAAATCTTTCCAGGTGATTCTGATGTGAAGTCAAGTTCAGAGGAAGAGTGGCAAGATGGCATGCAGGATGATGTGTTAAGGGGTAAAGTGAACTCAGGATGAAGGTAGCTAAGGAAAGGAGACCAGACCGGAGAAACTGGGACACCTCCCAGGAGAAGTAAAGAACAAGTAAAGAGAAGAGGAATTACCAGCAAGAAGAGCATGAACAGCTGTGGGAATGAATACATCATGGACACTTAAAAGGAAATGAAAAGGCTAATTTTCGAAGACTCATTTTGAAAAGTAGAAGGAAATATTGTAGAAAAGGGAAGTTGCATTTCACCATACCTGACACATCGTAGGTGCTCAAAAGTTATTTGGTAATTGAATAAATGGGTGGACCAGATTATGGAGGGATTTAAGAGCCAAACAAAATAATTTGTATTTCTTATTCACCACATATTTCCAGTGGCTAACATATATTAGAAACTCCATAAGTGACTCCTTAATTTTTGATTGATCAGTGTGCCTTGCACATAGTATCCACTGATTAAATGGTTGATATTATTATTCAAATTATGATTATCATAAGTTGGACACCTTTATTTTTCAGATGGAAAAATTCAATGATTTGTTTATATTATGAGATAGTTTCTATCTTAGTCTGATGGAGTAGTTCGGAGAAATCATACTTGTTTTTTTTTCTTAAAGTTTATTTATTTTGAAAGAGAGAGAGAGAGTGAGAGCATGTGTGCATTACTGAGAGAGAGACAGAGAGAGAGGTAGAGTGCAGAGCCTGAGGTGGGGCTCGATCCCACCACTGACCATGAGATCATGACCTGAGCTGAAATCAAGAGTTGGCTGCTTAACCGACTGAGCCACGCAGGCATCCCGAAACCATATTGTTTAAAGACATTCTATCATGTTCCAAGGAGACATTTTATGGAAACAGCATTACATCACCAGGTGTAGAATTAGAGCTCCTACAGTAAAATCCTCCCATGGAATGTGAAAACAATGAAACTGTTCATGTAAGAATTCAGTTAAGAATACCTACTATGGAGCTCCTAACTGAACAAAGCATGAAAACGTTCTAATTGAAGAAGCAGAAAATAAGCAAAAATGTGCAGCGGCATAGAATATGGTAACTGGTAAAGAGAAGAAAAGAGCATAGAAGGGGAGTGTAGGGGGGAGCAGTGGGAAATTCCAGTGTCAGTAATGGTGGTCAAGAAAAGTCTTACTGAGAAGGGGAACATTTGATTGAAGACCCCGAAAGGGGGAGGAAGCCAGCCATGGAGATGAGGCTATCTGGTAAAGTATATCTAAAGCAGAAGGAAAGGCATGTGCAAAGGCCCTGAAGCAACAGCAAGGAGGCCAGCTTACCTTGAGGAGGAAAGGAATGATAGGATATCAATATAGGGCTTCCTAGGTTACAGAAAAGACTGGCTTTTACCTTGCGTGATATGGGAAGCCACCCTGGTTATGAACCATTTTTTGCTCCTGATTTGGTCATGGTTCCTGGCAGCCACATACCTCTCCATGAAGCTGTCCACAATTTTATTAACTAGAATTTATTGGTCCCTCGTGGGTTCTCTTAGTACTTCTTTCTATTGGATTACCGCACTCCCTTTATTTTTGATAAAAAGAGGTACAGTTTTCCTTCTCCTTTCCCTGGGTTACAAATATCTTGAGGGTACCTTGTTCATATTTATGTGTCCAGAGACATCCAAGGTAAACTCTGTATATAGTAGATATTTACCAAATATTTTATATAACTTTGTATCTTTATATAGTCCTTATATAGCTTTTTGACTTTGTATGTGGTGAATCTGATTGTATAATACCACACAAGTGCAGAACAAGTGATATTGGCTATGACTGAATCAAATCTGATTATGACTGAATCAAATTTGTGCATTGTTTATTTGAAAAAAATTGCCTGTATTAATGTGTGGCATTTTTTGAGCAATAAATTGATGTGCCATGCCATTGATGGCCAAAAACATTTAACGATATTGCAGTCTGAGTTACATCCGTAGTCATTTGAAACAACCTTGCAATTCCTTTGGAATTCATTCTGTGAACCATAGTGCTGGAATTAGTCTTAGGAGTGTGATTTGAGGGTATTGAAAGGCCCCTGCTTGCCCTAAAATATTTCCACTATAAAGACTGCCTCCTCCCTACCCTTACCCAGATCCTTTATCCTTCAGTCTGCACCTCTGGAGCAATTTTATTCTCATTTAGCAAAGGAAAGGGCATTTGCTCTTAGAAAGCTTTTATAGAATGCATGCTGATGCTAAGAAGTTGGAATCACTCTGAGCACAGCCTGGTGAAGACCTTGTTAAAAATTATGCTGTACTTGCACCTCTCTTAACCAGCTCAAGACAGAACCAGTGTTTTATCTATCATCTATCTATCTATCTATCTATCTATCAATCATCTATCAGAGGGCCTCTAATTTTACAGGCTACTAATGACATAGTGATCAGCCTCTTCTGCACGATCATCTATTGGATACAACAATTCAATCAGCTTTGATAATTTGGAATAACAAGACTTTGCCAAAGGACTGGCTCTTCTGATTTGAAAGTAAATGTCTTAACCTCCCTGGCCATGACATTTATTTTCCATAAACGGTGCTGGCTTTGCATTCACATTCTTTCAGCAGCGGGAGACCATTATCCTGTGAGAATGTTCTCTCCCCTTTCACATTATCTCTTAATTATTGCCCTCTTTTCAACAGACAATGCCTTTAGGAATTTTCATGTAATTTCCCCCCTCCGTACCTCCTCGGACTTGTACCGCCACAGGAGGGGATTTGGGTATTAACCCCAGAAAGTCCAGAATAATGAATCTCGTAGACAGTTGGCTCAGTATCCAAGGAATCCTTTGAGAGGGGCTGAGATGCCGTGAGCAACGTGCAAGGAAAATGCTTGGGAACTGAGACATTTGCATGGAAGCCTTCGAGGACAAGGAGGGGATGACAAATGCAAATCTCAAGGCTGGCCCAGACGGGGTGGAAGATTTAGTTTTTCCCACATGCTAGTCTCTCAAGACCATCCCTTTTATTTATTTATTTTGAAGAAAAGGTTTAATCTCTCCCACTAACAAAAATAGCCTTCGCTAATGTAAATCCCATTTCTGTTGTTTTGTGGAGTCTGGAGCCAGCCAGATTAAAACAATAGTTGCAAAAACCCTGAGAACACCCCCCCCCCCCACCATGCATCTTAATGACTGTTTGTTAACTTCAAAACTGACCATTTAAATGCTAACCCCATTAAGCAAGTAATCTGAAACAGAAGCCCCCAGCTTGAATCAGTAGCGTTTAATTGTCTACCATTTTCTATTGTTACTTTACAATGCAGGGTAAAGTCTTTATATAAATATATAAATATAAATATAAACACACAGACACATGTTTGTAAAAATGCACTTTAGGACCCAAGTTTAGTCCTGGCATAAATGCTTCTCTTGCATTATTTATGAATCCATGGGAACCTAGGTTAAGGTTACCATTTTCTGCCAAGGCAGAAGTATGTGCAAAATCTATTAAGAAGATTCCTCCCCCCTCCCCCTTTCATGCATTTGGATGTTATCTGAAGGGATCTACAGGATTCTGTTGAATTTGTCAATATTTATTGATTACAATTGTGATGTCATGCAACAGGGAACACTGAGCTCGGATTGCACACATATCTGGCAGTGAAAGAGTGGAGCTGAAGTTTTTTTTTTTTTTTTTTCTTTTCGTTTCTTTGAAAATACAGGGAAAAAAAATAAATTCCTGGTGCTTTTTTCAACATAATATAAAGGTCACTGACAATAGCCCACCTATAGATGCTGATGTGTGACATTTAAACTGAATACAAGGAAAGCATGATAAGCATTAAAAAGAACTAGTTGCTTTCAAGATAATGCTGTTTACCAAATGATTTCACTTTGGGAAAAAATATAATGTACCATTTCATTTTATTTCTCAGATATTTCTTGAAAAACATACATATATAGAGTCTTTGAGAATGTGAATAAAGATTAAAGTGACTAGGACTTTATCCACTGATTCATAAGTAATGTTTTACAAATGTGGCCTGCACTGTCCAAACTGGCCCCCGGGGAAATATTTTTGGGTGATATTTTCAGTTGTTAAGTTTTGGTGCAAAATATCGAGGTGTTTGTAGAGTTACAGGTACATGTTGCCAAAACTAACAGTTGTAAGGAAAAGAAGTCATTTAGAAAATGGTTCTATTTTTGCACATATATCGGACACAACCAGCTGGACTGGTTGGCTTTCTCCCTGTGAAATTGAATTAACTGAATTAATGAAACTAACCTGTTGTAGCATTACACCAGAGTGGAATCTAAGGGCAGGTGAGGGGTTTGTAAGGGTCTGCCTAGCAGAAAGAACACGGTAGAACCTGATGAGGGAGTGTGGGGCCAGCTGAGGGCAAGGTACAGGCTAACAGCACTTCCCCTCCCTCCCCCACAGGTGGGATATGTGTGATAACACTTGGACACCGATGGCTACCCAAGAACAAAGGAAAGGGGTTTAAGTGCTTGCCATGGCCATGTGGGAAACTAAGGCAAACGAAAAATTAAATTCCCATACTGCCTACAGCCCACTGACAAGTCCTTGATAGGCAGAGTGACCTCCCTCTAGGAGCTCAACTGCCTTCATGATGACACGTTGCTAGTAGCAAAAGGGAATCTTGGCTTAACATTATCCTGACCCCCAGGAACCTGTCAGTCTACCTTAACATATAAAAATTCCTTTGGAAACTCCCTTAATCTCAACTCCCCTAAAATATATGCTGGCAATCATACTCCAAGCTTATGGCCCCCGATATACATCGGAAGGGTCTCATGACTGAGGTTTTACTAAATGGTAATAAATGGCATTTTCCTAACAGCAGCTCTCCCCTCAAGACCCTGGAAACCTTGCTTCCAAAATACCTTAGAGACTTTATCCCTATCCCTCTCCCAACTTGAAGGTATATAATGAATTACCCGTCACAACTCCAGTGCAGCTCTTTCTGCCCACAGTTCCTGTCCCCGTGCTTTAATGAAATCACCTTTTTGGGATGCCTGGGTGGCTCAGGTCATGATGTCACCATTCATGAGTTCGAGCCCTGCATTGGGCTCTGTGCTGACAGCTCAGAGCCTGGAGCCTGCTTCAGATTACGTCTCCTCTCTCTGCCTGTCCCCAGCTCATGCTCTCTCTCTCAAAAATAAACATTAAATTTTTTTTTTAAATAAAATCACTGCACCAAAGACGTCTTCAAGAATTCTTTCTTGGCTATCAACTCTGAACCCCACCATCACCCACATACCCCATCATAACATCGACCCCCATCTGAACTTTTAAGAAAAAGGCTGAGACAAGGCAGGTTCCTAGAGTCTGAGGGGTGAGCGAAAGAGAAAGGAAGAGGAAAAGGCGCAGGAGCCCCTCTCTGGATGAGGATCTACTCTAGGTCCAGAGGTGGTATTGGGAGCAGGTTCTTGGCCAGCTGAAGCACTTGTTCTCCACGCTGGCTGCCCCGCCCTAAGCGCCTTCTAACCGTGAACTACCCGGGCCACACCTGAAACTAATCAGTAATCCTCATGGCTCTCGCTGGGCCGCAGGCCTTGCCTGTTGCTCAGACCCCCTAGGGGATTCCCACCTCGGGGTGGGTTGCTTTATAAGGGGGAGGGTAAAGCGAAAGCAAGCTTGCTGCCTTTCCGGTTCTTCAGGGACCCGGCTCGGGAAGAAAGGGTAGACCCCTTCGCTGGTGCTGGTGTAACTGCGAATTGTCCTCACCCCTGTGGGGAAGGTGAGTGCTGGCGTCATGGAAGCGGGGAGAGTGGGGGTCGGGAAGGAGTGTGGGGCAGGTGGGGGTAGCTTGCGTCACCGGGTCAGTGGAGGACTGGGAGTGGGTCCCTGGCATGGCAGGTGTGAGAGCCGCGCCCCGGGTAGGGCGAGAAGCACACCAGCATCCGTCTGTCCTGTCTCAGTGGCCGTGTATGCTGGGAATTGTCTCCTGAGCGCAAGTAATACACACATCCTTTCTAAAAAACGTTTTCTTTCAATGTTTATTTCTGAGAGTGAGCTAATATAAGAGGGGGAAGGGCAGAGAAAGAGGGGGACCGAGCGTCTGAAGCAGGCCCTAAACTGAGAGCGAAGAGCCAGATTTGGGGCTCAAACTCCCAAACTGTGAGGTCATGACTTGAGCCAAGCAGAATGGTACTAAGAGGCTTAACCCCCTGAGCCACCTAGGCACCCAGCAAGCTAATCCCTTTCAAGTACCGAGCTGAAAGCCAATCATGATTTTATGTTTGTAATGTGGCATTGTGACCTCAATTGATATAACACTATAACCAGGTTGCGTTTTTGCTATAGGTTTCAGCTAAATTAAGCCCCAGCCTATTGATTAAAGTAAAATATCACGACAAAGTAATCTGGGGTTTGGGGGGGAGGGGATTCAGCCAGCACACCAAACATTACTAGCGAATAAAGTAAAGCATTTATTGAGTGCCTACTGCTAGCAGAGGGTAACACAGTAGTTTTTAATGTATTTTCACTTAATCTTTACGATACTGTAAGACTTTACCCATTTTGTAGATAAAACCTTTGAGCTTAGAAATTACATTAAATGACTGGTCAACTGGGTAAACCTGAAGTCAATAAGGCAATATTAAGACAATTGGTTTATAGGTTAACTGGGAGGAGGCTATTGATAGTAAACCATGGGGTTTCAATTTTGCTTTCAGTATTCAACCCAAAGTGTTAACAATATTTAGTATGTTTGAAGACCGACTTAGGTTGGAAAATGGACCTAAGTTAGCTGAAATCACAAAACGTTTGCCTAAACATACACTAAAGATAAGTAACCATTTCAAAAAGAGTTGTGGGAAACCTAAAAATAACCACCCTTCTTAAAAAAAAAAACAAAAAAAACCATGATACTGAGTTCAACTTGTGGCTGTCAAAGAAAATAGTGGCATTTTAGGCATCTTGGTACATATAAACATTGGTTAATACATGCAAAGCACTTTGCAGTGACCAGCCCTAAAGTAAGTGCTAAATGATTATCAGCTGTTGAGTCTGATCTTCACTAGGGAAAGTCCTTGTGTTGAATGGGAGACACCTGTCTCTGCCACGTGTCATTTACCACACACGGGCTTTACACGAGTCTCCTCTTCTAATGATCACCTGGTGGTGAGGGACTATTAGTACCATTCTACAGGTGAGAAAACAGCCAGAGCTATTAAAGAACTTTCACCAGGTTATTCAGCTAATGTGTTGTGGAGTTGGGTTCTAAACCTGGGCTTTCGGACTCCAGGAGCTGGTCCTTAAGGTCCTATGACTCGAATCATTTTACATGTTCAGATTCCAGGATTTTGATTTTTTAATTCCATATTTTAATCAAATATATAGCTTCTATCTCCTTGTATACGTGCCTACTTATGCTATGAATTAGCATGTAATAAGAACCTGCTTATGTTGTAATTTTGGTGAGTAGGGCCATTGTGGACTAAAAGACTTAGCTTACAAACATTAATAAAGGTAAGTTTTTACCAGTAATACTTGGTAGTTTCACATTATTGTTCACATTTCACTGTGGGGGATCCCTTTGCCTTTTCCTGTTCAGAAATCTTCCTATACCTCATCACCTACCCATGACCTTTTTATGATAACTGCTTCTATTGGATATATCACCCATTTGCTCTTGTCCTGTTAGAATTTCAGAAATCTTAATAACTTCCTAATGAAAGTCTATTGGTAACCCTGAGACTCTCCTTAATTTACTGAATCTTCCCTTCTGTAGCTGTCCCAGGAGCTGTTGTAGGCATGGAGTATATGGCCTTGAACATGAGGCACCAATCCTGCCCTTGAACTGCTCAAATTCTCTTCCTGCCTTCACCACTTTAGACCTCTGCTGTTCTCAGACCACAACTAGTGTTGTGGAAAACTGTTTTTGGTAACAATTTTTTCTACTAGTGGATACACCTGTGTAATCTTACCTATTAGGGAGATCTTGGTCTCTTCTGGCTTAAAACTTTCTCTTTAAATTTGGTCTCATTTGGAAATCTTTCATCTTTGGAAGACTTAAATGGAGTCAAGTTTGGATTATCCTTTTTATCCTTCTACCGGGATACTTCGAGCTTTGCAAATAGCCACTTGGATCCAACCTGCTTTGGGGGGAACAGGAACGAAGACACCAGGTATGAGGAGTGAATTACCAGGGGCAAGAAATCTTAGATTGAAGGAGGTTATATATTCAGCCTAAGTGGAATTGAAGTCCCCACCGTGATACTGTGTATATTTTTCTGAACTTTGTCCTTTTGTTGCCAAACCTTCCTAGTGTTCTTTGTAACCTGTAGTTGTGCAGAAATCCATGCTGATTGTAGAGGGGAGAACACCATGAAAGGACACTCCTGAAACTTCATGCTCTGAATTATTAGAGGGATGGCATTCCATAACCACCTGAACAGACATGAGTCACTGGTATGACAAAATGTCATATGCTAATAAAATTTAAACTTCTAAATTTAATAACAGAAGATAGAAACTTTAATAATTTACTATATAATAAAACGAATAGATTTCTAATTGTCCTTTTCAAGCCCTTATGCAAACTTTCTGTGACTGGAGTCTGATTTGAGAGCAGCCCTTTACATTTGACACCTGTAAGAAAAGGCAGGAGCAGCAGATCAAATTTTTATTAAGGATAAAGGATAATGTATTTTGAAATACAGTAAAACCTTGGTTTGCAAGCCTAACTTGTCCCAGAAACATGCTTGTAATCTAAAGCACTTGTATATCAAAGCGAATGTCCCCATGAGAAATAATGGAAATTCAGGTGATTTGTTCTACCCAAAAATATTCCTATAAAAATTCCAAATAAAATTCACAATATAAAAAACTAACCTGCACTTACCTTTGAAAACCTTCGTGGCTGGTGTGAGGGAGAGGGAGAGCAGGGTTACTGTGTAGGACGACTTTCACTATCCCTAATGGAATCACTGCTGTCTATTAGCTCAATGGAATCTTTTTCTTTTTGTGCACCTTTAACAAGGAACCTATCCAATGACCCTGCTTTTGCCGCCTTTTGAGAATTTCATGGAAATGTGACCTTGCATTGACAGTCACCCACAATCCCACAGCAAGAGCAGAACCACATGATCCGTTGTGATCATGTGATCGGCATCATGTACTGCTTGTATTGCAAGACCTCGCTCATTTATCACATTAAAATTTGGAAATGTTTGCTCGTCTGGCGGAACACTCGCAGAACGTTATTGCAATCCAAAGCTTCACTGTAGTTGTTGCATCTTTCCTTCGGATTTCTCCCCCATATAATCCTTCAGCTTTAAGATCTGACCATGGGACTGTAGTGGGCAAAGGGAGCTCTGCTCTGCTGGGAATCCGTGAGAGGCCTTTTGGAATTGTTTCAATAAGGTATGAGGAAGCGGGACCACCACAGTGGTCCCTTGTTGAGTGTGGCCCAGGAGCATGGACTGTGGCCTGCCCTCCTCACTCCCCTGGCCTCTAGGGATGAGGGCGGCTATTCACATGTGTGAGCACTTTATAGATGCACTCACCTACTATGAGGTCATGGGCAGGGCACCAATTAACCAATTACTCCAATCAGTTAATCAGTAATGAATATTGAGGAGTAACTTATGTACAGGTGGGTATGGTAATAGTTTGCTCAGGCTGCCATGACCACATACTGCAGACTGGGCGAATTCGAGATTTTTCTCACTGCTCTAGAGACTAGAAATCTAAGATTAAGGCATTGGCAGGGTTGGTTTTTCCTGAGGCTTTTCCCTTTGGCTTGCAGATGGCCACTTTGTCCCAGTGGCCTCACATGGGCTTTCATCTGTAAACAAGGATTCCTGATGTTTCTCCATTGTGCTAATCTTTGATAAAAACCAATGGGATTAAGGCTCACCCTAAGGGTCTCCTCTTACCTTGATTAACTCCTTAAAGGCCCTACGTCCAAATACTGTCCTGTTCTGAATTATTGGGGGTTAGGATGTCAACCTCTAAATTGTGGGAGAACACAATTCCGTGCATAACAGGTACTATTAGATTCATAGGGAAACCAAAGCTTATTTATCCAAACTGTAAAGTAGCTTGTGTCAGGTGGGTCACTACGGAAGAATACTGGTCCCTTTTCTGTGCAATGGGCTGTTGATGTATTGAGAGAACAATTGGAGATGCAGTATGAATTTACATACTGAATGGCGTCTTTTCCAGCTCCCTTCACCTAATCTTATTTGGGAGGGGTTTTAATTGAAGTATAATTGACACAATGTTAGTTTCATGTGTTTCCTTCTAGTTTTGGCACTCTTCTACCTGGGCAGAAAATTGGAAGGTTTTTTCATCTAAGAAACACCATAGAAAACAGATATGGACACTTGAAGTGTTCGGCAAAGGATAATTCCAGTTGGTATTTGGATTGTCTTAAAGTAAAATATAACCTCAAAATAGGTCAAACACCAAAACTGCATTATATTTAATGCCTCATTCTAAATTATGTAAGGATCTCAAAGGACCACGGGCTATTTGAAGAAAGCCTCCAACATGAAAACCAAATCAAACACAAATTAAGGAAACTTAATCTGTAAATTAAGAAAAAGTCCATATGTTTAATATGTTACCTTAAAACCTAGCTAAATGGTGGTAATACATCCAGGGAACTGCTATTTTAAAAGGTTTTTAGGTTTTTAAAATCTATACTATATAATAAAAATCAACATTAAAAAGCTAGAAAAATTGTGTAGATTTTAAAATACTTAGTTTGTGGGGTGCCTGGGTGGCTCTGTCAGTTAAGCATCCGACTCTTGGTTTCAGCTCAGGTCATGATCTCCTTCCTGACGAGTTCAAGCCCTACATCGGGCTCTGCACAGAGTCTGCTTGGGATTCTGTCTCCCTTTCTTCCTCTACTCATGCTGTCTCAAAAATAAAAAAATTTTTAAAATGTAGTTTAATCTGTTAATGTATTTACACACCTTTATGATTGTATATAGATCTTAAGAATGCATAGCTTTATGTGAAAATATACTAACATTGTTTATGTGCCAGTACTTGGTGCATTGTCTGACATGGACATACTAAATATTTTACATATAGTTAAATTTTTGCAATAACCCATTGAGAGAGCTTCTTACACTATTTTAATTGTTTTTTCCTTATTGAGAGAGAGTATGAGCAGGGGAGAGGCAGAGGAGGAGACACAGAATCCGAAGCAGGCTCTAAGCTCCGAGCTGTCAGCAGAGCCCGATGTGGGGCTCGAACCTACAAACCACGAGATCATGACCTGGGCTGAAGCCGGAGGCTCAACTGACTGAGCCACCCAGGTGCCCCTTACCCTATTTTAAAGATGAATGATCTGAAGGTAGGAGAAGGTCTTATCCAAAGCCACACTGCTAATACATAGTACAGTAGTTCTCAACTTTAGGGAGCATCTGAATGATTTGAAAGACTTGTTAAAAACAGCTGTGTATCAACCTCAGATTTCCTGATTGACTAGCCTGGGCAGGGACCCTATAAAAAAAAAAATTCCAGGTGATGCTGCTGCTGGTCCCGGGACTGAATTTGAGCTGGGTTTGAGTTGAAAGAGTAGAACCAGGGAGTGAAATTATGAGGGTCTCTGACTCCAGTCACACAGTAGTGCTTATCTAAAATCACACATAATAGGGAATACTGGCTGTGTTGATGTATAGACTTAAGAAAAAAAATTGCCCCCAAAGACCTGAAATGAGCAGAGACCTTTGAAAGGCTGTTGGGACAAATATACCAAATTGCATGGAGCCTCTAAACACTGTAAACATGGTTTGAGATCATCCCTATGTAGAGGTTAAGTAACTTGGTGAAGTGCTAAAGGGGTTAATCCTCACTGGGGCCAATCATGATATCCTACCAGTTGCCAAGGATTGGTTTAGAAAGAGGCCTGTGATAAAATTCTAGTCAATGAGATCTGAGAGGAGTTCTTCAGGAGGACTTCTGGGAAGGGCTTTCTGGCTCCTAAAAAGACCCACTTAAGAGGAGATGTTGCCATGTCTAGATCTGAGGTTTACAATCCTGGTGGTAATTTGGTGCCCAGGAGAGAGCCTTTCTGAGGACAAAGCTGAGGTCTTAAACAGTTGTGTGGAGAGACAAATTCCTGGCGATACTTGGGAGCTGCTGAACAAAGCCAACCTGGAACCTGACATCCGGATTTCTTGGTATATGAAAATTTTCTTGCTACTGAAAACTGCCAACTTAGGGGCTTCCATCTGTAGGCATCCTAAGTGATAGAAGTGTATACGGATGTGTGTGAAAGAACTGGAACCTTGGTGAAGGCCAGACAGGAGTAACTTGGAAAAATCAGGGAGGATGAAGTTTAGCAAAGCAGAATGGACTGAGCAGCAAGCCCTGACTGCTGGAACGAACAATGTTCTGATAAGGTGGGTATCTGGGTGTAATGTCTTCCTTCCCAGTGTATTTCCACTGCTGACTAGATTCCCTTGGAATGTCTGGACTCTCAAATGGATATATAATACATAATTTTGATGTACAATAGCTAAGTAATACAGCATTATAATATACTTTCAACATTCAAATACAGTAGGATCTATCCTAGAAGGCTCAAATATTTCTGTAGTTAACTGATCTATGGAGTTACCTGCTGTGTGGGCAGCTTCTCATGGGCAGCATATTCTGTGAAATTACTGTGTGACAAATCACCCCCAAATTCATGGCTTAAAAGAACAGCCAAATATGTGGCCCGTACTCTGTGGGTCAGCACTTCAGGCTAGCCCCAGCCTGCTGGCTGCCTCATACATCTGTGGGGAGCTGCAGACCAGTTAGGCATCCCTGCTCCTGGGAGTTGGTTCGCTGCCACCTGAGTGGACAGTGGTGACCGGGTCATGTGGTCTGTCACCTTCCAGCAGGCTAGCTGGGCTTTTTCTGTTGGTGGTTGTAGAGGTCTAAGGAGCCAAAGTAGGTAATGTACTTGTCCCTCTTATTGCATTATGTCTGTCAAAAAATAAAAGTCCAGATTTAAGTGACAGGGAAATAGGTTCTACTTTTTCAGGCAAGTGTCCTGGATAAAGGAAGGGAAGGGTGGAGAGCTGGCATCACTTTTCATTCCCCCCCCCCCCCAAGAAATCCTCCACATACATCCGATGGAAAACTGAGCAGAGCCATCTGAGAAGTCAGGCAATGAACAGTTGCTACAGGGGTGTGGGCAACAGCTCTGATTATATGGGAGGTAAAGTAACCCCTGGGCCATGGACCACAGTCAGCTTCAACCTTCCGAAGCATTGGCGAGGCATCTAGGCAAAGACTGCTGTGCATGGTAGTAAAGCATTCCTGCAGGAGGGCAGGCTGCAAAGGCTGTGGTCAGTCGTTTTTTGAAATAGGGAGAAGTGAACTTTGAGTGCCTGTGCAGCACTTAGTTCTTTTTCTTTTTTTTCCCCCAGATCTAACTGGAAGAGTGGGGTGGGTGGTGAGGCTGGATTGGGGTGGCTGGAAGCTGTGGGAATCTCCGTATTTGTGTGTCATGCTTATACCTGCTACTTACACCTGTAATAACTAACTACTCTTAGAAAATGTGGAGCATGGTTCTGATACTTACTACTAGTTGTCTTTAAATGAGTTAATTAGCCACTTGCAGTCCAGGCCAGTATCTTGTCCAGGACCTGCCCGGTTTCTCCTTTTTTTTGTCCTGACTCCAACTTGTCACCCTCCTCAGGAATCTCTGCTATTTTACACCTGTGACAGTTCATGGAAGCAGTAGTTGCTTAGCATCAGGCCATCCCAGTTGTCTAGATTTCTCAGACTCCTTAGTCTGAAGATTGTCCAGTTCCTACTTTAAGTACATAGTTGACCTTTTCCTTCCAGTGATCTCTATTTTCTGATGCAGTGTGTGTGTGTGTGTGTGTGTGTGTGTGTGTGTGTGTGTGTGTGTGTGTGTGTGTGTGTGTGTACGTACGTACACGTACTTGAGCTAAAGGAGTTGGATTCTCCCCTGATGTGTATTCCCTCAGGTTGCATTTCTATAGGGGAATGATGTTGATGTGCTCTGGTCTCTGTCCTTTTTCTTTTACGTGCTACAGTTATGGGAAGTTCTGTGTGATTCATCTTGTTCTTGGGCATCTGGAGAGAAGCTCCCAATTGACGGGCCTTGATCACTTCACTATGCAAAATCACTGACTTATCAAACATTATTTCACTTTTCCCTTCCCAAGAAGCCTATTTATCTATTGCCCAGTTGGGGGGTTACACTTACAATGTAGCTAGGGTAACTCACATACGTGAATAAAATAATTCTATGCTAAGCCTTGTGTTGATGGAACACCTGTAAAGAGACTATCACTAGGTTGTCCTTGTGGAAAACTAATACATGAACAGTGTATGGAAAAATTAAAGAGGGCCGAGGACAGCCATCCTCTGTGCAG
This sequence comes from Panthera pardus, assembly GCF_024362965.1. NCBI lineage: Eukaryota > Metazoa > Chordata > Mammalia > Carnivora > Felidae > Panthera > Panthera pardus. The sequence continues at coordinate 44,585,820 of NW_026526710.1, read as the reverse complement.
GGAGAACATCTTAGACAAATCCTCAATTGAAGGACTGAGAATAATGTATTTTAAACATGTTAAATGTGTACATGTATTAAATACAAAATGTAAAATAAAACCATGGATGTGTTTCTGGAGGAAAGGTGAACTGTAACACATGAACACCTAGCTCCTAAATTAGTAGATAGGAAGGATTATTAATAGCTTATAACATTTTCTCACCATATTAAAAGGTTCTGTATATAAGCTTTCCGAATAAGTCCTTCATTAAGCGTTTGATAAATATTCTTTGTTAAAAGTGATTCAGGCTGTCCTGTATTTAATAGGATAAGTTTTGAGAGCAATAGCATTTAGGGAGAACTTTGATTCCATAAAGGCCTTTTCTCCTCACTTTGCATCTTCTATTGAATCAAATCCTGTTTCAAGAGTCCTGGGAATACTGTTTGTGGATTGTTAGGTGTGAAAATTCTACAGTGGCAACATATTAGAATGTATGTTTAGATGATGGATGACGGGTAGGTGATATACACCTACAAAAAACAGAAGCTTATCTTTGCATATCCCTAGGATGGGGGCAGAAGAGGGTCAGTTGAGAATGTTAAACTTCCCTTATGGGCTAAGCTAGTGCTTGTGTTACCAGGGAAGGCCCAAGCATCAAGACCGGGTGCTCAGAGTACAGCAGAGAGGAGTATGGTGGCTCTGTTCTGGCAGAGGGTTCAATAGCCGGGACCAAAATACCAGACTTCCAGTTCATCATCTGGTACCAGGACATTCAGCTGTGTGGGTCAATCTGCAGGCAATTAAAGAACCATTTACATGGAGATATTCATGTAGTCCCTTCATCCACCTGTGAGCCTAGTGCTCCAGTTTGTCCAGAGCTCCTTTCTCTTCTTTCTAGGTCATTTTGTCCTTGTGGTAAATTCTTCGAATGAGAAAGATATGCGAATAATCATAAACACAATTTTAAAAAGCCAGGAATCTCTGCCTTTCTCTAAAATGACCAAAAACAAAAACAGAGCCCCCAAACCCCAAGAAAACAAAACAAAAAACAAACCTGTTTGCTAGGAAGAAAGTTCGGGAACTTTAATTGCTATTTTGAAATTCTTAAATCCAGGATCTTGATACTCAAACTATTACATAAATTATGATAACCTTGTGAGATTCGAGGTACAATGGAACTCTGTAGTAAAACTTCCTCGTTTTTTCTTCCTGTTTTTCTAGATTTACCCATATTTTAACAGTCTCTAATTTTTAATCCCCAGTGTAGACATCCTACTTATTGAAGAGTACATTTCTTCTCCTACCTTGACAAAGCTCTTTTCAATCTTGCTGTTAATAAATTGGCATTTAGTTTCTCTGAATGTATTGCTTTGAAGTATTTCACTTAGACGACTGAAAGATACTTTATGTAGAGATTTATATTTACCATGAAGTATTGCTATAGGAACAGTTACCAATTTTTAAATTTCAGGAAGTTTGACTTCTATCTTTCATGTTTTTAGTTTGCTTCTTGATTATGAAGTCTGTTTCAACATGGATTGTGGAGTGTTAGACATCATTTTGAGAATGTTATGTTTTTTGATAATTCAAAGAAATGACTATTAGATTACATTCTAGAATATTATAAATGGTCTCTAAGTTTCACACTTCCTCTTATCTTTGACATGAGTCCCCCATAACTGGATGAATGTAGTTTGAGATGGTAATAAAAATTGTAGGTGATCCCTTAATTGTTTGCCAAAATCCAACAAGTGCTGAAAACTGACACATTTCTGATAACTCATTTGATAGCATCCTGACCTGTCCTGAGCTTGTTTGGTCATTTCAGGTTTGGTTTTTACCAATGAACAAAGTCTACTTATAATCTTTCATCCCATCAAATATAAATATTTCACTGAATAAATATTAAGATGTTTGCCTTTCAGCTACTATTCCCATGTACTGCTGGAGTTTTTTTTTTTTTAAGTTTAGAGTGCATACGTGCCCAAGCAGACAAGCAGGGGAGGGTCAGAGAATACCAAGCAGGCTCCATGCTATCAGTGCAGAACCAGACGTGGGGCTCGATCCCATGAACTGAGATCGAGTCAGATGCTTAACTGATGGAGCCATCCAGGTGCCCCTCTATTTCTGTAATATAAATATGCATCACATAAAATATACATTTGTATACTCTGTAAAATGACTTCAGAATTCCAAATCCTATCTGATCCCAAGTATCAAAGCAGAATTTTCAAAAGTAAGCTATTTTTGTAAATGTAAAGTGAACACATGTCAAAGATACTAGGTCATTGGTTTAAGGAGTTGAAGAGTAAGGCTGGTTCAAAGGAGAAGTTGAAAAATAGACCTTTTTGGTCAGGCAGTCCAAGGAATGCTGAAGTTTGTGAATAGATTAAAAAGCTAATGCCTTACAAAGTAAGAACTTTTAATCAACATCTATAAATTATCACATAATTCAAAATATCAGTACTCTGGTTAAATATTAAATAACACAAATATAGGTGCATTCTCCTGGATATTTACAGAATCATTAAACAGTGACCCTGAGAGGACATCTATAATCCTCAAGATTTTACTTCCAAATGTTGAATAATTTTTGCTTCCCTATCACCATGTAATTTCTAAAGTTTATTAACGACAGAAGTTAGCTTTCTTAAAATCATGACCTGATTACTTATACAGACGTGGCAATAGGTGTAAACACATGTAAGCCTCTTGTAGCATGCAGTCTTTTGTAAATGAACATGAAAAATGAACTCTTGCAGTTTTTTAAAGGGATCTTGGCTTGGACTTCAAAAGCCTCTATTTGCTCTTCAGTCTTGAGTCTTGGAAACCAAGGTCCAGAATCTCCCTCTGAAATTTCACCTACAGTACTTATAGGTCAGGATGGAATGATATTTCCTAGATAGCCCCAACATTTTATAAGCTGCTGACTACTGGAAAGTGGACTTGATTAGCACTGTGAGGCTGGGACCTTCTAAGCAATAGAACAGGTTCCAGGCCAGTTTTCCTAGAAGGGATTGGTAGCCATTGGCTCCATAACATGAGGTATGATTTTTATTGGTGACCTTATGCCATATCCACGAAGAATCATTCTCAAATATACTATAGACATCTTGGTTGCACAGTTCATCTGTACAATTATACCCTAGTAAGGACAGACTCTGCTTGAATAAATAGAAGTTAACACCTCTTAGAAGAGGAGGCCTGGGTGGCTCAGTCGGTTGGGCCGGTTGGGCTTTTGATTTCTGCAAGGCCCACCACTGTCTGGCCTGGATGCTGACAGTGTGGAATCTGCTTGGGATTCTCTCCTCTCTGCCTTTCCCCTGTCTCTGCATGCTTTCTCTCTCTCAAACTTAAAAACCAAAGTAACAACATTTTCCTTAAAAGTAAGGAGAGTGCATAAAGTTACCTGAATCTGAGGTTAAGAAGAGATTTACCAAATAGTTTCAACTTCTAGAAATGTGGTCTACTAATTTGAGTTTTTTTTTTTTAAAGGGCTTTCTCATCCTGATTAGAAAATAAAACACTAAAAAATACTAAAATACAACGAAAGTTCTCATTGGTTCATTTGGTCTGATAAAAACTTTTTCATGAGCTTGTCTGCTTCTAGAATTGCTTTGAAAATCTGATGTTTTTCAGGAATAATGAATTGTCTAAGTGATCTGTAAGATCCAAAAGCCTGATGTGTGTTTTTTGCCTTGAGATATCTGGAGTAGACCTTTCCATGAGCTGCTGAGACCATCTTTGTGTGTTGAAAATAGAATTCATGCCTGTAGCTTAGTTTTCAGACCAGTATCAAAGTAAGACAGAAACCTGGTAATGGGGCTAACTGCTGTCATTAACTTATTACAGTAGCCAATAAGCCACCTGGGTGGCTCATTCGGTTAAGTGTTCAACTCTTGATCTTGGCTCAAGTCATGATTTCCTGGTTTGTGGAATTGAGCCCCACGTTGGGCTCTGTTGACAGGGTGGAGCCTGCTTGGGATTCTGTCTGCCCTTCCTTGGCTTGCATGTGTGTATGCTCTGTCTCAAATATGAAAAAATATGCTCCTGTATTTTTGTGTTATTGGTTAAAGTTCTCCATTGCAATGAAATATCTTCAGTCTTTTACATTTTTCCTGAGGGTAGGGATTCATAATGTGCATTGAAGGCATTGACAAATACCTAAGGGCCTCTTAATGAGTTCTGTAAGGGAGTGATTTTCAAACCTTAGCAGGTTGCTGGACTCTACCAAGACCCAAGATAGGTTTGAGGTGGGGTCCTTGCATCTGCATTTCTTAAAAATTTTTTTAATGTTTGTTTTTGAGAGCGCATGAGTGAGGGAGGGGCAGAGGGAGGAAGACCTACAATCTGAAGCAGGCTCCAGGCTCTGAGCTGTCAGCACAGAGCCCGATGCGGAGCTTGAACTCGGGAACCACGAGATCATGACCTGAGCCAAAGTCAGATGCTTAACCGACTGAGCCACCCAGGTGCCCCTGTGTTTCTTTTTTCAAATGTTTTTAATTTTTAAGTTTATTTTGAGAGAGAAAGCATGTTGTGTGGGAGGGGCACAGAGAATCCCAGGCAAGCTCTGCACTGGTAGCACAGAGCCCCACACAGGGCTTGAACCCACAAAATGTGAGATCATGACCTGCACTGAAATCAAGATTTGGTCGTTTGAGCCACCCAGGTCCCTTTAGAATCTTTTACCAAGGTCCCAGGTAATGCTGATGCTGCTGGTCTGGGGACCATGTGTTGAGAAACACCGTAAAAGGCATAATCTTAAACAATTTTGTGACTATTTGATACACTTCATTTGACAACTTAAAACAGGGTTCTTATAACTGAGCTGAGAAATACAGAGCATACCAAACACACACCCTATCTTTTATAGTATTCCTCTTTGGGTAAGGCAAAAAGATAGATTTGTGATGATCCAGAGGTTGAATGGAAAATCTGTTAGCTTTAGATGATAAATATCTTGAAATTCATGTCTTCGGAAATAATGGGTTCTGCCCTTGTAGGCAAACTCAAGAGTGGTGCTAAGAGCTTTTGCCTCATTAAGAGAAGATCCATGGTTTACTGAGATCAAGTACTTGGCTACCTATTTAATACAATATTTTATTTATTTTAATGTTTATTCTTGAGACAGAAACAGCACGAATGGGGGAGGGGCAGAGAGGGAGACACAGAATCAGAAGCAGGCTCCAGGCTCTGAGCCATCAGCCCAGAGCCCGATGCGGGGCTCGAACTCACGGAACGCGAGATTGTGACCTGAGCTGAAGTCGGCCACTTAACCTACTGAGCCACCCAGGTGCCCCCTAATACAATATTTTAAAATGAGTAGAGGGTATATGACTGCAGAGAATCCTGATGGACCTGAGTGTGAGCTGCCCACATAGCTGTTCAGGGAGGGAGATCTTGCTCACCTGTCAGCATGCAGCCTCAAGCTCTCTGTTGCCTTGTCTAAGCACATTCCTTTCCCAGCGTGGCCCACATCCAGTGAACCCAGGTAGACAGCCTGGCCACTTTGGTCTAATGGTGGATGCTCTGGTGAGCTGTGTTTCAGAGCTCCCTGTGGGGTCGATTAAAGTGTTAGGAGGCCTGCATCCCCAGTTTCTGCTAGTGCTCTCCTTTGCTCTGGCCTGCCCTCCTCTCAGGTGTTGATCCCTGCATGCCAACAGTCTCAACATCTCTCTGTTCATATGCAGCTCAGACTCTGACCTTAGCACTTCCACAGTGAGCAAATGTCCTATAAAAAAAAAAAATCGGGGTGTCTGTGTAGCTCAGTTGGCTGTGTCAGCTCTTTTTTTAATTCTTAAAATTTATATTCAAATTAGCATACAGTGCAGCAAGGATTTCAGGAGTAAATGCCTTAATGCCCCTTACCCATCTAGCCCATCCCTCCTCCCACAACCCCTCCAGCAACCCTCAGTTCTCCATATTTGAGTCTCTTCTGTTTTGTCCCCCTTCCTGTTTATATTTTTTTTCTCTTCCCTTATGTTCATCTGTTTTGTCTCTTAGTCATCACATGAGTGAAGTTGTGTGATTTTTTTTTTCATTCTGACTAATTTCACTTAGCATAATACCCTCCAGTTCCATCCATATATTTGCAAATGGCAAGACTTCCTTTTTGATTGCTGAGTAATACTCCAGTGTGTGTGTGTGTGTGTGTGTGTGTGTGTGTGTGTGTGTGTGTGTGTGTGTACGCGTGCGCACCACATCTTTATGCATTCATGTGTTGGTGGACATTTGGGCTCTTTCCATACTTGGGCTATTGTTGATAGTGCTGCTATAAACATGGGGGGTGCATGTGTCCCTTTGAAACTGCACATCTGTATCCCATGGATAAATACCTAGTTAGTGCAATTGCTGGGTCATAGGGTAGTTCTATTTTTAGTTTTTTGAGGAAGCTCCATACTGTTTTCCAGAGTGGCAGCTCCAGCTTGCGTTCCCATAAGTGTCAACTCTTCGTTTTTGGCTTGTGATCTTACATTCAGTCATGAGATCAGGCACTGAGTCAGGCTCCACAGTTTCATCTCTCCCTCCCTCCCATAAACTAAATAAGAAAATTATCCTGGTGAGTAGAATCCAACTTGGACAGATTACATGGAGGTAAAAAGCCATTTTACTACTTATCAAGACAATATTTTAAGATTACTTGCTATTTTAACAGAAAGCCAAGTTCTAGTTTGTGTTAATGTTTGGCAGTAAAGGGTTCTCCTGCTCTTTTACAGATTAACATGAATAGCCTTATCAAAAGACTGTCAAAATTAACATTTCATTATTCTTAAGATGTAGGTGTTATAAAGCAGGGTAAATAAAATTCAGTTCCCTCAAAACCTCTACAAGTTGGTATACAAACTCCAATTTTGTTTTCCACTGTGCTTCTGCTTCATATTCTGAAACAAGTTGACACTTTTAAGACTGTACTGTTCTCATTTTCCTCGAAAAACAAAATCCTGTCCCATTACTGTGCACACAGTTGTATTTCTCTGATGTTCATGCTCCTGGTATTTGACTCCTGTAGAACATGTACAAAACTAAGTAATGTTTGGCTGAGAGGTAATTGATAATTTATTGCCCAGTTTAGGACACAAACTAGCAAAGGTTCCTCCCAATAGCCACAAATAGCCAGTTTTATACATCTTTATAATGGCAAGAGTAAGCACATGTAATATTCAAAATTGTAACCACTCTAGAACACCTTAAGCAAAGGTACATATATTAGCCAAGTATCAGATTATTATCCAGTAATGGTCTGCAATCAACCTAAGTCTTAGGACTAAGGATCTAGGAATTTAAGATGGAACTCTACAGGACATAAGCTTTAGTTTTTTTAAAACTGTCCCTATGTTTTATGTAATGTCACACTTTACATCCTTTTATTTTCTGAATCCCTTGACTTTTAGAGCTATAATCGATTTTACTGCCTTTGTGCTTTAACCTCTGTACTAGTCTTACAAGTGATTGTTTGTATGTACCTGTGAAATTATTTCCTTTCCTGATTGTGGCCTTCACTTCCCACTGAAAGAATTTCCTTTAACCTTTTCTGTAAGGCTGGTTTAGTGGTGAATTCCTTTTTTTGTGTGTGTGGAAAAGTCCCTCTCTCATTCTATTTTGAATGACAGCCTTTCTGGGTAGAATATTCCTGGCTGCAAATTCTTCCCTTTCAGGATTTTGAATATAGCATACCACTTTTTGGCTGCAAAATTTCTGCAGAAAAATCAGCATAGCCTTTATGGGACTTCTCTTGCATGTAACTGTTGCTTTCAAAATTGTCTTTACCACTGCTTTTTGCCATTTTGATTACTATGTCTTAGTGCAGACCTCCTTGGGTTGATTTTGAGGGCTTTCTGTGCCTCATGGATTAGAGAAGTTTTCGGCTCTTGAAATTTTCTGCCCCCTTTTCTCTCTTCTGTGAAACGTAGAATGTGAATGGTATTACATTTGATGGCATTGCTGAGTTCCTTAACCTGTTCTCCTTTCTTTTATATTCTTCATTCAGCTTGGTTACTTTCCATTACTGTCTTCCAGGTTGCTACTCTGTTCTGCTTCATCTATCTGTTCTTCTGTTTGTTTCCTCTAGTGTATTTTAAACTTCTTTTACTGAGTTTTTCACATCTGATTCATTCTTTATATTTTCTATCTTCTTTGAAGGTGCTGCAAGATCCTCCACTCTCTGGTCCTGTGAGAATCTTTATGACCATTACTTTGAATTCTGTATCCAGCATGTTGCTTATCTCATTAATCTGACCCTTTTTGCTAGGATTTTTGTCCTGGTCTTGCATTTGGGACAGTCTGATTTTCTCATTTTGGAAAGTCAGCAAAGTCTCCTGATCTTGAAAGGGGTGGCCTTATGAAGAAGAGGTCTGGTAGTGCCCTGCAGGGCAGTGTCCCCTGTTCCCAGAACCTGGTGCTTGAGTGTCTCCTGTGTGCTGCATGTGTCCTGTTGTGGCTGAGCCACATTTTGCCTTCAGTCCGGTCATCTGCAATGGCTGTCTTTGCCTGTTGTGGGCAGGGTTTGGTTCCTTTGCTGTTATGGGACCAATCCGGGGCTGCTTTACATCTTTCATAATCTTCATAATGTAGCAGTAGTATTAACTTGATCAATAAGCTAATGTAACAAGTTTTAGGAAATTCATGAAAACAAAGTCAGATCTTTAAAAAGTATTTTTTGTAGTAGAAAAGGGTTTCAATATATTGTCAAATTGGCTAACATACAGTGCATAAAGCATGCTCTTGGTTTTGGGGGTAGATTCCCGTGGTTCATTGCTTACATACAACATCTAGTGCTCATCCCAACAAGTGCCCTCCTCAGTGCCCATCACCCATTTCCCCCTCTCCCCCACCCCCTCGTCAACCCTCAGAGCTCTCTATATTTAGGAGTCTCATGGTTTGCCTCCCCTCTCTAACTTTTGTCCCCCCCTCTCCCATGGTCTTAAGATCCACATGAGTGAAAACATAGGATATCTGTCTTTCTCTCTCACTCAGCATAAGGCCTAGTTCCATCCACATTGCTACAAATGGCATGATTTCATTCTTCTTGCCAAGTAGTATTCCACTGTATATATAAACCACATTCTCTTTATCCATTCATCAGTTGATGGACATATTTGGGCTCTTTCCGTAGTTTGGCTATTGTTGAAAGCACTGCTATAAACATTGGGGTACACGTGCTCCTATGAATCAGTATTCCTGTATCCTTGGGATAAATTCCTAGTAGTACTATTTCTGGGTCATATGGTAGTTCTATTCTCAATTTTTTGAGGAACCCCCCCCCCATACTGTTTTCCAGAACGGCTGCACCAGTTTACATTTCCACCAACAGTGGAAGAGGGTTTTTCTCCACATTCTTGCCAGTATGTTTCCTGAGTTGTTAATTTTAGTCATTCTGACCAGTGTGAGGTGGTATCTCAGTGTGGGTTTGATTTGTATTTCCCTGATGACTGATGTTGAGCATCTTTTCATGTCTGTTGGCCATCTGAATGTCGTCTTTGAAAAAGTGTCTATTCATGTCTTATTTTTCAGGTGATGAGTTTGGTAAGTTCTTTATAGATTTTGGGTACTAACCCTTCATCCAGTATGTCATTTGCGAATATATTTTCCCATTCCATCAGTTGCCTTTTAGTTTTGTTGACTGTTTCTTTCGCAGTGCAGAGGCTTTTTATCTTGATATGGTGCCAATAGTCCATTTTTGCTTCTAATTCCCTTGCCTTTGGAGATGTGTTGAGCGAGAAATTGCTGCAGCTGAGGTCAAAGAGGAGGTTGCCTGCTTTCTCCTCTAGGGTTTTGATGGTTTCCTGTCTCACATTTAGGTCTTTGATCCATTTTGAGTTTATTTTTGTGTGTGGTGTAAGAAAGTGGTCTGGTTGTCCTGGCATCATTTGCTAAAGAGACTGTCTTTTTTCCATTGGATACTCTTCCCTGCTTTGCCAAAGATTAGTTGGCCATACATTTGTCGGTCCAGTTCTGGGTTTTCTATTCCATTGGTCTACGTATCTGTTTTTGTGCCAATACCCATAATGTCTTAATGATTACAGCTTTGTAGTAGAGGCTAAAGTCTGGGATTGTGATGCCTCCTGCTTTGGTTTCTTTTTTAATAGTACTTTGGCTATTCGGGGTCTTTTGTGGTTCCATACAAATCTTAGGATTGTTTGTTCTAGCTTTAAGAATAGTGCAATTTTCATTGGGATTGCATTGAATGTGTAGATTGTTTTGGGTAGTGTTGACATTTTAACAATATTTATCCACGAGCACGGAATGTTTTTCCATTTCTTTGTATCTTCAATTTCCTTCATAAGCTTTCTATAGTTTTCAGCATACAGATCTTTTACATCTTTGGTTAGGTTTATTCCTAGGTATTTTGTGGTTCTTGGTGCAATTATAAATGGGATCGATTTTTTTTTTCCCCCTGTGGCTTCGTTGTTGGTATATAGAAATGCAACAAATTTCTGTACATTGATTTTTGTACCCTTCGACTTTGAATTCCTATCTGTTCTAGCAGCCTTTTGGTGGAGTCTTGGGTTTTCCATGTAGAATGTAGTGTCATCTGCAAAAAGTGAAAGTTTGACTGCTTTGCCAATTTTGATGCCTTTGATTTCATTTTGTCTGATTGCTGATGCCAGGACTTCCAACACTGTTAAACAATAGTGGTGAGAGTAGACATCCCTGTCACATTCCTGATCTCAGTAGGAAAGCTGTTTTTCCCCCACTGAGGATATTAGCTGTGGGCTTTTCATATATGGCTTTTATGATGTTTAGATGTGTCCCTTCTATCCTTTGTTGAGGGTTCTTATTAAGAAATCATGCTGTATTTTGTCAAATGTTTTTTCTGCATCTATTGACAGGATCATATGGTTTCTATCATTTCTTTTATTGTGATGTATCACATTGATTTGTGAATATTGAACCAGCCCTGCAGGCCAGGAATGAAACCCATTTGATCATGGTGAATAATTCTTATATGCTGTTGAATTCTATTTGCTAGTATCTTGTTGAGAATTTTTGGATGCATGTTCATCAGGGATATTGACCTGTAATTCTTTTTGTGGGGTCTTTGTCTGGTTTGGGAATCCAAGTGATGCTGGCTTCATAGAATGAGTCTGGAAGCTTTCTTTCCATTTCTATCTTTTTTTGGAACAGCTTGAGAAGACTAGGTATTAACCCTGAGTGGTAGCCATCTGGCCCAGGGCTCTTGTTGGGGGAATTTTGATAATGGACTTAATTTCTTCACCAGTTATGGTCTGTTTAAATTTTCTATTGCTTCCTGTTTGAGTTTTGGTAGTATGTGGGTGTCTAGAAACTTTCCCATTTCTTCCAGGTTGCTCAGTTTGTTGGCATATAATTTTTCATAGTATTCTGATTGTATTTCTGGGGGATTGGTTGTGATAAATCTATTTTCATTTGTGATTTTTAACTATTTGAGTCTTTTTGAAGTCTGGCTAGGATTTATTTTTTTTTAAAACAACTCTTTCATCTGTTCTGTTTTTTTCTATATTGTTTCTGCTGTGATTTTTTTTTTTTTTTTTTTTTTTTTATTTTATTTTTTGGCTGGCCTTGGGGTTTCTCGATTCTGCTTCTAGTTCCTTTAGGTGTGCTGTTAGATTTTTGTACTTGGGATTTTTCTTTCTTGAGATAGGCCCCGATTGTAATGTATTGTCCTCTTAAGACTGCCTTTGCTGCATCCCAAAAGTTTTGAACTGTTTTTTCACTTGAATTAGCTTCCATAGATTTCTTAATTCTCTTAATTGCCTGGTTGACCCATTAATTCTTTAGTAGGGTGTTCTTTAACCTCCATGCATTTGGAAGTTTTCCAAACTTCTTTCTGTGGATGATTTCAGGTTTCATAGCATTGTGATCTGAAAGTGTGCATGGTATGGTCTCATTTTATATTGAGGGCTGTTTTGTGACCCACCATGTGATCTTAGAGAAGGTTCCATGTATGTTCAAGAAGAAAGTGTATTCTCCTTTTAGATGAAAATTTCTGAATATATCAAGTACATCTGGTCCAGTGTATCATTCAGGGCCATTGTTTCTTGATTTTTGTCTGTAGATGATCTGTCCATTGTTGTGAGTATTAAAGTCCCCTGCAATTACCACATTCTTACCAATAAAGTAGTTTGTCTTCTGTAAGTATGGCTACTCCAACTTTTGACTTCCAGTAGCATGATGGTTCTGTCCTTTCACTTTGAATTTGAAGGTGTCCTCAGGTCTAAAATGGGTCTCTTGTAGACAGCAAATAGATGGGTCTTTTTTAATCCATTCTGATACCCTATGTCTTTTCATTGGAGCTTTTAGTCCATTTACATTCAGTGTTATTGAAAGATATGGATTTAGTCATTGTGTTATAAGTTTCATCATGTAGTGATGTCTTTGGTCCTTTGTGGTCTTTGCAACATTCCACTCAAGTCCCCCTTGGAATCTCTTGTAGGGCTGGTTTAGTGGTGATGAATTCAGTTTGTTTTCCTGGGAAAACCTTTGTCTTTCCTTCTAGTCTGAATGACAGGCTTGCTGGATAAAGGATTCTTGGCTGCATATTTTTCCTACTCAGCAGATTGAAAATTGCCTGCCACTCCTTTCTGACCTGCCAAATTTCAGATCTATCTGCTCAGACCCTTATGTGTCTACCCTTGTAGGTTAAGGCCCACTTGTCCCTAGCTGCTTTCAGAATTTGCTTTATCTTTGTATTTTGCCAGTTTCACTATGCTATGTCATGTGGAAGATCAAGTTATGTCTGAAGGGAGTTCTCTGTGCCTCCTGGATTTCAATGTTTCCTTCCCCAGATTGAAGTTCTCAGCTATTTGTTCAAGTACACCTTCTGTCCCTTTTTCTCTCTGCTTTTTCTGGAACTCCTATGATATGGATATTTTTCATTGAATCACTTAGTTCTCTAATCCTCCCCTCGTGGTCAAGAATTTTTTTTCTCAGGTTCATCTTTTTCCATAATTTTATCTTATATTTGACTTTGTTTGTGTCTCCAATCCTTGCTGTCACTGCCTCTAGTTCATTTTGCACCTCCTTTCCAGTATTTTTAAATTCATGACTATTTTAGTTCCTTGATCTCTGCAGCAATAGATTCTCTTTACTCTTCTATGGTTTTTTTTTTTTTTTTCTTCCAAGCCCTAGCAATTAATCTTATGACTGTTCTAAATTGTTATATTTACTGGTTTTGATCAATTCTTGAGCTGTCATTTCTTCCTGGAATCTCTTAAGAGAATTGTTTCATTTGGGCTAGTTTTCTGTCTCTTATGTGTTTTACAAGCTTGTCATATGCCATGCACCTGTGAGCACTACTATGTTAAAGAAGGGTCATACACTGTCCAGGGCCTGGCTCTTCAGCAGGTGTTTGTTTTGGAGTGTGTAACTTGCTATCTGTTGTGACTGTGCTTGCTTTATCTCCCTACTCATAGTGATGTTTTGGACCCTCCACCAGGTGTGCTTTGAGTTGGTTGAAGTAGCCCTGTGGCCCGCCAGGTTTTCCCCATGGGTCCCTGGGGACATCTTTGTCACTCTGCAGCTCAGACTCTTCAAAGTCCTTTGGCCTCAACACTGCTGTTTGAGGGATGAGGGAACTCATCCCTCAAGTAGGTCCCCCTACTTCTCCACCATGTTGGATCTCTTCAAAAATACATTCTTTTTTAATCTTTTTTAATAGTGAACTGATAAAATCCCAGAAAAACATACTGCAATTAACCAAAACTATCAAACCAGTCTTACCTGTCCACTGGTTCATCTTGATTATGTGAACTTGGATTCTTATATAACCATGCTTCTGGGAAAGCAGTTTACTCGTTTGTCTTAAACTGAACTGTAAATGCAATAGACTTTTATTTTCTAGAGAAATCTTAGGAATTTTCCACTTACATAACCAGTAGTCTCTGTAAATGAACACAAAATTAGCCTTTTTGAGAGTTTGTCATCTAACTTAATCTTTTCAGAGGCAGGGCTATACTTCAGATTTACATAGAGGTTAACTCTTAGACACACAGAAACATACTTCACTTACACTATCTGAGCCACAAAGCAAAGTAAACACAGCTGCTGTACGAGCAGTTCCCCTTTTAATGTGTGCAAAATATTTTCTTAATTGACATGAGCGTATCCAAGGGACAGACCAAAGTTTTTTACTCTCCGACAAAGCCGATGTCTATCCTCTTGATCGAGATAACCACACCATCAAACCATGGAACCAGATCCCTACTGGTGCCACCAATGGGAAATAATGCATTGGCTGTGCAGAAACTAGTCAGAACCAAGTGTAGTCAAGAACCCAGGAACAACAAAAACAGAGGCAGGAAACTAAAGAGAGAAACTGTATGAATCTCCTGCTTGAAATTCATACTGGGTACCAGGAAAAGATGTGTTTGGGTTGAGGCAGCACAAGAAATTGTATTTCTTGACCGACAAGGTTTAATTGGCTTTGGCAGGTAAGTGCATTTGTGCATCCTGGTAGAACCTCTAAAACAGCCAAAGCACAACTCTCAAAATAAAAACCTGACTTTCCTACAAATGAATGTCAGTGCTTTGATTCAGCGCATTGCTTAAGGAACTAGTCAGATCGTGAGACAGGCTCAAAAGAGAATTTGAGAAGTGGAGATTTGTATGTAATTAGTCAGATAAAAATATTGACATAGATCTCATAAATGCAAACCTGGTTAATGTCTTACAGGGCAATGTAACTCTAACTTTTGGGATTTTTCTTTCCTATGGATAGAAATCTAGAAGTTTACATGTAACTCACAATGTCTAGGTGCTAATTAAACATTGAATAGCTGATGCTTTCTCTTATATAATTACATATTCCTTAGGTGAGCTTGTGAAACAATAGGGGTAAAATGATGGTCATCTTCTAAAATATGGCAACTTAAACAAAATTCTTTATGGATTTGAAATTACTTAAGCAACTTTGGTTATATTATCTAACCCTTGTTTATGAATTCGTTTGAGAATTTCCTTTTTCCCCACCACTATACCTTGGTCATCAAAATAGTTCAAGTTGCCAGAAAGTGCTAGTTGATCTGTTAAGTACTTAAAATAACCACAATTCTAATGGCTTCTCGAAGGGGCTGTTCCATGAAACTATGTTGGAATTACCTTGGATACTTGTTTAAAAATAACAAAAACCCCAAAACAATTCTGGTGGCAGCTGGCTAGCTCAGTTGGTAGAGCACACAACTCTTAATCTGAGGGTTGTGAGTTTGAGCCCTAACCCTTAAGTATGTGGGGCCTACTTAAAAAAAAAAAAAAAAAAAAAAAAATTCCTGGCAAGATCTCAGGCCTACAGAATCAGTCTCTAAGGGGTGTGGCTTGGGAATATGCATCCTAAAGACGATTCTACGTGATTCTTCTCACTAAAGGTTATAATGATTGGTCCAGGAGAAGGAAAAGATGCCTGCCTAAAATAAGTTAATACCGAGAAAGTCTCAAGAAAATAGACCTAAATCATCTTCTGCCTCCAGAGATCAAGTCACTGTTTGAGCAAAAAGGGTTATTGTTGACAGACTACACCAGGGTTAAAATTGTGTATGTACTTAAGGGACCTTGTATCTCACCAAGGTATTGGTGTTACTGAACACTATTTACATAATCTTAAGTGTGATATCCAAAGCTCTTGTTGGTTTACAATCTTTAATTTAACCTTCATGTAAAGTTGATAGTGATCTTTGCTGTGGAACAAAACCCCAGCCTCAAAGGAGAGAAGGTCGATTTGTCACCAGATGTATGTGTGCTGTGGGAGAGATGGAGAGGAATCTTCTCTAAGAAAGATGCTAGATTTCTTCTTCCGTTTTACCTTTTCTCCTTGCTTACGTAAAATCTAATCATCAAATTTTGTGTTTGAATAGAAAATGTCCAGAAGTGGTGCTAGAGTTAAGCTGGGTGTTCTCAGAAAAATAAGTCAATGGTAGCTAGGCATCAGTTAACTTAAAAGCGGAATCTTTTGTTGTGTGGTCTGTATATGAAATAAGCACTTGCTAAATTAATACCTCAGTGTTTAATAAAAATGGGGCTCTTAGAGTTCTCATGAGCTGTTGGCTTATTGGTGTGGGTGTGTGCACATTGAGGGGAATGCAGTTATGGGGGTGGGCCAAGAGGGAAGGTTAGACATATTAAAGGTTAAACAAATAGAATTATGAAGTTAAAAGTAAATAGTGGCAAATCCCATTACTTATCCCAAGTCATTTTAAAAACAATTTCTTCCTGGCCCAAACCTTGAGGCAATAATATCAAGATGATTGCAAATAGTATTTGGAGATCTATTTTACTCTGAAAAACTCATTTTCTTTGAAACAGACCTCAAATTCCTGCCTTTGACTTTAAAATCCCTTTATCAACAGGCAGAGAAAAAACAGGCTGGGGAATGTGTCTTCAGCAGGGATTGAGGGTTTGGGGCAAGAAAAAAATACAGGAGATCTAAAATCTTTCCATTCAACTGTCAGAGTAGTCCTGAATTAATAGGAGCTGAATTTTATTGGCTTTGACCTGTTTTTCCTGCTGGAGCTAATCAGTAGAATACTGGTAGCAGGAGTTCTGGAGGCTTAGCAGTTTCCCTTAGCCACTTATTAGCTATGCATCTGCTTATTGTCATCTGGGATCCCCAAAGCCCACACACTTCACAGCAGAGCTCACTTTCACTGTTCTAGCTGCTTCTTCAGAGCACAAGACCCCAAAGATCTGTAGATCTTGAAGATTAGAAAAACAGAAGAGGTGGTGATGTCTGAGCTGCTGTAGACTTGGTAAGAGAAATCCCTTTTAGGAAGCCCATGCTTCAGAGGGTCTTCCTGGGGCTTTCCCCCTGGCCGGGCCCCTCCCCACAGAAGGTGAGAGTGTAGGCCAAAGGGATATATACACCAGGCCCCTCATCACCTAGACAGAATGACAAAGCCTTTCTATCCATCTACGGGTAAGAACTGCCTCTACTGCCTTCTTCAGGAGATTTCTTATGACCAATGCTTTTGTGAAATACAAAATCCTATACTTGAATGTTCTAGCAATGTGCAATAGCTGTGAAAGACTCTAGATGCTTGCCTTCATGGTCTATAGTGATTTGGTGCAGACTGTCATAGTTCAAGGATCAGCAGCGTTTCAAAAGTTGTACTTTAAATAGTATGTTCTAGACCATATGCGGGTCTGCAGAATTCTCTACCCAAAGGCACCTGAGGATCTGTGTAGAACTTTTTCCTAAATCTGTACTCCAAATGCAGACCACACTATTGTAGCCAAGGGACAGCTATGAGGGTTTGGGATGTGGTTGCAAATAGGGTCTGAACATGACAGATGGGGTGACCACATGTGTGTGCTCCAGGCCCCTTTCAGCATGGGGTAGTGCCAGGGCTTGAAGGGAGTGTGTGTGGAGGGGGAGGTAGAGGGAGGGTGCCACGCTTACAGCTGAGATCTTCTAACCTGGCCTTCCAGGAATTCTAAAGCCTACTGATCAAGGCAGAAGTATAGAACACATATGATATCTTGTTAGATTGATTTATCCCTTTAATATTTAGACATAGGACCTAATGGATTTTCATTTGTATTCTTGGTCAGGGCCCTACCAATGTGAAAGGGCAGGTCTGGGTATGGTCCAGAATCATACTTGGCAGATAACAAAGTCCCCTTAAAAAAAAAATATATATATATATAGGAGTTTGTTTATTTTGAGAAAAAGTGTGAGTAGGGGGGAGGGGTAGAGAGAGTGGGAGAGGGGGTGGGGGAGAGTGAGAATCTTAGGCAGGCTCTATGCTGCCAGTGTGGAGCCCGACGTGGGGCTCGAATTCACTAGCTGTGAGATCATGACCCAAACTGTAGTCGGACACTTAACCGACTGAACCACCCAGGGCACCCCTAAACTCAGATACTATTAATACATGCCATTATTTAAAAGTACTTGAATTCAGTTTTTCTCTACAAGTCCTACATCTTAAAGACCATGGGCTTGGGGTGCCTGGGTGGCTCTGTCAGTTAGGTGTCTGACTTTGGCTCATGTCATGAACTCGCAGTTTGAGTTCAAGCCCTGTGTCAGGCTCTGTGCTGACAGCTCAGAGCCGGGAGCCTGCTTCAGATTGTGTCCCTCTCTCTCTGCCCCTCCCCCGCTTGTGTGCTGTCTCTCTTGCTCTCAAAAATAAACATTAAACAAAAAAAAAATCTAAAAACCATGGGCTTTAGGATTGACTGTAGACCAGAATCTGAGCTCCTCTTATATTGCATATTTTGTAACATGAAAAATTTATGCAAGTTATTTAATCTCCGTGATTCTTAGTTTATTTTTCTGTAAAATGGGCATAACTTCCTGTATATCCTAGTGTTAAGATTAAATGAGTAATGTTTTTTTAAGGTGCCTGGTATGTGGTTATGGTAGCTGCCTTTTTTATGAAAAATTCTTCACCGTTGAAGCCATCTGGTAGCTCTGGTTATAATCTTGTTTCCAGGTATAATTTTATAGTTAGGCTGGTGACCTATGTGACAACAAGTGGCACTTAAACCAATAACCCTTCTCACTAAGAGTGAAAAATCTAGTCCTGTGTTGAATATGGTAAAACAAAACATAAGAGCTGGGTCTGTCAACCTAAGCATTTACCTATCTGGGAAATTTCTTTTGAGTTTGAGGGTTTTTTTATTTCAATAATATGCTGAAGATGAAAATCCTTTGCTTATTCTGGGTCTTGGTCTTCTCTGCTTAGCTTTTAAATTGGGATTAAATTTTAACAAACCCTCAATTGTGTGCTTATGTTATCACAGAATGTTATATCAGGCATTATAAATAATTCCTAGGCAATATTTAGAATGGCTGCAAGCCATTTTTAGAATTGCCTGAGAATTATTTACGATACTCTGCTCACACATTTAGCCTGTTGTCTGTTCACTCTGTGTTTTCCTTAAAATCCTCTAAAGCAGAGAGGGTACCGCTGCTACTCGGGTTTATTCCC
This sequence comes from Panthera pardus, assembly GCF_024362965.1. Lineage (NCBI taxonomy): Eukaryota > Metazoa > Chordata > Mammalia > Carnivora > Felidae > Panthera > Panthera pardus. The sequence goes on along the minus strand of NW_026526710.1, from coordinate 44,566,942 downwards.
GTGCCAAGTCAAGGATGGTGGTAAACTTGTTTCTTTCCTCTTCATAGCCTGAATGAGCTTGCAATTCCTTGAATGCCCCATTGTCTAATTTGCATCCAGGTATGGCTCATGCCATTTCTCTATCTGGAGCCCCTTTCTCTTATTCTCTTCCTGTCCACCCTCCCTATCTCTTTGCTGATTCTTATTAGTCCAGAGGGCCTTCTCTGACCTTGAAGTTGTTTCAGTGCTGCCTCCAAGTATCTGTGCTTCTCTGTTCTGTTTATTGGTCTGTCTTTACCATTGCACTGAGTAGGAGCTTATCAAAGATGGAAATGTTTTTCTGTGTATACAAATACTTAACAAGTGATGGTAGACAGTAACAAGCCTGGCCAGCCCTCCTAATAGGGACTTAAGGGCCCCCTGCTGTGTTCAGGGTGAAGGATAAATTGGGCGAGACTGCTGACCATTCAGAAGATTAGAAGGGGTCTTCACTGAAACTGTTGTGTAGAGCACATTCTTCTAGCCTAGCTGATCCTAGGGAGTTTGGATCATTCATTTGTGGTATCCTGCAATTTTATGGAGAGAAGTTGCAGAAAACTAACAGTGATGCAAGTAATTATCTGTAGACCTGCAAAAATACTGTGCTGGGTGTTCCAGTGACTTCTCTTCGCCGCAGTAGAAGGCAGTGTTGTATCAAGCGCATAAATTTTAATCTCATGACCTTATATATTTGATCTTTGAATTCTCCTTTGAACTGGTTGTAACACCTTTTGATTCCCTCATTAATGAATTAAATATAATCTTTGACAGGTGTGTTTCATGTCTGAGTCACTTTACCTTTTTTCTTAAAATTATAGTTGTGGGGATCTTCCACTGAGATTAAAGAAAAAACACCTAATGAAAAACAAAGCTTCCCCTTTTCGTTAAAGAACTAAGTTCTTTTTAGTTGTGGTATTCTTGCATTTACTTCTAAATGCCTTATTGTTTGATTAAATAGGTATCGAGTTTTATCTTTCAGGTACCTGTATATAGTCCTATATTAATTAGATGTCCAAATTTCGTCTTTATTTTTGCCTCCAAAAAGTCAAATTCTTCAGATAGAAAAAAGACCTTTCAGGATATCTTATACCTGAAGCTATATTTGAGATTTCCCAGAAGATCTCTGGAAAATTGCAATGATTTATTTCTATAAAGTAATGCTAGAAATAATTAGGTTTGTATAATGAGTTACCAAATCAGAAGACCTGCCAGATTTCCCTAGGTTACATTTGAATACATAACATGCATTAATAAAAATATTTCAGAAATTATATATTTTTCATGGGAAATTCCTAGAGATTGTTCAGTGCTCTCATGGTCCATAATAGGTTTCTATTGATCAGAATTCTGGTGGTTTACCTGATATTAAGCAAAAACAGGAGTGTTAGTAGTCAACATCAGTTATTTAAATGCTATTTAAATGGAACAAGCCTGCTTCCCCATCACTCCTGGCTATAGAGATATAATTGACATACCCATTGAGTTTAGGCATACAATGTGATGATTTGATACATGTATATTACAGTGATTACCACGTTGAAGTTTACCTATCCATCCCTCACCTCACTTTCATGAGAACATTTAAGACTTAACCATCCTAACGACTTTATACTGTATTAACTATGGTCCTGCTGTACGTTAGATTCCTGGAATTTATATCATAACTGGACCTTTGTACTCTTTGACCGATGTCTCCTTACTTTCCCTACCACCTCAGCCCCTAGGCATCCTATGCTGAGTTCTAGGAGTTTGCAGATTCCACATATGAGATCATACATTATTTGTCTTTAACTTATTTCACTTAGCATACTGCTCTCAACGTACTTCTGTGTTGCAAACTGAAGGATTTCCTTTATTTTTCTTATTTTGAGAGCAAGAGTGCACATTACACAAGCAGGGGAGGGGCAGAGAGAGGCAGAGAGAAAGAATCCCAAGCAGGCTCTGTGCTGCCAGTTCAGAGCCCAACACAGGGCTTGATATCTAGAATTGTGAGATCACTACCTACACAGAAATTGAGAGTGGATGCTTAACTGACTGAGCCACTCAAGTGCCCCCAGGATTTCCTTTTTTTTTTTTTTTTTTTTAAATAGCTGAATATTCATGTGTGTGTTCATTCATCCATAGATGAATGCCTCTTTCCATCCTGGGCTGTTGTGAATAATGCTGCAGTGAACACAGGAGTGCAGATATCTTGTCGAGATCATGATTTCATTTCCTTTGGATACATATCCAAAAGTGGGATTGCTTGATTTATATGGTTATTCTGGTTTCAATTTTTTGAGGAACCTCCATACCATTTTCCATAGTGGTCATAGCAACTTACATTCCTATCCACAGTGCACAAGGATTTCTTAGCTCCACTTCTCTAATGCTTATTCTGTCTGGTCTTGATAATCTTTAGTTTGAATCTAGCATCTTCTAGGCCAGTGAGTCTAAATTGGAGATGCAAAGGAGATTCACCCATAGTTCTATAAAGATACAGATGTCTAGGCTGTACTCCAGAGTTGTTGCATATTTCTTTACTTGGCATTCTTTTACATCAAGATTGTGTATTGTATCATGACCTTTCCTCTGTAAAAAAAAAAAAAAAAAAAAAAAAAAGTATTTATGAATATAGTGTAACATTTGAAAATAGACTTACTCCTTACCCTTAGACATTGTTGTTTTAAAACATTGTTTGAAATGGCTTGGTTTTGTTGCACACAATCCCATTTGCTTTTCACTTTATTCTGAACTTGCCTCATCTTCTGAAAATTATGGTAATAACCTCATCTATGTTACACGTGTCATCTACCGATGGTCTCTTTACTGATGCTCGCCTGAGTGAGCAGAGTCTGTGTCTTCAACAAACAAGGCTGTTCGTGGTGTTCCAGGTACTTTAAACCATTGACTTCTTAGAGTCTTCTGTGCAGTTGACATTGCTAGTGAGCGGAGTCAGGAGTTTCAAGCTTTCCTTAGTCAAGCAGATGGCTTCCTGAGTCTAACTTAAGATTTAGCAGAACGTGATTTCATTACATAGGACTGAATGAACTGATGAGGAAATTTTTATTATGGATACTTGTGTGGTGCATTGATGTTTTTTAAATGTTAGCTATGTGGGAGCTCTTATTCTTAGGCTATCTGTAACCAGTAACTTAGCATATGCTGCTATTGTCAACACCTAGAGCAGTTTCAAATGAGGTCTGTTTTTCCCTAACCTTGTTCTCCTCACCTCCACCAGAAATGAGAATCTCTTCCTAAATTTCTTTACTATTTGATAGCATTATTTACATATATTCAGTAAGCATAGGTCCTTTGTACTGGCAGATAATTGGAAAAATTGGTATAGAGCCAAAGTCTGGCCTGTAATGTCTTAGTTGAGAATCATTCCCCTAATCAGGTATGATAGTCCCTTTGAAGGAATATAAACTGGACTTATCTTAGGGCTTTCTTATGAGTAAGTGCCTATGAAAGCTCAGGAGCTTGGCCTGGTAACTAGCTTCAGTGGGCCCAGTCTTTATAGGTTCTGCAGGTTAAGTTTGGTGAAGAGTTTTTTGGGTTTGGATTCTAGCCTTGGGATAGTAAATGCTGGATACATTGAAGACTGACTAGAACCTCCTTATGAAACTTCCCACCAGCTTGCTTTGTGATTGTTCAATATTGTAGAACTCTAGATTTCCAGAGCAAATTTGATAAAGCTTCTCACTGAGCCTATGCAGATGAGGCCAAATGTAATGAGACCAGCCCTACAAAGATGCGTTTTCTTCAGGGTTATTCTTGAAAAAGGGAAAGGATGACGTACCAAAAAAATAGTGAAGACTTAACTGGGCCAAAAGGTCACCAGGTGTCTTAAGTGGAAAACTATGCGTTATTGAGAATGTTCACAATTATGATTTTTATGGGGTTATTGATGGAGTTATTTCACAACTATAGAGCAGTAACTAAATATAGTTAAGCCTGTAGAAGTTGTATAGCACTGTCCTAGTGCAAATAATTCTTGTCTATGGACCTGCAGGTAATTTTGTGCCTTGGAGATTCAATTGATTCCCTCTCCATCATGGAAGTAGCCAGTTTGCATCCCTTAAGCAGATGTTCCAACATTTCCTATGGGCTTGTATATTTGTCCTTACTGGTCTTTTGATTCTCCTTTTAGGTGTTTGTGACTGCTATTTCAGGTCCCTTGTTAATTAAATCTTTGACGTTGTTAGTATTCTAGATGTATGAAAATCATGATTGTACCTATTTTGAAAAATTATCCTTGAACTATGGGCAGAGTTTTCTGCTGGATGAGACATTCTTGGGGGGGACTCAGGGAACAGGGTCACTAGGATGCTGAATGGAGTTCTTATGAATCAGCTGGTGAAATCCCTTCAACATCTTAACTATTATGCCCGTATCTGGGTGTGCTGCCTGAACAGTAACTCTGGTTATGTCTCCACATTTACAATAGTACCTGCCTGGAGAAGGCACTCAAAATGACCTCCCCCACCATCCCCCCCCCCCCCCAAATTCAATCATAGAAAAAATGACCCATGTAGGTAGGTGGTAAGATGACTTGATGTTTATGTTCAAGTTTGCTAATCCCACAGTTCTACATAACTCAAAAAAAAAAAAAAAAAAAACCATCACAAAGCAATCTTTTTTTGTGAGGCAGTTGCTAACTTGGGTAAGGAAGTTTTAGGGAACTTCTTCCAACTACTTTTTCTTTTTGAGAGAGAGGGGGAGAGAGAATGCCAAGCAGGCTCTGCACTGCCTGTGCAGAGCCCAGCACAGGGTTCAATCTCCTGAACCCTGAGATCATGACTTGAGCCAAAACCAAGAATCAGATGCTTAACCTGAGCCACCGGGGTGCCCCCAGCTACTTCTGATTAAAATGACAAATATTTAATAAGCATGTACTGTGTGCCTAGAATTATAGCATTTCTCATGATCCCCAACTAGATCTAGAGAATCTAGCTGACAATGAAAACCAGCACAAAGATCAGCTCTGACACATGCCTTTTAGGTGAAGGGTGCCTCCTTTGCTTTTGCCTTGTTACTCAATATGCTTACGAGCTTAAATGTACTTGTCCCTGCCCCCCACCCTTATTACCAGTTCCCTGCACCCTCCATCCATGTCCTGCCCTGGCCTTCTGGCAGGATCCCACTCTGAGGCTCCAGAGCCAATCTTGGTATTGCTCTGTAATGACTTCCTCGGTGTGTTCCTGGCTGCCTCTAGCTCGATTTCAGCTGGTTTTTGTTCACTCCCTGGCAGATTGTTAAATAACATGTGTTTCTTATGCACCAAGTTCCTCAACCATGTGGCATCTGACATTTTCATTACTGCTTGTCACAAACTTCACGGTGCCTGCGGTTGTAGTCCTTCACTATTAGTTCAGTATTTACTTAATGCTGGGCCTTCGCTCCAGCACATGGAGACATCCCCAGTCCTTGGGGAGTCCGATCAGTCAATGTGAAAACTAGATCTGTTTATTTCTTACAGCCACTGTGTGTGCTAACGCTTGGCGCTTAGTTCCTCTTTCTGGCACAGGAACACGGAACCCCCAGCCTTGCTGCTGTAAGGGGACGGATGGGGAGGAGATGCCCTCCCTTTCGAGCTCCAGCCTCCTAGTTCCTACTCTCTGTGAATGTACTACAGGCACTCATGTTCCAGCATGTTAAGATCAGATTCCTGTTTCCTATCCTCATTTTTCTTGATGTAATGGCCATTTCCCCATTCATTCCTCCTCAAAATCTGTAACTCCCTTTTTTTTCTATGCTTGTTATCTAGTTGATTGTAAGCCCTGCCAATTTACCCTAGCATTCTTTCACCCTCTTCCTGATCTTCCCCTCCAGATTTTCCCTTTGGTCCCTCAGTATTAATAGCTGTTCAAGAATTACATACAGGCAACACCCCATCCCTGTACTTTCATGCACTTGGCCACTACCATGTCAGGTTCTAGAAGTACTTGCACAAGTGGAAGGGGGTATCCCAGACAAGGTGGTTTTCTTATGACTACTCAGGCTTTGAATTTCAAAATGCTGGCAGCTCCCTTCTGGTGAAGGGGGCTGGGTCTCCATGGAGTTTCAGAAACTGCCTTTTTCTCTGTCCTCCTGTGGCCCAGAGAACATATAGCTTAAGCCACATATTTCAACATTTCCTTACCTGAGTCTAACTCTATTTTGCTTTGCAGGGGGGTGTTTGCCTCCCAAGCAGGAAGAACTCCAGTAATTCTCCCAAGCAATTCTGACTGCTCTAGTGATCAGAGAAATTAAAGGAGTCAAATTGAGAACCCTCCATGCCTCCCACCTTCCCTTCCTCCCCACTGGGGCAACCCCACTTGTTTTCCTCTGGATTCGATTTTGCCCTTGGCATCTCCCCAGAGAGGTTAGATTGGGGGAGCAGCAAAGGAATAGGGGCCTCAAATTGAATTCAGCCTTCCTGCCTCGTGTTCCCCCTTGCCTGTGCTGCTTCTGGGTCTGTGCTGTAGCCCACTGTCAGACTCGGCTTCTTAAAATGTCAAGTCCCCACACTGCCGTCAGTAGCTTTGGAAGCTGCTCATTACATTCAGAATACTGGCAGTGTTTGCCAGTCTCTCCTCTGAGCCTCTGCCTGTCCTATCTCCCACCAGTTACCTTGACACCCCCGTACCCAGCTGGACTGCAGAAACCCCGCTCCTCATTACTAGAGACTGGCCACTGCATTATTCAATAGCTCAGCTCAGGATCTATACTTGTGTGTTCAGTCAAGTGGTTCTGCACTCTGTGGGGGTACACACACACAAAAAGGCTTTATTTTTATTCAATCATTGCTTTAAACCATGCTTTGTTCACTGGGTCTCTTATCCCTTCATATCTAGAATGGCAGTCGACTTCTCTTACTAAAACGGGGACCAATCTAATTTGAAACTCAAGAGTCACCCCTCTCCTTGCTGGTTTGGGGTTGATCCTGCATCCTGGGGATCCCTATCGACAGCAGGATGGGGAGTGGTCTGCTCAGTCACTTACCCTCTTCACCCTCCCCTGAGGAGGTGGCAGGGATGATTTCCTGAGGTTGACCTGGCTGTCGCTGGGCCTTTCTTGGCTGTACTATTCTTTGCCTTTGGGAGGCATCAGTCACACCCTGCTCCCCCCTAGGGGCCTCCCTGCCTTGATTCCTTCCTCAGGCAGGCAGGTGAGATCCACTTCCAGATGGTCCAGGTGTGTGAAGGATTCACCTCTTGGGTGGACGTCTAAGCCTCTACAGAGACCTAGAAGCCACACCCCAAAGCCAGTCATCGACGCCAGGACTGGCAGGCAGAAATTCATGTGTCTTGGAATTGGTTGCAATTGGGTCCTCTTTCTACTCAGAAGAGCAAGAGAGAAAAGTCCTAAAAATTGATCCCAGGGATGTACTTTGAGGGGTGCAGCTAGCAGTGTATTTGGTTTAGCTTTCTTCTTTGGCTAATTTAGCTGAGAGGACTGAGGAAGGGAGTGACTTGGCACAGAGTGGCTCTTGCTTTGTGTGGTGGAAGAAGTGTCCTTCTGCTTTAAAGTATTTGAGCAGGGAAAGACAAGGACTGGGTTCCTGATGACTGCCTCCTTGTAGGAGTTTTGCTCACATCCCTGGATTTCTTATTTTCACCTACATTCTCTCCAAAAGTTAGTCTTGCCTTTATCCCTCTCCCCACCTTGCAGATGGCTGAAGCTTATTCAAAGTGGGCTAAGGTCCCAGTACAGTCAGACTTCCTGCCTCCTGGGGTCTCTTTCAAGTCCTGGTGGTGGTGAAGTTTTGAAACCTTTTAAAAGTGAACACAGTAAAATGGTCCTTCCAGATACGCAGTTCTAGGACTTTTCATACATGTTTATGTTCATATAACCACCACCATTAGGATTGAGTGTAATTCTACCACTCCAAACAACTTGGTGCTGTCCTTTTGTAACTATGTCTAACCCCCACCCTTAGCCCTTTGTAACCACTGATCTGTCATTAGTCACTATAGTTTTATCTTAAGTTTTTGAGAGGGACCTGGCAGAGGAGGGACCAAGGATCGGAAGTGGACTCTGCACTGATAGCAGTGAGCCCCATGCAGAGCTCCAACTTGGGAATCGTGACATCATGACCTGAGCTGAAGTCGGATGCTTAACCGACTGAGCCACCCAGGCGCCCCTCTAGTTTTATCTTTGAAAAACTATGATACAAGTGCAATCATGGTATATGGCATTTTGAGACTAGCATTTTTCACTCTGCATAATCCCTTGAAGAATGCTGCAAGTAGTTTGTCAACTGTATTGCAAAAAATTGATATGTAATATTTTGGGTATGCAGTGTAATGACTTGATATATGTATATATCAATATCACTATAGTAAGTCTGACATTTGTCACCACGTATTCCTACAATCTTTTTTTTTTTTTCTTATAAGAATTTAAGATGTAGTCTCAGCAGCTTTCAAATATAATGTTTCAAGTAATGTTATAGTCCTGTTGTAGGTTACATCCCCAGGATGCCTTTTATAGCTTAAAACTTGTACCTTTGACCACATTCACCCATTTATCCTTTCCCTGCCTCTGGCAGCCACCAACATATTCTCTGTATCTGAGCTTTTGTTTTTTTTTTTTCCTTCTAGAGTCCATATAGAAGTGAGATTATGTGGTGTTTCTTTCCCTGTCTGACTCATTTAACATAGCATAATGCTGTCAGGGTCTGTCCATGCTGTTGCAAATGACAAGATTTCCTTTTTTGTGGCTGAATAATATTCCATATTAATTTTTTGTTTTTATTCTTGAGAGAGAGAACGCTAGTGAGCAGGGGAGAGGCAGAGAGAGGGAGACACAGAATCTGAAGCAGGTTCTAGGCTCTGAGCTGTCAGCATAGAACCCAACGTGGGGCTTGAACCCATGAATTGTGAGATCATGACCTGAGCTTAAGTCGGATGCTTAACTGACTAAGCCACCCAGGCGCCCCTGTACGTATTTTCTTTATCCATTCATTCATCGATGAACACTTGGGTTGTTTCCATGTCTTGGCTGTTATAAATAATGCTGTGATGAACATGGGGGTTCAGCTATCTTTTTGAGCTAATGTTTTTGTTCCTTTGGATAAATACCCAGAATTGGAATTGTTGGGTCACATGGTACTTCTGTTTACTTTTTTGAGGACGTCCATGTGGTTTTCCATAGCAGCTGCATGTATTAATGTTCCTATTTGTTGCTGAGCAGTATTCCATGGTATGGATGTAATGGTTTCCTAGTGGTGCTTTTGGGATTACAATTCCTCTCCCTAGGGCTAGATCCTGACCTCTGATCTCAGTATTGATCTTAGTTAGCAATACTTAATGCTGATCCCAGTCCTCTGCTTTCTCTTCACTGAAGCAACAACTACAGCCACTTGAGATTTTTGTCCTCTCTGTAGGTTGCTTTTCCAGTAGGATGTGATTTTGCTCATTCAAGTTTAATGAGTCCCTTATTCAGTGACTTGGAAAGTTCTGGAAGGACTGTGGACCACATGCAAAGCTGCTGAGTCTGATGTTTGGGGATTTTTAGAACTCTGAAGGGAATTCCATATTTCATGGAGCATTCTAAACCCTCCTAAGTTCTTTGCCTAGGCTCTAGAAATCTCTACTATCAGATGACTTTTGGGCCTTTCATGGCATGTTCAAGTTGTGGGTCATTTTAGAATAATAAAATGAAGAACAGTCTACAGTAAAATCATTATAGTCTCAATCTTCATTACAACTTTATGTGGAGGAGGGAGGGACTAGGGTTGACAATCAGCATCTACTGTGTGCCAGGCTCTTTAGATATATCATCTCATCTAATCTTGGGAACTTTATGGAGGGTTATTCTTTTTTTAAAGTTTATTTTGACAGTGAGCAGGGGGAGGGACAGGAGGAGAGAGCATCCCAAGCAGGCTCGTGCTGTCAGTGCAGAGTTTGACCTGGGGCTCAATCTCATGTGTGTGATTTCGTGACCTGAGCTCATATCAAGAGTTGGATGCCTAACTGAGTCACCCAGGAGCCCCGGATTCTCATTTTTCAACATGAGTAATCCGCAGCTCAGAAGTTAAATGAGTTAATGCATTAGGATTCAAACTCTATCAAACTCCTTCCACCATGCCCTCTGCAACAACAAAGGGAGGTGAGAAGGGAGAGGTATACAATTTATATGGTGTTTGTATTAGTTTTCTATGGCTTCTGTAACAAAATACCACACGTTGGGTGGCTAAAAACAAATTGTTTCAGTTCTTGAAGCTACAAGTCCAAAATCAAGGCATTGGCAGGACCATGGTCTCTCTGATCTGTAGAGATACTTTCTTATTCCGTTTCTGGGTGGTTTGCTGCCAATCTTTGGCATTCCTTGATTGGCAGCTGTATGACTCCAGTTTCTGTCTTTCTTGTCACATGGCATTTTCCTTGTATCTGTCTTCGTGTTGTCAGCACATGGGGTGGGGAGGAGGGCACCAGTCTGGATTAGGGACCCACTCTACTTCAGTATAGATGCATTTTAATCATCTACATCAGCAATAAACCTGTTCTCAAGGTCACATTCTGAGATGCTGGGGGTTAGAATGTAAACATTGCTTAGGGGGATGCAATTCACACATAATTTCATAATAACCCTATTGTGTATTGGAGTTCATACTAGGTATTAGGGCAATAACATGGTGAAGTAGCTATTCTTAACCCCCAATTTGTTCTCACTGTCAAACTGGCTTGCTCACTCTGTAGAATCTTATTTTGAAATAATAATTTGGGGGGAAAAATGGTTTTCCATAAGAGTCCTAGTAATTATGTTCATATTCTAGTACAAACTTTGCAATTCAACTGGTTTCTCAATTATAAAGTCCATTTCCCCTGTGAACAATCACCTACACAGCAGTGTACAGGTAGGTTAAACTTCGTACTTTTCAGATTTTCTTGTTTAGAATGTCTAAACTTTGTCTAATTTGTGTGTATTAAGTTTCAGAAGCCTCTTTTGAACACGTGTTTTGTGATTCTTGATCTGTCAAGCTCCAAGGGCAATAAAGTTGGGGCTACTATTTTTACAACCTATTGAAGCAGTGTAGCATTTTCTAAACTTTCTGAAAATGAGAAGAGTAGAAAAGACTCACATGGGGCCTTTCTGTCATATATTTCAATGATTGTCCATTGAGATTTTCTTAAAATCTGTTTTTCAATGACAATGCTATTTTAAAAACCATTTTTAACAAACTATAGATTCTCTCTGTAATGAAAAGTTAGTTATTGCTTTTTAAAATTCTGCTTTCCCCTAAACACATTTTGTAAACTATCCCATGTGGCTTACTGCCATGTTGAATTTGAAATTCCAACTCACTAGACCAGTATCCTGTCTAATATGCTTGGTTTACTTGTCTATCTCAGTAAACATTTAATACTCACATACAAGTATACATTTTACACCAATAGTGCCTAAGTACCTCTTTTTTCCCCATTTTTTTCTCACTTTTGTGAGAGCTAGCCACAATCTTTTCTAAAGATATAGGTGAAGAATATTCTCAAGTGCATTAAGAGCCCATCTGATATTTTTGACAGAACATCCGATGTGTGAATATGAAAGGAAAAAAGTGCATGAAATCATAACCTTTTTTATGAAGCTAATTTAAAGTAAATTATCTAGTTCTTGTTACATGTGTATTGCTTTTCTACCTCTTCTTACCCTTAGAATCATTGGAAGTAGATACAGGGTATTTTACATCAAATCAATTTTATGACCATTTTTTTGTTTTTTTGACGAAACTTCTATGTGGTAATGGAAGCATGTTAAAACTTTTAGGAGTTTCTTGGAGATCAAGATACTGCATTTCTGAAATATTTTTTAGGTAATTTGAAGCAAGACAAGAAGGTTTTTAAAGATGAAGTCAAGGGAAATGACATAGAAATAAGAATTTTAGCATCTTAAGATTTTATTTTTACTTGCAGAACATTTGGGAATTCAATCTTTATTGCTGCTCTGTTTGTATCTGGCTATTTATAATGTCCAACACGAAGCCGGAATCCCCAAACATTAGGCCTCTGTATTGCTTTTATCCATCCAGAGGCTCCTGGAACTAGTAAAGGGAAGCACAGGGTGGTTGTCTGGGAGCAGACTCTAGAGCCATACTGCCAACCGCTAATCATGTGACCTCGGCCTTCTGTCTACCTTCCTGAAGATTGAGTTGGTTAAGTTCTTAGAGCAATGTTTGATATATAGTAAAGGCTACATAATCCTCATATTCTTCCAGGCTGGCTTTGCTCTTATATTAGCTATGTGTGATATAGGGCAAATCCTTTAAACTTCTGTAAAATTTGAATAATAAAACCTAACTCACAAGCTTTTCATGAGGATTAAATTGGATATTTTATGTAGAAATCCTGTGGGCCCCATCACTGACTGCTTTTAACTATGCTGAGTTGTCTATATACTGAGTGTTTTGAGACCTTCTAGTGACCAAAATGACTAACATGTCCTCAAAGGCTCTTAAAACCTATAGTTCCCTTGGAGTTGTTTAGCCCTTGGGAATGATGTAAATCATTACTACTGGTCTAACATGTTGCTTGTTATTACTGCCATATATTACATATATTGTATATGTAGTATTGAAGTTTATCCAACCACTTAGAATTCAAGCCATAATTAGAGTAGTTGCTCAAACCATGAAGTATCAAAGTCTCTTGAGTAAAGATCAAGTGGGAGTCGTCACTGGTTACCTTCAATATCATCATTCCAAAACTCATGGCTTAAATCAGTTGCTGTTAATAAAATAACAATTTAGCTCTATAAATCCCAGCCATGACTCTCTCAAATTTAGAACTTTCAACTTAAAATGTGATCACCAAACTAACGGATGTATGTCACTTAAACTTCAATAAAAAATTGTGCATCTTTGTGCTTTTCACTGTGGGTTGAAAAGTAACAGAGCCTAAGATTTCCTTGAAAAGGAAGGGTTAAGATATTCTGTTTTCTCTGAAGTATATGAGAAGTGCCGGCATCCTTAGGAACAGTTTAGGGACCTTATAAGGGACCTTATAAGCCTTCTAAGCCGAGGTGATATCAAGTTTGGAAGGTAATATTCTTTATCATTTGTGAGTGTAGTAATTCCAAAAGTGTGCTATAACCTTGTTTTGTGTTTCTAAGCAGTCTGACTCGTTCAGTTTTTGGGTTTCCTGGTTCATTATGTGATCATCATTCCATATGGTGGTGTTATCTTCCAGCTCATATTTTCATCCACTAGCACTAGCTTGTTGCCCATTTAATGATGCAGAAATTCAAATTCATGGATGGCAGTTTCAGATGTTAAAACACCATTGCAAATCTACCTAAGGAAAATGAAGAACGTTTTTACATTCGGGGCAAAATGAGTCTTTATGCTAAGGAAGAATCCTTGATCTCCTCAGTTCTCATACCATATAAAAACACCCAATTATAGAATGCCTAAAATAAGAATTTTAGGGTCTGTAGCCTATTCTGAATTGAAATGAAATAAGGGAGGAATGTATTTTAACTCCAGTCATATGTGTTAGGTTTACCAAATTGCCATAAACCTGTCCTCTATCAGGATGATTCAGAGAACAGACACCTGTTTCCACAGGTAACCCAGGTCTTCCTCTCCTTCCACACCCCCAAGATTTTTTTAAACCCCAAAACTCTTAAATCCACCCATGATTTTCATACTTCAACCATCTGTCATGTGTTCGATCTCCTTAAATGAAGATGGCAGAATCTAACACATGAGTTTAGCTATTTTGCTGGGTTAAATGACAGTCTAGAACCATAGCAAGCTGTATACTCTGTCAGTGAGCAGAATTCTAAACCTCAGTATGAAGTCCATGAATCTCAAGAGAAGCAGCCTGGATGGGGACCTGCAGCCATGTGACTGCCACTCATTTGTCTTTGCAAACCTCACCAAGCTCCATTTGTTAACATCCTTGACAGATCCAGGAAGGTGGCCCAATCCTTTTTTTGGCAGGCCGGGGAGCCATGCTCTGTGAGTGCTTTTTCAGAAAGAGGTGAATGTGGTTTCTGTAAGTTGGTTTCCTGGCTTCCCTTTCTCATTACTTCTATCTGGGAATTGGTCTTTTTCGTACGGTAGGTTGTATTACCCATTTTAAACTTTGCTGCAGGTTCCTTTGTGGGATTGAAAACCGATTCTTACTATTTGGACTTTCAGCTCTAGCTCTCTGGCATAGTTGGGCAATATTCAAACCAGAGGTGTTAGTAAAGTGGGGTAGCCACTGAGTGGATTTTTTTTTTTTTTAACGTTTATTTTTGAGACAGCATGAATGGGGGAGGGTCAGAGAGAGGGAGACACAGAATCCGAAACAGGCTCCAGGCTCCGAGCTGTCAGCACAGAGCCCGATGTGGGGCTCGAGCTCACGGACTGCGAGATCGTGACCTGAGCCGAAGTCGGCTGCTCAACAAACAGAGCCACCCAGGCACCCCTGGATTTTTTTTTTTTTTCTTAAGCAAATGGCCACCCTTGTTTACCTAAATAATTCCAAGTCTTAAAATGGCTATTTTAAAAAGTTGTTAGAAAAAAGGCTTCTGTGTCCTGATTTGAATAGGTTATTGGGGCCATTCTTGACTCTGGTCATATTCTAGTGCTAATAGCTCCGATCCTATAAGACTTCATAGTCTCTACTCATGATACAAAGCCATGCTTCTAGGTAGTTGCAGATACTTAAACGTTTTGAAAGACCTAAAATGTGTTTATTAGTCAAATATTTAAAAATCTGTATTTTTTGTTATCTGGAACATACATACATGTGCAGGAAACATATCCCTGATCCTCACTGGTCAGCTGTTCTGCCATCTGAAGGCTAAAATCTAGTGGCTGGGGGACGGAACTTATTAATTTCTGCCTCCAGCACCAACTTGCTGGAATATCTGATATTAGTCACAAATCTTCTGTGGCTCCTTTATCTCTGGATGGTGAGCCCATCTCCCTTTCCCTGCAGGTCAGCTGCATATTTAATTAAGCCTGAGGAAGTAACTGGATGTTTGTCCTGAAGTCACTGGGCAAGTAAGAACTTCAGTTTACCTACCAAATACACCAACCAGAAAACCAAATGGCATTACTTACCTCTTTGTCTTTGCCTCATTGTTTTCCTGTCTAAATTTCAAAAATTTCTATTGAAAGAAATGAAAGGTTTCTTTCAGGAAATCAATAAGACTGTTATTTGCATATATGGACATAACTTGCTCCTCAGGTCCTGGTTCAACATCTTGGAGTGGATATCTAAGGAATGAAAAGGGGCCAATGTAGATAATGTATTTTAGAATATAAGCAGATGATTTAGGTAGGTTGAGGGGAAAATTATTGGTTGGGAGCTCTGAGGGTAGGTTTTTCACAGCTGTGAGTTGAATGCACAGTGACAGGAATCGCCGGGCAGTCCATGATGATATTCTCTTTGTGCACTGGTCAAGAACCTCTCATTTTATGTATCTTTTAATAAAGTCTTCCCTATGTTGGTGTCATTCTGGAACACAAAACTTAAGCATGAAGAATGCAAAGAGACACGTTCACTTTCTTGGGGACTGCTGATAACCTGGGCCACATAGTATTTGGATAGAATGATTCAAGGACCCCTTGCAACAGAGGAGGGAAAGACCCCATTAATTTTTGAATGTTCCATTGTGCAGTTAATGCATTTCAGTTATAACCCAAGCCACCCTCAGGATAGTTTCTCCTACTCCTTTGGAAGAAAAGACCAGCACTTTTTATAGTTTCAAAAATGTGCACAGGTGAACGGTGCTTCATTGTCTTCCTAGTTAAATGCGTGCACCTGCATCAGCAGCCTTTTCTTGAATGTCTGTCACTTGGCAGTTTTCATTTGAAGTCCCTTCCACTGAATTTTTAGTGAAGGTAGACTTATTTCAACTTTACACATCATTGCATAGGTTTTCTCCAAATGCGAAACTTCAGACTAACCTTGTTCATTCTTAGGCATATCCCCGTGAAAGAGTCCTGCTTCTTTGCTTCCAAGGTTCAAAATAACCAATTGCTATTAAAAAAAAAATGTACATGTATGTGTATAATATAAATATACATAATATATATAAAATCTATCCTTTTGATCTTTGAACATTGCTTTTCCAGATCTTGTGTTCTCTAGAACACACTGAATTCCCTTCCAACCTGTAGGTTTCTTAATTATCTTTCTAGTCACTGGTTAATACCCAGAAGTCAAACATCTCTTTATATTCTGCCTAAGCTAAATAGTTAAAGCATGTAGTCAATACAGAATGATGTAACTTTGAAAACGAAGAACATGTGGTCAGTTGAGGGCCATATGGCTCTTTCCAAGGTGCTATTTTGTTATGGTAGCTCATGATCTACCTCCCTATCATGTTTGACACTTCATAGACTTGGAGAGGCCGACTTGTGGTAATCAAAATTGCATGATACTGAAGTATACAAACCGTAATGAACACTTAAAATGGGGAATATCCTTTTTTATGATGGAGATGAATCCATCTATCTACCAGCATCCCTGAGAAGTGGACCTATAACTAGACTTACCTAGTGAGTGGAGTGAAAAGGCAGCTTTGAGGACTATTTCAACAAAGGTATTTTAAATCTGTTGAATCTTCCCTTGTTATAGATTACTATGAGAACCAAAAACTAGGTTTTCTATGGGATTGGTAAAGTCAACTTCAGGCTCTTCACCCTCCTGCCCTATTCCTAAGGCTGACCTCCTTTTCAATTTTTCTCCAATTGGAGTACAGTTGTGTTCCTACCTTAAAACATGAACATTTCCCAAATCTGCTTTCCTTCTGTTACATTCAGGTCTCTAGTTTT
The DNA here is from genome assembly GCF_024362965.1 of Panthera pardus. Classification (NCBI taxonomy): domain Eukaryota; kingdom Metazoa; phylum Chordata; class Mammalia; order Carnivora; family Felidae; genus Panthera; species Panthera pardus. The sequence continues at coordinate 44,550,186 of NW_026526710.1, read as the reverse complement.
TTTTTTTTTTTTTTTTTCTCTTTTTGAGATACAAATTTAGAGAACCTCCTGGGTTATTCCTACAAATGCTGATTTCCTCTAGTGTTTATAGATTTCTCTAGGGTTATTAAGGAATATTCAGTTCCTGGGTGGGTGGCTGATCTTGATGTCTCCATGGTCCACTAACCTATATAAAACACTAATTCTTTGCAGATTGACAAAACATGTATACTTTTTAAATCAACTTTAGTGGTTTAAAAAAAGTATTTGTAAATACTCTATAGTAGTGAAACTGGGGAGTATAGAAGCTCTGCTATAATTCTGTAAATCATTAATCATTAACCAAATAAGTGTGCATTTTGTGGAACTTCTTCCACTGTATCCCAGCTGCTGATTATGCAGTAGAAACCTGATGAGGTACCCCAATGTTTATAGCAGCACTTTCAACAGTAGCCAAATAATGGAAAGAGCCTTAAATATCCATCAACTGATGAATGGATAAAGAAATTGTGGTTTATATATGCAATGGAATACTACGTGGCAATGATGAAAGAATGAAATATGGCCCTTCGTGGAAACGTGGATGGAACTGGAGAGTGTTCTAAGTGAAATAAGTCCTATAGAGAAAGACAGATACCATATGTTTTCACTCTTCTGTTAAGTTTCTCAGGATCCACATAAGTCCATGGGGGAGGGGAAGAAAAAGGTTAGAGAGGGAAGGAGCCAAAACATAAGAGACTGTCTTAAAACTGAGAACAAACTGAGGGGGGGGAGGGTGGGTGATGGGTATTGAGGAGGGAACTTTTTGGGATGAGCACTGGGTGTTGTATGGAAACCTATTTGACAATAAATTTCATATTCAAAAAGTTAAAAAAAAATCTCAAAAAAATCTGACAAGGAATTCACTGTTCTATTGAATAATGTAACTCATTTTAAGAGGACTCTAAAGTATTAGAAAATCATTTTTTTAAACACTTGTTTATTTTTAAGAGCTAGAGAGCAAGCAGGGGAGGGGCAGAGATGGAGGGAAACAAACCTAAGCAGGCTTCCATGCTGCCAGAGCAGAGCCAGATGCAGGGCTCAAGCTCCTGAACTGTGAGATCAGGACCTGAGCTGAAACCAAGAATTGGATGCTTACCTGACTGGGCCACCCAGGCACCCCAGAAAATCACTTCTTATTGAAGTTACTGGTCAAAGCTTCAGATTCACTTATCATGAGGGTAGTTTTTCATGACTCTTGTAGGAAAGGAAGAATTTCCTCTGCCTTTCAAGATCTTCTAGCTGAACGAAGAATCAAATTGACAGATTAACAATCAAAATTTTGAATATGCAGGGAATTCACAGACATGGACATTCCAAAGGCTGATAAAATGAGGTAGGTTAGTTTAAAGACAATAGGGTTTAGGGGTTTGGGACTTCAAAAGAATGCAATTCACAAGAAGATGAAAAAGTAAATTTTTGGTACAGAATTTGCTAGGCTGTTCAGAAACAGCAGGACAAAGAGGACTTTGATCATAGTACCCTTGCTATGGACCCTATCCTACCATACCTAGTTCACATTATAACGTTATTCTGTGGTGATAGCTCTTTTCTTGGAGCAATTCCTCTAAATTCTTTGAGGCAGTTGTGGGGGGAAGTAAAGAGCTTTTCTTGGAACTGCTGTGTTTTGATTGCGTTTAAGTAAAAAAATCTTCATACCAAAGTGACCCATCTTGAGGCAGCCTACCCTTGACCCCTATACCATAATCCTTCTTGTCTTTCAACCACATTTAGTTATTTTCAGTTTTCTTAATTGTTAATGTCTAGAATTGAAAAGTACGTAATTTGGTCTGAAAGTAATCTCTTGATTTCAAGGCTCCAGGGGTTTTTAAAAAATCACACCGTTGGTATATGACAAAATAGTGATGAGCTGCAACTGAAGGTACTTCCTACAGATGCTAAGGGCAAACCAAGTTGCCCTGTCCTGTGCTAGCACGCAAAATTCCTTTGATTCTAGGTGCAAAAATTTCTATCCTTGTTATGTTCTTCTGTTGTATAGGTCTGGCCTCTTACACCCTCAGGGCCTTTTTGCATTCGTATTGCCCCACGTAGTGTATTTGTCTGGTATAATGTAATGGGGGGAAAAAAACACGAAAAGAGATCCAGCCTTCAATACTTCAATATAAGACATCAGTAAATTCTGAAAGGCCAGATAGAGGATATGGTGTCAAGATATTTCATTAGTTTATCTTATTCAGTGTTTCTAGAAGCCCAGTACATGTTACAGGCATTGTGTGTGAAGTCTTGTGGATACTTGGTGAATACATGAACAAGGCCTTAGCTTTTATGAAGCTGATAATTTCATGGGGGAGGTAGAAAATAGTGTGGTAGGAAACAGGGATAGAGTAGAGCATGACAGGGTTGGGTAGGTGGCCATCTAATTAGTTTCTGAATAGGTAGTATTTAATGCCTTCAGTTTCACAAAGATTCAAAGAGCTGAGAGAACATTCCAGGCAGAAGGGAATGGCAGATGTAAACAGGAAGGAATGAACTTGATTAAGAATAGAAAGTCACCAGCACGACTGAAGCTTAGAGAACTAGGAGAGAAGTAGGTGGGGAAGATCATATAGGACACTGAGATCACAATATAGAATATAGGTCCCCCCCCCTTTTTTTTTTTTTTTTCTGGATTGCCGATAGGTTATTAGTGGAGCAGACCTGTTCAAAAACTAACAGCACTATCCAATCTACATTTCTCTGGTTTTCTTGGGAGTATCATGAGGGAGTGTCAGATGTATGACAGAATCCTGTGTTCTGTTAGAGTTCTTTGAGGCAGAATTCAGAATAAAAATCCTTTTAATATTAATAACTGTTAGCTTTCTACATTCTTTAAAACAATTTGATGAACCCATCGTAGAATCTCATCTGGGATTAGGGTCAACATGAACAGTCTAATTTCTAGAAGTTTATAAAATTCAAACCAAAAATTTGCATCTTCAGTTTATTCAAATTTCTTTTTCACCTGATTGCTCGAAGATGACCACAAATGGCTCTTGATCGAACTTAGAAGATGATTCAATACTTGGCAAGGTGTAATTCACTCTACTTAGAACAACTAGATTCTGTCTCACTACAAATGTATCAGAATTGTTCTGGTTCAAGTCTGGAGGCACTTTTCTTTAGTAAAGAGGAGCAGAAGAATACTTGCTCTGTCCTCTCTCTCATCTGGCAACTTCATATGTTCATTTCATGAGGACCAAACAAAAGTCCCCTTAAAGATAGCAGTTAGCTGGGCGCTTGGGTGGCTTAGTTGGTTAAGCGTCTGGCTCTTGATCTCTGGTCATGATCTCACGGTTCATGGGTTCAAGCCCTGCCATCAGTGCAGAGCCTGTTTGGCATTGTCTCTCCTCTCTTTGCCCCTCCTCTGCTTGTGCTGTCTCGCTTGCTTGAGCACATGTGTATGTGTGTGTGCTCTCTCTAAAAAATTTTTTTTAAAGAGATAGCAATTTATTTTTGAACACATATTTTGTTGGAATACACAAGATTCCTACACTATCGGTCTTCGAAAGAACACAGGTAAAATGTGACTTGCTTCCTTTGCTTCTGGGGACGATGGTAGCCCATGATGTGGAGAAAGGAAGAGAAATGGCATTACAGTTCCTTTTCCAAACTGGGAGCAAAGGGCAGGCAGTGATGTGTGTTGAACTCCTCTCCTGTGTAACGATGGAAGGTGGAAGTAGTTGGCTATGACTGTTCACTTTCCAGTTAGGTGTCAACCACAAAGGTTAGAACCTGAGTGAAACAAATCTGTAATACAAATCTTAGAAGACTTGAATGCCTAACCTATCTCTAGAAACCTAAAAATGAAGGTGACCATAAGTCCCTTAAATTCTCTGGCTCCTAGTTCTCTCACCTGTAAAATTAAGCAGTCTGAAAAGCCATCTCTGAGACTCCTTCCAGCTATGATACTCTGATTATTCAGGAGTTAAAACAGTTTTCTAACAGAAAGTTTGATCTTTGTGGAAATTGAGGCAGAGCTGTGATAGTTCTATCCTTCAGCAATTTTATGTATAACTTCTACATAAGGCACTAGAAAAGTGGTTCTATTTTCTTTGGAATTTTCAAAGAATGTTTAAAATACATCTCAGTTAATTTTCCCTCTGTGCTATGAGGCAGTGTTATGCTGGATGTTAAAAATGACCAAAATTTACACAATTAGTTGTAAACTGTTCTTCCTGCTGAAAGACTTTTGTGATCCCACATTTAGTTTTCTTGTGAACAAATACTCTAAGAAGATGTTCATTAAATCTTCAGTCTTCTTGTTGCCCACTTGAATAAACAGTGCATTTTATTGCAACAACTTATTTTTCACCAGATTATACACAAAGAATTTTAAGCCTTTATAAAACTTTAGGAACCTCTTTGAAGGAGTGCCAACCCCCCCCCCCTTTTTTTTTTTTAGATGTTGGTTTCTTAGGTCAAATGAAATACTCATTTTATCTAAAGGAGAAACAAATTACTACCAACATCAATTTCAGTTGAACTTGATATGCTTTTTATCCAGAGACTTAAAAATCGAGTATGTATCAGATAAGCTAGACCTTGAAAGTAAAGTTTCTTCTGTCTCCTCCCTTTTTACGGGATATTTGGTTAAACATCATCACTCAGGCTATTCCTGATCTGAAGTAATGATTAGGATTAAATTTCCCAAAGAAAATAATCCTTAGAATTTATACCAAGGTTTGAAGAAAGTTTGAGAGGCAGTTAAAGGTTGTGCTAGATGATATTCTGATTTGAGGGGGTCAATGGAGGTGTTAGGAAGAGGAAAGAAAAGATCCAGTGAAAACACTTATTTTCTGATTATCACCTATGATCTTTCTCGTTTTTATGGATGCTTCTTTCTTAGCCTCAACCAACTTCTAGTGTAATGTCTGTGAAGACTGAAGAGTAACTTGCAGGTGTTAAATTTTGACCATAGAACCTGATTCTTGGTTGTCAGGTAATACTGAAACAGGATATAAAGTTTATTGCAGTACACTTAAATAAACTGACACATTAACTTCATGAGATGTTCTAGAAACCATGAATTCAGATTCTGATCTTGGTTCTCACCCCAAGTACAGGAATAGGAGACAGTTTTTTTTCTTAACTTTTTGCAATCCTTAAGCTGTCCTGTGAATACACACATTTGGTTTTGGTATAAAACAGCACACACTGCCCTTGTGTTTGTGCACGTACACACACGTTACTGCCACCACCACTATTCTAAACTTACTGGTTGTAGTCCCTCTGAGGCGAATAGGAGTGCTAAAAACAAAGTCTTTGAGTTCGAACATGAGGCCCACAGCATTTCCTATTGCAACATAGACCCCCATTATTGAACTTGTATTCTTTAGTGGAATATCAATACAACATGGTGGTATTCTCGATTCTCTAAGAGATGTGCTTGACTGACTTAATAGGGAACCATTCGTGTCTGTTGAGGAAAAGGAGTTAGGAGTATTTCTTTCATGTCCTCAATCCCTGTGTTTTTCCAAAATGTAACATCGTTGGAACACATCTCAGCTGAAGGGTGGCCCACAGTCCTGTTACAGACTGTAATTCTATTTTGTACTTCTGTTCATTGTGAACTGACACTGCTTCTTTACTGTCTCGCATTTAATTGTTGTGAAAACTTATTTCAAGAATTTTCCATATCTAATTTTCACATTTTTCTCCCACAAAGCATCTGTTTCATGCAGGTGCTGTTGAACATGTTATTTTTTTTTACTCTTTCCACCCAGGGACACTTTGTGTTACATTTATTGGGGGCATCAATGTTACTTTTTTTTTTTTTTTTTTTTTTTTTTTTTGGTGGCATGACAAGTGGGGACAAGTGATATGTTGCCAAAGTGAGAAACTTTTGGGTCTGGTATTTTAGCTGCGTAGCACTTCCTGATATTTGTCCTGGTGCCTGTGAAGTTCTAATGGGAGCTGGAAGAACATACCCAGGCATGAAGAATAAGGATAAAAGGGGTTCCCTGAAAAGTCTTCTGGGCATGGCATATTTCCCATGATTTCCTACAATTACAGAAAGCCCAATTCTGGTCAAATGATAGTTATTCCAAGAAGAATAATTGTCAAAGGTATAAAAATGTAGCACAAGGCTTGCTTGCTTTATTATACGGCACAAAAGGAAACATGGAATCTGAAGCACCTGTAATGGGTATGGGGGGCATCAAGAAATGTGTAGGACTAAACTGAAACACTTCAGATTGGAGAATGAAGGTCACCTTGTTTGGGGAAAGAAGGGCTAGTAGCTTCTGGAGATGCTGGATTAGAAATAAGTCAGACTTGGTAAGCATGTTAATGCCGGAATAATTAAAGGCTAACCACGGCAGGTTGTTCCTTTGCTCAGATAATCACCACAAATCAGCACGAGGAAGCAAGGAGTCATGGTGCATGCATGCAAGCATGTGCACCCAGACAGAGCCTGGGATTTCCAGTTAGTCTTGGCTAAAGAAATTCTATGCATTAAGTGATGGTTATTATCTGCCTTAGTAAGAGATGTGACAGACGGGGACTCACTAGGAAACATGGTGTCGTGAGCCTAAACCAGAGCAGTAGTTCCTAAGCCTTCCTCCCTATCAAAATCCTCCAGAAAGGAGGGTTTAAAAAAAAAAAAAGGCCTAAGCCTCACTTTGAGAGCTGCTTACTTAGTAGGTGTGTGTCGATACTCAGAAACCTGTATTTTATAAAAACTCTTCAGAGTCGAATAGGAAGCAAGGTTAAGGAAACACTCCTGTAACATTTGGGATGATGGAGGGGAAGGCACTCAACCCGGAGAGCCCTCGGTTCTCCTTTCCATAGCTTGGTGGAAAGTTCCTTCACTGATCTTTCATCAGCCGTTTACTAAAAACCCATGCAGAAACAATTCTGTGAAATCCCGTGAAATCTCCACCTTCCTTTCTGCGTTTATAAAGGCCAAGAAAATACTTCAAGCCATAACCAAAACAATGTCAATGTCAGGTGAAAACCAAAAGCCTAAAGAGCTATGTGTCTATTTGAAGACACGGTGGCTGAACATGGCTTGAATTAGGTAGATGTCTTTTCACTTCACATGCATACAAGTAAACAAATGGAATGGCAGAAATACTACAAACATACATCACAAATATGCAAGCGGATGAATTCAGCCTCTGAAGTGCAGGTGCTTTGGGTGGGATTGGTAGTGATTTATTACCCAAATCACTGCTTTAAAGTTTCAGCAGGCGACAGCTGGCACTATTTTATCTTGGGTGTAAAGGGTAGAAGCCTGCACAGAACCGGGCCTCTTTTCCTTTAGGATGAAGGAATAAAAGGAGGTACCTTTGGGTATTTTCTCCCTTCCAAATATGCCTTGCCCTTCTGACAGTCTAATGACAGAAATCTCAAACACATTGCTGCCTCCTTTCTTGTAAGTATTTGGGATTTGAAAAAGTTGCTCCCTTATTAAAACTTTTAAAAACCAGAACACATTGTAAGGGGAGTGGAAGAGGTATGAAAAAAGGACATAGGCAGTACGTGTGTGGGGGGGATTTTTGCTTTTCAGGGGCAGGGTGGTGGGCGGTGGCGGCGGGGGGGTAGTTACGAGCAGTAAACGTGGTCCTGTTTTCTCTGCTGTGAATACTAAACGCTGTATGAAGATAGTTGGTGCCACAAATGAACCAAATACAAATCATTCACAACTATGAAAGGACGTTTTTCAACTTAAATTCTACTTAAAGGTGCTGAAGTACTTCAGATTGTACATTCCTTAGGTAAAAGGGAAATTGTGTTGTCTAATGGGGGGTTCATTGTTCTGTTGTGAATACTAAAAGAATTCTATGTTTTGGTGCTTTGAATTACTGCTCTGAAGTTGAAAATTGCTGGGGCACCTGGGTGGCTCGGTCAGTAAAACACTCAACTCCAGGTTTCAGTTAAGCTCTTGATCTTAGTTTCATGAGTTCTAGCGCCGGGTCAGGCTCTGTGCTGGCAGTATTGAGCCTGTCTTGGGTTTCTCTCTGCCTCCCCCCCACTCAACACTGTGTTTCTCTCAAAATAAGTCTTTATAAAGTTGAAAATCATAGGAATTGGTTCTAGCCAGGTAGCAACTAGTTACAACTGCTGGGATTTTTTGCCTGAGTTTATTTTAATCAGTGGTAAAGGACAATTTCATGTTAATATAAGCCGACATGGGTCTTTTTTTCTTTAAGCCCGGGTGGGAGGTAGGGGGGGATCTATTGCAAATTAATCATTTGAGGAGGAATTATAGAAAATAACTTCTGTTCCATTTACAAAACTGTATCCAGACATAGACTTTTGCACAATTTCTTGTGTCCTGTAGGTGCTACCATTTTGCATTCTTAATCAGTGCCTCTGCTAAGAATAAATGGTACTGGAACAAGTGAATTTAGGTCTTTGGGGGGCTTGGGTATACTTCAGAAATGTAAAGAGTAGTGACTCTGAGAAGCAGATGGCAGAGAACAGGGAGTAGCTCCACCAGCTGTTGAGAAGCCTGGGTGGTGGTGGTAGCTATCCAGAGCCGAATTCCAAAACAGAGCGCCTGGGGGATGATAGACTTCCGAGGAGTGTTTGTGTCTCCAGACAGGTGCAACTCTCTGCTTAAAAGGGAAGGCTCTCTTTTTCTGTGCAAGTTGAGAGTAGGCATTTCCAGGAATGCCTGCCTGCTTTTCCTGGTTTTTTCATCCTTGACTCCCCCTCGGGTGGTAACCATCACTGCTGGAGGGTGGTCCCGCCGGCTGGTCCTGCTGCCCCAAGCTGAAAGCCACAGCTGCTTGTATAGCAGAAACAGCCCTGGGAGTCCAAAGCCTTCACTTTCTAATGGCTAAGAGGGAGGGAGATGGGGATGGGTGAAGGAAGAGAAGTGATCTCAAGTTTAGAGCTAGAAATGGAAAAAAAGGAAGCGCTGACTCCAGAGTCAGCACCCCCAGAGTGCCGGGCTATTAGGCACTGGGGTTTGGGGGATGCTGTGTGAACCTGGCAGGGACAGCTCTGTGAGGGCAGGACTAACAGACTGATCTTCTGTTACAGTTTCAGCCCTAGTTGACCTCATCTATATGAAACTGGTGTCCTACAACACTGCATGGTGTTGGGAAAATGTTATGTGAAGCATCTACTTCAGTGTCTGGCTTGTAGCAGATAAATTAAAAAGGCTTTTTCCCTTTCCTCCTCTTCTACCCAGCCTGAAACTTAATTGTCTATGGAGAAACCTTGCAAAACAATGGACAGATGGTCAGCTGCAGATTCCTTGTACATATAATCAGCACTCCAACACCGTCTTTATCATGTAGCACTCCCCCTTTATTTCACTGCCTGTTTCCTTTCGGTGAGGATTTCATTTTTCCTCCAAGGTTGTCCTTGATGTTCTTTTTAACCTGATTCCACCCACATACCATATGCTGGAGGGTGGTGGTATAGTGAAGAGGCGCTGAGATTTGTTACGCATCCTGCACCTGCCCGGGGCTGGACCTGCCTATATATAGATAGAAATGAGCAGCAGGAATCTTTGAAATGTCAAGCCAAGGGAACAGAGGTGCCTTTGCCCTGTTCGGGTGTGTGCTGAGAGGTACCAATAGATGGGTACAGCAGTGCTGTCGATACGCGGTGCACCGGTGCAGTGACTCCAGTTCTGCCCTTCCCATCTATGCTCAGCCTGAGGTTCTAAGCTGTGCTCAGAGCCAGCATACTGGTGGTCCTACAGCTGCTTTTGCGAGTGTGTGGGTTCCAGAGTCTGACTTGGTTCAAAGCCATCTCCACTAGAGTACAAGCTGTGCTACCTGTGGCAGACTTCGAATCGATGGGAAACCTACATTTCCTAATCTTTAAAAAAAAAAAAAAAAAAAAAGTGATAAGTAATAACTCCATCCCCTAGAATAATGCCCAGTTCAGTAAATGGGAACTTCATTCTTTGTGTTATACCAAAAACTGGGGAGTCATCCTTAAAATTTTTTTCTCTCCAGCCTGGCTATCAGTTATATCCTGTTGGCTCTATCTTCATTTATAAATCAGGAATCTAAATCCAACCAGGTCCCTTATTTCCTTCTGTTCCTAGGGCATCTTTTCTGAGAGTCCTGCCCTGACCACCCTGTATCCTATCCATTTGTCTTTACCCTTCTGGACAAGTTCTTTTGTCCATGAGACTTCTTGCCATTTCATGTACTACATATATTTTTCTGTCTCACAGTAGATAAGTGATGGCAGGGACTTGGTATGTTTTGTTCACTGCTGTATCCTCATCGATTAGTGCGTAGTCTGGCACAAAATTGTTCTTGAGAGGATCCATGTAAAAGAAGGCATTTAGCCCTTTGATTAAAGCAGAAAATGTATGTAAATCACCTAGCAGCGTACCTCTGTTTCTGTCATGCATTTTGAATCCTAGAGAACTTTTCTTTGATGCTGTTCAGTGGCAACATAAATGAACTTCAAATTCTAGGACGCTGCTTCATGAGCATCTCCCAAAGGACATGTTGTGAAATCCTTTTTAGAAGGAAAAAAACATCAAGCTCACTGTCAAAAGCAATGTACAAACTGTGCATATAAAGCCATGATGTGGACACTTGGATGTGACTTCCTGGTCGCCAGTCATCAGAATCACCTTGGGTCTGTGTTAAAATACAGATTCCCAGGACCCAGTCCCGATTCATTGTATGAGACTGGCTTTATAGTCATGTTTTGGACATTGCTCTTGGAATATCTACATCAGTGGAAGCATCCCATGTCACAAGGGGTCCATGTACTGACTGGCCCAAGTGGCCAGGTGCTGACCTAAGAAAAACCACACCATCCTGGCCCCAGTCATCTAAAATACATAGATTAAACATACCAGTACTAAATAGATCAGGATAAAAATGCTGAACCTATACCTGAATGTGAAGTCAAGTATTTTTATACTCTGGGAAAATTAAGAGGGTTGAGTGGATGAACACGGGTTACGGTGTGAAGTAAAAGACCATGAGACAGTAGGCCTCTAGCTAGGTGTCAGAACTATCTAATCTGGGGAAGAAAAACTTTTCCTTCTCAACAAGGGAACAAACCCTCAATAGACACTGAATCTGTTGGTGCCTTGATCTTGGACTTCCAGCCTCCAGTGTGTGATCTTTGAAGCACATGTTGATACCAGAGGTGCCTTAAGACTAAAGCTCCCTGGAAAGATGAACCAACCCACGGAGAACAGCTGCCCTGGAATTACTGTATCCACAGTGGAACTTTTTCATGACCCTTGGGTGGTCTGGCTTTTTCTCCTTCCTGCCTCTTAGATGCCAGTTGCCACGTAAGAAATGTAGCCTCCCTGAAACCACCAAGCTGTGCTAATGTCAGGCTGCATGCACAGGCCCTGGAGGATGAGACACTGCCTGGGAAAGGACCCAGGAATGCTAAATGTGCCAGACGTTGGAGCAAAAAGTCATTTTGATACTGGGTCCTCCATCTAGGACAGAGATAAACCGTTCAGTCAAGCCTTCCACAAATTCCTGACCTGAAAAATCATGAAAAAGTAAATAGTTGTCTTAAAACAAAAACTTTTGAGAGAGCATGAGTGGGGGAAGGGGCAGAGAGAGGAGACAGAGGATCCAAAGTGGGCTCCAGCTGACAGCAGAAAGCCCAACATGGGGCTTGAATTCACCAACCATGAGATCATGACTTGAACCAAAGTCAGGCACTTAACAGACTGAGCCACCCAAGTGCACCGCCCCCCCCCCCCTTCTTTTTGAAGTGCTTGCTAGCAAGTTTATTTGCAGGTGAACACATTTATAAAACCTATTTTGTGCAGTCAAGTCTGCACTGCCCTCACACCCTGGGTGGGGGTGCTAAGGAAGACCTTGTCTTTCAGTGCTTGAGGGAACTTTAAGGAAAACAAGAACCAAATGGGAGAATAATGCAGAAGGGTTCTGTTCCAGGCAGTTTTGCCTTGTACAAGTAGAAGTAATCAGGCTAGAGTTCTAAAGCTGGGAAATATTTTAGGCATTGTTCCAATCCCTTCACTTTACAGTAGTGAATCAAGCCTAGAGGTTAAATGATTTGGTTCAAGATCATACCACTGAAGCAGGGATGCAGTGAGAATGCTGGTGTCCAAACTCCCAAGCCAAATCTCCCATGTTACACTAACAGGGAGAGGTTTAAAAAAGTGGGAATACGAATGGTGATTTTTCCATAAATCAACTTTAAAAGGCAGGTGTATGTGGGGAGTTGGAGACCACTAACATTGTTAAAAAGGAGAGCTTTAAGAGCTGGTTAAATGTGGAAGAAAAAAAAACCATATGTACAATACTGTAAAAAAATAAAAATAAAAAAATAAAAACTAGTCAACTGTTGATTCTATGAATCTTTAAAAATTAATAGGACTTCTTTAATTCTGAATAAAAAACTATTAGAAGTGAAAGATGAATTCGTTTTAAAATTTAAGTTTTTGAGCTAGAGACTGTGCATGGGGGAGGGGCAGAGAGACAGACTCGCACACGGGGATAGAGAATCCCAAGCAAGCTACATGCTGTCAGCCCAGAGCCAGATGTGTGGCTCTATTTCACAGCTCTGAGGTTAAGAATTGGAAGCTTAACCAAGCAAGCCATTCAGGTGCTCCTACATTTTAAACAAACATACTAAGCCAGGCTCATTTTTCTCATTGCACCCCCCCCCCCCATTTACCTACATAAGGGTCATTGTGCTTGTCCTTTGTCTTCAGAATGGACTCTAGACCGTGTGCTTAAAACCTTGTTACTATTTTAAATTGATAGAATACGGCCCATCACTAAGTTTTCATCGTGAATTCACTCAGCTGTATGACAGTCACAAGTCTATTTGTTACAATACTTGGGGGTCTCCACTTGATTCCGTAAGGTATTTGGAAACTCTAAATATGAATTCTGATAATATGGTCTGACTGGGCTGGGCAGCTGAACAGAAGAATGAACTACAGACTTGTATCTCTTTTCCAAGGTGCTTAAAAAATTACAACCCTGAGTAAGAGCAATTTCAGTATTCCATTCTCGAAAGGCTAAGGGACAATATTATGTTGGAAGAGAATTGTGTTAAAGCTACATTTGAATAGCCAGTACAATTGACCCTGTATAGCTGACTGCCCTGCAGTCAAAAATCCATGTATAATTTCTGGCTCCACAGCAGCTTTAACTACTAAACCCCTGCTGTTGACCAGAAGCTTTACCCACAACATAAGTAGTTGAGTAACATATTTTGTATGTTTTATACATTATATACTGCATTATCACAATAAAGGAAGCTATAAAAATGTTAAGAAAATCAGTAGTTACAGCACTATACTGTATTTGACAAAACCCCAAACTGCATGCCCGTGGGTTCCTGCAATTCAAACCCAAGTTCAAGGGTTAACTGTAGATGGTTTTTACTTACGTTAACATAAGAACAAAGCTCCTCAAAATGCTGTTCTTCAGGTCTTCTATAGAGTTGAGAAAACATGAACTCTCAATCCATACAAAGAATCAAATCAAGTTTTGGTGGAGGGTGACGTGGCTTTTGTTATGGGCTAGAGCCTTGCAAGTCACAATTTATTGCTGGTCAGTAGCCTTAAAGTGCTGAAACAAATCGTTTTCTACTAACTTAATGTTAACTGACACTGATGATAATATCCAGTAGAATCAGGTTCTATCATTGGTGAGAATATGGAGGGGGATGGGTGTCTGGAATGGGGATTAGAGCATGGTCTGCACCTTTGGTTGGAGAATTTTAGACAAAAACATGCCCATGCTTCAGTTTCCTAAGGTGGCACGTGGGTCTTATTTCCATAATGTTTCCCCTAACTTCATCAGTATTAACAAATGTCCTGCCAGTGCAGCACCCTGCAAATTGTTGACAGGCAATTTTGGGATACTCAGAAGAGCAATCATTTGACCTATTACCTTTAAAATAACGCTAGATGAAAATGATTAACGTGGGCAATTAAGTCACTTCATGGGGAAGGCTAACAAGGATTTCTAGTTCGTGGGGATTTACTCACTTTTAAAACAGCTTTGATTCTGAGACCAAATTAAATTGGAGTCCCAAAACTTTCTGAATACCTCTTTTCTAGCATGACGGTCCACAGCCTTAGTACAGTCTCTGGTTGGAATGTTACAGTACAATAAGCGCCAACATGGACAGGGTCAGCGAAGCGGTGGGTGAGTTGCCACAGACTCCCCGAAGCAACATGTTTATGCCCCGAGCTTATTCAACTAACGTGGATTCAAAGTTGTTCTGATCCATCATATTTTGTGAGTAGTCTATTTCAGTGCAAGTTTTATTTTCTTAGAGCTATTAGATCATTTTGTCTTCCTAAGATGACACTAATTATAAAAATAACTTTTTTTTTTCTCACCATATTGTGACCCTGTAATACTGTTTTTAGTATTGGAAAAATAAGATTTCTGTTCATCAAACTGTTGATCTGTGTCAGCAAGAGTACTCCGTGAACCATGAAGAAATATGTCAAAAATTCACACCATTGCCTAATTAAGCATTTTCTCCAAACATTCTCTAAAGCTCTACACAATGTCTGTAAATTACCTGGTGATAGAACTATGCATAGAAATTTACTAACATAATAGGTGATTATATCTCCCACAATACTTATTGCAGAGAATATTGTCTCAACTAAGCCATGTTCCTAAGACTGACATTAACTGCTATAGGGTAGAGGTTTACCCCAATATAAGGATGGTTGAAAGTCATGACAAAGGAAGAGACCGTTTTATCTTGTGTATAGTTTGTGAAGTAAAAACACTTTTTAATGTTTATTTTTGATAGGGAATGGGGGGGTTGGGGAATGAGAATCTGAAGCAGGTTCCAGGCTCTGAGCTGTCAGCACAGAGCACGGACCGTGAGATCATGACCTGAGCCGAATTTGGATGCTTAACCGACTGAGCCATCCAGGCGCCCCTTAAAGTAAAAATGTAAATGCCATAGCCAGTTTGTAATCTAGAAAACCCAAAAATTAGTAAACTATTTTCTGTCATGAGTAATACTTCTAAATCATCTAGAAGTGTGTGTATGTGTGTTGATTGTAATATGTTTCAAACTCAGACCTGTGGACCTAGATTTTAAAATTGAATATAGTATTCAGTTTATTAGGATGGAAAAGACACTCCAGTGTACCTTTACTGTTGCTATAGTGTCTAAGTCTCCAAAAAAAAAAAGTAATTTCTTGAAGTTAATTATCCTTTACATGGATAATCACAAAAAGCTATTAGCTTTATATCAGGAAAACAATAGACATTCAAAAGCTTGTAGATTTAGGACCAGGAATGTATTATGAGGACCCTAGGGCCAAAAGAATTCAGGAGATAGGACAAAGAAGTTTGAGCTGCAGATTAATTAATCCTCAAATGACTCCATTTACACAAAGGGAATTTTATGGAAATCTTTAGGAGCATGGCTAGGTGGTTGTTTCTAAGCTATGAAGGTACTCAAACCTGAAACTCTTTTCTGACTTGTCCTGAAAAGAATGTCTATAGCAGAAAGGTAATGAGCTGAATGTAATTATCTTTTAAATCAGAATAGTCTGCTTTTGTAAGCTTGTAATTGACCTTCTTAATGTTCTTTTACATGTAGGAGTCTTTGAATTTTTTTCCTTTAAAAAAAAAATTTAGCCTTTGTTATGCTGTTTAATTACTGTATATTATAGTTTCTGTAGTAAATGTGTACAATCACATAATCAAATTAGAATCAGTTATTATGTGATTGTGATATAAATTTTCTATTGAGCTTGGTCAGATGAAATGGCCCAAACATACACCTCACATATAAACCCTTAGAAAAGCCGTTTGTAAGTTTTTTCAGAACTGATGACTATTATACTTTGTGTTTAGTTTAAAAATTACGCTTTATATAATTGTAAGCTGAACTATAGGTGTTCCGTTTGGCTCCCTCTGGAATACTACATAGTGAATGTTCAACTTAGGTGGTTTGTGGAATGGTCGCGAGAGTGGTGGGTGGTACTGTAGCTAATATGTAGTCTACTGCAGGACAGATAGGCTGGAGAATGATCAGGTGGATTGAGCAGGAGACTCAGGAAGGCAAGCTTAGTTGTACAGACACCTTTCAAGGCTGGGACAGGAGCTCTGCCCAGGTCTTAGCATGATTCTATAACTGGTAAAATTTGTCTTTTTCCAATCTTTCTTTCTTCTTGATCTCTTCCCCTCACATTGGGTGGTTATTGGGGTGGCTGCAGATACTTTCATTATCTGGTTAAGGTATAGTCGAGTTCACAATACATGATGTTGAGTTTGGGACATACTGGTGTGGTTTTCATTCAAGTCTATGTAGAGTTCAGTGTGTGTGTGTGTGTGTGTGTGTGTGTGTGTGTGTGTGTGTGTGTGTGTGTGTGTGTGTGTGTACACACACACGTACACAGTCTCCTGGCATAGCCAGGGCTTCCTGGAATACTTTTACTGCCCTCTGTGCCAACTGACCTGATGTCTTGGCACAAAAAGACATGGGGTGATTTGAAAAATCATTTGGAATGTTTCCATAAAACATGAAAGATTAGACCTGATTTTAGATTGAGTCCCTTCTTTTGTCCTCTTTAAAGTGGTTTTTAAGGAACAGAGAGAAATTACCGATTTGAAAAGTGCATAAATATGAACTTAAGTGATGAAAGTGAATGATGAAATCAAAAGAAATCATGCTAACATTAAGTGTATAATTAGAACTAAAATTTTTTCCGAGCATAGCAAAAGCAATTAAGAGGAGGTGATAAATTTTTAATAGAAGTGGTGAATAGGTTCTTAGATTGAATCCTATGAGTGATGTGAATGGTATAAACACTTTGGTGGGAAAATATTCAAATTTCTTAGTGACTTAATGTAAAATACTATAACAAAGATACTTAAGTTCCCACGTAGAGATTTACATTGAGGTTATCGATGACAAACTGGTTAATGAATGCCAATTCAAACAACACTTAAAATTAGTCACAGCTGGAAAAATTGCTTCTATGCAAAAGGATTTTTTTCAGATCTGACAAGTAGCTTTTAAAAGTTACTGATAATAAACAGATTTCTATCAACTAGAGTGGAACAGAGGTCAGCAAACTGTGGTCTGTGTTTTTGTATGGCCCATGAACTGAGAATGGTTTTTACATTTTTAGATGATTGGGGTGGGGGAAGGAATCTTATTCCATGACCTGTGAAAATTACATAGAACTGAAATTAAGTTTTACTGGAACACAGCCAGGCTCATTCACCTATGTGTTGTCTGTCACTGATTTTGTGCTAGTGACAGAACCGAATAGCTGTGAGAGAGACTGTATGTTGCAAAGCCTAAAATGCTATCTGGCCTTTTATGGAAAAAGTTTGCCAGTTTCTGATGGTAGAGAAAAGGCTAATTTTCTCCATAATGAATGGTACTAAATCTATCATATGAAGAAGTTGATCAAAGAGTATGCAACCAAAATAGGTAAGAGAAAAAGTGTTATGAGGATGAAACACATTTATATCTTGTGACCCTTCTGGATTTTATATTTGTAGTATTTGTCAGCCTTTCAAACGTTATAGGTTGTGATTGTCTTACTCTAAATCCTCACTTTCATCTCTAATGTTTACTTATAATTTTATTTTCTTGAACATCAGCCTCTCTAATCACTTGAACTCCAGCTCCCATGAAGCAGGATACCCCAGTATGTGACAAACCACATTTCTCTCAATGGGAGCTTGAATGCAGTGTTCGTGCTACATGTCTGTCTATCCTATTTACAAACATTACAGGTTTAGATTGAGATTAGTTGTCAAAGGGCAAACAAGCAGCTAGGGTGAAGTGTAAAAAACAAAATTCTGCTAAGTGCTCTTACCTTATTAGAACTTGACCCCCTGCTAAAACTTTCCCAAATATTGTTCCTAAACAGTAGAAACTGCTGGTTTGAGTCTTGAAATGGCACATTATTGCTTAGAGGGAGTTTTTATGACTAAGTTTAAAATGGAAATGCCAACAGGTTTAATTATGGTACTGCTGCAGAGGGCACAGCACATTAACATTGCATGAAAAAATCTCAATCTGTTCTACGAATATATTGAGCACCTTTAATATTTTCATTTGCATTTACAAAAACTCCCATCTTAATTTTTCACGAAAGCAAAATAAGACTTTACAGAGAAATGCCCTCTCAAGATCTTTGTTTGAAATCCCTTATTTTAGAAAAGGGAATTAAAAATGAAGAATTTAGGATTATTGATACAAATTAAATGGGTTTGTCGTTCTCCACTCTGACCCTTCTGAGTATCCTACTTGACCCATTTTTCTGGAGGGCAGATAGTATTATAATGGGCCTAACATTCAACTGTTAAGGGATTTAAGAGGAATGCAATTATACATATGTATTTAAAATGACTCAAGACAGTGCTATAATAAGGCTAGATGGAGCCATTGACTAAGATATTTTGGGGGCAACTTTTTTTTTTGAGTCCATATATATGGCAGAACCAAAAACTTAAATGAACAGACTTTGTACCTTCTAAAAATGTGGTTCTGTACGTCAGTAGACCATATTCTCAATGAGCTTTAGTCTCCTTCAAGACATCAGATGGTTATGAATGTCCTGAACTGGTCCATTGCTAATAACCATCTGTCTGTGTCCAAACTTTTACATGGCTTCTAGCAGCTTAAGGCTGTGTCACTACTTGTCCCCAGTCCCCCCTTAAAAGGCCTACAGTTACATTTTTCTGTTCTTTGAGGTGTAACTTTTCTACCACCTAAAACTGTCTCCTCGGGAGTCCTGAGAGCAATCTCTTCGAGATCAAAACACTCCAGGAGAGAGTGCTTAACCCTTTTGCTTCCCAGATCCCAAGGAAGGGCAGGGAACAAGCTTGGGTGGCAGCTTGCTCCAGCTTGCACCATTATACCTTCTGGCATGACCTTTCCTTTAGTACAATCCAGTGTTTACAAAGTGTCTTCTGTTTCAGTGGAGTTGAGCTCAGGTTATGCTGGTTTTCCCTACTATTACAATAGTTACTATGAATAAAACGATTTTTATCACTTAACTAGTATCCAGCTTTGCTTGTCTTTGATACTATATTCATTCAAAAGATACTGATGATGATTCCATGTGGTTTATTAAAAATCTTAGAATGAACATAGACCCAATTTATTTCGATTCCCTCTTTTACGATGAAGGCATTGAAGTTTAGAAAGAATAATTGAAGCAAGGGCCAATAACTGTGGAGCTGAGATCAGAAGCCAGTGTTCCTGACGTTCCCTTCTGCTCTTTTCATTAGGTCTCTGGTTTGGGGGCAGTTTCTCTCTATGAAATCATTCTTATGGTAGAAGGAAGGGTGGTATTGGTGCTTTAGCAGCTCCTGAGCTTTAAAAACAAAACAACTTCATATTTTGGATTTAAGAAAAGTTTTACAGAGGTCATTATAAACAAAACCTGCATTTGTAGTCCACAAAAAAATGATTTCCTAATCAGTTGAATCCAATTTGATTAACATCCATGGCCTTAAATATTTTTGTCCACATTGTCGTTAGGACTAAAGATTACTGCGTATGTTACAGTAGATCATCGTGGTTTTAATGCAGAACTCCAAAGGCTTAAACACGGTTATATACATTTCTTGTACATAATTTCTTACATGGGTTTCCTATCCCTTAAGAATGAGACTTAGTTGGACGTATTTAGCATCAGCAATGGGGCAAAACGAAAATCCTTTCTTGTATCTCTATTATAAATGAGTAAGCAAACTAAATTAAGTTACTATGAAAGACCTTTGGGGCCAGAAGAATAAAAGAGAAAATGAGCTTTAAAAATAGAGATGTCTGTGCTTTTCCCCTTAGCCTATGCATGTGAAAATAACAAGTGATAAGTCTACTAGGCCATAGATGTCATTCATTGCATCTAGTTGGGCTTTAAACAACTCTGGGCTACACAGTGCATATCTGCAGGCATGAAGGTGATTAGAAGCAAAATGGTACAATTGCGAATGAAAGCCAAAACTCAGCTCTTCTAATGGTTGCGAATTGAGATCAATGATGACATAGTTCAATTACAGCATTAGTTCTTTATGTCAGAGACGGGTTAAAAATGGATCATAATGACTCTTCAGCAGATAAACTTGGAGCAATTAGAGGTCTGAAAATGTCTCTTTATGTAACTAAAAAAATAATTACCCTTAAACTATCTGGGCTGCAGAACCTATTTCTTTTGCATGTTAGAAGCTATTTTAAAATCCTATTGCTTCTCAATATGGACTTAATTGACTGAATTTTTAACCCCCCAAATCTCAAGTGAGGATCAGATTAGACTTAAGTCTGGACCATAATGTTTTAAAATATTACTAATTTTTTTCCATAATGTTTACTTTTCTTGAAACCTAGCACAGTGCCTTCCAGGGATTCAAGCCTTGTCGAACGAAATTCTACATTCCTTCTTTAGATATGGCTAGATCCAAGTAGGCCAAGCAATCTAGATCAACTCAACTGCACTGTCCCCCAAATATTAGTGTATATCTTTTGTTTGGTGCACATAGAAGTTGAATAAATCTATGATCTAAGCCAACACAGTTCTTCTATGTAGATTTGGTGGGCTGAGTCTGTCGTTTTCTTAATTGTTCTGAGTTGCCAGGCTGGCCCTGGGAAGTCTACAGTCCTATTGAAGCCAGAAGCATCATCATTACCTTTGTTTTTCCCCTTGTTAGGGTTATTGAACTGACACATTTATTGCTGTGTCTCAATCCATAGATGTGTTTTAGGGAGAAAATTTAAATTGATTTGCACAAATGAACAGAGAGACACTTTGGTTTATGGATATTCAGTACAAATTAGCAAAGCTTTCATCTTAGCTACCATGTGACACATCCAGACGTTACATAGGTAAAAAGAAAAATGTTCTGTCTCTTCCTTTTTCCTTTTGCATTAAGCTGGTTAGTGTTCTGTTTCTTAACCCCTTGATCCTTTTGTTTTCTGTACAGCCTTTTTTTTTTAATTTTTAACATTTGAGACAGAACATGAATGGGGGAGGGGCAGAGAGAGAGGGAGACACAGAATCTGAAGCAACTCCAGGCTCTGAGCTGTCTGCACAGAGCCCGACGCGGGGCTCGAACTCACGGACTGCGAGATGGTGATCTGAGCCGAAGTCGGATGCTTAACTGACTGAGCCACCCAGGTGCCCCTAGTCTTTATTCTACATTGTGGTAGCATTTAACTTAATGAAAAACATAAAGGGAGAACACAGGTTTGTTATAAATTGTTTACTGGTAGTGTCTGTTTAGGTAAGGTTCTCTGTATTTTCACAGGTATAGAAGTTTTGCTCTTAAAAGGTTTGAAATCATATAAATCACTGTATCAATGACAGGGGAGTAAGCAGGACTTCTAGCTAATGGGGACTTGAATGTTTCTCATATGTTCATATCATCTCATTAAGTCACATATCAGTATTGAGAGGTAGGTAGTAATTTTCTTAACAGATAAGGAAACTGGTTCTGAAAACTTAAATTGTCTTATTTTTGCATAGTGGGTACTCCATAAAGAGGCTTGTCCATAAACCTTAAACATTGATAGTATGCTAATATAGATTCCTAATGCTCTGATGTTGACAAACTAAGGTCAATAGCTTATTTAGTTTGAGTGGAATTCTGTGAATTTTATTGAAGGGTTTTAGAGAGGTCATATACATGTATCTAGCTTATTTTTCAAGACTATATTTTGACTTCTTGAAATGCTCTTGAGGCTGAGTTTATATATATCAAGATGGTATCAGTTCTTCCTGAGGGTCTAGATTGCTTGTGACGTGTAATACAATTATCTTGTGATTTTTTCAGTGTCAAGGGTACATTGCAGCTACACATTGTGGAACTAAGTCAGCAAATTCAAAATGCCTTTTTAAGAAAAATTTCCAGGGGTGCCTGGGTGGCTCAGTTGGTTAAGTGTCCGACTTTGGCTCAAGTCATGATCTCATGGTCTGTGAGTTTGAACCCTGTGTCGGTCTCTGGGCTGACAGCTCAGAGCCTGGAGCCTGCTTTGGATTCTCTCTCTCTCTGCCCCTCCCCCACTCACACTGTCTCCCTCTCTAAAAAATAAACCTAAGATTTTTCCAGAAGTTGTAAATCT
Source organism: Panthera pardus (assembly GCF_024362965.1). Lineage (NCBI taxonomy): Eukaryota > Metazoa > Chordata > Mammalia > Carnivora > Felidae > Panthera > Panthera pardus. Next base: position 44,528,166 of record NW_026526710.1, on the reverse strand, counting down.
CCACTTTTAATTAACACAAACTATAAAAATATCTTCACCCGTTCTCCTATGCTTTCCTTAAGGTTGCTAATTCAAATGATATACATAGCAGGCAACATAAAAAGTTAAGGTCGGATTATCATGTGGGGCTTAATCTTTTACTTCAGGGTTTAAAACCACTAACAACTGAAACGGGTCTTTTTGGTGACTTGCAGTTCATGTATCTATTTATATGTGAAAATTTCCCTTTCTAGGCCAATAGTACTTCCAGTATTTTTCAGTTATGGGTGGAGGGGTAAATCTCCTGGATAGGTTATTATAACCCTATAATTAGAAACAAGCACTTAATATAGGAAACTTGATAAACACTTAGAAGCTATTGTGTTCCAGGTACTATGCTAGGTGCTGGATCCATAAAGAGTTAAGACCTGGATCACCTGGGTGGCTCAGTTGGTTAAGTGCCTGACTTTGGTTTAGGTCATGATCTCACGGTTCATGGGTTTGAGCCCCGTGTCAGGCTCTGGGCTGACAGCTCAGAGCCTGGAGCCTGCTTTGGGTTCTGTGTGTGTGTGTGTGTGTCTCAAAAATATTAGGTAAGACCTATTTCTTGTTCTCGAAGATCTCACGGGATAGTGGAAAGTCAGGCATATCAAAATCATGAACACAAGATAAGCAGAAAGGGAATTTAAGAGATGCTGATATTTGGTTTGATAGTGTATGGCTCATTAGCCTTTCGAGAATTGTTCAGGTATTCGCTCATCACTTCCTTACTAGCTTTGGATACTTAAGAGGGACATGGAGACTTGGAAGAGTCGCATGAGAATGCTCCAGTGATTGGTTGCTTGGTTCCCCAAGGCTGGGGTGGTCTCCGTTTTGAAGCATGTAGTTTCATATGAAGGTAGAAGAGGAATGGCCATGTTGATGAAATCCACAGAGTGACACTTCGCAAGTCCTTCTCGTAGCTTTGTGCCGCAAGGCATTATCTTGACCTGTGAGAATCCATGCACAGAGATCCTGAGTATCTGCAGGGTTGTCATTTTCCTATCTGGCTGCATATTCTTTGAGAGGCCAGTGTATGCGGAGAAGAGGGGTTGGGTTGATGATGTAGCTGGACTCCATGGACTGACGCACTGGGATTTGTCCACAGCTCTGACAGCAATGCCGTCAAAATCATCTTGCTGTGATATGTTGTGATCTCTATAGCATCGATAGATCTAGGGATAAGATCCATAGAGCATCTCAGAGAAAGTTTTCAAGAGTAAGGAATAGAAGAGAGTGGGTGGATGACACTAATGGAAGATTTTAGGGCAATGTTCCAGGATTCATGAAGCAAATGACGCAGTGGACAGAAAATACTTTGTGTTGTCCGGCTTTTGCTGCCCATCATTTTTGCAGGTCTCTCTCTCCGCACTGCCAACACCCTTGACAAATATAACATTTATCTGTACAGAACAGCTGTCTGTGAGGATATAACACCCTCCCCTCCCACATGGCACCAAAGATGTGGCTCCTATTCCCTAGGGAAGCTCAATTTGAAAGAAAAGAGCGTGTGCCACCCCCATGGTTTTCTACAGGACACAGGGACGTGCAGAAATCTAGAAATGTGTTAGCTAAACAGTCTGGCTGCAGGTGCTGAGTGAAAGGCTGGGTAGCACAAATGTTTAGCTCCATAACTGAGCACAACTGAAAGTATGTGGGCTGATGATACAGAGGAGATTGGTTCAGTTTTAACTGCTGTCTCAACAGCAGCCTGTTTCAGAAATTTCAGGTAATACAGCCTTTGGAATCTACCAGAAATATGCCTGGGCTGTTCTCCTTGTTTTCCCTTATCTTAGGGCCTCTTTAGTTAGAAGTCTCCCTTTTGATAGCATGGGCTCTGGAGGTTAAATGGAACAAATGAACTTGATTTCCTCTTCAGAATTTCTTGCTATTCTGAGAAACCATGGATGGCTCTTCCAAGTTGATCACATATAATCTTAGTGTAAAGCCACTGCAGTTCAGTATTAGTGGTTTCTCTTTATAGGAATGTTCTGTGTAAAAATCCCTATTACATGTCCCACATGTACAATTCAATAGGAACTGAATAGACTCTGTAGGAGGGAGTGGTCTAGAAATCTTTGGAAGTAGATACGATCCAGAAATCCATGTAGGGACATGGATCTATTCTGCCAGCACATCTCTATATGCTACAAGTCCTTTGAGGGCAAAGGCCCTGCTTTATAAGTCTTTGAACTTTCTACAGATTCTAGCACCATGCTTTAAACAGGATTCTCAATCAATTTCTGGTAAAACTAGTACTTCTGAAGCAATATTTTCATAGGTTGAATGAGCTATCTCAGGACATTTTAGAAGACAAATATAACTTTAAAAAATTTGCACCAAACTCTTCAAATCACTTTCATTAGCATCTTTAAAAAAAATATTTGTAAGGAGCTATTTGTAATAAATTTAGGCTTAAACTTCTCTTTCGAATTATTGTGACCTGTTTGGGAGAGATAAGAGAGGAAGGATATTTTTAAATTTGTAAGACAAAAACTCAGTCTGGATTTGACATTTGTCAACCATACACACACTCCTCTTTACCTCCTAAATTTTTTTTTTCAAATGCTGTGCAAAGAAAATAATAGTATTACGGTTTGCCCTGTGGATCCTCCCTCCCCAAACTGTTATTTTGAAATTGATGGAACTATAATCCTTAGCCCTCCTGCTACCTGCAGTTTCCCCGCCTTTGTGTCTTAGAACATTGTTACTGAGAATTCTACTTATGGTGTGAGTTGTATTTCTTTATTTCAGCACTTCTGTGATGTGGCAGTAGCAATGCTCCCACTCTCCCCTGTTGGGCTTTTCTTTCTCAGTTTTCTATGACTATAACCTGGTTCTCCCAGCTGGAAGAAAATCCAGGAATTTTGGGCTGAAGCCTGTGCCCTGACCTAGACCACTCAGAGGGAGAAGAAACCATTTGAGCAGCACTCTTCCATCCTCCCTTCCAGGAGGGGGCTGATGTGTACACGCGCATGTGCACACCCTGGGAACATGGCCGGCCTCATCTTCTCCAGCCGAACACTAATTTGGGATTCCCCATCTGATGGGCACTTGCACAATGATCTTTTACATACAAGGTGGTAATTTCACACTAAATACGTCAATTATTTATAAATGGATCTCTGTGACAGGGAGTAGCAGCTGGGCTATAGAGGCTGCTTTGACTGAGGCGTGGTCAATAAAACCACATGCCACTTTCAACAGTGTTATTAATATTTATGTGGCTTGATCAGCTAGTTGAGATGCAGGTCTTCTCTGGGCTGTGTGCAAGAAGACTTCCTATTTTCACTTGCCTGTAATTATACGCTGATTGTTTCCTTGGCCAAACTTCAGGGGCAATAGAGGGTCAGGCTTCTAGGCTGAATAGTGTGCCAAAGACATCCAAGCCATGATACTTTCTCTGCTTTTCTTGTTGTTGGAGTCCATTAAAACGTAGGTCTAAAGTAGGAAGTCTGTGAAGCTCACACTCTGAACCTTGGAGGAAGATTCTGGTTTTAACTTTTGTAAGAGTAACCTTGTATTTGTGAATAGCAAAGTAATCTGACATGAGGGAGATGACCAAAACTGATTAAGAGTCTACTTAATGAATTGGTGCCTTTTAAGAGAAACAGATAGATGTGAATGGGGCAGATAATCAGTACACTTAAAGGGCACTACTGCAAACTTCATCTTTCCTGATTCCTGATGAATTTTTGTCCACGAGGACGTGTTGCATTACCATCTAAAGTAGGATCCCCTGGCGTTCCATGATTTAATAGAGTATGTGGTATTGGCTTCGGAGAGCTCCATCATTTCTCAAGTCAACACGTATGTAGAAAAGTGATAATTCTAGTGCCGAGTAAACAATGGTGATTTTTTTTTCCTTTTTTCTTATTGGAAAAGATGTGAGTTTGGTTTAGAGTCTGTCTGCCTTGCCACACATCCAACAAGACTACCCTTACACTGGTGGTGTAACAGTTCTGACAACTTGAAACCTGAAAGGTGACGACCATTAGAGGGCAGCACTGATAAAGTTTCTTGGCAGGAAACCAGAAGGAACAAGGATACAAACTTGTGTCGCAGGGGTCTTCACAACTAAGGCAGTGCCGTCCTCCACAGGGCAGTTTGTTTCCCTCCCCATGTAGACAGACTGATGGTAGACGTTCATGGGAATAAATGAAGCTGTATCTGTGAAATGTGAATGCAGAAATACACTCTAACTTTTGTGTAGTTATGACTCCTTATGTTGAAAACACTCCCTACTTAGTACCTTTCTGTCTTCCCCAAACAGCTGACCTTTCTGCTTTAGTTAACTGTCATTTGTCCCTTTGAGACTTGCTTGTACAAGTGTACTTTGGGAAACCATAAGTAAATACGCTGATTTCCCTTGTAATAAAGTCCAAACTCCCAAGTCTTCCATGACCCAGTGTTTATAGCAAAGAAAGCTGTTGTGGTAAAAGACGGGTTAAATGCATGCAGAGCCAATGACCTGCAATAATAAATGCACCTGCATGCTGCCTCGTTTTTTAGCAACGGACATCTTAGCTGCAAGCTGCCAGGGAGATGAGATCTGGGTGAATAATCCATAATTACACTGGAGTAGATGAAGATTGATGGGTGAAGGGAAGTTTTATCCTGTGGGATCAAAGAACTTTTCCTTTGACTCTACTGAGGAATCCGTTGTTACAGGACAAAGAGGGTAGCATGCTATACATTTGAAAATACTCCCTACCTGTGCAATATCTCAGTAGATGACAGAATGTCTCAGGAGTAGGGATGAGCCCAGCAGCTGAAGGGGTGGAGCATGCAGCCCAGCTAGTGTCCCAGAACCGAGAGTGACCCAGGAGTGCTCTTTTTCCACAGGCCAGTGGGCTGGAAACTGGGGTAATGAGAGAATTGGCTCAGTCTTCAAATAACCAACGCCAACCTCTTCCTCAATTCCTTGCTCTGATTTCCCAAGAATCTGCTTTCTGCTTAGGCGAGGCAGGAACAATTCAAGGATACTGAATTTGAAAATAGAAACAAAACTTAAATGTAGGAGGAAAAATTGAGGGTTGTTGTAGCTAATAATGAGCATGTAGGCAGCTTCCTCACGCTGAAGGTAGTGAGATCCTTGTTTTCATTTTTACAGAGTGAGAATAAGAGCTAAAAAGGTGGTAGGGGTTCCACTGGATGCCAGAGGTTTGAATATGTACCACCAAGGGAAATAGAGAAGGTCAAGGAAATACTTGGTACACCTTCCTGAAATTCAAGGGGAGCTTACATCACTGAATTTGCTTTTCAGTCTACCACCCTAATGGTTGAGACCAGTGTTCTTCTATGTACTCTGATGTTGTTGACTGTTTCAGGTACTAACAGCTTTGGCTAAACTGAACTTGAGGGAGCTTGACAGTGAAAAATAGGAGGTATAGCTATAACACTTAAAATTTGACTCGCGTAATTCTCACCATTCCTCTCAATCAGCACCACTTCTAACCATTAAGTTGTATAGACTATGAGTGTAGAGGAAGTCACACCTTTGCATTTGTCTATATTGATGCTGCTGAGATCTATGCTACTAGAGCTTTTTACCAAACAAGCTACAGATCGGTCCCCACTGGGAAATAGTTCTAGGCATCCCACCCCACTACATCATTTTAGAACACTGAATCTACTTAGTACTTTTGCTCACTACAGTAAAATCTCATTGTAGCCAGACACAATATATCGGCTCACAACATGCCCCAAACTGAGTGGTTTAAACCTAGCAATTCAGTTTGTTTGGGAGGCAAGGTGCTGGAGACCAAAGTGTCAGTGGTAGTTGGCAATCTTTGGAGGTAGTTGACTTGCAGAAGCATTGTCCTGATCTCTGCCTTAACATGGCATTCTTCCTGTTTGTGAATATTGTCTATTGCCATATTTATTTTAAGTTTATTTTTATCTTATTTTTGAGGGAGAGCACATGTGTAAGTGGGAGAAGGACAGAGAGGGAGAAAGAATCCAGAACAGGCTGCTCTTTGCCAGCATAGAACCTGATGTGGGGCTCAAACCCATGAATCATGAGATCATGACCTGAGCTGAAATCGAAGACTCAGACCACTTAACTGAGCGAGCCACTCAGGGGCCCTCACCCCTTTTTAAAAGACATCAGCCATGTTGGATTAGGGGCCCATCTACTCCAGTCAGACCTCATCCTAACTTGAGTTACATCTGCAATGACCCTGTTGGCAAATAAGGTCACAGTCTGAGGTACTAGTGATTAGGACTCTAACACCTAGGAATCTAGGATGGGGGGAGTGCAATTCAACCCATAACCAGCAGAAACTTGATTAGCAATGGGAGTTAGTGGAGTTTATTTAAATGCACACTTGTAGTTGGCCCTATCTGTTCACAGTAAACTGCAATATTTACAAAAGTATAATGGAAATATTTTTATGATGGCTTCTAGATTTCTTGACTTTATAAATTGAAACAATGTCTTTTTCTGAATAGCGGAGCTCTGTTTCTTGGAATTAATACGACCAGTTGAGACCATCAGAGAACACTATTTTGCTTTCATTCCTTCAGCAGAAGAGCTCTTCGGTCCATCCAAACTTCCCTGGCATCCCTAAAAAGCCCATTATGATGTTTAATAACCCTCAAAACCAAGTTCTTTCCCTCTAAATCCTCCAGGCTTCAGGTGAAGTCGGTTTCTCTTGTTCCTGCCTTCATGAATCCAAGGAGCAGTTGGCCAACTACATAAAATTGTAGAACTCTTTCCCTGACAGACGTTGTTAGGTTTCCTCTCTACATTCCATCCAATAAACAAAATGGTCTTTTACTAAGGTCTTATTCTAACTCTGAGTCATCTTTGTGGATCTTGTAAAACCTCTTGAGGATCTCCTGATACTCCTGAATTATCTCAGAACTGGAGGTGTATCTCTGGGCTGGTCTGACTTCTGGGTAGAGAATAGTCTGTTGTGGATTCAGGTGTCTATTTTTCCACAGAACTGCCCACAGGGGAAGTGGTAAGCCTTGCTCTGAATTTCACACATTTCTTCTCCCTTGAGCAGTGCCCTATCTATGTTTCTTTGAAATATGCTTATTTAATGCTTTTTTTGTGAGCTTGATACTGGGACTAGGAGCCAGGGACATGGTAATCAGTGAGGCTGGTGATAAAGAGATTATAGTCTGGAGACATGGGTCTCAGATCTGCTCAGGGACTGACTTTTTACACTCTCAAAAATTGAAGACTCTAACTTTTATGTTGATTATATCGATATTTTTCATATTAGAAAGTAAAAAAAAAAATTTAAATGTTCATTTAAAAACCCCAGCTCATCGTGTTTACATAAGTTATTTTATTAACATGGGTTTTGACATAAAAACAGAAGAATGACCTTGTTTAACATTTGTGCATATGTTTTTAATGCCCGGCTTTATAATAGAAGATAGCTTGGTTCTCTTACCTGTTTTTGCACTCAATCTGTTATGTTTTGGTTCAAATGTAAGAAAAGTAACTGGAAAAAGGATGAATATTTTAATTGCTTTTCAGATAGTGGTAGGTATTCTTTAATGGTACACCAAAATGCATCAAATAGTTCTCTAAATGTTGCAGTGTGGATTTTGAAGCCATATAAATGAACGTTTCATAGTCTGTTAAAGTCCAATGGTTTATTTCACACTTCCAATGAATATTTTACCTATGCATTGGTCACTAGGAAAATGTTGGCTTATTTAGTTATGCAGATTTTCTAAATGTTAATACGTTTCATTACACTTGATCAACTCATATTAGTATCAGCACTGATCTTATCAGAAACATCTTTACTGGGAAGCTCTCAAGCTCATGATGTATATAGGTTTTCCAAATTCTAATTTTCACATGGAAGTGTGAATTTTATCAACAAATATTTTTGATTTTTGTCCCTTGACTACTAGGCTCACTCTGTTCACTTTCTATCAACTGTCAAATACTCGTCTTGTAGTTTTTCAGTTTTTTTCAAGTGAAAGTAGAATGCTATGGAAAAAGTCTAGTTCCATTGCTAAACTATTGTACAAGTGTTTTTTCTAGAGACAGCAATTATCTTGTATTACAAGTGCTTTGTGCTTGCCTCTCACGTCATCAGAGACCACGAAAAAGATGTGTACTTAAGGGCTGAGATTTAATTGAAAAAATTTATTGCTTCATCAGGGGATTCCTAAGTAAAACTGTCATTGCTTTTATTGTGAATATGTGGCAGTGAAGAGTATATGGGTACTGATAAAGTTTGGTTTGAGCTAAGGTACTAGCACTTTTTATCCATCAGTGCAAATGTCAGCATAATGAGAAAGGCAAACAAAATCTGTTTCTGTGAAAATAGTTGTGGTTTTCTGGACATGGTGAAAGGATCTCAGGGACCCCTAGGGGTACGTGGATCACACTTTGAGAACCACTGGTCTAGTTTGGTTAGTAAACAGGCAAGGCAATCCAGAGTTAAAGATCATAAGCTGGGGTAGGCATGGTAAAACTTGAACTTAGGGGTGTAGGGAAATGGAGCTCAGAGGAGGTGACCTGGAAACCAAACTCTGGAAAACAAATAGAAATTATAGGGTGTTAGGAAAATGAAGAAAGGTAAGTGAGAGGCAAAACCTGTACAAGCAATGAACTGAAGTTGAGAAAGCATGGTACTTTGAAAGTCCTGCAAGAGGGTTCAAGGTGTCTGCAGAATATAACCTGAGGATATGACATAAAGTGAAGGAGCTCATCAGAGGCCGGTTATGTGAGGCCACAGGTACTGTGTAATATTTAGAGTTGAAGACCCTTTTGCTGTTGGAATAGTCCAAGGAAGAAAGCATAGTGGCCTAAAGTGGGGTAATGGTTTTAGGGAGGGAGAGGGTGTATGGATTCAAGAAACATTGAACTAAGAATGGGAGGTCTGAGTGGTTAATTAGATGTCAAGGATAAGGGAGAAAGGAGTCAAAGGGTGACAGCCAAGTTACAAGTTTGGTACTGACCTAGGGCATACTGGTGCTGAAGTGAATTTGGAAAGAGGTAAGCTGATGAGTTTAATGTGTTGTTTTTCCCTGGGCCAGCCATCAACATTGACTTTCAAGGAAGGATCTGAGACTCTTTCCTACAGTGGTGTAACAATACAATTCTTGCAAATAAAGTTGCAACAAAATCTATTTTTTTTTGAAGCATCTTGGAACCTCAGTGTATTTGTTAGCCTTTGTTACAAAGACCATCTTTTAGTAAGAAACCCTCAGCACTTTTTCTCAAAGTCTGGGACACTCAGGGTGGTAATGTTGACTGCAACCCATTGATACTGGCAACATCTCCCATTCAGCTGGTGATGTGGAGCCCACAAAGCGATTTCACATGAAATCACAAAGTCATGTGAGGTGCGTACTCTTCTTTCCCTATTACATGTAGTTTGTGTTTAATTAGGACTTGATGGTACCTAGTACCATACCTGCTCTATGCAAAGTTCCCCTACCATGGGTTTTCTAGGAGTTTCCAGAGGTTTCTCATAGGTGATCATAAACAAGTAGATCAGCCATGCTCTTGGTCCCTCCTTGCTTCAGCTGGCTTCCCACTGGTCACCTCATGCTGTTTGTCAGATACTATAGGTGAGTGTTCCCAGAAGCAGTCTCCTCTGCTGAGCGTCAGGTGTTTCCTTCTGACTTCCCATTCCCTGAGATAGTTGATAGTTCAACTGGGACCTTCACTGATAAAATAGAGCCCTTATATTAGCAATGCTGCCTTGGCATCTGCTGGGAGTGGTGGGACATCTCTTTCCCATGTATACACTTTCGGAGGTGTTACTTGTATCCCCAACATTTTAGTCAAACATCTCATCTAGGTTCTGGTATGGCCTTGGCCCTCTGACTCTGCATCCAGTAAAACTCTGACCTCGTTTTCTACAACCGCAGCCTATTCTAAGGGGCGACATCTCTAACTTTTTTTTTTTCTCTCAGCCTTCCTAAAAACTCCTCGCTAATCATTTTGGTGCTTATTGACTGTTGACAGCAGCAACTGGAAGTGTTGGCTTCTTCCTGTGTTTCCAGAGTTCCTAATTGCTTCAACACCTATCAGTAGAAAAGAGCAGTGGTGGATACAGAAACATTTGCAGTGCTTTGTGCTATTTTTTTTCACATGCTTTCTCACATTCCTCATTTAGCTACCTTCATTTTTTGTTTTTGTTTGCCTTGAGTGAGGGCTGCTTTTCTTCCCTGCCAGGGTTCTGTAGAGAGCCGAGACAGAAGTTGTAGGATCCTTTTATTTACTGTCAGACTTGCTTGGGGGGGAATGGGGGGAGGAAGTGAGCTGGCCAATTTATTTAGATATCTGATGCCAAGAAAGGCTGGTTGTGATGGAGTCTTCTCATACTGGTTTCATTTCCTGTTTCTCTTTGATCAAAAAGATGTGAGAAGCAGTTTAAGTCTTGGAGTAGCAGAAGCAAGATGAAGTCAGAACGTGGAGACAGTGAGGTAATTGCTTGTTTTTGAGCCTTTGTGCCTAGTCTCTCATTGAACATTAGCCCAAGCAGAACCAATAAAATTGATTACTGATCGTGTGGGCTGGACTCATTAAAGCTGTCCCTTGCATCTACCAGAGGGTCTCTGCTGGCTCTTCGCCCATCATTTCTTCTTCCATTCTTGCTTCTGTTCTATCCAGCTGTATTTTCCTTGCTTGCTGTGGTATTTTACTTGCTCACTTAATTGTCACTGAAAATGGATAATTACAAAGGAAAAAAAAAAAAAAGCCTCCTTCCAGTATCTCCTTCGCCATAGCACACTCTGAAATGAGAAAGAGCTGGGTGTCTAAAGGGTGGGATCCTGAGAAAGTGTTTATCATGGAAGGGTGATGGAAGCTGGTAAGTTTCAGGAAGAAGATTGGAGCCATTCTCTCAGATACGAGGAAAGACGAATAGGTTTATTGGTTCCAGGAATACCTGGAACCAGCACCCCATTACCCAGCTTCCAGGTGCAGGGCTCTGAGAAGCAGATAGTGGGTGTTGTAAGGATGGTGGTGGTGGGAACCTAACACTAAAATTTGCCTCCTGGGGAGGTGAGGGAAATTGGCACAGACACTATGGAGCTACCTGTCTTTAAGAACACTGAGGGAGTGTAGAATAAAGGCAGCCCTTCCAGAGCTGTTCTGGACTGTGTATGCACCATAGGAGGTGCGAGTGATCCTGAGATGGGGAGAGGAGGTATCGATAAGGACTGTGCACCTAACGCCATCCTAGTGGGATGGTTTCTAAATGTAGGACATTTGATTTAAGCAAACAGGAAAGTTTTGTTTTTTTTTTTTTTTTTTACATCAGCATTGCAAGGTTAAAATACATGTTATATGGACTGTTTTCTTTGAATCCACTTACCAGTAATACGATGATGATAAAAGCTAGTATTCATCAAGCTCTTGTTATGTAACACACTAAGTGGTTCAGTGGCATTTTCACAATAAATTTAAGAAGTTATTTCCTTTTTATAGTTAAAAAACGGAGGCTGGAGAGTTTATGTAGCTTCTCCACATTCATGGAGTGATTAAGTTGAGCTACATGCTCTTGGTTTCTCCGATAATTGCGTCTCCCTGTTCTGCCTACACAGTACCTATGCTCCCTCCCTGTTGACTGAAGTGCTGACAAATGCATATTTCTCCATAAGAGGCATGGACAATTATGTGATTGTTTATACTTATGAATGGACAGGGAGTGGGAACTTTTTTCAAAGAAGAGTGTTAAGATATATAAGGAACAATTGAAGAGAGTATGTGTTGATAAGGTATCAGTATGGATGTGTTGATACATGCTTATCTTGTTGATATACTAGATACATGGATATGTTGATACACTAGAATCCACACCACTGCTCATTACCCCTGTGTCCCTTCCTCTTTATGACACCATGTGATGTGACTTTTCTCATGTAGTTCAGGTTGTATATATAACTCTAGGAGCTCTCAACAGCGTGGTGTGGTCACTAACCTGGTGAGAATGGTCTAAGAAAAACCTCCTTCCCCAACTGCCCTCTAGAATGCTTTACCCACTGGCCCAGGGAAACATAGCAAAGAGGTTCTGGGTAGATGAAACTCAGGGATCTTGGTTGAAACCGCATTTTCACCCTATTCACCTAGAGCAGAAAAAGAATTTCCAGGAGGTCCAGAAAGCTGGAATGTGAAACTGCCTGGCCAGGTATAGTGGCCAGCCCACTGCGGAGTATTGCTGGCAGTCGGCACCTATGACTCTCAAGACTGGATGCCAGAAGTTCCACCACTGCCCGTTCCCAGGGCCTCTGTGATCATGTTTGCTAGAGTATTTAGTCCCCTTCCTATGGCAACCCTTCCAAACTCTCCAGGCATGTGTATGCCTCCTTGTTAGAATCCTCACTACCTCAGAATCTCGAGAGGGGAGTTGCTTTTTTCTACCTTGGGAAGGAAGGACTTTGTAGCAAATGAAAGTATAAGGAAGGTATTTAAAGGTGTTGGATAGCCCCAGATGCTTAAAATTTATGAGGGTGAAGATTTAAAAATTGTTTAAGAAATAAAATTTTGGTCTGTGCCACATGTGGGGGCCATTCTGTTCTACTTCCTGAGGTGGGTTGAAAAGACCTAAAAGTTCTGAAACTCCTGGCTCTCTGGCAGAGGTATGTGTCTCTTTAGTGTTCATACATTTGAATTAAGATCCAAGCAAGACCGACAACTTGCCTTTAGTTGTCACTTGAGTCTTTCCTTATTCTATAATCTCTTTCACTTCCTTTTCTTATTCTCTTGATTTATTAAAGAAACCAGCCCATTTTCCATGTGGACTCTTTACATTTTTTTTCCAGGGTTCTTTAGCTCATTTATCCAATTTTCTGTAGGTTGGCAGTACAATGCAGAGAACTCTGTTCACTCAGTTTTTCCTTAGATAAGAATGCTTCACAGGTGGTACTGTATCTTTCCTACTGTGTTAAAATATTACAACATAGAAGGGTGGCTGTGTGGTTCAGTCCGTTCTGTGAGCTGAGCGTGGAGCCTGCTTGGGATTCATTCATTGATTCTCTCTCTCTCTCTCTCTCTCTCTCTCAAAATAAGTGAACTTTAAAAAGTCACAACATAAGCACAGAAGGTCTGGTTGCCCTTTAATTCTTTGTGCATTCTGAAGAACATTCAGTCCCTCGCCAACTGCTTTAAATACATTGATCCAGAAAGGCAAGTCTTTGATTTTCTTTATCAGTTTTCAGAGTAAGTTGTTGCTCCAGCAACTTCCTAGAATGACCAACATGTTTCAAAACTTTCATATCCTTGTAATTTCATTGATATTTAAGTCTATTTGAGAGACACAGAATATGAATCCCAAGCAAACTCTATGCTGCCAGTGTAGAGCCCAACATGGGGCTTGAACTCCTGAACCCTGAGACCATGACCTGAGCCAAAATCCGGAGCCAGATGCTTAACTGATTGAGCCACCCAGGAACCCCATAATTTCGTGGATTTTTAATACCACTCTAAATGTGTGGATTTTAGGAATGTCTTTGTGTTTCAACACATTCATTTTCCTTGGCTCAAATTGCCCAGTTTTTGGCTAATGAAAGCTCTTCCGTGTTGGCTCCTATGATCCTATTAGTCTGTGATGGTTTCCTTACTTTGTGGCCTATTAAGATATCTCAGGCTTATTTTATATATTTCCTTTCCAAGACTTAGAATAAGGAACTTATCCAAGGAGCCCTGGTTCTTTGTAGTGGCAAATGGATGTTAGAGGCCTGGCTGATGTCTGCAGTCATGGCTACTAGGAAATCATTGTTTCTTCGTTTTTCCAATGGACAAAGGAAATACATTTTTAAAGGAGAAAATGATGCATTTATATTAATACTTCTAATTTTTAAAACTTGTTCTGGCCTGGAAATTGGTTGCAAGGTGCTGAGTTTACCCAGAGAATAACAGACCCAGGAAACAAAAGGGAAGAGACAAGGGATTAAGAATTCAGGATTTTAGAAGAGGGGGCCCAGGGATTTGGGCCTTAGACTCCCTGCTGGTACCTCTAAGGGAGCATGAAGCCAACAGTGGCCTCTGAGATGACATACTGGTCCATTTGTCAAAGTTTCTCCATTTACTTTGGTCATCTGAAGCTCAGGGTCTAGGGGGTTCCTCAGAAAAAGGGCTCATGGAAGTCATATTCCCAGAGTTCTTACAGATTGGCAAGTGTTTTTGTCACTTAACACCTGAAATTCAGGTTGGCTGCATATAAAATCCTGAAATGACATGGTCTTTCCTTCAATGTCTTAAATCTATTATTCCATTATATTCTGGCATAAAATGTTACTAAAAAATTAATAGCAACAATACTTTTTGCTTATCTTTTCCCCTAATAAGCAACTTGGTTATGTTGCCTGAGGGCCCCAAGGTTTTTGTTTGCTTGCTTGTTTTAATATTTGCCTTTAAAGTCCATTAACTTTATTAAATAATATTTCAGAAGGTGTCATTCTGGGTGGTTTTTCCAACATACCTAGCGAGCCCTTTTAATAAGTAGCTTTAAGTCTTTTTATTATTCTATCAACTGTACTTGGCACTCTTTCAAATACTTTCTTTTGATGACACATTTTCTTTGTTTTTGCCTTCTCCTGGAAGCATTATCTGTTTGCTCTTGGGTCGATTCTAGTTCAGGCTTTATTTCTGAAATATTTTGTATTTCTAATTATTTTCTTAGTTCTTACCCCATATCTAAATTTTTAAATCTCAACTTGTGTTCTTTTAGCTTGTTGGAAATACTTATAATTTTCATTTGTTCAGTGGCTATACTTATTGGAATACTTTGAGTATCTGTAGGGAAATTTTTCTACTTCTTGGTCTGTGGTTTTGTTCCATGGAATTTGATACAATTCTGTTTATTGCTCATACTTGTGATACTAAATTTGCTGAACTTCTAGGAGGACAGGATGGGATCAGGTTAGCTTTTCTAGCTTCACAAATCTAAGCCTTTTTTAAAAAAAATTGTTAGGTGCTTACAAATTAAATTCAATAAATACGACCCTGTGCTCTCGGAGTTATTTTACCTCTTTCCTACTCTGTTGTATTTCCCTTTATCCTTCTATGAATTCTCACTTAGAAAACTTGAAGCCTTGCACCCCCAGTCTCAGGATGAGGTTTTTCATGAAAGGGGGCTTTCTGTTTAGTTCTGAGCCAGAGCTCTGGTTCCTTCAGATGCACATTTCATAATGACCTGTGAGTGTTGAAAACCCTTCTAATTTTGACTTGTCACACTTTCCAGTAAGTATTGATCAGTTCCTTCCATATTCAAGTCCAGTAGATACTGTGTGTGTTGCTTTCCTCATCTGTCTCCTGCACAGATGCTGATACCGTTTTGTCTACACACCCTTCTATTTTCAAAACTGTGGGGACACTTTGCCATTTAATTTTGCTGTGTCTCCTGTGCTGTTCTGATTTTGCATTTCTACCTGCTCTGTCCATTTTTCTGAGCACATTCTGGGAGATTAAAAAAGAGCATCCCTGCTGTCTGTGTTCCCAGAAATTCCTTCGAATCCACGTTTACTTGTTCTTTGTTTTTACTTCAATTTTATATATTACTGCTTTCTCTTTATGATGCTGAAATTTTGACTTAAGACATTCATATAATTATTCTGTCTTGCTATATAGTTATAATAGTTTGAAAATAATCATTTCATTTGCACTGGTCTTTTTTTACTTATTTGTCTTAAAATTAGCTGATTAACACATCCCAGTTTGTCTAAGATTTTTTCCATTGTGGCACTGAAAATCTTGTTCTGGGCAACCTCTCAGTCCTGGGTAAAACCTGGATGCTTAGCTATCTTACATAAGCTTCTAGAAGGATATGACTGAACTCTGTTTAAAATTCGTTGGAGGGGCGCCTGAGTGGCTCAGTAGGTTACACATCCGACTTCAGCTCAGGTCATGGTCTCAGAATTTGTGGGTTCTAGCCATGCATCGGGTTCTGTGCTGACTGCTCGGAGCCTGGAGCCTGCTTCCAATTGTCTCTCCCTCTCTCCCTGCTCCTCCCCCACTTGCAGTCTGTCTCTCTCTCTCTTTCTCTTTCTCTCAAAAATAAACATTAAAAAAACTTCTTTTAAATACCTTGGAAGTCATTTGGGTTTTTTTTTTAAATTTTTTTTTTTCGGGACAGAGAGAGACAGAGCATGAACAGGGGAGGGGCAGAGAGAGAGGGAGACACAGAATCGGAAACAGGCTCCAGGCTCCGAGCCATCAGCCCAGAGCCTGACGCAGGACTCGAACTCACGGACCGCGAGATCGTGACCTGGCTGAAGTCGGACGCTTAACCGACTGCACCACCCAGGTGCCCCGAAGTCATTTGGGTTTTAGTGTGGTAGGCAAATAATTTGATATCCCATCAGGTCCATTTTTTTTCTAGCATTCTTAGTTTTCATTTTACTTTAACTGAAAATACATACATCATCTACAAGTCAAAATTACAACAAGGTAGACTTAAAAATTCTTATTTCAAACTCTCCTTTTCATGTTCTCACAATTTGTCTAGGTGGCCATTTTTATTAAGCTTTTGGTTTATCCTTCCATTGTTTCTTTTTGAGAAAAGAAACCTGTTTGTATATTTATTATAGATTTCCACTTTTTCATAAAAGTTGTTGCAGTGTGTTCTATTTGATATTGTCTCTTACAAATATATCCTGAAGATAATTTCATACCCGTATTAGATTTTCTTCATCCCCTTTTACAGATACACATATTCCATGTTATGGGCAAACCGTGGTTTAGTCAACCAGTTTTTTTTTTTTTTAATGCTATGAAAATATAATTCTTTATTTAAAATGTAAATCATGCACAAATATTTGAGTTGCACACTACTTGCAATACATACACTGTTATTAATATTATGCATTGCTCAGAACTTTGTTTTTATTTTTTTATTTTTAAATTTACATCCTAGTTAGCTTATAGTGTAACAGTATTTCAGGAATAAATTCCTTAATGCCCCTTACCCATTTAGCTCCGCCCCCCCTCCCCACACACACCCACAACCCCTTCAGCAACCCTCTGTTCTCTATATTTAAGAGTCTCTTATGTTTTGTCCCCCTCCCGGTTTTTATTTTTGCTTCCCTTCCCTTATGTTTGTCTGTTTTGTATCTTAAGTTCCTCACATGAGTGAAGTCATGCTGGTCTTTCTCTAATTTCGTTTAGCATAATACCCTCTAGTTCGATCTAAGTAGTTGCCAATGGCAAGATTTCATTCTTTGGGATCACTGATTAATGCTCCATTGCATATATATCGCATCTTTATCCATACATCTATTGATGGACATTTGGGCTCTTTCCATACTTCGGCTATTGTTGACAGCACTGCTGTAAACATTGGGATTCATGTGCCCCTATGAAACAGCATACCTGTATCTCTTGGATAAATACCTAGTAGTATTTAAACACCTAGTATTGCTGGGTTGTAGGGTAATTCTATTAATTTTTTGAGGAACCTCATACTATTTCCCAGAGTTAGCCAACCAATTCTTCACTGCTGGACATTAGGTTGTGTTTCATCTTTTGTTTTATAAATGATTGCACAACTACTATTTTTCTTCAGATACCATTTCTTTTTGTCAGTTTATCTTTGGGATAGAATTCCAAAAGTACAACTGCCTGCTGGGTCAGAAGGGATGTATGTCCATAGTATTACCAAACGTTTATAAGAGTTGTGCCATTTTGAATTCCCATTAGCAAGTCATGAAAGCACCCATTTCATTACACCTTGGAAATGGAGAATAAGTTACTGTATTTTGAATATTTGACAATATATGTGAGAGATGTACCTTAGTCTAACTTTAATTTCTAATTCTGTGAATGAATATGAGCATATTTGCCTTCAACTAAGGATCATTCACATTTAATTTATAACCTTTATAACCTTTGTCCATTTTTTTCTATTCGTTTGCTAGTGTTTTTCTTAATGTTGAGAAGCTCTTTATAACCCTTTGTGGATAAGTTGCGACACCTTTTTTGTCAGTATTTCATTTTAACTTGTTTGAATTATTTTGGCCATGCAAAGTTATAATTTATACTCTTGTAATCCAATTTCTAATTTTGAGTCATAGTCCAGGAAGTTGTCCTTTCTCCTAGTTCTTATATAAGGAATTTATTAATTTTTTTCCTAGTACTGGTGGAGTTCTATATTTACATTTGGATATCTGATCCATTTGGAATTTTATATTCATATTTAAAATTTCTTATAAAAACCTATTTTGAAACACTATTTTTGAGAGAAGTATGTTAAGATCTTCTCTCTAATATATCCTAGTGTTTCTGTTGATTCCTGCTTTGTTTATTTTGTTGTGGTTAGGCACATACAGACGAAGAGTGTTAAAACTTTTCAAAAATGTTTTATGATATCCTCTTCATTACATTAAAGTATTTGTATAGCAAAACCAGATTTTAGTATATTATTAAATGGAAAGTTTCATAAATATAAATAAAGCCTCTGTAAGTCTGTATTAAATCAATCAGTTGTGTAAACACAAAACCAAGCAACAGCAAAAACCACAGTACAACAACAAACCAAGATATGGATGGTCTCTGAGACTAGTTCCCAAAGAATGTGAGCAGTAAACCACCTAAGCTCGTTTCCATCACTTAATACATGAGGGAGCTGAGTTGAAGTATAATCTAAGTCCAGATGCCTGGGTGATAGCAATGCATGGTAATGAGGAGCAGGCTTGTGGGACTCAAAATATTTTGATCTGTAAGTGGTGGTGTTAATCAGGAACTTTTCAGGACCATGGAGTTAATGCACTGAGACCGTGAGCCCCTCACTGATTCCTCACCCCTCCTCCTAGCAGAAGGAACCAACTGGAAGAAGGGCAATGAGGCTTCGGGAGAATGTGAGACGACTCACCTGCATTCACTCTAAATGCCCAGGATCAGAATACTCCTGCTTGATGAAATTCTATTCTTTAGTGTCCTTCTCCAGGGAGGAGACGGGTGACTTTGCCTCCACTTCCTGCTTTGTGTCACCCCATTCTCTCCCCATGTGTCTTCTCTCTTTGCCCCCTACCCTGGCCATCTTTATGTACCACCTTGGTTTTGGCAGGGTCATGGCATCGAGGTGTCCATGTCCATGATGATCAGCTGCCCAGGAGAATGGAGAAACTGAGCCCAGAATCAGTACAGGGACTGTGTTGAACCCAGTAAGCTCCTTTACCTTTCCTGGACCTCCCCATTGCTAACAGGAAAGCTCTCCTGACCTTCGAGTCAGCCCTTTGTCATTCAGGAAAGATGCCCAGCCTGCTGCTCGCACCCCTGGGACATGTTCTTCCTCCCTGTTTGCAGCCTCTGTGGCTGACACGTTTGTTAGCATGGGCTGCCAGTGTCCATGCCTTCCTCTGTTTTGGTTTCCATGTGAGACAGAATTACCACCTCATTCTGCCCTCTCTGCTGCTTCCCATTTTCACTGTCTCTTTGGGCTCCCATCTTTCCCTAAAAGAAGTGTCGTGACCATCTCCCAAACTCCTGTTTTGGGATTATTGGTTTTGTCTCGATAAATGAGGTTCTGAAAAGAAGGATCCTATTAGAAAGCTGTACTTGGGGGTGCCTGGGTGGCGCAGTCAGTTAAGCGTCCGACTTCAGCCAGGTCACGATCTCGCGGTCCGTGAGTTCGAGCCCCGTGTCAGGCTCTGGGCTGATGGCTTGGAGCCTGGAGCCTGTTTCCGATTCTGTGTCTCTCTCTCTGCCCCTCCCCCGTTCATGCTCTGTCTCTCTCTGTCCCAAAAATAAATAAAAAAACGTTGACAAAAAAAATCTGTACTTGGGGCACCTGGGTGGCTCAGTCGGTTAAGCATCCAACTTTGGCTCAGGTCATGATCTATGGTTCATGAGTTCAAGCCCTGCGTCAGGCTCTGTGCTGACACCTCAGAGCCTGGAGCCTGCTTCAGATTCTGTGTCTCCCTCTCTCTGCCCTTTCTCCTGCTTGCACTCTATCTCAAAAATGAACATTTAAATAATAAAGCTGTACTTACTGAAACTTTAGGTCCTTCAGGTGCATAGAATTGAGGATATTTTAAACTTAAATATCTTTTTATCATCTGTGGTCATGTTGTCTCTGCCTTCTTGGTGGCTGGATATTTTGAAGCTTGTTTCTTACTAAAGATAACATAAGACTAGGTTTCAAACCCACATTTTTCATAGTATTTTGAAAATTTTATGCTTGTTGTAGTATGCTATGAAATGGACTTAGAAGGAAAATATAAGTTTTATGACATTAGTTTAAAGCATTCTTTTAAAATGTTAGCTGGGGAGAGACAGAGAGAAGGAGGGGAAGGGAGAATCCCAATCAGGCTCCACGCGGAGATCGTAGCTCAATCTCCGGAACCATGAGCTCTCATGACCTGAGCTGAAATCAAGAGTCAGGTGCTTGGGGCCCCTGGGTGGCTCAGTTGGTTAAGCATCCGACTTCGGCTCAGGTCATGATCTCACAGTTTGTGAGTTCGAGCCCTGCATTGGGCTCTGTGCTGACAGCTCGGAGCCTGGAGCCTACTTCAGATTCTGTGTCTCCCCCTCTCTCTACCTCTCCCCTGCTCATGCTCTGTCTCTCTGTCTCTCTCAATAATGTTTAAAAAAAATTTTTAAAAAAGTTAGGTGCTTAACCAACTGAGCCCTAATATCAGGCACCCTGTGATATTAGTTTAATAGTATTTATATAATATCTAAGTGAGATTATGTGATTGAAAAAAAAAATGTTAATACCTTGCATGGGCCATACTTTCACCTTCCTTTCTCTCACCCTGCAGTCTCCTTTCTGGATGTTGAGGAAAAAGCAGGAAGTAATCAGAAAAATTAAGTACCCCCAACTGCATTCAGGCTTGCCCCTGTGTTCAGAGCACAATATCAGCATTTATTTTTGCACAGTGACAGGTTTCAGTGGGCTGCTGTAAACAGGGAAATAGCTGTATAACCCGGGATTTTTACCTTCCACGGAACTCAGCCATAAGTCTGCAGGAATCCCCATATACTTAGGTGGGTAAATGCCTCCTGAAATTCTTAGGGGTTTATGGGAGGCAGAGCTTGGGGAATTTGGGGACGGCTGGTTAAAGATACCCAGGTGATATGATTAAAATGAGCTTACCTGGGATATGGTTTTTATCTATTAGCTGCCAAAATTTTCTTGGGAAATTTTCACAGAGGCCCTCATTCTGGGAGACACGGCTGCTTTTCTAAACAGCCCACCTTTTACTCCGGGGCAATGGGGAGAAATGGAAGGTTCTCGAGGATGGATGACTCCCATCATGCATAAGCTGAGGCTTGAGTAAATGAGAGGAGCTGGTGGATGCTAAAACCATTACACCTGCAAAATAACATTTTGAGCCTAATTAAGCTGTTTTCTAAATCATGCAGTTTTTCTTCATAAGGACGCTTCTTTCTTATGAAGGAAACCTTGACATGTGTATGGACACTCCTAATATTTGCAGACTTGTGCCGTGTTGGAGGGCAGGATGAATATTCAGAACCACCTCCCAGCTATCATTATCTTTGCTATGCTATTGTTCACTGCAGACTAAAAAGAAGGACAGCGTTTGGAATGACTGGCTGGAATAAAGATGGGTGAAATTGCACACTTTCCATATTTAGATTTCAACATATTTTTAGGTCTAAATTGGCATCAGCAAGAGTTTTCCCACTGAATAAGGTGGTGGTTCTTGTAAGGCTTACTTTCTCTTACCCTGTGGTATCCAGACAGCGTGTTCCAGAAGGGATTCACTGCCAACATTACTTTGCAGGGGTTTGTTCATTACAGATCCAGTTCTGAGGTTCAAGGCAAGGTATTTGCAAATTACTACCCATAATGCACAACTAACCCCCAAGTAGCTAAGTTTTTCTTTTTCTGCACTCTATTTTATGATATAGGATTATGTTGATGTCATGAAAATTTAAAAATGAAAATTCTTGCCTGTGGAGTAACAATGCTCAGTGAAAACCCAGGAAAGATGAGACTTCCTAATTAGACATTCAGATGAGCAGTCTAAGCACAGTGAAAGAAACTTGAAAAGCAAAAAATTTTCTAAGCAGTATTTGATTATAATCCTCTTAAGATAAAGTTGCTACTTTTTCTTTTCTGTTAGAACTAGTTGAAATAGTTGGACTTGTAAATGGAATAACCGTGTTTTGCTCCAGCCAAAAGAAAAGTGCCCCCTGAGGTGAAGACCTTCTCTTTCAGTTGAAGTACTCAAGCAGAGGGTGAATAACATCTGATGTTGTGTAGAGGTCGAATAAGTGACCTCTAAGGTTCCCCCAACCTCAAATTGTATAGATCTACAACTCTAACACTTTCAAGAGGGACCTAAAAAGGGAAATAATGTTTTGGGGCCATCTACTAAGTGGAAGTTGGTTTCTAAACAATAGGAAGCACATAGTTATCTAGAATTAGTTTCTGTGATTTTAATCTTGCTTAACAAGAATAAAAGAAAATGCCTTAAATTGACATATAAAGTTTTCCTCTGCACTAGGTTCTTTGATTCTCTTACAAGCCTCTGAGGTGGGGAGGATGGATGTGTCCATTACCATTTTGTAGATGGGATACCCACCAGAGTCCGTGTAACTCCCCACCCCCAACCCAAGACACAGCTATGGCAATGAAGGTTTACATAGGGTTGAGCAAGGTGAACAGTGACCAATAAACATAAACCACTAGGTTGTTGGCATCTACAATAGCTCCAGAAATAAGTTGGGTGTGTCAGTTTCCAGTTTCTCACCTGTAAAATGGAAAGAAATAATAACCACTTAATCACCTACAAAGATTTATTGAAAATAAGTGTCTTGAAGGTAAGTGAATGTTTAAATGCAGTTCTTTTTGTGATTATGATCTGTGGGGATATGTAAGATACAATTGTACCATTAACAATAGCAATTAGTAGTTTGTAATGGAGTTTGGTATGCCAGTGTAATTTCATTCACAACTTTTAAATTTCTGTGAATTTGTTCATTTGTCTCTGATTGAATTAAATGTCCCCCCAAATGTAGAAAAGTAGAATGGATAAAACTTCTAAAAAGCCATAGTTCCACAAAAACTTAGTAATTTGGATTTTTTTCTGTCTTGGCCCTAGTTTTTAAAATAGTTTCTGTTTAGGAGTGCCTGGGTGGGCTCAGTTGGTTAAGCATCCAATTTCAGCTCAGGTCATGATCTCGCGGTTTGTGAGTTCAAGCCCTGCGTGGGGTTCTGTGCTGACAGCTTATTCTGGAGCCTGCTTCAGATTCTCTCTCTCTGCTTCTCCCCCATTCATACTCTGTCTCTGTAAAATAAATGTTAAAAAAAAAATAAATTTTTTTAATTGAATAGTTTTAAATTTTAAATATATCATTACATCATTTTACATAAATTTCTAATGACTAATAATTCCATCAAAAGGATTAAGCACATTCTGATAAGCATTTCAGTGAGAAAAATATCATAGCTCACATTTATTGAGCACTTTCTATGTCCCAGACACTAGGTATTTTCCTGTTTTTAAAAAAATAAACAGGTTTAGGCAATGCAAAGCCAGAACTCGAAGCATCTCATTACAGAATCTGTTGTTCTTGCCCATGTCTACTGTGGTGGCACAACTTTTATAATGGAGCATTTGTCTAAGACCAGTTGCATGTACTATTGTGTTTTGAAGCCCAAAGGAAATTGACTATAGATTTTTTTCCTGTGACGGCTTTCTGTAAATTTTCACTTAAGATTAGATCCAAAAATTAAGGTCCCCAAAAATGTTGCTTTGGTAACCCAAATATGTCCAAACTCTTAAGGATACCATAGGGGGTGGATCTGGCCTCAAGCAATAGATTGAAACTTAGTATTCAATCAAGTTAGCTTCCAAATGGAAGATGGAATCCTATGGAAATCTTAGGATCTTCACTAACTTTAATTCCTCTTGAACTAGAAGGTAGCTTTAGGTGCTTCCTAACCTGCAGAATGAACCAAGGACTATATTCCCTGAAGGCTAATAAGTGTCCCCTTTTAAAAACATAGAAAATTTAGTTAATTTAAATGATCACATCTGTGATTCACAGTACATCTGGCCTTACAGAAAACAGCTGGGTCCGGAAGCCAAGCTGGTGAAGGCTGAATACATTGTAGAGGGAGATAATTGGTCTCAGAAGTGAAGATTTCCAAAAGCACAGCTATTCAACATTATTTCAAGGAGTGTCTCTGGAGGAAGATTGATCTTGACATGCCATTCTTCTTTCTGTGGTGTCCTCTGACAGTGCATGAAGACAATGACAGTTAGCAGGGGAGCTGGAGAGAAAAGCTCCCAGGGCGTTTGCAGGAGATTCATTCCTGTGGCAGACAAAGTCGATCAAGATGTGGACTCTTTGTTCAGTCCACTGTCTTCAAAGCAAGCCCCGACTCGGAGCAGAGGAATAAGGCCATTTGAAGAGGCATCAAATGGTTTAGAGAAAGGGTGAACGTTTTAGCTAGTTGTAGCCAAAGGTTCCCAATTCATGGGCTCAGAAGCCCTGGAAAAAGGAGTGACAACTCTCAGTGCTGGGTTTTCAGGTCTAGTGAGGTTTGTGTACAAAAATTATTCAGAAGTGACTTGGGTTTTACATGTAACATTCACTTCAATGGACTCAGTCCTTCAAAGCCTGTTCTTCAAACTTAAAAATCTTAATATTCTCTATATAACACTGGTAAATTGTTCAGGCTATTAATGCTTGGTATCCTTTACCAACTTAGATCATTAACCTCCTTTAAACATTCTAAGCTGTATTTATCAATGTAACATTGCCTTTTTAAAGTCCTTGGATTTAACAAATTTTCCAAAGTTCAAAAGTCATTTCTGTGTCTAATACATTTACCTTATGAATAAAGTGAATCTTAAGATCCCGTAAATCAGTTTCCCAAGGTGTGGTCCTTGGGCCAGCATTCACATCACCTGAGAACGTACTAGAAATGTAAATCCGCAGGCTCCATTCTAGATTCTCCTGCATAAGAAACTAGGCATTGGCCCCCAAGCTGTTGTAGCAAGCTCTCCAGGTGATTCTGATGCATAGCAAGGTTTGAGAAGCAATTCTTTAAATGTTTCAGTATTATATGCAAATTTACAAGACTTCAGGTTAAATTATGAGTCGACATAAATCCCTTAGATTTTCCATCAAAATTAGAAGACTTATGCATTAGAACACCCTAGTATGTCAAATCCTTACACATGTGGTATTGGGTATGAATAATATGTATGTTACTTCTAAATCTAACATGAAAAATATGAATGCTAAGAGGTATGATTTTTGTTTTGAAAGTTTAATTTGAGAGAGTATGATCCAGGTAGGGGCAGAGAGAGAATCCCAAGCGGGCTCTGTTGCTATCAATGCAGGGTCTGACATGGGACTCAATCTCACGAATCATGAGATCATGACCTGAGCTAAAATCAAGAGTCAGATGCTTAACTGAGCCACCCAAGGTGGCTGACAAGTTTTAAATTACCTCTTTAGCTATAGGAGGTTGCTAACTGACCAAAGATTTTGGTTCTACTTGAGACCTGGAACTGGTGACATTTAAGGAGAGCTTCCTTTCATAGTCGTCATGCCATAGAACCCATAACGTATTGAAGGGAGTGATCACCTTGGGTATGAGGATAGCTCATTCCTTCATTTTCAAAAAAAATTCCTCATCTCCACTGATATAAACCATGGTGCCTAGTTTTTGTTAATCAATTTGTGACTTCTAAATATTTAAATGGGGCGTCGAATTCGGTGTATCACAAAGCTGTGTAATGTAGATTTCACTTTCTGTAGAGGCTATTTCTATGACAATGACAAAGGGTCTCTTAAACCTTATGCACCTGTGGTCAGTGAATTATAAGTATTTGATTTTGTGCATACACCTGCAATTACTTTTCAGTTGAGTGGAGATGCTGTTTGTACTTATAAAATATGGCATTTTCAAGCATTACTGATTTTACAGTAGCTTTTTTGTCATTATATATTTTCGTCTGTGGGTGCTAAAAATACAGCTGAATATAAGCATTCACAAAGTCTTTTTTGGTTAAAAGGGTCCTAGTTTGGAAAACGCACCATAAGCAAGGAAAAGGATAGGTGCTCTATGTGAAATGCGTTTAGTTATTTGTCTTATTATCTAAAGGTAACACATTTCCAGTCAAAGTGAAGCAGTTGGAGCATAGAGAGTGCAAATACAAAGTGAATTTTGGTATCATACTTAGGTCTAAAGATGATACTGCTAACCTAGCATCACAAGAGGGTTATATTTATACTAGATTTTTCGGTGGAGTGTTGCAGATATAATTCTGGCTAGGTTGAGTAATTTCCTATTTCTATTTATGTGAACAAACTACTAACACCTCTATGATCACTACTTCAGGGCATCTCTCATCTGGAATATTGCAACGGTGCCTCAACTGGCCTCCCTGCCTCTGCCCTCACCACCTGCATCCCTGCATGCTCCCTCCACCTGTTCACAGAGAGCTTCCATGATGATCCTGTCATTCTTCCGGGCCAACCTCCTCCCCCCCACCCCCACCACCGCCCCTCCATGCCTTTCCATCTTATTCTGAGGAAGAGCTATATTTTTTTTTTTTTTTTTTTTTTTTTTTTTTTTTTTTTTTTTTTTTTTTTTTTTTTTACAAGGGCCTTCAGGGCTCCCTGTGATCTGACTTTCCTTCTGACCACACTGCTGCTTCTCTCTGCTAGCCACACAAAAAGTTTGCTAAATACACTAAGCACATTGTGCTTCAGGGGCTTTGAATTTGCAATTCCGTCTGCCAGGTGGATCTTCCCTTGGTGTTCCCATGACTCCCTAGCTCACTTTCTGGAAGTATTTGCTGAACTGAGGTGGTAGAGACCTTCTCAGAACAAAGGCAATGTGCAACGTGGCCCAGTCAACTCCTATACACCTATGCATAGGTCTGGCATGCCTTTGTAACATGGACTGTGTCCAGTCAGACCGTATGTGTAACCATGTATGGGAGACCAAGAAGTAGAAATTGCATAAAAGGCTACAGCCAGCTGTGCTCGGAGCTCAACCTTTTTGGGGTCTTAGCTCTCTGAGCCTGTGCTGGCATGAATAAATTTACTTCCTGGGAAGAAGAGCCTCAGTGTCCCATCTCTCTGTGCACGAATCCTGGTACAGTGTTACTTCTTCAATGAAGCTCTTCCCGTCGACCTAACTAAAATGGCAAAGTCTGCCTCTGCGTGGTCTCTCCCCACTCTTTCATAATACCACCTTTGAATACACCTTTGAATATTGAATTGTCTCTGTTTCCCCCCGTAGAATGTACACTATATAAAGGCAGGGGTTTGTTCTTTAGGATATTCCCTGTGCTTGAAATTGTGCCTGCATACATGGTCGGCAAATAATGGCTGATGAAATGGGATACAGAAAAAGAATATAAATGGTTCATCCTCATCTTCTGATGGCCCTGATCCTCTGGAGGAATTAATCTTCCGGTGGATGTGCTATGGATAGCTGTTGTACAGACTCCAGATCTAGGGTGAGTCAAAAACCGGGTGAGGGGTCAGAGCTTCATATGCATGAATCCTATCATTCACAGGATTCTAGCTCCCACCTCTATCAGCTATAACTGGGGCTCAGAACTTTTACAAAGCTGCTCCTCCAGGGTGCGCTCTCTGCTGGCCTGGCCCCAAGCCTATGACATTAGAAGTGGGGAGGATGGGGGCCTAGTTCTCCATCATTCACTTCTTCCTGGGAACATTCAGGGCACTGGCAATCTTTGTCATGAGCTCAACTTCTTTTTTTTTTTTTTTTTTTTTTAATCTGATTCAAAGAGAAAGTTTGGTACATTTAGAATATTCTTCTGGTTGGGATTTATCCAGTTTAGGCTAAAATGTGTTATCTGTACTGGACAGTGTCTGGTTTTAGCTCCACACTTGCCTTTCTCTTCACCCTGGGGGTTGGAAGATGACAGACTCCGTCTCCCAAGCTGCCTTTGCCAGCTGTCCTCCTGGTGCGCTCTTTCACTGAAAGCACTGGTGGGAGCTTGTAAAGCCCATATTGGAATGCTTCAGACAGTAGTCTCTAGGGTTCCTAGTGGACACGGGCTCTAGTGTTGCTGGCAGTTTACTAGCAAAACAGGAGAATGACTCTCATTTTGTCTGCTTCGGAGTGATGTGGTTCCATCAAAGTATCAGTCTATGTGGGCTCATAGGATCCAGTTCAGGAGGGTAGGGTGGTAGCTTCCTGATTCTAGATTAACAATTGTTCTCTTTGCTCTTCTGTCACCCTTCCTTACAACCTCAATTTTCACTCATCTGTAACCAATGTTTTAAGGTTCTTCTGTTTTAAATGCATGGAGTGGTTTCTCTTTTTCTGACTGGATGAGGATTCACTGTTTGGATCCTAAACATGATTTTGTCTCTTTTCTAAGTGTATAAATCCTGACAACCTAGCTATTCTCTAAAATCAAGGAATCACAAAGAGAACCTTTGTGTTGACAGGCTAACAGAAGTGGGTATCCTATGTGATTGGTTAGGGGTGGTCATGTATTCATCCAATGCCAATTTGGGCTGATGGTTAAAAAAAGTTATTGTCTTCTTAGATCATTACTGGAAATAGCAGTCTGACTTCCTACAAGTCTGATCTATCAGAGTGGCTTCCTGTGCTGATGGTTATAGATAAAGGGAATTTTCTGGATAGATTCCTGGTCATGAGTCAGTTTAACTTTTATATTTTAATTGAAGTTTGGTTGGCATACACGGTTATGTTAGTTTCGGACATGACATAGTGAATCGACAATTCTGTAAATGACACAATGCTCATGATTAGTGCAGTTACTGTCATCCTACAGTGGTTTTACAATATTGATTCTATTCCCTGTACTGTATTTTTTGTCCCCCTGACTTATAACTGGAAGTTTATTCCCCGCTCCACTTCTGTAACCACCATTTATTTATATTAGATTCTTTGTTTTTGGTTTTATTTCAATTTTACATAAAAGTGTAATCATATGGTGTTTGTCCTTCTCAGACTTCTTTCATTTAGCATGATACTCTCTAGGTCCAACCATGTTGTCAAGAAGAGCAAGATTTTGTTCTTTTTGGTAATCCATTCATCTATCAATAAGCACTTAGGTTGTTTTCATGTCTTGGCTGTTGTAAATAATGCTGCAATAAACGTTGGGTGCAGATGGGTGCATCTTTTTGAATCAGTGTTTTCATTTTTTGGGGGTGAATAGCCAGAAGTAGAATAACTGGATTGTATGGTATTTCTATCCATTACTTGAAGAAATTCCTTCCTGTTTTCAACAGTGGTTGTATCAACAGTGCAAGAGGATTTGCTTTTCTTCACATCCTTGCCAACCCTTGTTATATCTTGTCTTTTTGATACGGGCCATTCTGACAGGTATGAGATGACCTCTCACTGTGGTTTTGATTTGCATTTCCCTGATGGTTAGTGATGTTGAGCATCTTTTCATGTGTCTATTGGTCATCTGTAGGTCTTAGAAAAAATGTCTCTGGGTCATTGGCCCATGCTTAAATTGGATTATTTTTCTTAGCTGTTGTAGTTTTGTATATTAACCCTTATTGGATGTATCATTTGCAAATGCGTTTTCCCATTTAATAGGTTGTATTTTGTTTTGCTGTGCAAAACAACTGTGCAAAAGTTTTTTAGCTTGATATAGTCCTAGTTTTTCTTACCCTTGCTTGAGGAGCTATATCCAGAAAGATGTGGCTAAGGTCAGTGTCTGAGAGATTGCCTTTTTTTTTTTTTTTTTTTTTTTTTGA
Organism: Panthera pardus; assembly: GCF_024362965.1. Classification (NCBI taxonomy): domain Eukaryota; kingdom Metazoa; phylum Chordata; class Mammalia; order Carnivora; family Felidae; genus Panthera; species Panthera pardus. Next base: position 44,498,513 of record NW_026526710.1, on the reverse strand, counting down.
AGGAGTTTTGTGGTTTCAGGTCTTCACGTTAGGTCTGTAATCCATTTGGAATTTCTATTTGTGTATGGTGTAAGAAAGTCATCTAGTTTCATTTTTTTGCGTGTAGCTGCCCAGTTTTTGCAGCACCTTTTATCCAAGAGACCGTCTTTTCCCTATTGTGTATTTTTGCCTCCTTTGACATAGATTATATAAATGTGAATTTATTTCCAGGCTCTCTTCTGTTCCATTGACCTGTGTGTCTATTTTTGTGCCAGTGCCATACTGTTTTGATTACTATAGCTCTGTAGTATATCTCGGAATGAGGGATTTATGATGCCTGCAGCTTTGTTCTTAAGAAACTTTTTCAAATAGCTTTGGCTATTTAGGGAAAGTTCCACTTTGATATATGGTCTGGCCATTGTCTGTATATACTCTTTCAGAGTTAGTGGTATTATGGAACCCTCTCTTTCCTGCCAACCTTAGGGAAGAGTATTGGACCTAAGCAAAGGCTACAAGCTTAAGTCAAAAAGGAAGACCGCCATCTTGGCTCTTTTAAGCATTTCAAATCAGGTCATGAGCCACATAGCAGAATGAGAGTTGATATCAAAAGACAGATTTGGTATTTCACCCTACTGCCAAAAACTCAGAACTGCCTCGTCCTACTTTCAACTTAAAGATCTAAACTTCTCATTAAAATCTAGGAAAATGTGGAAAGTAAATTTTAATACCTATATAAATTGATAACTTTTTTTAATGAATTACATTTTAAGAAGTTTGCAGAGATTTCCAGTAACCCTGGAGCAATGTTGCACATGTTTGGTCTCTTTGTTGGTTTTGGCTCCCCCCTGCCCCCCCCCCCCCCCCCGCAAAAAAAAAGCTTTGCTGGAAAGTTCCCAAAGGAGTTAACAACTGCAGTCATATTGCATGGCATGGTGGGTGTTCCAGTCTGTCTGGAATGGGGCCCTAGCAATGCTCTTTGCATGACATAATTATAAATGAAAATACATCTGTGGTGAGTGCAAGCATTTGAGCCCATACAATTGATCCTGCATTATGTCACTTTCAGCTGAGAAGTCATGGCTTGTTAAAAATACAATATATTTTCTGCTAAAAAATTCATTGCTTCTATAACTAATTTTCTATGTTGTCAAAGCAGCTCTTGGTCTCTTCATGAATTCACTTAGTAGCAGTGGACATGGGATGGGAGAAAGAGAACATGACAGAGTTATTACACAAACCCATTGCTGTGACAAAAGATCAGAAGGAAATCTAAACACAGAGCCTTGCTGTTTCTGAGTTAATACTGCAAAGCTTTCAAGTAGCATTTACCTTTTTATTCCTTTCTTTACTCTGTATTCTAAAATGAGCTAGATTGTCTTCACTTTGTGGAAAACAACCACCTCTGACTCTAGAAGCCTTCTCAATTGGCAAATTACACTGATTCTTTAAAATTCCTTTTGCTGGACTGACTGCTATTCTCAGCTACTGCCTTTTGTGATGGCAGTCTGTAGCACTGGCTCAAGTGTTTGAGCAGGCTTCCTGTATTTGACTGCTTCTGGAGACAAAGGTTCCTGTCATTTGATATCGTTGAAGCAGAAGCAGGAGCTTCAAAGGACACCCGGGAGAGTCACAGGAACAGGTTGCCCAGCTGCTTCCTGAATGATGTATTTCATTGTAACTCATTCCAAAACCATTGGCACCCCCAGCAAAAGGCCCCATGAAATCTGGAGGTGGCATGCCTTACAGGCGTTTCTTTTTTTCTTTTTTAGCCTGTGTTGGCTGGGAGTATGTGTTTTAGGCTGATCCTACAGCTATGCAAAGACACATAGGGACACTGAATGCCCGGACACATATGTGTGCCTTTATATATGGGTGTTCTGCCTTACTAATCATATGTGGGGATCAATTTGTGATGGGACAGTTCTTCAGCATGCCTCTGTAGTTAGTGATAAACCCCATGTTTCTAGGTTGAAGTGTGAAGGTAGACACTTTAGAGGTTTTACTAAGGAAAGAGCCATTTGACAGTGAGTTTCCCCCTTCTCCAAGTGTGTTTTCCACATGAACCACACAGTATGATGCCTTTATTCCTGTAAGGAAGATTGATTCATGCTCACTGAAGCCCCCCTAGGTTAAGTGGGTAAAGAAAGGGTTTTCCTTTTGAACTCTTAAGCCATAAGCAAGATGCAACGGCTGGGGAGGTGGTTTTTTAATTTAATTTGGTTAAACTGTGTGATCTTTGGGAAAGCATGAAGCAGTAATTTGGATCTTGGCTTTCACCGTGACCTCCTGTGACCCCTGCCCCTTCCTCTTCTAGTCTTCTCTCCATCTCGAATAAAAAAGGAGGCTACACTGTTGACACCCAGGGGGCTCGACCTTGCTCTGGAGATGGTGGCAGAGTACCCAGGCTGCCAAATTCCTGATGACCAGAGAGGTCTTGCTGAGGACCAATTTAAACTGGAAAGCACATAAGCTTCATTGGGCTATTTCAAAGTTCATGCAGCTTTAGCACTAATCCTCTTAACATATTAAACCAAGTGACTCACATACCATGATGGTAGTGGCATAAAGGCCTCTTGAATTTTTATTTACATTGCTCTTCATGGCAGAATGCAAGTCAATTCATTCTCTTCTGAGATGCCTACCTCACCATCATGACCTGCCCCAAGGTGGTTGAAATCATTTGAAGGCCAAACTGCTTACGCTAACATATTTGAAGATTTTACATAACACTGCTTTCCCAAAGTCCTGGAAAGCTTGCAGTATGTTGGCTTAGAGGTTGTTTTTTTTTTTTTTTTTTTTTTTTTTTTTTAAACACCCCTTCTGCAAAGGATAACATCTTGGCTATAGACAAGGTAAGCATTTCCAGTATGAATGTTTAATGAGGATGAAGTCCGCATGCAGGATGCTGTTTATTTTACTTTCTAATAAACCCATGCTCAGCAATAGTCTTATTACTGCTGTGACTTCTTGCAACAGCTTTTCAGTTGCTGCTTTGCTCAAAAGAAATTTCTTTCAACATTACCATTCCTATGATAAACTAATTACGTGTAAAGCATGAAGAACCCAAGGTTGCAAAGAAATGAGCTAAAAATAACCCCTAAGGAATGTTTTTAATCTCCAAATACCACGTGCAAGTTCATATGTGACCGTGCCAGAAAGTGAGCTCTGAGGTTATCAGAATATATTTCAGATTCAAAACGGGTCTACAGATGTTGTGGACACTACCAAAAAAAATTGATCATTGATGGAATAAAAGTACTTGTGTGAGGGGCACCTGGGTGGCTCAGTCGGTTAAGCGTCTGACTTTGGCTCAGGTCATGATCTCACGGTTCGTGGGTTCAAGCCCCGTCTAGGGCTCTGTGCTGACAGCTTGGAGCCTTAGATTCTGTGTCTCCCTCTCTTTCTACCCATCCCCCTACTTGTGCGCGCGCTCTCTCTCTCTCTCTCTCTCTCTCTCTCAAAAAATGTTAAAAAATTAAAAAAAAAAAAAAAGTACTTGTGTGAGTAAAGAGTTAGGAACTAGAAAAAGAAAGACTATTGAAATGCTAAAAGCAAGAAAGAATGGGAGAGACCAAAGGGACCTGAGCAAAGGGCAAAATAAAAGGATTCTGTTCCAGGCCTGGCTCTGTTGCTAGCTGGCTGGAAATTATATAAGAGGGGGTGCAAAGTAATTTGTCCAAGGTCATACAGCTATGGTTATGTCCATTCACTGGGGACTTATATGCTGGCTGGCTATGTTAGGTGCATCATATCTATATATCTGTGTGTATATATACATATATGTATGTATGTATGTGTATATATCCATGTTGCAAATGGCAAGTTTTTTTTTTTTTATGGCTGAGTAGCATTCCTTTATATACGTACCACGTCTTAATTCATCTTTCAATGGACACAGGTTGTTCCCACATCTTGGCTGTTGTAAATGTTCCAGCAAACACGGGGTGCAGATATCTTTTCAAATTAGTGTTTTCATTTCCTTTGGATAAATACCCAGAAGTGGAATTGCTGGATCATATGGTAGCTTTATTTTCAATTTTTTGATGAACCTCCATACTGTTTTCCACAGTGGCTGCACTAAACATTCCCAATGGTGCATGAGGGTTCCCTTTTTCCTATATCCTTGCCGACACTTGTTAATTCTTATCTTTTTGATACTAGACATTCTAACAGGTGTTATAATTGTTTGAGGTGGTATTTCCCGGTGGTTTTGATTTGCCTTTTCCTGGTAACTAGTGACGTGAGCATGTTTTCATGTTTCTGTTGGTCACCTGGATGTCATCTCTGGAAAAATCTTTTTAGAACATTTGACCATTCTTAAATTTTTTTTTTTTTTTTTTTTTTTTTTTTGCTGTTGTATGAAATGCTTGTAGATTTTGGATAGTAACCCTTTATCAGATGCATAATTTGCAAATATCCTGTCCCATTCAGTAGGGTGCTCTTTCATTTTGTTACTTCTTTTGCTGTGTAGCAGCTCTTTAATTTGACATTGTCCTATTTATTCTCTCTTTGCCTTTGTTTTCAGAATTGGATCTAAATATAATCTTACCAAGACCTATGTCAAAGAGCTTATCACCTATGTGGGGTTTTTGATTTTTGTATTTGGCATATTAAAATGAAATTTTTTCCCAGTTTTAGAAGCCAAGCTTGAAATGCATACAACTGAGCTGAAATCAAGTTGCTGCCAGGGCCATGTTCCCTACAGAGGCTACAGGAGAGAATGCATTCTTGCCTCTTCCAGCTTCTGTGGCTGCCAGCATTCCATGGTTTAGGGCCACGTCACTCTAATCTCTGCCCATGTGATCACATTGCCATTTCCTCTTTGTCAAATCTCATTCTGCCTCTCTTTTTATAAGGATGTTTGTGATTACATTTGGGGCCCACCCAGATAATCAAGAATAAATCTCCCCATTGCAATATCTTTACATATCTTATGAAATTCTCAAATTAGACTTTTTTTTTTTTTAACCATATGAGCTAATATTCACAGGGTCTAGGGATAAGGACGTGAATATCTTTTAGGGGGCCATTAGCCTACATGAGCCATGAGCTCATAAGAGCCTTTAAGAGATTTTTACACAAGAGTGTTAAAAATAATTAAGTGGAATTAGTACTAAGTGATAAGAATCTTTAAAAATGTAGTCTGTATATTCTAATAGCAGTTGTATCATTTAGAAGTCCTATTCAGTTACTTGAAACCGAGTATCCTAGAGGTAGTAGCCCTTTCCAAAAAGGTAACTTAAGCGAGATTTTTCTTTGTAAGAGTGTTTAGAAGCAGGCAGCCCAGGGCTAACTAGTATGTGGCTCTAAGAAATCATCAAAGGTCTGGTATTTTTCCTTCTTCATGCTGTGTCACCTGGATTCCATCCTCAGGGTCCCCTCCTATTCCAGGGTGGCTGTGGGACCTCCAGGCATTAGGTCCAGACACCAAGCATCAGAAAAGCGTAACACCAGCTTACATCCTAATGTCTGGAATGTACTAGACGTGTGGTAGATGGAAAGTTGGAGCGTTTAGTTTTCTACGTGGACATATTCACGAATTTATCTTTCAAAGAAGGGGAGACAGACATTGCACATCCATGAACGGTCTTTACAGAGTAGTAAACATTCTTAAACTTCTTTGATCTATTTAAAAATTGAATAATCTACAACGTTGTATTTCAAGTGTACAGAGTAGTGATTTGATACTTACATTATGAAATGGTCACAAATCTAGTTACCATCTGTCACCAAAGTTAACATTATTGACTATATTCCTTATGCTATACATTACATTCCCATGTCTTACTTTATAACTGGAAGATTGTACCTCTTAACTCCCTTCACCTATTTCCTCTGTTTCCCTGCCCCAACTCTCCTCTGGGACCATCAGTTCTCTGTACGAGTCTGTTTCTATTTTATTCATTGTAAATGAAGTTCTATGGTATTTGTCTTTCTGACTTATTTAAGCTAATACTCCAGGTCCATTCCATTTTGTGTGTGTGTGTGTGTGTGTGTGTGTGTGTGTGTGTGTGTGTGTGTGAGAGAGAGAGAGAGAGAGAGAGAGAGAGAGATCACATGTTTATCCATTCATTGATCAATGGACATTTAGGTTGCTTCCATATCTTGGCTATTGTAAATGTTTCAGTGAACATAGGGATATGTCTTTTTGAATTAGTATTTTGATTTTCTTCAAATACATACCTTGAAGCGGAATAGCTGTATCATATGGTAATTCTATTTATAGTAATTTGAGGAAACTCCATACTAGTTTCTGTAGTAGCTGCTGCATCAATTTACATTCCTACTAACAGTGCATGAGTTCCCTTTTTTTCCCCTCATCCTCACCAGTCCTTGTTACTTCTTGGCTTTTTTTTTTTAATGAAATTTATTGTCAAATTGGTTTCCATAGAACACCCAGTGCTCCTCCCAACAGATGCCCTCCTCAGTGCCCATCACCCACCCTCCCCTCCCTCCCCCATCAACCCTCAGTTCTCAGTTCTTAAGAGTTTGTTTTGGCTCACTGCGTCTCTAACCTTTTTTTTTTTTTTTTTCCTCCTTCCCCTCCCCCATGGTCTTCTGTTAAGTTTCTCAGGATCCACATAAGAGTGGAAATATATGGTATCTGTCTTTCTCTGTATGATTTATTTCACTTAGCATAACACTCTCCAGTTCCATCCATGTTGCTACAAAGGGCCATATTTCATTCTCATTGCCATGTAGTACTCCATTGTGTATATAAACCACAATTCCTTTATCCATTCATCAGTTGATGGACATTTATGCTCTTTCCATAATTGGGCTATTGTTGAGAGTGCTGATAAACATTGGGGTACAAGTGCCCCTTGTGCATCAGCACTCCTGTATCCCTTGGGTAAATTCCTAGCAGTGCTACTGCTGGGTCATAGGGTAGATCTATTTTTAATTTTTTGAGGAACCTCCACACTGTTTTCTTGGCTTTTTGAGAATAGCCATTCTGACAGGTGTAAGGTGTCCTTGTGTGACAGTGAGCTTGCTGGCTTTAGCAGGGCAGCTGGAGAGCACAGGAACTGGGTGTGCCTGCCAGTGCTAGCAAGGTAAAGTAGGACTACCAAAATGGTGCCCACAACCTCCATCTGGAGAGAGTCTCGATAGGTTCCTGACCCTCGGGCAGATCCTTCGATTTGCAAATGGATCTCTTTCACAAATAGTCTAGGCTCTTTTCCAACTGCTGCTTTTGTGCTGGGCCTCAAGTTAAGTCACTTATGAGTGCCTTAAGAGTGGAATCTCCATTGCCTACAGCCCTTTGGATCTCTTGGACATAAGCCTCGTTGTTTTTCAAAGCTAGAGGTTTTAGGGGACTTGTATCTCTAGCGCAGGTCCCAAGGGTTATTAAGGTGCCTGCTGTAAAACACCAGTCCCTCACTCAGGGAGTCTTGCTGTGTGAGATCTTTCCTGATTGTGGCTCACTGTTCTTGGGGTGGGGTTTTTGGTAACACAGCATCTCTGCCTCTCCTACCCATCTCTCTGTGGCCCTTTCATTGTTTTGAAGGGGTTGTTGGGCTATTTTTCAGGTCTTTTTCAGAAGTGATTTTTCCATCTGTAGCTACAGAGTCCATATGTCCATTGGAGAAGTGAGTTCAGGATCTTGTGCCACCATCTTGGACTGCCCTCCATGTTACATATTTTTTTAGAATCAGAATTACCCAAAAATGTAGGGATCATTACATTATTTTTAAAGTTAGAAAAACCATGCTTGGAGAATTATCTGCCCAAAGTCACACGGATTGTAAATGGCATATCTGAGATCCACATTCTGGTTTATCTCATTTCAAAGTCCCTTTTTAATGATGCTGTGCTGCACTCACACAGCTGGTAAAAACTCTGGTGGGTTTTGATTAAATAGGGAGAAATAGTTTCACCCATCTATTTTCCTTGTCCCTTCAGGTATCATAAAAAATACTGTCAAGATAGAGTAATACTGGAGACATAGAGAAATAAAGTCTGTATTTGTTCAGATTTGGAAGACAGCTCTGGTGGAAAGGAAGGAACCCAGATATGAAGGGTGATGTATTGGAGTACGTGCCACCATTTCTAAAACCCGCTTATCTTTAGACCAGTTGGCAAGTAGAAGTAAGAATAAATGAAAAGTTATTGTAAAATAAATTCAGTATCTTGTTAAAAGAATGAAAGATTCCATGTGTCATTGGAAAACCTTCCAACCTCAAATAGGCACCAAAAAAATGTTTGTTGATCCAGATACTTAGTATTTGTATTGGACAACTAAGAGTAACAATTAGAAGATTTAGAATGCAATTCCTTGTATGTGTGGTCACTGATGCCTGTTACTCACATTTTATTAAGTTAAACTGAAGAGATTAATTGGTACATTACTAGCTAGAGATAAGAACACTGATCTAAGTAGGTCATGAGATAGGACCACCTGATCCATTTTAGAGATGATGCAATAAGACCATTGACCTTGAAATTAGATGAGTTTCTGTCACAGCTCCACAATTGTAAGTTGGGAGGGTATTTAGCCTCCCTGTGTCTTAGATTTCAAGTCTAAAAGGAGACTTCTAATACCTATCTCAGAGTTCAACATTAAGTGTGATAACAAATATAGAAGCATTTAACAGTTAGTGGCATATGGCAGAAACTAAAAAATATGTTCTGTCTTTACTATCCCAGTTGGTCTTACTCAGATCCCTCATTTCAGTTGAATTCACTTGATCCTGTGGAAGAGGTCAATGCAAGCAGAAGAGCTTCATTGTCACCATCTTTGTCATGATGATCTTTCAAATGACTGGATATATAATGTGTACCAGAACCTCACACGTGTTCTCCCCACTCCAAACCATCATATAAATTCTGATACATCTTATTGTCCTGTTTGGGGATCCAGTATATAACTGTTAAGAATTCTAGTAAGAGCTTTGACTATATAGTTAGTGCTAGATTCAAATCCCATATTCAGCATTTAAAATTTCTATGGGAGAAATCTGTTTATCCTTGTATGACTCAGTTTTTTTCTCATTTGTAAAACTGGGGTAACAATAGTGTCTCCGTCATTTTTGTGAGTTAATAAAGCCCTTGGAAATAATGCCTGGGAAATAAGTACTAATAAGTTGTAGCTGTCATGACATCATACTTAAGAATGAGAGTTTATCACTTAGGATTGTCATAACTATCTGAATATTCCATGCATTCAACATGTTCTTTCAACTGTCCTCCACACCTTTATTTGTATATGGATGTCTGTGAACCTTATGTAGCTATTTCCATAGAAATAGGATGATGTAGTTGCCTATATGTGGTGTCGATTTTACTCAATGCTGCTAGATCTCTTTGAATCCTCTTTTGCTATCCCAGCTTAAACTGATGAGAAATTTCTGGTCATACGGTTTGCCTGTTTTTCCATTTGGGATGTCTGCCTCTTGCTGGATTGTAGGAATTCCTAATGTTTTCTAAATACGAATCCTTGGTCATTTATGAACATTGAGAAGTAGTGTTGCATTGCCATTACTAGCACAACGTTAAATCAGATTGCCTTGGTTCAAACACTAGTCCCACCTTGCTTAAGTTCCTTAACTCCTCTGAGATTGTTTCCTCATGTATAAAATGGGATGACAGTAGCCTCCCTCATGGAGAACTATGAGGGCTAAATGGGTTAATGCCTAAAAACCACTTGGAATGCAGCCTGGCACAGAGTTGTCTTTTAGAAACCTTTGATGTGTCTAACAGTGATTTTTACTATTTTACTTTTTGACTGTTGATTGTTTTATCCTACCCTTGTGCTCACTCAACTTCTTCCAGTCTCCTTTATGAACTTTGGTATTCTTTGGGTCAGGAAACAGGTCTTGGTAATTTTTCATTTCCAAGCCCTTAATAAACAGCCTGACCTATATAGGTGTTTGTTAAATGTTTACAGAATGAGTGCATGGATGAATGCTTTTGGTGTCATATCCACTCTTAGTACTAAAGTCCCCTTTCAATTCCTTGAGGTAGAATGCTGTGACACTTGAAGGGCAGGTTACTTTCTTTCACTATGCCTGTGATGAAATCAGTGGAAGGACTCCCTTTGGGGATTTATAGTAGCTTGGCTTCTGAGACCTAGTGTCTTACACATTTAAAATTTATCTTTAACAAGAACTAAATGCTTCCCACATATTATAACTGTCTGCAAACTTAAAACATTTATTCTAGTCCCACCACATGGGTCACTTCTAGGAGCTTAGATGTCCCTGCAGTATATAATGGAAAGACACCACTGATCTCTTGATAAAAATTCCCTGAGTAGGGCTCAAGGAGACCTGCCCAGAGTGCATTGTAGATGGACTTAAGATGAGACATCCATCCCAACTTCTAGGTTGAGTTGTCTGGGGTTTTTTTTGTAGCTTAAAACCTTAGAAATATTCAGATTATCTCAAAAAGTGACCTTGAGTTTCAAGATTCTCTGAATGCATATAAGGAAAATGTTTCCAACCTTGGCAGTTTCCCTTAACTTGGCATTGAGCTTCAATGCTGATAAAAATCAATAGAGTATCTCACAGAACAGAAAGTAAATGATGCAAAGTATGTATTTATGCAATGTAGAAGGATTGAGAAAATGCAAGGAGGAATGAAATCGAGTAGAGAAGTAACTTTGAATGATATTTTTATAATACATTAAAATCTAGTAGGCCCTTTTTTCATAATTCACATACTAAATATTTGGCTTAAACTTTGAAGATAAATGGAAAATAAGGAACATAGCAATATAAATATTGCCAAAGCAATAGAAAAGATATATAGTGAAATACTTGCTATTTCTGTTAATATGTAAATGAAAACGTGTGGTCACTAAATTCTCGTGTAGGATTATCATTAGTGAATTTCTATTTGTTCTACCTGACCTAGTAAGTTAGAAGACTTTCAATAGAGCTGAGCCATAGAGACCATGGATATAATACAAACTCAGCCTTTCCTATCTCTATTTAAAAATCTGAGTGTCTCGCTTTTTGATGGTCTTCAACCAAGTTGCCTTAATGAATTTTTCAATGAGTACTTAGCAGTTTAAAAGAATATGTATTGTTTTCTCTCAATTTCTTTCGGCTCTTCTAGGTAAATCACATTAATGTAGCCTGGGTATTACACTTCGGTGGATCAACTAAGGTGTGGTTTTCATTGATGATTTCCAACTGAGTCTTTCTTCTCCTGCTCTAAGCTGAACTGTGCACAGACTCAGAGCTCCTCTCATCCCTCAACTGTGCAGGTCTTTTGAGGTTTGTTAGTAACAAATAAGGGCCAGACTGGCATTGCATGGACTTCCTCAGCCTTCTCCTTTCTGCATGCATTCATTCAGCAAGCCGTAATTAAGTGCCAAATATGACACTTAGTGCTGGAGATGCAGAGATGAATAAAATACGGAGAGACAATAACACTGTTACACTATCATGAGTTAAGCATTTTGGAAATGATGGGAGAAGGTCTGAGAAGCAACCTCACCTGTCCTTAGAGGGGAGGGAGTGGTAGAAAAGTCCTTCTGCGGGAGAAGGGATTAAGCTGAGTTTCCAAGAATGCTTGAGGATTAGTCTTTGGAGTAGTGAACAAGAGCATTCCAGGCCTTGGGAAGCTGTGGGAACAAGACTCAGAGGTATGAAACCCTGTGTCTTAAGATATATCTTAGTATTTACACGAGGAGGAGAGTAGAGATCGAGACCAGGATGGAAGGGGTATTGTTGGTCATTCTTAATTTCTGGCCTGAACTGTGAAGACAACAGAGAACCATCCAGGCTGACAGATAAGAATGATATAGGAGGTGTGGGATTCCTTCAATTTAAAGAGTGAAAGGGATTGATGGCAAAACTGAAATGGGGGTAAAAATAAAGGAGGAGCTAATGATAGTTCCAGGTTGGACTTGAGTATCCAGGTTGTGTCTGATATATTGAAGGAAAGAAGATACTTGGGAGGAAAGATGAATTCCATTAGGGTGTTTTGAGTTTCAAGTACAAGTGCCAGCTGTCCATCACCTAGATGACCTCAGCATGTAGGTACCATAGACCCAAATGCATCTGGACAACCAGATTTTACTGTGTGGGTTGTAATTATAGCTTCAGAGTAGTAATGCAGGAACTCACACGTTGGTCAGTTAGCAGGAAGTGAAATTTATATCAAAGCATCTCTTCTGTGTCCAGTAATCCCTGTGTTCTGAATTACTGGTGTCTAGGTTTAAATATGGGTAGACAGGAGAAGTCTCTTCTTCACTACACCTGGCTCACTGAGATATAAACTGTAACTGTATCATTGAGATGCAAACTGTAACTCAGGTGGATGCCCTTAGCTTAAGCATGGAAGCCACAGGCAATAGAACTGCCCTCGAGATGCATTGCTTGGGGGAGGTCTGCCTACACTCAGAAGGGAGGTAGTGACACATGTGACAAAAAGTAGGCATAAAAGTGGGGGCGGGGGGATTTCCGTTTGTTCTTGCTGCCTCTTGCACGAGGACTAATTTCTAGTGTTGTGGTCAGGAAAACCCCTGACAGAAGTTGGGCTGCCCTCCCTGAGCAACTTACAGCTCTTTAATATGTCCTTCTCCTAATTCCTGTGAAGATGAGTGGGGCATTGTCTATTGAAGTAGGTCTTTCATCAGTGAAGATGTTCTGTGATGGTGAGGACACATGGCCTAGGGTGGGAAAGTGTGTATCCATTGGTTGAGGTTTAGGTTAAGTGCTGTGAGCAAGTAACCTATTCCCAAGTCCTCTCTTTTCGATGACCCACTAGTTGCTAGAGCAACTCCCTGCCCCCAGTGCTGTAGATTCCTTTAGGAATGCTAACCTCCTCAAGTTAGATGCTCAGTCAACAGTAGCTCATAATAGACCAGAGCTGTTAAGGTGATAGCATATTTCAGTTGTTCCTATAGTCTCCTCCTTGAAGGCACAACCTTGGTAGAAGTTCCAGGAAGCAGAACATCATCTACGTTATCTTCCCTGATAGGGCAAAAGCCAGTTCAATACTTACCTATTCTTCCATCCTGTTATGGATGCTTGCTCTCCCCCTCCCCCACATACACCAAATTCATATATTGAAATCCTCACCCCCCCAGTATGATGGTATTTGCAGACGGAGCCTCTGGAAGGTAATTTGGGTTAGATTAGGTCATGAGAGTGGTGCTCTCATGATAGGATTAATGCCCTTCTAAAAAGATGAGACATGGGACTTAGTCCTGTTCTCTGCCATGTGAGGATACAAGAAGAAGGTGGCTGTCTTGCAAGCCAGGAAGTTCAGTGGCCTACTGGGCCTTATAGCTCCCTGCAGCCTCCAGAACTGTGAGAAATTGTGTGCTGCTCAAACCACTCATCCTGTGATACTTGTTATGGAAGCCTGAACTAAGACACACACCAATGGAAATGTTGTTCCAGGAGAATTGTGACTTCTTGACATACACCCTTGACCTGGACCACCCCGGCACACTTGCCCCATCTTTAGTGTTGCAGGAAGTGTGTCAGAGGCCTTAGTCATCTTCACACTGGAAAACCCCTGTGCTGCTTTTGCAAATGGAGTAATCCATCCTTTGAGTGCTGCACATTAAAGTGGACAGGAGATCATTAAACTGCACACATACATATAAAATGCTCCCAAAAGGTGCCATTATACACAACCCCCAGGGTAAGCAGTGCTGCTTGCTCTTAATTTATATAACTAAGTGAGGCACTCTGGTCATCGTTCCTGGAGTAGGGAAAATGTCTCATCCATGATGACTTCTCCTCCTAGGCATATGGAGGGTTGATCTGACAAGGCACCGACTCACCTAAGTCTGGGGCTTAGGAGGAAGAAGTTGACAGAACATAGAGATCATGAGTAAGAACACCCAGGGCGGGATTGCAGTGTAAGGAGTCCTGAAGTGACTGATATTTAGGGAACACCAACAGAAGGAGAGAGGGGAGCAAGAGAAGAACAGGATCTGGAAAACAATTGGTCAGAGAAGGAAAAGTTGTGTCAAAAGCTAATTGGGAGAGTTTTGAAGGAGTGGTCTAGGCAAGAGTATCAAATGCTCAAGAATTTAAGTGAGACGAAGGCTGGTAAGTGTTCCTTTGTACATTTAGACTCAGAAGGCAACATGGAGCCTTGGTAGCTGTGTTCACAGTAGCTAGGTCCTGGGGTGTGTATTGGGCTGAAATGAAGGTGAACGTGAGAGCACGCCTTGTGTGTATGATAAACATTCTGTGAGAGAAGGCAAAATGGGCTGAGATGCAGAGAAGAGATCATGGTAGAGGATAAAGCAGTGTGGCAGGAGTCGTAAGAACTGTAGGAACCGTAGTTACCCTTGGAATTTTGGGAAAAGTGAGGAGGGCGTGGTTGTGGGGCATGCCCTCTCCTTCCCTCAGCCCTGCCCTTGCCACACGCTTCCTGAAGTGGCTCAGTACAGGGCAGGAGGTGAGAAGTGCCAGAGGATGGGATAAAGGTATGATCTTAGGAATGATTGACTAAAGAAGAGGAGAGAGAGGTTATCCCAAGTAACAGGAATGACTTGAAAAGGACTAAAACAAGTTACAATGTAAATAACACTTTGACACCTTAACTGATTGGATGTTTTCAAAAAATTGGATTAAGTTTATTTAGGCATGTCATAAGGCATACATTAAACAACCACAGTTTTTTTGGAAAAAGGAAAATGAGCCATTCTACATGGTTTTATTGTTCTCAGCCATTTTTTAAGGTTTATGTTGCCAAAACAAGCAGTTAATTTAGTTAGTTTAGTAAAGCAGCCAGTCATTTCAGGAGGAAAACAAGGCTTTCCGAAGAGTAGTGTGTCCACACGCGTGCCCCAAACCCCAGCTGTTTGGCTGGACTTACACTTTTTTATTTGTAATCCTGGCATCCAAAGTCCTAGCTCTTGTGGCCTGGAATGGAAATGAAAGAAAGGCTGTTAAAATGTGAATAGTAGCATAGGATTGTAGCAAAAAAGATAATCCTACAACATCTCCTGATAGAGTATTTCTATAAAGCTTTATACCTCGTATGATTTCCTATAAAATCCATAGGGAGAGACAAGAGGCAGGCATGGGCATTATTTACATTTCAGAGAAGTAGAAATGAGAGCCTCAAGAAATTACATGTTTGAAGCAATTCCAGGCAACATATCATGGGCAGGACCATAAACAAAGCTTGTGCTTTTCCAAATCCCACTCTGGGCTTCATCTGTTCTACCACGTGATTTCCATGTTGGAATAGCCTTTCTCTAGTGGCATGCACCCTGTGGGCTCTCCGTGCTTATTTGTTGAAGATGATAATAATGATTGTGATAATGATCATCATCTGGATGAACAAATGGTAAGTAGCCAAAGGGAGTGAAATGAGAGAGAGGCATCTATGGAATTTTATTGTTAGTCATAATGGTGGAAATGTAAAAGCGATGCAACATCCAAAGGAGGGAAATGTTGGAGAGCAGACCTGTCTTCATTTAAGTTCAGTTAAACTTTGAATTTTCAGGACACTGAAATAAATGGAGTGTTTTAAAATTAGTTCTTCACAAAATTAGTTCTTCGCAAAAGGAGGACGCTATGACATTTTTGATATAAAGCAACTGATAAAATTCCAAGTGGGGGATAACCATTACAACTGAACCTCTAGTGTAATAATCAGCAGATGCGAAGACTCTTCACCCTGAGGTCATGAGGAAATGAATTAATGAATTCACAGGCAATTCTTATCAGTCCCATAAGAAAACTCCAGGCAGTACCAGAGTGCCCATGGCAAGCAATTCACATGGCATCTGACTAATGCCAGTGTAAATGCTCAGATGTTGGAATGTTGGCCTGAAGACTTCAACGATATTCTTTGCTACTATATCCGGGATGAGACACAGCAGGGCAGCTCTGGTGCTGGGCTTTTTGTCTATTACATTTCATCTTTGTTTTCTCCCACAGTTGACATTTTTCCTTGCCTACTTTGGAACTAAAACCACTCAGGGTTGGAATTGACTTTATACTTTAAGGGTAGCATAATCTGATCCAAATACAGCACATTGCTGGATAGAGCTTTCTATTAAATTCTATTTCCCCATAAAATGTTTAATTGGTTGTACGACTTTGGGCAAGTGACAAAGGTGCTGGGTCTAACTTTCCTCGTTTATGAGTTAGGTTCTTTTTCCAGGTTTAAAATTATATGATTTACTATTTCATCCAAGTGAATTCCATACAGATTATGTAAAATGTTATAATTCTATAAAATATCAAGGCAGAAATGACCATAGTGACATTGTTGAGATCAAGAGAATTTTAACCATACTTGCTGTGGGGCTTCAGCAAGGCAAGCAGAAGGAGAAATATACAATGAAATGAAGGATATTCCCTGGGCTGTTCAGGGAATTGAATGATTGGCATTACCTGCGGGAAGTCCCCTACATCCTCCCCAGTTGGGAGCGGGCGCAAGAGGCAGATTGTTATCCTGGGTCGATATTTTTGAAAATGCGTTCCACTGGGGCACCTGAGTGGCTTAGCTGGTTAAGCATCCCACTTTGGCTCAGGTCATGATCTCACGGTTCATGAGTTCAAGCCCCACATTGGGCTCTGTGCTGACAGCTCAGAGCCTGGAGCCTGTTTCAGATTGTCTGTCTCTGTCTCTCTCTCTCTCTCCCCCCCACCCCCCCATCCCCTACTTGTGTTCGTGAGAGTGCTTGCTCCCTCACTCTTGTGCTCTCTCTCAAAAATGTTTAAAAAAAAAAATTCCACAGAACATGAGTTGCAAGAATCTTTCATACAAATTACATGGAAGGGGGCTCTGTGATAGTGTAAATTTGGGGACATGATTGGTTCCAGAAAAATCAATTCTTCACTGGAAGGGTTTTAGACTAATATGCATTTGAAACTCCATGAGGCATATCACTCTGTATCCACTGGTTCCCAAACTCATCTGAATGTGAAACTTTTTTTTTAATGGAGATTCTCAAGGCTTTGAAATCTGCTGAACATGTTTTTGTAAACATTCTTGGTAGTGATTCATGGCAAATTCAAGTTCACCCCAGAATGGGACCCAAGGGATTGCTCTGATGTGAGACCTGTCCTTAATAAGCCCTGAATTTATGGATAACTCTTGGGGTAAAACCAGCTTCTAGAATGTATAAGTTAACCTTTGACTTGTTTTTGTTTGTATGGTTTTCCTTATTTGCTTGATCTTCACTTCCTGATTAGTTCAATTTTTAATGCAAGAATATTTTCTGAGAGAGAGAACGTGCATGACCGTGCAGGAGAGGGGAAGAAAGAGAGGGGCAGAGAATCCCAAGCAGGCTCTACACTGTCAGCACTGAGCCCATCAAAGGGCTCAAACTCACGAACTGTGAAAAGAAATGCCTGTAGAATTTTTAAAACCTTTTGAATGAGGCAAAACACATTTTAGAGATACACAAACCAGATGATACTTGAGATCTCCAGGTGTGTCTTTATCTTTCACTTAAAAAAATCACAGTATTTGGAAAAAATACATTTAAATAAAGGAAAGAGAATCCGTATTGGAGGAGGAAACTATTAGTACACCATCTGTACACTGGACAGAGAAGTCACCTATGATATGTCCAAGAGGAGTTTAATGTTTTTATCAACTGCAAATGACCAAGATAACTTTGTAGAGGGGAAAAAAGTGATTTTATCAAAGTACTGCACATATGCATTTGACCAACACCTCTTGGTGGTGGTTTAAATGTATTCAGTTTGATGGGTCTTGTCTTAGTATGATTTTGCTCAGCATATTTCCAATCATCTTGAAAGCCTTCATATAGGCTCTGAAAATGCTGGCTGAGGTTTAATTTTAGCCTATCAGAATATTGTTTGGTGGGAGCTATTTGGTACCCAAGCATTTCTCCACTCTGCTTAGAAATACTTTTATTGGGGCGCCTGGGTGGCTCAGTCGGTTGAGCGGCCGATTTCGGCTCAGGTCATGATCTCATGGTCCATGGGTTCGAGCCCTGCATCGGGCTCTGTGCTGACAGCTCGGAGCCTGGAGCCTGTTTTGGACTCTGTGTCTCCCTCTCTCTGACCCTCCCCCGTTCATGCTCTGTCTCTCTCTGTCTCAAAAATACACGTTAAAAAAAATTAAAAAAAAAATACTTAACCAAAAACATAGGTAGAAGACAAAAGTGCAAGAACAACTCATATTTATTGGTATCACAGTATATCACATAGTACTAATACCATACTGATCCCATCAGATGCAGAACCACCTATGCAAAATGATTTATCCCAATAAAAGAATAAGTTGGGGAGAGGGAAATGAGGCATAAACATTTGAGACCAGAGTGTGAGACGCTTCAACTTATTACGGTTAGAAAGTAAACACATTTTTTTAATATTTATTTTGAGAGAGAGCACACAGGTAATGAAGGGGCAAGAGAGAATGAGAATCCCAAGCAAGCTCCACACCACCAGTGCAAAGCCTGATGCATGGCTAGAACTCACAAGCTGTGAGATTGTGACCTGAGCCAAAGTCAGATGCTTAACCGACTGAGCCACCCAGGTGCCCCAAAAAGTAAACACTTTCTAATTGTCAGTTTGAAAGTTGCTAAGATAGAGCTCTCAAAAGTTCTTATGAGGAAAACTATGTAGCTATGTGTGGTGATGGATGCTAACTAGACTTGTGATCATTTTGCAATATATACATAGTGTTCTACACCTGGAACTAATATTGCATATTCCAAAACAATTATATCTTAAAAAGTTGAACCCGTGATTGCTCTGTCCCCTCTTTCACATCCTAGTATGGCAAACATATTTCTTGAATTTGAAAAATCTTTATTTAGCAACCTCTATATGTTTTTTGTCTCAGGAGCCTTTGCATTTTCAAATATTTTCAGGACCCTAAAAAGGTTTTATTTATGTGGGTTATATGTATCAATTACAGTGTTAGGAATTGCAAGAGGCATTTTTAAAATGCAAGCGTGTGTAAATACACATTTCATTAGTCAGCAGCAGTGACATTATCATGTACTTTCTAAAAACTCTGAATACTTGTAAGAATAACACAGGCAACAAATGTTTTAGTATTCAAGTTTCACCTTATGCACCCCAAGAAAGGGAATCATGGACCCCAATGGGATCCTGGACCATACTTGAGAACTGCATTAATCCATTAATATAATATTAATGAAGATCTGCAGGCTGGGCACTGAAAGAGATGCTATAGGTGTGTGGTAAAGGACTTGACCTCTTGATACATTCTCTTTAAGCTATAAAAGTATCTGTAATGTCTAAAATAAGCTGCTTTAAGGCAGAGATTGTTTGTCGTAGCCTCAAGGTTCCATGGACCTATATTGTAAATGCTTAAAAATATTTGTGTAATGGGCAGTTCTGAGGCTTACCTGCACTGAATTTCTCTTTGATCGCTGAACTTATCACACACTTTATCTGAAAATATGTGAAGGTACACCATTTTAAACATGGATAAATGACCCCCTCTTATTCCCAAAATCAAAGAAGAAAACCATAGGAGAAACCAAATCAAATGTCATGATATTCTCTGAAAAATTTTGAGTGCTAACAATTCATGGTAAAAGAAACAGGTAAATCTCTTGGACTCAGCCACACCTGGGTTCAAATGCAGCCAGACCAGAGTCTAAGCTGTGGAACCATGGGAAAAAGTTTCCTCCAAGCTTGTTTCTTCCTTAAAAAAAAAAAAGGGAGGGGGGGAAAGAGGCTACTATGAAAGCTAGACTAGATGGATGTGAATAAAGTTTGCACCTTCAAAAGATGATGCAAATATTATAAGCCTTTAAAATTCTAATAGTAATGTGAAATTGCCTTTATAGAGAGAATACAATAGAAAATAATTCTAAGATATGAGAATGAGACAATGAGATGGTTCCCCATTCCTTGATGAATTTAAGAAAAAGGGGGAGAGGGGTGCCTGGGCGGCTCAGTTGATTAAGCCGGCTGACTCTTGATTTCAGCTTGGGTCATGATCTCATGGTTCAGGGGTTCGGGCCCCACGTTCCAGCCCTGCACTGACAGCGTGCCTGGGATTCTCTCTCTCCCTGCCCCTCCTCTGATTGCGCACACACTCTCAAAACATTAAAGGGGGGGCGGAGCGTAAGATGGTAAACATAACATCAGAAGGGCCTCTGTTGACAATGGTAAAAGGCAGAGGGTGACATAGATAGGAAACCTGTGCCTCAGAGAGGAAGGTTCCCCTTCTCCCCAGCAGGGTAGAAGTGAAATGATTTTGAAAAATCAATGTGGAGGCCAAAGAGATTTCAGTACCATTTCATGTTCTATGGCTCATAATCCATAATAGAATGAGAAGTCTGCTTTTAAATTTTGTGGTTTCTTGGTAACTCCTGTAGTTACTCTAGAAAAGTTGGGGGGGGGGTAATTACATGTATATTTATAACTGCTTCTGGCACTAGAAAAAAGTAAACAGTAACTAGAATCCTGCTTTTAAGTGAAAGATGAAAACACAGGTAGTTATTTGAATTAGAAATATGCCCCATGTTTTTAGTCAAGAAAATTGTTTTTCAGGATATGTTAACACGTTCAAATGCCAAAATGTTTGTTTTCAAAGTGCTTTATTGACTTCTAATTCACATCAATATATACTAATTTGATGAAAAAATATGGCTACCATACATGACCTCAGTTTTAAAAAGAACCATTTCTATATATGCCTATGTAAGAATTGGTTTTGGAAATACTCTATGTATTTTTCCCTTCATTTTCAAATGAAGTATATCTCCAGAAAAGATGTCTAATTGTTATCCCAAATAGTCAACTTAAAGCTAACTTTGGCATGGATGAAGATACAGTATTAAAACAAGGAGAAGGGGTGCCAAGAAATAATTCAAGACCAATGTCAAATAAAAACCAAACTATCTAGATCACCTTTTACATTCACAGCTACTGCAGAAAAATGAGTTATTGAATGCAACTATTTTCATCCTGATTAAAGATTTTAGGCATGCATATGATTACAATTGCCTTTCCTCAAGAGCTGAACACTTGGATACTTATTAAAACTCAGAATTGCTTGTGAATTGATCTTGTCTCCTTAAATTCAGGGTGTTTTTTTTTTTTTTTGATACTGAATAAAAAATCTTTCACCAGTTCAACAGCCTAATCTGCAAACAGTAGGCTCTGAATTCACTATGTAGCATAGAAATAGAGAACCTTTGTCATGCAGGGAAGAGTATAGTACTTAATGAAAGAATACAATTCTATTGCACCAAAACATCTAAAAGCAGGTTAAGTAATGAAGTATTAGGTGAGCAAACTATATCCACATATGTCTACAAATACTTGTATCTTCTGATGGTGATATCACCTTGATTCACTATTAGTGGTGATCTGAGAAGGCAGCAGACACTTAAGGCAGAAACATTTACTAGACTTGTGTCATTAATCTGCAGTAGGTTACCAAATCTAAGATTTTAGCCACTGCTGTCCTATTTTCTGTCAGATAAAAATTAATCATGACTTAGCTAGAATGCTGTGATAAATATGAACATTTGCCCCATGAATTTGAAAATTTAGGTGAATTTGAAAAATTCATTGAAAACTATAGTTCAAACCAAAACAAAAAGAAATAGAGAATGTTAGTAGTCCTATATCTAAAAAAAAAAAATTGGATCCATGATTTAAAACTTCTCCATAACAAAAATCTCCAGGTTCTGAGGGTATAAGCAGTGATTCTTCACAAATATTGAAGGAATAAAAATAAACTTAGGTAAATCATCCAGAGGAAGGAGGATACAGTCCCAATTTGCTTTGTGGAGTTAGCATAACTGATACTAACAAAAATTACACGGCAATTTTTCTTAACATAGATATAAAAACTTTAGGAAAAGGGTACATGAATATATTCAATACATAAAAATATATAATTATTTCATGAAGTATATATAAACATATAAATATGTGATATGAAAATAATCACCAAGTTGGGTTAATTCCAGGAACAGAAATTGCACTTAATGTTTGACAAATCAATTGCTGTAAATCACTATTACTGAATAAAGAAAAATCCTGTGGTTAATTAGATACAGAACATGCATTTAAATTTCATATTTATGATTAAAACTCTTAGGAAATCAGCAAAGGAATGGAAGGAGAGCTCCTCTAATCTTGTAACAAAAATCCCATGGCTATCCTCAAATAATGAAATATTGAATCTGCCCCTTGAGTTGAACAAAGACTGCCAATCACTTCAGTTCAACACTGTGTGGACTTCTTTGCTAGTGCATTAGGGCAAGAAATAAAACAACAATTGGAAAAAGACTTAAAACCAATAATTGTAGAAAATTCAAAATATTGTGTAGATTTTTAGAATTAATGAAGTTGGCAAAACCATTAAATACAAGATCAATAACATCTCTCTACGAAGCAACAAAAAACTAAAAATGAAGTAGAAAAACATAATGGCATCTAAAATATTGTGTATCTAGGAATAAGCAAAACTATAAAACTTTAGAGAAATATATAATTATATATAGAAATAAGACCTTAATATTTTGGAAGACTTATTAAAGATAACTTTTTACAATGTCATTAAATACAATGTAATCTCAAGATTCCAGAGGCACTTTTTTTTTTTTTTTTTTTTGGAAATGGACAATCTTATTTTAAACATCAGTAAAAATTAAAAAGTCCCCAAATAGTAAAAACAGTCTTGAATACAGTTGGAGGACTTACACTATTAAATCTCAAGCCTTAGGGACACCTGGGTGGCTCAGTAGGTGGAGTGTCTGACTTTGGCCCAGGTAATGATCTTGTGGGTCCTTGAGTTCTGGAGCTGCTTCAGGCTCTGTGCTGACAGCTCAGAGCCTGGAGCCTGCTTTGGATTCTGTGTCTCTCTCTCTCTCTGTCCCTCCCCTGCTCACACTCTGTTTCTATCTCTCAAAAAAAAATGAAAATTTAAAAATTACATCTCAAGCCTTACTGTAGGGCTGTCACAAAAGCGTATGAAATTGGTTCAAGGATAAACAAGTTAGACCATTAGAAAACAAAGGCCCAAAATAGACCCACATACATGGTGATACTGCAGTATAGTGGACTAAAGATTTTTTTTAAACTATTTCTGGACCAATATGGTATGTGCTTAGTAGAAAATATTGAATTCTATTTTGTAATATGTAGAAAAGTCTGTTCCAGATCAACTGTGAACCTAAAAGTTTCAACCTCATTAGTCATCAAGGAAATGCAAATTAAAACCATTAGGGCAATACCAAATACTGCAAGAAATTGCCTTTCTCACGCATGGCTGGGGCTGGATGGGGGGGGGGGTAGAGGGGAGTATAAATTTGTACCATTTCTTTGGAAAAATGGTATTGACTGCACTTACTGCATTTGTCACATTATTTTGTAGCAAACTTTTTAAGTACTCACCAAGTAGGCTGCTATTTATTCTTAAGTTAATTCCTAGATGTTTTATGGTTTTATTGTGCTCTGAATTGTATCTTTTTTCCCCCCTTCTGATTGTACTTTCTAATTGATTATTACTACACTATAGGTGAGCTTCATCTTCTATGTTGGTCCTCATTCTGATATGTGATTTTCAATTATATATATATGTTTAGGTAGAAACTCTTAGAATCTAAAATAGCATTTTATTTCTCTCCACATAATTTTCCCAATTTATTTGTATTGCTTTGACAAGGATCTCCCCTAATGAGTATTAGTAAGAACAACCAAAATGTCTTGTGCCTGACCATTAAATAAGATTTCTTAATTTTTTTTCACGTTTATTTATTATTGAGAGACTGAGAGAGATGGAGCTTGAGCATGGGGCAGGCAGAGAGAGGGGAAGACACAGAATCCAAAGCAGGCTCCAGGCTCTGAGCTGTCACCACAGAGCTCAATGCGGGCTGGAACTCACAAACCATGAGATCATGACCTGAGCCGAAGTCAGACGCTTAACTGACTGAGCGACCCAGGCACCCCTAAATGGTAAGATTTCTGATATATTAATAAAAATCATGCATTTTGTCGGTTTTTAGTAGCTATTTCACATTGGCAAGTTTTCTTCTAATTTTCTAAGAAATTAAGAATGAGTAGTGATCTTGAGTCATTTTTTACATGTCTTTTGGTGATTAATATATTTTATGTAATTTTTATATATATATAGCTGCATGCCTTAATGTTGAAAAATTTTCACTCATATTCTTTATTTTTTTGAGACCGAGCATGAGCAGTGGAGGGCAGAGAGAGAGGGAGACACAGAATCTGAAACAGGCTCCGGGCTCTGAGCTGTCAGCACAGAGCCCTACGTGGGGCTTAAACTCACAGATGTGAGATCATGGCCTGAGTTGAAGTTGGATGCCCAACCGACTGAGCCACCCAGGTGCCCCTCACTCATATTATTCTTTGTATATGTTTCTGTATTCTAATTGGGAATTATTTGCCTTTGTGTGTTTTGTATCTGGGTTTACATACCCTTCCTGTGCTTCTGACTTGTTTTAGGATCAAGATAATACTGTTTGAAAATGAGGAGTTTTTTCTTTTTCTGATCTTCTATATCAGAACTATCTTTATTATGATGATTATCATTGCTTTTGAAGAGCTAACCCACGAAATCATTTGGACTCCTTCTTAAGAGTACATCTTGTCTGAGGCACCTGGCTAACTTAGAGCGTATAACTCTTGATCTGAGGGTTAGAGCCCCATAATAGGTGTAGGGATTACTTAAACATAAAATCTTTTTAAAAGATTTAAGAATATCTAACAATAAATTAAAAAATATTTTTTTAACGTTTATTTTTGAGACAGAGACAGAGCATGAACAGGGGAGGGTCAGAGAGAGGGAGACACAGAATCTGAAACAGGCTCTGAGCTGTCAGCACAGAGCCCGACGTGGGGCTTGAACTCACAGACTGCGAGATCATGACCTGAGCCAAAGTCGGCTGCTCAACCGACTGAGCCACCCAGGCGCCCCCTAACAATAAATTAAAAGAAGTACATCTTGTCTGCCTTCGACTATCATTTTTAAAAGATTATTTCTAGGTTTATGAACTTTTCTTGGGTCAATTTTGGTAGTGTACATCGGAAGGCAATGACTTTTTTCTAGGATTTCAAATATATACATATTTTACATACTTTAGTGGTTAGTCATTTTTACTTTTGCAGTTAGATTCCTATCTATATTACTTACCATAATTGATATGTTACCATTTTTTTGATCAGACCTCCCAATGTTTATTTTCTTCTAAACAGTTTTGTTGTATTTTCAGTGATCCAGAATTTTGTTTCAATGATCAGGTCTGAAGGGTTTTTTTTTTTTAATTATTATATAACACACATATTTTTTGCATTTTCTAAAATGTGTGGTTCTTGTCTGCATAGCTCCATTTGGAACTGTTTCAATGAATTGGCTACCAATGAGAGCTCTTCTGTTTTCTAAACATACCTTAAAAATAGACTCCATGTTTTAAAGTGTGTAAAAGCCCATATGTAACTATTACTTGAGACCCTCTTCTTCAGCCAATGAAAGTGTGAGGTCTCTGGCCAGACCTAGTCCTGTGATACCAGGTCAGATTTTTTATTACAGGTAGATCTCTGCTATTTGCTTCTTTTCTCCACCTTTGAATAATTTAAACAGACTTAACCCGAATCCAATATTGTTGTCCACTGAGGTTGTCCATCTTGGTTAGAATTACAATTATTTTGCTTTCATGTATTGTTTGACATTTCAAATATCAGAGACCTCAAAAGATTTGGGACTACAAGTAATTTGTGTCTATAACTATAAGGCAAATATTTCAAGTGCTATTTGCTTGTCTTTCTGACCCAGTTCATCAAATTTGAATGCATGGTACGAATGAAGTCTACAATATAAAATATTGTACTTAAATAATCCTCTCAATATGTTTGCTCATTCAGCTCTCAATAATAGTGAGGAAAATGAAATGCTTTTTGAAAAACGATGTTTCAAAAGATTCAGACATAAAGTTAAAACATGCTATACATCAGACCCCTGCCATCTCCACCACTGGTAGCTTAAAGTGACACAAGCCACTGACTGACAAAAAAAAAAAAAAAAAAAAAAAATCCTAATTAGCAGATATTTTACTTTCTTTGGAAATAAAGGAGATATCCCTATAACTTTCAAGAGCACTCTTAAAACTGAGATGCATGTATACTTCAGCTTGAAATGAAGTTGCTATTTCTTTGATGGTTTCAACTCTCAGAACAAATACTGGTCTAAAGCCCATAGTCATTCTACGGCTCACTTCCTGACTTACTGCTTTTGGGGACAGAAGGCTTATCCCGTAACAAAGACAGATGGTTAAACATGCTATATTGATATTTTTGCTTACGGAGAGTGTGCATAGGAAATACTTTGCAGAAAGTTTACTTGTATACATGGGTGTTTTACCTTTCCTATCTATCTCTGTCTCTCTGCTTTATACTCAGTTCTACCTCAGGTCAATTTTGCAGAAATAGGTAGATTGGGCTGCTCATTTTCATCTGCTCTAAACAGACACGGTAGCTCTATGCTGCAATCTGTGCTGTAAAAATAAGCTACCTTTTCCTCTTTTATTCCCTTTGGATCTCCGTGATTGCTGAAGTTGAGCTGATTTTAGTGAAAACGAGGATGGGGGGGGTGGGGAGCCACCCCCTGCTCTGCTTTGCAAACTGCCATTCATTTCAGGAAATAACTCTCTGCCTGTTGGCTAGAGATCCAGCTGCTTGTCATGTTAGACCATGTGGCGTCTACTGCTGAGTCCAGCTGTACAGCCAAGATCAGTGCCCTAAGGACTGAGCACAAAAATGCTGTGATCCCTGGCGGTGACAGGGTCTCTGCTAACAAGCCTCTAGACATTCAAGATGAAATGTCATCACCCCAGCACAGCTATCACAGAAGGATGAAACAAAGCATCTAAAGACCTTTAATAGCATCTGAGTCTGGGAAATAAGTGAAGTATCCCAGGTGTACTTCCTCATTCTCTGGAGTGGATGTCAATTCTGTGAGCAATTGTGACCCTTTCTTTATCACATTTATCCTCAATGCTCAGAGATGAAAAGATAACTTGTAATAACACGTTTTCCCATGATGGAGCTTAAAACCTTTTTAGATCTTACTGCTGGTTGTCATCCATTACTTAATAATTATTAAATGCCTATTGTGTGTAAGTCCCTGTGCTAGAAGTTGAAGTAGACAAAGAAATTAATAGATTCTCTACCTTCATGGAGTAGCAGGTAAGAATCAGTTTTTATTTTAGCCAATCCTAGTATTCTGGCCTTAAACCAATGGCAGGTGTTTTTATAAGAGGGAAATTTGAACACAAATGCTGGGGAAAGAAAGCCATGTGCAGATGGTGGCAGAGATTGGAATGAGGCATTGATAAGCCAAACTGGGCCAAGGATTTCCAGCAACCACAAGAAACTGGGGAGGAGGCATGAAACAGGCTCTTCTTCTGCCTCCAGAGGGAAAACACCCTGCCACCACCTTGATTTCACAGCTCTGGACTAGTAAAACCGTAAGTTCCTATTGTTTTTAGCCACCTACTTGGTGGTAATTTGTTGCTTGCAGCCCTAAGGAACTAATGCATCGTACCTACAGTCTTGGACTAGGTTATAAAAGCAGAGCTTTCAGGGCAAGTAGAGTCCGAGGAAGTTGGGTAGGATCCAGAATTCAGTAAGTAGTCAATATGTAGCACGCCACTGTGATTTATTCCTTTAAAGGTCTATTAAACTCCTCCCAATCTTGAAACAAGGGTCAAGGTCTCTTTCTGTGCCCACTTCTAAAAGTAGCACCATCTGGAGAAGTTTCTGTGAAGTGAGCACTGAAAAGGCACCTACCTGTCAGTTGGAATGTTTTTCTCTGGGTCAGTTATGGGCAGCAGTCAAGCTGTGGCAGAGAACAAGTCACACGTGCTATCAGTTGTTTTCTGGCTTTGTCAGGTATGGAAGCATAGACGCTAGCAAATAACACTATCCCAGCTGTGGATGTGGCTAAATTTTTCCTGGACCCAGTATATTTTGGCACTATATAATGTGTGACCGTAAGCAAGGAGTGTGTTTTAAAAACATGCCAGGACTAATACATCTAGAGTGCTATCCATCAAAACAGTCGCTTTGTCACCACATGCCTCGCCATTGCCACCACTACCCTGGACATTACTAGAACTCCTCTTGTGCAATTTCCTTCGGATCTGGTTAATGAACCACACCAGAAAATCAGCCTCATAAATTTATAGTCACACATAATTTTGACTGTTAAGAATGTCATTGTATTTGATGGATCTTTCCCATCTCATCCATCAGAATTGACTTTGAATAACTTTTGACCATTTCCCCAAATAAAATCCACCATCCATGGAGAAATATTTGCCTCCAATGAGCACATTTAAAAGAATAATAGCTTCTAAAATTCTTTCAAAAGAATGCTTTGCACAGTGTCTTTAAGAAGTTTGGCACCCAATATATATGTGTGGAATTGCTTTAAATGCACTGGGTGGCTTCTGAAGGCAACACCAAAGGAGTGATGCTAGAACTAAAATATTAGAACAAGTATGTGGCTTTCCAATATGAATTTTAAGAAGGAAATAATTATGTATTTACATTATAATCCATGTTAAAAGTAAGTAGTATTGCTTTACTTGCCATATTGGTAGAAACCATATCTTCCTAACTACTAGGAGATAAGATTTTATGGGTTTTCCAAATTACAAACACGGAGAACATGTACAGATGTACTTATGATTAAGTTTTGCTTTGGTTTACTTTTTATTTTCTCAGATGATAAATAACCCAGTCAAACATGATTTCACAAAAATTTTATTTTTTTTGTTCCATTTTGTTGTTTGGCACCGTCTATTCATTTTCTTGTCAAACTATAACTGTGAATCTAGAGGTTACATTTGTAAAAGCAGCAGGAAAGCAGTTAGGCTGGTACAAAGGCTAAAACCACTCGCGCGGGGGTAACTAATGCACAGATTCCGTGAATTGTTTTTTCACGCCAAGAACTCTGTTGGATAAGGTTCAGAGAGGGAAAAAATGGATTAGAACCGAGGGATTGGACAACAAGTGTGACTGGATTGTCAACAGAAGAAGTGACAGGAGATGTTAAAGTGTTTTAGTGATTTAATGTGTGATAATATTTTCTTTTAGTAGCCTTACTGCCTAACCCAACATCTTGGCCAAACAGATATAAAATGATAGATTGAAGCAAAGCCACTGTTTTTTAAAGAGCAAACATGAGATAATTAGGCTTTAAAGATGGCTCAACTTTTGTAGGAATGTAAGATGATGCAGCCAGTTTGGAAAATAGTCTGGGAGGTTCTCAAAAGGTTAATCATAGTTACCCTATGATCTGGCAATTCTACTCCTAGGTGTATACTCAAGAGAAAGGAAAACCTATCCACACAAAAACTTGTACATGAATGTTCATAACATTTTTCACAGCATCAAAAGGGGAAGCAGCCTAAATGTCCGTCAAATGTGAATGGATAAACAGTGATATAGGTATATGGGGTGAATATTATTTGGTGATAAAAGAAGTATTGATACATACTACAACACGAATGAACCTTAAAAACATGCTAAATGAAAGCAGTTCATAAAGGATCATATATAATTCCATTTATATGAAATGTCTGAAATAGACAAATCTAGAGGGACAGAAAAGAACTGATTACTAGAGGCTGGGGGAAGAAGGGGAAATTGGCGAGTGATGGCTAATTGGTTTAGAGGTTCTTTTAGGGGTGATGAAAATGTTTTAAAATTGATCTGGAGATGGTTATGATACTCTGAGTACCCTAAAAATCAAATCGTGCACTTTAAGTGGATGGATTGTATGGTATATGAATTATATCTCAATAAAGCTGTTAAAAAAAAAAATGACTGAAATCTTTTTGAAAGCCTCAAGCCCTGTGTTAAAAGGACTTTTTTGCTAGGAACTATTACCTGTCCCTAGGTGAGAGATCAGGAGTGGGATTGAATTTCCAATATCTGAAAAAACTCTAGCTTCTGCTGTGCCCCCAACAAAAAAACTGGTTTAAAGTTGGGGTAGAGTTATTTTAGCTGCTGTGTGTGTGTGTGTGTGTGTGTGTGTGTTTTCTCCCCCAGAGGGTATCATTTTTACCATGAGTCAATAGATTTGCATTTATACTTGAAGTCTTGTGAGCAAAACTAGGTTTTAGGAGACCATACTAGCCTCTGATGTTTGAGTGTCTCCAATGTCCCAAAGGTTAAGGTCATCACAATAAGGAATTCAGGAACAGTCTTTCATCTATTTATATATTTATATTATATATTATATATATAAAATATATATTTAAATTTGTATTAAATTCTCCATTATTTGGTGTTTGTGCCAAAGACTTAACTAGTTTTATGTGTATTCTCTCATTTGATCCTTATAATACATTGTACAACACCAAGGGGGAACATCACACAAAATGGATAAAGTGTCTGACTCAACAGTTCTAAATTTCATTATCTCAGTTGCTCAGGGTGAGGTTCAGAGCCTTATCCAAAATGACTTAACCAGTACACATTGGAGCAGAAGGTGAGCCCTGGCCCACTTGGCTCAGAAACTGTATGAGGTACGACTCCAGGCTGAGAGAGGAAGTTGGTTAGTATAGTGAAGGAGGAGACTATGACAGTAGAACATGAGTGCTAAGCATTGGGGTTGTGTTTGAAATACCGATTGTATTAATTTTGTGTACTGTGATCCATTACACATGCTTTTTCGCCTCCTGTTTCTTGGCTGTAAAAGCAGAATGATAATTTTATAATATTTGAGGTTTTAAATGAGATAATCCTTCTAAAGAGGTCAGTACAACGTCTGGTATGCTATATAGCTATCAACAAGTGTCAACTCAAGGTGTGTATGAGTTGAGGACTTTATAAGGCAATTATATTACTGATTCTGTCCACACTTTGAGGCAATGAGTTGAATGGCAGGACTATCCGATTGTTCTAGCTGTCTCGGTGATAGAGTTGGATCTCCCCACCATTAGTGGATTAGTGAAGAACCAGTCATTGATATCTTACATACCTAAAATAGCTACAAAAACATCAGTGCACCAATCTCAAGTATATATGTAGTTATGTTTCCTGACCCTTGAGCGTTGCATAGTGGGTGTTTAAAAACAAATGCACTGTAGTTCACAGAGCTGGAGGTCAGGGGTGTGTTTAGTTGAGAGCAGGTATGGAATGTTTAGTTATTTCAGTTTCCCTACACAGAACACTTATATTTGAGAAAACCATATTTGAGAAACAACTCATCAATATGTACTTAAAAGAATACTTTGTGCACTAATACAGAAGTTTTCCAAAATATATTAAAGCAAAAGAAAACAAACAAGTTGTGGAACAGGGTCACATACGTGATAGAATTGAAGAGGGAGAAATATGAACATACTGTATCTTCTCACATCATGTGAAACAATCCTATGATTGGTGGTTACCCCTTGGGCAAACGAGCAGTAGATGGGTGTGAGCAGTAGAATCAGAGAAGGACTCTTCAGGCCGTTTTGCACTTGATTCATACTTGTGAATGTATTTATTCCAAACGTTAATTATTAAAAAATCTATCCAATGACTTTTTGGTTCAGAAAACTCAAGCATACTCCTATCACTTTCTAGTAAATAGTAATTGTTGAACGGAGGAAAAAGGGCCTGGTGAATTCTTGGTTGTCACTTATGAGGGGGGGAAAAAATGCAAATGAAGAGCCAGTTTTCAGTCTCCATACTTCAAATTATGAACTGGAGAATAAAAAATATATAGAACACAAGAAACCCCAGGTGGTGGTGGTTAGCTTAAGGAAGAGCGAGATAGCTGAGCAGCCAGACTCTGTTGCCTGGGAGAAGACTGTGACCTTGTCTCAAGGAGAGTCCAGCTCAGTGAGATTTGCACTAACCATTTTAAACCACAGGACTGTTTTCTCATAATTAACAAAAAGCTAAGAGTTCTAAAACACTGTGCTTTAACCCGCTATCTACGTTATATAATATAGGACATAAGGTATGACTAAATATAAGCATAATGTTTAGTGAAACTTTGAGTTAATGCAAGTATATCAAGGAAATCAACTATTTTGCATTGACAAAAATCATGGCTTACCTGAAAATGGAAGAAAACATTTAAAGCCAGAAAGACTGTATCATCATCCTCATGCCCTGCAGTACAGCAAATCACTTTTCTGTTATATGGTTGATTTAAAAGTTGATTATTTACAAAAGTGATTTAGAACAATTCCATTACTTGGATTCATCTGAATGAGAAATAATATGTAAATTTTTAAGTTCCTTGAGGTCAAGAAGATGCCTTATTTATCTTGTCCTCCATTACCAGGCACATAATAGACCCTAAATAACAGTTTTAAGAATGAATTTATGATGACCCAGCCATGCCTCCCCCTCCCCCCCCAAATTAATTTAGGGCTAACAGTCTAGGTCTGCCTGAGTGAAGAGTGGGGGTGCAGTGAGCGGGTTGATGTTATTTACAGTCCCATGAGGAACACTTCTCCCCCTGCCCCCCCCCCCTTTCCTCCCAGAAGGGAGATTAACCCAAGGATAATAAACTATCTAGTCTGAGACATTTTGTGTTACAGTGAATTTTTTTTTTTTTTTTAAAAAGCAGAGATTGACTTGAGTTTCCTCCTCTGGCCATCAGGTTACTTGCTTGTCTAGAGAAGAAAAGAACTGAGTGGATCACCAGTTTGAGCCCTCAGGCATGTCTGCCTGGAGATTGCTTTTCATAGAAGAGAGAATATTGTGCAGAACCTATAAAACTCAAATGTAAGTCATTGCTCTGCTACTTCCGACTGCTGTGGGCCTTGGACCATTCATTTTACTTTAAGCTCTAGTTTTCTGCATTGGCAAATTGCCATGTGGGAGAGAGCAGAGAGGATATTGCTGGTTTTGACAACCACTAAGGCCCCATGTAGATTATAAGAAGGGTCAGGATATTACGTCTGACTACTCAGCAGCTTGTTTGTAGTTTCCATACTTTGGTGGTTTATCCGTGGATGTTTGTCAATGCTTTTTACATGGGTTTAGCTCTATGGATTTTCCCTCTTTGGAATTTGGCAAATCGTGTTGTTCTGAATCCCAGGCTAGGCCTGCCTCCCTGGGCTTTTTTCCCCTTCACCCCTGCCTCTGCAAGTGTCCTCCCCAAACTTCTTGACAACCCTCTGCTCTCTGGTTGGGTGTGTTCTGAATTAACAACTCAGCTTTGGTACTGCAACAGGACAATGTTGCAGCTCCAAAATTTTATGGCTCTGAGTGAAATAGCTCCTTGCAAAAGGAGACATTCTTTAAGTCTCTTTATTCAGAAATAAATGCATTTATCCCTAAAATTATACTGAACACAATCAAATTTTTAGTGATTCAGAAGCATTCAGGATCTTTCAGTGACTTACAGTCATTATTATGCATATCAATTTTCATCGTATGCCAGCGTGAAGGCATTTTGATTATTGGAGTTTACTGCAAATTGGCCTTCCTCCCTGTAATAAATGGGTCTCACTATTGTTAGCGTTTTACCCAGCCTTTGTATACTTAGGACTGTTCTGGGTGGGTGGGGGGAGACTATACTGCCCGTTCTTGCCTTGAATTTTTCAACTGACTCTTCTATCAATCCCTGTAGAGGAATCATCTCTTACTTTTTAATTGCTTATTTATGCAGTTGTTGCTAATTTCATCTCTACATTCAGATTTTTCATCAGTTATATTCATCTATTTCAATCTGATACCCATGGACTAAGCCAAATGAATTGAGAACATGATACATAGGAGTACACATGCGTTTCTCAGTCATGCAGCGGGCCAATTGGTGTCTCCCTAGACTTTTATACTTTGTACATTGAATAAATATGGTTAGATATTGTCAGTTTATTTGAAACTATAAATACATCGAGACCACGATGGCTCTAGACGTAAGCAGAGGAGAGTCACTTGATTGTGTTATTTAAAGGACAATAGAAATTTTTTTATCTTTCCCCAACATGTCTCCTTCATACCTACCAGATGCCAGGTGTCCCCACTCCTAGACCCACTTGCTTTGTTAAAGCACTATATTCAAAACATCTCTATTTTATGCAGACTTGTTCCTTAGGGAATAGGGCACTTTTACATAGGACCCAACCGAACGCATTTTTGTAATTTTTTGGTCAGGTTACTTAGCTGCTTCCTACGTGAGAATACAGGTTAAGTCTTAGGGAAAAGTAAAGAAGGCAGAAGACAGGTATGCCTTGAGGTGAAAGAGAAGACATAAGGAAATCTTTAAGTTCTGAAATAAAGAGTAACAAAAGTTGGCCATGATATTTTACTCAAGCTGTAGGATAGTTGTTCGGGGTTTGTGTAAGAAACAGGAACAGAAGATTGGACTGGAAAATGGGTCCAGTGTGATGGATTGGGAAATGTGAGGAAATGAAGGGGTGGGCTGGACTGACAGGTCAAGGCAAGGTGGAGTCCAAGGAGAGGCTTAGAATGCAGAATGAGCACAGGTAACGAAAGGAAGGAGACAGCAGAGTGAGCTTGCTTGTGAAGTTGAGCACCCTTCCTGAGGAGCAGGGTTTAGTGGCTGACTTCCTGTGACTTGCCCAGCCAGGGGACAGGCTCGGGGTGTGGGTGGGAGGGGGGAGGAGGGGCTTCACCTGGCAGACAGCAACAGAGATTGCCAATGCCACACACACTGCTGTAAGTTACCCCTATAATGACTGGATGCACATCAGACTGTGCCCTGGAAATGTCGTTTCTGCACCCAAACTGTCTAAACATCTCTGATGCGTGTCTGTCACTTGGGCATCCAAGCTGCTGCTTTCTGGATTTGCTTTCTTCTTTCAAACAAGGTGCCTCATGAAGATCCCTACAGGAACTGCCCTGAAGACTTGTGAGCCTCCCTTTCTGTGGGTCTTAGCAAACACAGCCTAAAGTGGCATTTTCACACACACACTCCAGCTGTCCTTTCTGCTGATGGAAACCTTTGTGGCAGAGCAAATAGCTCAGCAAGTGATTGTAGGGTGGATGTGAAACTTCTGTTGCACTGCCACAGGAGGATTTCTCACGAGCGCGTCTCCGTGTCAGTCCCCACAAACATCAAGTGGTGCCTAGTGGCAGCCAGACTGACACTTCCTGCGTCTTCCCGTTTGTGCTTCTGCTCAGATAGGGTTTGGTGTCAGCATCTGGATTGCATGAGGAGAAAGGGGTAGCTGTCTGATCGGTCACCTTCTCCTGGGTTCATGAGAGGGCAGCAGCAGTTTTGGTTTGGCAAGTGGAGGATATGGAGCATTTGGTGAGATAAAGCCCTTAGCTACAGGAGAAACTGCATGAGCTTATCCTGTGTCCTGGCTTGCTTAGGTGAATAGACTTTATCGTTACGTCCTCTGGGAGAGGGACAGTGCAGCATAGAGTAAAATCACATCTCTGGGCAGAAAGAGAAGAGACAAAGCTATATGAGAAGGATGCCTGATTAGGAAAGATACATGACAAGATTCAGAACAGGTGATTTATCCTCCCTATCAGAGCACAACTTTAGTGGTAATTTCAGTGTGGTGGTACCACCTGCAGGATATATTTCAAGTGAGTGGGGGGTTACACTGATACTTAACATAGTTTTAGTTCTAACGAAAACGGTAGCCAAAATGAATTTAGAAGACCAGAGTGGGAAAGCCTGCTGGATATTTACCAAACCCATGTTTTTTTTTTTTTTTCCGAGTTCCTACCTTAGTTTTGTTTCTCTGCCTCCCACATGTAGCCCTGCTATGAACTTTAAAAAAAAAAAATTTTTTTTTTTGAAGATTCTAAAATTTGAGAGAGGGAAGGGGCAGAGAGAGGGAGAGAACGTGAATTCCAAGCAGGCTCTGCATTACCAGCACAGAGCCCAATGGAGGACTCAGACTCATGAACTGTGAGATCATGACTTGAGCCAAAGTTGAATGCTTAACCGACAGAGCAATTCGGGTGCCCCTATTTATTTTTGAGAAAGAGTGCATGTTAACAGGAGAGGGGCAGAGAGAAGGGGAGACAGAGGATCTGAAGCTGGCTCTGCGCTGACAGCAGAGAGCCCGATGCGAGGCTTGAACTCACGTGGGATCATGACCTGAGCTCAAGTTGGACACTTAACTGGTTGAGCCACCCAGGTGCCCTGTTACAGACTTCTAGTAAGTGAAATAGAAGCATGAGTAATGTGTGCCATCTTCCACCAAGCTCACAGCTACCTCCCTCGAGATGCTCTGTGCTTTTGCCTTTTTCTGCTTGGCTGGAAAAGGGGACATTCTCCAGCCTTGGAACCCTCAGTTTGGAAGGTGACCAGTCCCTGGAGATCATCCCTTGGAAGTGAGGTGCCCACTGATAAGGAACATGTAGTTTGGACTTTGCGTAAACAAGAACTAAGTTTCTGTGGCGTTTGAACCTTTATGCATTTTGGAGTTTGTTACAGCAGCTGAGCTGATACAGCCTTAACTAATGCAGACAATCGTCAATATTTTTCATGTGGAAAGTCACTCATTTTTCTTGCAGTTTTGGCTCTCTCAGAGCCAACCACAAACGCTGCCTGGGACAGCATGCAGCTCTGTCACAATGGTGCAAAATAAGATCTGACCAAATAAGACACTAAAAATGTATCTGTGAAGTATTTTTCTTTTCTGACGTTTGCAAACTGACCTGCGATCTTGATGGCTGTGCATTTTAAGGCTCTGATTCTCCAGGTTGCAGTGGTGTGAACAGTTGGCAACAGTCTAATGCTAGTGAGCTTTCTCAGTACCCTTCATTTCTCAGGGGAATGTACCTTATTCCTTAACACGGAGCTCCATAAGAACAAGGAAAAAATTCACTTTTGAAAGAGTTTTGTCTATTAATCCAGACTTGTTAACATGGTAGAGGGAAGCTCCTCCTGGTGTCGAGCTGCTGTGGTTTCTGACAGCTGGCAATCTTGGTCGCTCAGGGGCTACATACAGGGAGGATAGTGCTTTCCTAGTAAATCTGTGGTAGGAGGCAAGCGACTGCATTTGGAGACTGAGCAGAGACCATGGAGAATAATCTCCACGATGGCCATATGCTTTGGTACATTTTTCAAAGCAAGTAAGGCTCCATAGAAACCATGTTTGAAATGTTTGGAACTAGTGAAATTATGAGAAGAGCCAGTGGCCACCTCAAACTCAGGGAAGTTGCGAAGAACTGAGCACAAGAACTTTCCGTGAAGGTTCTTGTTTGGCTTTAGACATGCACAGACTTCTAGGTAGGTTGTGAAACCTCCAAGATTTGGGGCCAAGGGAATAAACCTCCAGGGGGAAAGTGTGGCTGTGGCATTACGTTCCTTGCCTTTTCAGCAAGAAGGTTTCTCTCCTCTTCATGCCCAAGTAGATCTCAAATAGAGCCATTCTCCCCTTTCAATGCTTTGTAGTCTGGCTTCAGATATCTTGTCTCCCCAAAGTACCATTAAGGCATGGCAGAGGGCATGTGCGCGCGTGTGTGTGTATGTATGTATACACAAAAGATGATACTAATTCAAAACAAGAACATACACAAAAATAACAAAGGAAACAAACATAAGTTTCTGCCATCAAAAATAGAGCGTTCTGCAGACTTAAATGCCTTATGCTCTTCTATTTTTGTTTCCTGGGATAATTGGGCCAAAGGCTGCTTCCCTTGGAAGACATGTTTACCTTTGAACCTTTCAGGCCTCCAAAGGGTACCCCCCACTGATGTATTGCTTTCACAGGTAAGGTCAAGAGAAAGGGCCGTTTAAACCTGCTTATGTGAAGCCTTTTTCTTGTTTGTAATTTTTTTTTAAATCTCATTTGTAGAGTCTTCTATATTCTAACTGTAAATTGCAGGACTGTTTACTAATTTTCAGGATTTTTTAAAATGATCAATTTCCAAACTTTTTTTTTTTAATCAGATAATACATTCCAGGAAAAAATAAATCTCAGTTATGGAACATTGGCTAAAGTTTCCTTTGTAGACTGCAATGTGATCATTTTTTGGGAAATATTTTTTTTGATGTATAAAAATAGATACTATTTGGGTACTGTTAAATCTATATTTACATATTGAGGTTGTCAAGTGAATAATTCTGTTCCTTTATGTTAATGACTTTTTCTTTACTGGACTTTTAAGTTCCTATTCGTTAAGATTCAGAGATGCATTATGTGCTTTCTCAAAAACTTTTTATGTTCTCTTATTAGCTTGGGGGTCACATCCTTGTGCATTCATTTCCTCCAGCTATTTTATTTCACTGGGACCTTGGGTCCAGATGCCACAGTCCTCAGATTGTGGTTCCGTGCCAGACTGTGGGAGGTGTGGGCCTCCACATTATCATGTTTGCAGATGCTGAAGAGAAGCCTCACTCCTCCCAAGCATCCTCTGCTGCCAAGACCACCCCTTCCCAGGCTCAGGAGTTAAGGGGGGGACACACTCTGGCACCCCGCTATGAGGCCAAAGAGACCAGCGTGTCCTCCTGGAAAGTCATTTGGGCTGCTGTTGCCCTCAGCAGAGACCACCCACCTCGTGTAGCCAGGTTCTCCCCAGCACGCTCATTTTAATCCGCTGCCCTCCAGGGCTTCCTCCTGGCACCGAGAGCTCTGGCCCAGTTCTCTCCACTTAGACTTGCAAGGAGCCAGAAGCCCCAGGCACAAGCTCCAGGTCCCCCTCAGAGATACATACAGCCTTCATCCTGATGATGGAGGGCAGAGGGCCACGTTTAATCCCGCCTTCCTCAGCTCCACCTTCTGCCTTGGGGGCACAAACTTCCTTCAGACAATTGGCTGGACATACCTTAAACCGTTTGATAACCTTACCATTCGCAACACTGGAATTAGGCCCAGTTGTTAACAGAAAGGTCATCCTGTGGGGGGAAGGGACCGTTTCACTCTTCCTCTCTCTGGGCTCCTTTCCTGTCATCTTTCAGAGTATCAGTTACCGTTCTTTATGTCATAAAGGCAAAGTTCTCACTTTTAAGAAACTGGGAAGAAAAACATTTGTTGCGATGACTATGGCCTTTCAGGGTCTTCCAAATATGTAGATTACATCGGTAAGTTTAAATACCTCTTTGTTCTAACAAAACAGTGATTCTTGAAGGGGGTGAAATTGTTCTAAGGTATCTATATCTATATACATGCTTAAAACACTACAGAACCTCTTTGCTTATGTCATGCAGGGATGAAAAATTCTTCTCCTGATCATAATATTACTCCAGAATGTCATTTGATAATACAGGAAGTTCATAAGCCATTAGGATAATGATTCCTAACATTACTTGTCAGTGAAATATGGAAATCATTTCTTGTTACCCATTTATACTAATTTTATCTTACATTTATTTAGTCAGCAGCAAAGACATTCGGAGGTGATTGTTTCCCACTGATTAACTCCCAGGTCTAACAGATCACCAGAGGATATATAGTAATCTTTTCTTAACAGTGAATTTTTACAGAAATCAAGATTTATATCTTAGCCAACTCACTGAGGTAGCCTCATAGATGTGAAGGAAATGGCCCCACATTTTCCCACTGGCCTGTTGATTCTTATCCTGAGCTACTCACTCAACTCCAGGGCTTCCTATGAGTACAGGGAAGCTTAGGACAGTGTCTCTTACTCACTCCATGCCACTTCCCATGATACTCCCCCCAACCCTGCCTCTGTTCCCCTTTACCACTCACTTGGGGGCTCCAGGTGCCCCCACAGTAGCGTTTGAATCACTGCCCAATATCGTCTTAGTTTGCAAATCCCCCATCACTTCTCTCCCAAGTATCTACTTAATTAAGTCAGTCTAGAGTCCCTCTGCTTCATTTACTCACAGTTCTTCTAGATATTGTAAACTAATTGATAGATGAATTGATATATGGTAGTTTACGCGATACTCCTCTCAGTAGTATTTGCATTTTGATGAGCTTCAACAGGGCAAATCCTGGGGTTATGGTGAACATCCGTGACTGGTGTGAATATGTTTGTGTGTGGAGAGGCAGACAGCGAAGGGAAAGAGTCCAGCCTTTGGAGTGTCTTTTGCAAATCTCTCAGTCTCTACATTTATTTTCTCCTTTAAAAGTTTGGACTTGCCCATAGGTGGTGTTTTCAGGCACTAGATATCTTAATGTGTTTCTTTTCTTGGGTGATGTTAATAATCGCACATAATTTTTAACTTTTTACATAGTTCTGAAGCGTCCTTATCTCATTTACTATGTCTATATAGCAACCTAGAGAGGTGAGAAGCTACCCCTGTCCAGATAGCTGAAAGGCTTTTGAGATGGGAATCCACGAATAGGAACCCAATCCTATTCACTCACAAATCTAAAGAAACTTTTTTATCTTGATAGAGAAAAAGATCAATATTAAAAACTGGTGCCCTGCAGGGACTTTCACCTACTTTACAAAAAGTGTAACTTCCTACTCAAGGCTGACCTCTGCATAGCCACATTCAGCCATGCAAAGAAGGCACTTTCCCTTTTCTCAGGAGAAAAGGTGCAGTTTTAAAAATAGATGATAGGAAGACAATGGGAGAAAACTCACGTGTCCTCCCCTTTCCCTCTTCTCTTTTTCTCTAACAGTATAAATGTTGGGGGGGGGGGGGCGGGCGGCGGTGGAAGAACCAAACTTTAACAAGGAAGAATTCACAATTCTCAGGCATGTCTTTCCAGTCAGGCAGACACTGTATCTCCCTGTAAGTAAGAGTGGCACCCTTAGAAGATAAGAATTGGATAGGATTATACAGAAGATGGAAGGCCAGGAGAGGAGCATTTAAACATATTAAGTAATCCTAAACCCATGTCCTTAGGATCAAGATTGGGCTCTGTTTCTTAGGCAGAGAAGGCACCTGGAGTTTCCTGCTTTGGTGAGTCCCAAGTGGTGATCCACACTGCTGTGACACTGATCCCATACGTAAAACTTGAGATGCCATTCCCAAAAGACAGGCAGACAGCAGACAGTAGATAAGGGAATACCCAGCATGTTCTTTCCTAACTCTTACGAGGGAAAAAGCAAAGTATTTGCTTACCTTAATGCTTGGCTGGAGCAAATAGACTAATACATAATTATAACACTAAACTGTCAATTAAACGTGACAAAGATTTCTCGGTTGGAATTGTGCTGGAGCACAAGGTAATCCCAACTGTCACTGAGCAACCGTGTGAAACTTGCCTTCCAAACAAGGTTTTCCTTCCAATCTCTCTCGTGTGTTGCAGTGAAATTCCAAGGGGTTTTATCAGTTAATTGGCAGGCAGATACTGACAATTGCTTCATGCACAATACTTGAAATTTAACTGTAATAACACCGAAGGAAAAAAAAAAAGTTGAAATTGAGTTTATTGTCAAATGTGACTATGACTCATTCCTGATGGATAATAAGGAAAAATGCCATAGGGAGGCAAACAGAATAACTGAAATTGTCCCCTAGAGGCTTCCAGGTAA
This sequence comes from Panthera pardus, assembly GCF_024362965.1. Taxonomy (NCBI): domain Eukaryota; kingdom Metazoa; phylum Chordata; class Mammalia; order Carnivora; family Felidae; genus Panthera; species Panthera pardus. The sequence goes on along the minus strand of NW_026526710.1, from coordinate 44,457,264 downwards.
AAGTCCATTGATCCCTCAGATGGCTCGACATTGGTAGGCAAATGGTATTTTGAAGTAAATAGTTACTAACCTCTCTGAACTCTTCTGTGAAAGTCTGCCTGTGAGCACTACCATTAGTGTCTAGGGATTTGTTTTGTATTAACATTGCTGAGATTGGCTAAAATGAAGGATAAACACAAAGATTTTTGAAGATTGCCTGCCTATTCTTGATATTCATGGAATAATCTTTTATCAGGGAAGGATGTTGAATTAATAACACATATTTTGGAGTCTCTTGGAGCTGTATAAACAAAAAGAAGTAGCAATAATTTAACAGTGCAGAAGAAAATGGATTCTGGTGCAGAAGTCAACGAACCAAATACTTCAGCTAGAGCCCAAATCCACACACACGGTAATGAGAGCAGCAGTAATTTCTCTCTGCAGCCCTGGTTCACACACTGCAAACCCAATAAGCACGAGGAGCCAAAGCTTCAAGGCCCGTTGCTAAAGTGCAAACAACAGTTTTGCATGTTGCAGAAGGCACTTTAATTTGAGTCAAAATGTCTGGCTAACAGCCCCTTGTAACTACCACCAATCTGAGGAATGTGTGGCAGCTGGGCGGAACTATATGTAACCGCTCTCAGTATCTTATAATTTTTGTTTGAGGAGGTGTCACGGGAGAGGGATACAATCTTAAGCAGGCTCCCTCAATGCAAACCCAATGCACGCAGGGCTCGAACTCACAGTCCTGAGATCATGACCTGAACCAATATTAAGAGAGGCTAAACTGACTTAGCTACCCAGGTGCCCCTCAGTAGTTTAGAACCCCCAAGGTCCTTGGAGGCATCTCTTAGACACCGCATTCATTATTATTCCTGGTAGGAAGATAGGAGTCCTACACATTTTACATTCTATTGATGAAAGAAAGACAAGATAGGTCCTGGGAAAATATGTAAGCTTTCCTAGGTGAGGCACTGAGAGAGTGGTATAGAGTTAAGGCCCAGATATGAAAACAGTATTTGTTGACTGTGGCAAAATGGTGAAACATGATGACCCTTACTAATGTGTGCTTAAGGCTAAGTACTTGTGACATGAAAAATAAAACCACCCAGGCAAAACAATGAAGGATCACCAAATGGTCACCGGAGACACTGGACATTCTGTATTTTAAAAAATAATTTTATATTAGAAACGTGAATGTGCCAATTTGCCATTCATGTGAAATATTAGGCAACAGACGTGTTAAAGTGATTGCAACTTTTCTCTTTCTTCCAACATGGCCAAGTAGGAGGTCCATTTTGCCCATGACCCTCTGCCTCTAATTTCAGACAAAAACTGATGCATTCCCCCCTGAATTTTCAGGCACTTAATGGTATTTTAATAGAAGTGTTTTTTTGGTTTTTTTTTAATGCTGCCTATATTATGATTTTGGTTTTGTATTTTATTTTCCCCGTTGAACAGATTTCTTGAAGATGCTCCTTGGCTCACATCCTACCGGTTAAATGCCTTGCATGTCGTTAGTACTCAATAAATGTGTATTGAGGGGATGAATGAATGAGTGAATGTGTATCTAAAGAATATTCCAGAAAAACTGATATAATGAAATGACAATAAGATTGCAATCAAATGACAATGAAATCACAGTATAATTACAAAGAGAATGCAAAACAAATTGGTAGGCCTTTTAGTTTTCTCACATAGTATTCTGAATAGATTGTAAAAAAAAAAAAAAAATGCACCTACATTACCCTGTCTCTTTTTTTTAAAAAAAATTTTTTTTTCAACGTTTTTTATTTATTTTTGGGACAGAGAGAGACAGAGCATGAACAGGGGAGGGGCAGAGAGAGAGGGAGACACAGAATCGGAAACAGGCTCCAGGCTCCGAGCCATCAGCCCAGAGCCCGATGCGGGGCTCGAACTCACGGACCGCGAGATCGTGACCTGGCTGAAGTCGGACGCTTAACCGACTGCGCCACCCAGGCGCCCCTCTCTTTTTTAATTTAAAGGTAAAAGGTCTATTTACACAAGTGGCCTATTCCAGGTTCTGCCACTGGGAGATTCTTGTTCTCATCAGGAGAAAGAATCCGGGACAGAAGAGCAGCAAATCACACTGCCTGGTTTTATTAAAGCAGAAGTAAACTCCCAAGGTGAGGGAGTGGGCAGGCCAGGGAGGGCAACTGCACCAGGGGTGGGAAGGTGAGGGCTAGTCAGGTTGTTTCTCTTTTATGCTTGTATTGGTTTTGGGGCATAGCTAGGGTGGTCTCCTACTGAGTCTTATCCTATGGAAAAGTGTCTTCTCCAATGGAACAGGATGGGGGGGTGGGGTTTGGCCCTGTATGGTCCTTAGCAGAACTGTCATGGCAGCCATTCTTCCACAAAGGAGGTCAAAACCGCAATGCCAGTGAGCTTTCTGGGACTGAACCAGGTCGTTTTCTACCCTGTAACAGTTATTGTTGTAGCCCTGGTGTCACCATAGATCAGGATGCACCTGCACCATGCCTGAGGTGTTGCTTCCCTACCTTCCTCCCTGTCTGGCTCTCTGACAGTTCTGTGATCCTGTGTAGACTCCTCATCGTGAGTCCTATAGTTGCCAGATAAAATATGGGATTTCCAGGTAAATTTAAAATTTCAGAAAAATTGCATATATCTGTATAATTTTTAAAAAATTTTTAATGTTTATTTTTGAGAGAGCTCTAGTGGGGGAGGGACAGCCCAGAGCCTGATGTGGGACTTGAATCCACTACTGATGAGATCATAACCTGAGCTGAAGTCGGACACTTAATCGACTAAGCCACCCAGGCGTCCCTTTTTTTAATACTTACGAGAGAGAGCACAAGCCGGGGTGGGGGGGTGTGGAGACTGAGGATCTGAAGTGGGCTCTGCACTGATGTGGGGCGTGAAATCATGACCAGAGCCAAAGTTGGACGCTCAACCAAGTGGGCCACCCAGGTGCCCAATGACAATAATTTTTTAATGAAAATTTTTAGTATAAGAATGCTGCAAATATTACACAGGCCACACTTACATTAAAAGCATTTATACTGGGGCGCCTGGGTGGCTCAGTCGGTTAAGCGGCCGACTTCAGCTCAGGTCATGATCTCACGGCCCGTGAGTTCGAGCCCTACATCGGGCTCTGGGCTGACAGCTCAGAGCCTGGAGCCTGCTTCCGATTCTGTGTCTCCCTCTTTCTCTGCCCCTCCCCCATTCATGCTCTGTCTCTGTCCCAAAAATAAATGTTAAAAAAAAATTAAAAAGCATTTATACTGAAAAATTATATATTATTTACCTGAAATTTAAATTTACCTACATTCAGAAAATTACGCATTTTTTATCTGAAATTCAGACTCAACTGTGTACCCTGTATTTGTTTGCTAAATGTGGCAACCCTAATATTGACTATAATCAAAAGGGAACCAGAGAGACTACCATGCCACAGTGCAGCAGTGTGGAACTCCTTGCTTCCATCTGAGCAGATGTTTTGTTTGGTGTATGATTTTCCTCAAGAAACTACTGGAGACTCCTGATTCTGAGTGTGCCCCTTCTTCCAGGCTGGACCAGTGTGGCCAAATCTTGAAGCAGAAGTGACTGCCATGGCTCTCCTTGAATCCTCCAGGAGGAGAACAGTGGAGCCAATAGCTCTAAGATAACCATGTCATTCTAGCTCGCTGCCCTTTTCTTTCCATAGGTCTTCAGAGGAAGTTATTTAAAATGGATCAGGTGCGAAGGAGCCAGACCTCCCAGATGCATTTATTTTCCCCCCTAGGTGAAGCCTGCTTCTGGGAGCAATAAGGCAGATCTTTTATCAGAGTTTCAAGAAGGGACAGCTTTGGGAGGCAATCTCTGCAAGAAGAAAAGGATAACCTGGCAAAAAGCATTGGAGGGCAGGTAGGAAAGGCTCTTTGGAGGATGGAGCTGCCAGCCAGCCCAGTCCTAGTCCCCATTCTGCTTGGTGGCTCCGTGACTTTGAGCAAGCACCTCGGCTCTCTTAGCCTCCATTTTGTCACTTGTAAAATAATAAAAATAGCTTTATCCTTCAGGATATCTGTGGATATTGAATGAGCTTATCTCTTCCCTGGCATATGGTAAGCGCTCAGTAAATGGCATAGATTTCTGTGGTTGTTTATATTGCTTGTCTGTGTTTGTTTTTTATTTGTGGTATGATGAACAAATACTTCCTGGCGATGGTCACCCTCCGTTTCTCCAGGTGAAGGTGACTGATGCTTACGTTGGCTTTTTGTAATTTCAGTGGTTAAATGCCTTTTCGTCATTTTTGAATATCCCAACACCCAGGTCTCAGGCTGCAGCCTGACCCCCAAAGTGAAAGCACACAAATCATCCAGGGGTCCCCGTTGTGGTCACTGGGGTTAGAGGAAGAAATAAGGGCAAAGCCAAAATAGAGATTACAAATTCAGACCACAACAACGAACATAAGAATGCCTAAGATTTTAGAGAAAAGAGTATTTGATTTCTAGACGTTGTATGCATCAAAAGATAACCACTTACTCAACAAAGTGGGATGTCTGTCCCCTTCCTTCTCTTGTCAAGAATGCTGTGAATACGGGGTGCCTTGGGTGGCTCAGTAGGTTGAGCGTCCAATTTCGGCTCAGGTCATGATCTCGCTGTCTGTGAGCTCAAGCCCTGCGTTGGGCTCTATGCTGACAGCTTAGAGCTTGGAGTCTGCTTCGGATTCTGTGTCTGTCTCTCTCTCTCTGCCCCTCCCCCACTGATGCTCTGTCTCTGTCTCAGAAATAAACATTAAAAAAAATTTTTTTTAAATGCTGTGAATACTAGTTGAAAAACAAATGCTAGTCTCTTTCTGGGAGATGATGAATAGCAAATCTCTGCCTTCGTGCAGACAGAGGACGCCACTGGCCTCTCCACATATGGATCCTAGGCTTTTCAATTTTTTGCCAATAGACTCTTGAGTAAACAGCGCAGGTGGGGAAGTCTCATCCTCTCTCTTGTCTGCATTTTTTTTTTTTTCATTCTTATTCCCTTCTGTTCCTTCTTTTTCTTTCTGGTTCATAATAGATGCACCTTCTAATCACTGCCTTTTCAGATCATCAAAATGACTCCCTTGGCCTCTGGTAGAGGATTCATTTGAGCAAAACACTAAGGATTCTTTGTTTCCTGGATTCCTCTGCTCATTAGGGTTCAATGGAGCCTTTGCCAGCAGACAATAGGCTTGATCTGTGGCCTTTCTGCTTGGCTTAACTGCTCCTAAGATGCCAAGGCTGAAAGGCTCTGGATGAGATTCCTATTACCAAAACCCGAATCAGCAACAAAAGATTCAGCAAAAGGGTTGCAGAAACCAGGGAGATTTTCTGCCATGAAGCTATTGATTATCCTCTATATAATCTTTCTACAGACAGACAAACGGCCCTGCCTAACTACTGCACTGCCTACTTATATTATTGTGAACCAAAAGATGGTCTGGATGTTGTCTCCCCGAGAGTGATGATCTTAAAGCCTGCTTTCTCCTCACTGACTCTAATGATTCTCTAACGGCATTGCTTTCATTAGGCTCCTTTTGTTCTGCCACTGAGAAATGAATTTAAACAACAGTTATTCAAGAGCCCTGGCATTTATCGATTGGATAAACACATGCCTGAGATTTGGTTGTGTTCCTTCTAAGCCTGCCAGCTCCTGTTTCTTTAACTTATCGGCCAGCCTGGTTTGCCCCCCAACTTCTGGAGGGTAATTTTGCAGTTCTGGTCCTGCTTTGTAAAGGCAGGCAGGGAAGGGGCTGCAGAAACTTCTCTGGCATAATCCTAAATCTCCTTGGGGTACAATTCCGAGGGCATCCCCTGACTCTTATAGGGTCTATCTAGGGATACATAAGAATATATGAAGTTAGAAAGACACTGCTTTTCAGGGGATGTGGACAAGTCCACTCAAATAGTGAACCAACCCAATTAAAATCCAGTGGAACTTGTGGTTGAACATCATAAGGACTGTAGCACTCCGTAGGTCAAATGAAACAACTGTTGGCATTTCATAAGACTTCTGATTAGGTTTGTGTCTGCACAGTTTTATATTTGAGAGAGAGTACGTGAGCATGTGCATGAGTGGGAGGGGCAGAAAGACAGGGAGACACAGAATCTGAATTAGGCTCCAGGTTCTGGGCTGTCAGACACACAGCCCAACGTGGGGCTCAAACTCATGAACTGTGAGATCATGACCTGAGCCAAAGTCGGACACTTAACCAACTGAGCCACCCAGGCGCCCCGTGTACAGTTTTGAAAGAATCCATCAATTTGGATGAAAGAGATTGTACATTGTCATCATGTAGATATTAAATGCACCAGCTGAAATTGCTCCAGAGTGGTGGTTCTCAGCACTCACTGAGAAGGCTGAGATTTTGTAAAATTCCAAATGACCAAGAAATGGAGACTCATTTCTTGAAATTCTGATTTAATTAGCTTGGGGTAGGTCCTCAGCATTGTGAGATATATATATAAAATCAGATGATCTTCAGATCTTATTCGGAACTGCTAGAGCTTTGCTGCACATTAGGATCACCCATAGAACTTTCTAAATCCATGTCTGGTCCACTCAAACCAAATGAAACCAAATCACTGAGGCATGAACCTAGTCCTTTAACTTTCCTAAAACACCTCAGGTGGTTGTGGGGCATACAGTGAGAGCTGAGGGTCACCATTGTAGGTGAAGGGGATCAGAATATGCCACCCCAAAATATGACACTTTGGCATGAGGATTATTTTGAGCTAAAATCAAATGATGCAGGAAGAGTTCTCCACACTGTTCTTATCTGCTTAAAAGCAGGACATAAAATTCCCTTTAAGGAAGGTTCTCCCCCTACCCCCACTCCCCATACCAGGGAAGAAGATCTAAACATTGAAGTCAGGGAGCTGATACCCAGCCGAGTTTGCATTAACAGACCTTACCAAAACAGCCCTTATATTCTGTTAGTTTCCCGTTATTTCCTAGTCATTTCCCTACAGTTTATCATGCCTTGAAATCCAAACTCTTTCCTTTATTAAGAGGACATATATGCCCCCTGAGTCTAACGAGTCAGTTTCTTTGACTTTCAACTCTTCTGTGAACTGTGCACAAAAGTATTAATAAAAACTGTCTACCTAATCTGTGAGTTTAATTTGCAAGCCCTATCTCAAGAGGGTAGAGGAGGGGCACCTGGGTGGTTCAGTTGGTTAAGCATACAACTTTAGGTCAGGTCAAGATCTTGCACTTAGGGGAGTTTGAACCCCACATCAGGGTCTGTGCTGACAGCTCGGTGTGTGGAGCCTGCTTGCTCGTGTGCGTGCTCTCAAAAATAAGCATTAAAAAGAAATTTAAAAGAAAAAGGGTAGAAGAAAGTTTTTCTTCCCCAGCATAAGGATATTTTGATGAGTGAGAACTGACTGCTATGGACTGAATTCTGCCCCCTCCCCACATTTATATATTGAAGCCCTAACTCCTGACTTGATGGTAATTAGAGATGGAGCCTCTGGGGACTAATTAAGTTTAGATGAGGTCATAAGAGTGAGGCCTTCACAAAACAGACATAGATCAGTGGAACAGAATAGAGAACCCAGAATGGACCCACAAATGTATGGCCATCTAATATTTGACAAAGCGGGTAAGAACATCCAATGGAAAAAAGGCTAGCTTTTTGGCCAAAGGTGTTGGGAAAACTGGACAACAATATGCAGAAGAATGAACCTGGACCGCTTTCTTACTCCATACACAAAAATGAACTCAAAATGAATGAAAGACCTAAATATAAGACAGGAAAGCATCAAAATCCTAGAGGAGAAAACAGGCAACCACCACTTTTACCTCAGCCACAGCACCTTCTTACAAGACACGTTTCTGGAGGCAAGGGAAATAAAAGCCAAAATGAACCTCATTGTGACCTCATCAAGATAAAACATTTCTGTACAGCAAAGGAAACGGCAAAACTAAAATGCAACCAATGGGATGGGAGAAGATATTTGCAAATGATATATCAGATAAAGGGTTAGTATTCAAAACCCATAAAGAACTTACCAAAATCAACACCCAAAAAAAAACCCACCCAGTGAAGAAATGGGCAAAAGACATGAACCCTTTTTGAAAGACATCCATATGGCTAACGGAACATGAAAAGATGCTCAACATCACTCATCAGGGAAATAAAGATCAAAACCACAATAAGATACCACCTCACACCTGTCAGAATGACTAAAATTAACTCTGGCAACAACAGATGTTGGGGAGGATGTGGAGAAAGAGGAACACTTTTGCGCTGGTGGGAATGCAAACTGGTGCAGCCACTCTGGAAAACAGTATGGAGATACCTCAAAAAAATAAAAATAGAACTACCCCATGACCCAGCAATTGCACTACTGACTATCCAAAGGATACAAAAATGCTGACTCATGCACCCCAATGTTTATAGCAGCACCATGGACAATAGCAAAATTATGGAAACAGCCCAGATGTACATTCATCAATGAATGGATAAAGATGTGTTAAATATATACAATGGAATATTACTTGGCAATGAGAATGAAACGTTGCCACTTGCAATAACGTGGTTGGAACTAGAGTGTGTTATGCTAAGTGAAGTCCGAGAAAGAGATCATATTTCACTCATGTGGAATTTAAGATACAAAACAGACAAACATAGGGGAAGGGAAGGAATAAGACAAAAACAGGGAGGCAAACCTTCAGAGACTTAAATACAGAGAACAAGGTAAGGGTTGCTGGAGGGGTGTTGGGTAGGGTTAGGGTTACTAAATGGGTGATGGGCATTGAGGAGGGCTCTTGTTGGGATGAGCACTGGGTGTTCCATGTAAGTGATGAATCATGAGATTCTGTTCCTAAAACAATTATTGCACTTTATGTTAACTTTGATTCAAATAAAATTTAAGAAGCCAGACCCTCATCACAGGATTAGTGTTCTTATAAGAGGAGACCAGAGAGATTGCTCTAGTCCTCTTTCCCTTTCCCTCTCCTTTTCCCCTGACCCTGTGAAGATACAGAAAGAAGAGGGCCATCTACAAGGCAGAAGAGTTCTTACCAGAACCCCACTGTGCTGGCACCCTGATCTCGGACTTCTCAGCCCCTGGAGCTGTGAGAAATAAACGTCTGTTGTTTAAGCAGCCCAGTCCATGGTATTTTGTCAAAGCAACCCAAGCTAAGACACTGACCCAAATTATAACTGTTTGATTTATGAGATTATGGTAAGTTTCCTCTCCGTGTACTTGATGTTGATGAGACTTGACAAATACTGGCTAGCAGTTTTTGCATTGCATAAGGATATAGATGAAAATCTTCTCCAAATTTAAGACCTCAGGGCCACTGCTAGGGCATGTGAGGCCTTGGCCAAATATTGTTTTGATAGGTCCCTGCCTATTGAGACTGTTTCATTTTAAAAATGCAGTATTAAATGTGAAAAAAGGCATTCATGAGGTATAGGGGTTTATCGATATAAAATTATGGATAGAAAAGTTTGTATATATTATCCATTTAGCGCATGTGATGTGCCCAGGCACTATCTTTCTATTGTCAAATATGCTCTCTGGTGACAAATTCCACATCTCCCACCATGAGGAAAAGGTGGCCATGCTGTCGTTTCTTACAGTCCCATAGTTCTTTTGTATTTCTATTTGAAGCAATGTATATTTTCTTGCTTTTGCAGTTACCTACTATACTACCATTTACTTAACGTTGACTACACGCAACTGCATCATCCATTGTACTAACTGAATACTGGCTTTTAGTAGCTGTCAAACAAGGGTTGTTGCTGGGTTTCACTGATGAGAACCACAAAGGCAGTCTTAGTGCATGCAGGAAAATGTGAGCAATTTGTTTTTCTGATCATGTAATACTTGTCAGAATTTTATAGTGTAAGCATAGAACAACACATCTTCCAGTCACTCTTTAGGCTGCAATCACTGCATTCCTAGAACGTGAATTGCTGCTCATACACCTCCACCTGTAAGGACCATGGGGCAGGGACAGTGAGCGCAACACTCTCATTTGTGCAAGCAATGTCTATCCCTTCTCTAGCACCATGTAGGACCATCTGTAGCAAAACAGAACAGCCACATGGATCAGAGGCAGGAGAGGACATAGGTTGGCAAGGCCTATTGGTATTGTGGAACAAAGGTCTCAAAAGCCCTGGGAGCAGGTAGGTACATCCACCCACAGGAGAGCCTGAAGCTTGGTGTGGAGGCTATAAAGGGGGTGGGGCTTCCCTGGGTGCCAGCAGCCAGGAGCACCTGGAGATGCCTGGCACCCCCTTATATACCCAGGTATGGAAACCAGAGGCAATGTTGAGATCCAAATGTGGATGACCAGAGTCACACATGAGCCTCCATCCACGAATCAAGTCTTGCCTTAAGTCTGACATGATTGAATTTCTCTCAGATGACTGTCAGCACTCTTCTGAGGGCTGACCTCATCTGATCCCATGAAAGAAACATAATGCCAGAGAACCAGAGAGATCTGCTTGCATGTTGTCCGCTGGAATCTGGGCCTACCACAAGGATGATCCCATACACATGACTGAGTTCCTCAGGGCATCTGGTCAAGCCATGTGTGGTGGTAGTGGGTCATCGGGTGCCCAGAGAACATCCTAGAAATCAGGACTGAGGACCATGTGGGTCCTTGTCTGGGCTTAGGGCACCCCAATTAGGTGGCGCTGCTGGCCCCGACTGGCCCCAGGTACTAAGGGGCCATTAAATGTGGGACCCTGGGCAGTGTGCCAGTTGTCGAGATCTAAGTACAGTATTATAGAAGTGTTACAGGGTTCTGTGTCTCAGTAAAACATTGTTTATATGTGATCAAAGTTATCAGAGAATCCTAGGAGGATGCATGTAGTGTTCTATGTAATTCTTCAGAAAGGGGGTAAGAAAATTAACCTGAGTTTTATATACATTGACTCTACATTTTCCCACCTTTGGAACTGCTTTTTGTAAAGCCAACTCTAACCTCAGTTTTTGGATAGCAATTCCATATTTGTCATACAGAAAAACATTTTACATTTTGTTTTGGTTACAGGGACTAAATGCCAATCACATAATACAAATGTATGCCTCTTGGTGATTTGGTAGTAGCTAACTAGAATTCCAAATATAAAGGATCAAAAGGGATAATCCAACAGGTAGCTATTTTGATAAACTTCATAATTGTATAATAGTTGTATATAAAAAACCTTCCTTGCTAACAGAAGAACACACTGGGTGATCTCTTAATCTTATCCTTTCCTTAGACTTATTGATCTCCTAGATATCATGCTCTCATATTTAAAAATTAAAAAGTACTAAATCAGATTCCCAGAAGTAATAATTTCACAGTTAATCTGAATCCTACATTTCATCTAATCATTTGATCAGATCTAATTCTTAGAGTTATTGTCTTGTAGGAGTGAAAACATTAATGAGTTCCCTTTCAAAGTGAACTCACTTATTGAATCATACTTGCTGGTACGAAAAATTCTCTCATTGGCATCCATGGCATTTTTTTTCCCTAAAGTCATTTATAAATAATATATAATACTAGTTGACAAAGGAGGGGTGCTTAGAACAAAGATGAAGGGAGAAATGACTTAAAGCCCAATGAGTAGTTATTAACACAAAATAGATAATATTGGGAAAGCAATTTGCCAATCTGCATCTAAATCCAAGCTCAATGTAACAGGAACAAATGAAACTCACTAATCAGAGAAAGGTGCACATAAATTGGAAAAGAACTTAATAGGAGCTATTAGGCATTTCACATGCATTATCAAAATCACTTGCTCTAGTTTCAGCCTAAGTACATTTCACTTCAAAGAACAACTCAAATCAATAAATATTTATTAGTGCCTACCACGTTTGGACAAGGCAGTAAGCTGAGTTAGGCGATATCAGAATGGGTTAGTCATACCTAATTGATTTAAAACTGAATTGACTGACTGGTTTAATCACTGAAATGTCTGTCTAGACTTTCAGACTATTAGGTTTTAAAAAGAATGTAAGAAGGCATTCAGTATTTGGACCAACATGGTTCTGATTAGACCAAACGTTGCTATTTTTCTTAATATTTTTCTTAAAAATTTTAAGAAACTTAGAAAAAACAGGTAGCCTGTAAAGATAAGGTGGTTATTCTAGAAAATATGTGGTTGACTTTTCAAAGTAAAAAATGCTTTTGTGGGAACTAAAATTCATTTTGGATTTGTCTTGTGTTTAAGAGAATAAGGAATTATAAGAAATTAGATCTTTATATGAGGATGGCATTCATTCCCCAACTTCATTATTTTTGTCCCTCTCAAAATGCTATGATTGAATGAAATTTCCTGTTGAAGGGCAAACGTGTTGTATTAAGTGTCACATGAAGGGCATTAGGAAATATACAAGCACCTTAGGGAAGCCAAAGAAACATGTGATTCAGTGTAGGGCACAAAATGATTAATCAGCTGAGCTGTGTTGTCTTTTAAATTATTGTCATCCACTCTGCAAGTGCTCAAAGGGAGTACAATCCAAGTCTGGGACAGTTTATCACCCAGCAGGAGCTGAATAATTTGCAGAATTTTGTTAAATTCCTAGCATATCACTTAAATTAAGAGGGGGTGAAAAAGTAAACCTTGAAAGAATTAAGCTTGGGTGGCTCAGTCGGTTAAGCATCTGACTCTTGATTTCAGCTCAGGTCATGATCTTAAGTGTTCGAGTTCAAGCCCTGTGTTGGGCTCTATGCAGACAGCACTGAGCCTGCTTGGGATTCTCTTCCTCCCTCCCTCTTTCTACCTCCTCTGCTTGTGCTCTCTCAAATAAACCTTAAAAAAAAAATAAATAAAAGGTATTAACTATAGTGGTACCTGCCATTCACTTGGCCCTGAGCTAGATAGATGCTTTGTGGATATTATTGTATTTAATTTCAACAGCAACTATGCAAAAGATCATCCCTGTTTTACAATGGAGGAAATTGAAACTCCAAAAACTTAAGAATTTGCCCCAAATCCTACAGCTTATGCATAACAGAGACAAAAATATGAATTCTGATTTACCTGGTTGTCATGAAGCAAGAAAGAAATTTGGGTGGAGTTGGCCTGTAGCTGTAATTTAGGAACCATGGCTAAGATACTTTGATTGGTTAATTGCTTGGTTGACTCATTCATTCAGCAAACTTCCATCGAGTACTTATTTTACTTCTGAAAGTGGCCAGGGTCCTAAAATCGCAGGGCCTCCTCCCAAGGAGGGCAAAGTCTAGGGATTACATTTGATATCAGCATTAACTCTCTCACAATTCCTACTCTACCAAAGCAGTGTGTAGGTGGTGAGGACCCTCCTACAGAAATTATGTTCATAGCAAAGGACTTCTGCCCACTGGTTGCATCCTCACTCCCCCAGGAAATAACCCCTGTTTTGGTGTATTCTTGAAATTTTCTACGTGTATTGACATATGTAGATAACATATTTAAAAATAATAGACCAAATATTCTTAAATGGGCAAAGAAATAGATTTTGTAGAGATTTTATGTAGTTTTTCTTTGTTTGCATTATCCATAAATTTCCTCAACTGCTACTGCTTTCTGTAATTCTCGTGCTATGGGTGAGCAAGGGCTCTGCTAGGGGTTCTGGGGGAAAAAACAGACACAACTGTAGACCTGCAGGTAGTGTCTTCTGATGGGCAGAACTGTCTTCATGCACATTGTGGTCTAGTGTCACTTCAGAAGGACTCACTTTGTAGAGCATATTTCCAGGGGAGGGGAATACTCATAACAATCAGTCTTTTTTTTTTTTTTTTTTCAAGGTAACAAACTTTGCCATAGTGCTATTTAGGGCTGGGGATGTAATCTTATTCTGCATCTATAAGCAGAATATTCTGCTTATTCTGCATCTAAAAGCAGAGGGGAAGCAACTGACCCATTCAGGAAGCAAACATACTGTAGAGTTAACTTTTCTTGTTAGACTTTAAAATGACTTAAGATGTTAAAAAATGTAAAATAACATTGAGGTCTGGAATGACCTTATGCTTATCGAGTGCTTCATCCTTGAACATGGAAAGTTTATGGCTTTCTCAAGGTAGAGGGAAAGGCCCTGTAACCTTTTTTTTAGACTCCCAGAGAGTCCGTGGCTCAAAAGAGGCTCATACACCTCTCATTCATCTAGTCCCACTTCTAGAACAGTTGTGACTGAACCCAGGACCTTGTCTGTCACCCATGGCTAAATTTGAAGTAGTTTATTGAAGTCCATGTTAGTGCCTTTTCTATTACACCGCCTTCCCTGGTTTCAACTAATCTTGTAAAATGGGTCTTTATACAGACCTTTTTCCTTAAAGCTCCACTTTTGTACTATTTCTTGCAGAGACCTAAAAACCCTTCTAGGGACCTAAGAATGGGTGGGCCTAAAGGATTCCCCACCTACCCTTCCAACAGAACAGTTTAGTTGGCATTCTGAATAAGTTTTTCAAAAAATTCAATTCCCCTAGAATGAAAACTCTTTCAGGTTTATATAGTAATAAATATGGGTTTGAGGCCACAGTGTAGACATCACCTTGCAGTCTAAGTGTGGAAGCTTCTTAGAGCTGCATAGCACACAGTTGCACAGTGATCCATGACAACCCTAAATACATGGTGGTACTGTGGGCCGTAATTTTCCCAAAGGGCTTTGGAAATTGGAAAACATTTTCCCAGGGTGATTTATCTCAAGACAAGCCCTTTAACTTATTATCCACCCGTCCCGTTGTTTGATTTTATAAGGTGAGGCATTTGATCCTCTCCTATTGGAAGGTGAATTAGGGATACAGAGGAGCTTCTGAACTTCTTAAAACAACTTCGGATAAAAACTTCTATGCTCACAGAAACAGTATCTCAAGAAAAAAAAAGATACTTAGCAACATGTCTTTAGATATAAAAACTGAGAAAAATGATTAGTTTCATGGAAGAAATTTATCTTTTTTTCAAGTAAAATAAAATTTCATGATGATTTTCTTTGGCCTTTTGATTTGTCCAAATAATAGTCACTTGACAGAAATGCTATTCTTTCCATCTGCCTCTCCATCCCTCTTGACCACTTGACCTCTGGTTCTGTTGATGTTAACCTGTACTCACAAGTCAGGGCTAGAGCAAAGCATAGGGTGTATTGAGAACTCCTGAGAGATCAAGAAGCTTTGGTATACTTATACCAATTCATACTTGTCCCCGTTGGACCCCCATTTATTTTCTTATGTATTCTTGTATTGTTCGTCTTTCAGAAAGTAGTAGGCACGTTTAGTAGAACACAGACTAACTTATTTCCTCCTCAGTGACCCAGCCCTTAGCAAACTGAGATGAAAGAACTCTGAATTTCTCTGAAAGAAAAGCTGAAGTCTGTTCAAGGGAGAAGTTTCCTAAATTCCTTTGTGTGTTGAAGCGGAAGAAAGAAAAATATCTCACCGGCTGTCTACGGTTATCTCAAACCTCTCCGAGAAAGTATTTGGCATGCCACCACAATTACACATTTCTGAAGCTCACTGTACATGTACTGGGATCATTTTAATGGAGAATTACCTGAGTAGATTGAACTATAGTGCAGTGGGGACCTAGCACATATTTATACAATCGACAGTAACGCGAAGGAAATGTGGAAACTTGGCAAGGTGAACAAGCAGTTAGTACTGTCAAGTAATTATGGAACACTCAAAAGCCCACAGGTAAGTACCTCTTCAGAGCTGGCAGGCATCAAAGGATCATTAATTATTCTCTTCACTGTTGTTTTTCTTTGACAAGCCATCTCAAATCTCATGGGGGAAACAGGGAGACGGGCTGGATACAATGTTCTCAGTCAGCCAAGGAGTAAGAACAAAAGAGAAAGTAGACTTTGGGCAGTCTTCAGTACATCAGGGACCTGTGTGGTTATCTCAAATTCCAAAGTGTTTGAAAGGACTGAGGTTAAAATAGAACAGCAATGGTCTTGAGGGTGATGACAGCAACCAGAATAGTTGGGGCCTCCTATACTTGGCTTGGGGAAGAGGCGCCAGGTCTATTCAGACGCTGGAGAGAGGTATGTTTCTTAAGAGGTATATCTCCAGGGAACCAAGCAAAGTTACAAAGAGAGTATGCACCTGCTATAGACATGTTTGTGAGAAGAACTTTTCACTATAGTTTAAACTTTAATTTACTTCACCTGAGGATTTCACTTTCGATATAGTGAAGATGGCTACAGAATGCAAATGGGTATGAATCTAGATCAATGACTTTCTTCTTTTTCCCCCTCCCTTCCTTCTCTTCATCCCCTCCCCTCTCCTCTCTCATTTGCTTTCTCTTGAGCAATACATATATATTGAAGATACTAAAGATGAAGTGCCCATCCTCAAGGAGTTTACAAAATGAGCAATTTGGAGGTGAAACAGAGTCCCTAGAATAAATAGGCTAACTGTTGTTTTCAGGCATAGCATGGTTGAAATAGGGAGCCACGACAGTGAGCGTATGGTATTACCTGGTATCTCACCACAGCGCCTGGAGTTCTGATGGAACTGCCTGCTCGTTAAGGGTAAGCTATTGAGCAAGGTGCATTTCATCCAGTTCCAAAGTTTGCAGGTACTCTTTGGGGAAGAAGACATGATTGTTACATAGCTTCAACTTATCACTACGTGATTGTGAGAAAGGTAGACAAAGTTGGAGAATTTTGTTTATCTTTTTTGACATATCACCTAGAAAAAAAGCATCAACATTATACCTGCAATTTACAACCTGGTATTCAGAGTAGTGTAACAAGACCTATGGCAGTCTTCTACCATGTATCTCCTATGTCTACGTATGTTTTCTTTCATAGCTTATAACTAATCGGTGATCTAAATTATATAGACATTTTGTGTATGATCCCTTCTTCTATGGAAGTGAGTTTGGGGGATGCTAATTTTATAGCCAGAAAAAGTTGAAGGATATGACAAAATAATGAAGACGTACTGGGACTAGAGTTAAGGTCCAAGAGAAATACTAGTTGTTTGTAGCTATGATCAAAGTCAGAGCACCAGGTACAGACAGCATTCACAAGCTACATGGGGAAACCATCCACCTGAGCTAGTTGACAATCAGTGAGGAACTTGGGCTCAAACCTGGAGTTTGGCCAGAAAGAATCTAGACATTCAATGTATTCATACTGTGGCAGACAGGATACCAGTTCTGAGGATGAAACAGATGTTAATATTGACAACAGGATTTGTACATTAAGTTATTCTAAGTGAATTTCTGTGATTAAACTGAGTACCCCTACGTGTCTGTGTTTAGTTTGTGGTGTTTAGGGATGTTTGAAACCACTGAAAGGACAAATAAAAAGAGGAAATAACAGATATAATGAAAGACAAATATTTCTGAATAAAAGAAACCTAAACATGTTAAAAAATGCTAACATAACTGAGAAGAATGATGGAAAAAGGGAATCATGACTTAACACACACACTATGATTTTTTTTTCTTTCAATTCTGAGGAAAATCAAATCTTGTAGGAAAAATTCCTGGGAGATTTCCTACAAAGGAACACAGATCAGTTTTGTATTTCCCTGCAATTTGAGATATCAAGGGAAAATAGACCTCCGCAGCCACAGGACTGGGAGGGAAAGAATTGTGCCACAAGAAATCCATACCCAGAAGCTTTAGGCAAGCGTTCTTTCAGGAATTTTTCTGGGAAAATTACCCTAAAACACTCTGTAGCCAAAGGATAGATCAAAGTAAAAATTCTGAGTTCTATAAGAGATGATTTTGAAATGACACTTAAATCAGTTAAAAATTTAAGTTGAATACCAAAGCAGTCCTTGTAAATGCTAAAAAAGTCCATATTATAAAAGAGGAGGCTATTATAAAGGGGTATAAATATTCCCTAAATACCTAGAATTATATTGGCCGTATCAAAGGAATGCTTCATACTTTGAGAACAAAAAAAATGCATATTTCTAAAGAACTTAGTGTCCCATAAAAGTTTTAAAAATCCAAGAGTATGCATATTTCAAAATCCTTAAGAATGCACATCTCTAAAAACAAAAACTACAGTCCACATAACAAAAAAAAAATGAAAGAATAGTAAAACTGTAAGAAATGAAATTTCACAATTAAGATTAGTCATACCGAACACTATAGAATAAATAGCTTAAAATTCCATAATAAAAGACAACAGGATAAGAAAATAAACTCTAACCATAGATTCTTACAAGAGATAGAAATCTAACACATGAACAAAATAAGAGACTTATTAGTAAATATGAAAAGAGTAAAGTATCTTGTTAATTAGTTGGTTGGTTTCAGTCTGGATAAAAATAATTACCTTCAAGAAAGTAACCAAGAATCTCTCCCTGTTTAGGACAACCTAATTCTTAGGTATAGTTAGATCTGAAGCACGAAGAGTCTATTTGTAAGAAAGCTTGAGATACTATTTACTGTCTAACTATACTTGTAAATCAAGATGACTCAAGATCTATCCTATTGAATGGTATGTTCACTCAAGGGAGCCTACCATTGCTGTGAGCTACTAAAATATTAGTTGATTTCATTCTGAAGATATTTATACTTAAAGCATGTGCATTTCCAAATTCCTACAAATGCATAAGGATTTTCATGCCTACATACAAATATGTATCATCAATGCACTGTGCACCCTAAAGTAAAAAAAATCACGGTGAATTTCCCACCCTCATCTGTTGCCTCACCTTCATTTCCTGTAAAATCTACCTTCCTTAATCTAAATAGCCTAAAGAATCTTTGACAGCTTTCCAAGCAATTTCTCTCTAGAGAAACAAATGGCAGGCTTTTTTCTTCTTCCTTTTTCTGCTTTTTCATAGAATAAATGATTCAAAGTGGAGCTATTATCAACGATACTGAAAACCCAGAGATGACACGAAGAAGGATTAATTGTCTTTTAAAGAGGGGTTTATGCATCCAGGAATAGGCGGTGTTTTAATTGGAATTATTGCTATCGTTCTAGAACTGCGGGAATCACAGTGTTGCTGAATCAGTGACTTTCACTTCTAAATTAACCAACTGGGTGAGATGGACAGGTGCATCTGACCATTAATTTCATCCTGAGGGAGAGTAAAGGACAAGGAGTCAGACAAAAAGAAAAAAAAAGGAATAAACAATAAAGGATTTCAGAAGTTTTAGTCTCTAGAACAAAAAACTCACTCCCTGCCCACTTAATTTTCCAGACCAATAGAGGATGTGCTAGGACTTTTGAAAGTAAATCCTTGTCTTTTAAGAAATGTCTCCTCATGAAGATGAAATACTCTGTTTCGTAAATGAAACTCTGCAACTGGTTTTGAGCAGCCTGTTTTAAATGTATGCAGGTGTATTGCCTACATTTTGACAGTTAAAAAAAAAAATGATCGAATTGGATCACCGACTCATTGTTTCGTGATCCTCACTGGCTATGAAAGAAGGAATGTTCAGTGCATTTAATCCATCAGCCCCTCCCTACCTCCACACAAAAATACGTGTTAACATCTGGAATGCATCCTTCCATCTTTTCCTCTACATCCAGGGTTTCCGTTGTTCTTGTTCATTTTCTAAAAAATGGTATGTTTACATTTTTCTGTATTTTTTTTCTTGAAGATACTTTCCAGAAATTCCTCAAAGACGAATTCCTATAGTTCACATTCATTCTTTTTAATAGCTGCGTATTATTCCCTACAGATAAGCCAGCATTATTTAACCATTTTCCTTTGAATCATTTTATATACTTTGGGATTTGCTTTCTAGGAGATTCATTACCAAGAATGAGACTGCTGGGTCAAAAGGTATGCCAATTATTAATTTTACGAAGTGCTGCTAGATTGATTTCCAAAAATGGCCAGCACCTCGTATTCCCACTATACTATTTTCTTACCTTTTCACCAACAATGTATGTTCTGAGTCTTTTAATTTCTGCAATCTTTTGTTTGTATTTCCCTATTTGTGACTGAGCTCTTCATATATTTTTGGCAGTCAAGATTGCTTGTTTCTGAATTGTTTTCAATATTCCATTGGTTTGCTTTCCTGGCAATATTAGAAATGTTTATGTCAACTAACTCTCTAATTACTAATTATGGTTATCTGCTTTACCAATTTTTTTTCCAAAATATATTATTCGTGGATTGGTTTTGCTTTTGATAATGTTGCTCTATACCTATATTGTCTTTTATATTTTTCCGGGTCTTTCAAGTGAGTAAGAATCTCTTCGTATTTTCTTGTATGGAATTTATTTTGTGCCTTACATTAAAACATATATCTGAAAATTTATATAATTTCCAGTTTTACTTCTAGAGTGGTGGCCAATCATACCATTCACTAAATAATTCTTTCTGTATGTAATTGAAACAACACCTATTTCCTATATTGAACTTAAATATATATGAGTAACAGGATACACTTCTGGATTTTTTCAGGTCAAATTTTATTTATTTCAAATCTCATTGGATTATGGTCAGACATAGAGACCTGTGAAATACCAACTTTTGAGCAATTATTACAGTTTTCTCTGTGACCAAATTACAGACTATTCTGTAAATGTTCCGTGAGCAACCAAAAATTATGCATTTTCTGTTAGATGTGAGGTTCTATGTAGCTATTAATCAGGTTTATTGACTGTATTAGTCAACTCTTCTAGGTTCTTATTTTTATTTATAATATATGTCTAATTTAGTGTGCATTTTTTAACTTATAACCTTTGACTAATTCAGAGGTGTAGGGAAACCTCACATTGTACTACATTGCAATTTTATAAATCCTGCCCTGCATTTCTATTCTTTATATATTTAATTGTGATGA
Source organism: Panthera pardus (assembly GCF_024362965.1). Classification (NCBI taxonomy): domain Eukaryota; kingdom Metazoa; phylum Chordata; class Mammalia; order Carnivora; family Felidae; genus Panthera; species Panthera pardus. The sequence goes on along the minus strand of NW_026526710.1, from coordinate 44,436,584 downwards.
TATGTGGTACATGTGCACTTGGGTCTGTGATATTTCCTTTATGTGTGACTTTGTATCATTAAGTGTTCCTCTTTATCCTATATTGTGTCTTTAACCTAAAATGTCACCTGGTGTGGTATTAACAGTGCCCTTGCTCTGTTCTGTGTGTGTGTGTGTGTGTGTGTGTGTGTGTGTGTGTGTGTGTGTGAGAGAGAGAGAGAGAGAGAGAGAATCCACCTATTATACTCAATTTTCCTTTATCACTTCATTTGAAGTAGTTTCAGGTAAATAGCCTATAGCTGTGCTTTGATTCTGACTTATCTATAACCTACCTTTTCTAAGTGAATTCAGTTCACATTTAGTGTAATGACTGATATTCTTGATGTAGTATCTTCCATCTTTCCTGTTTGTCTTACATTGTCCATTTTTTAACTTTATTTTTGTCACTGATTATATTTTGGTTTAATTTTTCCTGTTATAAACTAGGAAGTTCTTTATTACTATCTTGTTCCATTAACGACTGCCTTTCCTTTCTTTTCTTTCAATGACCAATTTTTCTACTAGTCTTTGAAAACTTTCACTCATTAGAATCTTTTTTTTTTTTTAAGTTTATTTATTTATTGAGAGAGAAAGAGAGTGTGTGTGAGTGCATGAGTGGGGAAGGGACAGAGAGGGGAGAGAGATTCCAAGCAGGCTCTGTGCTGTCAACACAAAGCCCCACGTGGGGCTCCCTCTCATGAACTGTGAGATCATGACCCAAGCCGAAATCAAGAGTCTGACGCTTAAATGACTGAGCTACCCAGGCGCTCCACTCATTAGAATCCTTTTTTTTTTTAATTTTTTATTTTTATTTTCAATATATGAAACTTATTGTCAAATTGGTTTCCATAAAACACCCAGTGCTCATCCCAAAAGGTGCCCTCCTCTCCCTCCCACCCCCCATCAACCCTCAGTTTGTTCTCAGTTTTTAAGGGTCTCTTATGCTTTGGCTCTCTCCTGCTCTAACCTTTTTTTTTTTTTCCTTCCCCTCCCCCCTGGGTTTCTGTTAAGTTTCTCAGGATCCACATAAGAGTGAAAACATATGGTATCTGTCTTTCCCTGTATGGCTTATTTCACTTAGCATCACACTCTCCAGTTCCATCCACGTTGCTACAAAGGGCCATATTTCATTCTTTCTCATTGCCACGTAGTACTCCATTGTGTATATAAACCACAATTTCTTTATCCATTCATCAGTTGATGGACATTTAGGCTCTTTCCATAATTTGGCTATTGTTGAGAGTGCTGCTATAAACATTGGGGTACAAGTGCCCCTATGCATCAGTACTCCTGTATCCCTTGGGTAAATTCCTAGCAGTGCTATTGCTGTGTCATAGGGTAGGTCTATTTTTAATTTTCTGAGGAACCTCCACACTGTTTTCCAGAGTGGCTGTACCAGTTTGCATTCCCACCAACAGTGCAAGAGGGTTCCCGTTTCTCCACATCCTCTCCAGCATCTATAGTCTCCTGATTTGTTCATTTTGGCCACTCTGGCGTGAGGTGATATCTGAGTGTGGTTTGATTTGTATTTCCCTGATGAGGAGCGATGTTGAGCATCTTTTCATGTGCCTGTTGGCCATCCGGATGTCTTCTTTAGAGAAGTGTCTATTCATGTTTTCTGCCCATTTCTTCACTGGGTTATTTGTTTTTCGGGTGTGGAGTTTGGTGAGCTCTTTATAGATTTTGGATACTAGCCCTTTGTCCGATATGTCATTTGCAAATATCTTTTCCCATTCTGTTGGTTGCCTTTTAGTTTTGTTGGTTGTTTCCTTTGCTGTGCAGAAGCTTTTTATCTTCATAAGGTCCTAGTAGTTCATTTTTGCTTTTAATTCCCTTGCCTTTGGGGATGTGTCAAGTAAGAAATTGCTGCGGCTGAGGTCAGAGAGGTCTTTTCCTGCTTTCTCCTCTAGGATTTTGATGGTTTCCTGTCTCACATTCAGGTCCTTTATCCATCTTGAGTTTATTTTTGTGAGTGGTGTGAGAAAGTGGTCTAGTTTCATTCTTCTGCATGTTGCTGTCCAGTTCTCCCAGCACCATTTGTTAAAGAGACATTTTTTCGATTGGATATTCTTTCCTGCTTTGTCAAAGATGAGTTGGCCATACGTTTGTGGGTCTAGTTCTGGGGTTTCTATTCTATTCCGTTGGTCTATGTGTCTGTTTTTGTGCCAATACCATGCTGTCTTGATGATGACAGCTTTGTAGTAGAGGCTCAAGTCTGGGATTGTGATGCCTCCTGCTTTGGTCTTCTTCTTCAAAATTACTTTGGCTATTCGGGGCCTTTTGTGGTTCCATATGAATTTTACGATTGCTTGTTCTAGTTTCGAGAAGAATGCTGGTGCAATTTTGATTGGGATTGCATTGAATGTGTAGATAGCTTTGGGTAGTATTGACATTTTGACAGTATTCTTCCAATCCATGAGCATGGAATGTTTTTTCATTTCTTTATATCTTCTTCAATTTCCTTCATAAGCTTTCTATAGTTTGCAGCATACAGATAGATCTTTTACATGTTTGGTTAGATTTATCCCTAGGTATTTTATGCTTCTTGGTGCAATTGTGAATGGGATCAGTTTCTTTGTCTTTCTGTTGCTTCATAATTAGTGTATAAGAATGCAACTGATTTCTGTACATTGATTTTGTATCCTGCAACTTTGCTAAATTCAGGTATCAGTTCTAGCAGACTTTTGGTGGAGTCTGTCGGATTTTCCATGTATAATATCATGTCATCTGCAAAAAGCTAAAGCTTGACTTCATCTTTGCCAATTTTGATGCCTTTGATTTCCTTTTGTTGTCTGATTGCTGATGCTAGAACTTCCAGCACTATGTTAAACAACAGCGGTGAGTGGACATCCCTGTCATGTTCCTGATCTCAGGGAAAAAGCTCTCAGTTTTTCCCCATTGAGGATGATGTTAGCTGTGGGCTTTTCGTAAATGGCTTTTATGATGTTTAAGTATGTTCCTTCTATCCCGTCTTTCTTGAGGATTTTTATTAAGAAATGTTGCTGAATTTTGTCAAATGCCTTTTCTGCATTGATTGACAGGATCATATGGTTCTTATCTTTTCTTTTATTAATGTGATGTATCACATTGATTTTGCGAATGTTGAACCAGCCCTGTATCCCAGGAATGAATCCCACCTGATCATGGTGAATAATTCTTTTTATATGCTGTTGAATTCGATTTGCTAGTATCTTGAGAATTTTTGCATCCATATTCATCAGGGATATTGGCCTGTAGTTCTCTTTTTTTACTGGGTCTCTGACTGGTTTAGGAATCAAAGTAATACTGGCTTCACAGAATGAGTCTGGAAGTTTTCCTTCCCTTTCTATTTTTTGGAATAGCTTGAGAAGGATAGGTATTATCTCTGCTTTAAACGTCTGGTAGAACTCCCCTGGGAAGCCATCTGGTCCTGGACTCTTATTTGTTGGGAGATTTTTGATGACTGATTCAATTTCTTCGCTGGTTATGGGTCTGTTCAAGCTTTCTATTTCCTCCTGATTGAGTTTTGGAAGCGTGTGGGTGTTTAGGAATTTGTCCATTATTTCCAGGTTGTCCACTTTGTTGGCATATAATTTTTCATAGTATTCCCTGATAATTGCTTGTATCTCTGAAGGATTGGTTGTAATAATTCCATTTTCATTCATGATTTTATCTATTTGGGTCATCTCCTTTTTCTTTTTGAGAAGCCTGGCTAGAGGTTTATCAATTTTGTTTATTTTTTCAAAAAACCAATTCTTGGTTTCGTTGATCTGCTCTACCTTTTTTTTAGATTCTATATTATTTCTGCTCTGATCTTTATTATTTCTCTTCTTCTGCTGGGTTTAGGCTATCTTTGCTGTTCTGCTTCTATTTCCTTTAGGTGTGCTGTTAGATTTTGTATTTGGGATTTTTCTTGTTTCTTGAGATAGGCCTGGATTGCGATGTATTTTCCTCTCAGGACTGCCTTCGCTGCATCCCAAAGCATTTGGATTGTTGTGTTTTCATTTTCGTTTGTTTCCATATATTTTTTAATTTCTTCTCTAATTGCCTGGTTGACCCATTCAATCTTTAGTAGGGTGTTCTGTAACCTCCACGCTTTTGGAGGTTTTCCAGACTTTTTCCTGTGGTTGATTTCAAGCTTCATAGCATTGTGGTCTGAAAGTATGCATGGTATGATTTCAATTCTTGTATACTTATGAAGGGCTGTTTTGTGGCCTAGTATGTGATCTATCTTGGAGAATGTTCCATGTGCACTCGAGAAGAAAGTATATTCTGTTGCTTTGAGATGCAGAATTCTAAATGTATCTGTCAAGTCCATCTGACCCAATGTATCATTCAGGGCCCTTGTTTCTTTATTGACCATGTGTCTAGATGATCTATTCATTTCTGTAAGTGGAGTGTTAAAGTCCCCTGCAATTACCATATTCTTATCAATAAGGTTGCTTATGTTTATGAGTAATTGTTTTATATATTTGGGGGCTCCTGTATTCGGCGCATAGACGTTTATAATTGTTAGCTCTTCCTGATGGATAGACCCTGTGATGATTATATAATGCCCTTCTTCATCTCTTGTTACAGCCTTTAATTTAAAGTCTAGTTTGTCTGATATAAGTATGGCTACTCAAGCTTTCTTTTGACTTCCAGTGGCATGATAAATAGTTCTCCATCCCCTCACTCACAATCTGAAGGTGTCCTCAGGTCTAAAATGAGTCTCTTGTAGACAGCAAATAGATGGGTCTTGTTTTTTTATCCATTCTGATACCCTATGTCTTTTGGTTGGCACATTTAGTCCATTTATGTTCAGTGTTATTATAGAAAGATACGGGGTTAGAGTCATTGTGATGTCTGTAGGTTTCATGCTTGTAGTGATGTCTCTGGTACTTTGTCTCACAGGATTCCCCTTAGGAACTCTTGTAGGGCTGGTTTAGTGGTGACAAATTCCTTCAGTTTTTGTTTGGGAAGAACTTTATCTCTCCTTCTATTCTAAATGACAGACTTGCTGAATAAAGGATTCTCGGCTGCATATTTTTTTCTGTTCATCACATGGAAGATCTCCTGCCATTCCTTTCTGGCCTGCCAAGTTTCAGTAGAGAGATCGGTCACAAGTCTTATAGGTCTCCCTTTATATGTTAGAGCACGTTTATCCCTTGCTGCTTTCAGAATTTTCTCTTTATCCTTGTATTTTGCCAGTTTCACTATGATATGTCGTGCAGAAGATCGATTCAAGTTACGTCTGAAGGGAGTTCTCTGTGCCTCTTGGATTTCAATGCCTTTTTCCTTCCCCAGATCAGGGAAGTTCTCAGCTATTATTTCTTCAAGTACCCCTTCAGTACCTTTCCCTCTCTCTTCCTCCTCTGGAATACCAATTATGCATATATTATTTCTCTTTAGTGCATCACTTAGTTCTCTAATTGTCCCCTCATACTCCTGGATTTTTTTTATCTCTTTTTCCCAGCTGCTGCTTTTTCCGTAATTTTATCTTCTAGTTCACCTATTCTCTCCTCTGCCTCTTCAATCCGAGCCGTGATTGTCTCCATTTTATTTTGCAGATCATTAATAGCATTTTTTAGCTCCTCCTGGCTGTTCCTTAGTCCCTTGATCTCTGTAGCAAGAGATTCTCTGCTGTCCTTTATACTGTTTTCAAGCCCAGCGATTAATTTTATGACTATTATTCTAAATTCACTTTCTGTTATATTGTTGAAATCATTTTTTTAAATTTTTTTTAACGTTTATTTATTTTTGGGACAGAGAGAGAGCATGAACTGGGGAGGGGCAGAGAGAAAGGGAGACACAGAATCGGAAGCAGGCTCCAGGCTCTGAGCCATCAGCCCAGAGCCTGATGCGGGGTTCAAACTCACGGACCCGCGAGATCATGACCTGAGCTGAAGTTGGATGCTTAACCGACTAAGCCACCCAGGCGCCCCTGGTTAAATCATTTTTGATCAGTTTATTAGCTGTCGTTATTTCCGGGACTTTTTTTGAGGGGAATTCTTCTGTTTCGTCATTTTGGATAGTCCCTGGAATGGTGCGGGACTGTGGGGCACTTCCCCTGTGCTGTCTTGAATAACTGGAGTTGGTGGGCGGGGCCACAGTCAGACCTGATGTCTGCCCCCAGCCCACTGCTGGGGCCATAGTCAGACTGGTGTGTTCCTTCTCTTTTCCTCTCCTAGGGGTGGGATTCACTGTGGGCCAGTGTGCATGGCCCGTCAGGGCTACTTGCACACTGCCAGGCTTGTGGTGCTGGGGATCTGGCGTATTAGCTGGGGTGCATCGGCAAGGTGCACAGGGGTGGAAGGGGCAGGCTCAGCTTGCTTTTCCTTCAGAGATCTGCCTCAGGAGGGGCTCTGTGGCACCAGGAGGTAGTCAGACCTGCCAATGGAGGGATGGATCCGCATAAGCACAGCGTTGGGTGTTTGCACGGTGCAAGCAAGTTCCCTGACAGGAATTGTCGGGGAATCATTTTGGGATTTTGGCTGGGGGATGGGCGAGGGAGATGGCGCTGGCGAGTGCCTTTGTTCCCTGCCAAGCTGGGCTCTGTCTTCCGGGGCTCAACAGCTCTCCCTCCCGTTGTCCTCCAGCCCTCCTCTTCTCCAAGCAGAGCTGTTAGCTTATAACTTTCCAGATGTCAAGTCCCGCTTGCTGTCAGAACACACTCTGTCAGGCCCCTCTGCTTTTGCCAGCCAGACTCAGGGGCTCTACTTGGCCGGGGGGTGGCCCCTCTGCCCCAGCTCCCTCCCCCCCAGTCCGTGGAGCGTGCACTGCCTCGCTGCCCTTCCTACCCTCTTCTGTGGACCTTTCGTCTGTGCTTGGCTCCAGAGACTCCATTCTGCTAGTCTTCTGGCGGTTTTCTGGGTTATTTAGGCAGGTGTGGGTGGAATCTAAGTGATCCACAGGACGAGGTGAGCTCAGTGTCCTAGCCGCCATCTTCCCACTCATTAGAATCCTCTATTTGCCCCCACTTCCACCTGTAATTTTTTGATTTTTATGAAATAGTTTAATATTTTTAATTTTAAAATTATCAAGTTTATTGATGGAATTATTTAATTTATTACTATATAATTTCTCTATGTCCTTACTTATTTTTTATTCACTTCTCTGTACCATGACATGTTCCTTGTAATAGGTCCCTTGTACTCAAGGAGAACTCATCCTGAATCGTGTGACACATTTTAAATCCTACAGTGCATCTTTAATCTGATGTTTAATACTGATTTAACTGCAGTCTTTCATAATCTCACCTCTTTCCCTTTGCATGTCATCCTGTTTTCCCAGTTTTGTTTTTAATCAGTTTTCTTTTTCATTTTGATTCATGAATTCAATTGAGACTGCCAAAAATATATTTAATGTTTTGTTATCTGTAATATTTTTCATAGTGTTTCTGAGTATGTCACAGACAAGGTGATTTACTTTGCCTTGTTCCGTGACTTTTCCCCTCATGCCTTTTTTGTTAATGTTTTTCTTTTTTTCTTTTTTTTTTTTTTTTTTTACTTCTGTTTTCTAACAAGGAGCCATTTCTCCAGAATCACCATTTGTCAACAGACAGAATGTCTATATTTTCCTTGTCTACTTGAATGTCTGTCCAATTCCCTCCTCACACCTACAGCTGAGAAGGTAACCAACCAATGGCTACATCATTTCTGTGGTCTAAATAGCATTAATCTGTGGGCCGGGCTAAGTCAAAAATAGCATCTTCCTCACCAGTATATCTCTTATATTTGGGATCACTAAATGTAAAAACAAACTAACAAAACATTTCAGTGACTGTTAAGCAGTGAAAAATCACCTAGAATTCTTTATGTTCAGGATGTAGGATGCTGGCACTCACTCCCTATTTTACTATGTTGGTGGTTTTCCAAAAGTTGTACTTTCTAACCAAACACAATAAGAGAAGAGAGAGAAGTTCCAATGGTAATGGCAAGGGAGAAGGCAGAGTGACAGGAGCTTCTATATATTTTGAAAGACAGCAGACTGGGAAGGGACTGGATGCCCTCTGTATATACCCTCAGGCAGGCATAGTATGAGTGGCTCCTCAGTACAGCTTTAAGTGAGCCTCAATTTATTTATAGGTTGACAGGCAGTGATAGTTATTTAGCAATAATTTGTGTGTATTAGTGCTTCTTAACTCTTTCTCTTTATAGACACATAACTCACAAGTTAGGAAAAGCTACCTGGTAGTTTATGAGACATAGACCATTTATACTCCTAATTGGGCTGTGAATTCTGTATTCCATCAAAACCTCTATTCTTTGTTCTATTAAGTATGAGTTCCTTCTTACATATTTAATATTTTCCTCCCTAACCCCTTACTCCTTCTTTTAACAAATCTCCTTAATGTTTTTTATCCTTAAAATGATGAAGGGAACAACAAGCACACCCACAAACCAACCTAATAACACCTCATACTTACCTTTCTTTCTTCCACAAAAAAACTTCTGAAGAACAGTTTATGCCCCTCACCCTTTTTTCTCCAATTCCCACTATTTTGTAAATTACTTACATTTTGTAGTTTTGCCCTAAGTATTCTACTAAAATTACGGTTTGTTTTTTAAAATGATTTCTTAGTGTCTTCTTTCTGTTTGGCTTCTATGAAACATTTCATTTCAATGAAGATTTTTTTGTTTTTCTGAGGAGGTAGCAGAAATAAGAAAGGACTTTGAAGTTTCATGATAGTTAGAATTCTGGATTGACTTTTTTTTTTTATCAACTATGTAAACTTTTTTTTATGCTTTCTAAGTATCGTTTTCCTCATAGTAAGAAAGATGGGCTAGGTTCTGCTGCATTAACAAATAACTCCCAAATCTTAGTAGTTTGAATTAACCAGTTCTTCATGCTGCATGTTCATTACGGCTTGGCTGGGGGCTCTGCTCACAATAATCATTCAGGCACCCAGGCTGACAGAGGGAGTGTCTACTTTGTGCTTCCTAATCACTGAAGCAGGTGCAAGTGACCTAGAGAGACATACATTATTGATACTCACATTTCAGTGGCTAAAGTTAGTTAGATAGCTGAGTCTAATTTCAGTCCGGAACAGTGCCTGGAGTAAAACTGGAAATATTTGCAGAACAGCACTAATGACTACCAAAATCTAGTTTGGGGAACCAAGTGAACATCTGCTTGCCCCATTTTAAACTTCTGTTTTGGCTCTTCTTTGTCATACAATTCCAAAATGCGGGTCTTTTCCTTTATTCTTCGCTGCCCTTCCAATTTTCCCTTGTTTACAACCTAAGTGTCTTCCATAACTTCAACCATCACCTCTGTTTTACTGAAAAGTCTTTAAATCAAGCAATAAATTTCCTCTTCCTGGGCATCTTAGCCAGTATACCCATGACTGAATTCTTCATCCTATAAACTTTCCTCCTGTGCACTTTTTATTTTATGTAAGGGGGTCACCATTATCCTAGACTATAAATTGACCTATAAATTTATGCTTTTCCAGGCCTCCTCTACTCCCCCAAACCTAAAGTCTTTCCCATTTCTAAATCTGGTTTTTGTTTTTTTTTGTCATCAACATCTTTCATTGTTTCTGTACTTTAATCCCTATGCCACTATAGTACCTGAGGTTCAGATTAACACACAGTAATGATTGAGTCAACAAAACTAAATAGCAAAAGCAAAACAATACCTGACTCTCTCATGGTTTCCCATTGTTACAGCTGGCTTGGAGGAGACATCGAAGGTGATGTAAATAGTAAGGAAAGTACAGGATAATTCATGTAAGAGATGATAGGGCCAAAGTGGGGAAGTAGCATTGAGGAGAGAAAGGAAGAGGCAGATGAGGGAAGTTGTCAGTAGATAGAATTGATGGCGTTCAAAAACTTATTGGATTGGGGCACCTGGGTGGCTCAGTTGGTTAAACCTCGACTTTGGCTCAGGTCATGATCTCATAGCTTATGTGTTTGAGCCCCATGTCTGGCTCTCTGCAGACAGCTCAGAGCCTGGAGCCTGCTTCACATTCTGTGTCTCTTTTTCTCTTTGCCCCTCTCCTGTTTGTGTGATTTCTCTCTCTCTCAAAAATAAACATTAAAATTTTTAATTAAAAAAAAAAACGCAAAGATTTATTGGATTAAAGCAAAATTATTCAAATTTGACATTGGAATCATTTAGGGGACTTTTCCAAAGCCATGGTCTCTATCCTGAGAGATATATTTGAATTGATTGGGGGTAGCAAATGGGCATCTTCATTTATGAAAACAAATCTTATCAAGTAACTCCATGAGTAATGAAGATTGAATATGAGGTACAGAAGAAGTAAAATTGAGGTGCCTACTTTGCTGGCTAGAGGAATGATGAGGACAATTACAGTATAGAAGATAAAGGACAGCTTGGGAATGTATGAGAACGTACTGATTTTGTCCAGTTTGTCAATGGAAATTGGGATCTAGAGCTCAGAAGAGAGACTGGGATTGAAAAAAAAAAAAAAATTCGTGAGTATGTAAATGGTATTTTAAGCCAATGAAACTGGATAGGATTTCTCAGGGAGAGAATTTAGTGTAGGAGTGAAGGAGATTATTGTTAGCCCTTTGAGAGATAATGACCCTAACAGCAAGTGGAAACAGAAAAACCAGAGAGGAAGCTTGAAAAAGATGTCTTCTTGGTGAATGAAATATTGTGGGATCGTATAACAGTGTCAAATCTATTTTCTATTGATAAATTGAGAAATTTTATAAATCTTGTGCTTTTAAAAATGATTGTTATTTTTATGATTTATAGTTTATGCAATTTATAAGTTATTTGGTTAAATGAAACGGACAGAACAGTCTAAAAAATTAGACGCTATAATTATGTTTACATTATAATTTTGTGGTCTATAAATTATTACTAGTGGATTATCATAAATGCAAATTTTTCTATCTCACTAGTACTACTGTTTTAATCTTACGTTATTTTATATTTCACAATAGGAAACCAAAGTTAGCCAGTATTTCCACACAGTAATACTTCAAGGAGGATATAATTCCTTGAGTTTTCTTATACATTGTTAGTGTGAGTGTAATTTGGGCATTGTCTCCTGAAGTTGAGCATTGATATTACCATGCCTCAGCAAATTCCACTCTAGGGGAAATCTCCATTAGAGAAAAACTTCTGCATATTTACAAAAGAAACATGTACAAAAATATCATTAATAGTATTTCTAATAGTAAAAACTGAAAACAACTCAAATGTCCATCTATGAGCGAGTAAATAAACTGCATGTTCACACAGTAGAACATTATCAACAGATAAAGCGAATAGATTAAAGCAACAAGTAATAACGTAGAAAATCATAGCAATATAAAATAGGAAAAAAAATGAGTCCCCAAAAGATTACATGTAGCATGCTATCCTTTTTATAACATCAAAGAGAACTAAAATAAACTAACAAACGCAGATGCAACAAATTATTTTCAAATGAAAACTAGGAAATGATGAACAGAATTTTGGATGATGACGGTCTTGTGTAGGAGAGCCAAGAGGGATGTGCTAATGGAGGCACCATGTAATTAGATGTAAGTCATGCTCCTCATCGTAGCTTTTGTTTTGAAGTGGTGAATTAACACGTGCTTGTTACATTATTCAAAAAACGAATAACCCGTAAAAGCAAGCCAGGTACGGATCAATGATGTCAGTGTCATGGTACAGGGATATAATTCACCTAATACTATACATCTGAGGTTGAATGGAGAAAAAATATTTAAATGAATTGTTTGTAATTGAAGCCTAAAGGATAAGTTGCTAATTGTGCTCTATTGTGATTATTAGATAGTACTTTGTTTTTAGCTGAAAGACAAATTCTCAGTGTGTATGGTCAGAGACAGGGACTAGAACCTTTTGTTCAGAAATCTTACCTTTACTGGATGCAAAATTCTTTTTTTTTTTTTAAATAGCTTATGTTGAGATCTAATACAGAAATCACTTGCTTCATCATCTGTTTGCTTGAGTTCAGGAACAGTTCATTTCAATTTGACTTTTCTTTCTTTCTGTAGATAAGAAAGTGTTCTTGAGGCTCATAAAACATTGTTGAAAAGTGTAAATTCTGAATCTTTCAAGCCAGAGTTTACTTGCAAGTTTCCTTTTTCCTTTTTCTTCCCCCGCCCCTTTCTTCTTTTCTCTACAACTGCGGTAGGAACAGTATTTTTTTCATGCAATGTCATCTTTCACACTTTAGTTAATTGCCCGAGTTTGTAGGAAATTATGTTGATAACAGTGGCCACTCACCCTATATTTAAGCCTTAACTAACTACTGGTCTCTGGGTTCCTGTGTGGTATTTGGAGATTACAAACCTTTTTAGCAACTGGGTATTTTTATTCACCTTTTTATTCAGTACTCAGCACAGGGTGAATTCCTTGTGTGTTTATAGCAGAGTATAAATAAGGAGGTGGTTCAATCAGGAGGCTTTTGTATTTCAATAGGCACGTTATATTCATTTATGTTGAGGAGTGGCACTCACATCACTGGAGGGCTTATTCTTTGTTGATAGTCATTTTGCTGGATTGAAAGCATTTCTATGTTATAGTTTAAAATTATCCATATTCTTCATGTTTGCTTTCCTTGAAAACTTGATTCCCAAGGAAAGAGTGCCTCTTGGCAGTTATTTTACATGCTAACTATGTTGATCCCATCGGAAATTAGATTTGTATTACAAAAAGAAGACATTTATATATAGGGGGGGGTATTCAAGATCTTTCTTTGTATACGTTATTATTCAGTTGGTATGCAGTAGTAGGGCTTTACTGATTATTAAATATTGCAATTCTTCTGGGACGCCTGGGTGGCTCGGTTCCTTAAGCATCGAACTTTGGCTCGGGTCATGATTTCGTGGTTCATGAGTTCGAGCCCTTTATCGGGCTGTCTGCTGTCAGCACAGAACCTACTTTGGATAATCTGTTCCCCTCTCTCTCTGTCCTTCCCCTGCTATCTCTCTCTCAAAAATAAACATTTAAAATATTGAAATTGCTCTAAACTGATTAAATATCCTCTTGCCTGAGACTCAAATACCCCTCCATTTTTCCAGAATCTCCTCTAAGACCTGCTACCAAATGGTTAGCATGTAGCAAACGGGATTTGGTCTTGTTCTATAGCATTGTTTATCATTACAGTCATACTAGCAATCATGTCATTCCTATTGTTAAATAATTTTGACTATCACACCACATATGCCTCTTTCACCAAACAAATAATGGTTTAAATCTTCATAGGAAAACTGAGGACTGCTCAAATTTTCAAGAAGCAATAGCTAATTAGTAAGGTTAATTTAGCTTGATAATTACAATCATGGTGATGAATGTAATACCTAAGGCTTATAAAAATGCATTTTAATAGATGTAAATAATGCCTATCCCATTTTCTACATTATTCAGCAGATGAACACTTGTGTGCATTGTCCAAGAAATACACATTGAGACAAAGGTTCAAGATCACATCTTTTGTTGGGAAGGTACAAGAAACACCGGCATGGAAACAGAGTGAAACAGGGAGGGAGGCAGCCCGTGAAGTATCTGTGTTAACACAGAGAGAGAAGTTGAATCCCACAGGGAATCTCTGAGAAAGGTTGAGATGTGTGCTTCAGAATTACCCCACTCAGGCTGAGGGAGTTGAGATATCTATACACACACACTACTGGTTATTGGTTGAGGGCTGATCCTTGGCACTTCTGATCTGTGAGCCCTAGTATAGAGCAGCCTTGTAGGAAAACCTTCAGGCACGGAGAACCCACTACTGGCATGTGGAAGTCCTGCTTTCTGAGGGGATAAGGATGGAGGGATATGGGCTGGGCACTGACAGGAACTGCTATAATTACTTCATTATCATCGGAGTTAGGTTCCATAGTCTGTGGTTCTTGAATTGCTCTTTTAATCTATCCTCATTGAATATCCATTTTGCTATGATAAAGAACTATTTCTTTTTAGCCTTTTAGGGAGAGATGGATTGAAAAGCTTCTTTTAGAAAAGGTCATGTTCCTTAAAATAAAACGGCTTAGTAAATTTTAAATCTTTGAGGATTTAACTTGCCTTCCAATTTCAAGATTGCCTCCTATGTTCATGCAAGGCAATAAATATTTATTTCCATCTGTGTAGCCATTAATGTGTTCAGTGGGTAATGGTCTATACTTTTTTCTCCCAAATATTTAAAGGATAGGGTAGGGTTTTCTCTTATGTACCCCACATGTAGATGTTTGCTATGCAGAATTTGTATCATTACAGAAATTGTAATGATAGCAAGTTCAGGCAACCCGACTGTACAATGCCATCGTAAGAAAGCTGTTCTGGTTTAGCTGATGATGTACTTTAAAAAAACAAATGCATTTAATAATGTGCCCAAAGCATTACGATCATTTCAGGAAATCTGGATAATACAAAAACACATATAAAAAATAAAAACCACCTGTTTTATTCTCCAGCAATAACCACTACCATCATTTGTCATGTTGACTTATATTCTTTCCTTATGTCCGTTATGTCCATTTATTTCCATCTGATTATGATTTCCATATCATTAAAATATGCATAAGCACCTTTTGCATTCTAGAACAAAATGCATTTCTCTAGATTAGTAGTTTTTAAACTTTAGTGTGCCTCAGAATCACCTACAGACTTTGATAAAACAAAGATTGCTGGGCCTTATTTCTCGGTCTTTTAATTGGGTAGATCTAGGATGGAATCTGAGTATATGCAAATTAGAGAGTCCAACATTTCCATGTGAGGTTAATGATGCTGATCTGAACACTATACATATAGAACCAAGTTTTATAAACTTTTTACACATTGGAGTGAAGGTAATTTTCTGTTTGATTAGGGCATGGATACACATGCATATTTATTTCGTAAAAATTCATCCAGCTCTTTGAATTTTATATGAATTTTACACATCAATAAGACTTTAAAGAAAATTTCAAAAACTTGCTTACAATAACTTAGTAATATTATCTCTATGCGTGTGATATAGTTTATTCAGCCATGCCCTTACTTTCATGCTTCTAATGAATATTAGTGTATTCTACTAAAATCCTAATATTAATGTGTTAAGATTTTAGAGAATTTCAAATGTTTTATAGCATTGCAAATATAAGCTAAAAATGGATACAAATATTTTAGGACTGTTGGTACATATTGCTGTATTGCTTTCCCAAAATTATAATAATCCATAGTTCAAACAACAGTTATGCAATTTCTGGTTTTATTTGCTGAACGGGTGATTGCTTTCTTTGGCTGATGGTAGTATGGTATGTTTCTTCATTGTTTAGGTATATTTTTAATATCTTAAGCATAAGTAAAATGTGTGAACAATCTATATGGTTTTCTTGTGCCATGCTTTCAGAACTATGGGCGATAGCATTCCTTGAAAGATCTAAATTCTTGGAAAACATGTTTCTAGCTTTGCCCTAGGTAAAATGCTGGAGATTGTTTTGTATTCTTAATATTAAAGACTGAAAGCTAATATTGTAATTTGAATAGACCCCAACATTTTTTTTTAATTTCAAACCTTTTATTTTGGAATAATTTTAGATTTACAGGAAAGCTCTAGAGATAGTACAGAGAATTCCCGTGTACCTCCCATCCAGTTTTAGCTGCCCCTAATGTTGTTGTCTTACAAATCTGTGGTACTTTTTTAGTTTTTTTAAAATTTATTTCAGTTCCTATGTTACAATTTTTTTTAACTTTAAGTTTACATCCAAGTTAGTTAATGTATAGTGCAATAATTTCAGGAATAGAATTTAGTGATTCATCACTTACACGTAATATGTAGTGCTCATCTCAAGTGTCTTCCTTAATGCTCCTCACCTCTTTAGCCCTTCCTGCCAGCAGCCCTCAGTTTTTTATATTCAAGAGTCTCCTATGGTTTGTCTCCTTCTGTTTTTATATTATTTTGCTTCCCTTCCCTTATGTTCATCTATTTGGTATCTTAAATTCCACATATGAAAATCAAATATTTGTCTTTCTCTTACTGACTTTATTCACTTAGCATAATATACTCTAGTTCCACCTATGTTGTTGCAAATGGTAAGATTTCATTCTTTTTTATCGCTGAGTAATATTCCATTGTTTATATATACCACATCTTCTTTATCCATTAATCAGTTCATGGACATTTGGGCTCTTTCCATACTTTGGCTATTGTTGATAGTGCTGCTATAAACATTGGGGTGCATGTGCCCCTTTGAATCAGCCTTTTTGTATCCTTTGGATAAATACCTATTAGTGCATTGCTGGGTCATAGAGTAGTTTTTATTTTTTTGAGGGACCTTCATACTGTTCCCCAGAGTGGCTGCACCATTTTGCATTTCCACCAACAGAGCAAAAGGGTTCCTCTTCCTCTACATCCTTGCCAACATCTGTTGTTTCTTGAGTTGTTCATTTTAGCTATTCTGACAGGTATGAGGTGGCTTTGATTTGTATTTCCCTTATGAGTGATGTTGAGCGTTTTTTCATGTGTCTGTTAGCCATCTGGATGTCTTCTTTGAAAAAGTATGTCTTTTGCACATTTCTTCACTGGATTGTTTGTTTTTTGGGTGTTGAGTTTGATACGTTCTTTATAGATTTTGGATACTGATCCTTTATCTGATATGTCATTTGCAAATATCTTCTCCCATTCCCTCTATTGCTTTTCAGTTTTGCTGATTGTTTCCTTCACTGTGCAGAAGGTTTTTATCTTGATGAGGTCCCAATAGTTCATTTTTGCTTTTGTTTCCCTTGCCTCCGGAGACATGTTGAGTAAGAAGTTGCTGTGGCCAAGGTCAAAGAAGCTGTTGCCTGTTTTCTCCTCTAGAATTCTGAAGGCTTCCTGTCTTACATTTAGGTTCATCTTTGACTTTATTTTTGTGTATGGTGTAAGAAAGTGGTCCAGGTTCATTCTTCTCCATTTAGTTGTTCAGTTTTCCCAATGCCATTTGCTTAAGAGGGTGTCTTTTTTCCGTTGGATATTCTTTCCTGCTTTGTCAAAGATTGGTTAGCCATACATTAATGGGTCCATTTCTGAGTTGTCTGTTCTGTTCCATTGATCTATGTGTCTGTTATTGTGCCAGTGCCATACTGTCTTGATGATTACAGCTTTGTTTGGTTTTCTTTTTCAGGATTTCTTTGGCTATTTGAGGTCTTTTCTGGTTCCATACAAATTTTAGGATTGTTTGTTCTAGCTCTGTGAAGAATGCTGGTGTTATTTTGATAAGGATTGCAGCCCAATAACATTTGTTCTCCAGAGTACTCCTTCTGTTGTACTCTGCTCAGAAAACAACTGAGAGACTCTCATTAACTTTTTTCCTTCCTCATTGAAAAGTGAAACCACCATTATGTAACAATCAGGACTGCTATTTATAAGGTAATAGTGTGGAGGAATAGGATCCTCAGAGTTCCACTAAATATAGTTACAACTAAATGTGGTCCTTGGGCACCTGGCTGGTTGGTTGAGCATCCAACTTCAGTTCAGGTCATGGTCTCACGATCTGTGAGTTCCAGCCCTTTGTCCGGCTCTGCACTGACAGCTCAGAGCCTGAAGCCTGCTTTGGCTTCTGTGTGTGTCTCTCTCTCTCTCCCCGCCTCTCTCTCTCTTTCTCTCCCTCTCTCTCTCTTTCTCTCCCTCTCTCTCTCTCTCTCCCTCTCTCTCCCCCTCTGCCTCCCTCCTTTCCTCTCTCTCTCTGTCTCTCAGAAATAAACATTAAAAAAAAATTTAAAAAAAACAACTAAATCTGGTCCTTGGGATGTGCAGGTGGCTCAGTCAGTTAACCGTCTGACTCTTGATCTCATCTCAGGTCATGATCTCAGCATTGTGAGTTCAAGCCCCATGTTGGGCTCCATGCTGGGTGTGAAGCCTACTTAAATTTAAAAAATTTTTTTAAAAATGTGATCTTTACGTTCAGCTCTCATTGAATCACAAGTTTTTAAAACATTCTTTATTGAAAAAGTCATTACAAATCAGATTTTGTGTTTATCTCTAATGTAGTCAACACAATGCATTATATTGAACAAAAGCCTTCTATATAAATAATCAAGCACATGTATGACTTTCCTTATATTCTTGAACCTAAATATTAATATACACTGAAAGATATCTAAAGTGCATAAAATTTTTCTATGTTCAGGGAAAATTACAAATAAGGTAATCAAATATTGACATAGCACTCATTTTTTCTGTATGCAATAAAAACTTCGTACAATTCTGACAAGTAGTCCTTTCTTTCCAAGAGTTAATAGAATAATTTCCAATATTCACCTATTACCTGTTTCTGTCATGATTAGAGATTTCAGGTAACACTGTTATATTGTCTGGGCAAGAAGGAACATGGTAAGTATGTGAAAGCGGAACATTTAAGAAACTGACACATGGGTGTTCCATGCATATCTGTTAAACTACATTAAAACTAAAGCTGAATATTCTTTAACTGACACATGTTTCTGGGATAGAAGTACGAAGTTCTGTTGGACTGCAGTTGCTGGTTGTGTTTCCTGTATCCTTTCTAAATGTTTGGGAGATGAATAATGGTAAAATTTGAAGAGAAAACAAGACAATTTGCTATGTTCTCCAATTACTGCCTGCTTCTTGCATCCCCCTTTATCTGGATGTTTGCCCTCAACTCTTCCACAATATGAATTTAATTTATTAATAAAAGTAAAACATTTTGCATAAAAGTGTATACTTTTTAGGTGATATAGGATTCTGTGTTTTTCTCTCAATCTTCCTCTTTCCTTTTTCTTTAGTCTTTCCATATCATAATTAAAATTTGGCTGGATACTGCCATAAAAATTTGATATAATCCACAATTTTTTTTAATGTTTGTTATTGAGAGACAGACACAGAGCATGAGCAGGGGAGGGGCCGAGAGATGGAGAGACACAGAATCCGAAGCAGGGTCCAGGCTCTGAGCTGTCAGCACAGAGCCCGATGTGGGGCTTAAACTCATAAACTGTGAGATCATGACCTGAGCCGAAGTTGGACACTTAGCCGACTGAGCCTGAGCCACCCAGGCACCCCATATATATAATGATCTACAATAATGAAAAGGTAGTGAAATCTGTGCGAGAGAGCTTTCTTGGGGTTTATATCCTCTGCTTTTCTCCCCAGCGGCTAGTTTTATTAGGATTTGGAAAATGTGATTCAAATTTTACCATCCCAGAAAGTTTTTGAGAAAAAAGGCAGTAATTTACAATAGTATATTATACAATACCAAGGTGGCATAAGATATGTAGCAACAGGATGATGTAGTAGAGAATTACATTATCTCTCACTACCTATCTTTCCATCTGTCTATATATGTATCTATAGATAGATAGGTAGATATAGATATATGCCACAGTTCATCTAAAAGCATCACTGAGCACTTTGCAGCCAATTACTGGTCTTAAATGTCAGCAAGAGGATGTGTTAATTTTTAAGCAAAACCCAAAATGACTTTCCTATCTGAGCATCCAATGAAATTCTGCATCTGAGGGATTTTCTCCCACAAATGCCAAACTGAATATATTTACATATGTTCTGATATATGAAGAAGTTGGAAATTGCATATGACTTTAAAACAATTTAAGAAATTGCTTTTGCAAGCTGGGTGTTTACATCTGTGTATGATTATTTTAATTTTTTCTGTTAGGTGATTCTAAAAAATAACCAATAAAAACTGATTTTTTTGTCTGTTACCTAAATAAGTTAACTTTTAATGCTGATAACTTGGGACTCAAGTTTATGGACATAAAGTATAATGATTATTCTAAACCAAAAATGTAAACCTAAGTGAAATTTCGCACCTCAAATAAAGGAATATTATGTTTAAAAGCCAATAAATCAATTAAATTTTATTGTGTCATTTGTGGCACTTAAATTATTGGGAACTTTTCATTAGACCTATAGAGAACAAGCAGTTATATGGGTCTTTCCCTTTTCTGATTAATTAGCTGGTTAACCACAGCTCAAATTCATAAGCAACGATGGTCTCAACCCCTCTTCACTATAGGAAACCATTTTTCTAAGTTAACTCCTTTGGTATTATGTTCAGAGAACCTTAAACTTCTGTTTCGTCATGTACCTTTTAGGTAACCAGACAGTTCACCACATACTTTGTACAAGCTTCTGAATAAAATTTAAAGTGACAACATTCACATGTGAGGAATCTATGCCTAGTAACAGTAAAACGTGAGGTTATTCTGGTGCATCTCAGGGACTATTCATATGAAATTATGTAATATGTAATTAATATTCAGAATTGCTTAGTAGCCCAGTGCTACTACTGTCTAATTTTTAAACACTAATCTTTTCCTGCCCAGCCACTTAGGGCCACCCCATGCAATACGAACCAGTCTATGAATACACAATATTTTTAAAAAATTGTTTATAAGTGCCTAATTAAATGGGTACTTTTGCTGATGAGCAATCAAAGGAAAACGGAGACGAAGAGGAGCAGCTGTAAAAAAAATTATTAGGGGAGGGTGTGGGTAGGGTAACATGAGAAGAATTTCTTTCGTGCTAGATGCCTCTGATTTCCCTTGCTAAGGCAGAAGTACATGAAGAATTTTCCCCACAGACAGTTTTTCATAGTGGAAAAGAACTTCCTCGAATTTGGGACTTATGTTTTGACTGTGACCAAATAAATCCATCCAGAAATTATTAACCATCCATCATGTGTGAAGACACTGTAAAGGAATAAAAAACCAAGATAATCTACACAATGCTCCTTTAATATTTTCCTGCAATTATCCTGCCATAGTGGAAACTGCACTATTTAACCTCAACCGGCTTGAAATGAACTTTTAAACTTTGGTACAGATCCTTTCTATTTGTTCTTAATCTCCATTTCTAGTAGGTCAGTTAGTGAATTTATGGTGGAGTGTTGGATCTGGGGGCAAAATCTTCATTTAACATACCTGTCCTATACCCAGCCTTGTAATAGCGGCTATGCAGATGATGAAAAGAATTAAGGGTTGAGGCCTTTTCCCTAAATGATCTTAACCGTATAGTTAGAGGTTTTAAGGACTCAGAGATAAAACAAAATCAACCAAACAATGAGAAGCAATAAGTCTGAAAGGGAACAACTTTTCCAACGTGCGGCCTTATTGGTATTGAAATATTCGATGACTAACACAGATCTTGCCTTCTTTACATCAAGGGATGGTTTATTCAGATCAATAAACCCACACATTTACAGAAATGATTTGCACAGCAAATATGAAAGACAGCTCCTTAAACAGCACCTATTGTGGTGATTGCAACTGGTCCATTAAGAACCTCTGGGTGTGCACATCAGTCATTTCTAAAGTGTTGCTGTTAAAAAGGAGCCACGAGCTAATGCCTCCTGAGATGGAGTGTGCTTGACCTTGTCTGGGCTCAGGCATTCGCTCAGAGGGAGACATGTTGCATTTAGGTAACTGCAGGTGAGGTCTATGTTATGACCAGAAAAGCTGTTATAAAAGAGACCATTTTTTTCTCTGAGGTCCGATATTTTCATGCGCTGATTTTTGAATAAGGTAGGGAGTCTGTTGCTTTTTCTCTTCTGTGGTTTAGCTGACATTTCTAGTGAAGCCCTGAGAACTATATAGGCTTTAGCAATGACAATATTTTGTGTTTCTCATGTCAGAATTTTAAAGCATTTTATTAAGAACATGAGTGCCCTCACTGGGTGAAAATGAAGAGCAGGTTAGTCATAAATCCAAGGGAGGGTACTGCTCACTGGTTCACACTGCTCTCATTCAGTTTTATGATCTCCTGTGCTAGACATATGGCAGCATAATGGTGTCAGGGACTCTCCTTTCATTGTCCTCTTCCTCAAGACAATGTGGCCTCCATTTACAGTGTTTATGAAGTGGGATGAGTCTCTGGGGATGCAGGTTCTTTGTTTAATTACAGAGCCAGAGGGTTGTCTGTCTTCTCTGTTGTTGCCTCCAGGTGCATTGTTGAAAGACCTTCACAACTGTAGGCATTTTCCTTCGTGAACACACACGTCACCAGGCAGAGCCCCTTGGCAGGTATTGGACGTTCCGGGACCAGCATCTCCTATCTCTACACGAAGTGTCTTAAAGATGACATGACATCAGATTTTCTTCCTTATGTTAGAACTTTGAAGGTTGGAGGTGTGAAATCTGGCTTCCCCTAAGGCTCTCGTGTGAGTCTGAGTGTTGGTTTCACAAGCCATCTATGAAAAGGGTGTATGAACAGACTCTACAGATGCTGCGTCTAGCTTCATTGTGCCAAAGAAATTGAGGGTACTTCTGCCACCAGGTTTTCTATTTTAAGACAGCTTATATATTTTTGCTGGTTTAATTTTTTCAAGATATTTTGTTGTTGATAAATGACCCAAACCCTGGGGTCAGTGAGATGAAAAATGGCTCACGTATTCCTTTCTAGCCAGACATCTCAGATGTGTGAAAGAAGTAAAATCCTCAATGAAGTCATGTTTTCACGTGGTAAAACATTTTAAAATTTGATTTGAATATTGAAAATAAATGAGATTGATGTCTTAGTCTTTAAAATATCTTAATTTCAATGAAATTTACTCACTTCTCCTCTCCTCTCCCCTCCCCTCCCCCAGCTCCCTCTCCTAGGGATCACATGCCCAAGAGACCCTGGCTCCCTGGACCACACAGTTTGAGATGCTGATGTACCACAGTGAGACTAGTATAAGGGCACATGTGTGGCCCTCTGTAATTCTAGGATCCAAACCCCATCAGTTTCCCCTTCTCCTTTTGGGCATTTTCGGTGTGTAAGATCACTCATGAGCTAGCCCTCAACTTGTAGGTGACTCTCAACATTTTCCTCCCTATGGTTTTCTTTTTTGTGTCTTCTCTGTCACATATGTGGGCTGGTCCTGCCTGCTGTTCTGGCCCTGTGTCCCTTCTTTACCTCAGTAGGTTCCAACAGTCACCCCCAAGAGAGGTCCTGGCCAGGATCTGATATAGGTGGGCAGTGAGGCAGTTCTGACCCAATGCTTTATATTAGTTTTTTAGATTTTAATCACAGCTCAGTGGTACTTCATTTTCCCAGAGTTCAAATATTAGTCCATGAGAAAACAGAAAGCTCTAATAAGAATCACTCTTTCCTTTGGAAATGGGTCCATACTGCCCTGGACCGAACTTCTTCCTTTGGAGAGAAAACCTCGTCTTCCAAACATATCTTGAACATGTCAGAATAGAATGAACGTAGGTGTCTTGACAGTGGTGGCCCTGATCCCTTAACATTGATGGGTTAAAGCTAGTAAATAAAATTTGAAAAATCCTTATAAACAATAACAATCGTTATTAATGTTGCCAGATTATTTTTTTAAGTTTATTTATTTTGAGGAAGAGAGAGAGGGAGAGAGAGAATCCCAAGCAGGCTCTTGCTGGCAGCCCAGAGCCTGATGCAGGGCTCAATCCCACGAACTGTGAGATCATGAGCTGAAATCAAGGGTTGGTTGCTTAACTGAGCCACCCAGGCACCCCAATGTTGCTATATTCTTAAGTTAAAAATCTCTTTTTCACTCTCCTGAACTCTGATCCAGTCCTCATATTCCAAAATACGCAACTTGTGGTATTATTTGTAAAGATGTTCATTGTAAACCCCAATGGCTGAGCCACTTGAATGCCCTGTCATTGCAAGGTAGGGAGGCAATAGGCTCATGAGAAAAAATACACTTCTGCAAAAAGTTGGGGCACCACACTGCTAAATTCTTTGCAACTCTGGCACCATTAAAAAAGTTCTGTATTGCATATATGAAATTTGCTAAAAGAGTAAATCTTAAAAGTTCTCATCACAAGAAAAAAATTTTGTACTTATGTATGGTAACAGATGTTAACTACACTTATTGTGATAATTTTGCAATGTGTACAAATAACTGAATTATGTTGTATACTTGAAGCTAATATGTTATATGTCAATTATACCTCAACATAATTTTTAAAAAATTTTCTGGACATTTAGTGATTCAGATGGAATTGAAAGAAAATTCAGTCAAAGCCTAGAGTAAAATCAAGTGCCTATTAGCCTGAGAGAAATAATAAATAGGAATTAATGCAGAAGGGACCTAAACTAGGTGACCTTATTTATCTATTTATACAGCTATATGTTTTTAAATAGGTATAAAAATAATGTAAAAAATATATACATGTATATATAACATTTATTATATGTCTTTGTGCGTGTGTGTGTGTGTGTAGGTGTGTGTATAGGTAGTTGACAGAGAGATGCTTTGCTAGTTTTTAAAATCGAGGGCAAAATTCAGAAAAAAAAAAACCACACAGTAATCCCAAAGTTATGGGAAAACCTGACTGAGACATTGGTTATAAGGTAGACACTGGTACTCCCCTTTTAGCAAAAAGGTCTATAGACAAAGCCCCAGTTAAAAAGAGACCCTGTATGTAAATTTTTCAGCAGAGACTGCTCACTTCCAACATCTTTTCTTATCCTCTTCCTGAAGTATAAAACCTCTGAATTTTAGCTAGGTGCATGGCCTCCTAAAATAGGTTACGTCTGCCAGCCTCATTTGAAGCTAGTTGTGGACTAAAAATATAAATAGAAATGTCATATGTGATTTCCAGAAAATAAACTTTAAAAGAGAGGGTGATTAATACCAGAATATATAAAGAACCCCTACAACTAACAACAACAAAAAATAACCTGATTAAAAAAAAATAGGCAAAGGACTAGAATACACATTTCTCCAAAGAAGATATACAAATGGCCAACGAGTACATGAAAAGATGTTTAACATCACCCATCATTAGGGAAATGTAAATCAAAGCCACAATAACATACCAGAATATACCCTTTAGAATGGCTATTATTTAAAAAACAAAAATCCAGCAAATAACAAGTGTTAGCAAGGATGTGAAAAAATTGGAAACCTTGTGCATCACTGATGGGAATGTAATGTGGTGCAGCCACCATGAAAAATAGTATGTCAATTTCTCAAAAAAAATTAGGTGTAGAATCATCATATGACCTAGCAATTTCAATTCCACTTCCAGATTGTATATAATAATATATATAGTCTCAAATATATATATATATATATATGTATATATATATATATATATGTGTGTGTGTGTGTGTGTATATGTATGATATCATAATATATATAACATCATATATATAGTAATATATATCCCCCCAAAAATTGAAAGCAGGGACTCACATATTTGCACACACATTTATAGCAGCATTATTCACAATAGAGTGAAGCACCCCAATTGCTCAATAGATGAATGGACATGCTAAATGAAATAAGCCAGTCACAAAAGGACAGATATTGTATGATTCCACTTATGTGAGGTACGTTAAAGTAGTCAAATTCATGGAGACAGAAAGTAAAATAGATGTTACCAAGGGCTGAGGGGAGAGGAGGAAGTGGAGTGTTCATTGATTAATGGGTACAGATTTTCAGTTTGGGAACATGAAAAAGTTATGGTAGTGGATGGTGGTGATGGTTGGAGAACAATGTGTACTTATGCCACTGAACTGTTCACATAAAATGGTTAGAATGGTAAATTTTGTTATGTATGTTTTCTCACACACAAACATGCATACACAAATGTGCGTGCGTGTCAAAGATGTAAAAGGGAGGGCATGTGCTTCTGTTCCTTTCTTTCTTTCTTCAGCTGGAATGTAAACCTAGTGAGTGGGAATTGAGCAGACATCCGGGATTGTAAGTAGAAGCCACGTGTTGAAGTTGGTGGAGCAACAGGACACAAGGGGGCTGGGTTTCATCACCACAGAGCGGCCATGCCAGTACCGGGCAACTCACTTTTAGATTTTACATGAGTGAGAAACTCTATCTTGTTTGGGCCACTAGTATTTATCTACCACTGTTTGCTGAATTTCATCCTATTTTAACCACTTAATACTGATTTGCTTTGCTATAACTGAGTGCCCTTCAAATTTTTGACCAGAAGATTTGATCTGTGCTTTACATAGAAGCACACTATTATCCACTATGACTGTGACCAACATGAGCAAATAAATCCACCATCAATAAGTCATAAAAACGATGATTATCATTCTCCTTCACAAAGAGGAGGTGCAATAAACCAGGTAAGAGTGTATAATTTTAATCTAAGTTTCTCTTGAGCTTCTCTGTGTTTTGAGTAGATTGTTTATGTAATTGGGCTCCGTCCCTTGTAATTTTAGTTCATTCTTCTGGGATGTTAGCAGTCTGGCCATCCTGGCATCATTCATTGCTTAATTCTCTCAATTTTGTGGTTAAGATGTTCATAAAAATTATTAAATGATACTAGAGTCAGTGTCAAATCTTCAGAAGAACCATTTGAATTTCCAGGCAGTTGGAGGCCAACCAAGAGATTGCTCATTTGGGGGCAACAAAAGCGGGCACCTTGAAAACAAAGACAAAAAATAAAACCCAGTTCTTTGGACAATTTGTCCTCAGATCATTACTTAAAGTAGATTTTAAAAATTAGATAGCATGTATTATGATTCATACAAGTTATAAGGCATTTTATGGAGTGCTTGATAGACTACACATTAACTATTATATATTCAAACCCACAATAACTTAAAATTGTATCATTGTTTAATTCTGGAGGAAACAAGTTTCACACTCTAAACTCCTTGAAGTTTGGGGCTGAAGACAGTCATTTGCACATAATCATGATCATGTCTATAGCTTTGGAGTGTAATTATTATGCATAAAATACAAATACTAATATCTAGTGGAGAAAAAAATTCCCTATGTCTTTTCTGTGTAAATATTTGTTTCTCTATTTAGTCTATTAAATGATACATGTCCAAAAAACAAACAACAAACAAAGCTTCTGGAAGCCTCCAAAGTTTATTTGTAGTGTTCCAGGTAAGCTGACATTTGACCATTCCAATTACTAAATGACCTCATTGGAATGTGGACAAAACAAAGGTGTTTAGTCTGGTGAGGGCTGGAGTTCAGAATGTGAGAGGGGACTGGGAAACTGAACTCAGAGACAAGGACACTCTGCTTTCGTGTCCCATCCCCTCCCTGAGAAGATCACCACTTTACCCGCTCCTCTCATCCAGCCTCTGCCTCTTCTTTCCAACTCCAGAGGACCAGCTGTTTTGAAATTCAAGGCTAATCCTCCACATAATGTATATCTCATCCTTCCTTGTCTCCTCCAGGTCCTTATGGCAACTCTTTACCTTCCCTCTTTCTTGGCTCATTCCCCTCAGCTGTTTATGCTTCTCTGTTCAGTACAAAAATTCAACCAATTTTTTCCCAACTCCACGCAGTGATCTAGTTGCTACCATCTCTCTCCTTGGCTCTTCACAATCAAGTTACTTGAAAGCATAATCTATACTCAGCATTTCAATTGCTCACCTATCAGCCACTCCTTCTAACCTGGCTTCTATGGCTCCCACTCCGTCGAAAGTGCTCTTGACAAGGTTATAGATGATCTCAAAACACTAAGTCCAATAGGTAGTTTTCTGTCATTATGTTACTAGAGCTCTCAGCCTCATCGAGTGGGGTCGAATCTCTTTTCCTCAAAATCTTGATTTCTAGATTTCCCTTGATCTCTCTCTGTCTCCTCCTGATTCTGTGTCATTTGACATTTTTCTTCCATCTCTCCCTTAAATGTGGTTGTTACCTGGGTCTGTATCCTTCACACTCTCTCTTCTGATTCTCCGGGAAATCTTTCCACCCTCACAGCTTTATCTCCTGCCTTGTCTTTCAAATTTGTTTCTCTATTTGCCTTAGGCAATGATGATAACTCCAGGACTCAGTCTTTCCATTTGAACATCCCATGGACCTCTCCATCTCAACATGCACAAATTTAGGCTTATCGCCACTAAGCCTCATTAGCCTCCTATATTCCCTCTCTTGATGTATGATGTCACCTGGTCTTTCTTTCCGTCTCCTAAACAAACAAGATATATTTTCTTACCTCTAGCATTTGCACATGCTACTCCATCCTTTAAGGAATATTTCCCTAGCCCATTTTACTTAGCACTTTTTGTCATTAACATCTCACCTAAGTGCTATTTTTTTTAGAAACCTTTTACCAAATCCCAAGTTTCTGCTAGAACTTCCTACTACATACTTCTTTTGACCCTTTTTACTTGTCTGTAATCCCCCTAGACTGAGTTCCTTGAGGCTTAGGACTATGCCTTGTTTATTATTGTATTGACAGAGGCTGGGACATAGTACTATATATAGTACTAGATATATATCTTGAATGACTGAGTGGACCTAGAGTCCTGTGAATTATCCTACACCGTTTCTTTATTCCACAGTGCACTAAGTTCTAGAATTCAACTTCCTGGATTACGATCAAATCCGTTTCTTTGACTTTTTCCCCTAACATGCTTTCTTCTCTAGTTATTGCAATGGTCTTCTTGTTTGTCTTGCTGGCTGTAGGCATATTCCTCTCAAAATTCATCCCATATGTTGGCCCCAGAATTATCTTTCTAAAATATAAATCTGACCATGCCACTTACCTACTCTAAATATTTCCATGGCTCCCCACCTACCATGTTTGTCAAACTACAAAACACAATATACAGGGAAATTCATGCTTTGTTCCTTGCCATGTTTCCACACCCTTCACTTACCTCCCGTACACTCACAGCACACATCAGTCTTGCCAAACTTGGCATTGTTCCCTGAATGAGATGTCATATTTACCACCACTCCTGCCCCCATGTCTTAGTATGAGCTCTTCCTTCTGCTTAGATATCCAGTTCAAAAGTTAACTTTCAAAATTTTTCTCAGGTTTCACTCCCTCAGGCAGAAGTCTCTTGACTCCTTTAGACCAGGTAAGGTGCCCCTCCTCTGTGTTTTCATACAATCTTCTGCATAATTCTTTATTTTAATGTGGGATAGAAACCCCAAAGGGTCCTTGGATACTGACATATATGTACTTTTGAAGGCTGAAAGTCCTGATGTTACCCTATAGCAATTTTATCTTTCCAACTAAATTCATTTCCTTTGAGATTTTTATGATTTGTAAGGTTTAATGATAAAATCTTCTCACATTTTTCAAGGCTGTTTTCCATTACTACAGACTGAATGCTTTCAGTCTGCTGAATGTTAAATATCAAAACAGAAGAAAGACCTACTAGTACTTCTCCCTGGAGCATGGCTCTGCGTTTCCTTTGTAAATGTACTCATTCCTCATCACTGTACTCTTATGGGCAATTTTCTTTCCTTATACGTTCTCCTGGGATTGCATTCTGTACCTGCCTGGGAAAGAGAACACTGGCACATGGCAGTGTTTGAGAGCTGGCTGGAAAAAGAAAAGAGATACTTCACTGAGCAGTTATGCCGGGAAGCACCTTCAACCATGTGTTGGGACTCTGATCTGATATGCTTCTTTTTAATGCAAAAAAATAGAGCTACACAGTGGACCTCACTCCACTCCATTCATTTATAGTTCCCAAATAATGATGGCATTACTAGTTGCTGAGGATACAAAAACAAATAAGGCAGAGCTCTTTTCCCTAGAGGACTTACAGTTTAGTAAGCAGAATAGATACGTTTAAAAAAATGCATGCATAAAGGTCAGTGATAGACAAAAATATTCCCCAAAGGCAAGCTGATCAATTTTAAGCAGTGGAGAGAATAAGGAATGCAAGATGATAGCTTTGATTTCATCCATACAGGGTTTGAAGTGCTTATGTGACATTCAGATGGAGCTGGTCCACAGGCAGGTGGCATTACAGTCCTGGCACTCAGGAGATGATCTTATCCTGATAACATAGATTTGGGATTCCCCAGGGGAAAGAAGATATTTGAAGCTGTACAAAAACTGATAGATTAATGGCAACAATATTTAAGGGAGGGATATTAAAGTGGGGGGGAAATAGTGATCTCAGAGAGAGCTTGAGGCGGGGAAGAGATTTCAGAAGCCAAAGAAGGTTATTCATGAAGAAAAGAGTGGTCACCAGTCAGGTGCCACCAAGAGGTCAATGACAAAGCATCAAGAAGACTCTATCGGTTTTAGCCATGATGATCAGTGTCTGAACAGATAGGGCAGGATGTGGGACCAGACAACAGTCTGGGAACTGATGCAAGTTAAGGCAGTTTAGATGGTGAATACAGAATATTTGTCAAGAATCGTGGCTATGAATGGAAGGAGAGCAACAAGAGAGAAGCTGGGAGAAGTGTGGTCAGAAAATACCCCATTATATTTAACAGTTTCAAAGACGTGAGAATATACCAGTGCTGAGGAGGCTTCACTGGAGTGGAAGAGATTGAAGATACACGAAAGAGGGAAGAGCTGATAACAGAGCAAGGTCCCAGAGAAACAGGAAAAGAGGCTCTCATGCTCCCCATTTCACACTTGGGGTTGGGCAAGGGAGCAATTCATCACAGATGCCTTTATGAAACCTGCCCAGCCCTTTCAGTTGTATCTTGTACAGAGACCTCCGCAAATGTGATGAAGTTACTTTTTACTTCACGTTAGCAAATAAGAAAAATGTTCCCCTGAGTGCCGCACAAGTAGTTCCAAATATTCATTTCTTTAACTAGAACAAATCTCTTTGGTTCTCTCTGGTACTGCCAAGATCACTTAACTGCTGCACTGAGAATGTTCGACCTCCCTCACTTCACTGATCATCCAAAATGAGCTTCCTCTGCATCCCGAGCACAGCCCAGACTCGCTTCACAGTTCCTAAATCAGACCGAAAATCGGGTCACCACTGTAGTCTTTATTAAGTGCTGAGACCTCTCTGATCTTTTTCTCTTACCAATAGTCCATAATTCATTCCTTAAAAAATGCCCTATGAATTCTGATGATCATAAATAATTTTGTTCTCTCCGTATTTAAAATAAAATCCATAATTGTTTGACCAGCTGGCCATCACCAGTGCACCGTACTTAATCAAGGGCTGATTTGATTTGCACGAGTATTTGATATCTCTAGATTGTGGTAAATACATGCCTACTACATTGGGCAGCATGTCGTATTCTTACAGATCAATAATATTATGCACAGTGAAGATTATATTATTGTGCCCACTGGAGGGTGAACAGTTTAAGTTCAAGGCAATTGGAGGGTTTTGTGACATAGGAGTGCAGCGTTTGGGACAATAAGGGCTTCGGCTTCTATTGTTTTCTGAGCTGGAATACTGCTGCTTTGGCTTTAAGTCTGGAAATACCTCTGTCTGGGACTCTCTCTTTGAAACCTCCAGTGTGGGTGAGGTGTTCCTCCTCTGAACTCACATCTCATCTGCACACACAGACAACCGCAGTGAAATTGTTGCACTGTTTTGTCTATACCACCCAACTAGACTGTCTCGTTAACTCTTACAGCACCTGGTCCTAGTGCACTCGCTGGTTTCTAGCAGCCATTTAATAAAATGTATTGAATAGTTGAATGAATGAATGAATGTGTCCAAGTCTTGTTATTTTGATTTGGAAAGTTACAAAAATAACCTGCCTAATATGGTGAGGGGCTAACTCCCCACTATGCTGTGTTTTCTGCTACTTGAAAGTCGTGATTCTCTCAGCAGTTTGGAGCAGAAGCCTTCCTATAATTTTGTGTCCTCAGAAAATCCCATATTCTCGGAACACCTAAAGAGAGAGTTCCTCGCTCTCAATTTAGTGGGCAATTTTCTCATCCTTCAAATTTTCATAGCCTTTCTGCCCTATTTTTTCCTGCCTGCCATTTCCCAGAATCTGAGACATAATAGTGCTATTTTAAAAAATCATCCCATTTCCTTACTGGTTTGTAATTTACTCGAAGAAAGGGATTGCACTTATTTTATTACCTCCAACAGTGCTTTACACTGCACTTTGCTTTAGGTAGCGACTAATAAACACTGGTCATGTTGAACTTCATCAGCAACTGCCACTTAAGTGGGGCAGCAAAATGCTAATGGACTTTAATGCAGTGGTGGTAGCTTATGGCGTGGAAGGGGAGCCAGCGCCTGGTGCTGATCACCGTGGGCCGGTGCATCCTCGAAACAGTATGCTCCTTGGACTGGGACAGCCAAGTGCTGTGGCCTGGGCCTCCTGCTTGGCAAAGGCTGGTAATGACTGAGCTGATGCATATCCCAACTGGCAGCCAGTTATTTACTAAGCACGTCAACATGGTAGTGAGAGAAACTCAACCAAATGGGAAGGACCTACAGAGAGAATCAGGTGCTTTCTAAGTTAACACTTCTTGGAGGAAAGTAAATTCCCATACTCCTTAAATAATAGAATTGCATTCCCAGTTGAGATTTTTCAGGGTCGAGTAAAATAAGTGAGAAATTTACAGGTTTTTTAATGACAAAACATTCCCATTATAGCCAAATAGATAATCTTACCTGAACATGTAAGATTAAATAGTCAAATATCTATGTAAGGGATGGGAGAAAGTAGATTCAAAGTCAATGCTAGGTATTGCCTTTGTCACATGATGTACCTTAGTGTATTTAAAGTCTGTAAGAGTGCATTTCACAGCAACAATTGGATTTCAGCAATTCTTAAAAGAGAGCTTAAAAATGCATTGCCTTTTCATTTGCTAAAAAAAAAATCAGTTACCCTATAAAATTGTTCAATATCTGTAGGATTTATGAACAGAAAAAAAAAAACCTTTCTAGTTATAAAAGGACTAAGATTACAAAAATAAACATGATAGCCAGCTCATCATTTATCACACTTAACAAATGACGGTGATTTAGAGAACTATGGGTTAGAAAATGAGTTCTGCCGAACACTAATTTTTGGAAAACTGAAATTATTTAGGAGATAGAAGTGTTTGTATCTCAAGTTCTGATTATGTAGAAAAACGATCGTATTAAGGAAGGATGGCTTTATTAGACTTTGAGACTATGTTCAAGATACAAAAGTACTATTAAGAGGAAAATATTAACAACCAAACTCAGAGTTTAATGATTTCTATTGTAACTACAGAAATCACAGATCTATGATCGCTGAGGTAACTGTAGATAATCTGGTTAAAGATTCTTATGCATAAGAATAAGTAGTTAGTTTGAAAGTATCACCCTCAGATTATTTATTCATTACACAGGAACACACCTTTACAGTAGAGAAATCTGGTAGACACCACACTAAGTGATAAAGCCTAACATTATCAATAATGGATAAATGGATACACATTATCTTAATAAGACTAGTTAACCTAATTCTAGTCATCAGGAAACAATAAAGCAAATCCAAATTGAAGAACATTCTTTAAAACACTCTTCAAAGATGTCAGGCTTGTGAAAGACAAGAAAAAAAAATTACAGAGCTATTGTAGATTGAAGGAGAACAAAGAGATGTGATAACTAGTTGCAATATTTGATCTTTGACTGGATCCTGGGTACAAAACCCCAGAAAGCTATAAGGAACATTATAGGGACAGCAGCAGAAATAGGACCATGGATTGTATATCTGATAATATATGTGTATCAGTGTTAAATATCCCAGGTGTGACAAATTATGTTTATAAGGGAAATGTCTTTGTTTTAAGGTGATATGAGCTGAAATATTTGAAGTGTCATTATGACTGTAACTCTCAAAGTGATGGTTAAGAGAATAGAAAAAATTAGCAAAGTGTTAACAATTAGCAAATCTAATCTAAAATATATTCTTCAGGGGCACCTGAGTGACTCAGTCAGTTAAGCGTCTGACTTTGGCTCAGGTCATGATCTCATGAGGTCTCATGAGTTCAAGCCCCACACTGAGCTGCTGTCAGCACAGAACCTCCCTCAGATCCTCTGTCCCCCTCTCTCCCTGTTCCTCCCCTGCTTATGTGCACGTGTGTGCATGCTCTCTCCCTCAAAAATAAATAAAAACATTTCAAAAATAAAAATAAAAAATGTACCTTATGTGGGCATTCTTTGTACTATATATTTTTTGACTTTCTATAGACTTGGCATTTTAAGTTAGAAGAAAAAGACTTAGTGGTAGTTGAACTTAAGTTTGAATAAAAATTGCTGGTGTGTAGGCTGGGGGTGGCGCCTGGGTGGCTCACGTCCGACTTCGACTCAGGTCATGATCTCATGAGTTCATGAGTTTGAGCCCCAGCCTTAGATTCTGTCTCCCTCTCTCTCTACCCTTCCCGCACTCATTCTCTGTCTCTCTCTCAAAAATAACCATTAAAAATTTATTTTTAATTGCCAGGGATATTTATATTTATGAAAAGTGTAAATTCCCAAGGGGCTGCCTGGGTGGCTCAGTCACTTGAGTGTCTGACTCTTCATTTTGGCTCAGATCATGATCCCAGGGTCATGAGACTGAGCCCTGTGTCAGGCTCTGTGCTGAGCATGGAGCCTGCTTAAGATTCTCTCTTTCTCTCCTTTTGCCCCTCTCTCCTGTTCTCAGTCAGTCTCTCTCTCACTAAAATTAAAAAAAAAAAAAAAAAAAAAAAGTAAATTCCTGAGCTCTACTCTCATACACTCAGTGGGACTGAAGTGAGGTCCACTTAGACTGGGACTATATAAGAATACATGGATTAGAAGTTTCAGCTTTCTACAATACTATTTATGAATACATTATTGTTCCCTTGATCTGGTCCCTTATATCCATCCCTTCACTACGCCAACAGCAGAGCCACCAAAGATGGGAAGGTGCATACAAATTTCTGGGTTTGCTGGTCTGGGATCATCACCTTGCAGATGAATGCAAATCCCACCATCAGTAGGGTGGGGTACTCTCCCGTTTTACATGCAGGCTCTCACCTGCTTGGGGCCCTCCTCATTATCAGTAACAGTCTTGACTCTGACCTTTTTGGGAGTGTGGTAGAGAAAGCTCAAATGCCAGTACAGCTGCCATGCAAGTGTCCTTTGAATTAGGCCAAATGTGTGTGTTTTGGGTTTTATTAAGCTGTATACATTTTTAAAATGAAGGTATCATTCATACGACATACAGTACATTTATCAAGTATACAATTTTAAAGTGATTTTTCTCCCATTTGCCAAGTTGTGCAAGCATCATCACTATCTAATTCTGGAACATCTTCATCACCCCAAAAAGAAACTACCTATTAGTAGTCAGATCCCATTCCCCACTCCCTCCAGCTCCTACTTTTTCTGTCTTGGTGGATTTGCTTATTCTGGATGTCAGATAGAATCATACAACGTGTGGCCTTTTGTGTCTAGCTTCTTTCACATAGCATAATGTTTTCAAAGTTCATCTGTGGTGTGGCAAGTGTCAGTACTTTATTTCTTATAGTAAAATAATATTTCATTGTATAAATACATCACATTTTATTTATCCATTAATTGCTTGATGTATACTTGTTTTTCCCCCATTTTATGGCTATTCTAAGTAATGCTACTATGAATACTAGTGTAAAAATTTGTGTGTGGACATATGTTTTCCTTCCTCTTGGGTATAGTTTGCCCGGAAGGGAAATTGCTGGATCATATGGTAACAACTCCATGTTTAACCTTTTGAGAAACTGGCAAACTATTTTCCAAAGTGGCTGCACCATGTTAAATTCCTACAAGTTTACACGAAATTTCCAGTTTCAGCACATTCTTGCCAACACTGCTTATTCCAAGTTTGCTTTATTTTGTTTTTATATAACCATGTGAAGCCGGGTCACATCGTGCTTTTGATTTGCATTTTCCTAATGATTAATGATACTGACCGTCTTTTTATACTCTTATTGGCCATCTGTATATCTTCTTTGGAAAATGCCTATTCAAATCCTTTCCCCGTTTTTTAATTAGGTTGGTTTTTGTCATTATTGAGTTAAAGGAGTTCTCTTTCTACATCGGACATTAATCCATTTCTCATTTTGTTGCTTGCGCTTCCAGCGTTATATTCAACAGGTTTTATTGCCAAATCCAACATCATGAAGCTATTCCCCTATGTTTCCTTTTAGCTCTTGTATTATGGCATTGATCCATTTTGAGTTAACTTTTGTAGATAAACCAAGTAAAAGTCCAACCTCATTTTTTTGCATGTGGATATTCCAGTTTCCCAATGCTATTTGTTTGTTTAAAAGACTGTCTTTTCTCCGTTGAATGGTCTTGGCACTTCTGTCAGATATCATTTGAACAAGTATATGCGTATTCATTTCTGGGATCTCTATTCAGTTCTCTTGGTCTATATGCCTGCCTTTATACCAGTAGCACACTTTATGCCAGGGTTTTAGCTTTGCAATAAGTTTTGAAATCAGGGAGTGTGAGTTCTTCAAGGATGTTCCTCTTTTTCAAGATCCTTTTGGCTATTTGTGGTCCCTTGACCACAAATATCATTTTTTTTAAAGTTTTTATTTAAATTTCAGTTAGTTAACATATGGTGTAATATTAGTTTCAGGTATACAATTTAGTGATTTAACACTTACATACAACACCTGGTGCTCATCGCTACAAGCGTACTTCTTCATCCCCATCACCTATTTCACCCTTCCCCCACTCCCCTCCCCTCTGGTAACCATCAGTTTGTTCTCTATAG
Organism: Panthera pardus; assembly: GCF_024362965.1. Classification (NCBI taxonomy): domain Eukaryota; kingdom Metazoa; phylum Chordata; class Mammalia; order Carnivora; family Felidae; genus Panthera; species Panthera pardus. Next base: position 44,400,339 of record NW_026526710.1, on the reverse strand, counting down.
TTAAGAGTCTGTTTCCAGGTTTTCCTCTTTCTTTTTTTCCCCCTATGATTGTTTGTTTTGTTTCTTAAATTTCACATATGAATGAAATCATACGGTATTTGTCTTTCTCTGACTGCCTTATTTCACTTAACATAATACTCTCTAGTTTCACCCATGGATTTTCCTACTTCTGAAAAAAAAATCACTGGGGTTTTGGTAGGGACTGCATTGAATCTGTAGATTGCTTTAGGTGGTATTGATATCTTAACAGTGTAAGTCTTCCAACCCACAAACACAGGATATCTATTTGTTTGTGTCTCTAATTTCTTTCAGCAACATTTTATAGTTTTAAGTGTATAAGTCTTTTGCCTCCTTGGTTAAATTTATTCCTAGGAATCTTTTTTTTTTTAAAGTTTTATGTATTTTGAGGGGTGGAGGGAGAAGGGCAGAGAGAGCGAGAGAGAGAATCTAAAGCAGACTCTCTGCTGTCAGCATGGAGCTGGACACGGGATGGGGGGGATACTTGATCCCACCAACCGTGAGATCATGACCTGAGCTGAATCCAAGAGTCAGACTTTAACTGACTGAGCCACCCAGGCACCCAGGAATCTTTTTGATGTGACTATGGCCTGAATGTTTGTGTTCTCCCAAATTTCGTATGTTGAAACTACTCCCAGTGCAGTGGTATTTGGAGATGGGACATTTGGGAGGTGATTAGGTCATGAGGGTGGAGCCTCCATGATGAAATCAGTTTCTTTATAAGAAGAAATAAGAGAGAGCTTTCACCCTGTTTCTCGAATATCCACTGTATGGGGACACAGAAAGAAGATAGCCACCTGTGAACCAGGAGGAGAGCTCTCACCAGAACCCAACCATGCCAGCACCCTGATCTCAGAACTCCCAGCCTCCAGAACCATGAGAAACAAACGTTTGTTGTTTCAGCCACCCAGTCTATGGTGTTTTTGTTTTGGCAACCCAAACTAAGAGAGATACCACTCTAAAGAAAATGCTATTGCTTTCTTAATTTCCTTTTGAATTGTTCATTGTTACTGTATAGGAATGTACCGTGTTTTGTGTTTTTAATTTTAATTTTTCCTGCAACTTTGTTGAATTCATTTATGAGTCCTTATAGGTGTGCGTGCGTGTGTGTCTGTGTGTGTAATTTTTAGGATTTTCTATATATAAGATGATGTCATCTACAGAGATGATTTTACTTTCTCTTTCCCAATTTGGATGCCTAAACTTTCACTTTTAAGCCAAAGATTTTTTTTGTAGTAAAAATGGAATGATTGTTCACATATCCATTTGTTTTGAATTTATGCTTAAAGTCTTACACATAATTGTAAAAAGAGAGGTTTTGATATTTCTTGTGTCTTTTCAACAAAAGGACAAATTATAGTAAGTACTCGCTAGTACCTGATTTGGGCTCATCCACATGACCAGGTCCAAATTCGGGCAGTGGCATTTAAAGTAAACTGATTTAACCTCTTTGGCCAGCAGGACTGGGAAAAAGAAAAGAAAATCTTATTTTACTACCTACATTTCTCCGACTCTGGGCTAGATCTATATAATTGATTCTTTCACATTGACTGTTGACAATTTGATCGGTTCTTTGTGTCCAACATAGTGACAGAACCTAAAACAATTTGGCCTACATATATTGAATTTGGTAGTGTATGAAATGCAACTCACATCAAGCAGCCACATAACAACAACAAAACCATTAGTACGCTGCAGAAGGAAAATGACACAGAGAAAAAGCCATTTGAGTGATGGGGCAAATTCTTCCAGGTCAACTCCATCTGGAAAATCTTCCTCCACCTAAGATCCTGGGTTCCATGAAACTTTCCAGGGCAACGGTAGAAACTTGGTAATGAATTTGCATAGCCAGGTGAATGTTATACAAATGAAAGTTATGTCACCTTGGGCTTTAAGCACTTTGTCCTTCCACAATGCCCAAGTTTGGGGAAATAAGAAATAAAACCAAAAATAGAGGCAAGGATAACAAAAACAAGAGAAATAGAGATCCAGGTGTTTAAATTTGTGTGGTGGATACTGAAAAGTTCTGTCCTCTAAGGATCCTTTGGACAGGTGCAGGGAGAGGAATCTAAAAGCTGTTATTTTGTTCGACCCCAGAAAGTGAAAAAAACAAGTTTCCTGAGTTAAAAAATATCACAAGCAGTGTTGTGTGTGCATGTTATAACTCATTAGCAGGTAAGGTAGAGTATTTATGATGTTAGAAATTTGGCTTTTTCTACCATAGGAAATAACGGATTATTGCTACTACTACTGACCTGGCAGGATTTAACTAATCAGCATCTGAAAGAAAATAGTTCAGGTTTGAATTTTCCAAGTGCCACTGAAAAGGGGTTTGTTTATCATAGTAATTATGCTATCAGCATACATTTAAAGAAAACTGCTATGGGAAATTTGATGAAAATGGGCTTTGAACTTTCTTTGGACCCCATGATTTAAGCTTCCTTTTAACAAGGAAATCTACAAAAACCTGAAGCTGCAAAGTGGCATTTTTCCACCCATCTAAATTCATGTTGAGTATTAAGCACTGGTAGAGTCTGCAATGAGGAACAAACAGTCACTTAGACAGCACATATTGCGGAAATATCCCATAAAGATGTAAGAGTCTGCATTAATCATCTGAGTGGGACAATGGGTGACCTTTTCTAATAAGAACTGGAGCATCTAAAGTGAACATTAAATTTCACTGCACTTCTATTTGCTGTCTATCTGTGGCATTCATCACCGCCGGGATGTAAATGTCCTGAGACTGTTGGAATCTGACAATCACACTTCGTGGAGAGGGAATGTTTTGAAGAGCACAGAAAGCTTGTTCACCCCCAAATTTTGGCAACCTTAGGGCCATTATGGCTTCGTTTCTCTTTCATTATGAAAGCAGAGCAGCTGTTGAGCGAGCAAGGTTAACAAACCTTGGAAAAACATTAAAGTTAATTTGTTTTTAGGGCTTTCCTAAACCCAGAAGTTGGGAGAAGATTATTTTATATGGACCCATTAGTCTTTCAATAGTCAAATCTGCAGAGCCACTTCTAAGATTTACTCTTTGGGTTTTAAGTAGATATTATCAAGGGTGGGCATCTGTTTAACTGGCATTTGGAGCCACTAGGGGCGGATGGGTTGGCCTAAAAAGTGCTTTGGACTAATGACCTGTTCAGAGACTGGAGACTCATGAAATCTCAGCTCAACTCCTGACATTTAAAAAGCCTTTGAAATTAACTGGTGAGCAGGGTCGATGTTTGTATAGAATCAAAACAACTGTGGAGAAAGGAAAAGTAAGGATAAAAGGTTACTTGGGTGAATTCAAACTTTTAACTTAAAATCAGTAAATGTAAGTCAACCAAATTTGTGCAGGAAGTATGGAAATAAAATGAGAATGGCCTTTGAATCAGTCACATCTACTTCTTGGCTACCCAGAAGCTATGTGGTCTGCCCTGAACCTCAGTTTCTTCATCTTGAGACTGTTATAATGAATGTGACCATATTTAATTTGAATATTAAATATAATAGATATAATAAGATTAACTGTAATAAAGTCATAGAGTCTCATATTTTCATGGTTGGTGATCTATGCAAACGATATTGAGGCCTGTACAAATAGTCTGAGGGAGCAAGAATTTTCAAGAAACTCAAAGAGTTCTTTAGAATAGGTAGAACACTTTTAAGACTGAAGTGATTGATTAAATCTTAAATGGTGACATTTGGGGACTGTGGCAGATGGGCAATAAAGAAGATGTTTTTTAGGAGACCTGTCCACTGCTATTCAAAACATCATGGGTGGGATTAAGTATTCCAAATATGAATGCTAGTCTAAATGGTCTCTGTGTGAATCAATTTTCCTTATTGTGGGCCATAAGCAGTATCATCTGTTTCTAGGTTAGGAGTCTAGAAACTCAGTGGCTGATATACTCAGACCAAGGGTGGTTGATATATCAGTCAAAATTGGAGCTGAAGGCCAATTCAGAAGAGAAGGCTGGATCTGAGCCTATGAAAGTTGAGATTTGGAGGGTCAGAATTTTGGGGACATTCAGGACCAACGGGCTCTATTGAGTGGCTTGCATCAGAAGTCATAAGACCTGTGGGAAACTGGGCGTAGTCTGGAATTATCACCAGCCTATGGTGGGCTGTTTAAAGCTGGTTTACCTCCTTAACCTCCAATCCCTTAATGGCCTCAGATGTTTGCTACAGGCAGAGCAGTTGGATGTTCCTGGACTGTGAGATTTTACTGAGTCCTATCAGGTGACAGTGCTCCATCTTGGATAGGGTATGTGGTGGCATCATGTACACAAGGCACTTAGCACAGTGTCGCTTAATATAGATTCAGGGAATCTTATTATTCTCAGCACAAATATAGCTGGAGAGACTTGAGAATTTCCACCAGAGATCTGAGAACTCGTGTGTCTGGGCATCCTGCAAGGTCATGAAGAGCTCAGTGTTGAGTGCTTAGTGCAAGGTGTCCTAAGGGATTTCCCAGGAGAAGGATCTATAATCATGGGAACACAACTGTCATTGAAGAGGGCAAATATACTTAAAAATATTTTGATTTATTTTAGTATTTACATTTGTCAGGCAGCAAGAAATCCTGTCCCCTTCAAGGGTTCCTTCTGGCTGGACTAAGAATCAAATTGACATGAGACAGATTAACAGGAGAAAATCAAATTTAGTAGCATATATATGGTGAATCTATGCAGACATGGAAATCCCAAAGACAAGCAGGCAAAATGAGGTGTATATGTCATTCTGAACTAAGGAAAAGGGGAAAGGGGCCTGGGACTTCACAGGAAAGAAATGTAATTCACAGGCAATAAGAAGAAGAGCAGATGTTTGGTATTCGATGTTTATCCTACCACACAGATTGGTCACTCAGATAAAATTTATCTCTGCTAATAACCATTATTCTAGGAAAGACCCCCAATTTAGATTCTTCTCTGTAGTTAAGGGAGGGGCAAAAAGTTTCTCTTAAGCCTGCAGGGTCTTGATTGCCTTCAGATCAAAATAATCTTCATGCCAAAGTGGTCCATCTTGGGGTTGCCTGCCCTTGGCCCCTGGAGGGAAGGGGAGCAATTACAAGAAGGAGAAGGAGGGGGAGGGGGAGGAACTAATTTTTGAAATTGGCTACCAATGGGAGAAGAAGAAGAAAACTAATTTTTGAAATTGGACGCCAATGGTGGAGGTACTCTCCCTTTCCTAGTTCACAAACTTTGTGTCAGGAACTGTTTTAGTGGCTTTACCTCATTGAATGCTCTCACTTTAAGCTTATGAAGGTGACATTGTTATGATCACTTCCATAAAACACAGAGTTTAAATAATTTGTCCAAGGCTTCAGAGCAAAACCAGGACTCAAATCCAGGCACTTCAGCTCTGGAGTCTACATTTTCAATGTCTATGCTGAGCTCCCTTTTGCTTATGTCTTCTTCATTCCCAATGCCACCTAGTTTCCACAGATTAGAATGCTGCCATAATGCTTTGCATCGTCAGCATTCCCAGGGAAATACAAAAACCACCTTTGTTAACCAGAGTGAACATGACTAACATTGACAAATACAATCTGCGCTCAACTTGCCGGAATCAATTTATGTAAATTAGACATTACCACAATGTCTTTAGAAGGAACTCATTCATTAACTTAACAAGTACTCATCGAATGTCCACTACATGGCAGGCATTAAGCTAAATATATAGGGGTGTGCAGTGTGAGAAAGGCCATTTGATAGCCTCATCTGACTCTTTGATGACATCTCAGAAAATACAGCTTCCATCAAAATATTCCAAATTATCACGTTTTAAATTCATCCTAGGGGTAAACTTTGAAGTACCAAATTCCAGGTCTCAGGAGATGGCCTACTTCTGAGAGGAAGCAGCAAAACAAATAAATAAAAATAAAAATATTATATATTGTGTAAAAATGGTGCATATACACTCTTAAAAATTTTTTTAATTGATCAAATTACAGGGGAGGGGTTAAAAATGTTAAATTTATGCCTTTCTGATATTTCTACCTTAGCAATAGCACTTTTGGAAGATTTGGGGGTGGGGCATTTGAAAAGAAAACAGTGATTTGATATAAATCAATCAGCAAACAAGTCTAGAAACATGACAAGAGTTTTGGTCAAAGGTTTTATGCCCCATGCTTTCAATGACCTCTGAAAGCATAGTATCAGACAGTTGGTTGGAGAAAGAGTGAAGGTTGCAGCTCTATTATATAGTAATTTCATGTCAAAAAGGAATTAATTGTCTAGTCCCTTTGTGCTCTTGATAGTTGTGGTCAATGAATTGATCTGACACTGAAAATTAATGCCTGCCATATATTTTGTGTGAAATGATGATACTATGCTCACCAAGTTGTCAAGGCAGGCTGTTACCTTCACTGAGAAATCTATCTGAAGATTAGCTTTTACAATAAACTGAAAAGTCTGTCCGTTGTATCAATCAACTATACTTTCTATTCAGCAATGAAGTTCTGCGTACTCAGCCAGAAGATCAAAGTCGTCGTGAGCCCAGGTAAAGCCTAACTGAAGGTTTACATGTGGCACCTGGGGGACAGCCAAATTAGAACAACAGGGGGAATGAATGGACCATGCTATCTCTGCCATCAGTCAAACAGAAGAATCCTTTTAGGAATTTAGGAGGTGCACAATTCAAATTTTGCTCAAGGAACTAACATATGGTAGATGTACACATTAAAAGTTGAATCTCAGAAGGACTCAAGGTTTTGTTTTGTTTTAATAAGAGGGAGCTTTTCTGCAAAATGTAAAACACTATTCTTGAACAATGTTAGAGATCAATGAGGTAATATATGTAAAATGACATTGATTGTTCCGGGGGGGGGGGGGGAACCCAACAAACTCATCTAAAGGCTAAGTACTCTGTATGTCAATTTTTACCAGATCTTATTGTTAATGAAGCAGATTAGCACCATTAAGCAAAGTCAACATTAGACGGCAAGTCCTTTATCTGAGAGATGCAAGGTGAGTTTTGGCTAGAATAGAGAAAGAATCTAAGACTCAATGTCATAAAGCAGAAAAGCATTCCATTGCATAGTCTGAAATATATTAACTATACTTTGTTTTTACTTTATTTTGTTTTTGTTGAAAAAACACACAGTCAGCTAAAATACACCCTCTTAGATAATGATAACTACTATGTAATACACACTTGATAATCAACATCTATATAAAATTCAAATCTTTAAATAGTAAGCTGTATATTTGGATCTTCTTTAACTCATGTTTACTAAGGACATACTTTATATATACGTGTGTACACACACACACACACACACACTCTCTCTCTCTCTCTCTCTCTCTCTCGGATAGCATAGTTTAAAAATGTACTTAAAATTTTTTAAAGACTTTGATTACTTTTTAAGAGGCATGATTTTCTCCTGTTTGCATTATTCATTTTAAAAATCTTTTATACAAGTTGCTGCTTCACTAATTACAGATTGGCAAGTGATCAAGAGAACTAATAAGGGCATGCAGATTTCCTTGAAAAATTCTGTTGTAATGTTAATAAAAGGGGCAAAGTTACAATGTCAATTGAAGAACTGTTTTCTTTTCCAGACACTTGTTCTTAATGATGAGTTATACTTGAGGAAGACAAATACTGTTCTTTCCTAAAGAATTCATTTTTCCCCCATGATGGCATTTTGAAGTCTATGATTTGTCAAAACTCTCAGCAGGAAATACAATGGCTAAGCATGGCTTAACATGTCATTTATTCAAGTAACATGGTCTCAGTTCTGTGGGTGACAGAAATTCTCAGTCTCTGGTTTACCCTTGGCCACCATTTTAGTCAATGATTACAATGCAAGAATGAAGTTTGTACTTTCAGAAGTGATTTATTCCGGTAAAGTTTAGAGTTACCTTGTTTTATCCTTAGGGGATAGAAATTCGATGTCATCCAGGAAGGACAAAATAGCAACCCCATTACCAATAACCACTACCCTAATTACTTTTCCATGTATGGAAAGCAGGCTAGACTCTAAAGAGTTCCCTTTGCATATATGGTGAAAGTTCCATATACATATGAAAGAAATATACATGTTTCCAAATATTTCCAAAGACCCCAGCCCAAGTTGCAACCCTTGGTGTTAAGAAAATGGTAGCTTTACAGAAATCAGGAATTAGGCCAGGTATTTGCAAGCGTATGCTGCAAGGTATATGCATTGGCAGCTGGATGGAATTCATATGGATGGAAATAAAGTCACCGGAGTTGAATTCCTGCCACTTTGAGAAAAAGCCACCAGGGAGGAGCTTTCCCCAACAATGTACTATTTGACACCAGTCCTCTGTCTTGATTTTATGGGATGTGTACATCACTTCTTTTCACTTTGTCCTCCTAACTTTTCTCTCTTAAATCATACCATCCCTTTCAGAAGTCTATGTGACCTTCAGTGATGATTTCAAAGACTTCAGTTTGAAACGTTAGCAGTATACCACTTTTCTCATGTGTTATGTCTTGGGTCTTCCTAAATATTAAAAACCTCAAGTCTTGTCAAAATATGCTTGGAAAATCTTTTGAATTGTTGGTGATGAACAGCACAAAACACTTGGTTTTGTATGTATAACCTGCAGATGTTTTCAAACTTTCTACGAGTCGGTGTTTCTCTGTGACCCTCATCTAATTATTTCATACTTTTTTCCCCCCAGGATTTAAAGATTCCATCGTCTCCCACATGGCCTGAGGATCTTTGTAAATGGACAGAAAGCCCTTAAAATCATTCACACAGTACTCTTCTTACGTCACACTAGTGCACGGTAACTGTGTAAAGCTTAATTACATTCACTGCTTGCAGTATCGAGTCACCTGCGTGGTATTTCAGAGGGAACTTCCTATACTACTGAAAATACTACTTTCTCTTCTGTCTCAATACTTGCCTTATGTATTTGTTATAGGCTTTGGAACGTGAAATAGTAAATGCTTCTTGTTTAAATTTTGAACAGTGTCTACATACAAAATAATACGGCCTTTCTCAACTTTGATTTGTCAAATTATAGGGGAATTAGCCCAGTTAAAACAGCAATTTGCTTTTTGTGGAATTAAAGGAAATCTCTCTGGGTCCAGGCATCATCTGCTGAATAAGCAAGTTAATACAGAGGAAAGAGCACAGAGGTTCGATTACCCGGATTCAATTAAATCCTGGCTCTGCCTTTGCCTAGCCAGACAACCTGAAGCTAAATTTATTACCCTGTCCTGAGGCTTGACTTCCACGTTTTAATAATGATAATAATATTATCAAATCCATAGAATTATTGGGAAGTTGAATGAGATACTGTATTAAAAAGATCAGTTATATGGAAAAGTAGCATACAAACACTGTTCTTCTTGTTTCTGAGGTTTTTACAAATGTGCAGTTTGGAAAACAAAGCAATGTAATGAGTTTGAATAATTATATCCCAGATGTTGCTTCCTATAAGTTGTTCATATGGCCTTATCACAGAGCAATTTAGAAAGAGCCACTAAGGAATAGAGACGTACCTTCTTGTACATGTGTTTCCTTCTTGTACACGCCTAGCTCAAGGCCCAGGTAAAACTATATTTGGGTTTTATTTTCTAGGTTTCCAAGAAGGGACTTGGGTAGAGGTTATAGGGTGCAGGTTTTTTTTTTTAATACATGTACAATCACCACCCGTGGTGTTAAATCTCCATTCTCTTCCACGTGGCTATGACACCTGAAGCTGTTTTCAGTGAAGCCACCGTTGGCTGACTCATGGCTTAACCTGGAAACCTGGCTCCAGGCCACCTTGGAGCACTGGATAAGTTGGTCATGTCTTTCCTTCACAGGCTCATCCTGACTTGCCTCTTAATTACTAGTATTTCCTCGCAGAGTCAGACTTCAGTCTTCTTTTCTCATTGCAGACATAAACACTTGGTGAGATCATCATCCCCCAAGCTTTCACTGGCACTTACACAACTATAACTTCCAAATCCTTGTCTCCAGAACACTGTCGTATGTTTCATTTATGTCCTGTATTTCACTGGCCAGTAGACACCTACAAATCAAACATAATGCTAAAATCAAAACATCATAGTCTCCCCCCACCCCCCACCAAAGAGAGAGAGAGAGAGAGAGAGAGAGAGAGAAAGCAAGCAAAGAAACTTGCCCTCTGTCCTATAATTTCTGTTTCACCCAATCGGGTAAGGCAGAAAACTTGGGGAAATCTTTGACTCCCTTATGCGCCTTTACTCTGTATTACCATCAGCCAGCACACCATGTATCACCCTTTGGGAAATGTGTCTTTAATCCATCCATTCCTTCCACCAGCAGTGTCCACGTTCTACTGTAGGTCCTCATCAGGCTCTTACCTGTTACATCTAACACCGTACCGAGCCCTTCTTCCTTCCATTGCCCTCCACACAGCCACCTAACCGGTCTATCTAAAGCAAAATCCAACTATGTCATTCCTTTCCTGCTTAAAAATGAAACACTAAATAAAAACTCTGTGACTCCTGCTTACCTGAGGAGTAAAAACTCTTTGCTTTCAGGTTATTCTCAGCATATCTGTCCAGATTCATGCCGCTTGGGTTTGACATATTTTCTTGCTGGTGTATGGCTTATGCTGTCTTTGCACTCACCCTTCAAGACTTTGCTGGAATGAATCTTTCTAACTCTCTAGCTAGACTGAATGCCTTACTCTGTGCTCTCTTAGCACTTTGACCGTGCCCCAGTAATGGTGATAATAACCATATTTTCTTAAGCAAAAATGGGAGCATGTAATCCTACAACTGTGATTATTAGTAGAACATGACAGAATATTTCCCAATATGTCCCAAGACATCTAGTAAGAATGATCACTGAAAAGATGACATTCTAGTGAAGAATGATCACTGTAAAGATGACATGTTTTATAATCAAATAAAGAGAAATGTAGTATTATTTTCCCCCCATTTCTGCCTCCTACCCTAGACTGTAATCACCTCTGTAATCACAGTGACTAAGACTTATTTGGGTGTAATTTTTCCAGAGTTGATCACAGTGAGCACATCACAGATTATCAATAAAGGTTTGTTAAGAAATGATTGATGAGTACCTAAGTGAAAAAAATGAATGCATTGTCTCAGTTGCTTATGAAAGTATGCTAATTTCATGGCTTATGAAAGTCCTAAGTCTGTATGTGCCCTATATCATTTGACTTGGGAACAAAACTCATTTCATAAACTGTACCAGCGGCCAGGGACCATCAAACTTGCAACAATTTCTCCTTTCTCCTCAATCCTAGCTGATGGCTTTGCTTTTTATTCCCTTTGTAAAATGGAGAAGAAAATGTCCCTACTCTTCCATCAACATATCTACCAACCCACTTACCTTTGTGTGAGTAGCTCCACCCTTCTTCCTGTTGAAATGAACTTGGCACACACTATTTAGTCCTTACACTGGGACCTGAGTACCATCCGCTCTTGACTACTTGAGGACAACACTCCTGCAGGCATCCTCTCTCTCTCCTGTGCCATAAATTACTCTTTCTACTAGACAATTTCCTTTACCATATAAACATGCCAAAATACCTTATTACAAAAAAAAAAAAAAAAAACAAAAAACAAAAAACAAAAAACAAAAACACCACTCCTTTCTCCATGTGCCTCTGAGGTAATACTCCATTTTAAATTCAGCATAACTCTTTCAGAGAATCTCTCATACTCATGGCCTCTACTTCTCTGCTTTTCGTCTTACTTACTCTATTGACATCATTTTAAAAAAAAGTGACCTCTCTGTTTTTAAAACATTTTCTCTTCTTAGACTCTAGGCTACCATTCTCTCTTGAATCTCTTTCTTTCCTTCCCAAGATTCTTTACTGGTTCCACCTTATCTTCCAGATCCCAAATATTTGAATGTCTGAGGGCTCAAGCCTTCCTTTTTTTTTTTTTTTTTTTAATAAAGTCTATTTATTTATTTTGAGAGAGAGAGAAAGAGAGAGAGAGAGAATATCCCAAGCACGATCCAGGCTGTCAGTGTGGAGCCCAACACAAGGCTCAAACTTTCTAACTGCGAGATCATGACCTGAACCTCAAATAAGAGTTGGAAGCTTAACCGACTGAGCCACCCAGGTCCCGCTTTTTTTTTGTTCACACCCCACATCCAGTAAGATGACTTCTCACCTTCCTCTCTGCTACTTTCCTAGTCCAAGCCAAGTGGACTTTTACAGTCCAAACCACGTTTACAGCAGTGCAGTGGCCTCCCAACTTGTCCCACTTCTTCCATCTTTGTCCTCCTTTGGTCTTTTCTCAGCCTAAAAACCAGAGTGATGCTTTAAAATATAACGACATCAGGGGCACCTGAGTGACTCAGTCAGTTGAGTGTCCAACTTCAGCTCAGGTCATGATCTCACAGTTAGTGAGTTCAAGCCCCGCATCGGGCTTGTGGCTGTCAGAATAGAGCCCATCTCAGATCTTCTGTCTCTCTCTCTCTCATTGCCCCTCCCCTACTTGCATGCTCTCTCTCTCTCTCTCTTTCTCTCTCAAAAATAAACATTTCAAAATAAAATATAAAGAGATCATGTCATTCCTCTGTTTCAAAACCCTTAATGCCTCCTCATCTTACTCAGAGCAAGTCCCCAAATTCTTACCACGATGCCAAGACCTTCCAAGATCTTACTTCTCTACGCCTCTCATACTGTGATCACTGCTACTTCCCTCCCCTTATTCCCTCAGCTCTGACCACACTGGCCTCCATCCTGTGTCTGGAACATGCGAAGTATGCTGTGGTACCTTATTTCCTTGCCCCAAAGCTTTCCCCTCATATCCAAATTGCTTTTCCCTTCATGTTCAGCATGTCTCTGTTCAAGTATCAATTTATCAGACAAGTCATCTTCCACGAGTTCATGGAAGTAACACCCTTGATCACTCTCTACCTCCTTATCTTCCTAATACTTATCACTTTGGAAATATTAAGTATTTAAGTACAATTTATAGCATTAGACTATGAGGCCCAGGGAGGACTAGGACCTGCTTTTATTTGTGGATAGTTTTTTTGGACCTAGATAAATACCTGGTATCTACTAAAAACAATAAACATTAATGTACACACAGAACTATGTCAGTGAGATTAAACATTTTTTTTAAAGAAAGAAATTCATCACAATTTCTGGCAAAACTACTCCAAATGACAGTGGTCTGTTAGTTCAATAATATGCAGAGGGCAGCACATGGCATTTCACCTAACATTTTGTTCAGAAATAAACAATAGTAATTTAATTTTTATCAGAGGCTGTGGCTCCACAAGGACAACTAAACACTTGAAAAAGAAGAGGATTAACATCAGTGAGACTGGAAAACCAAGAGGAACTTAATGATTAAATCAATATCACTGTTTGATCTTGGCCTCCGATCAGCACGTACCTGCCAGTTGACCCCATGGCAATCACGAGGACAGCATTTACTTTTGCTCTCACACCCATAAAGCATAGTCGTCGTCACACACGGACTGAGAGGTGGGTAGTTTATAGCCGAGAATCAGTTTGTTTTTTTTTTTAATTTGTTAATGTTTATTTATTTTTGAGAGAGAGAGAGAGTGCAAGGGAGAGTCAGATAGAAAGGGGGACAGAGGATCCTAAGCAAGCTCTATGTGGGGCTTGAACTCACCAACTGACAGCTCATGACCTGAGCTGAAGTCAGACACTTAACTGACTGAGCCGTCCAGGTGCCCCAAGGATTGGTTCTTACTGCAATTAGAGTGGAAGGAAGCTGACGGATTTAACTGGATCAGTGGTTTTCAACTATTTTCTCCCACAGAAAGATACCCTGCCAGGTAACAACATTTACCTGAGCTACATTCTCCCAACACTCACTTGACTTTGCTGCATTGGTGCCAGTCACTACCAGCATGCTCCTTCCCCAGAACCATTTCTCCCTTCCATTTATACACTCACAACATGTGGTTGGGAACAGTTTCTAGATGAAAACTGTCAATTTTCAGAGAAGAAATATGAGGCCCAGAGAGAATAAGTGACTCACCCAGGGTTACAATTAGAGAGGTCAGAGGTCAGAGACTAGGAGATCTCTGGGATCTCAATCTAGGGATTGAGAAAGGTATCTCACTGGCCTGGTGCTTATTTCTGTCATATTGGGAGACTCAATACACAAAGGGGCAATGACCAGACCATATGTAAACTCTGACCTACAACCAGCCCAGGAGGCCAACCTACTATCTATAATTGGGGGCCAAACATAACCATGTGATGATTGAATCAAAATGGGCCAGACACGGGGCACCTGGGTGGCTCAGTCAGTCGGACGTCCGACTTCGGCTCAGGTCATGATCTCGCAGTTCATGAATTCAAGCCCCACATCAGGCTCTGTGCTGACAGCTCAGATCCTGGAGCCTGCTTCAGATTCTGTCTCCCTCTCTCTCTCTCTCTCTCTGCCCCTCTGCTGCTTGCGCTCTGTCTCTCTTTCTCAAGGATAAATATACATTTAAAATTGTTTTTAAAAAAAAATGGGCCGGACATGATTAACAACTAATTTCTGCCCTTTCTTGCAACTTAGAACCAACAAGAGAAATTCAAAGATGCACCCCTAACTAATCCCAGAAGATGCCTCACTCCTATGTAGCCCACCTGCAGTGTTTCCATCCTGACAGCCTCTAATCAGTGTGTACCTGAGGCCATTCCTTCTTCCACTGGAAAGCTCTGCCCCCTCTCTTCGAGCTGCTGCCAAACACGAGTGATGGTGGCCGACCCCCTTTGCAAGGGAAAGTTCTGAATAAAGAACCTCTTCTTGTTCTCATTTGAGTGCGCTTCACTTATTTCCATAGTTCTCATGAGCATTGAGGTACGGCATGCAATGCCCATTGCTGTGGCCCCGTCCTTTGACCAGGCGCCACTAGAAAAGACACAAAGGCCCCTTGTGCCAAGCTGCTCCCAGCTTGTCGAGTCTGCACTGACATGGCAAGTCAACAATGGGTCTGTAAATTATAAAAAATAAATAAATTATTAGATAAAAGGAAAAAAAAAAACCCAATGGGTCTGGACTCTGCACTGAATTTCTCAGCTGTTCGTCCACAGTCTGGTACCCTGGTTTTGTTATTGGCTCTCACTTGTTTGGCATCCTTGGTGAAATAAAGCTTTAGCTTTAAACTTAAAAGGAACATAAAAACCAATTATAACAAACCTTTTGTGTAGTAAAATCTATGAGACTTGGACAAGACTGAGAAATTAAAAGTATGCTTTTATTTAATGTCACGTTTATAAAATATTACTATGTTAAAAATGGTGATCAAATATTTTTAATAAAAACAGACTACGATAAATAATATTAAATAGCATCTTGAGGGATGTAGGTATGTGCAGAAGGTAAGAATTAACATCTTCCTTAATCCTAGCTTTATTGAAATATAAATAACATATAATATTCTGTAAGTTTAAGGTGTACACGGTGATGATTTGACATGTGCATATATGGCAAATGGTTATTACAGTAAGGTTTGTTAACACATTCACCACCACATAGTTACCATTTGTATGTGTGTGTAGTGAGAACTTTTAAGATTGACTGTCTCAGCAAGTCTCAAGTATAGAACAGAGTGTTGTTATCTATAGTCACTATGTAGGACATTACATCCCCAGAACTTACTCATCTAATATCTGGAAGTTTGTACCTTTTGACCAACTTCAATCATTCTCTCCCCCTCCCCCTGCAACCTGCAACCACCAATCTACTCTGTTTGGACAAGTTCAGCTCTTTAAGATTCCACATGTAAGTGAGATCTTACAGTATTTGTCTTTCTCTGTTTGACTTATTTCATTTAGCATAATATCCTCAAGTTTTATCCATGTTGTTGCAAATGGCAAGATTTCCTTCTTTTTTATGGCCGAACGAGATTCCATTATATATATAATGCCACATTTTCTTTACTCATTCACCTATCAATTAACATGTTGCTTGCATGTTTTGGCTGTTACAAATGAAGACCTGGGTGGCTCAGTAGGTTAAGTGTCCGACTCTTGGTTTCAGCTCAGGTCATAATCTCACAGTTTGTGGCTTTGAGCCTTTATGCTGGCAGCATGAAGCCTGCTTGGGATTCTCTCTCTCTCTCTCTCTCTCTCTCTCTCTCTCTCTCTCTGCCCCTCCCCTGCTCATGCTGTCTCTGTCTCTCTCAAAGTAAATAAACTTTAAGTAAAACAAAATAAAATAAAAAGACTAACGTGTCTTGAATTCCTACCAGATCCTGGGAAATGTGGCAGTGCTCTATGACACATTGTTAAATGGCTTTGTCTTTTCTATTTCCATAATTCCACAGTGTGTGAGGCATTTATTATTTTCAAGAAGCTTTACATTATGATTACTAGTATTCTTAGGGTTTTAATACTCTCTGCCAGAGCTGCTGGCAGGGGAATTTGATTCACTTGGCACATTTATTCCAGGCTGGTTCCGGCACTTTTTGGTTCTGCCCTGGTGTCTTGCAAGATACTTGCGTATGGCACGCATTTGGAGATACTTGCTTTTCTACCTGGGAAAGAAACGGAAGTGGGGAGACAACTACAAAACAGCCAGCTGATACTGGTATTTTTATTTGATCTCACATTAAGCCCATGAGGTAGATCTTCTCATCTGTGTTTTAAAGATGAGACCGGCGCCTGGGTGTCTCCGTCGGTTACACACCCGACTGTTGGTTTCGGCTTTCAGGTCATTATCTCACAGTGTGTGCGATCGAGCCCCACCTGGGGCTCTTTGCTGACAGCACGGAGCCTGCTTGAGATGATCTCTCTCCCTCCTTCTCTGCCTCTCCCCTGACTGCTCTTTCTCTCTTTCAAAATAAGTAAATAAAAACTTAAAAAAAAAAAAAAAAGATGAGAAAAAGGAAGATTGGAAAGGTTCAGTAACTTGACCCAATCACACAGCTGGCAAGTGGTGGCTTCCAGATGCAAAAGTCTGCTCTGTCTAGCCCCACAGGCTACATCCTTTCCACTCTGCCACACTGTCCATCAAAGCATAAATACGCAGTTTGAAATCTGCAACACAATTTGATAAAATGATGCTAACACAGAAAATATTTACAGAATACAATTTCTTGAGGAAACTTGTGTTGAAGTGGAAGAATCCTAGGATCTTTGTTGCTAGAGCACTTATTCCAATCCCTGGCTGCAAAAGTAGGAATTCAGCACAACCTGCTTGCTTAGTTAATGAAGTATGTGCTGCCCTCTACTGGCATAGAGAAAACACTACAGCGCATGCTTTGTGTATGCTCTGCATGGTTTCTAAAACCTTGATTATAAAGTTTTTGTTTTTCTGCCCAATATTAGAGATTTTCAGTGTGCCTGGGTTCTTTCTATTGCATTTTCTCCCACAATGAACTTATGAACTTCAGTTCCCTTCTTTGCTGATCTCACATGGCCATGCCATTCCTGTTAATGTGTTTAAGCTTTAGCAGAGGTGGCTAGAAAACTAGAGCTATCTCTGCATATACATAGGTCCAGGAGATTAAAAACTGGCATATATGCTGGGGTTAAGGATGTATTAGTCCCTGTTATTTATTCTTAATATTTCCCTAAATTATAGGTGACCGATATGTAAACTTTTGAATACAGTATTCTTTCCTGTGCTATAAAACAGACTATTGATTCTCAATAGGGCAACTTTAATATTCAGCCATTCATTTAATCACTCATTCATTAAACAAAAACTCATTAAAGACTATTTTGTGCCACCATGCTGGTGGTGGGTAGGGATAAGTGAGAAGGAGCTATCTTGGATTCAGTGGTGTAGATGGACATGTGAACAAATAATTGCAGTGCAGTTTAAATAATACTATGATATTTACAAAGTGCTAGGTGATCTCAGAACGAATGAATAATTTTTGCATGAGCGTGACGAGGAGGTTGTACAGAAGAGGGTATGCTCACGTTATAAGATGAGGAAGAGTTTACACGGCTGGGAAAAAAAAAAACAGCTCTTTCCATTTGAGGAATTCTCATGTGCCATGATGTGAAGGTAGAGAAATATGGAAGGTGAAGTCAGAGCACCCAGTTCCGTATGTTGATCATGACGAGTACTCAGGGTGTGGCTGAAGTCTGGAACATAACGGAGGACAGAGCTACAAAGGGGCTGACTTAGCAGGAGAGCTCTGGACCAGGCACTGTGTATATTACATACACAGAGGGAAGGAGGGTGGGAAGCTATGGAGGGGTGCTATTTTAAATTCATAACACTTGTGCTAATTCTATCTCGTTCAATATAAAGTGAAAAATCTGACTACACTAAGGGGAAATTGGTCAACATAAATACCAATTTTGCTCTAGAAAATCCATGCCCTATGTGATATTTTCTGAAATCTTACTGATGTCCAAATTAAATAGATAACTACTGAATTCCACTTAACACTGTATTATGTCACCATATAGTTATAAAATTAAAGTGGATTTGAGAGCAAGATATTTGCAAGTGTCTCTTGGATAAGATAAATAATCCACCATTACCTCCCTTTCAGAAAGGGAGGTACACTTTCTGATAAAGTAGATAAAGCTACACTTTATCTACTTTATACCAGTTTGATTGTTAGTTTCGATAGCATTAATTTCTGCCCTAATCTTTATTAATTCTTGTCTTCTGCTGGTTTTGGGTTTTATTTGCTGTTCTTTTTCCAGCTCTTTAAGGCATAAGGTTAGGTTGTGTATCTGAGATCTTTCTTCCTTCTTTAGGAAGGCCTGGATTGCTATATACTTTCCTCTTATGACCGCCTTTCTTGCATCCCAGAGGTTTTGAGGTTTTGGGTTGTGGTGTTATCATTTTCATTGGCTTCCATGAACTTTTTAATTTCATCTTTAACTTCTTGGTTATCCCATTCATTCTTTATTAGGATGTTCTTTAGTCTCCCAAGTATTTGTTACCTTTACAAATTTTTTCTTGTGGTTGATTTTGAGTTTCATAGTGTTGTGTTCCGAAAATACGCACAGTATGATCTCGATCATCTTGTACTTGTTGAGGGCTGATTTATTTCCAAGTATGTGGTCTATTCTGGAGAACATTCCATGTGCACTGGGGAAGAATGTATATTCCACTGCTTTAGGATGAAATGTTCTGAATATATCTGTTAAGTCCATCTGATCCAGTGTGTCATTCAAAGCCATTGTTTCCTTGTTGATTTTTTGATTAGATGGTCTGTCCATTGCTGTGAGTGGGGTGTTGATGTCCCCTACTATTATGGTATTACTATCAATGAGTTTCTTTATGTTTGTGATTAATTGATTTATATATTTGGGTGCTCTCACATTTGACACATAAATGTTTACAATCGTTAGGTCTTCTTGGTGGATAGACCCCTTATGATATAATGCCCTTCTGCATCTCTTGATACAGGCTTTATTTTAAAGTCTAGATAGTCTGATATAAGTATGGCTACTCCAGCTTTCTTTTATTGACCATTAGCATGACAGATGGTTCTCCATCCCCTTATTTTCAATCGGAAGGTGTCTTTAGGTCTAAAGTGGGTCTCTTGTAAACAGCATATAGACGGATCTTGTTTTCTTATCCATTCTGTTACCCTATGTCTTTTGATTGGAGCATTTAAGTCCATTGACGTTTAGAGTAAGTACTGAAAGATATGAATTTATCGCCATTATGTTGCTTGTAGAGTTGGAGTTTTCTGGTGGTGTTCTCTGGTCTTTTCTAGTCTTTGTTGCTTTTGGTCTTTATTTGTTTGTTTGTTTGTTTGTTTCATCTTTTCTCTCCTCAGAGAGTCCCCCTTAAAATTTCTTGCAGGGCTGGTTTAGTGGTCACAAACTCCTTTAATTTTTGTTTGTCTCAGAAGCTTTTTCTCTCTCCTTCTGTTTTGAATGACATCCTTGCTGGATAAAGAATTCTTGGCTGCATATTTTTCTGATTCAGCACATTGAATACAACCTGCCACTCCTTTCTGGCCTGCAGTTTCTGTGGATAGGTCTGCTGGAAACCTGAGCTGTCTTCCCTTGTAGGTTAAGGACTTTTTTTCCCTTGCTGCTTTCATGAGTCTCTCCTTGCCTGAGTATTTTGTGAATTTGACTATGATATGCCTTGTTGATGGTTGGTTTTTGTTAAATCTAATGGGAGTCCTCTGTGCTTCCTGGATTTTGATGTCTGTGTCTTTCCCCAGGTTAGGACAATTTTCTGCTATGATTTGCTCACATAACCCTTCTACCACTATTTCTCTCTCTTCCTCTTCTGGGACCCCTATGATTCTGATGTTGTTCCTTTTTAATGAGTCACTGATTTCTCTAATTCTTAAATCGTGCTCTTTTGCCTCATTTTCCCTCTTTTTTTCTGCTTCATTATTCCCCATAAGTTTGTCCTCTATATCACTGATTCTCTGTTCTGCCTCATCCATCCTTGCCACCGCAGCATCCGTTTGAGATTGCAACTCAGTTATAGCATTTTTTATTTCAGCCGGACTAGCTTTTAACTTCTTTTATCTCCACAGAAAGGGATTCTAACCTATTTTTGACTCCAGCTAGTATTCTTATTATCGTGATTCTAAATTCTGGTTCAGACATCTTGCTTGTATCTGTGTTGGTTAAATCCCTGGTTATTGTTTCTTCCTGCTCTTTCTTTTGGGGTGAATTCTTTCGTTTAGTCACTTTGAAGGGAGAAAAGGAATTAATGAGGTAAAAAAATTAAAATAAAAAAATTAAAATTGAAAAATTAAAAACAACACACACACACACAAATCAGATAAATGAAGCTAGATCCTAGGTGTGTTTTGGTCTGGGTTTTGAAAGGGGCTTGATAGATTAGAGAAAAAAGGGGGAAAAAAAAAAGGAAATTGTTTGAAATTTTGAAAAAATGAATACACTGAAATAGAATAAAATGAAATGATGGAAGTAAAACAAAATTTGAAAAAATTTACAAAAAAGAAAAAATATAGCAGAAAAAAGTTAAAGAAAAATATTTTTAATAAAAATTGAAAATAAAAATAATTTTTTCTCTTTCTGTATTCAAGAAAAAGAAATGACAAAGAGATGAAAAAAAAGAAAATTAAATAGATGGACGAGTGAAAAGACTGAAATACGATTGAATTTACTTCGTTTTCCCCTAGAAGTCAAACTATGAAGCATTTTATAGTCTGTAAACTAAGCAGGTGGAGAAACTTGTGTTCCTGAAGAGCGAGGTTAGCCCAGTTGGGCGGGGTTTGGTAATGGCTCCTTTCTCCACTAGATGGCGCTGCTTAGCTTATTGGGTTGGATTGTTGCGGTGCTTGTAGGTGCATATGGGCATGCGCGAGAGCAGTGAAAATGGTGTCCAGTATAGGAACTCTGTTCTCCCGGATCAGCAATTACCCGCCCATCCTTTGTCTTCGGCTTCCATCCACTCCCCGCTTTTACACGGTCCGTGACCAAGTCCCAGGCACCACCTCCATCCTGAGTTTTGTCTCAGATGCAGCTGTTTTTCCCGACCGCTTATTTCTGAGGGACTGCGGCTTTGACCTGATCTGCCCGTCTGCGGGAGGGTCTCACCGAGCAATGGCCGGGTGCCGGCCGCTCCCAGGAATGCTCGCGGCCGTGCTGCTGCCGACGCCCAGAGACTGCAGCCCGGGTGCCAGTCCGCCCCGGAAAAAGAAAAAGTTTGCAAGACAGTGTAGCAGCAGCGCCTCAGGGATTATGGAAAATCACGACACGCATCTGGCTCCCGGCTTCGCCCTTAACGACCTTGTTCCAGCACCAGGGAATGTGGTTGTTCTGCCGGGTCCACTGGAGCCTTGCCTTTGGGGGACCCACATAGCCTCTACCAGGTGTCCTCCCAGCAGGGGAACCGCCTCTCCTCCTGTGACCTGAAGAACCCCGGACTCCACTCTGCTCCTGGGGATTCGCCCTTCTCACCAGAGCACCGCCAGGTATGGAGCTGCGGAGTTTCAGACTCTGCACTCCCCCTGTTTATAGTCTTAATGGAATTTAAACCCTTTCCTTGCTCCTTTCTCCTTTCTCCCTTTTTAGCTCCATCCCTGCGGCTATTTCCACTTTTCCATTTTCTTTCCAGCTGCTTTTGTGGGAGGGTACTTTTCCCATATTATCTCCCCCCCCATCTCCATCCTCTCTCCACCTGCAAAAGCACCTCCCTGACCTCTGTGGCTTCTATCTCCCCAAGTTCACCTCTCCACACTGCATACCTCGTGAATTCCGTGTTTTGGGTTGTGCAGATTGTTGTGTTAATCCTCAGATCAGTTTTCTAGGTGTGTAGGATGGTTTAGTATTGGTCTGGCTGTATTTCATGGACGTGAGACACATAAAAAAACTTCCATGCTGTTCCGCCATCTTGGCTCCTCCCTATGCCAGTTTGATTTTTAAAAAATAAATTTTACTTTTGTAGTATAAAAGTAATATTTGATATAAAAGATTCAAAAAAGAAGTTAAAAATATTCCTTTATACCTAATTCTTAAAGATTCTCATTTTCTTTAAAAATTTTTTTAATGTTTATTTATTTTGAGAGAGAGAGAGACAGAGAGACAGAGAGACAACTTGACTAGGGGAGGGGCAGAGTGACAGGGAAACACAGAATCCCAAGCAGGCTCCAGGCTCTGAGCTGACAGCACAGAACTCAATGTGGGGTTCAAGCCCATGAACCATGAGATCATGACCTGAGCTAAAGTTGGACACTTAACCAACAGAGCCACCCAGGTGCCCCAAAGTTTATTTATTTATTTTGAGAGAGAGTGAGAGCACAAGTAGAAGAGGGGCAGAGAGGGAGAGGGAGAATCCCAAGCAGGTTCCGGGCTGTCAGCGCAGAACCTGACACGGGGCTTGATCTGACGAACCATGAGATCAGGACCTGAGCCAAAATCATGAGTTAGACACTTAACCGACTGAGCCACCCAGGCACTCCAAGATACTCATTTTGAAGTATGTATTTGTATAGCCCAGGGAGATAGCAAAACTTTGCTGCTCGTAGTTTTACACGCTACATGTTTTATGGTAAGACTTAAAATATGTCATCATTATGAACTCATATGGTATCTGATTCCAGTAGCATGAATAATAAGTAAATTTGGTATCCAGACCAACTTCCCATGGCCATTGTAATTTACTGTAATGAACTAACAGTTAATACAAGTTTAAAATAATACTTCTCTTCACAGTCTGGTGTGGCTACTGCTTTATTTTCTTCACCATTAATTAATTTTCTATTTATAGGAAACCAGTAAAGTTGCTATAGAGAGTCTGCCATGTTATTATATTTAGCAAATGAGTTCTCTTAAATTAGTTCTACCTAAACTCTTATTAGAAAACTTTTCAATTAGGCAGCAATATCTTATTGGGTGCTAGGGTGTGAGAGGAAGTGATACGAAGGAAAGCCTCCTGTATTAACCAAAGGACTTACTGAACTTTTATTAGCAGTAGATTCCTGCTCAAACCCTTGTTTCTAAAATCTGTTCTCACTTCCTGCATCTCTAGTACTTTTGGTATTATTGTATACAAGACATACTTACATTCTATGAATGTACTAGTTAAGAATGATAGCAATTCCAAACTCACTTTTGAATAATCACCGTCTCTTCTCTTATATGCCTAAAACAAAACAAAAAACGTCTAGAAACATGCCAAAGAATGATGTGCCTTAATTCCTTTGCCTTTGTCTCCCTAATTATCTATTAGCAATTCTAGATCCAATATGTTCCTGCTTTTTAAAGGCACCATCTCCAAGCTGCAGCTGATGTCGCTGAGCAGCTGTCTGGGGAAGCCAACCTAGTAGTCAAATGGCTCTACCATTTAGAAATTTGCTTACTGAAAGGCTAGTCTTTTAAATACCACCTTTCCCCAGATGGAGCGTGCCTCTGTTTCTAAAGCGGGCCTGAGTCAGTGGGAAAAGGCTCATAACTCATTTAAGGACAGACGCTAAGCTAGACATGCAAATGGGAAGTACTAGCAGGTGTCCCCTGCTCCCGGTGTTGGGTGGAGCTGTATTCATGTTTTTCCGTAAAGAACATTCTCGAACTGTATCATTTGATTGGAATATGTGCCACTGCGGTTTTCTTTCCAGGAGCTGGGTAAGCATCAGTATTGTCTGAGATCAACCTACCTCTGAGTCGAGCCAAGTTGTGTTGTCTCTTCAGATGATTCCGAGGAGGCTTAGTGGTCTTCTGTATGGTTGCAGACCCTGGTGATTCTCGATTTTGCTGTGGACAAATATTAGACTGATCATTTGAAACGTGCTCTTGTCCTTGAAACTTGAGGAAGACAAAAGCCCTATGTTTGGGATTTCTTTCATTTGCTCCTCCAGATCCATTCTCCAACCATTTCTACCCTGTTCTCTGCCCTAAGAGGCTGATTTCTGTGGATTGCTTCCATCAGTCTCCAGTCTGCCCTCAGCCTTTCCACTGGATAAGGTGGGGGTGGGTCAGGCAGCAGACGGAGTACTGAAAGAAAGAGAAGCTCTGACTTTTACTCCCCCCTCCCTCTGCCCCCAGCTTTCTGCTAGGCCTCCTCCTGTGGGTAGCAGGTCCTGACAGGTGGTCCTCTCCTGCGGCTAGAAGCCTCACCCACTTCTGGGCGCACTGTCTCCCCTTTTCCCTTCATGCCTCACAGTGGCAAAAGCTTCACCCAGTCTAGAGTTTCCCTGTCCCTTATGGGTTTGCCTCAACTTTGCTAAACCTTTGTAAATATCCTGTGGCTGACACACCCTCAGGCCCCAACCCCCACCCCCCCACACACACAAATGGGTCATACCTATGTGGAATCCCTTCTCCTTGAGCACAGGTGGAATCTGTCATTTTTTCTATCAATAGAACATCGCAAAGGTGAGGGAATGTCACTCCTCAATTAGGTTGTACTACCTAAGGCTCTTCTGGCCTTGAAAAAGCAGTCTTATTGTGAGCTGCCCATGGAGAGGGTTCCATGGCAGAGAACTGTGGGTGGCCTCTGGAACCTGAGGGCAGCCTTTGGTCAGCATAAAAATGAAGACCTCAGTCCTACAACTATAAGGGGATGAATTCTGCCAACAACAGGAGGTCTCTTGGAAAAGAATCTTGCCCCAGTTCAAGCCTGTGATGAGACCATAGCCCCCACCAAAACCTGGATTGTAAACTGGTTAGACCTTGAGCAAGGACCATAAGCTGTGCCCAGACTCCTGATCCACAGAAACTATGAGATAATACATGTGTGCTGTTTTAAGCCTCCAAATTTATGGTAACCTGTTCTGCTACAGCAGAAAATGAATACAAGTCCCCTCAGAAGATGTTATTTTGAGGGTGACATCTGTTTCTTTCCAGGACACTAAATGATACAGGTAAAAGGAGTTGGCTATTATTTTCTATAAAGGACCCCAGATAATAAATATTTAAGCTTTGCAGACCGTAAATGATGGCCATTGTATATCTTCTTTCTTATATTCCCCCAACTATTTGAAAATGTAATAAGCATTCTTAGCTCATGGGATACACCAAAACAAGTAGTCTGCTAGATTTACCAGAGGCTATAGCTTGCTGAGTTCTGTGTTTGACAAACATGCGGTATCTGAAAAATATGTATGTACTATATTCATCATATTGCTGTATATTCATCAAAACCGACTTCCTCTACTTCCTGAGCACAAATCTTGGCCAGATAATATTTCCTCAGCCTATGAAGCATGTGTATAGTCATGTGTCTGAGTTCTGCCCAGTGGAATGAGGGTGAGAGTGATATAAAGCAATACCGGGTCTGAGCATACAGATGTCTCATGCAATTCTCCACGCTCACTGACCTTCCACCCTTGGCTGGAGTGAAAGGGCCCAAGGTCCTACTGGATGGAAGTCCCACAAAGTACAAGTCCCCGCATCTCCGCACAGATGATTCCCTACAGAACACTTGTGTTTAACTAGTATACAAATGAGATGTAAACTTTTATTGGGGCTTTAGCCCTGAAATTTGGGAGCCCATTTCTTTGTGTATATCTTAAAGCTGAAGGTACCACAAAAGAGCTCATGTTATTTGTATTTTCAGAAGAGAATGTTCCAGAGATTTAGTTTCATCAGTATAGAATACTTTCCCAATTTTATTTTGTGCAGGTATGGTCTGTGGGAATAAGTGAGGGTAGGAAAGACCCAACAGAATTAGATGATGGCTCAAAATTGCACATCAGATTAATGGAACAATCCACAACTGGAGACCCTCAGTTCTCTACCCTTCCTACTGCTTTATGCTTCCCCTGTTTCTGAGATAGAGCTCTCTTTTCTGGTATTCTCCCTCTCAGGCAGACTTCCTGGATCTCTGGACACACACATCTGCTCCACCTCGGCAAGGCAAGAGGTAATCACAGTACTCTCCCTCTCTCAGTACCTACTTCTCATGTCATCACACACTGGCCACTCCAGCTTGCTCTTTACCATGGAACTCCAACCCTTTATGTTTCAAACAACTATCCATGAATAGCTTCTGTTGAATGGCATATAATCATCCCTATAAAATAGATATGAATCTTTTAAGTAATTTAAATCTCATTATTTTAGACCCTTTGAAAAGTAGTTCCTATTCAATGAAATAATTTCTCACACAGAAAAATTATTGTACTATGATCAAGTCAGCTGGAGTACAGTAGTGGGATTCTATCTTGGGCTTGTCTTTGCCACGCAATGCAAAATGTCTTGGTGGTCTGTGAGTTTCATCTGATGCTGTTGTCTCAGCTATTGACAACAACATCCTTGGGGGGTTTGGAATCAATAGGAATAGAATAAAAAGGACACATTGCTATTACATGTGGGTTATTGCAGCATACGTCTATTTATAGTGAACTTCATCAATATGAATGATTGCCTTAAGCTACCACATTGTCTTTAGTATTCATCAATTTAAAGTCTTCAAAGAATTCAAATGCCAAGCATATTAAAGAAGCGTGTCTGGAACCCAGACTATTCAAATATAAAAGAGTCAATAGAAGGAGACAAAAGTTTCCTAAATAATTAATTACTAAGATCATTGCTAAAGTAACTGATCCCTTTCTCTCTCCCTCTCAATACAAAGGATGGCATCTCTGCCACACAAAGGCAAGGGATCAAGCTGAGGCAGTGCTTGTCCAGTAACACTAGGTGGCAGCAGTGGGTTTTTAGCCAAAATGCTCCTTTTTCCAATGGACAGAAGTTACCATGATTAAGAACTGGCTCATTAATTGATAAGCAACAATTTTGATTACAAATGAAGACATGAGTTTCCTTTTAGCACATTTTTAAACATATAAAGAAATATGTCCAAATATTATCAGAAGGTGAGAGAGCAAATTTGCCAGACAAGAGGGTACTAGGAATGATGTGATTATAGTGCATGAAAATTGAATATAACACACACAAAACTTCTTAAGAAATTTAAATAAATCTTTTGCAGAAAACAAACTATCCCTTTAGCAGAAGTAGTGGTTTCACAGAAGACTTGCATTGAAAACTAACAATTGCAACCAGCTAGACAGTTCTTAACAATTTGTAATTTGAAAGGGACAGACTTGTCAACATATGATTGATATTGGAAAGGTAACTTGAACTTTCGTTGATTTATTTTCTGTAATGCTACTCAGTATTTTTAAGAGTGGTGTAAATATCTTTTAACACAAGGGAAACCCATTAATCCTTCTGGAAAGAACTAAACTGTGTGTCAATTTCTGAATCAAGAAGTAATACAAGATTAACAATCTGACCTTAGTCTGGGATGTTGGGGCAAGAAATAAAGATAGGGTATGTTGTCAGATTCTCACAAGGTTTCACTCAGCATTTATCTGAATAATTGAAAGCAAGTTCAGAGTAATGTTACCAATAAAGGCGATGATGGAGTGGATGGAGGTCTGGGCAGAGTCTAAATTTTAGTTCTAGCTCTGCCTCTAATTTATTTTGTGACCTTGAGTTAATAATGTAACAATCCTAGATGTCAAATATTCATTTTTAAATATGTAATGTGTGCATGTTGTTTAGGTGAATTCTACATTCTCATCTGGCTTTCTAATCAGCAGATTCCTTTTGTTGGTTTTTTTTTTTTTTTTTTTTTTTTTTTTACCCAATGATCAGTTGATATACATATTTGGCACATAATGCAAAGAATTTTGTGTGTGTGTGTGTGCATGTGCGTGTGTGTGTGCCCTAGAGGCTTGAACCTGGTTTAAAATTTTTTTCAACGTTTATTTACTTATTTTGAGAGAGAGATTGTGTGTGAGCAGGGGAGGGGCAGAGAGAGAGAGAGAGAGAGAGAGAGAGAGAGAGAATCCCAAGCAGGCTCCACACTGTCAGCACAGAGCCCGAATGGGACTTGAACTCATGAACCGTGAGATCATGACCTGACTCGAAACCAAGAGTCAGATGCATAACCAGATGAGCCACCCAGGCACCCCTGAACCTGGTTTTAAACTCCCAGTGAAAACAACATAGCCATAAGTGTGCTTCTTGTGCAGGACTACACTGTGTATTTATTAATTTACTTTACAAATAGCTCTTGAGAACATTGTTTGTGCAAGTCACTGTATAATGCTGTAGCCAGATGAAGGAAAAGGGGAAAATAACAAGTGATTTTGTTATAACCACAGAGGGTTATTTGCATTTTTTGTCATTATTTTCTTTATTCTCACTTACAGAATGCAAATGAAGCACCTGTACATGAAATCTACCACAGGGAGCCATTTCACTATAGTCATTAGGTCTTGGCTTAGGCTCCACAGAGAGCTAGAGCTTTCAATTGTGCTAAAATGGACAATGTCCTTGAGGCCCAAAGAGACACTGGTGAGATTTAACTTACTCAGTGTGTCATACAGATTGGACCCCAGACATTCTCCAAAATGGTGAGTTCAATGTGACAGCTTCCAGGTCTTCCTTGCTTAGACATATGTGTTAGTTAGGGGAATTACACCATTGTCCAGATAAATCAGTTATGACCTGTCATGAAATTAGAGACCAGAGTTCGAGTTTATGGGAGTTCAGTGTTCTACATCTGACCACAATGGACATTTATCGAACATCTACCATATGCCAAGGTCTGTCCTAAGTGCTTAATCAATAGTATGTCATTTCATGTTCATATGGGAATATGAAATTTGCATGATCAGTTTATAGACAAGGAAACTAAACTGGAGGAAAGTCAAGGGTAATAAGTGGCAGACCGGGATTCGGACCCAGGAAGTCTCAGTTTTGAGAACATGTTCTAAACTGTCACTTCAGGTCATTGGTCTCAGAGCTGAGTCTTCTGTGTAAGCATCAGGGAGCAACAATGATGAGACTTGGTTGAGAATGAATGCAATCATTGTAGTGGTGTCTTTCAGGTTTGTCAGTCTCTGCATTGCTTTGTCTCGTTAGACAAAAGAATTGGAGAGCCATCAGTTTGTAAAAATTCTTCCTGCTTCCCTGAGATCCATAGACTTCATGCTCTTTAGTCAATACCACTAACTTTAAAAACAAACAAAAATCTCAACAGTTTTGAAGCACTGTTTCATCATTTTGAAATGAATCACATGAAAAGATGTTTCATCAGTTTTTCTACAAAAGAATCCTATCCCGTCTTCCTTTATTGTTCATGTCATTTAGTACTAATGTGTCCACAGTCAATACATGATGCTGCTCGTGGAAACTTCTGTTTGTCTCCTGTTGACCGTTACAACAGAAAGAAGCACAGAGAGTTTAAAAAATGGCATAAGCTATCACTATTAATAATTGCCTTTTCCAATACTACCTGGTTATATGTGCAAAAAAGAATAAATCACATTGGTTAGCTTCTGACAGCATATGTATTCGACAGCTATAAATTGGTTACATTACATATAATTCTCAAAGGTGAAGGAGAGAGTAATAACAAATTCCCAATTAATGGAAAGGTGCAGACTCATGGGAAACCATGTCATTTGACCAATGATCTCTTCATTGGGGGTGAAATAATCTCTTTGGCTTTCATGTACTGTGGAAGTTACATTTTTTCCTTACCTGAACCAAGGCTGAATATCACCAGGGATGATCGTTTAATTTCACATTTTATTAAAACACTTAATGCAAAGCCATGTTATAACTGAAGGCAAAACACAGAGCCTGGTGTAAGAAGCTCTTCTTCAGGACATAGTAATGAGAGAATTACCACATTAATCTATGTATAAAGGCCCTTTAGAGATTTTCATGCCTCCCGTGGTTTCATTTTCCATGGAAATGTGGAGTAAGAAGGCTTCAGACACAATTATTCATCGTTAAACATTTCACTTTCGCAGGTACTGCTCTGTCAAGATGCTGCTTCCATGGTGACACACGATGTGACACTTTGTTTTAGCTGAGTTCTCCATAGCATTCACTGGTACTGCCACACCTTGATCCAGTGCACGCAAAGCTGTTGCTCAGCCAGTGACTACATCCTGGGTAAGTGGAGCATCCTCTGCTGTATAAAGGGACATCTTCCAAGTAGCAACTCCATTATCTGTCTGATAATTGCATCTGATTGACAGATTCTGGCAAATCAGAAGAACTCCGGGTAGTGTTCTTATAAGGCTATTCACAAATGGCAGCCATCCAGCCTGGAATATCACCAGCTTGCTCAGCTTTCTTTGAAGTTTCAAAAGAGGGGGTGGAGATCAGAAGTGAGACTAAAATTATTTTCATAAGTGTGTCTGCCCCCAGGAGTCTTGCCCTGTTTTCACTGGTTCCAGAAATCACCCAACCAGATAATGAAGTGAGTTGTAGTAAGATGGGTCTTACTCCATGAGGAGATGAAGCTACATTCATCTGGAGCACGTTCTGTACTTTTCCTCATCCTGCCAGATGCCTTTAGTTGACCAAGGTTTCAGCACAGGATTAATGTTATCAAGTCAGCAGTCAAGGGTAGTTAAATGGAAGGAGTATGAGAAGTTCAATGGTAGGTGGTTAAAAAAAAAACCCTATACAGACATACTTAGCAGCATTCTAAAGTTTTAGGGATATGGTACTAGGAAAGCTTTAAACACCTTTATAATAGGCTAGAATACTGTCTCCTTAGTAACAAAAGACAGTAGACTTTATATCAGCTAAAGCCAAATGTAACCTGCAGTCCAGGCCAGTTACCAAATGGTATTTTTTTGCTATTAAAATGATCACCAGGGAGTTCAAGGACTAGGGAGTCATTTGAAATGGCCTTGGAAAATATGTTAAAAGGATCGCCTCAAACCATTTTCCCTGGTGCTTGTTCTTTGTCCCTGTGTTCTAACATACAGTACGTGATAAAATATATCCTGTATATTTATAGCGTGTCCAGAAAATGCCAAAGTGCTTAAGGCTCTGACATTGTTTTCATTAGCGGTAGATACTTCAGGGAATGTAAATGCCAAGTTTTCAAATTTGCTGTGAGTGGAAAATCCAAATGATGCCAGCTTTTAAAAATATGTTGTATTGTGTGAAGCTCTGGACCAGCTGCTTGTGAATTAGAATGGAGAAAGGCTCTGCGTAAGATGCAAACAAAAGCACAGGAATGCTGGTGGTCGTGCCAGCCAACACCCAGGAACTTGCTGATTTAGCTGACCTCATCTTTCTTCAACCTCACCAATGTCATTAGCAAGTCTGAAAAAGGAAAACAGATCTAAAGATTAGTAGCCTTTAATGTCACAATATTGCTCTTTCCTTCCATTCTAGTTTATCCTGATGAACTCTTCTCATCTATTTGCAAGCATCCCAGGAGAGGTGTTCCTTTCTGTGTTTTGTTGTTGTTGTTTGTTTGTTTGTTTGAGCCCTTGTGTACAAGGGGCCACAGCTTCTATGCTGCTAAAAAGTACCAGGCACAGCCTACCCTAGTGTCTGTCTTTTGCTTTTCACTGGGAAGCCATCACATCAGTTCACAACGAGACCAGGCCAGGGTCTCTGTGTTTGCACTCTCTTGTTCCTCTATCATAGACTCTAGAAGAATCCAAGCCAATGCTTTTCGAATCATCCCCTGACTGCCTGTGAGAGAAGTTTTCTGAGGTTTTCCTGCTGCATGAAAGCCCTAGAATCATCACCCATTCCAGATAGGAGGCCAGATGACTGAGAACTGCTCTTAAGCCTACTTTTGTAGGCGGTGATGGCAGAGCATCCCCTTGTAATTTTTCTTTAAGCAGAGAAGATGTAGTTATCCTTTCCCTTACTTTCAATCATGGCAGGAGATGAGGATGAGCATAATAATGATGCCTCCTTAGTCTTAAAATAGTGCTTCTGTTGTCTTCAGTAGACCTGTATTTATCACATGTTTTGTGCCAGGTACAGTGTCAGATATTGCGAGTAGAGAGAGGAGTAAGACACGCTTCTTGTTGTATAAGGAGTCACAGTTTTCACGAAGGAGCTGGATTCATTAATATGTATGGCAGTACAGGGTTATGAGAGCTTTGATGACAGCCATGCAGGCAGTGTTATTAGAAGGACATAGATGAGGTCTCCTACCTAAAACTGGGAGGGTCAAAAAAAGTTTCTGGAGGGGAAGACATCTGAGCTAAAAATCCCATAATGAATAAAGTTTATCAAAGAAGGGATTTGGATCAGGGAGTGGTTTCTGGAGTGGAGACCAGAAGGAGAAATGAATTAGTAAAGAAGGAGGAGAAGAGTTCTAGTGGAGGAAGGAGAAGCAAGAGATTAAGTGACAAAGTTTGGAGACGTCAAGTAGCTGTGCATGGGTGGCAAGTAAGGACAGCGAAGGATGAGAAGCCAGCAGAGAGCTGACCCTGAGGGGCTCTGGATGCCTCCCTCAGTGTGAAAGAAGTTGCATGCCAACCTGAAGGTTATTAGGAGTCAGTGAAGAATTTCATATGGAGGAGTAACATGATCTTGCTCACTTTAAAAGATCATGCTGCCCCTGAAGTGGACTGTGACCCAAGTATAGTGGAATTTGGATGTGAGCTGGGGACAAATAGTGGGGAAAACCTTACATGATATTTAAAGGTAAATATACTTTGGACTCCCCTTTTATATATTATTTAGTTTAGTATCTTCAAATTTGTGCATACATATTTTTAAGAAAAATATATTCACACCATCAATATTTTTAAAATATCTTTATTTTCCTTAGAAGGTGAATGAATTTAAGCCAAAGATGGGAAAGAAGATTTTGCTTAAGATCCTCAGTCTTTTTTTTTTGGATTTTTTTTAAGTAATCTGTGCACTTGACATAGTGTTCAAACCCACAACCCTAAGATCAAGAGTCATGTGCTCTACCGACTGAGCCATCCAGGTGCCCAAGATCCTCAGTCTCTCTAATAAAATGATCGCTGCTGCAGCCCAGGAGAAATGAGCTATTTAAACTTGATATGGAGGAGTTAATTCACTATCCTATGCCTTTCAGATCCAAGAGTCACTTTGAGATGCTTATCCACTAAGTTCAGTCAAATTAGTGGAAGATCAGGTTGTACTGGCTTCTTGATCAACAGGTGCCGAGTTTAGGGTCTATACCTAATTCAAATGGAAACATTTGTCTTTATCCCTTAAATCTTAGCTAACATTCATGATAGCTGTATTAAAAGAATCATGAAAGCAAGTTGTGCCTACATAATCAGCAAATGTACCATTTAAAAGTTCATACAGTGACTATGGCTTTCTTATGTGGCAAACTTGATTGATTTGATGAGTGTTCTGAACTGGCCATCAGAACAATACCAAGTTGCTATTTTATATCAACTACACATGGCCTAAGTTTATAGTTTTGATTTCTAGCACTATATCATCAAATGCAAAATTCACCAGTCAACTTAAATATGGTGGCCATGGTAGATGTTTGTTATTTTCTTGGTTAGTCAGTACACAATTTTCTCTTCCTAATATCATCTCCATTTTCTTTGGGGAATTTACCATTAACTTCTTGTGTGTCATCTTCATAGACTAGTAATTGGGGTGCCCTTTCCTCTTGCTAAGGAAGCCAACAGGGCTTTGGAAGCTCTTTGTGATAGATTTCTCTCACTGATCTGTTGGGAGAAAGGAGGTACATTTGTGATCTAATCTGAGCTAATCAATTCTCCTTTCCAGAATTTTGGATCCCAGTAGGAGGCCCACACTGATGGAAGTGACAGCTGGAAAAGAATCATTCCAGCATTGGTGCTAAGAGCTATTCCCGCTTCCAACACCTTCTCTAGCTCACTCATTCTCATCTGTGCCAAGCCAGTTATTCAACATCTCCTCTTAGTCTCTGAGCCCCCTTATATCATTTTGGTCCAGTCACTTTTCCTTAGGTAAGCTAGATGTGTTGTCTGTTGCTTGTCATCAAAAAATTCTAACTGATAGATTGGTAAGGAATAGTTTGCTTTTCACAGAAGCTGAAATACATTGCTCATGACTCACACAACTCTAGCAATATGCTTCTGAAATATGGAGAAATCAGGGGGGTATTAGTTCCATTTTAAACAGACGCAGCTTAAGTACTAAGAAATTTGGTATTTGGCTTATGTCATGAAGTTCATCAGAAGCAGAATTAAAAATAAAATAGAGACCTATTGGCTCCTTACTCTGCCAATAATTAGTGGTGTGACCTTGAGTAAGTTACTTAACCTCTTTTGGCTTCAGTTTCTTCAACTGTAAAATTAGAGGATTGGGTCAGATGATCTCTAAGGCCTCTCCCACCTCTGAGATCATTTGGTTTTTCATCTGAGGCTCTTTTCTAGAGACTTCTGCTCTGCGGTTAGAGACCCTAATCTGTGGCCAGAATTTATTAGTAGCTGAGATATAGTGTTCCTAATAAAATATATTTTAATCATCTGTGAAAGCAAACTATGAGGATAGATTTCTTATTTGCATTTCCATAGGCTATCTCTCCCTAATAGCAAAACTTTCCTTCCTTTCCCAAATAGAAATTTGAAACATCCTAAATGTTTATTGTCAATAGAAAATCAGTGAACTTATCAAAATCCAAACTGAGACCTTTTGGCTTTGCCTAGTGGTGCATTTATATATTTAAAGCAATTAAACACATCTGGAAATAAAAATACATTGGAGTTAACATTTCACTAATGCTTTTACATATGTTATCTTTTCCCATTTCTGAGAGATGTCATCCTTATGCTTACCATTTTAATAGCCAGAATTATAGTCTTGCAAATATCAAGTTGGTGAATACTTTGTTTCATTATCTTGTCTAACCTAAGACTTTAGAAAGCATACATTCCAAAAAGAAAATCCTGCAGTGTCAATTTGTACATGATATGACTACCAGTGTCTGTTTATTCTTGCCCCCCAGTAAGAACAGTGAAGCACATGAGAACCGTAGGTGAAGTACAATTGCAAAATGGGAATATTTAATTTGAAGAATTGTTACGAGATATTTGATAATCTGTGTCACTCATAAAGTGATGAAAGCACAAGTGAAAGTTTTCAAATGGCTTTTGATATCAAATTCCTCTGATATTTTGAAGCACTCAGCTGAGGAATGAGTGGCTTCTAATTATAAGAGAAATAACATCGTGAATTGATTTTCTCATTCTTGATGGTAATACCCAGAAAACTTTAAGCAAATCCTATATAAGCAAAACAGTACTAAATTATTTATATCTTTTCTATAACTCAGTCTAAGGTCACCTTATATAATTAATAATTTTCATGGTATTATTTGAGTTTGTCATTTCAGAAAAAGCACAGGTTAATACATATATACATGTGTACATATACAAATGTATGTACCATACATGCATACATACACACATATGAGAAGAGTTAATCCTGTTGATAATTAACCATTTGAAGCAGGTGTAACTGGCTACCAATGTCCCCCATAAGACAACTATTAAAATTTCAGAGAGGGGCGCCTGGGTGGCTCAGTCGGTTGAGCCACCGACTTCGGCTCAGGTCCTGATCTCACAGTCTGTGAGTTCGAGCCCCGCGTCAGGCTCTGTGCTGACAGCTCAGAGCCTGGAGCCTGTTTCGGATTCTGTGTCTCCCTCTCTCTGACCCTCCCCCATTCATGGTCTGTCTCTGTCTCAAAAATAAATAAATGTTAAAAAAAAAAAATTAAAAAAAAAATTTCAGAGAGTGATTTAAAGAAAGCAAACAATGTCCTGCTTACCACTTTTCACACCCAGTACTACAAAGTAAAGAAAATAAAGTTTACATATGTTCTATATCAACTATAGTTGGTCTCAAGTAACAGACAGTCCAAATCCTGAATTCATTTACTGGGGTAAGAACAATTAGTTTACAGAACTGAAAATTCTAGATGTGACCAAAGCTATGGATGAAGGTCTATCCAAGGCTCGTAGCTCATGGGATGTAACCAGGACTAGCTTTTTCTTTGTTTATAGGTGATGCTTTTCTGTTTGACTCATGGTTTCAAAAGGCTTGCCAGAAGTTCTGAATCGACATGCTTATAGATTTAGATCCAGAGGTGAAGAACACAAAACTCTTCCAGAACACCCAGTAAAAATACCACTGTGACTTGGTGTTCTAATTGAGTAACATATCCAAGAATGTAGAGGTCAGATTGGCAATATTTGGATCAATTGCCTTCTTCCTAAGCTGGGGCGGAGCCAGTGAAAGTACACTGAATGGTGGGGAGAGGTGGACACCCAGCAGAAAGTAACAGAAGAGGGAATAGATGCTAGACAAGGAGTAACAAAAAAAAAAAATCCTCTTTTCTCTGAACCGTGATGTTATCCCTCTATGCATAAAAATATGGTGTTTCCAATGCTCAGTCCTCAACATACTGCTTTGGGCTCTTCTGTCTTATTTGAAGAACTCATTCGCTTTCAGTCCTCAGGTAGTTTCACCCCCCTTATCCACACTTTTGCCTCCTGTAGTTTCATTTACCTGTGGCCAACAAGTCTGGAAACAGAAGATCTTCCTTCTGACAGATCATCAGGTCAAGTAGTAGCCTAATGCCATGTCATAATACCTATGCCATTCACTTCACTTCATCTCATCATGCAGGCATTTTACATCTCATGTCATCACAAGCTGAAGAAGTATCAAGACAAGAGTTTTTAAAGCTTAGTTAAATATCCTGATGCCTTCACAATGTAATTCCAGTCAAGATATTTAACCAAACTTTAAAAATTTGTCGTCTGGACTTAAAGACTAATGTAGATTAAAAGTGAAGGGGTTGAATAGCATTCATCATGCAAATGGAA
Source organism: Panthera pardus (assembly GCF_024362965.1). Lineage (NCBI taxonomy): Eukaryota > Metazoa > Chordata > Mammalia > Carnivora > Felidae > Panthera > Panthera pardus. The sequence continues at coordinate 44,363,408 of NW_026526710.1, read as the reverse complement.
GTGAAAAGAAAGCTGGTGAAGTAATACTTATATTGGAAAATATAGACTTTAATACAAAGACTATAACAAGAGACAAGGACAATACATAATCATAAAGGAATAATCCAACAAAAAAACATAACAATTGCAAATATTTATGTACCCAACATGGAGGCAAGCACCCAAATACATAAAGCAACTATTAACAAACATAAAAGAAGTAGTCAATAGTAATACAATAATAGTAGGGGACTTTAACACCCCACTTACATCAATGGATAGGTCATCCAAACATAAAATCAACAAGGAAACAGTGGCTTTGAGTGACACATTGGACCAGATGTATCTAACAGATATATTCAGAACATTCCAACCTAGAAGAGCAGAATACACATTCTTTTCTAGTGCACATGGAACCTCTCCAGAATAGATCACATATTAGGCCACAAAACAAGTCTCAACAAATTCAAAAGGAATGAAGTCATATTAGACACCTTTTCCAACCACAATGCTATGAAACTAAAAATCAACCACAAGAAAAAATCTGGAAAGAACAAAGGTGCATGGAGGTTAAATAACATCCTACTAAACACTGAGTGGGTCAGCTAAAAAAAATTGAAAAGGAAATAAAAAAATACATGAGACAAATGAAAATGAAAGCACAGTGGTCCAAAATCTTGGATGCAGCAAAAGCTGTACTGAGAGAAGTTTATAGCAATACAGGCTTACCTCAGGAAGCAAGAAAAATCTCAAATAGACAACCTAACCTTACACTTATAGGAGCTAGAAACAGAAGAACAAACAACACCCAAAAACAGTAGAAGGAAGGACATAATAAAGATTAAAACAGAATTAAATTCATAGAAACTAAAATAACAATAGAACAGATAAATGAAAATAGGAAACCATAAACAAAATTGATAAAATGTTAGCCAGATTCATCAAAAAAAGAGAGGACTCAAATAAGAAAAATCAGAAAGGAAAGAGGAGAAATTACAACCAACATCACAGAAATACAAACAATTGTAAGAGAATATTATGAAAAACTATATGCCAACCTAGAAGAAATGGATAAATTCCTAGAAACATATAACTTCTGAAAAACTGCATCAGAAAGAAATAGAAAATCTTAACAGACCAATTACCAACAATATAATTGAATTAAAAATTAAAAACAAACTCCAACAAACAAAAACCCAGGACCAGATAGTCTCACAGGTCAATTCTACAAAGCTTTGAAGAAGAGTTAATACCTATTTTTCTTAAACTATTTCAAAAAACACAAGAGAAAAGAAACTTTCAAGTTCATTCTATGAGGCCAGCATTATCCTGATTCCAAAATAAGAGAAATAAAAAAAAGAACTACAGGCCAGTGTTTCTGATTGAAAATGATGCAAAACTTCTCAACAAAATATTAGCAAACCAAATCCAACAACACATTTAAAAAATCATTCACCACAATCAAGTGGGATTATTCCTGGTATGCAAGGGTGGTTCGATATTTGCAAATCAATCAACATGATACATCAAATCAACAAGAGGATGTGATAAGGATAAAAATCATATGATCATTTCCACAGATGCAGAAAAAGCATTTCACAATGTACAACATCCATTCATGATAAAAACCCTCAACAAAATAAGTTTAGAGGGAATGTAACTCAACATAATAAAGGCCATATATGAAAAACTCACAGTTAACATCATATTAAAAAGCTCTCAGTTTTTTACCCTAAGAGCAGGAGCAAGACAAGAATGTTCACTCTAACCACTTTTATTCAACATAGTACTGGAAGTTTTAGCCACAGTAATCAGGCAAGAAAAAGAAATAATAGGCATCCAAACTGGTAAGGAAGAAGTAAAACTTTTACTATTTGCAGATGGCATGCTGCTTTATATAGAAAACCCTATAGACTACACCAAAAAACTGTTAGAACGAATAAATGAATTCAGTAAAGTCACAGGGTACAAAATTAATATATAGAAATGTGTTGCATTTGTATACACTAATAATGAAATAGCAGAAATAGAGATGAAGAAAACAAACCCATTTATAATTGCACCAAAAAGAATAAAGTGCCTATGAAGAAACTTAACCAAGGAGGTGAAAGACCTACACTCTGAAAACTATAAAACATTAATGAAAGAAATTGAAGATGACATAAACAAATGGGCAAATATTTCATGCTCATGGAGTAGAACATATATTGTTAAAATGTCCATGCTACCCAAAGCAATCTACAGATTTCATACAATTCCTATCAAAATACCAATTGTATTTTTCAAGAACTGTAGCAAATAATCCTAAGATTTGTATGGCAGCACAAAAGACACCCAAAGAGCCAAAAAAAAAAAAAAAAAAAAAAAAGAAAAAGGGAAATTTTGTTCCTCTTGAAAAGGAGGAACAAAACTGGAAGTTTCAAAATCCCAGATTTTAAGATATATTACAAGCTATAGTGGAACAAAACAGAAAGCCCAGAAGTAAACCTGTGATTATATGACCAATGAATCTATAACAAAAGGAGCAAGAATAATGCAATGGGAAAAAGACAGTGTCTTCAACCAATGGTGTTGGAAAACTGGACAGCTACATGGTAAAGAATGAAACTGGACCACTTTCTTACACTATACACAAAAATAAATTCAAAATGGATTAAAGACCTAAATGTGAGACCTGAAACCATAAAAATCGTAGAAGAGAGCACAGGCAGTAATTTCTCTGTCATTGGCCAAAACAATATTCTTACATCTATGTATCCCAAGGCAAGGGCAACAAACAAAAAATAAACTATTGGGATTATATCAAAATAAAAAGGTCTTACACAGCAAAGGAAACCATTAACAAAACAAAATGACAGCCTACTGAATGGGAGAAGATATTTTCAAATCATGTATCTGATAAGAGGTTAATATCCAAAATATATAAAGAACTTATACAAGTCAACACACACAAAAAACAATCTAATTTAAAAATGAACAGAAGACATGAACAGACATTTCTCCAAAGAAGACATACAGATAGCCAACAAACACATGAAAATATGTTCAACATCACTCATCATCAGGGAAATGCAAATCAAAACCACAATGAAATGTCCCCTCACACCTGTCAGAATGCTAAAATCAAAACAAAAGAAACAACAAGTGTTGGTGAGGATGTAGGAAAAAAGGAACCCTCCTGAGTTGTTGGTGGAAATGCAAACTGATGCAGTGACTGTGAAGAACAGTATGAATGTTCCTCAAAACATTTAAAAATAGAATTACCATACAATCTAGTAATTCCACTACTGGATATTTACCCAAAGAATACAAAAACACTAGTTCCAAAAGATCTATGCACCCTATGTTTATTATAGCATTGTTTACAATAACCAAGATATGGAAGCAACCCAAGTATGCATTACTAGACAAATGGATAAAAAAAGAGTGGCATATATACACACACACACACAGACACACACACACACACACACACACACACACACACAGTGGAAAATTATTCAGCTATAAAAAAGAATAAAATCTTGCCATTTGTGACAACATGGATGAATCTAGATGGTATGATGCTGAGTGAAGTAAGTCCTTCAGAGAAAGACAAATACCATTATGATTTCACTCATGTGGAATTTAAGAAACAAAACAAAGGAACAAAGAAAAAAAGAAATGAACAAACAAAACCAGACTCAACAGAGAACAAAATGGTGGTTGACAGAGGGGAGGTAGGTGGGAGCATGGGTGAAATAGGTGATAGGGATTAAAAGTATACTCATCATCATGAGCACTGAGTAGTGTATAGAATTGTTGAATCACTAGATTGTATACCTGAAACAAATATTACACTGTATGTTAAATATACTAGAATTTTAAAAATAAATAAATGAAATAAAAGTAAAATAAATTTCAACCAGATGTGGGTTTCTAACAATTCCTGACAAATAATCTTTATTTTGATTTTTAAATCAGTGTGGCAATCTAGTCATTCCATTTAGATGAATAGAAATAAACATTCAACTAAGAACTGAAAAAAATTGTTGTCTGGATATTTTGTCACCTTGCAAACTCATATATGAAGTGTAGATGTGTGCCCATGCATACTTGATAGCATATCCTCAGAGTAGGCTTGGATAAAAGGCACATATCTTTTCATAATTATAGCTATGGCATCTGAGAAAGTACTTCAAGCCTTCCCTTAACATGCTATCGTAGAAGAGAGATTCTTTATTCTCCACCTGAATTTGAAGGTGATGACAGTTTTTATTAAGCCTAGTCATAAACTGCATCTGAAAAATAAAATTTCCTTTTGGATTAAAACAAACCTGAACAAAAGTCAGTTCTTCTTTGAAGTATTGTGTTCATAGCCTCAGCTCATACAAGTCTACTTGCTATAAGCAACATGTGGAAATCACCTGGGAGAAGTTGCCTGCTATCCACTTGACTAACCACGCTTCTCTCGGCATCCTTCACTCCACCATTAAATCATAAAGAGAAAGAAAATAATGATTCAATGCCTACTTCAGTGAAACATGGAGATTAAATGGCAGCCGAGACTATTCAGAAGTAAGTAAAATTCCCTCCCCGACTTACATCATAATCAACATGAGTTCCACATGGATTTGACATTTAAACATTAAAAAATGAAACTGAAAAACCATTTCTTCAAAGAAAATGTGGGTGCTTATTCACATGGTTCTGTGTGGGAAGATCATTATAAGTGCACACAGAAAGGAGAAACCATAATGACAAAGAATGATACGTGTTGCCTTAAGTAAACGCAGGTGTGCATACACACACACACACACACACACACACACACACACCATTTCTGGGCATTAAAAAGCCATTTAGAAAACGAAGAAAAACTGGGAAATATTGCAGATTAGCAACAGACAATATGCTAATATTTTCAACTATAAATAGTTCTTGTAAACCAATGCAAGTAAGACAAGTATCCTTCAAAATGGACAATTAATTTTTAAAAAATTTTTTATGTTTCTTTATTTTTGAGAGAGAGACAGCGTACAAGCAGAGGAAAGGCAGAGAGAGAGGGAGATACAGAATCCGAAGCAGGCTCCAGGCTCCGAGCTGTCAGCAGAGCCTGACATAGGGCTTGAACCCACGAACCGTGAGATCATGACCTGAGCCGAAGTCAGTTGCTCAACTGACTGAGCCACCAAGGTGCCCCCAAATTGGACAATTTGTAAAAAGAAAATGAAATGACCAACAGAAACTGAAGTATTACTAATATTCAATTTAAAGCAAAAAAAGACATACATTTTTACATAAAAACTGGCAAAAAAATGTCCAATGAAGATTCTCAATGTTAGTGTGAAAACTGTGTATTCTCATGCACCAGTGAGCAGCTCGTTGATATGCACCAAAAGCCTTAAATGTGTGCATAACTCCATGATACAGCCTTCCCATATCCATAAATTTATTATAAAGAAGTGTTCATGGATGTCTGCCAAAATAGAAATATAAATCAAAACACTATTGATGATTCTGAAAAATTAGAGTTGAATGAAACTGACCAAAAATAGGTTTTTTTGATATGGACTTTTATATTTTTATTTAAAATTATGTTGAATAGCAGTTACTTATTTTTATTTATTTCCAGTACTTCATGCATCTTATTGCTAGATAGTTGTTTAAAAAAAACCTGACAAATACATTGATCCTAATACGATTCTGTGAAGTGAGGCAGTTACTATAATTATCCTTATTTTGCAGATGAGAAATCTAAGTCCCTGAGCAATTATTGATAGGTCCAAGTTCATATAGCAGGTACATGGCAGAGCTGGTCCACCTGATCATGCAATATTCTTTGAACTGGTTATGTTCTTTTTTCTTTTTTAATGTTTATTTAGTTTTGAGAAAGAGAGATAGAGTGTAAGCAGGAGAGGGGTGGGCGGGGGGGGGGGGGGGGGGTGGGACACAGAAACCAAAACAGGCTCCAGGCTTTGAGCTGTCAGGTGAGAGCCTGATGTGGGGGTCGAACCCACCAACTGCAAGATCATGACCTGAGCTGAAGTTGGATAGTTACATGACTGAGTCACCCAGGCGCCTCAAACTGGTTACTTTTTATTCATGTTCTGGCTAGTAGCATGTTTTAATTCCCAGGATTACAGGGTCCAAGTTAGGCTGACAGAATATGATGTAACAAACTACATTTCTTCCAGATTGTGTCCGTCTGATCAAGAGCTGCATTTCACTACATATCGTTCTATGAGGGTACAAGGAGAACAAAATCAGCCTTTGAAGTATTTCACCACAAAAGCCATTTTGGAGGATAGACTGACCCTATTTTATTTTATTTCATTTTATTTTATTTTATTTTATTTTATTTTATTTTATTTTATTTTATTTTATTTTAATGTTTGTTTATTTTTGAGAGAGAGTGAAAGAGAGAGGTAGAGAAAGAAAGACAGAAACTCAAGCAGTCTTTGCACTGTCAGCGCAGAGCCTAATGCGGGGCTTGAACTCATGAACCGTGAGATCATGACCTGACCCAAAATCAAGCGTTGGACGCTCAAATCAACTGAGCCATCCAGCACCCCTGACCCCATTTTCTATCATCCTTGCATAGTGCTCATTCAGGATAAATCTCCTCCTCTGTGAATGATTTTCTGGTATATACAGATAAAGCAGTCCATTTCAGTACACTCTCAGTATATATATACATATATTCCTCCTCCCCTGTGCTTTGAGTGCTATCTCATCCTCTGAGCCAAAGAATTAGAGCAGCAGCAGACTGCTTTGCACATTCTTGGCCAATGAGTTTTAGTGCAAATTCTTTCAGCCAGTAACCATTCTAAAGTACTATTCCGAACTGACTGTTCTGTACCGTGAATGATTATGTATTTTACTCTGACCTCAATTGCTGCCATGTATTGTATCTTTGGCCAGGATTTTTGACATATGTAAGGCCGATAAAGGATGAGCAAATGTTAGTGCCAGCTCTGTCCCCAAAGAAACCAAAGATGAGTATCTCTGCACATATTAAAAGGAAAGGATATGTGTGGATGCCGGGTGGGGGTGTGTGGGGGGTGGAGCATAGCTCGAGGAAGAGAAAACAGGTGGCGAAGAACAGCCACAATGAAGGATTGATGGTGATTCGTTGACATTATGAAGGGCAGCATAAATATCACTGCAACCTGTGAGGCTTAGCCAAAATCAGCTGGGCGGGGAGGGAAGGGTTATGACTTCGGGGAAATGGAGAGGAAAGGGAAAGTAGTTGTTAACGTAAGATGACTAAAGTGCACACTGATTTGGTTTCTCTTCCATTTCCAATTTCCATTTTCTTGACTGAATCTACTCCCCAATCTCATTTCTCTTTTAAAAAAATTTTTTTAAGTTTATTTATTTATTTTTGAGGGGGGGGTGGAAGGGCAGAGAGAGAGGGAGAGAGAATCCCAAGCAGGCTCTGTGCTGTGAGTTCAGAGCCCTACGCAAGACTCAGGCTTGAACTCAGGAACCAAGAGATCATGACCTGAGCTGAAACCAAGAGTCAGATGCTTAACCAACTAAGGCACCCAGGTGCAGCGCCCCCCCCCCCCCCCCCACCTCCACCTATTTCATTTCTAATAGTATATTGGGTTTTGGGTATTGAGGTGGGGGGATCCAACTCAGATATTTTCATCACCTTGAATTCAGATACCTCTTAGTCTTTTAAAGGCCTAAGGATAAAGCCCTAGTTTTAGTACAGAACTTGCCTCCATTACAAATCAGGCTAATGTCTGAGAGAAACCTCTTTATCTCCAGTTACACTTCACAGGCTAACTAAGAAGGATGCTTTCAAGAGGGTGTGGCCTTTCTCCAGAGCAGTGTTCCCCAAACTTCTGTTCCTTGGAACCAGTCCCCCCAGTGTTATGAAAAGAAAACAGTTAAGTTTCCTCTGGCTCAAAAAATTCAGGAAAACCAGAGTTAAATAAAATTCCTCCGTGTTCCTCACTCCCAAATTGTTCAACAGCTTATATCTGTGAATATATCCAAAAGGGGGCTCCATTATGATGTGTTTCCCAAAGAGAATTGACCATAAGGATGCTGTTTTGTGAAACACACATTTCATCTCCTGGAGCTGGAATTCCGCAGGACACTCTTGGGTAATGTGCTGCAGGCATCATCCAGCCAGCTTCTCATCTGGGTTCTTTCTGTTGCCTCAACTTCCTTTTTTCATATTTCCCACTTAGCTCTTTCATGGCAAATGGTTAGTGAAAGAACTGGGTACCCACCAGGTGGTGGTTTATCTGTTTAAAAATTCCCCGTGTAATTCGAGCAAGTATCATGAGTTTTCTTAAAAGTTTGTTTTTCCATTAAAAAATAACACATACTGATCAGAAAAAGATTTTAATGTAAGAAAAGTAGGGACAGTTATGAACATGCATGTTCTCCCACCTACAGGAAACTTGTTTGCATTTTAGTTTGATTTTTATTCTATTTTTTTTTTAAATTCCCATTTGTCATTACAAAAGTCATAGTAAAAATCTTGCTGTGTAATAATTTTGTATCTTTATCGCAACTTTACATCATATCATTATCAGGTTTCAGTTAAATTACAAACTTATACAAACACAATAGTTAGAATAAAATCCAAGCTATTTACGTAAACCCCTGGGCCCCTCTGTCTTGTCTCTGACTTGTAGCTGCAGTGCAAAATCCAACCCTTCTTCTCTTTTTTAATGACCCTTTGGGGACATTTGTGTCCTTGCTAGTTCCCACCGTGGAGCTTTAATACTTGATTTTCTGTGCCCCAGAATTACAGCATGTCTGATATTCTTGTGAAGTGAAATTCTGGTACTTTTGTTAGTATCACATTGTTGTACCAATAAAAATAATCTGAAATTGGAATACTTGGTGTTTTGAAATCAAGATAAAAATTCAATTATTGGGGCCCCAGTAATTGGCTGGGTGGCTCAGTGGGTTAAGCATCCAACTCTTGATTTCCACCTGGATCATGATCCCAGGGTCATGGGATGGAGTCCTACATCTCGCTTAGGCTGGGCGTGGAGGCTGCTTAAGATTCTCTCTCTCTCTCTCTCTCTCTCTCTCTCTCTCTCTCTCTCTCTCTCTTCCTCTCTCTCTCTCTCTCCTCCTCCTCCCAAAAAGAAAAAGAAAATCAATTATTTAGTGTATATGAAAAGAAAAAAAAGCCCAGTGAACACATTCTGGAGTCTGTGCCTACAGACAACAGAAGATTATGGTTTTGCAGATTGTCTATAATTACAGCTCAAAGATATTTTGAATGGGTGGAATATAAATATGAGAGTATTGATATTGATTCAGGCAGTTTGATAAAACTCAAGAAATGACCAACTACATGCCTTTCTTGGAAACTAAAATGACAGCTTCCTCTCAACAAAAACACTATAGTCCCTTTAAAAATACCAAATTAAACATGAAAAGTTTTCCCAAAAGATCTCTTCAAAGATATCTAACAAGAAATGGGAGTTTTAGGAGAGTCAGAAGAAAATATTTGACGTTAGCACAAAAACCGCTTCTCACTGTCGTCTTCAATAGTGGACAGTCAGAACAAACTTGGTTTGAAAATTTTGCATACAATGATGTTTGGTACAAAACAATGACAGCATTAGTGAGATTTGATTTTGCTAAACATACCACATGATGTGACCTTTGACATTTTCAGGGTTAATTAAAATTTCTTCGTTGTGGAGGTGATTAGCTTGTTTTCAAGCAATAATTTCCCACTAATAATTTTATTAGCAAATCATTTATATTAGAAATATGATGTTCATTTGACCTTTGAACCTATGAATCAGTGGGTTAGCTGATGTCATAGTACATTTATACATTTTTATTTTTGAAATTATTAAATATTATGTAAGTTTGTAAAATCTTAACTTATTTATTTTTATTTTTTTGCAAAATATCAGTAGGTCAGTATTATGTAAAATATATGAAATCCTGGTGTTCTCTTCTTCCAGCATTGCACGCACTATTCACTTCTTTGAGTCTCTCATCGAATATCACCATCTCAGAAAGGCCTGTCTCCTCTGTCCAGAGGACATCTTCCACACCAGAACATCTCCCACACAAGACCCTCTCAGTACCTCACATGGCTTCATTTTCCTCCCACTCAGATGTTGCTCTGAAATAAAATTAGCTATTTTTTTTAACCTGTATATGATGTATCTTCCCTCAAAGGAATACAAGCTCTCTGAGAGAAGGAACTTTTCTGTCTGTGACTCGATTGCATAGAAAAGTGTCTTGCACTTTCTAATCTAGGGTATTAGAAATATCTGTTGAAAAAAAAAGAAAAAGAAAATATTTGTTAAATGAATGTGGTAATAAATGATGAGCTGCTTATTCCAGTCTTTGCATGCACAATAATTAATAATAATGGTAATTATAATGATCACATAAATTGCTATGACTTGGGAATTATTAGTATTGATGCTGAGATGAGTATTTGTGTTATTTTATTTTATTTATTTTTTAATGTTTGTTTATTTTTGAGAGAGAGAGACAAAGTGTGAGCAGGGGAGGGGCAGAGAGAGAGGGAGACACACAATCTGAAGCAGGCTCCAGGCTCTGAGCTGTCAGCACAGAGCGCCCAACACAAGGCTCGAACTCATGAGCTACGAGATCATGACCTGCACCAAAGTTGGACACTTAACTGACTGAGCCACCTGAGGGCGTCTATTTGTGCTATTTTAAAATTTGTTATTGTTTATTAAATGTCGAATCACATCTTTTAAATTACTGGGTCAAAGGTAGTGAATATTCTAAAGTGACTAGGAATCCATTTCAAAATTGCCCTTCAAGAAAATTACACCAACTTACATTTCTACTAGTGACTTACTCTCAGTTTACTATTTGACTTTCAAACTTCTGTGCATAGGCTTCTGTTGTCACCAGTAGTGGCCTCTCCCTACTTGGTTTCTTTTAAATGATGGTATTAGATCTGTCTTTCCCCACTAAAAGCCACAACGCCCCTCCTTACAGAAGAAAAGATTTGAGACTCTGGTTTGAAGTGCTATTGTTCTGTCCTCAGGAGCTCTCCATAAAAGGTGTCAAGGTAAACGGTCTTAAAAATTAAACACAAAATTTACTGAAAATCATCAGAATCTTCAAATTTGCCCTGATAATTATTACCACAAACAAACAAAAACTAGACACCTTTTATACAGTAGACTTGGAGTTTGTATTTTCATCTAGTTTATATACTAGCAAATTGTTTTATGGTAATTTATGTAAAGTCTAACATTTTGAATGTTGCCAATATACAAAGAAAACAATCCTCTTTAGGTTTTGTTAACAAGTTGATTGTCGAAATCTGTATGTGCCTTGGACTACGAAGGCAAGGTTTTTTTCTTTCTTCTTCACTTTTTTTTAATACCTGCTTTTATTTTTTTGTGGCTAATTAATGTGGAGTACTGTGTATACATCTGAAAGGTAGCACCTTTAAGTCTGTAGGCTTTTTATCCCCGACATCTGATAATAATTACCGCATAAATAAATTCATAACACCAGGCAGTTAGAAGCAGTCTAATTGCAACAATTAATTTGTAGACTTACCTAATTAAATTTCCCTAGCCAGAATGTGTTGTCTGCATACATCAAAGTTTACAAAGGAGAAGTAACCGAGCAGAATAAAAAATGACAGTGTCCCTAATAGAGTCCCTTGAGAGGAACTTCTAAGGTTAAAATAAAAATCTATCAATGCTGAACAAGAAAAGATGCAGTTCTGCTGAAATGATGGATGGTTCTGCTAACCTTCATGCAAAATGATCCTGACACATATTATTATTGAAATAGAAATGAGCATATCTTTGTCTACCTTATTGCTTTTACAAAGTGGATGAAATGGTCTGGGAGTCTGAAAACTCTTTTTTATGTTGTACTTGGGAACATTAAGACAACCCTGATCTCTTTCTTCCTCTTGAGAGTCTATAGCTACTTGTTTATCTGTTTTCTTGCCTCCTTGTAAGAATTGAGTAATTGCGCGAATGCATTGTGAGAAGAGAAAACTGCATAGCACGCATCTTTGACTAGCACAAAAGTGCTTGCCCTGCTACTGAGGGACGTGGGAAAACTCCAGCTTTCCAGCCTTGTGTGTGACATATGGGAACAAACGACAATTCCAGTGCCATACTATTTTTAAAAAGAGAAAAAGCGAAACAATTAAGTGGCTAAAAGGAAATAGTACAGATCAGCTTAACTTGGAAATAATATTATCAAAGTTTTCCACTAATTCACTCTCCCCTGTCCTTCCCTGTGCCTTTTTTTTTTTTTTTTTGAAAAAGACTGTTTCTCTTTTTCTTTTTATCATCCACATGGACAGCTAATTCTCCTTCAAACCTTGGTATTTAACATGTAAGGAATGCTCATTTTCAACCTTGTATTTCAGCTATTTTTAAAATTTATTTATTTATTTATTTATTTAATTTTTTTTTTTTTTTTTTTTTTTTTTTTTGAGGAAGAGGGAGAAAGAGAGATTGAGCAAGCTGGACAGGGTCAGAGAGAGAGGGAGAAAGAAATCCCAAGCAGGCTCCATGCTGTCAGCGCAGAGCCTGATGCAGGGCTGGAACTCAGGAACTGTGAGATCATGACCTGAGTCGAAACCAAGAGTCAGATGCTTAACCAACTGAGGCACCCAGGCGCCCTGTGTTTCAGCTATTTTATGTACATCTTATTGCCGTTACTGAACTGTACGTGCCTGTCTGGCGCTGCGTCCCCACCACCTCCTACCACCCTCTCTCCCTACTCCCAGTCCATGTCTGGCCATGAGCAACATCTACTGTATGAATGTCCTGCCCTTTGTAAGCTGCTGAGCCAATCTGGATGTGGGCAGGCTGAGTATGAGGGGCCCCAGTTCTTATCTGTCCCCTGCCAGGGGTGAGGGGTATGGATTTAGTCAGTGTGATTAACTGCCAATGGGTGATGCAATCAGTAGAAAGTCTTCCTGAGGTCCCAGCCTTAGAACACGGTTGTTGTCCCTAAGCAACAAGCCCTGACTTGTGAGGAGTGGGGATAGGTTTTCTTACTAAATTCAAGTACAAATTAATTTAAAGGGGATCTACAAAAAGAGGGGGGTCATTATTAATTAAAATTATGATTATAAAATTGCAGTGGGGGATAAAGCCTTAATTTTAGACACTGTAAACTGTCTCTTATTCCATCTTATGGAATTATGTCTGGAATCATAGGTAGGAACAAAAAGCAGACTTGATAGGATACATATGAGTTTTCTTATTGAAATTTATGTGAAGTTGTAATATCAAATAAAAGAATAGCTAACGCCACAAGAAAATTTAGAAACTGTGTCAGAGTGCAAGGTATGTAACGAGTGTACATTAATTTGTTGTGGGACAAACTTTTTCATTCCATGTAGAACAATATAAAGTTGTAACTCTGAGGTAGAGGCATTTACAGGGACATTTGTTTATTTCAAGTCTTTTATTGATATCATCACTAGCTCTTTATTTTCTCTTCCATTTTTAAACCCTTAGGCGCCTTTCAATGCCAAATGAAACACTTCCTACAAAATTGTAACAGCCTTCTCTCCATTCTCTCAAAGAAGGTGTAATTCCAACAGTTTTGTCTAGAAATATTTCCTTTGCTTAGACTAGGTTCTATTTATGTCTCATACCGAACATTGAGTGACGATATGGTGAGCAAAGATGAGTAGATACAGAGTGAGAAAATCAGAAAATTCCTTGGTTAGTTTTTAGTCAGAATATTAGTTTGACTTTATTGTTTTATTGTACATGTAGATTCCCAGAGAATTAGTTGTACTCAAATTCAAGTGCAAAGGTAATGTCATATCTCATATCATGTAAAATATAATTGATCTTCAATCTTATATAATAATGGATTATTACCACTCTTTGTAAAATTAGAAAATTAGAGGCTTTCAATCCCTGTACCTATGACATATTATTTGATTTATATATCTGATTCAAATAAATTTGACTTTGAAATGTGTGTGCCACAAGAAGGGTCTACATATAGAATTCAGGTCAAAATAAAGTAAAAGTAAATCCTATATTCCGATGTGAATTAAATTAGAAACTCTCAGAACTATAGGAGGAAAGGAATATAATGAAGTTTGGGTAATGGAATTAACCAGAAGAGAACTCTTCCCCACCTTGACCTCTCTTGGAACGCTGTCTCCTTTTGGCTTCTATGACATCACACCCTTGCTATGTGCTTATTCTTGGTAAACTTCATTGGCTCATTCCATTTTACTTGGATCTCTTCAAGGTTTTTCCCAGCCTCCCTTTCCTCTTGTTCTATTCCGGTGGCTCTCCAAGTGAGGCCTCTGAATCAGCAGCATCAAAATCACCTGACACTCACTTAGAAACGTACATTTCAGGTCTCACCTTAGACTCTCAAGCCCTATTTACTAAATCAGAAGCTTAGTAGCAATCTAAGTTTTAGGAAATCTTACAGGTGATTCTGAATACACATCCAACTTTGAGACCTTCTACTGTTCTCTTCTGAGGCTTTCTGATCCACAATTAGGGGCTTCAGGTGATCTACATACTGTGGGAGACTGTATTTTCTAAAGATGGCCATGGATATATCCCCTGTCTTATTAGCCCTTCTAGAATCTTGCTACTCTCCAATTAACAGGTAAAATCAAAATACCCTTGTCTGAAACCTGGGCAGAATTTTGACTTGCTTATAAACCAGTAGTATGCAATGGGATGGATTCTGAGTAACTTCCAAGGGTAAGACATACAAAGTGATGTCGTCTGTCTTGCTTACTAGAACACCCAGGACAGGGAATCTCCAGTCACTAAGTAAAAAGTCTAACTTTCCTGAGGTTGCCAGGCTGCAAGGGAGACAGTCCAGAGAAAGACTGGCTGTTCCAGGGGCAGTCCTAGGCGTCAAGCTCTTCCTGCTTGGGCACCAGACACTGAACACAGGAGCCAGCAGATAATTCTAGTCTGCTGCATTTGTCTAGGAACTCACCTACCTTCAAGTCTTCCCAGCTGTGGCTTAACATCATGGAACAGAGGCAAATCATCTCTGCTGTGCCTTTTCTGTGTTCTGATTCTGATTCCACGAGCATAATCAAATGATTCTTCCTTTCCCTTAATTTTGGGGAAACTTACATAGTGATAGTAACTGGAACACATAATGTATTCAAATTTATATCTCCACTTAAAATTCTTTTTGAGGTCCAGACAGAAATGGAATTGCTGACCTGACAACCCCACTTGGAACTTCACAGGCATCTCAAACACAAATGAAAAAAAAAAAGACCAAAATTGATGAGTTAGAAAACAAAAATAAAACTATTATTACATCATAAATCTAAAGTCTTGTTTGTTACAAAATAGATAAATCTCTAGCAAGTTGAACTTTTATCAAAGAAGAAAGCGAAACTTCATAAAATAAGGAAGGTTAGTCATCAAAAGATGAATTATTTTTTATTTTTATTTATTATTTTTTAAAATTCTAATGTTTATTTATTTTTGAGAGAGAGAGAGAAACAAAGCGAGAGGGGGAAAGGGGCAGAGAGAGAGGGAGACACAGAACCCGAAGCAGGCTCCAGGCTCCGAGGTGCCACCACAAAGTCTGATGCGGGGCTCAAACTCATGAACTACAAGATCATGACCTGAGCTGAAGTCGGATGCTTAACCGACTAAGCCACTCAGGTGCCCCAAGAGGAATTATTTTTTAAATGAGACTTATTTCCATCACTCTATGTAAATAAATTTGAGAATCTAGGTGAAAGGTTTAACTTCCTGAAAAAATACAATTTATCAAAATTTACTTCAATAGAAGATCTAAAAATTCTAACTATAAATCTAAAGATAGAAATTCATTCCTGATAGATTTTCATATAAGATCCAGAGAAAGTTGTAAAACAGTTCTTCCACAAAAAAAATGAACCTGAGTACTGAATGGCTTCATGGCATAACACCCCCAAACCTTGCAACGTTGGGTATTCTCAGCCATTATTTCACCATTCCAGAGCACTGCAAAAGTAAGAAGAATTTCCAAGTATTTTTATGAAACAAGTTTACACTGATACCAAAACTAACGGAGAATATACAAAAATACTGTAGCACAATCTCACCTATGAATAGTGATGAAAAAGTAATAAATTAACAAGAGAATCCAATGTCCTTTTACAAATAACATCTATCATAACCATCTGGAGTTAATCATATTAATAACTCTTAGAGGAAAAGCCATGTGATTATGTCCATAGAAAATAAAATATTGTATGTTAAAACTCAATTCTTATTCATGATAAAAAACACTGAAAATAGCAATTAATATTTCCATATATATACATATATGTACATATACATATATATTTGTGTATATATATATATACATACATATACATATATATTTATATATATATATAAATCACATCTGCTTTGCAGAGGACTTTTCTGTGGGGGTTCTCCCCTGCTGTCAGAATAAAAATCAGTATCTTTATCATGGACAGAATGTTTGTGGCTCTCCAAAATTCATATGTTGATATCATAATCCTCAGTGTGATGGTACTGGGAGGTGGAGAGTTTGAGAGATTATTAGGACCTGATAGTGGAGTCCTCATGATGCGATCACTGCCCTTATAAAAAGAAACATGAGAGGTGCCTGAGTGGCTCAGTCGATTGAGCAATTCTTCATTTTGGTTCAGGTCATGATCCAAGGGTTGTGGGTTTGAGCCCCACGTCCGGCTCCACACTGAGTATGGAGCCTGCTTGGGATCCTCTCTCTCTCTCTCTCTCTCTCTCTCTCAAAAGAAAAAGAGACATGAGCGCTTCTTCTCTCTCTGCTGTCTGCTACGTGAGGACACAGCAAGACGTTGGGAAAGAGGGTCTACAAAGTGGGGAGAATGTCCTCACCAGAACTGAATCTGCCAGCATCTTGATCTTGAACTTTCCACTCTCCAGAACCATGAGAAATACATGTTTGTTGTTTAAGCCACCCAGTCATAGCAATTTGTTATAGCAGCCCCAGCTGCTATAAGACACATGGCCTTCGTATCTGTAAGTACTCTGGTGTTGACTATATCTCTAGCTTCATCTCTCATGGCTCACCTTCTCACTTCCTGAAGTCCAGCCATGAGAGATGTATCAGTTTCTTGAATTCATCATGTTCTCTTGAACCTCAATGTCTTTGCTGCTGTCTTAAAGTGCTCTCACCTCCCTTCTTGTGATTAATTTGTATATGTTCTTCTAATTTTATCTCCAGTATCACTTTTCCAGGAATTCCTTCCCTGACTCTCATGACTAGATCAGACTCCCCTCCCCTGCCCCTACACACTCTCCTCATGCCATCTAATTTCCTTCACAGCGCATATGGCAGTAAATAATTTATTTGTTCACTGTTAGCTGAGTTGCATGACAGCAAGAAGCATGTTTGGTTATTTCTCACCACAACTTCAACACTAGTGCAGTGCCCAACATAGAGTAAATGTTCTGAAATATTTTTGGAATAAATGAATTGATGGATTCCTAGGAATACTGAGATAGTCACAAAGTAGTCCAAACACCCTAGACTTAGAGAAATGAGATTTGAGTTTCTTCTGTGTCCTATGGATCTTAATTCTCATATTCTTATTTCTTTGTCTCCATTTAAGATGATACATCACAAGATGGTCTTAAACAGTAAAGGACTGATGTATGTTTAAGCTATTAGCCAACTTTAGGACAAAATAAAAAAAAATGATGCCATTGTTCTTAACAATTTCAAAGCGTTCTTAATATCATACTACTATTTTGTAGTTTTATGGAATCAAGTGGAATTTATAGATATTGACAACACGATGCAATGCAAACTTTACAGGTATGGAGGCATTTCAGAGTGAAGCAGTAGGAAGACCATGGGACACACCTAATTACAATGAGCACACACTAATTCTATGCATTTCTTGTGGAAAAAAATCATTAATTGTAAAGGTGAGTGATAGGGGTTATATCAGATTCATAAGGGGAACTTGATTGACTCTGGCAGAATATTAGCATAATACTTTAACATAAATAATCACTGAAACACTCTCAAATATTCTGACTGAAAGACACCAAAATACGCTAGACTGATTTGGAGGTCCAGCATATTCCTTTCCTGAAAAATCTCACAAGTATTTCCCTCTTCTGTCGTCTACAAAGCTGCAGCAAATGGTTCTTGGGGGACAGTAGGCCACTCTAAATTCCTGCCATTAAAAGGGACAGGGCTGCAGAGTCAGCCCCTGAGTCCTGGCTACCATTTTCTTGCACAGATTGAGAGGTGGATGGTAATTTCTTACATCTGCCCTGCAGGTCACAAGAGGAGAAAAAGGGACAAAAAGTGGATAAGCCAGGCCAGTCCTTTAAGTCTTATCTCTGCTTAGAATTTGGTTAAAATATCCACTAGGATTGGCTGGGATTACCTTTTTACTTTGTTCCACTATTGAATAAACAAACACACAGTGCAAATAAGTAACATGCATGCAAATTTCCTCAAGGCCTCCCTTGTATCTCAGGGAGAGATGCTCATACTTCATTGGTCTCAGGAGCTTGCATGGGATGAGGACTCCACCTGACCAAAAGAGCCTAGACCCATTTAAAAGAATTTTAAGGTGAAGGAGGAGGTGGTCCAGTGGATCTACATCACCTTACCCTACCTGGACTTAACATCTGTGTTCTGGACGCATCGTCTCCTGCCCTACCA
The DNA here is from genome assembly GCF_024362965.1 of Panthera pardus. Classification (NCBI taxonomy): domain Eukaryota; kingdom Metazoa; phylum Chordata; class Mammalia; order Carnivora; family Felidae; genus Panthera; species Panthera pardus. The sequence goes on along the minus strand of NW_026526710.1, from coordinate 44,344,790 downwards.
TAGGTATGAACTTCTGTAATGGACTTTTTCTTGCATCATCAGCCCTGTTTGAAGTTTCATTGCAGCAGGTCTGGCCATGCCCATAACCCAGGGAAATAGAATATTCCGTGGATAACAAGTGAGGTAGACATACAAATGGGGATAGATTCTTGGGGTATTAATCTATGACCTATTACATGTGATAAAAGAACCATTGAGAAAGTCCCTCTCCATCAGACATCAGGAAATGACAAAATAATAATATAAAGGAGAAGAAAAGGTACAATTTCAAGGCACGTGTACTCTAATCGGAAGAAAGGGACAAGGTAATATAGTTGATAGAAAGTCAGCTACTCTGTCCCTCCGTGGCTCCTCTGGAGAGCACCAGCTAATTGTGCCATTGAAGCGACCACTTGGTTAGAATTGCATCTGAATGTTAATGTTTTCTTCATTCAAAAAGCCTCAGGCATTCATCAACCAGTGGCATCTTGCTTTTCCTTTTCACAGGCTCCCTTCTGACTACAAGTGTGTACAACATTTATTAATTCATCTCCTCTATTCAGGTACATCTGAAGCCGGTATATCCTTTCCTCTTTTGCTTTTAAATGAAAAGAAACTAAAATTGAAAAGAAATCTTTCATCTCCCTACTTCTCTCTCGGATGTGAGACCAAAACTTGAATAGCTTCTCTGCTCCTCCTCACTTCTTGCAGAGTTGTTGAGTAGGTTTTCCTACAAAGCAAGGCGATGCATTTTGCTTTTAGGGAATAAAGAAAGATTTTTTAAAATACCATTCATCATCAAGTAGATTTCCATTAGCACAGTGGTCAGTTTCATTACATGGTATGAATACCTCTATTATGTGCTGGAAGCGCTCATTCTCCTTTCAAAAATATATTGAAAATAATTTGATGTCAATTTCCATGGTGATAGAAGAGAAGAACATCACTTGGAACCATAACAAGCCCATATATCTGAATTACTGTGAGACACTGAGATTGTCCCTTTGTGTCAAGAGTTCTCTGGTTTGTTGTTATTATTGTTTCATTATCTGAGAAGAAAAAAGCCTTTAAAAAATGTAAGGCAATTATTAAATCTCATCCTTTTTAATATCTTGTTGGCCAACCAATTTTTGCATGTGTGTGAGATAATACTTCAAAAGAAGCATTCTAATTCTGCTTTGTGAAGATTTTACTAATGAACCTCTGAGTGAAAAAGAGTTTTATATAAGGCATCAATACCTCAGATTCTCTTTGGATTGCCAAATGCCACCATATAATCATTTTTCATTGTGTATGAAGCAGAGAAGCTATTGGATAAGTACCATATGGATGTGCCTTCCTGGTCTTCTCTTTTTTTCCACTGTTTTTTTTTTAATTTATTTTTATTTTTTTTATTTACTTGATATCTCATGTGAACTCTATGCGAGACTGAACTTTATAGTGCAGTGTTTAGTGAGGGGTGTAATTAACCTGGTTGCCCTCTCTGGGTCCTAGAAGCAGGCCAACAATTGTTAGATAGGGGCCTCTCAGTCCAAATATGTTCTACATCACATTTTGAAGAACTTTAGAGATTTAGGACTTCAAAAAAGAGGCATAGAATTAGTTGAATATGAATGAGCTTACACTGTGGGTTTATTGATATTTGACCTTACTTAATATAACACGCTCAAATAATATACTGTGCTGGCCTAATTAAATCCCAATTACTCAACACAAAAGAACTAATGGAGACTCCAAAGGCTGTGGACAGATGTTTCTAAGGCCTTGGTCTCCATCCTGTTCTTGTTCAAGTTCTCTGCTTTATTATCCTGTTCCTACATCCTGCCTGCCTATATCCCACATCAGTTGCTATTAAAATGAACTCTTGTTTATATCTGGAGTTTTAATGCTATTTGCAGAAATTCATTAATTTCCCTTCCTGCAATGATCTCTTTTTTACTATGTGTCTGGAGAGTTTCAACTTAGTGCTATACTGCCTCTAAACATTGCTAGCCTTAGTTGCTGAGAAAGTTCCAGAGATGGCTTTTTCTCTGCTGGCAACAGCCCTTTAACATCTTATAGAAGGTATTTTCTTGTCTTTAAATTTTCTCCAGGTTGGGCATGATTTAAAAATAATTGTAAAATCAAAGAAGGATTATGTTCTCATGGTCACCCCTGGCTCTGGGATTAACTTCCACTTATTTTACCCAGGTAATGGATCATTTTTGCTGTCTTAAGCATGCTACCCTTGTTCCATGTTATGATATGTGGAGTGTGGATAGAGTTGGATCTTTCTCAGTTTTATGCCGAGAGAGAGAGATAGAGACAGAGAGAGAGGAGTAGGAGGGGAAGAAGAAGAAGAAGGCGAAGGAGAAGGAGAAGGAGAAGGAGAAGAAGAGAAGGAGAAGGAGAAGGAGAAGAGGAGAGGAAAGGGAAGGGGAAGAAGGGGAAGGGGGAGAAGGGGAAGGGGAAGAAGGAGAAGGGGAAGAAATAGAAGAAGAAGAGGAGGGGGAAGGAGGGGAAGAAGGGGGCAGAGGGACCAAAGGAGGGAGAGGGAAAGGGAAAGAGTATAGCAAAATTTACTAAAGACATAGAAAATGCAAGAAGTTTACATTGAAGAAATTAAAAAACTAGAAATTATATATTAAATATCCTTCCTAAAAGGTCTTTTTTAAATTTTATTTTTAATTTTTTAAAATTTACATCCAAATTAGTTAGCATATAGTGCAACAATGATTTCAGGAGTAGATTCCTTAGTGCCCCTTACCCATTTAGCCCATCCCCCCTCCCACAATCCCTCCAGTAACTCTCGTTTGTTCTCCATATTTATGAGTCTCTTCTGTTTTGTTCCCCTCCCTGTTTTTATATGATTTTTGTTTCCCTTCCCTTATGTTCATCTGTTTTGTCTCTTAAGGTCCCGTATGAGTGAAGTCATATGATTTTTGTCTTTCTCTGGCTGACTAATTTCACTTAGCATAACACCCTCCAGTTCCATCCACGTCGTTGCAAATGGCAAGATTTCCTTCTTTTTGATTGCCAAGTAATACTCCATTGTGTGTGTGTGTGTGTGTGTGTGTGTGTGTGTGTGTGTGTGTATATATATATATATATATACCACCCCTTCTTTATCCATTCATCCATCGATGGACATTTGGGCTCTTTCCATACTTTGGTTATTGTTGATAGTGCTGCTATAAACATGGGGGTGCATGTGTCCCCTTGAAACAGCACACCCGTATCCCTTGGATAAATGCCTAGTAGTGCAATTGTTGGGTCGTAGGGTAGTTCTCTTTTTAGTTTTTTGAGAAACCGCCATACTGTTTTCCAGAGTGACTGCACCAGCTTCCATTCCCACCAACAATGCAAAAGAGATCCTCTTTCTCCGCATCCTCTCCAACATCTGTTGTTGCCTGAGTTGTTAATGTCAGCCATTCTGACAGGTGTAAGGTGGTATCTCATTGTGGCTTTGATTTGTATTTCCCTGATGAGTAATGTTGAGCATTTTTTCATGTGTCGGTTGTCCATCTGGATGTTTTCTTTGGAGAAGTGTCTTTTCATGTCTTTTGCCCATTTCTTCACTGGATTATTTGTTTTTTGGGTGTTGAGTTTGATAAGTTCTTTATAGATTTTGGATACTAAATCTGATATGTCATTTGCAAATATGTTCTCCCATTCTGTCGGTTGCCTTTTAGTTTTGCTGATTGTTTCCTTCGCTGTGCAGAAGCTTTTTATTTTGATGAGGTCCCAGTAGTTCATTTTTGCTTTTGTTTCCCTTGCCTCCAGAGATGTGTTGAGTAAGAGGTTGCTGCAGCCAGTATCAAAGAGGTTTTTGCCTGCTTTCTCCTCAAGGATTTCGATGGCTTCCTGTCTTACATTGAGGTCTTTCATCCATTTGGAGTTTATTTTTGTGTATGGTGTAAGAAAGTGGTTCAGTTCATTCTTCTGCATGTCACTGTCCAGTTTTCCCAGCACCACTTGCTGAAGAGACTGTCTTTATTCCATTGGATATTCTTTCCTGCTTTGTCAAAGGTTAGTTGGCCATACATTTGTGGGTCCATTTCTGGGTTCTCTATTGTGTTCCATTGATCTGAGCATCTGTTCTTGTGCTAGTGCCATACTGTCTTGATGATTACAGCTTTGTAGTATAGCTGGAACTCTGGGATTGTGATGCCTCCTGCTTTGGTTTCCTTTTTCAAGATTGCCTTGGCTATTCGGGGTCTTTTCTGGTTCCATACAAATGTTAGGATTGTTTGTTCTAGCTCTGTGAAGAATGCTGGTGTTATTTTGGTAGGGATTGCACTGAATATGTAGATTGCTTTGGGTCATATTGACATTTTAACAATATTTGTTCTTCCTATCCAGGAGCATGGAGTATTTTTCCATTTTTTGGTGTCTTCTTCAATTTCTCTCATATGCTTTCTATAGTTTACAGTGTATAGATTTTTTCACCTCTTTGGTTAGATTTATTCCTAGGTATTTTATGGTGTTTAGTGCAACTATAAATGGGATCGATTCCTTGATTTCTCTTCTGTCGCTTTGTTGTTGGTGTATAGGAATGCAACCGATTTCTGTGCATTGATTTTATATCCTGCAACTTTGCTGAATTCATGAATCAATTCTAGCAGTTTTTTGGTGGAATCGTTTGGGTTTTCCGTATAGAGTATCATGTCATCTGCAAAGAGTGAAAGTTTGACCTCCTCCTGGCTGATTTGGATGCCTTTTATTTCTTTGTGTTGTCTGATTGCTGAGGCTAAGACTTCCAATACTATGTTGAATAACAGTGGCAAGAGTGGACATCCCTGACTCATTCCTTACCTTAGAGGAAAAGCTCTCAGTTTTTCCCCATTGAAGATGATATTACCATTGGGTCGTTCATATATGGCTTTTATGATCTTGAGGCATGCTCCTTCTATCCCTTTCTTGAGGGTTTTTATCAAGAAAGGATGCTGTATTTTGTCAAATGCTTTCTCTGCATCTATCGAGAGGATCATATGTTTCTTGTCCTTTCTTTTATTGATGTGATGAATCACATTAATTGTTTAGTGGATATTGAACCAGCCCTGCATCCCAGGTATGAATCCCACTTGGTCATGGTCAATAATTTTTTTCATGTGTTGTTGGATCCAGTTGGCTAATATCTTGTTGAGGATTTTTGCATCCATGTTCATCAGGGAAATTGGTCTATAGTTCTTTTTAGTGGGGTCTCTGTCTGGTTTTGGAATCAAGGTAATGCTGGCTTCATAGAAAGAGTTTAGAAGTTTTCCTTCCATGTCTACTTTTTGGAACACCTTCAAGAGAATAGGTGTTAACTCTTCCTTAAATGTTTGGTAGAATTCCCCTGGAAAGCCCTCTGACCCTGGACTCTTGTTTTTTGGCATATTTTTGATTACTAATTCGATTTCCTTCCTGGTTATGGGTCTGTTCAAATTTTCTATTTCTTCCTGTTTCAGTTTTGGTAGTGTATATGTTTCTAGGGATTTTTCCACTTCTTCCAGATTGCCCATTTTATTGGCATATAATTGCTCATAATATTCTCTTGTTATTGTTTTTATTTCTGCTGTGTTGGTTGTGATCTCTCCTCTTTCATTCTTGATTTTATTTATTTGGGTCCTTTCCTTTTTCTTTTTGATCAAATTGGCTAGTGGCTTATCAATTTTGTTAATTGTTTCACAGAATCAGCTTCTGTTTTCATCGATCTGTTCTACTGGGTTTTTTGTTTGTTTGTTTGTTTGTTTTGGTTTTGATAGCATTAATTTCTGCTCTAATCTTTATTATTTCCTGTCTTCTTCTGGGTTTTGGTTTTTGGGTTTTATTTGCTGTTCTTTTTCCAGCTCTTTAAGGCATAAGGTTAGGTTGTGTATCTGAGATCTTTCTGCCTTCTTTAGGAAGGCCTGGATTGCTATATACTTTCCTCTTATGACCGCCTTTCTTGTATCCCAGAGGTTTTGAGGTTTTGGGTTGTGGTGTTATCATTTTCATTGGCTTCCATGAACTTTTTAATTTCATCTTTAACTTCTTGGTTATCCCATTCATTCTTTATTAGGATGTTCTTTAGTCTCCCAAGTATTTGTTACCTTTACAAATTTTTTCTTGTGGTTGATTTTGAGTTTCATAGTGTTGTGTTCCGAAAATACGCACAGTATGATCTCGATCATCTTGTACTTGTTGAGGGCTGATTTATTTCCAAGTATGTGGTCTATTCTGGAGAACATTCCATGTGCACTGGGGAAGAATGTATATTTCACTGCTTTAGGATGAAATGTTCTGAATATATCTGTTAAGTCCATCTGATCCAGTGTGTCATTCAAAGCCATTGTTTCCTTGTTGATTTTTTGATTAGATGGTCTGTCCATTGCTGTGAGTGGGGTGTTGATGTCCCCTACTATTATGGTATTACTATCAATGAGTTTCTTTATGTTTGTGATTAATTGATTTATATATTTGGGTGCTCTCACATTTGGCACATAAATGTTTACAATCGTTAGGTCTTCTTGGTGGATAGACCCCTTGATTATGATATAATGCCCTTCTGCATCTCTTGATACAGGCTTTATTTTAAAGTCTAGATTGTCTGATATAAGTATGGTTACTCCGGCTTTCTTTTGTTGACCATTAGCATGACAGATGGTTCTCCATCCCCTTATTTTCAATCAGAAGGTGTCTTTAGGTCTAAAGTGGGTCTCTTGTAAACAGTATATCGATAAACAGCATATAGTTTTCTTATCCATTCTGTTACCCTATGTCTTTTGATTGGAGCATTGAGTCCATTGATGTTTAGAATGAGTACTGAAAGCTATGAATTTATTGCCATCATGCTTGTAGAGTTGGAGTTTCTGTTGCTGTTCTCTGGTCCTTTCCAATCTTTGTTGCTTTTGATATGTGTGTGTGTGTGTGTGTGTGTGTGTGTGTGTGTATATATATATATATATACATATATATATATATATATATATATCCCCTCAGAGAGTCCCCCATAAAATTTCTTGCAGGGCTGGTTTACTGGTCATGAACTCCTTTAATTTTTGTTTGTCTTGGAAACTTTTTATCTCTCCTTCTCTTTTGAATGACAGTCTTGCTGGATAAAGAATCTTGGCTGCATATTTTTCTGATTCAGCACATTGAATACATCCTGCCACTCCTTTCTGGCCTGCAGTTTCTGTGGATAGGTCTGCTGGAAACCTGAGCTGTCTTCCCTTGTAGGTTAAGGACTTTTTTCCCTTGCTGCTTTCATGATTTTCTCCTTTCCTAAGTATTTTGTGAATTTGACTATGATATGCCTTGTTGATGGTCGGTTTTTGTTTAATCTAATGGGGGGGGTCCCCTGTGTTTCCTGGATTTTGATGTCTGTGTCTTTCCCCAGGTTAGGACAATTTTCTGCTATGGTTTGCTCACATAACCTTTCTACCCCTGTATCTCCCTCTTCTGGGACCCCTATGATTCTGATGTTGCTCCTTTTTAATGAGTTAATGAGTTAATGTTGTTCCTTTTTAATGATTTCTCTAATTCTTAAATCGTGCTCTTTTGCCTTCATCTCCCTTTTTTTTCCTGCTTCATTATTCTCCATAAGTTTGTCCTCTATATCACTGATTCTCTGTTCTGCCTCATTCATCCCTACCACCACAGCATCCATTTGAGATTGCTGCTCAGTTACAACATTTTTTATTTCAGCCGGACTAGCTTTTACTTCTTTTATCTCCACAGAAAGGGATTCTAATCTATATTTGACTCCAGCTAGTGTTCTTATTATCGTGATTCTAAATTCTGGTTCAGACATCTTGCTTGTATCTGTGTTGGTTAAGTCCCTGGCTGTCATTTCTTACTGCTCTTTCTTTTGGGGTGATTCCTTCGTTTCATTATTTTGAATGGAGAGAAGGAATTAATGAGGTAAAAAAAGTTAAAATTAAAAAAGATATTAAAATTAAAAAACTAAACACACACACACACACACACACACACACACACACACAAATCAGATAAATGAAGCTAGATCCAAGGTGTGTTTTGGTCTGGGTGTTGAAAGGGGCTTGATAGACTAGAGAAAAAAGGGGAAAGAAAAAAAAGAAATCATTTAAAAATGTGAAAAAATGAATACACTGAAGTAGACTAAAATGAAATGATGGGAGTAAACTAGAATTTGAAAAAATTTACACAAAAGTAAAAAATATAGTAGAAAAAATTAAACAAAAATATTTTTAATAAAAATTAAAAATTAAAATGAATTTATCCAAGAAAGAGAAAAGAAACGAAAAAGAGAAAAAAGAGGAAAAAAAAGGAAATCATTTGAAAATTTGAAAAAGTGAATACGCTGAAGTAGACTAAAATAAAATAATGGAAGTAAACTAGAATTTGAAAAAATTTACATAAAAGCAAAAAATACAGTAAAAAATTATAGAAGAATATTTTTAATATAAATTTAAAGTAAAAACGAAGTTTTTCTCTTTCTGCATTCAAGAAAAAGAAAAGAAACAAGAAAGAAAAAAGAAAAAGAAAAAAAGGAAATCATTTGAAATTTCGAAAAGTGAATACACTGAAGTAGACTAAAATAAAATGATGGAAGTAGAATATAAGTTGAAAAAAATTACACAGAAGTAAAAAATATAGTAAAAAATTAAAAAAATATATTTTTAATAGAAATTGAAAATAGAAATGAATTTTTCTTTCTTTATTCAAGAAAAGAAGTGAAAAAGAAAAAAAAGATAAAGAAAATTGAATAGATGGACCTGCTGACAGATTGAAATAGGACTGAGATTACTTTGTTTTCCCCTAGAAGTCAGACTATGAAGCGCTTTATAGTCCATAAATTAAGTAGGTGGTGAGACTTGTGTTCTTGAAGAGCGAGGTTGGCCCAGTTGGCTGGGGCTCAGTGTAACGGCTCCATTCTCCAGTAGATGGCACTGCTAGCCTACTGGGGTGGAGTGTTGTGGTGCTCAGAGGTGCATATGCACATGCGCGGGAGCGGTGAAAATGGCTTCACCCATCTACCCAGTCTCGAGTATTGGAACTCTCTTCTTGCCGATAAGCAATTGCACACCTGTCTTCTGTCTTCAGCTTTCGTCTACTCCCCACCTTTTCACTGTCCGTGACCAGGCCCCAGGCAATACTTCTCTCCTGAGTTTTGTCTCAGATGCGGCTGTTTTCCCTGGCCCCTTACTACTGCAAGACTGCAGCTTTGACGTGTTCTGCCCCTCTGCGGGAGGTTCTCAACAAGAAATGGCCAGGTGCCGGCTGCACCCAGGAACACTTGCTGCTGCTGCTGGTGCCCCAAGACAGCGCCCAGGTGCCAGCCTGCCCCAGAAAAAGTTTGGGAGACAGTGTAGCAGGAGCTCCCCAGGGATTATGGAAAATCACAACACACATCTGGCACTGGGCTTCACCCTTAACGACCTTGTTCCTGCAACAGCGAATGTAGCCGTTTTCTGGGGTCCGCTGGGACCAGGTGGCTTCAACAGTCTCTACCAAATGTCCTTCCAGCAGTGGAACTGCTTTTCCCCGTGTGGCCCGAGAACCTCCCGAATCCCACCAGAGCACCGCCAGGTATGGAGCTGCAGAGTTGCAGCCTTTGAGCTCCCCTTGTTTACAGTCTTAATGGAATTTAAACCCTCTCCTTTCTCCTTTCTCCCTTTTTAGTTTAGTCTTTACGGCTGTTTCCAATTTTCCACTTTCTCTCCAGCTGCTTTTGGGGTGAGGGGCTTTTCCTGTATTCTCCCCCACCCCATCTCCGTCCTCTCTCCGCCCCCAAAAGCACCTCCTTCCCCGCGGCTTCTCGCTCCCCAAGTTCAGCTCTCTGTGCTGCGTACCTGCTGAATTCTGTGGTTCAGGTTGTGCAGATTGTTGTGTTAATCCTCCAACCAGTTTTCTGGTGTGCACAATGGTTTAGTGTTGGTCTGGCTGTATTTTATGGACGTGAGATACACAAAAAACTTCTATGCTGTTCCCTAAAAGGTCTTTTACCCACCCTACCAGTTGAGATTGTTCCTTAATCACTCATTTGGTTATTTTCTATTTCTTCTTTCTTCCTCTTCCTTCTCCTCTCTCGTCTTCAGTTTCCCTAGATTTCTCCCCTCCAAATTCTTGTTAATCTATGAATTTGGCATAACAGTTTGTTCTTCTCTTTGCTTCTTCTTTCAAACTTGATCCCAAGATTTCCCAAAGCTACCATAGTGTTTAGATGAATGTAAGGATCATCTACTCCATTAATAATCACACAGAGGCCTGGCAAAGAACTTAAGATTTCATTTAATATGAATATAGCTCTGATTTTATATCTAATTTCCCCTCCATTATACTGGGCTATAGTCTCATTATCATTTATTTTATATGACTAAATATGCATCATCATATTCAATTTGTGGCATTTTATTTTGAAAAAAAACTAAACTGGAGCTAGAGGAAAAGAAATCCTTAAAAGTCAAATATGAGAGATAATTATAGTAACTGGGTTCTATTAATCTCAAGAAAAAAATACAGCTGAGCAAATGGGAAAAAATAGTGGGCAATCTTCTGTTAGAGATATTTCTACAGAAAGTACTTTAGTACTACCCCTTTTTAAGGTGTTTGAAATATTAATCACATTCACTAACCTAGTGTCACAGAAACTGGTGGTACCTGTTACAATTAATTCAAATGAGGCTTTTATCTTAAAACGGTGACTGGTTGCAAAAGGAAATAAAACCTCATGATGAGAGCACAGTTTACCTACATCTGTACCACTACCCCTTCCATAAAGGTTACCTAAAATTCCTCATTAATAACAGAAACTGTTATATGACCTTTGAAAGAATGAGTGCAAGAAGCTGCTTATGAAGGTTATGTTCAGCTTTTTAGGATAAGCAGCTGCTGCAATTCATCCAAAAAGTTTGCCCTGAATGTGTACGTGACTGAACCTTCCAGGGTGACACAGGTTGCATAATTTGGATTCTCTTGAGATGGATACTTGATGACATGATCATGGCTTCAATTTCATGATTATCCCTAGAGAAATGCTGATTGGTACTGAATTTATTTTAGGAAAGGGCAGGTAATCCACTGTGTGTGTCTCAGGCACCTGCCAAATCTTCTGTCAGAGGCCAAATTGCCTCAGCCAGCTGTCTTGGCCTTGCAGAGCATTTTGAGCCCTGCACTGGCCATCCCTCGCTGCTGATCGTTACCTCTGGCAGAGACAGTTCCGGAACAGACACAACCTCAGGGCAGGCTCGCTCCTAATCACACTTGAGGTTGTGGAAGAGCAAGTCTACTTCACCATTGGGTCACTATTAGAACCCAGGTAACTCTGGAGTCACTCTGGGTATAACAGTAAACACGGAATTTTTATTTGTTGGCAAGATTGTGCCACAATACGGAAAGCAGACTAAAATAGTTTTATAAAAATAGATTTCTTTGAACACACACCTCTTCTCCATTTACTCATGCCATCCATACCTCATTAACCACTGTACTCATTAATGAACTTAATTTGAATATGGTTCGAGAAGTTGAGTGTGAAATTTGATATTTGTTAAAAATAATTTTAAACCTCTCTAAAAGCAAAGACAAAAAGGTTTTTGAATAAGACTACTGTACTCTTTTGTTTATTTATTTGCTTTGAGAGAGAGAGAGAGAGCACACACAAGTACTGGAGCAGGGGAGGGGCAGAGAGAAAGAGAGAGAGAGAATCCTAAGCAGGCTCCACACTGTCAGCACAGAGCCTGATATGGGGCTTGAACTCATGAACCATGAGATCGTGACCTGAGCTGAAGTCCAGAGTTGGACATTTAACTGACTGACCACCTAGGTGTCCCAAGACTACAGTACTCTAACTAGAAATACTCATCTAAGGGACTTTGGGGAAGTGCCCTAGAGACATTCATTCATTCATTCATTCATTCATTCATTCATAAAATAGTTATTGAGTATCTACTTTGTATCAGACAAGTTTTACAGTAATGAATAAGACAGATAGGTGATAGTCTTTATGAAGCTAATTGTTTCCGAGGGGAGGCAGCCAACAAAACAAGTTAAAGACAGACACATAATATGCAAGTTTAACAAGTGCTGTGAAAAGAACAAATGAGTTGAGAGAGAGAAGAACAGACAGTTCTAGGGATGTTTTCTAGAGGGGACATTTACCCTGAGACTCAAAGGAAAAAAAAAGGAGGCGTGTGGTGGACTGGACCAAAAAAACTAGAGGAAGATTGGAACAAGATGAGTTAAAAAGAAAAACAGAGGTCAAGTCTTGCATGGATCTATAGACCAAGGCAAGAAGTTGGATTATATGATAAGTGCAATGGAAAGTCCAATGAAGGCTTTTTTCTCTTAATTATATGATCCAACTTTTGTTTCAAAAATGCCATTTTTCCCACCTCTGAGTAGAAAATTTTGGAGGGAATAGAAAGGGATAAGAAAAGAAGTGGTGAGGCCATTTGAGAGACTGTTGTAGGAATCTAGGAAAGAGAAGACGGTGAGATGATTTCAGATGGTGGCCATGGGAAATAAATAAAATGTTTGAGAAATATCTTGGAGGTAGAATGTGGAGAAACGGCTAACACATTGGGGGGTGGGGGGCAATAAAGATATAAATAAAGAATGAAGATGACTCTAGGTTTCTGCTGAAATAATGTGGCAGAAAATGGAAACAAAAATACCTGTGCCTTAGTTTGGAATCGGCAGTTTTACCTAGGATTCCAGCCAGTGTGTAGGCTACGACTGTGCTCCGACATCGAGGACAACACTAGTCCCTATAAGGGCAAGGGAATCTCATGGAGAGTGCCTTTCCTGTGAGCACTGCTGGAAGGCAGAGCTTTAAGGACCATTGGCTTTATTTTATTTTATTTTATTTTATTTTATTTTATTTTATTTTTTTGAGAGAGAGAGAGCATATGTGCACATGAGGGAGTGGGGGAGGAGCAAGGAAGAGGGAGAGAGAGAATCTTAAGCAGGCTCCACACCCAGCATGGAGCTGACTCGGGGGTTCAATGTGGGCTTGATCTCACGACCCTGGGATCATGACCTGCACTGAAATCAAGTCGGATGCTTAACCAACTGAGCCACCCAGGTGCTCCAATGTTGGCTTTATTTTAGATGATGACAACATTTCTTTCCTTGACCTGACTCTAGTCAGGCTCCTCTAAGCCCTCAAGGTCCCAACATTGGGCTCTGTGGCCCCTTTAGTTTTAGCAAAAAACTTGTCCAGTTTTAGCAAAAATCTTGCTGGGTCAGTTTAGAGAAATCTCCCACCCTTGATATCTTATCCTCTAGCCTGCCTTCAGCAAGATTCCTAATGCATCATTCTAGCAAGAGTCTCTCACTAGCTAGTTTCCTCTGAATAATTTCCCACCCACTAACCCAACTCTGCTTCTCTTGTCCTTGTTGTATGAGGCATTGAACTCCATCCCTCCCCACTACTGCAAACCACCCACCCCCTCTGCAGAGATCCCCTGAATAAAGTCTATCCTCTTTAGCAAGCATTATGAACAATGGTTTTTTCTTTAGCAGCAGAGAATAAATGAATGAATGAAAGAAAAAAGAAAGAAAGAAAAAAAGAAAGAAAGAAAGAAAGAAAGAAAGAAAGAAAGAAAGAAAGAAAGAAGTCTGGGAAGAATGAGAAAGGGTAGCAATAGCTAACATGCTGGAAAACTGGAAGTGTGTAGATGTATTAAATGGCAGGAGGAGGGAAGCAGAAAGAAGTGCTGACAAAATGCCTTTGTGAGGATCTCAGTCACTCAGTGACAGGGCGTGCAGGATGGGAGTCTCAGGGTCTCCTCTCACACATCTCCTGTTCAGAAGAAAGGAAACTCTCCTGTGTTAGGGCCTTTCCTTGTCCTTCTGCCCAGCCATGCCAATTGTTTTCCTGCTAAAAGGACAAGTCGTTTAAAATCCCCACCATGGGGCGCCTGGGTCACTCCATCATTTAAGCATCTAACTCTTGATTTCAGCTCAGGTCATGATCTCGGGGTTCGTGAGTTCGAGCCCTGCTTTGGGCTCTGTGCTGACAGTGAGGAGACTGCTTGGGATTCTCTTTCTCTCCCCCTCTCTCTGTCCCTCCCCCGCTTGCACACACACACTCTCTCTCTGAAAATAAATAAACATTTAAAAAATGCATTTAAAAATCTCCACCATGACAACAATTCTGTAGAAATGGAAACACGTGGTAACATTTGTTTACCAGAGTAAACACCTGATTTTGTGGCTTCGTCAAAGAACCTGAAATGGATGCATCCATATTGGAAGGAAAGGAACAGAGCTATACTAGAGAGATAGCCTACTGAGTTCACTGTTAGTGTCATTTCAATGCCACTTAAATTTGAATTATGCCTAAAGCTCTTGATTATTTTGAATGCATCTTTTCAGTGTCATGTAAAGCAGATCAATCTGAAACCTTAAAAAAACAAACTTCACACATCTATTAAGGCATATATGGAATATAAATCCAGACTACTCTAGATCTTGATTGAGTGTGATGTTTTCATTCCAGATGATCCCTCAAGGATTCCAGTATTCATCTGACCGCAGGCTTGGCTCAATTTTCAGTGTGCATCTCTTTGAAAAGGGTTAATGCATTGACAACTTAAAATCCAGGCAGATAATTTTAGCATTGTTTGCTCCCTGAATTAGATACTTTTGAGTATACTGGCCAATATTCATTCTTTAGGCAGTTTTACTGTGTATGCGTTTCTCATACTCCTAACAGTTCAGAAGAGATGTCTTTAAAACCATGTGGCTCAGGTAAAGTGGACGCTAGTTCCTCTGTAATATTCTCTTTCTCTTCCTCCTGGATGTTGGTGGCAATCTGTCCTGAGAGGTGAAGGAGACCAGAGTACAGGATACAATTTCAGTGTCTTTGGACCCTGGCATTAGATTATTCATCTAGAAGTCATAATAGGGGTTAAGAATCTCTCAACAGCCAAATGGTCATTGGTATTTGAATTGTAGGTATCTCATTGACAGTTTGATCAAGCAAGCCATTTCATCAGGCAGACCACTGAAGTTGCACGAAAGCCTTATTCACATAATGCAGTCTTAGCCATCAGTACATTCTCTAGGGTTTTGTGCACTTGAATAGAGATAATACCCAACTACAGCATTTATCATCAGGCCCAAAGTACTTATCAAGCATGAGTATTCCTTTATCAGTGAATCAGGTGAGCCTGTAAAATAAATTGTTTTTTTTTTTTTTTTAAAGGCATCCTCTGGGTCTTGAACAGAAAGAAAAGGCTTTCTCATAATTATCTGTAGCCAAATCAGTTTTTCCAGGTAAACCGGAAGACAGGACTTTTGTAGATGACACAAGATAGTTAGGTCTCTGGAACAAATTTGTAAAAATGAAAGTGTTGGTTCTAAGATCTATTTTTCAGTTTCAGAACTCAGAGCAAACTATAGTAATGATATTTAAAACTTTTCCAGACTCTGATACCCTAAGGTCTTCCTATTCTATCTGTATGTTTCTTTTAATGGGAAACAGCCCTAAAATACGAGCACAATACAAATGCTCTCTAAGCAGCCAAAAACCTCTCGCACAAGGAACATGAAACAGAAATTTGACAATTACAAACAAAATTAGAAGCAGGTGCAGATAGAATCCGGGAAAATGCAAATATACTTTTAATCTGCTTATTCCACATCTTGTCAGGTATTTTTCATAGTAAATTTTAGTTTTACCTTGAAAAATCTTTGCTTTCTCTCTTCTTAATTTATCTTGTATACTTTGGCTTCTATATTTATAGTACTTTTATACTTAAATTTCTCTTCTATACTTTGGCTCTATGGCTTTTACCATCATAACTTTTTAACAATCAACCAAATCTATATTGTGTGTAAAGGGAGGGCATTCGGGTGTGTGTGTAGTAGCTAAAAACATATTGTTGTCTTTTAAGCAGCTCTATTAATCTGGTCGCATATTATAGGAGTCTGCTGGCTATATGAAATTAAACAGTGGTGGCGATTTCTCATTCTCACGAAACACCAACATGGAATTGCTTCTCAAATCCTAAAAGCAAACATAGAATAACATCTTGTGCATGCTGTGTTTGAAAACTCTTCCCCACTAGCTGAGTTCCAATTTATTTTTTCTGCAAGCTGAATTTCTACCACTATTGTATGTATTAGTCTGCCTGAGCAGAAAGTCTAACATTCCTCTTCATCCCTATTGTTTACTTATTGGGATCTGCCAAGAAGAGATGTGGTTTGCATTCATGAATGGCAAAAAAATAAGTTAATGAGATGCTTGGGGAAATAATTATGTAAATATACTTGAAGAATCCCACACATGGGCTATAAAATAAGACAACATATCCACTACTGGATTTGGATCTATCAGCAGGACCCAATCACAGGACTCATTTCTAAGGAAAAATTTGTAAATATATAATTTTAAAATTTAAAGCTATGACCACCTTACACAGTTATAGGCTCTTTGGAGGTGTTTGAAATCATCTACCATAATCAGGGCTTTCCCGACTTTTCTAACTTAGAAAGTTAGCAGAGAACAGTAAGTATGAATCCTTGAGTGATTCAGAATAGAGTCTGTTGCTCCCTGACCCAAGCATGAAATGTCTTTGAAGTCCTATGATGTTCTATAAATATTCATGAGCATTATAAATATTCATGAGCATTTTGCATTCTATACATGTAATATACATGTTTATTTCAATACAAAAGTAATATGTCCCCCGTCTGCTTAAATAAAATGATGCTGGAAGGTGTACCAACTTTCTTCTGTGGCCCCCGATAGCTGTGAAGTTTCTGCCGATATCAGAGTGTCCCCCTGATTAAGAGGCATGCAGTGATCTGGGTGGCTTGTCATGTCACAACAGCACCTCGGAGTATATTCTAGGAAAGTGGTTCTTATTATCCCTAGTATACAAAGGCAGAAACTGAGGTTCAAAATTTTAAGTAACCTGATACAGGTAAGCTGGAATCTCCCGATGATTCCAAGCCCCGTTGCTCTGGTTGTGCCATTGGGCTGCCTGAATAAATAAACCTCAAGCCTCCCTGATTTCAATGGAGCCAAAAATAAAACCTCTTCTGTCAGCACCTCCCTGCTTCTCCAACCCCTCACCCTAGCCCAAGAATTTTGGAGACATGTTATGTGAGGCTGGTATTTCTTAGCTGGACTGTTGTTGCTACAAATAAGCTCTGAGAAATGTCACCAACAGTTGGTCATTTTCTGGGTGAGGAGAATGAATAAAAACACTCAGACATGGGCCTTTCCTTTTCCTTTAAAAAAAAAATTTTTTTTTAATCTTTATTTTTGAGAGAGAGAGACAGAGTGTGAGCAGGGGAGGAGCAGAAAGGGAGACACAGAATCCAAAGCAGGCTCCAGTCCCCAGAGCTGTCAGCACAGAGCCTGACGCAGGGCTCTAACTCACCAACCACAAGATCATGACCTGAGCCAAAGTCTGAGGCTCAACCAACAGAGCCACCCAGGCGCCCTGGGCCTTTCCTTTTCTTATTCATTCACTTTCTAAGTCACTCAGTCCCTCCCTCGTTCACCCTGCAGGCACACACACATTCACCAAAATTGTTAGGCTCCACGTTCTACGCACTGTGCTGTGAGATTTCATTGCCATCAACAGACAAAACACAGTTTAGTTGTTCTCTCTTGTTTCTTATGTCTCTTTCATAGACTGGTGTGTGAGATAGAGAACTAAATGCAGAAGATGATACAGTGCAAATAGCTCTTTCACTGAGGTATACCCAGGATTTTCTGAGAATATGGAGGTGATGTATCAAAGTAACAATGATCAGTCAGGAAAGGCTTCAGGAAAGGTGGTAAGTGAGCTGAAATTTGATGGCTGAGTAGGAGTTGGCTAAATTAGCACAGATGGAGGAAGGAATAATGGATCAGGGAGGGCAAAATGGTTTCCTCATGTTGCTACTTCTAATCCCAGGGTGGAGTTAACCAAGAGAATGAGTGAAGGTGGATTAGAGACCTGGTCCAGCCTCTGGTAAAAAGAGCCCCCAGATGAAATTGTGATGTCTACCTTGGGTGTGAGTGGAATGCCAAGCATTCACTACTTAGCCCTATTCTCAACAGATTGTTGGAAGTGAAAAAAAAAAAAAACCAGGAAAATTCAGGTCTAATTATTGTGGTTTGTGGTAAGCATGGAAAGAAGTAAACCTGATAAATTACACTGGAAATGTACTGCAGAAGGAATGGAGGAAGTTACACATTTGTTCATATCTTTTGCATATTCTTTCTTTTCTCATTTAATGGAAGGAAGATGTAATTTTATTTTTCCTATTAGATTCTAAAAATGTTATTGTCTTACTTGCACATCTATTTTTCTATTTGCTTCCTTGGTAAAAAATGCCACTTCTCTTATTTATACGAAGTATTTTGAGAATCCTGATAGGGGAAGACTATGCTCTATTTGTTAATGTATTCTGTATAAGGATGATTTGAATCTGTTTTATCTAAACCTATACCATCTATTCAACTTTGAGTTTGCATAAAATACATATTTCTATTGCCCTTAGAATATATGGCATTTTATCAAAAGTGACCTATGTGCTCCTGTGTGTTTCTCCTGGAATGATGCCTCCTGGGTTTCCTGTAACAAAGAACCTCAAGCTTCTGAGGAGAAGTTAATGTTCTTTCTTTTGAAGACTGTGAGTTTGTGAGATCACACACCAGGTAACTGAAAGCTGAAACATCATAAAGGTGTTTTCAAAACTCAGGCATTCTGTGAATGAGACATGAAATGAATTTCATACGCATCAGCTCCCCGGAGCCTTGTCACAATAGATAAGGCCAAATCGAAGGATGCGACATTACTTCTTTGGGCTACTGAGCCGCAGAGTTAATAACTGAATCATAATTTCACTCCGGGACATAGAAGCTGCAACATCCTGTCCTCTTTTGATCCCTTTATCCATAATAGCAAAAGTAGAGATACTTTTAAATCAGACCAGATGATGAATACACCTTTATGTGCTCTCCTATAACTTGGTTTAAACAGTTATTCAAAATCCCTTCCTTTGGGTGGGCTTCTCCAATTAATCCCACCATCTGATTACTTAGATGTTGCCTTTATGTGGTGTGTTGATTGTATTAATGATCCAAATTCTTCACCAGCCCCACCCACTCTGCAATGTGACCCAGCCTCCACATCCTCTGCAATGTGACCCAGCAATCCTTAGCATTTCACGGAGTATACTTTCCTTACCCCTGATCCTGAGTTGCACCACGTGACTTGACTTGGCCAGTGCATATTCACAGCTGTGATGCAAGTAGAGGTTTTTAAAAGTGCCTGCCATTTAAAAAGTGCCCTTTTAAAAGTGCCCCTGTGACTTTCCATGAGAACATGTCTAAGCTAGCCTGGCCCAGCTGACAGCCAGCCAACCACCAGACAAGATTATTCTGGCAGTAACCCACAGATGACTATGGATGCATGACCAGCCTTGCCGAGCCCAGCCCACATCTGCCGAATACTTCAGACTCATGAGTTACATCTATGTTTAGTATCTGATGATATGAAGATTTTGTCCTTGGCACACAGCTATATTGTGACAACACATATAGTGAGGATTTCTGTTGTTTCTTTATATTATACTTCATAATTTATAGCATATATATATATATATATATAGATACATACATATATGTGTGTGTGTTTGTGTGTGTGTGTTTTATGCTTTTGTCACATGTACCAAACCCATCCTATTATCCTCCATTGTTTTATCCTTACCTATTTCAAGAACTTTCTCTTTGAGAGATTAGAAGAGGCTACCACGTGGCCCTGTATCCCCACAACAAGATTATTTGGACTGTGGTTGTACACCTGTTTCAAGGACAGACAAGCCACTGGCTGGCTGGCAACTAATGGGATTCTGTATCTAATCTGAAGAAAACAAATTGAATTAAGGCAGCTGAGGTGCTTGCTAACGGGTGTGGTGACTGAGAGGTTAGGGAGGGCATCTGTGGTGGAGCACGTGCATAGTTAGTTCGTAGTGAGACGAAGCAGTTTGTGAAAAGGCAGCCAATATGCCAAAGGAAGCATAGATGGCATACCATGTAGTCACCAAAAAATGAAAAGGATAACCTTGCTCCTTGTTGTTCTCTGTTCCCTAGCCCTGGTTTCATGGGAACAGCCATGAGTCCTACCTGTGATTCCAAAAGACTCCCTTTCACTTTAGCAACCAGCCATATTTCACCCCCTCTACTTCTTTCTTTAATAAACTATTTTTTAGAACAGTTTTAAATACACAGAGAAATTACAAAGATAGTACAGAGGGTTCCTATATATCGTGTACCCAATTTTCCCCATTATTAACACCTTACATTAGTGTGGAACTTTTGTTACAGTGAATGAACTGTATGATATAGTATTATTAACTAAAAGTGCACACTTAGTTTTTGACCTGGTTTTAAAAACTGTTTCAGATCCCATCTAAAGCACCACATCACATTTGATTGTCCTGTCTCTTTGGGCTCCTCTTGACTGACAATTTCTCAGATTTTCCTTGCCTTGAATGACTCTAGCAATTTTGAGGGGTACTGGTCAGATATTTTGTAGAATGTGTCCTCATTGGGATTTGTCTGTTATTTTCATGATTACACTAAAGTCATCTGTTGTTGAGAGGAAGATCGCAGAGATAAGGTACCATTGTCATCATACCATCAAAGGTACATGCTATCAAATGACTTAGCATTGATGACATTGACCTTGGTCACCTGCACAAGGCAATGTTTGTCAGGTTTCCCTCACTGTAAAGTTACTCTTTCTCTGCTCTGTTCACACTGTGCCCTTTCAAAGGAGTCCACATTTTGAGTAGCCACATTTAAAGAGTAGGGAATTATGCTCCTTCTTCTTGAGGGTAGAGTATCTCTATATATTATTTGTACTCTTTGTGCATGGGAGACTTGTCTTATTTATTCGATCATTTATTTACATCCACACAATGGATATATAGAGAGAGTCATGGATATTTATTTTATACTTTAGGTTATAACCCAATACTGTGCCATATATTTTACTGCACATAATTTTTCATCTTTGGCCAGAGGGAGCTTTTCAGTTGACTCTAGTGTCCTTTTGACATTTGTGGGTTTTGTTTTGCTTTGAGCGCTTCCTTTCTTTCTGGAAGTACAAGAATCTTTCTCTTGCCACTTTTTAATGGAACCAATTTGTGAAGGTCCCCGTTACTTGTGTCCAACAAGGTTGAACACAGGTTCAAGAATATAAGTTTGCTTAGGTTCTGAGTTTCATGCCATTGCTTTGAACTTATCTTCTTTTTTTATTCACGTTCCACCCTATGCGTGGGTATTTGTTCACTGTGCGAGTACTTGCATGTGTGGTTATCAGGTGGGGAGGCTGGCAGGAGGGAGAGAATCATGGTGAAATACAGGAATAAAAACAAGAGGTAGGAAAGACTGGATTCTAGAACATCCAAGAGAAAAGTCAGTGAAGGACCAAGCTGTTCTTGCTCCATTTTATGTGTAAGCCAGAGGAGAATATAGATATATGTTGGCATAATTTTTAGCACTACTTTAACTTTATACTAATTGTAATTTTATAACTACCCATACTTACAATATTTTAACTTCTTTAGTAATAGCATGGACAAGCAAAATCATGTTAAAATATGTCAAAATACCAATAGGATGGTATCTCTTTGTCAGAATGAGTGGTACGAAAGCTATTTCAGAAGTATCTGTTCCATAGTGAGCCCAGAAGGAGAGAATTCACATATAATAATAATAGATATAATGTGCTTGTTCTTCCACTAAATGGTTTACTGAACTGTTCATTTTAATACTCAGAACAGAATAATGTCATCGAAATGGCAACATAGGTTGTTCCCAACTTAAGCCCCCCTCATCAGAAGAAGAATTAACAACTATTCATAAGCAAGAGGCTATTGTGAAAATTCAAGAACCTGGAGGTGAGACTGAAACACACCCAGAGAGACTGAGAAGGACCACATTGGAAGGGTCTGAAGAGTGGTTTCATGTTGACTGCATTGCCCCACCTCCAGGCCAGTATAGCCCCTCAGGGAGGAAGCACTCCTGGGCCTCTGGTTTCCTCCAGTGGGAAAAAAGAGCCCAAGGTGGACATGTAGCTCTTCCAGCATTACAAGGTGCTTCCTAGGCGGCACACTCAGGTCTCGCTTCATGAGGATCAATGGGAGAATCCACAGGGCTTGACTACAGGGGATCAGATAGAGATGAAGGGGGACAGGGCTTATAGAAATCAGAGCTCAAATCTTGGCAGATTGCACTTCTGCTTGGAGCTGCTGCTGAGCAGATATCCCAGCAGATATCCTGAGCCATTGGCTCCTCCCATAGGTAAAGCCAAGCCAATGGCTCTGTCTAGCCGAGGAGCTCAGTTGGCAGTTCTGCCTGGTTTGGGTCCCCAGCCAGCAAGCCATACCAGCCTAGGAGTCCATTCTATATCATCTGGGCAAGGAAGAAGGCTCAAAGTCCTACCCAACTGCTGAGCATAACCTCTAGCCCTGTCCCAATAGAAGTATGACAACAGATGCCCACATTTGTGGATGTGACCAAGGAGCACCATCCTACAGTCTCCCTGGGCAGATGAGCAAGATCACAGACCTGCTCAACTGCTGAGCATAATCTCCAGTGGCCTCTCACCAAGAAGCTAGCTAGAGAATCTGGTTAGCGGTGAAGCCCATCCTAAAGGTTGCTCATATAGAGAGCCAATCCAGCAGCCTTGTCCAACTGTTAAGCATAGCATCTGGTCCCACATAACAAAAGGGTCTAGACAGAGAAAGTGGACAGCCTCAAAGCTCAGCCTACAGCCAGAGAACTTAACCTACAACCCTGCCCAGCAACAGATCCCACCTTATGGCCTTGCCAAATTGCTGAAGTAACCTGGGGCACCACCCTCCCAGAAAACATAGACAGTGACCCCACCCTAATGCAGAGCACAGTCTCCAGCCCCACCAGCTACAGGGTACAGGTGGGGGTCCTGCCTAAACAGAGAACCCAACCTGTGACCTCACTCAACACTGGAACACAGCCAATTGCCTACCAAATTGCAAAGACCAGCCTGTGAGCTGGGAGTCTCAGCTAGAGCATTCAGAATAAAAAAGAAATAAAAAACATCGAAATTGGAAAGGAACAAGTAAAATTGTCTTTATGTGCAGATGATGTAATCTTATATATAGAAAACTCTAAATACTCTTAACAAAAACTATTGAAACTAATAAATGAATTTGGTAAAGTTTCAGGATACAAACCAACATATAAAAATGAGTTGTGTTTCTACACACTAACAACAAAGGAATCTGAAAAGGGGATAAAGAAGAGAATCCTATTCACAATGGCATCAAAACCAATATTGTACTTAGAAATAAATTTAGTCAATTAGATGAAAGATCTCTACACTGAAAACAGTAAGACATGGATGAAAGAAATTGAAGAAACACAAATAAATGGGAAGACATCCTGTGTTTATGGATTAGAAGAATTAATATTGTTAAAATGTTCATACTATCCAAAACCATCTATAGATTCAATACAATCTGGGTCAAATGTCCAATGACATTGTTCACAGATACAGAAAAATTATCTTAAAATTCATATAGAATCATAAGAGACCCTGAATAGTTAAAGCAACCCTGAGAAAGGAGAACAAAGCCAGAGACACCACACTTCTTGATTTTAAACTATACAATAAATCTATAGTAATCGAAACAGAATGGTACTGGAATAAAAAACAGACACGTAGATCAATGGAACAGAATTAAAAGCATAGAAATATATGCATACGTATACCATCAATTACTACTTGACATAGGAGCCAAGAATACTAAATGGGAAAATATAGTCTCTTCAATAAGTGGTGTTGTAAAAACTGGATAGCCACATTCAAAAGAGTAAAACTGGGCCCCTATCTTACACCACTCACAAAAATTACCTTGAATTGGATTAAAGAATTAAATGAAGGAACTAAAATTATGAAACTTCTAGAATAAAAGATAGTAAAAAATCTCAACATTTGTCTTGGCCATGATTTTTTGGATATGACACTAAAAGCACAGACAGCAATAGCAAATTGTACAAACAGGACTACATCAAACTAAAAAAGCTTCTGTACAGCAAAGTAAACCATCAACAAAATGAAAAGGCAAACTATGGAATGGAAGCAAATATTTGCAAACTATATATTAATAAGGGGTTAATATTTAAAATATACAAGGAGCTCATATAACCCAGTAGCAAAAAACAAACAAACAAAACAAAGAATCCAATAAAAAAATGGGCATAGGATCTAAATAGATGTTTTTACAAAGAATGTAACCAAATGCCCAACAGGTACATGAAAGGGTGTTCAACATCACTAATCACCAGGGAAATGCAAGTCAAAACCAAAATGAGATACCATCTGAAACCTGTTGAAATATTTATTTTCAAAAAGATAAGAAATAAGAAATACTGGAGAGGATGTGGAGAAAAGAGATCCTTTGTACATTGTTGGTGGGAATGTAAGTCGGTATAGCCAGTAGAGAAAACAGTATAAAGTTTCTTCACAAAATTAAAAATTGAACTACCCCATAATCTAGCAATCTCACTTCTGGTTATGTACCCAAAGGAAATGAAATCACAGTCTTGAAGAGATATCTATACACCTATATTTATTACAGCAGTATTCACAATAGTCAAGATACGGAAACAAACTAAATGTCTTATGTCTTTCAGTAAATGAATGGGTAAAGAAAAAATAGTGTGTGTGTGTGTGTGTGTGTGTGTGTGTGTAGTGGAATATTATATATGTAGTTGTATGATATATAATATATATAATATATAATATTTATGTATAAATATATATTTATTAAGATATTAATATAATTAATAATATGTAAATATAAAATTAATATAAAAATATATAATTACAAATATATAAAAATATATACTTAAATAGAATTAAATATTGTTAATTTATTAAATATATTTATATATTAAATATAATTTAAATATATTATTAAATATATTTAAATATTAAATATAATTAAAATATAATATAATTAATATAATATAAATATAAATAATATAATTAATTAATATAACATGATTAATTAATCATGATTAATTTATATAATATAAATAATAATTAATAATTGATAAATTAATTCTTTTATAATAAAAAATTTTATTTTATAATGATTTTAATGGTTAAAAATTATTCATAATTAATTAATAACATTTATTATATTATTATAATATATAAATATGTTATATATTTATATATTATAAAGATATATATAAATATAATATCAAAAATAAAATTTATCAATAATATTTAATAAATAATAAATATTATTTATTTTATAATAATATCTCAATAGTTAATTAATAATAAAAATAATTGATATTATATAATTATTAATATATACTAATGTGTTAATAATATAATTAATATATTAGTAAACACTATATACTACTATTACTGGTAGTACTATTACTAATACTACTATTATTAATATAGTGATATATATATATATATACATATATATATATATATATATATATATATATATATATATATATATATGTTTTTCAGCCATAAAAAGAAGGAAATCCTGCCATTTGCAGCAACATGGGTGAAACTGGAGAACATCATGCTAGATGAAATAAGTCAGAGAAAAACCAATACTATATGACCTCACTTATTTGTGGAATCTTAAAAAAAACAATTTCATAGAAACAGAACAGTCATTTCCATGGCAGAGGGTTGGGAGAAGTGGACAAAAGTGGTGAAAGAGTAAAAACTTCCTGTTATAAGACAAATTAAGTTCTGAGGACCTAAGGTAGAGCATGGTGACTACGCTTAACAATACTGCATTGTGTACCTGAAAGTTGCTAAGAGAGTTGATTTTAAAAATTCTCACTACTTGCAAATACACAATGGTAATTATGTGAGGTGATGGATGTGTTAACTAACACTGTGGTGATCATTCTGCAATATATATAAACTCATTATGGGTACACCTTAAACTTACACAGTGTTATATGTCAACTGTATCTTAGTAAAGCTGGAAAAATATACAGAACAGCTCTATTAAATAGGTGATATTATTCCATTACATACAGAGAATCTTAGGAAACTCAGAACCTCAGGAAGGTTAAGCAATGATCCAAGGTCATACCATTAGTAAATGAGCAATCAGGATTTGGACCCAGGTTTTTCTGACACTAAAATCCATGCTGTTAAGTCCTATTCTCATTACCTCACCACAAAAACTAGTGGTGGTTGAGAGAGAGAGAGAGAGACAGAGAAAGAAAATATCTAGTTTCAAAGGGGAAGAGGTCAACAGAGCAATATGAAGAATCCCTTAAGGAGGCAAAAAATACCTGAAGAAGTGGACACTGCCAAGACTTCCCAGATGAATTTATTTATTTATTTATGTATTTATGTATTTATTTATTCATTTATTTATTTATTTATTCATTTATTTATTTAATGTTTTCATTTATTTTTGAGACAGTGTGAGTGGGGCAGAAAGAGAGGGGACAGAGAATCTGAAGTGGGTTCTGTGCTGACAGCAGACAGCCCAATGTGGGGCCTGAACTCACGAACCGTGAGATCATTACTTGAGCCAAAGTCAGACACTGAACCAACTGAGCCACCCAGGTGTCCCCCAGATAATTTCTAATTAATAGGTGTTGTCTTATACATGGTTTGCAGTTTCTGGTCTACAATGGAGCAAACCCACACAAACATCACCTACAGTGAAAAACCAAATTCAAAACGCACAGAATGTATCCTGAGCATTGTTAAATTGTAATTAGGGTGTGGACCATGTCATAATTTTCATGGCCTTTCCATTGTTATCTCTTCCAATAATAATAAGAAAGTAAGAATACAAGATAGGTAAAAGAATGATCAAATTTGAAGGTTGAAAACTATCCCAAATATTATGGAGCTATTTTGACTACTCTAGGCTAGAACTTAGCTCTCTTGATTCCAGGTCAGTGGCCTTTTCTCTAAAATACATAATCTTCAATAGAAGTATTTGAGAAGCTGGTTAGAGTTACTGCCACTAGAACCCTCCCTTCCATGCTGTGGTTCCAGGATAATTATGGATACCAGTTTGAGCCACACAATTTCAGTATAATCTACTTCTATCATAATGTCTAATTTATGGCATCTATCCCATCCCAAATATAAAACACTTCCAATCTCCTTCCAGTTCTGTAACCATGATAATTTATATTCCATAATGAACAGCTACAGTATTTAACTTTTTGCTAAATACTGCAAAGGAAATTTCTAAGAATGCTCTAAACAGGGAATGACAGAAAACTCTCTCCATCTCTATTTGCCTTACGTTAGAAGTGGAGAAAGAACAACAACTACAAAAAGTTTATTAGATAACCTGAGCAAAGTTGGGCTATGTACCAATGTATTTCTTGGTTGACTGACATGTAATGCTTAACCTTTAAATTCATAACTATGGGTGGGGTGCCTGGGTGGCTCAGTCAGTTAAGCATCTGACTCTTGATCTCAACTCAAGTCTCCATCTCAGTGTAGTGAGTTCAAGCCCTGCATTGGGCTCTGCACTGGGCAGGGAGCCAACTTATAAATACATAGATACATAGATACATACATACATAACTATGGGTAAAATAGTCTCCTGTATTCAAAGATTTGAGTGAGAATAACATCGCTGATGATTCAATGGTGAGTTAAGTGACATGGCTATGTTCTCATTACCCAGACCTTGATAGGAGAACTTCCCATATAAACTACCATAGAGATAGTGGCTAAATCTAATTGAAGAAACAGGTAATTATCTATATCTTTGGGATTTAACCTAATAATATGTTAATAAAAATCATGTAAAAATTGTCTTGTACTAATTTAGAGATCATGACAAATATTCACCCTCTGGTCTGAAATTTTTGTATCTTTAAGAATGCATTTAA
Organism: Panthera pardus; assembly: GCF_024362965.1. Lineage (NCBI taxonomy): Eukaryota > Metazoa > Chordata > Mammalia > Carnivora > Felidae > Panthera > Panthera pardus. The sequence goes on along the minus strand of NW_026526710.1, from coordinate 44,316,964 downwards.
GAGAAATTTTCTGGATAAGATAAAAACCCAGAATTTGTATCCTTAGAATCTTCTATATAGAGTAGAATGCAAGTTTCTTTGGGGAAAACTCTGTGTCTTGCATTCATTGTATGTCTTGCAACAAAGGACAGGGATTGACAAAGAGTAAATAATGAATATGTGTTGAATGAAAGCTCATATATAGCTAATTATTTTCTCTTCTTTCAGCAAATTTTGTATTTCCTAGTTAATTTCATTGAGTTCTTGTTTTCAATTTACTTTATTTGGTGTCAGCAAGGTAGAAGGGAAGCCAAACTTGAGTCTATTTTTGCTCATTATTCTGTAACAGAAAAAATACTTCAAAAGCCTGAATAAAGTCAGGAAATACTTGTTAAACAACTATTATATATACTGTATTATAACAATCAAAATGGTGGCACCCTTCCCCTTACCTGTACTACTTTCTTCCTCTCTCAGACTCTCCAATTTTTAAAGCACTCCTCTAGTTTCAGAGTCTCATTTGTCTCTCACCTAAGGTCTGACTTCTTGTTGAGATTCTTGTTTCTTCCTGATCTTTACAAGGACACATCAAAACCATCAAATAATATGGTATCAGAGGTCAACCACTTCTAAGATATTGAATGTTTTACTGCAGCTGAAGAACAGTAGATATTTGGTACATCTTCAGCTGGTGATCATTTGTAAGCAACGTAAATGATTATCAAATAAGAAGAAAAATTTTAGAAAAGAAAACTTTAAGCTTCTTTGTGTGAGTCTGGGAATGGTCAGAGAAAATGTATTAATTCTATTGCTCAAGCTAATTTAGTTTTCCTTTTTCATCAGCTCCTCTTCTCATTTCCTTTTTCTTCTTCCTTCAAAGATGGTCCAGTACAAAATTATGAAGGATGCAATACTTTACTCTTGCACCATGCCACTACTGCCCTCGTTGCCTTTCTGCTTTCCTGACTGTCCTTCAGAGCTACAGCTTCATTTTATTTTTTTAATTTTTTATGTTATTTATATATTCTGAGAGAAAGAGTGGGGAGGAGCAGAGAGACAGGGAGAAAGAGAATCCCAAACAGGCTCCATGCTGTCAGCACACAGCCTGACGTGGGGCTTGAACCCATGAACCAGGAAATCATGACCTGAGCCAAAATCAAAAGGCAGATGCTTAACTGACTGAGTCATCCAGGTGCCCTAACAAATGTTCCATTTTATTTTTATTTTTTTAACGTTTATTTAGTATTGAGAGACAGAGAAAGACAGAGCATGAGCAGGGGAGGGGCAGAGAGAGAGGGAGACACAGAATCTGAAGCAGGCTCCAGGCTCTGAGCTGTCAGAACAGAGCCCGACGCGGGGCTCGAACTCACACACCGCGAGATCATGACCTGAGCGGAAATCAGACGCTTAACCGACTGAGCCACCCAGGCCTCCCCCCACCAAGGTTCCATTTTAAAATGGACTTCACAACAACTGGAAGCTCCAAGAAAGTGAACACTTCCAGATTAAGTGAATTAAATAGCTAAAACTACGCAGAAACTGCATTTATGTTAATCACATATACAATCACATTTCCTATTATAAATGTATTATCCTAATTTGTATTATGGCAAGTTTAAATCTTAGAAAAGATAAGCCCTGGACATTCCTTAGTCTCTTTTGCTGGCTCCTTTACCCTATCCCTGACTCTGCGAACAAGAATAACCCAGGAATTTCTCTTTGATTCTTTTTTGTTTTTCTTCTCTATCTTGTCTTACTACCATCAGCCATGTCCAACAGAATTTTCCATAATGCTGGAAAGGTTCTTTGTGCTGTTTCAATATGATAGCCACTAGCCCCGTTTGGTTATTAAGAACTTTGAAATGGGACCAGTGTGCCTGAGGAATTAAATATTTATTTTTTTAATTTTCATTCATTTTAATTTAGAGCCACATGTTGCTACTGGCTACTGTGTTGGACAGTGTAGCAGGATGGTTTCATTTAGCCCTATGGCTTTGAAAACCACCTTTATGCTGATTTTACACCCAAATTTTATCCCAAATGTTATCAACTTATTACTGCCATTACCTTGGCTACCTTAGTACAAGCAACCACAGTTATTTTTAGCATAGCATTTTACTAGTCTTCCTGCTGCCATTTTGTACCCCCCCCCCAACAATATATTCTCCACATGGTTGCCACTTAAAACATGGGTCATGCGCAGCATATCACTCCTTGCTCAAAACCCATCTATTGGATTTACACTGCTACTGTAAGAGTTACCACAAACTTAGTGACTTAAAACCACACAAATTTATTATCTTACATTTCTGTAAATCAGAAATCTGACACAGGTCTCAGTAGGCTACAATCTAGGTGCTGGTAGGGCTGCATTACTCTCTGGAATCTCTAGGAAAGAATCCATTTCTTTGTCTTTCCCAGCTTCTAGAATCCATCCATATTCCTTGGCTTGTGACTTCATTCCTCCATTTTCAATGCCAGTCACATATCATCATTCTGATCCGGCTTCTGTCATCACCGCTTTTTCACTAACCAAAGTCAAGAGAAGTTGTTTAATATCTCATGTAATAATATTGGGTCTGGCCACATAATCCAGGATAAACCCCCTATCTCAAAATGCTTACTACAATCATATCTACAAAGACGTTTTTCCATTTGTAATAACATATTCACAGGTTCTGGGGATTAGAGTGTGAATATCTGAGGGAGGGGGACCTTATTTGATCACCACAGCCTTCTGACCACTTCTATAATCTAAACACCTCTCATAATCTGGTCCTTCTCTACCGCTTTGAACTTGTTTCTACTATTTGATGCTGCTCTTACTCCATTCTTGCTCATTCACAATTCTCAAATACTCAGTGTTTCCTTTTCAGAGCCTTTCTCTTAACTTTATCTTTTTTTTTTTTTTCCAACATTTCCCCAAACTTTTCCATGGATCGTCACGGATTTATTAAATTGTCACTTTCTTGGAAACACATTCCTTAACCATCTTGACTAAAAACATGGAAAACCCCCAAAACCACCTCCCCACCCAGATCAAACTCTGTAGACTTAGTTTTATTATTGGTCTTCATAGAACTTATCATTCTCTGAAATATTATATTAAACAGCAATGTTGGTATTTGTATATTATTTGTCTCCTCCGATAAATATAAACTGTGAAAAAATAGGAACCTTATCTTTTAGCTTATTGTTGAATTCCTAGCATGTATAACAGTGTAGATGCCCAGCACATATTTGTTAAATAAATGGATAATTGAATGATGTTGATATATAATGTTTTCATAAAAGAAGTTGATTTGGTAATTCTGATCACATTTAGCAAATGTTAAAAACTTAATAGTATTGTGGAAAGAGGTATGTTCACCCATTGATAATCTATTCATTTTTACCATTATCAAACTAGTCTGAGATCTGTAGACAGAGGTGAGAGGGGAACTGGGCTGTTCATGACATCATGCCAGCTACTTTGAATGTCACATAAACTTAGAGAATGGGAAGCCTAGTGATTCATTCTGGTTCTTGGTGACAGGGAAGTATTAAATAAGTGCTTTCATTTTATTTTAAAAATTTTTTTTAATGTTTATTTATCTTAGAGAGAGAGAGAGAGAGAGAGAGAGAGCGAGCCTGAATGGGGGAGGGGCAGAAAGAGAGAGAGACATAGAGTCTGAAGCAGACTCCAAGCTGTCAGCACAAAGCCTGACACAGGGCTTGAAACCACAAAGTGTGAGATCATGACCTAAATGAAGTCAGATGCTTAACTGACTGAGCCACCCAGGTGCCCCTTTTAGATTCTGCCTTAGAAACTTTTCATAGCATACAAAAGGAAAAGTTTGGAAACTGATAAGGAACATGAAGCAACGTGAGGGCAAAATTCAGGCTAACAGCACCCCCCACCTAAGGTGGGATATGTGTGATATTCCTTGGACACTCCTGGCTACCCAAAACGGGAAAGGACAAACAAACAAACAACAGATGGTTCAACTAAGAGTCTCCACCAGTTTACCAGAAAAAGGCAATTCCATCAATCGCCTAAAGTCCAGGAACTCCCTACTGTCTGAATACTACTGCTTTGCTAGAAGGAAAACAACCTTAGCTTGACAATAGCTAGGTCTCCAGTAAGTTTTTAGCATGTGAAAGACTCTGTGGAAACTCCCTCTTGACTTTATCTCCCCTGACTCCATAAAAGGGTCACCCCCGCATACTTGTTCTTCCTGCCCACAGGTCCAGTCCCTGTGCTTTAATAAAATCACCTTTTTGCACCAAACACGTCTTCAAGAATTCTTTCTTGGTCATTGGCTCCAGACCCCACAAACCCCATCACCCCAAAACTTCAGCAGAAACCATGAGTCAAGTTCATAGCATGATTGGAAAAAATTTGAAGTCCGTATAATCTCTAGTTATTAATCTCATAAATCCTGGCATATTTAGACCTCATAACCTATTGTATCCAATAAGGGGAATTGGAGTCTCAAGAAAAAGAAGGAACTATTTAATGATTGCAAATTTCTACATTATAACTCCACTAAAGTTTACCAAAATTTAGTAGCTCCGTGATTTTCAGCAAGAGAGTTAAATCTCTGAGTCTCATACACATCATTGTAAAGGAACTCCTACTTTTAGAGAGCTGTTGTAAAAATCAAATGTGAAAATACTTTGAAAACTGTATGATGTATCATAATGATATCTACCAATTGTTTATTTGTTGTTGTCTAACCCCAAACTCTCCAAATTCATTGGCTGAAGATGACGGGGGATTGCCAACCCAGCTAGGGAGATGCACAGAGCCACTGGAAATGAGCTCTATTTCCAATTTATGGATTACACCAATCTGGGAAGGTGTGAGAGACTAAAAGAATAACCAGGTAGGAGGGTACTGTAAAAAGGGCACTTTAGAGGAAATTGATCCTCTGTGACTGAGATGATGAGGATGTCAGGAGTCAGGAGGAGGAGCTGCATTTATGAAGAGGTAATGAGTTCAATCTTAGCTGTGCTCAAGACCTTGAAGCAGAATCTCAGAGTCATTTCTGATTTATTCATCTCTACAGCCATTTAAAGTCATTTGCCAAGCCCTGAATAGTCATCCTTCTCGTTACCTGGCAAAAATCATCTCTCTTTCATTTATGTTGCCAAGACCCTCATCATTTCCAGGCTGACACAGCCATAGGCTCCTCACTGCTCTGTCTGCCTTCACTCTCAGTTCTTTCAATTTTCTCAGCCACACTATTGTCATTAAGTTGTTAAGTAAAAAAAACAAAAACAAAACAAAACAAACACATTCTTCTTCACTCAACTCCCAAATCACAAGCATTTAAAGCCTATTGATCTGCCTTTGTTTAGACCCGTAATCAAAGGTTTCACTTTGAGAGGTGACTGCTATATGCTGGGCTAAATCACTTCTTCAAATCAAATTTACATGAAGACTTTAGGGTCTCTTGTGATTCCTGAAATCATTGCAAAGCCTTCAGGGAAGTGATGTTTGGATACTGTGAAATATGTAAATAAGATTTACCAAGGATCTGTGCTTGGTTTAAATAAAGTTGAACAGGTATTCATGAAAAGTTCACATAAACTTCACATAAGAGTGCTCACATTTGACTAAAATAGTTTTTAAAGTTCTAAGAAAAAAAAGCACATAGAACATTCTGGCAAATTCTAGAATGAATAAAAAGCATGGCCTAATACCACAATGATAGCTGGATATGTATTGTAAATAGTTGCAGATAGAGCATAGTAATTACTGTTTGATTGTGAAATGAAAATGAAATCAGATGAAGGCTCCTGAATGGATATATCACTGTACGTAAAGACAGTACTTAAAATTCTACCAGTTGGCAATTTCATGGACTCCTAGATAGAATGCCAAATATCATTGATTTTTTTTTTTTTAATGCATGGGCCCTTTATGAAGCGAATTGTCTTGATTTCTTCCTATGATTTATAAAATCCAGCAGTCTTCACTGGTCAAATTATGAACAAATAAGGCAATTGAAGGTCATTTCAATCACTATCTTGCATGATATGCCTGTATGCTTTTGACCTTTGAGCACTAAACCAATGGTTAAGCATTGCAGTTTTGAAGTTCATTAGCTGTGATGAATCTATGCAATTAAATAAGATTGGAAGAAAGAAAGCTAAAAACTGTCAGTAACTGTAAGGTACTCTATATGTCAAATTGTGAGATAATTAAAGAGTAAAATCTCCCATGATCATATATAATATATATTATATATATACTATGTGTGTATATGTGCATATGTTTGTGGAGAGAGGGGGGTGCAGAGAGAGAGAAAGGAAGAGGAGGAAAGGAGAGGGAAGAGTAAATAAAATTTTATTAATATTACTGAAGGAAGAAAAAAATCAGGACACTGACATGGTGCTTGTTCAGTGGAAATATGTGGTATGCTGATAAGAAAGCAAGGGTTAGGGTAGGATTAAGTCAGAATCAGTATCATGGTCACTCTATTACTTCTGAGACTTTTTAGTCTCCCTTCTAGGCTCCTGGATATCATATTCCCTGTAGGAATGCTACATACAACTTGGTCAACCAAGATGCTTTGGGTCTTAGAGAAATTACTTTAAATGTGTCCTTTATTTCATCAAATTTGAAGTCTTATATAATAGTTGTTTCAAAGCTATAGAGTTGGGGTTTCTTTTTCAACAGTGTGGGGATTTATGGTACACTATCCATGGAAAATTATCATCCTCATTGCCTACCTAGAACAATGAACACCTGGCATTTTTGTTAGTTATGTTTTTACCTATCGTCCCTGACTACATTGTAAGCTCCTTGAGAGCGAGAACTACCTTATTTATCTTTATAATTCCAATAGTAAGTCCAATGCCTGACTCATAGAAGATTCTCAATACATGATCACTAAATTCAAGGAATTTTAGTTTTTACCAAAAGGGCTTATGATAGCCCAAGAGTCCATCATATTCTGGAAATTACTTAGTGTAGTAAGTTCAAATGCAAATTTTTATGGAAAACTATCAGTAAACCAATAGCAAGTGGTTTTTTTTTTCAACTTTTTTTTTTTTTTTTTTTTTTTTTTTTTTTTTGGGACAGAGAGAGAGACAGAGCATGAACGGGGGAGGGGCAGAGAGAGAGGGAGACACAGAATCGGAAACAGGCTCCAGGCTCCGAGCCATCAGCCCAGAGCCTGACGCGGGGCTCGAACTCACGGACCGCGAGATCGTGACCTGGCTGAAGTCGGACGCTTAGCCGACTGCGCCACCCAGGTGCCCCAATAGCAAGTGTTTTTAAGTAAAATTTTATAGCACAAGATTTCTTCTAAAAAAGAACTCCATGACAGGAGGACACACAAGTCACTTAGGGATAGACCACATTGTGGAAAAAGTTTTGTGATGACTACTTTTAAGTGTAGCTGCTGGAGCACCTGGCTGGTTCAGTCTGTAGAGCATACAACTCTTGATCGTGAGTTTGAGCCCCACATTGGTTGCGGAGCCCCCTTAAAAAAATGTTAAGCGTGGCTGCTTACTGAAACTGAAAACTATTCCCCTCAAATCCAGACATCCTAGAGAATAATAAATGTTTCTAGTCATCACAATAAGGAAAATGTATGAGGCAGAAGTATTTGTTTTGGAGAATCCTTTCTAAGAACTTGTCTTTCCAAGCCTTTAAGCATGATGGAGTATGGACCAGAATAATTCAAGTAAGGAAAACTTGGAGAAGGGTGGAAGAAAAAGTATTGAGAGTTTGGTAAGAAAGCACTCAGCACTCAATTAGTGCCACTTCATGTCATTTGAATTGGCAAGAGTGTACTTGGTCTGATTATCATTTAAGCCACAGGACATACAGTATGTATTTACTTTTGTCTCTCTCAATCTCTTTCCTCGAACTTTACTCCTCTAGGTACCTCCAAGACCCAAGACAAGCTGAAGTGTTACACATGGAAATAGAAGTACTTTTAAATACTGCTACGGAGCAGCACAGCTTGCCTTCCTCACAACGAGGGTTGAACTTTAAGTCAAGCGCCGGGTGGTGGTGCATAGGCTGGCTGTGCGCGGTGCCCCAAGGGGTGGAAGATCAATTCAGCTTTGCTGAGCCATGTCAGCAGTGGCTGTCTTTAAGATGCTGACATGGCTCTGGTTGACAGTTTGAAGAAATTTAACTGCTTTAATAAGGTTAAAGAGGGCAACCAACCACGAATAGAAAACAAAACACAATGCTGCTTAGAAGCTTGATTGCATGCTAGAAACGAGTTGTCAACGGGCAACATTACCCTTACCCATTACCTCCTGTACATTAAAACAAAAAAGGGACAAAGATAAATGAAAGCAAAGAAGAGGAAGAAAAGAGGCAAAGCCTCTCATAAAAACTAGCCCAATGATTTAGAATATTCATCACCTTGGCTGATTTTACAAAAAAAGTTTGACTAGTGCCAGTTAAAGGCACATAGTATCTATTGTTTCTAAACCGTTTGAGAAGTGTAATAGCACCAATTAACAATCCACATGGGAACAAGGAAGGAATAATGGCCTTTATGGATCTGTTGGGAAAAATAACAAAGTTTGTAGTTTCTTTAGAAAATAAAAAATCTAAAACAATTGCTGCTGATGTCCATAAAACCTACAAATAGTCCAATAAAATTTAGTGAGACACAGCTACATATGACCTATACTCTTATTCATAAAAATCAAGCAAGAAGTATTAAATTTATGCCTTGACATTGATCATGGCCATTTAGTTTTAGTTGTAAGTAATTTTACTTAGTAATATGACACAGAATCCAGCTTATTAAAGAGGCTATCAAAATATTCCCCAGAAGCCCACAAGAGCTGTTGCATGAAACAATAAAATATCTGGTTGAATATATTTGTTCACTTTTTAAAAAAGAAATGAGATTGTATTGTGCCACTCTTAGGATCTAAAGATCCTAAGATCCTAAATCTTTGTAAAGATATATCTGTTGGAATTAATCACAATGCCTAACCTTCCAATTTTTACTTATAATATTAATGGATAAATGAATCAGATTACTTGAAATCGTAAACTGGGCACTCATTGTGTACTTATTATTGTTTAGATCCTAAGGATGCATCAGTGAAAAAAGCAAGTGTTTTCTTTCAAGGAGCTTAAATTGGAAGGAAGGGCCGTGGAAGGAAGGACATAGATAGGAAAAAGTAAACATAACTAGTAAGTAAACTCTGATTTGTTAGAAGATGAGACATTCTGTAGAAAAAAAAGAAAGGCTGTCCTCCTTTTCTAGGAGAAGAGGGTATGATGCTGTTGTGCCATTACATAGGGTGGTTACTGAAAGCTCCATCAAGAAGAAGAGATATAAATTCAAGCTAAAAGGGCTCCTGGGTGGCTCACTGGGTTGAAGCTCAGACTGTTGATTTCAGCTCAGGTCATGATCTCATAGTTCAGGGGATGGAGTTCCACAACAGGCTCTGTGCTGACAGCTTCAAGCCTGCTTCAGATTCTCTCTCTGCCCCTCCCCTGCTTGTGTGCTCTCTCTCTCTCTCTCTCTCTCTCAAAATAAATAAATAAACTTTAATCTTAAATCAATCAATCAATCAATCCAAGCTAGAAAATAAGACACTGGTGGGGGGTGGGAGACAGGCGAGCGGGGAGGAGCTCCTAAGAGAACAATTTGTGCAAGACTCTAAGGCAGGAATGATGCATCTGGAGTGTTGAAGGAAAGCAAGGAATCGAGTTGGCAGGAAAGATATGATGAAATGGAGAAAAGTAGGAAGTCAGGTTAGAGGAGAATGAGGAGTCAGATTTCATGGGTTTTGTAGGCCTTTGAAAGGACTGATTTGCTCTGATGGAAGTTACCAGTCATTAGAGGATTGTGAGCAGCAAAGTGACCTGGTCTCAAGTGTCCAAGTCACTTGTGGGGAGTTAAGGGGAGCAGCATAGAAGCAGGGCAATCATTTAGGACACTAGTCCAACAATTCACGAGAGCAGGCTCAGACCAAGAGTGGTAGAAATGAAGGTGATGAGAAATATTGAGATACTGGATATATTTTCTTTAACTTTTTATTTTGACCTGCTTGTTTAGCCTAACGGAAATTTGCAAAAGTGGACTGAGAATACCAGTATATTCACCACTTAGCTTCCCCTAATGGTAACGTTTTACATAATCAAAGTACAATTATCAAAATCAAGAAATTGGGGCACCTGGGTGGCTCAGTCAGTTAAGCGTCCAACTTCGGCTCAGGTCATGATCTCATGGTTCATGAGTTCAAGCCCTGCATAGGGCTCTGTGCTGACAGCTCAGAGCCTGGAGCCTGCTTTGGATTCTGTGTCTTCCTCTCTCTCTTCCTCTCTCTCTTCCCCTGCCCTGTTCACGCTCTCTCTGTCTCTCTCAAAAATAAATAAACATAAAAAAATTTAAAAACACAAAATAAAGAAATTAACATGTTACACTTCCATTGACTAAACTCCAGACCCTATTCAAACTTCACTATTTTTAAAAGTGTTTTTTTCCTGTTCCAGGATACTATCCAGGATCCCATCTTGCATTTAATTGTTCTTCTCCTTAGTCTACAATCTGTGACAGTCCTTAGTCTTGCTTATCTTCCACAATCTCTCTTTTGAAAAGCACTGAGCAGTTGTTTTGATGAGTGTCCTTCAAACTGAGCCTGGTGTTTTCTTGTGACTGGAATAAGTTTATGCATTTTTGTCAGGAACACCATAGAAATGACATCTACTTCTCTGTGCATCATATCAAGAGGCTCATGATGTAGGTGTGTCTTATTAGTGATGATATTCATTTTAATCACTTGGTTATGGTGTTGCTTTCCAGATTTCTCCACTGTAACATTAATACTTTCATACTATCCAAATCTTTCTCCTCAAACATCTGTCCACCAATTTTAATATCCATCAGTGGGATCTAGTTTTAGACAATTGTTACTGTGGTGTTTGTCTAATAATGATTTTTTTTTGTTTTGTACACTTACTAATTCAGATTCTATAGTAAGGAAGGGTTGTCTTTTCTTCCCTACATATTTACTGATTCTATTGTTTATTTATGCACTCATGAAAATTTGTTATTCTATCAGTTAAAATCCAAGGCCATTATTATTTATTTTGTACTCAAATTGTTCCACTTTGACAACTGGGAGCTTTCTCAGGTTGGCAGTCTATTCTTTCTATAGGCCCCCCATTCTTGTTTAATCACTTCTTTATTTCTGGTACTACAAGATGCTTCAGGCCTCTATAATGAAGCCTGTTTTTTGTTTTGTTTTGTTTGCTTTTTTTTTTTTTTTTTTTTTTTTTTAGAAAATGGTATTTTAAAAACCATGGTTAGGGCACTAGGTAAGCTGATGTACTCATTGCACAAGGTACATAAGTAATGACATCAGAACATCAGTGTCACTCTGGATCGTGTAGTTTTTCTCAGAACAAAGGCAAAGGCAGGATTTTGTAGTTATGTCTATCAGTCGTATGATATAGTGGCTAAATTTCCAGTCTCTTCTGTTTTTTTATTTTTCTTTTCTCTAGATTAATAGATAAAAGATATTATATCTATAGATAATAGAGATAGATGATAGATAATGTATTATATCTAGATCCATACATAGATCTGTATTATATATTATATCAATCTAGATATAATACATTATCATCTATCTATGTATCTCTGTGACTCTGTATCTCTGTATCTGTCTATCTATCTATCTATCTATCTATTTGGATTCATTCTTATTTTTATTTTAACTTCTGTTGGCATTTTTTCATTCAGGTTTATCTCTGGGTTTTTTGGTTTTTTGGTGGTTCTTTTTTATTTTTTGGTCTCTTCTGCCACCAGTTTTACACCCTTTCAGAGAAAATCTTTTTCAAACGTATGGAACATAATAAAAAATCAGCTTTTCTGTGTATGTCTGTCAGCCAAAAATTATGCTGTGATAATAAACAACCCCCAAACCTCAATGCTTTAAATCAACAATTTATATTTCATGCTAAAATCACATGTTTGTGATGGGTTGCTTGAGGTTTGCAGCGTGTCCTCTTTCCTCTAGGATCCCAACTAGTGGAACAGCTTCTATCTGATCTCATGAAGAAGGAAGAGACATAGTGAGCCATGCTTCTGCTCAGCAGGGACACACATAACTTCAGCTTCAATTTCACTGGCTTTCAATGCTGGTCATATGGATGGGACTAACATCAGTAAAGCAAAGAACTTTAATCCTCCAGAAAGGGAGAGGGGGTTTCCAGTGGGAGCTGGGGATTCAGGGCATCAGATAGATGTAGGTAGATGGAAATCCAAATCCAATCTACTATCCTCTTCCTCTTGGCTAGGTGCTGTCTGAAAGAACGCACCTGAAAGAACGCACCTGAAAGAACGCTGTCTGAAATAACATTGTAGGTTTGACTGCAGGTGCTGGTTTTTTCATGGGATGCTTTCTAGCTACAACTCCAGGCCTTCTAGATTAGCTAGTTCCCTTCTTAAAGAAAGTCCTGGACAAGATGCATATTATTGATGACAGGGTTACAGCCACATGGCGTGACTACATCCTCAAGTTGATTTGCTTCATTCGTATGTTTTCAGCTTGGGAATAGGAACTCAATCTTCCTCTTCCACTGTCTACTCAGTTAGTCACATGGCAGTCCTTTGGAACACAAAGGTTAGAGCAACAAAGAGGTGGTTATTTGCAAGTATACCCTAGGCTATTCTCCAATTTTATCTAGTGAAACTGGTAGAAAAGTATCACCTTTAGCAGGGTAGACTTAAACCCTGACAATACTATTAAACAACTAAGTTTAATCAAATCTCAGCTATTCCTTTGTCTTCATGACAATTTTAATAACACATAACAGAAAAAAATGCTGTATTTCCAAACATGTCACATCTACTGGGAAACATTTGAGGCATTTGATCAGTGACAAAGTATAGGTTCTATATTTCTATATCTTTTCCCTGAGACTAATAATAAAATCAGTCTGTATTCCATTCATTCATCAAAAAATATTTATTGATACCCAATTATGTGCAGGGCTTTGTACAAGGCATAAAGGAATCTTTTTTTCCCTGAATGGGCTTGCAGTCTAGTGGTGAGATAGATAGTTGTTAAATAACTTATTTTATTAAATTAAATGTTTTATTTAATTATTAAGCAAGTAATGAGCTACAGTTACAAAGAAGATGCTTGGCTTACTAGTCTAGTGCATAAAAGGGAAACTGGATGGTATGCAAATTGCTTATGGGTGACCATCATCCAGAAAGTTACAAAGTAAAATGAAAAAGTAAAAGAGACTGAAAGTTTGCTATGAAAACTTTATGACAACACAGAATTTGAAGCACTTGTTAAATTATATAAGCAGATGTATCATAAACTTCATAGGCATTTCTGAAAGTGTGTTACTCAAAAAAGTAGGACTCAATTAGTGCTCAAACCAAATGCCAATGTTAATACAACATTTAAGGGAAAAAAAAGTCTTTGATGGTTAAGGTGTATGAGTTAAAAATTTGTGGATTTTTGAGTTCGCTTTGTGGCTAAGCCTTTTATTCAAGTTATTCAAAAGTTTACAGAGTTAGGAATGTTTCCTGAGGAGCTGGATATTGTAGAAGTTTCTGTTTCTAGCAAAGTTGTTAATTAATGTGGTTACCTTAAGCAACTAACAACCCCTCTGGGTGTCGTTTTTCTCAACTCTAAAATGAGAGATTAAATCGTATGATCTAAGTTTCCTTTCAGCTACACTTACTAAATGCTTCAAATGACTGAAGCAGATTGAAAGGCAGTGCATATTACAATGCACGCGGGCCTGGAGGACTCCATGCTTAAGCAAACCAGGCACCTGTGTCACTTAATGGTTTTTCCTGGTTTTATTCTCATTGTAATCCATGTGGTATCATTAAAGCAATTAGGCACCTATATAAAGCAAATCACTAGCTTAATTATACTGATATTTAGATGTAAGGTTTATTTTGAGCAAAAAATAGCCAAAGAATCAATAGAACTGGCATGTAAAATTGTGTGTATATACAACTTATACATGTACATAAATATATACATAGACATATATAATGTATCTATTGTGTAGTGTATTGGATTTAAAATTCTATCTATATATGTAGCGATCCTATATATCCATTTTTCATGATCCTATACTTTTCTACCAATAAGAGTTCTGAGAGTTCCTGTTATAAATAGAAATAAATATTTGTTTTTTTTTTCTAAGGATATTGGGTCAGAAAAATAATGTAACACTTTTTGATTTGTATAGAGTCACTTGCCACTAAGCCCCCCGGGGTGTTTTGCGGCCATCTGTGGGGTGCTCAGACATTTCTATCAATCATGTAACAGATGCCGTTCAATCAGAATTCTTGGCTCTCTTCCCTGATTTTTTGGATGGAATGGAGGTCCAGTTAGGGGTTTTGGAAGCAGTGCTTCAGCTTCTAGTGGATCTGCTTGTCCATGCAAGGCAGTGACCTGATGCTCTCATGGTATCCATCAGTCAGGTTTTCCCATTCACCTGGGTGCCGAAAACCTGTAACTTCACAATTGACTCCCAGACCACTCTTTACCACTCTTGACTTTTAGGAATGGTTAGGTGGTCAAGAAATTTCCACGACACGTCTAGTCAGACTTAAAGCTAAAATTCTAGATTTGAGCTGAACCCCTGAATTCTAATAGTCCTTTGGGAGACTTGATTTCTTTCACAGGGATTTGGAATAATAGCTCCTGTGTATCTGAATTCTGTTAGAAAGCCGGACAAATTTTCATAGTTCTGGGCATATTCAGTTGCTTGAGTAGAGTTTGGCTGATATTTATTAAGTAGATATATGTGTCAAATGTAGAGCCAAGTGTTTCTGTATGTATTTTTGAAGTAATTCTCACACAACTGCCTTAAAGTGGATGTTTTCAGTATTCACATTTTGCAGAGAAACTGAGTTTTAGAGAAGCTAAGTACCTTGTCCAAGCTCATGAGTAGGATGGTCAGGAACTTAAACCCAGAACTGTCTGACTTTTCTTTCTTTCTTTCTGACTTTTCTTTCTTTCTTTCTTTCTTTCTTCCTTCCTTCCTTCCTTCCTTTCTTTCTTTCTTTCTTTCTTTCTTTCTTTCTTTCTTTCTTTCTTTCTTTCTTCATAATGTTTATTCATTTTTGAGAGAGAGAGAGAGAGACAGAGCACAAGCAGGACAGAGAGACAGGGAGACACAGAATCCAAAGCAGGCTCCAGGCTCTGAGCTGTCAGCACAGAGCCCGATGCATGGTTTGAATCCACCAACTGCAAGATCATGACCTGAGCCAAAGTCAGATGCTTAACCAACTGAGCTGCCCACGTGCCCCAGAACTGTCTGACTTTAAAACTCTAATATAAACCCTAAGCTATACTGCCCCTTTTGGAATTTCAGTTCCACCCTACCTTTCTTCTCTCAGTGCATACTGAAGATTGTTAAAAACCCAGAGACAGATTTATGGGTATAGAAAGGATTTTGATTTTTTGGTGACACTTTTACATGACACAAAGCTGGGCAAACTCCTGGTTCTGTCAATTACTAGATATGTTATACTGTATGTCTCTGAATTTCAGTGTATTTATTTGTGAAAAGAAGATGATAGTACATGCTTATATGTTTTTTTAACCAAGATTACATATGTTAATGCTTATAGAACTCTTAGCAAATAGCTCTTATCTGTCCATCGAACCTGATAGATAAGTATTTGTTTCTTCCCATTTCCTTTCAGATGGCTCAAAGCCAACTGGATATTCTTTGGGATATACCAGAGCCTTATGAGTTCAGGAATCACTTGGGGAACCAGGAGATCTCATAGTTTATCTCCTCCACTTGGTGAATTCCTTCTCATTATTAAACATCAAAAATTTCTTGTGTAGCCTTTCCTGATACTTTAAGCAGTTAGTCTTGGCCTCCTATATGTTCAAGGGATTGTGATGTTTATTCTCATGCCAGTGTCTCCACACCAAGACTAGATTGTTGGGGATGAAATATAGATTATGTATTTTATTTCCACTATCTAGCACACAACATGTGCCCAAGAAGTGAATCAACTCATAGAGCAACTGTTTGCTTTGAGATTTTTCACAATACTTTTGACAGTCTATCGCTGAACAAGTTTTAGAATCACAAATTTTAATATTCTTAAATTCTGTGAGGTATAAAAAGATGAATATTAAGACTTAAATCCCTAAAAGGAGATCCAGAGATTTCTAACTGGAAAATACACACAAAAAGTGCTTTGCCATGAAACTAACTTCATGTAAATTATTAAAAGGGGACTTTCCCATTGTGCCACTGGAGAGTCTGCTAATGCAGAATGGTGTACCATCAGAAATTAAGTGCATTTAAGTTATGCATTGTTATCTAGTAGGATATTTTCTTGGGCTAGCAAGTGAAAAAGAAATGGTGGAAATTCTCTTTGACACAGGATGTTAGAAGCATCAGAGAGCAGTACCCCCAAAATGCATCCTTTGGAGGGACATTGCACTAGATGCTTTATCTCTAGCCTTACCTCATATCCGCTCTTGGTGTCCATCCTGGAGAGTAAGCTCCAGTGTAACAGCCACAGGAAGGTCAAAGTATGGCCAACAGCCTTGAGGTAAAGGAAAGATTTGACTAGTTATTTTCCTTATTTGGACTTTATATCTAAAGGCAGCACATGAATACTTTGATCCCTTAAATAATTCATGCCTTGAAGTTAAGGTAATCAATTCACTTAGTGCAATTGGTACTTCTGACTTTATTAGAAAACAATATGAAGGCAGTTTATAATGACTGAAGATTAATATTAAGAAAAATGATGGGGTGCTTGGGTGGCTCAGCTGGTTAAGCGTCTGACTTAGGCTCAGGTCATGATCTCGTGGTCCGTGGGTTTGAGCCACGTGTCAGGCTCTGTGCTGACAGCCTGGAGCCTGGAGCCTGCTTCAGATTCTGTGTCTCCCCCTCTCTCTGCCCCTCCCTTGCTTGTGTTCTGTCTCTCTCTCTCTCTCTCTCTCTCTCAAAAATAAACATTAAAAAAATTAAAAAAGAAAAATGAACAATAGTGTAATTCGGAGCTTCGATTGTCAATACAGTATAAATAAGAAGATTGTTACTTATTGTAGGTAGGTGATCAATGCAAAATGCCAAACAGAAATTCCATTTATTAAAACTCTTTCAGGAAACTGAATTACCTGCTTTTGCTCTCTTCATTGACAATTAATCTATTTTTATGACTTAAACCTAAAGCAATGACACTTTTTTCAGATGAAATTCATGTTAGAGGAGTTTCAGAAAAAAACAAAACAAAAACCAGTGCTTTTCTCTGTTTGATGGTTAAGATTCTATTCATCTTTCCTTTCAAAGTTGCACCAATTACTAACATGTTAATTGATAACAACCTGATTCAAAGGAGCAAATATTGGTTTTGCAGACTAGAATTGATAGACAATGAGAGACTTATTTTTTATTCTTAATGCAAAAGACCTTAAGCTCAAAATACTTAAGCATGCAAATAAACATTCTTTCTTGAATTTGGGATTCAAATATATCATTGAAAATGAGAAATCCTGTGAGTAATATAAATTGTAGTACAGTGTGTTAAAGAAGCAAAGCTTTAGTGTCTCACACAGATGTCCAGAGAGAAACAGTTCAGGGCAGCTCCATTATCATGAGACACCAGGCTTCTTTTGTTTTTACTGCACCACCCTAGATCTTCACATACATCCTCACCACATGGTCCAAGAAGGTTCTAGATATCTGGCCATATTTTATAGATTTCATTCTGGAATAAGGAGGGTAGGTGGAAAGGGGGAAAATCTCCCTTTCCTGTGAAGAACGTTTCTGGAAGTCTGCTTGTCCACAATTTACCAGTATTCAGTCACATGAGGCTCAGAGAGGTTAAGTGACTTGTTCAAGCTAATGTGACAGCGGCAATAGCGGATCTGAACTCAGATTATTCCACACTGTTTGCTTTGCTATAATAATGATGGATTAGTAGAGAAGAATACAGAACATTTGTAACAACTTAAAATAAAGTTGGTATCAATTCATTAGAAAAAAAAGATTATGGAATTAATGATAAAAATGATTAAATGAAAAATGATAAAAAAAGATTATGGAATTAATGATAAAAAAGCCAAATTAGATCCTCAACTCAGAGCATACGATAAGATATATTTTGTATGAATTAATATATATATATGTATATATATATATACATAAAATATATAAGTATATCTGATCTAATACTGACTTAGCAAGGAATTTCTTATCATATACGTAAGGAGTAAAATGCAAATAAAAAAATTATGCAAAAAATTGCTAGATCTATTACATGAGTACAGCAAAGTTGAAGAATAAAAAAATAAAAAGTAATCAATGAAAACAATTCTCTATTATATTTCTATATGCTAATTAATTACTAATTATAAATAATTAAAAATTTCAATTATAAAAATTGCGAATTGTAGTGTTTTAAAAATTCCATTTAAAATAGCACCCCCCAAAAAAACACACTTAAGGATAAATCCAATAAAAGATGTGGAAGTTTGTATATTGAAAAATATAAAATATTGAGAGAAGCCCAATAAAACCTAAATAAAAGATGAGATATACCAGCCTCATTAACTGAAACTGAAGAGTGTTATATATGTCAGCACTCTCCCAAATTGATATATAGAATCAGCAGAATTCCAATAAAAATACCAGCAAGACTTTTTGAAAAAAATCAACAAGCTAATTCTAAAATTTATATGGAAAAGTAAAGAACTTTGAACAACCCAAACAAAAGAACAACAAAGGTATCAGACTTACACCACCTGATTTCAGTATTTGCTATAAAGCTATAGTAATCAAGAAAGAATGGTATTAACAAAGGATAGACCCATAGATCAGTGGAGTGGAGCAGAGAGCCTAGAAATAGACCAATACATGTATGATTAACTGAATTTTGACAAATGTGCTGAAGCAAGTCAACAAACAAATGATAGCATTTTCAACAAATATTCCCGGAACAATTGGGTATCCATATGCTAAAATAAAAATCCTGACCCATACATACTTCATACCACTTATAAAAATTGACTCAAAATGCATCATAGACCCAAATGCAAAACTAAAACTATGACACTTCTATCAAAAATCATAAAAGACACTTTTTGATTTTAGGCTAGGTGAAGGTTTTTTGGCTTTTTTGTTTGTTTGTTTGTTTGTTTTAGATGGGATACAAAAAAGTATAAACTATAATAAAATGCTGACAAATTGGACTTTGTTGAAATTAATAAGTTCTGCTCTTTGAAAATCATTGTTAAGATAAAAAGGCAAGTTGCACTCTTGCAGAAAATATTTGCAAAACACTTCGGATAAAGGCCTTCTATTCAAAATATATAAACAACTCACAGTTCAATAATTTAAAAAAAATCCAACTCTTAACAAATTGGGTATAAAAGGAATATACCTCAATATAATTAAAGGTCTTATGAAAGCCCACAGTTAACATCACACTCAATAGTGAAAAGCTGAAAGCTTTTCCACTAAGTTCAGGCACAAGACAAGGATACCCAATATCAACCCTCAAATGTTTACAACTGTATATCATCTTGTGGATTGACTCCTTTATCATTATGTAAATCTCTTCTTTGCCTTTCATTTCAGTCTTTGGGTAAAAGACTCTTTTGTCTGATATAAGTAGAGCTACCCTTGCTTTCTTTTGGTTTCCATTTGTACGAAACATTTTTTTTCCATCTCTCCACTTGAAATCTGTGTGTATCCTTAGATCTGAGATGAGTCTTGATGCAACATATACATGGGTCTTCTTTTTTTTTACTTATTCATTCCACCACACTGTCTTTTTATTGATTGATTGATTGATTGATTGATTGGCTGGTTGATTGCATGCACAGGAGGGGCAGAGAGAGAGGGGGAGAGAGAGAGAATCCTAAGCAGGCTTTGCACTGTCAGCACAGAGACTTGATGTGGGGCTTGATCCCACAAACTAAGGTAAAATCAAGCGTTGGAAGCTCAACCTACTGAGCCACCCGGGCACCCCCACCACTCTGTCTTTTAATTGAATTGAGTCCATTTACATTTAAAGTCTTTACTGTTACTTTGTTAATTGTTTTCTGTTTTGTAGTTCCTCTCTGTTCCTCCTTCTTTTGCTTTCTTTCCTTGTGGATTGATGACTTTCTATAGTGTGAGGCTTAGATTCCTTTCTCGTTACCTTTTGTGTGCCCACATGTAACAGCTTACATATATATATATATATATATATATATATATATATATATATATGCAAATGAAGTTTGTACTCATTATGTTTTTGATGTCACATTTTGCATCTTTTTATTTTGTGTATCCTTTGATTATTTTAGTTATAGTTATTCTTACTACTTATGTTTTTTAACCTTCATACTAGCTTTATAAATAATTAAATCCACTTCCTTTATTACATAGTTACCTTTACCAGATTTTTACTTTGATATGATTTCTTATTACTAATCGGCACCCTTTCTTTTCAGCTTAAAGACCTTTAACATTTCTTATAGGGCCAGTTTAGTGGTGATAAACTCCCTTAGCTTTTGCTTGTCTGGAAAACTCTTTATCTCTCCCTCAATTATGAATAACCTTGCTGGGTAAAGTATTCTTGTTTGGAAGTTTGTTTTCCTTTCAGCATTTATAATATATCATGCCACTCCCTTCTGGCCTGCAACGTTTCTGCTGAGAAATCTGCTTATAGTCTTAAAGGGGTTCCCTTGTGGATAATAAGTTGTTTTTATCTAGCTGCTTTTAAGTTTCTCTCTTTATGTTTAACTTTTGACATTTTAATTATAATGTGTCTCGAAGTGGGTCTTTTTGGGTTCACTCAACCACCATCTCTGGGAAGGGCCACAGCAGTGATGTGGGGGTGCAAGGTGCCTGCCTGCCACCTCTGAGCCCATGTCTCTGTACATGGAGGTGGAATACTTTCCCACCTTTGAGAAAATCATGGCAGCAATGCAAGGGGGGGTGGAGATGTTTGTTCACCGCCTCTGGAAGGGACATGGTGGTAGTGTGGGTAGGCAGGTGCTGGCAAGATAGGGTGAGAGTGCAAAAATGGCACCCACCAGTGACAGCACTAGCAAGGTAAAGAGAGAAAACAAAAATGGCACCTACCAGCACCTCCATCCATGTAGAGGGTCCTAACAGGATTTTGCCCCTCTTGCAGACACTTTAAGATTAGCAAATGAACCTCCTTCACATATAGTCTAGGCTCTTTTTAAACTGCTGCTTCTGTCTGGGTCCTGGGGCAAGCGGGTTTGCACTCAAACTCTTCAAGAGTGAAATCTTTGTTTCCTACAATCCTTGGTTTTCCTGTACACAAGTCCCTTTGGTTTTCAAAGTCAGATGTTTGGGGGCTTTTCCTTCTGGTGTAAGTCCCAAGGCTTGGGGTGCCTGATGTGGGGCACAGACCCCTCATTCCTCAAGGAGGAGTTCTGTATTTGTGAGACCCCTTCCGATGATGCTTTGCCATACAAGGGGTGTGGTTTTTGGCAAGACCACATTGCTGCCTTTCCTACCTGTCTCAATGTGGCCCTTTTATACTCTGTTATGGAGTAGATATTTAGATGATTCTCAGATTCTTTTCAAATGGAATTGTTCCATATATAGCTGCAGGTTTATTGTGTCCATGGAGGGAGGTAAATTCAGGATCTTCTTATGCTGCCACATTGAAATGCCTCTCCTATCTTGAACATTCTGATTTATGCAAAGCAGGAACACAAAGAATGAAGCCAAATAAGAGTGAAACAGAATATCATGTGTGCCTAATTCAGTCTTTCAAAAATTGCCTATCTTCCATGGTCTGTGAGGTCCCAGCCAACAGCAGCTCTTTGGAGAAACTTCTCAGAGCTAGAACTCAAAATCAAAGTCTCTATGTGGATAGCATCTATGGCACTGATTAGGACAATGGCATCTCACTTTCTCAGGCTTTAGGCATTTTCATTATTAGGGATAATTGGGTACATGTAAAAGTTATAGCCACTTAAGACTTCCTCCTTCCCAGTCTTAGCATCTTTCGTTCTTAGGGAAGATTTACCTCACACACTGTTTCTAGAGGCATCTTCCTTATTTATACTGAAATAAAGCCTTAGGTCATGAGCAACATTTGGAGGAACCCATCATTCATCTCCAGAGAAGGCCAAAGTGTTCCATCTCAATTGTATAATGTCCTAGAGGTATCTTAGACATCATTGTCTCTGCCTAAAGTTTCTCTACTTGTAAATTAAAAAATAAGAGTGTATAGAGAGTCATAATTCTTCTTTGTACCTGTTTCTCCCAGTTACAATAATTTTCTTTGTCTAGCAAAGCAAGAAAATAATATATAAAGTGAACTTGGATAACATACTGAGCTGTCATCATTTGGCATGTTTGACAGACAATGTAGTTTGCTGCTATTGTATATTCAGTAAGAATACTGGAGAAGAATAAGGACCTTTATGTGCAATATCATTGCCTACCCTATTAGTAGTAGTTCACAGAAAAGTGTTCTGTCCTCTTTGGAGAGAGGCAACATATCCTATAGGTAGTATTCAGTTCTTAACTTTAAAGTCCAGCTACATGGTGACTATTTTCACACTATTTTGTTTGAAACCACTTGCCATGGTGATGGCACTTAGTGAAGCAGCTACTATTTTCTTTAATGACAGTCCACTGGAATCCATTTTTGATCTCATAATACTGCTATAGAGCTGGGATATATATATATATATATATATATATATATATATATATATCTCATATGATACATGTGTATACATATGTATATATATATATATGTATCATATATCATACATATCAGGGTTGTAGAATCTTGAGGATACACTTGTAAGCTAAAACCTGATCATTTCAAGAGCTTTTACAAAATAGAAATACTTTAAGATTCCTGTTTGCTAAATATGTATCTCAAATTCATAGTGAGTCTTATCAATTAACTCAGAATACCAAGGACATGATCCTGATATGCAGACAGGGTTTGAAATCACCTCACTAGGAGGGAAGGTTGCCTGTTATTTGAC
This sequence comes from Panthera pardus, assembly GCF_024362965.1. Classification (NCBI taxonomy): domain Eukaryota; kingdom Metazoa; phylum Chordata; class Mammalia; order Carnivora; family Felidae; genus Panthera; species Panthera pardus. The sequence goes on along the minus strand of NW_026526710.1, from coordinate 44,294,011 downwards.
TCGATTTTCATATATGGACTTTGTCCATCTCATAGACTGATACCGAGTCAAAATACCTGTCATTTTTCCTCTAAACTTTTTTTTTAATTTATGTCTACCACCCTATGGTACTTTCCCCACCATTTCACCCTCTACTTTACATACCATCTTTCTGACACATTTGTTATATATCTCATTTGATTGGTGGCATAGAATCATACTAGCTACTTTGCTATCATAGTTGGTTTGTTGCCTAGACGAATTTCTCTTGCCATGGCTATTCTCAGTGTATCCACCTAGGCAGAAGACAAAGAAAATGGGTATAATATTTGATTCTACTTTCCATCCCAGTGCATCGATGTGCCACTATCTTTCAGGATCTAATTCCTGGGCTTGGAAATAGGGCTTGTGGGTAAAAGTCCTAACGATGTTGGTTACCAGCTTTGTGATCTTGACCTCCAGTTTCCTCACTGGTACAAACAGATGCTCAGCAGTGGTTCCTAAACTTGGCATTGTATCAGAATCTTTTAGAGAGCTTATTAAAAACACAGATTCCCAGGTGTCACTGCAGATGTAAAGAATTAGAATGATCCAGAATGGAGGCCTGGAGTTTATATATTTAATAAGCTTCTTGGGTACTTTTTATGTATTTTTCTAATCTTTGTCTAATTTGAGGACCTTTGATGAAGTGACTTTCAAGGTCTTGTCCAGAAGCCTTAATGTTTGATTCTAGGTCAAATAAAGAAAGAAAGAAAAAATAAAAGTGAATAACATCCAACACCATGACCACTATATATTAGACATTTTGTTAGTGTAGGTTGATTTATTCATAATGACCATAAAAATAGCATCACACATTAAACTGACAGATTTTTAGGTACTTAATATATGTTATCTCATGTAATGTTCATAACTATTCTACTAGGTAGTTGTTGATATTCTTCCTCTTTCTGAGTTGGCCTAGAGGTTGGGTGAGAAAGAAGAAGGAAACTACCCAACATCTTGCCTGGCTATAATCATCTACTGACCCCGGTTACTCCTGCTCATTTACTGATGATCTTCACCCTGGATCACTGCATGCTTTCCACTGCTTCTCCTATCACCATTTCTGATAACTTCAACACCCTAATGAATAATCTAGCCAATGCTATTGTCTCTCTGCTCCATTTCAGCCACCTATTTTCATGGTCAAACCCTTCACCTTGACATAAGTAACTTCTCTGATTCTGAAACCTCAACTTCAACTATCCCCTCCTCTAACCAGTTCACCTACTTTATCATTTCCAATCAGTCTTCAACTTCATCAGTGCATCATCTGTTGAACCTGTAAATTTTTCACCATCAATTTCTCATTTTGTTTTCCCACATTGCTCTTTACCTAACTTAGATTCCACATTCCATAATTATAATCACTCCCTTATAAATATTCATAACCCTCTCCTTCCACTGTATTATCTGGTTAAGCCTGGATATTGCTTAAATGCTACTGTCAGCCTATTTTGTGCCTGCATGCAAGCAGCTAAACACACATTGTTGGAAAACAACAACAACAACAACAACAACACATAACATGCAGACCAAAGTCAATGAAAATTCATGGCCTGAGATTTAAATGAGTTGTCTATAGCTCTTTTTTTAGTTTGTTGCTATCACTACTCAACAAAACTACCATTGCATACTTTTACTTTCCCTCAAAACATTTCCACCTTACAACCCCAACTCATTATCAGCTATTGACCACCTCATAGTTTGCTGAGAAAAGAAAAGTGACCAGATTAACCAAAGTATATTTGTTCCCAAATACTTTGCTCCTACAATCATCTCCTCTCTCACACATCATCCATCTTCTTTTCTGGAGAGGAGGCTACAATCAGCCTACAGGTGTGCTGTGTAGCTCCTGTCTCTAAAATGAACAGACAAGGAAACAAATACCATGTAACACCTATTCTGCTCAATACCTCCCCAGTTTTCTAACCCTTTTACATTAAAGCATCTTTAAAAGTCACCTGTGGGTACTAAATCCATTTATTTAGATCATGTTCAATTTTAAATCATTCCCTGTGTTGTTTACTTCCCTTACTCCAGGAAGATTCTTTACAAGCTCACCAATGATCTTTTTGCCACCTTTTGCACTTTATCACTCAGTTCTAAGCTGACCACTCAGCATTAAATGATATTCTAGAAAAAAAAACATATTTTACCCATTTTCCATGACGCACACTTTTAGTTTTCTTCTTATTTATTCCTTCTCAGTTGTTCCTGCCTTCTAAATCACTGATTTCTCCCCTTCTCTTGAACCTTTTGATGCTGAAGTAATGCAAGCATGAGCCAAGGCATGGACTGGGTCAGAACAGAATGCACTCTGGCTAGTTTCAGCAGAAAGATGTCTTCTTTTAAGTGGGGGGTTATATACCTTACATCATTTTAAGTGAGCTAAAGAAAGCAATGTTTGTCTGGGCTTCCAGAAAGGACTCTCACTGAGGAATTGAGTTTCCGAGAATGCTACCATCCCTAGCATGACTAGGAAACTGTAGAATTAGGGGTTGCTTTCAGAGTTGGGAAGCTGTCACTATAGCTGCTGACTGCAGGACCACAGTAATTTCGGTCCTCAAAAAATGATGCCCAGGTCCTACCTCCCTCCTCACATATCTCAGTTCTAAACTCCGTACTTGAACAAGCACATCAGATTGGTGGAACTGAAATCCCACCTGGAACCCAACTGAAGGGAGTGGGAAACACAGTCATTAGTTTTTCAGGCTCTGCAGCACAGGAAGACACATTAGCTGTCTGGAAAGGACATTGTTAGCCAATCCACTGTATTCGGACAGTCTCATTTACCTTTCTTTATACCTCTAGGGACTTCATTCAATCCCATGGATTTAATATCATCTATGTGTGATGACTGCTAAATCTTTATTTCTAGACTTGACCTCTCTCTGGAGTGAGGTTCAGGCAGACACATATCATTTAGCATCTCCACTTTGATGTCTAATATACACTATAAACTAAAATTGCAAAAATGCTCGATTTGTCAACTTGCTTCTCCCTATCTTGTACTTACAACGATAACAAAACCAAACACACAACCTTATAGGCAGTTGTTTCAGCCAGAAATGTAGGGATTATCTTGGATTCCTTGCCTTCCATTACTGTCCAAACTCAATTTCTCAGCAAGTCCTACTGATTCTATCTCCTGAACATTTCCCAAATCTATGCTTCTCCCTTTGTTCTTCATTATCAGTCCCATTCCAGGGCATCATCACCTCTTTGCCAGATGTCTGCTGTAGCTTCAAACTAGTCCCCAGCTCTGACCCATGTCCCATGACAACCCACTTTCTACTCAGCAATAGTGAGCTACAAAAACACTCTCTACATTTCTCATCCTGTTTAAAATATATCTAGTCCTCTTAGCCTAGCTTGTGACCCTGTCCATTATTTGATCCTTCCCTAGCCATCTGCCCTCTTCTCATGTCACTGTCCCCCTTACCCACAAGCACATCCTGACCTTCCTTCAGATCCCTAAGTGTGTGTGCCCAACTCATTCTTGTCTTAACATATTTACACTAATTCTACTAATTGTATGTTCATCTTCTTACTATTTGTATCCTCCCCTTTTTACCTCTAAACTTTAAGGTCATTCTTCAAAATGACTTACATGAGTAAGCCATCCAATTTATACCTATACCTGTTTGCTCAGATTCTAGAGCAGAAACGGACAAAAGGGTGAACTCAAAAATACGGAGTGAATTAATGGATTATACCCACGCAGATGAGAAAAATGATGTGTGAAGAAGTAGACACAGAAGGTCTCACAAATAGTGGATTGCACATCTGGAATGCAATTCCAGATCTCTGACTCCGAGGCATATGCTCCTGACTACTACATTCTCTTGTGCGAGCTAGACTCCTGACTTGTTGCTATGCCCGTATTTCCTTTCCTTCAAAACCACACTTCTAAGTCATCTTAAAGAACTACTTTGATATCACTATTTTAAAAATCTTTACTAGTGTTCCATTGCCTGTAGGTTAAAGTGAAATCTCCTCTTTCCAGCAGTTAAAGTCCTTCTCACACTGACTTCATTCCATATATGAAATATTTCTTCCACTACTGTACAAAAAATCCCTGTCCTTTTGCAGCCAATGTTTGCTGCGTTTAAAATCCCCTGTGTTTCTTGTTTGTAATTCCCATTATTGGATTCTGGCTCTGTTTCTTGAGTTTAGGGGTTTTGCTTGCATTAGATACTCATCCATTCATTAGACACACACTGAGGGCCATCTCCGTGCCAGACATTCCTTGGATTCAGGACCCTCCCCTGAGCTGAGGTATTGGTAAAGGCTGTGTGTTCTAGAACATCCCAGGATGCACACCTCTTTGGGTACAATGCCCTTAAAGGCAGCTCATGCTGGGCCCACTCTTCTGATCACTCAACTTCTCATTTCATGAACCAGGCCTTGAATCTAAAGTTTCTAGAAAATCAATGGCAAATGATATAAAACCTTCCATAAAGGTAATATGAACCAGCAGTTACTCTCCTTTTCTCTATCAAAGCTTGTAGTGAGTGAATTAAAAAGAAGAGACGTGAAAAGAAATTTCTAAGTGCCCTCAAAACTTCCTCTGTAGAAACCCACTGCCATGCTGAGGCAAACTTTAAAAAAATATATACTTTTAATGAAGTCCCATTAAAAACAGGTATACTGTGGTGGATGGTTTTTATGTATTTCTTTTCACATCATTGCTGATTTCCCAAGGTACTTGTGTTCACAGAAGCTCTCCCTTTTTCTATCAGCCTGCTCCTCCTGCCAAATGCATTCACTGAGGCCACAAGGCAAAGATTTAGGGAAATTGCTACTATGGAGGCAAAATGATGGCTCCAAAACAGCACTGCAATTTTGAATCCTAGAGAGAGAGAACACTGATTTAAGAAGAGAGAGTTCACTTCCATTAAAATGGAGGGAATTATGTTCAGTAATACAGAACAAAAGAGAAGAAGAGGGAAAAAAGAATAGCGCATGCCTCTTTATTAGTATTTTTTAAAATTCTGTTCAAATTGGTCATCTGTGACACTGTCAGGGCATTCCTTCCATTGTTTCAAAGAAACAGTAAGACTTTGAATTCCAAAACAGATATGATGGCCCAAATTATTATTCTCTTTCTTCAGGAAGAGCTGCTCTACTCACCTGTCCTGCCTTGACAGGATTCTTCCACATGAGGATCAGCTTCCCCTAGTGGAACTGGAGCACAAGGTATAACATTAGTGCCTGAATGGTCAAAATAGGAATCCCTGTGAGTCCTAGGAGTTGTGACTTCTAGTAATTACAGCTAGGACACCACCAGGTGACCAGTCTCTTGACCTCCAATCACTACTTACTGTATAAGCTTGGTCCACTTTTATTTACTTTTCTAGGGTTTATTTTTCTTATCCATTCGGTGAAGCAAATAATACCTGTATTATATGACTATTATAAGGATTAAATGAATACTATGATGAGGCTTCATCATCTCCATCCCACTATGAAATTGAGCATTTTCTTATGAGCCATTATTTTCTTTGGAGAAAGAATCTTGTTCCTGAATTTTTGTCTCTGCATCTTCTTGCTATTTATTTTTGACTGATGCAATTACCTGCTTCCTGAGATTTCTGTCACTTCCTGATGCCCTACTCCTGCATAAACATCCTCTGGTTGGTTGTTGCTAGATTTCCCTGATAGTTTGGCATGCCTGTGGGAACTTCTTTCCTTTATTCATTCCACAATTATTTAATAACCAGCTGCTCTATGCCAGGAAATAGGCTAGGCACCGTGGATGGAAAAAATGCAGCTGCTACACTGAGGGGAAAATTCTATTAAGCACTATAGATCAGCTCTAGATGCCAGGAAGTTTGCAGTGGAACTTAGAAACAGGAGGTAAAACAATTCGGGAGGAATTTAAAAGATGAAAATGTTAACTGGTCATCATTTGGGTTGTCTCAAAGAAGGCTAAGACAAAGACTTGGGTACAGGTGATATATTTGAAAAGTGGTCCCAGGAAACACAAGAAGGAAGTGAGATGAATGGGACATGAAAAGAAGAAAGCTAATAATAGGGGGATAGTTGGGTGGACTGTGGGTGACTGGGGCTCAGTCTTGCTGAGAACCTCTGAGAAACCTTATAGAATGCAGCTTAGAGTTTACCACCAAGAAATGGAAAAGCTGGGGTGCTTATCTGCTGATTGTTGTCTCTCTTTGGCTGAGGAGTGTCCTCTCAGTATTGAATACTGGGCAGTTCCAGGTGGTCCTGAGCTTGAGCTGAGAAAGGGGATCTTTAAGCTTTCCAGCAGTAAAAGAGTTTTCAAAGAAAGCCCTCAGGGAGGAAAGCAGAAAGAGGCTGGTATCTGTAATGGGTGCCATCCGAGCGCATGCAAACTGTCCCCGAGTTCCGCACATATACCTGGAGATGAGCTGAGAGGACATTGGGCAGAGCAGCCACAAAATCTGCTGCAGTTCTTATTATTTTTAAAAGTCCAGTCCCTTGACTGAGGCTCCCTAGTATGATAGGGAAGATAGGATTCAGTAGGCAGAAAGGGAAAGGGTAGGGCTTGAAGGTCCCCGGGTGGGGAAAAACACATATTTTAAAACATTTCTTCTGGGAGCATCTGACCTTGAGCAAACCCCTCAGGCATAAAGTTCCTCTTAAGAATGTAATAGACGCCATCTACTCAGAAGCCATCTACTCCACCTCAGGTTTCCCTCAGAAAATTGACAAACAAAAGATCTGACTAAAAATAAGTAGACCTTAAAACATGTGACCCACCTAGGAAACCAATTTGACAATAAATTCTATTTAATAAAATAAATAAATAAAAAATAAAAATAAAAATTTTGTAAATTGATTCACAAATAAAAAACCAAAACCAAAAAAAAAAAAAAAAAATGACCCACAAGGAATGGTATGGCCATTGACCACCCCTCATACAATGGAAACAAGCCAAATCAAAAAGGAATGACTGAGCCTTTAGGGTTATCTAGCCAATAAGGGTAGGACTTGAGAAGGACCAAGGGGGAAGGAGAGGGGCTGACCAAAATCCTATAAAATGGTGGAGTCCTTTGCCTGCGGTGTGCGGGCATTAACTTTCGAATACCCCCTCTCTATAAAGAGAGTTTTCATACTATTCTTACTTCCTTATTTTATACTCTAATAAACTTTGGCCTGCTCTTTATTTTATTCTGTGTCCACTTCTTCATTCTTTGAAGCGGCAAGACAACGAACCCTGGGTATTGAGGTAAAAAAATCCTGCAACACTAGTTTATATTCCTGGTCATCTAACCACTTTTCCATTGTTTCTTGAATCTCTGCTCTTCCAGAAACAGCTAATTGGTTCTAAACAAGCAAACATAGTAGAAAATACTTCACCTTTTATTCTTACCTAGAGTTTCTCTTAATGGTAAATATGAGTAATTTCCCCAGAAGAATTAGGGTTTCTGTGTTTTACATAGGCTGTGATGGAAGGTAACTTTCCATTATAGCCTTCCTCTCTGAGAGACATTAACTGGTAGGGTTTTTTCCAGTTTCACTGAGAAATAATTGATATATAGCATAATGTTTGACTTACATATATTGTAAAGTGATTACCACAATAATTTTAGCTAACATCCATCATCTCATATGGATACCAAAATAAATAAAAAGAAAATAAAGGGGTTTTTTTTTCCCTATGGTGAGAACTTTTAGGATCTACTCTCTTAACAACTTTCAAATATGCCAAGCAATTGTGTTAACTATAGTCATCATGTTGTACATAAACTCCCTAGTATTTATTCATCTTATAATTGGGAGTTTGTACCTTTTGGTCATCTTCACCTATTTCCCCCTCCCTATCCCCCCACCTCCCATGTATAAGTTGATCATACAATATTTGTCTTTGTCTGACTTCTTTCACTTAGCATAATGCACTTAGGACCATCCATGATGTCTCAAATGGCATGATTTCCTTCTTTTTTATGGCTGGATTACACACACACACACACACACACACACACACACACGTGATATATGTGATATGTGTATATATCACAACTTCTTTATCCATTCATCTGTCTGTGGATACTTAAGTTGTTTCCATATTTATAACAGCTATCATAAATAATACTGCTATGAACATGCAGGCTCAGATCTCTTCAACATAGTGTTTTTATTTCCTTTAGATTTATTCCCAAAAGTGGAATTGCCAGATCATATGGTAGTTCTAGTTTTAGTTTTCTGAGAAACCTCCATACTGTTTTCCATGGTGGCTGTACCAATTTATTATCAACTGGTGGGTTTTTATATTCCAGCATAGATAACACATTGGATGATTTTCTTTTTCCATTGACTGTGAGACCTTCCCTCTAGCCTAATGTTTTTTTTATGATTTGTGCCACTTTTACTAAAGTAAAAATAATGCTTAGTTTTGAAACTGTTTTACCTGTATCAACTGATTCCCTCTCTCTACTTCAAGCACTCAAATATATTGAATTTTATGACAGTGGCCTTAGTTCCCCTGCTACTTCTTTACACCATCCTTTACACTACTGCCAATGTCATGTTGTTAAAACATAAGTAAAAAAAAAAAAAAAAAAAAAACCAGCAATCCCTTTCTCAAAAGTTTTTGCTGGCAAGTTCAGACTTTGGTATGTTATTCAGAATCCTTCTGACTCCATCCTACATCCCCTTCTTTATGTGCTTCTCACTCTATAGTCCTCTCTTCAATGTCTCTTTAGCTTCTGTTCTCACCATTTTGAACCTATACACATTTGCTTTGTTGCTACTTATTGAAATTTCACTCATTATATATGACATGGAATACTTGTGACTTTTCCACTTGACTGAAGAGCCTCTGCTATTACAAAAACTGATATAATTTCCACTGCCACATGAGGACTCTGCAGACAGGGGGGGAATTTGTTTTAAAAAATGGAGCAGTGTGGAATCTTATATCCTGTACAAATGTGAGTTCAGATATTTACCACTAGGTAATCTCATTCAACCAGATATGTGGGCTGGTTTTCACTCCATTTTCTGAAAAACATGTGTGGTCAAGGATGAGGAATCTAGGAAGATATCTGGTAGCATAACAACATTGAATCCCACACAGAAACTGTGGTAGGATAGCTAACCAAAGTCCCACAGCAACCATATAGAACAAAACTCAGTAGCAAGGAATCCCCATGAATTCTAAAAGATATACAAGTAGGAAAATTCAACAGCACCAAGATTCATATTAAATCAAGCACACAGGAGAGAAGGAGAGCAGTTTGCTTGACTGCTAGCAAACTGAGAATAGCCAATAAGTATTGCATACAACACTGAACATGTGAATCTGAGACCAGGAGCTGAAACATGCAGGGAGTCTGTGCAATCTCCAATTCACTGATGAGTGTAGGAGACCAAGTATGCTGGTCACGGCTAGAGCAGTCCGGGCCCCAAGCACTTCGACACTAACTGAATAGCAGAGTCTGACACTGAGGAGAAACTTCCAGGAGTAGAATCAAAATTAACTAAGGCTGGGACCATAGGGCAAAGAAAAGAGAAGTTCTAGATAAAAATGTTAAAGAGGATGGGTGCCTGGGTGGTTCAGTTGGGTAGGCGTCGGACTTCCGATTTCAGCTCAGGTCATGATCTCAGGGTTCATGGGTTCAAGCCCCGTGTTGGGCTCTGTGCTGACAGCTCAGAGCCTGGAGCCTGCTTTGGATTCTGTGCCTCCCTCTCTGCCCCTCCCTGGCTCGTGGTCTCTCTCCCCATCTCTCTGTCTCTCCCTCTCTCCCTTTCTGAAGTAAATAAACATTAAAAAAAATTTTTTTAAATGTTAAAGAGGAATAGAACTAGAAAACCACAGCATGTACTAGACCGTGTACCTGAACACTTCACAAGCACACAGAAACAGGAGTCCCAGAACTATGAGACTGGGAAATCTAATCTAGCCTCACCTCTTCTCCTAAGAAAAGAAGAAAATGCATCCAACTTATCATAAGAATGGAAAAGCATGGTAGACAATTTCATACAAGTTTATTATAAAATATAGGACGGAAAGACACGGCTACAGAGCAATTGAAGTCCCTAGCCTAATTTAAATACAATGTAAAAGAAATTAAGAAAAATGATAGAAGTCTTAGAGAAGCCAAATCGGCAGCAATTAGAAAAATGCAATAGTAAAATAATTGGAGAAAGAAAATTTTAAAAAAGAGATTATCGAAGTGCAGGAAAGATTTGGAGGTAAAAGAAAAAAAATCACTTCAGTTGTGAACATTAAACTATAAAGGAACTCAAAAGTGAAAAAAACCCACAGGTAGTACTTTAACAGATAATTGAAAGGATGAAACACTGAAAACTCACAGATGAAGAGAGATACAAAGAATGCAAGAGAAAGTGAAAAATGCAGAATATGGGCAAAGAAGATTTCCTATGCATAAAATAGAAATTGCCAAAGAAGAAAAATCAAAGCAAAGGACTAAGACAAACACTAGAATTATAAAGCAAGAAATATTTCCTGGGATAAAAAAATTGGAAACCAAAAATTGGAAAGGGTTACTATATATCCAGGAAAATTAACCTAGAATGGTCCATATTGATATATACTCTAGTAAAACAATTGAACTTTAAAGAAAAAAGAACTTTAAAGAAATATATATATATATATATATATATATATATAGTGTCACCTTTGAACATCCAGTCAAAAGGGTCAAGTAACTTATAAAGGAAAGAATATCAGACCTTTTGGCTTTTATGTCAGAATGTAGATGGGTAACATATTTAAGATACTCAGGAAAAGAGATTTGATCCAAACTTATCCTTATGTTACAAAATCCCAAAGACAAGTGATTATGTATGAGCTTGCAAAAATTCAGGAAATACTATTTCCACGTGCATTCTCCAAAAACTCTATTAGACAATACGTTTCAAATAACCAACATTGTTGGAGTGACACCCACATAGGGACTGGCATTAAATATATATTTAACTGTTAAACTCAGACCAAACAACAGTTGTAAGGAAGATGATGTGGTATGTAATGGCTGTATTCTCTGCTAGTCAACAGAATATGGGGGAAGTTTGAAGAAAGTACATGAAAGCATCGAATAGACTCATTAATAGTATCATAGGTTTAAACAGAGAATGAAAGGATATTACTTCAAAATAGATGCTAAGGAGGAAAAGGGGGCAGGGAAAAAAAAAAGTTGATGACCTATTTTACTCTTGCTCATAATGGAAAGCCAACAAAGAGAACCCCTATGCCCCTGAAAGAGAAAGAACCCAGGCTAACATAAACTACAATGTTAATCTGTAGAACAAATGCAAATCTTTTTAAGTACCTAAAGATATACAATGCTACTTCCAAGCCTCCCTCCCAGTGATATGCTTTTTTAATGTTGTAAAAAAGATAGTATGCACACAAGGCCCTTTATTGTAGCACTATTGATAAAAGCAAACACTGCAAACAACCTAAATTATCACCAACAGGGAACTAGTTGAATAACAGTAGTGCATTCACACAATGAAATACTAAGCAACTGTGAAAGGGAATAGTTCTTATACTTTTACAGAATGATCATGGGATATATTACAGAGTGAGTATAAATGTGTATATCCAAATTTTAGCATTTTTGTGAGCGTGTATTGGTCTGATCATAAAGTTAAATGCCTGATATCAGGTTGGTACTGGTTCTCCTAGACAAGGCCCGAGCTTCTCTATATTTTGGTATGTAATAAAAATGCTTGATTCCCTTAATTCGTTAGCAATTTAGATGCTTAGACCAAAAACTATTTAAACGTTTCCAAACCATTAAGTCATCAGGCTAACCCTTGGGAAAAGAATTGATATAAGGTAAGCACATTTTGTCTCTGATACATTAGTACACCCTTTCTTAACACTATTTCTACCTTTCATACAATCTCGTTAGGTGGCAGATGACCCTAAGGTCTCCAGTTAGTACACTGACTCAGTGGCACTCATGGTACATTGTATCAGTCCACTTGAACTCAATGAAGATCAGGTATAGAAGAGGAAGCTAGATGTGTCCCCAAATCCATTCTTCACTTAGTAGATAGTAATAGAATCACAGCTAGGTATATGACAACCTAGCTAAAAATTACATTTTTATCCTCCCCGGAAGCTAAATGTGATCATGCGACTAAGTTCTTCCCATTGGGAAGTGAATGAACTTTTAGATGTCAGTGAACTTTTAGGTGTACTTCAAGGGAAGAAGCAGGCTTAACCCCTCCAAGGACTCCCTTCCCATGGACCATAGTGAGGATGACTGGCAAGACTTGGGACATCCACCTTGGGTGGACAGTGAAATTCAAGTTCTGTGTTGGGAGTGTTCACACAACAAGATGGAAGCAATGTGAGCCTCTGATGATTGGGATGTGCTCCCCACCAGCCCTGGATGACTAACCCAGACTTTTCTGTGAAGACAAAGTGATTTCATTTTCTTTAAACTACCATTATTTTGATTCCTGTCTTATGGTAATTAAACTTATACCCCCAACTAATGCAAATAGGCACTAATAGGAAATGACTTGGGTTCTTGGATAAAGTCAGTTTATTTGTCCTCAGTATTCTTCACAATGTCTTAGATTTTCTGAAGAAAAGACTAAAAGTTTAAATACTAAAAAAAGTTGAAAGACTAAAGTTAAACTACAGATCAAAAATCTGTGCTGATAGAAAGTGCTTGTATCTACAATCCTAATATGTTTTGCCCTGACGCCCTTAATCTTTTATGGTTTGTTCTCAAAATTCTGAAGTGCTTGAAAGTCCAGCTAAGGAACAATGTATCAAAAAGTATTGGTTGAAGCAATTTACTGACACTCTCAATTGTATAGTGATATTGCCAATTGGCAGAAGACTGAAATGAAATGCAATGTAAACCTTGCCCTTAAAAATAATTGTCTAAAATATTGATGTTCAAAGAATATATGAGTAACCTGAGGTCTTAGCCATACTTGAAAGTTGGAAATGGCAGTTATAATATGAGGGGGGAAAGAGTTTGTGTAATTTTCAGGCTATGAGAAAGCAATTATTTCCTTTGGTAAGGAAAATTGCACTAGTTAATTTTTCATCCCTGTTTTTCAAGCTTATATCTTCTAGTTTGTTTCCACAAGCAACTTACCTTTCAAGATAGCATGCATCAAAATATTTTAATATTTTAATACTTAGTAAACAGTCAAATGCTTGACAACTCTGGAACTCTGAGGAAAGTTTTTTAAAGAATTTTAAGAACAAGGATATGTTAGGAAAAATTCAACTGTGAAACAGCATTTCTCAAAACAAGTTTCGAGGACCACCAGAGTCAGACTCTCCAGGGGTAGCTCCTAAATCGCTAAATATTTGAGGAGCTCCTCAAGAGATTTGGTCACACAGAAATTGAAGACCATTGATTAGCTGTGCAAATGTACAAAATCCAAGTGCATGTCTACCATTATCATTCTAATAATAATGATACCAATAGTTACTGGTTGTCAAATATCTGGTATGTGTCAGCTTTGCTCATATTATTTTATGTAACACTCATAACATCTCTAAAAGGCAGGTATTCACTGTTTTGCAGGTTTGTAAATTGAGAGGTAGAGACCTTGGGTAAAGTGGCAGACTCAAGTTTTGGACCCATGTTGATTCTCATTATGATATATTACATGGGCATTTAAAATTGCTTATGTTTAATGGTATTGCGACTGGGATAGTAATCAGATATTGATAAAGTCTACTTAATCACTGAGTGCTCAAGATGTCTTAATGCCTAGATATGTATGTCCTTTTGAAGATAGAAAGAAGTAATACATGAGGACTTTCTTCAGTGAGTTTACAATTTAGATGGAGAATGAAAACATGTAGAGAATAAATGTAAAATGACAACATAGAACAGCCCAGAAGAGGGACCCTCCATAGTCCTGTACTTGAGAGGATGGCCAGGATGTATCCAATGTGAAGAATAAGTGGGAGGACCTTGCAGGTGGTTAATATTTAAGACAATCAGTTAAATTTTACAATCCTTCTCTAAATCACTTCTGCTTAAATTATGAACTCATTTTCATCCTAATCTATGAGGCCTAGAATTATAATTGTGATGTCATATACAATGGTGTATATAAATCTGTGCATAAGAAATTTACACAACCCTATTTGCTTGACAGTTTGGCAGATATTAAAGGTAAGTGAGAGATCATCTACTCTGACACCATGTTTCACAGAGGAAGACATTGAAGTTTGAAATGTAACGTGATTGCCCAAGGTCATTCAATTCATCCATCATAGTGCAATGAAATAAAGTTAATTATCTGCAGAGTTAGAATCGGTTTCCAAGCTCTGCTCATTGCCTTTTTAGCAAGAGAGGCCATAAGGGATAAATGTTTTAGAAGAAAACACGTTTTAAAGTCTTCTAGAAACAGTCACTGGAAATGTGTTATATTTTTATATCACTTCAGATTATCTATTGCTTTGCTGCTTCCAATTTGGAGTAGCATGGGATTCATAGACATGACCAAAGAGACATGCTAACATCACTGAACACATAATGCAATTCCATGCAATCTTTATTCCAAAGAATTCAGTTTGCTTCGCAAACATGGTTTAATTAAGCTTCACAGCAGGAGAGTCTAAGGTGGAAGAGAGCAAGAAGGATGTGATGCTTAGAAATCTGAAACAGATGTGAGGATGACCTTTTTATGATCACTGTCACTTTATTGATCTCAAAGGTGGGTTTATCCCCTTCTAGAAGAATGTAACCTTTTTTGCAATTGAACCATAATATTTTTAAGACAAATATATGTCCATCTTTGATTTTTTTTTCATTCTGTTAACTCTTAAAACATTTACTGACCAAGTGCATATACAAGGTACTCTGTTTGGTACGTACCGTGGGATTAAATGAATAAATAATAAAGATAAGTAAGTCATAATCCCTAGTAACAAGAAGACTACAGTTTAGTAGAGGAAGTGAGAAATGTACAAAAGTATTTGAAGTATAATGTGATACATGCAATGTTGACTCTATGAAAGAATATTCAAAGATTTCTAACAGATGGAATGATTTTACCCAAAGAGAGCTAATTTTTGACCTGCTATTAATTAAGCTTATGAGGTTGAAATTTAGGGATCTGAATATTACCTTGTTTTGCTTTCCATTTTTACAACTGAGTTGGGAAAAGATTTAGAGGACATGACAATCAGGATTCTGAATAGTAGGAGGCCAGAAGGGTAGAAGAGGAGTCAAATGATAAATGTGAGACCAAAGACAATAATGTGTAGGGATAGGCTGCATTTTTTTAAATATACGAAATTTATTGTCAAATTGGTTTCCATACAACACCCAGTGCTCTTCCCAAAAGATGCCCTCTTCAATACCCATCACCCACCCTCCCCTCCCTCCCACCCCCCATCAGCCCTCAGTTTGTTCTCATTTTTTAAGAGTCTCTTATGCTTTGGCTCTCTCCCACTCTAACCTCTCTCTCTCTCTTTTTTTTTTCCTTCCCCTCCCCCATGGGTTCCTGTTAAGTTTCTCAGGATCCACATAAGAGTGAAACCATATGGTGTCTGTCTTTCTCTGTATGGCTTATTTCACTTAGCATAACACTCTCCAGTTCCGTCCACGTTGCTACAAAGGGCCATATTTCATTCTTTCTCATTGCCACATAGTACTCCATTGTGTATATAAACCAAAATTTCTTTATCCACTCATCAGCTGATGGACATTTAGCCTCTTTCCATAATTTGGCTATTGTTGAGAGTGCTGCTATAAACATTGGGGTACAAGTGCCCCTATGCATCAGTACTCCTGTGGGATAGGCTGCATTTAATGAGAAGACATTTAATGGAAATAAATGTAAAGTTCTGTACCTGAGTGCAAAAAAAAATCAATACTGTAAGCTTGTAAAGCTATATTTATAAAGCTTAATTACCAAAAAAACTGTAATAACAACAACTAGCACTTACTGAGTTTATACTACGGGCCAGACACTCAACTGCATGTTTTATATATTATTCAATTAATCTTCACAATAATCCTATGCAGTGGGCATTATTATTATCCTCATTTTATAGGTGGGAAAACTAAGTGTTGGATAAGTTAGGTAACTTGCCCAAGGTCAACTTGATTGCTGAGCCTAAATTTGAAGTCTGGTATGTTCTGTAGCAGATCAAGCACCCCTGCCTTAATATCTCAGTTATGATATATAGGAGCATTCTCTGGGCACCCAATTACAAAATAATAATAAAAATAGTTAAAGTGAATTCTGGGCCCCTTTATCAGATCTTTTAGAGTAAAATGCTAATTAATCATACATGACTAACCTTATGTGGTCTTTTTTTAAATGAAAAAGTTATGAAGATTTAACTAAAATATCATTTATTTGGTGTGGTTCATGAGTTACATTTCCCAGATATATTTGATGAACAGAAAATTTCATATCATGAACATTTCTAATGAAGAAAGGACCCATGATAGACGATGTGACGATTTTGTGTAACCACTGTTGTTATCTCTGCTTAATGACTCTGATGTTTTCATTCGCTTGCTGTGCATTTCTAGAGCCTTTGCCTTGCCACCCATTTGTTCTTCTCTCCATAGAAGGATAAACCTTTTCACTTGAGTCAACTAGCATCAAAATATGTTTTTATCATTCCCACTAACAAATGAGATCTCTGCTTGGAGTTACAGAACAAAACACATTTTATAGTAGTATTTAAAATCATCTTCCTGTGATAATGTAGCCTTATTATTTACCTTAGTAAGTACCAAACCGTTTAAGTGTTGAACTTGGAAGGTATCTGGTTGGCTCAGTCCGTTAAGTGTCTGACTTTTGATTTTGGCTCAGGTCATGAACTCACGGTCCTGAGATAGAGCCCCCCGTCAGGCTCAGTGCTGGGCGTGGAGCCTACTTAAGATTCTCTCTCCTTCTCCCTCTGCTCCTCCATTGCTTGTGCTCTCTCTTTAATAAAAATAAAAATAGGGGCGCCTGGGTGGCTCAGTTGGTTAAGCGTCCGACTTCGGCTCAGGTCACGATCTCGCGGTATGTGAGTTCGAGCCCCGCATCGGGCTCTGTGCTGACTGCTCAGAGCCTGGAGCCCGTTTCAGATTCTGTGTCTCCCTCTCTCTCTGACCCTCCCCCGTTCATGCTCTGTCTCTCTCTGTCTCAAAAATAAATAAATGTTAAAAAAAAAAAAAAATTAAAAATAAATAAATAAATAAATAAAAATAAAAATAAAAATAAATGTTGAACCTGAGTTTCCTGTGGATATCTGTTTCTCCATTGTAAATCTGGCATCATGTTCCCACTTTTCAGCACATGTAGGCTTCATTTACGTAATAAAATAATTGTTTAAACATGACCTTGAAAAACAAGTTCAGAAAAATTGGTATATTTTATGTGACAGCATAACATGGAGTTAAAAAATATTTGGTATCATAAAGCACAAACTACTAACTTTCAATGCCCAGCTGAAATAAAGTATAAATACTGGGTCTTCTATAAAAGTGACACCAAATCTCCTGGTTATAAAGCCACAGAAAATGAAGTCAGTGTCAATAGGCCCGAAGCTGAGACCTTTAAATTTTGTTCTCAAAACTCACCAATCCACAATGGCTCCGAAGCTTTCCACACCTGACTCTCTTCGGAATATAAAGACATCTATGGGTGTTGGGATAAATTATTTTTGGGTGTTTGTATTTTCATTTTCTCTTCCTTATCCTAAGCAGAGAAGGTTTGGGCCAAGTTTGGAAGCTTTAGATATTTAAAAATAATCTGCCTCATGGCTTTGCTTCTCTAAACGTGTTCTGGCAGAAGTAGCATAGAAGCCAGAGGGTAAGAAGACATGATTCCCTATACTGGATGGGGAATAGTGATCACTGACTGGGCCCTTGAGTAGTGATGACACATTTCATTCGATAGCAGTACCTCAGAGATGTGGCAAGACTCAGAGATGCTAGAGGAATAGTGTGCCTGTGAGACAGAACTCCATCCATTCATTCTTTCATTCATCAATATTTACTGAAACTTTCTGTGTGCCAAGCATTGGTATAGACACTTGGGATATGGCACTATATGCGTAAAAACTCACTGTCTTCAAGAAAAGCTGTCCCAGCTGGAAAAGATAGATAATAAACAATGACCATCATAAATAAGTAGATAAGACGTTCAAATGCAATAACTGAATTTTTTTTTTTTTTTTTCAAAACAAGGTCATAGAGCACCTGGGTGACTCAGTGGGTTAAACGGCTGGCTCTTGATTTTGGCTCAGGTCGTAATCTCAGAGTTTATGGGTTCTAGCCCCACATAAGCCTCCGCGCTGTCAGCTTGGGCTTCTCTCTCTCCTCTCTCTCTGCTCATCCCCCCCCATCAAAATAAATAAATAAGCATTTTTTAAAAAGGCAAGATCATAGAGATTAACAGGGGCTGCTGACAATTTTAAATAGAATCATCACAAAAAGCCTGAGTGCTAGTATCTTTGAAAAGGTGAGACTTTAGTAAAAATTTGGAGGAGGCAAGGGCTTAGCTCTGGAGATATCTGGAGAATGAGCAAACCAGGTAGAGGGAACAGTTAGTTCAAAGGCCCCAAGGCAGGAATGTTCCTGATATTTTTGAGGAAGAGAGGGAGGCCCGCGTAGCAGAGGGGAGTGAATGTGTGTTTGCAGGAGAGAACCTAGAAATAGCGTCGACCTTAGTCATTGCAAGGGCTCTGACTTTCATTCTGAGTGAACAGGACAGTTGCTCAAGGTTTCTGACCCGAGCAGAGACACAACCTTTGTTTTCAAAGGTTGGACACACACACGTGGGACTCAAGGGTAAAAGCCAATAAACTAGTTCAGAGACTAGATATGATGGCAGCTTGCACTGTGTTTGTAACCATGAGGGCAGAAAATCATGGCTGGACTGTGGAACTGTGTGGAAGGTAGAGCCCACAGATTGCCTAGTGGCTTGGATACGAGATGGGAGGGAAAGACTACAATCAAGAATAAGGAAGTAAGGAAGGGCCTAAGTTACAAGGATCTAAGTATTGGGTTAAAAAAAAATCCTAGTTTTATACTCAAATAGCAGTTCCTGAAAGAAACACATGGTTCAGAAAATGAGGACATAACTGTAACTACGATAGACCAAAGATGAAAAGTCTCTCAACTCTCTGGCTACCACAGAAATCCTCAAGATTTATACATGAGAGAGAGGAGGGGGGACTTCAAGAACTTAAGCTGCATTTTCCTTTATCTGTCAGATGTAAATTGTTCAAATAATGCATGCTTACACATATCATAAGTGTGCAGCTTGGCGAACCCTGGAGGCATCCCTTGACCCCGTCTTCCTGTTACCAGTCTGGTTGAATATAACCACTAACCCGACTTCTCAGACCACAGGTTGATTTTGTCTGTTTATAGGGCAGGTACACCTTGTCGACAGAACTCCTTTCGCTCAGCATGTTGTGAATCCACTCACATTGTTGCTTGTAGCTATAGTTTGTTCATTCCCTCTGCTGTGTTCAAGGTCCACAAATTTTTCTGTGAAAGACCAGACGGTAAATATTTTAGGCTTTGCAGGCCACATATAGCCTCTGGTACATATTCTTCTTTGTTGTTGTTATTGTTGTTTGTTTGTTTGTGCTACTGTTGTTGCTTTTACAACCCCTTTAAAAATGTAAAATCCATTCTTAGCTCAAGGGCCGGTAATAAAGCAGGCACTGAGCTAGATTTGGCCAACGAGTCGTAGTTTGCCAACCCCTGCTATAGAGTAGTGTGGGTATGCTACACCATATTTATCCATTTGGATAGCTCCCGGCTTGGGGCTATTGGAACAACCTAGTGCAAGTCTTCTGGTGCACATATGTATACATTTTTATTGGGTCATGAGATGTAAGTATACGTGTGTGTGTGGGGGGGGGGTGTATGGGGGTGGTGTTCGGTTTACCAGTTTACACTACCAACACTTGACATTTTTCATCGTTTTAAATTTTCACCATTCTGGGAGATGTGCACTACAATCCCACTGTGTTTTAATCATTTTCTTAATGATTAATAAAGTTGAGCACCTTCTCAGTTTTATTGGCCATTTTGATACATATAAATTGAGTTAAAGTCAACAAAAATAAGGCAATTATTCAACACAGGCTTGTGAAGTAAGATTATTTGATCATATTATTCCGGTGGCTCTCATTTCACCTAGAATAAAGTCCAAACACCTTGTCCTGGATTGCAGAGCTTTATAGCATCTGGTCCTGCCTACCTCTCTAACCTAATTTCATATCAGTGTGCTTCTTGACCACAGATCTTCGGCTATGGTGGCTTTTTAAATTTTTCTTGAACATGCTAGGCTTCTTCCTGCCCAGGGCCTTTGCACAAGCTGTGTCCTATGCTTGGAATCATCTTACCCTGATCTTCCTATGACTGACTCTTTTCATTCACATGGCAAGTTAAATGTGCTATTCTGGGAGAATCCTTCTCTGTTCACCCTATCTACAAATCTGTCAGTCAATCTTCTTCCTGTTCCTCTATGATAATATTCTCCATAGCATTTATTACTACTGGCAATTTCAGGGACTATGTCTGTCATACTCATTTTTGTATTTCCAGCCCCTAGAGCAGTACCTACACATTGTATGTTCTCAGCTATGATGTCTGGCCCTCCCCAAAATATATTAGGGAAATGTCCCCGCCCGTGATCCCAGCGCATGGCCACCTTGTCACAAAGCTGGACTGACTTGAAATGATGACTTCAGCAAATTATAGTTCCTCTAAACTCTGAGCCAGAAAACAAAGAAAGAAATGCCAAAAAGCAATGAAGGCTTCATCTTGGAAGATCTTAAAATAGGACTGTGGTTAGGGAGACCCTGACAGAATAGTGTGAGCTGAATTGACAGGATGGGGGCAGGGATACAGGAAACTAGAACCCAGCAGAGGTGGGGAGATGACAAGGAGAAAACACAATGCATTCCTGTTTGGAGTACCTGGAAAGCAGTGACAGGTCACTGGAAAGAAGGTCTCTGAAAGTCTGGTAAGTTCTCCAGAACCATTTCAAATCTAGAGCGTGTCCTCAGCAAGCTGAGATTGATACTCTTGTGACCCCTGACGAGTTCCATGATATTCCACTTAGATTTAGAGCAAATCAACCTTCGTTGGCAGTCGCTTAAACAAATCACTATCCCTTATACGTAAATGCAACATGCCTATAATACTATGGTAGCTTATGAGTGCATACTTAGCTATCAGTGGATTATATATTTATTGAACATGGTATCATTTCACTAATAAGCATTAATTGTACAATACCAGTTTCAAGCTATCGAAACTTTAAGACATAACTTTAACAGCAAAATAATAGAGCACAGCTGCAATATTTTTGTTTTCTGTTAGTCCTTCCCCTCCTGGAAGTCAGTGGGCACCTTGCGTTTCAGTGATAATCTGCAGTCCCCTGCAGTGAACACAGCAGCCTACACCTAATCAGGGGCAATCATAAGTAAGATTATTTTGCAGCATTTGGCTATAATTAGACCAGCTTTCTTTTTAGTGATTCATTAGCATGACACTTTGCTCTCAGAACCAACAAACTCCATCTAAATTCCTCAATGAGTAGAGGCAGAGTTGCAAAACAGAATGAGTACTGTTGGTAACAAGAACAAGGAAAGGGGAAACAGAAAAGAATATTGCTTGGTTTCCCTTCATCCCCCAATTGTAAATTGCAAAGCAGACAAAGGCAGCAGGCTGTCTGCCTGCACTGTTGAGCAATAACCTTCATATACTCTGCTCCCGGAGGAGAGCTGGCTGACAATTAGACTCTTGCCGCATTGCTAGACTTTCTCATGCAATTGTTCCCGTCCCAGTTCTTCCTTTCTGTTTCAGGAAGAGATATATTGTATACATGAAATTCATATGTCCTACTGTTTTCATCTGGCCATTGTCTCCCGTTGCCTTTAGTGTAGGAGACATAGAAGTGTTTTAACTCTCAATGGTACTGACTGCCACACAGGCAGTATTTGCAGCCATTGTCATTCCAGTATGGGAAAAGCAGTTAGAGTAGTAGAAAAGGAATATCTGATTATTTACTGATCAGATAAATCAGATAAATACTAATACTAACACTATTTAATAACCGTTAAATAAGCCCTCAAGAGAAGACCTATGGTAGGCGCTTAAAGCACTGTGGTGATTTCTACATGGACCCTGGGCTCAAGGGATTGCAGAAGCATAGAGGAACACACGATTGTCTGTGCTCAACTCTCCTGAAGTCAAGAAACTACTTCTCAAGCTGTAATATGAATACAAATAGCTTGGGAATCTTGTTAAAATGCAGATTCTGATTCAGTAGTTCTTGAGTGAGGCCCAAGATTCTGCATTTCTCACAAGTCCCAGTGGATGCAATACTGCCAGTCGGGGATCACACAGAACACGGGATCTAAAGAAGTGCTGTCCAATGGCAACATCATGGGAGTCACATCAGCAAGTTTCTAACACCCATGTCAAAAAGGTAAAAAGAAACAAGTGAGACCAATTCTAATATTACCTCATGTATTCAAAACATCATTCCAACATGTCAACAACATACAAAATGTTAACGTGAAAGTGTGTACTGTTTTTTAAAAAAAACTATGCCTGTGAAATCAGAGTGTTTTTTACGTGGCAGCTCATATTAATTTGCACCAGCCATGTTTCATAAGCTTAATAGCTACATGGGCCTAGTGGCTCCCATATTGGAAGATACAGAGTTTCCAGGGACAAGCATAAACATATATATCAGTGAAGTCAGTATCTACCTATCCCAGTGAGCTCTCAAACTATCACAGCATGCATTTGGCCAAAATATCTCCCCTACAGTTTTTCTATCTGCCTGATTATTCCTAATTATATTACACTTATTAGACGACAATAGCAGATTACATTGTAGTCACAAGTGATGGTTTTGAATCCAGTCTGAACTACGTGACTTTGAGCCAGTTATTTAATCCAAGTGTGTTCAGATGCCATAAAATTAGGAAGATGATGTCTCATAATATCATACACTTGCCTACATAACATATGCTCATTAAATTTTATTTGAATTTCAATATTCAGATTTAACCATGAAAAGTTGTTAAGTGGGTGTGGAAGACAAGTTTAATCTTTAGTACTCTTTTACACTCATACTTGAGGGAACTAAGTTTTCATATTGCTAAATATTGAAGGGCAGAGAAGGACCAGATCAGACACGGTTGGATGGGAAATAGCAGTAATGTGAGGGAAGAGAGAAATGGTATGAAAAATAGGTCAATGGAGAAAAGTAACATGAAGAGAGATTTCATAGGAGGATTCTTTGAACAACGGACTGGGTTGGAAAGGGCTGAGGATGTGTTTCCCAGAGTAGTGAGTGGAGAATATGGAGAGTACACTAAATGGTATCACTTAGAATTAAAGTGCAATGTCACTTAATTTTGAAATCAAGGAAACTGTATATTGTTATGGCATATCACAGCTATTTACATTTAGATCAGTACATCTAAGTCCAGAGTAGGGAGTGACTACGGTCTAAGAATCAGAGGAGAGGACTTTGGCAAATTGCATAGGTACCCACGGCAATTTTAATGACCCTTTCACAACCCTATCATATTACGGAATGCGGTGACAACTCACTCTTCAGGGTTGTCGTGTGATCTATCTCTAGAGTCGGAAGTCACTATGTGAATAAATTCCTGAAGAGGTTTACTTATTGTAACCAGTAGTTTATTTAGTCTTTGGAGGAAAAACATATACCAATACTAAAATTGCTTTTCTGTTTTTCATTCATTCATTCATTCATTCATTCATTCTTATTCACTTAACATGATTTAATGCATCCTATGTAAAGAGTAAATAGCTTAGTCTCTACCACTGTGAGAAATCGTCTTTCCAAAATCTTTGAAGTTTGGTATCATTTAAAGATATTCTTCCATTCTTTACCATACTTCCACCTCCAAGAATTTTTATGGTACATAATTTCATGTTGTAGCCAAGTGTCTCCTTACAACATTAGAAAGTTCAGATACTGGGGCCACCTGGGTGGCTCAGTCTGTTAAGCATCCGATGACAGCTCTGCTTCAGATTCTGTGTCTCCCTCTCTCTCTGCCCCTCCCCTGCTCACGCTCTGTCTCTCACTCTCTCAAAAATAAATAAAAACATTTTAAAAAATTAAAAAAAAAGAAAGTTCAAATACTTATGTTCTATGTAATAAAACCTCATTATCTCCAACTTCACAAATTCAAACTGTGTGTGTATTCAGATTTGGCCTTAACTACCATTTGCTCTTATGGTATGTATTAAGTGCACACAAATTAAATCTACAGGTTTAATCACACAATTTTAATTTATTTAAGCATTTTTGCCATACCAAATTTTGCATAATAGATCCATTCATAAATAATCCTCTTCTCTCCATTAAATTCCAGTCTGGAAGAACCTCTCTTTCCCAGCATTCATTAATTATTAATTGTATGCATATATAACTCTCAGTCAGGAAATAAAATTTAATTTAAGACCCTCTATAAAAGTGACATTCTATTCATTTAGGCTGGTCCCCTTTCCAATTGTGTTACTAGAGAAGTTTAGTGTCTTCTGAAAAATTTTTTTCCATCCAACATGGATTAGAAAGAAATCTCCTAAAAATCTTCTGAAATGTGTAATAAGTTGGCCATTGAAATTTATGCAGTAAAGGCATGGTGTATTTCATGCATTGAATGATTATTCAGCTGGATTTGGAGATCTTGTGTCTTGTGCCTGACGTTTCTTGACTTTTTCTTTTCTTACAGTTACAATGTCTTACAGAAAAGAAAGAAAAACAGAACAGGAAACTAAATAAACTGTATATTTAGGGCTTTAGTGTCTATGCTAACCAAGAAACTGCCCCTGACCTGAAATCCCATTCCTTAAAAATCAGGCCTTTTTTTTTTTTTTAATGTTCATTTATTTTTGAGAGAGAGAGAGAGAGAGAGGCAAAGGGCAAGTAAGGGAGGGGCAGAGAAAGAGGGAGACACAGAATCTGAAGCAGCCTCCTGGCTCCAAGCTGTCAGCACAGAGCCCGATGCGGTGCTCGAACCATGAGATCATGACCTGAACTGAAGTCAGATGCTCAACTGGCTGGGCCACCCAGGTGCCCCCAAAACCAGACCTTTTAAGTAGACTGTAGTCAATACTACTTACCTGACTCTTCTTGCTTTGGTTCATAGGCTATCTAGATGCTTCTGCTCTAATTTCTTTTGCTCGGTGGAAAATATCTAAGCAGATCTTTTCACATGTTGTGTCATTTATTTTTGAGTGTGGATGTTTTTATCCAGTACGATGGGTCAGTATTATAATTGCTTTTCTTTTTTTTTTTTTTCTTTTTTTTTTTTTTCAACGTTTTTTTATTTTTATTTTTGGGACAGAGAGAGACAGAGTATGAACGGGGGAGGGGCAGAGAGAGAGGGAGACACAGAATCGGAAACAGGCTCCAGGCTCCGAGCCATCAGCCCAGAGCCTGACGCGGGGCTCGAACTCACGGACCGCGAGATCGTGACCTGGCTGAAGTCGGACGCTTAACCGACTGCGCCACCCAGGCGCCCCTATAATTGCTTTTCTATTCATGTGTCCAGTTCATGAAGATTAGAATATCACTTTTCATCAAGGGGTCTGTTGTTTGTCTGCCCAGGGAGATCTCCAAGGTTATGTAGCATTTGTAGGATTTTATTGCTTCCTTTGCTTCTGCTATGGTTTAATGGGTTACATTTTAGAAGTTCATTCTCCTCTTGCCTAAGGTATACACTATTAAATTATCTCATTTTAATTACCCTGTTCCTATTTTCATCACATTGCCATCATTTCTCTTCATGCCCAATTTGTTAGCTACTGTAACGGGGGAAAAAAATAATAAAGCATGCCCTGGTCCTTCAGTACCGTTTTTGAGCATCAGATTTGGATGGGTCATGGCAATTTGCTAATGAAGACCAGCTGATGACAAGTTACTTGATTCTGAATTTGGGAGCCTGCTGAGACAAGGTGAAAAAAATCCCTAACTTTAATGTTTTAAAGAGATGGAATGATTTCATCACGAATTGAGGTAGTTCTCTACATAGGCAGAGAATTGGCAACCAGAAAGTCTTCAAAGGGCGATTTCTATTTGTCTATGAT
Source organism: Panthera pardus (assembly GCF_024362965.1). NCBI lineage: Eukaryota > Metazoa > Chordata > Mammalia > Carnivora > Felidae > Panthera > Panthera pardus. The sequence continues at coordinate 44,267,930 of NW_026526710.1, read as the reverse complement.
ATTTTCAATCCAGAGGATATTGTCACACACCTTATCACTACACTGTTAACCTACTAATTATAATTTTGGTATAGTTATTTCTGACAAATGGACAAGTAATTGAAGCTATCTTATTTTGTAAATGTTTATTTATTTTTGAGAGAGGGCAAGCAGGGGAGGGGCAGAGAGAAGGAGACAGAAGAACAAAAACTGGCTCTGCATTGACAGCAGTGAGCCTGATGCGGGCTTGAACTCACGAACCATGAGATCATGACCTGAGCTGAAGTCGGACGCTCAATCAACTAAGCCACCCAAGCACCCCTTAAGTTATTTTAGTATGATATATTTGGATCATTTCTCTCACACATGCATAAATATTTTGTCTATTCTTTTTTCCCTCTCTTCTGTTACTTAGTTTTGATTTCATGAATACCTTTGTAATTCTGAGGAAGTATTTTTTTCCTAAACAAAAACAGATACAATAAAAATTAGTGTTTATTGTCCTATTTATGGTGTAAGCATTATAAATACATATTTGTAAAAATTAATTCTGAGGAAATGTGAAAAGTAAATGCTGTGAATTTGACAGGGTTGGAATTTTGGTCCCACTGTTAGCTGTGTGACAATGCTAACTTTTCTTTTCTGGAAGCTTTACCTTTCTCATCTATAAAATGGGCATAGGCCCTGTGAAGCACAACTGCCTCTTCCAGCTTGAAAATCCAGGTACCAGAAACATTAAGTTGCTTGCAATTCTTCTTACAAACCATGTTCTTTTTAACTTCCATGTCTGTGGGCTGTACCTTCTGCCTGGAATGTTCTCCTCCTCTCTCTTCACCAGGTCACCTGGCTCATGTTGGGACTCAGCCGTCTCTTCCTGCAGGAAATCTTCACTCTATGCTGGTGACACTCTCCCCATCCTGTTTAGCCCCCCAGGTGGGCAGCGCCTGCTCTGTATTTCCACCCTGCCAGCACCCTCACCATCATGGCACCTAACACAGTGCATTCAGAATGTGTGTTTGTGTTTATGCCTTTCAACAGACTGAAAGCCACTTGAGACCTGAAACTGCCTGTGCCTCATTCATCACTTTATCCCCTTTGTTTTGTCCAGTACTGTCACAAAGAAGGCCCTCTCCACTCCACACTTGTTAGAAAAACTTCTCTCCTCCCTACCACGGCTCCGGAATCTCCCTAGATTCATGTAAATGTTATTCATTTTAGAGTAAAGTGAATGTTAGAATAAAGTGACATGTGTTCCATGGTTTCTAGGGGGCACCATAATCAGAGTGCCCCACATGTTTTCTTTCCTTTTATTTTATCGTATTATCTATGCTGTGCGATCCTTGACTGGAAGAATTCCATTTTACTCATCCTGATACCCTCAGAGCCTTATGGAAGACCTAGCATAGAATGGACCCTCAGCAAATGCAAAGGAATTGAAAACAAATAATTATTTCGGTAATAACTACTACCAGCTCTCACTTTAAGAGAAGTTACACCATGCTCTGGTTTGTAAATATCCAGCGATGGTTAACTGATAAAGCTGTTGAATTATCTCTAGCTACATTATATATGGACATCTCTGTATACATTGTAAGTCCATTGAATTCAAAGAGAAGTTATATTATTTTTTTCTATGAAAACAAAGTATAGTTTTTTGATTGAATGGTAAAAATACTTCCCTCTATCTCCTAGCTATCCCTATTTAAATGCTGTCTGGAGGCAGCCTTTAAAGTTATGAAAGGAACTTCAGATATACTCTCAAAGATTAACTTCCAACTCAATGATCCATTGTGAGGTCTTACTGCTCAACATATAATATACTCTACCTTATCGGGTCATTTGTTAAAATCATACCACTTAATTTGGTGCAATGCCATTTGTAGTGATTACTCAACCTCAGCCAGGTCTTTGGTATGTTCATCATTCCTCTTATTCACTCCTACTTAACTCTCTAGCTTATTCTGTGCAGCAGATAATCTGGACATTTTCCATTTATTTCAAATCCATAATTGCAGTTCAGCACACTCATGCTCAGCTGCCTTTGCCTCCTACTTCAGTGATACGGTCAATGGCAACTAATGTGGATGTCTGCCATTTGTAAACCTCTCTGACTTCACGTTATTATCACCCCTGCACTCTATCCTGTCTCTCTCCCGCTCTTTCTCCACACACCCCTCCCCACCAAGCTACCATTCTACCTTTCTTCTTTCTGGCCACCTTTTCTAACAAACTTTCTGTTTCATCATTATATACAATTCTTTGACTTACTCATTGCAAAAGTCACCAATGGCCCTTTATTGGAATATATAATGGTCCTTTTCTTATTTTACATGTAACTCAACTTTTCCATTGCATAGTTTTGGCACCAAATGTGGCTTGGAGGTTGTTCGCCAATGATTTGTGCCACCGCCCCCTCAGCCCTGGTCAACCTACCCAATACAATGAAATCAGAATAAAAATTATATTCTTTCAACACAAATGCAGTTGCAAGACTGATGTGCTACTAGCTTTCCTTCTTATCCTTAAGTAACTTGTGCATAAAAATTCTGTAGGTGTTAGTGTGACAGTATTTGACACTACTGATTCTTTACTTTCTTCTAGAAAATCTCCCTTGCCTCCAAAATGAAGCTCTTCTCTTTCTCCTCTTGCTTCAAAGCCTGCTCTCGCTCTCTCTCTCTCTCTCTCTCTCTCTCTCTTTCTGTGGCTCTTTTCACATCTGCTGATCCCCAATTAAGATTTTCTCTAAGGATCTGGTCTGGCCTCTTTGCTCTCTTGAGGTAACTTCATTCATTTCCTTGATTCCAGTTATCCCTTTTATCTTAATCGCTCCTATATTGTCAACTCAAATCTGACCTCACTTTATTTTCAATTATGTAAATACGGTGGTCCTTTAAATGCCTATTAAGATAATTTATGGATTTATGGTTTATTGACAAAAGCAAACGCAACCCATTTTAGCATGTAGCAGCGCTACCCATGAACTTAATCTGATTCTTGTTTTTATTCAAGAGCTATTGATTTTGCATCTAAACACTCTTAAAGTCTTTCACAAATACCGGAATTTTTTTTCAGTAATCCCTCACACAAAATAAAGAGATCCACTTAAAGTGTGTGGGCTAGCTAAAGTGTGTCATGTCTGATTTAATCCAGAACATGGTTAATATTGTCTATCTTGCACCATTACCCACAGTAGTTAGGACTGAAAGGAACAGAACTTTGAATCTGTTAAGGAAAGAAACCATTCTTTTGGTAGCTACCACAAAGCTTTCCTTAATCTCTAAAGAGGGAGCAGAGGGTACCCCGAGTGTCTCAGATGGTTAAGTGTCCAACTTCAGCTCAGGTAATGATCTTACACTCCATGAGTTTGAGTCCCGCGTCAGGCTCTGTGTGGACAGCTCAGAGCCTGGAGCCCACTTCAGATCCTGTGTCTCCTTCTCTCTCTGCCCCTCCCTCACTTGCACTCTGTCTCTCTCAAAAATAAAATTTAAAAAACACTAAACAAATTTTTTTAATAAATAAAAAAATAAAGAGGGAGCAGATTTCTTGCTTCAAGGCCGCTGATTCTTTACTTTCTGGGAATTTAATTAGCTATTACTTATTCTTTATACAAAAAGCAAGCTCACTGACGCGTTTGTGCGAGTGTAAAATAGTGTAAAATAATGACAACATCAACGATTACTATTATGATAGTTTATAATGCTACATGAAAGCACAGAAAGCATTATGTATTTTCTTATTTAATCATCACAATAATCCAAATGGGTAGATACTATTACCATCCTCATTTGATAAATAAGGAAACAGAGGTTCATGGACCACCAGGAGGTTGCTGAAAGTCATATAGTTAGTTAAGTGGCAAAGCCACAATTTGAATCCATACCTGTCTAATTCTAAAACCTACCTTCTTACCTAGTATGGTTTAAAGAACAGAATTGTGTTTCTAAATAGGCAATCAACTCACCTCTGCCATTATCTAGCTGTGTTACTTTGAGGAAATCACATCAACTCAATGGGCCTTAATGTGTACACACACAAACACATAATTAGAGTATGAACCAAGGTCCCCTATAGCACCAAACATTTGCGAGTTTTTTTTTTCTATCTTGACTTTAATTCTTAGAGTAGAATTTCAATAGCATAGATGTTTTATAGAGAAGAGCTGATTCTAAACACAGAGTGAGAAATTGAAACATTTATGTTGTCATTGTATTTCAGTAATTGGAAATTCCACTCTGTCCTAGAAATTGTAATAAGCATCAGATGCACAACAGTGAGCAAAACAGGAAGAATCTTTAACACATATACTTACTCAAGTCTATCTTAAATGTTAAAAGCCATAGGCTGATGTACGTGTTGGTCTGGTAAATATGTTAACCATCAGCTCTACCTACCTTTCCTAGATCACGTGCTTGGGATTTCCCCCATGTTTCAGTATTGGGTTTCTCACCATAACACCAAAATAAGGCAGCAAAACAAAGAGTGTCGTACCACAATTATGTTTGGGCCATGTCTTCCTGAAAGCAGCGTTGACATAATTCTTCTTATGTCATGGGGACAAGTAATTTTGCTCCACCTTGTCTTGATATATCTCAGTGTAATGATACCTTTGGTCTTTGGGGGCAGCTTAATAATGATGCATTTCCTACATAAATATTAAAAATTATTAAAATCTTGAAAATACATCAGGGCGCCTGGGTGGTTCAGTCAGTTAAGTGTCCAACTTCAGCTCAGGTCATGATCTCACGGTTCTGAGTTCAAGCCCCACGTCGGGCTCTGTGCTGACAGCTCAGAGCCTGAAGCCTGCTTCGGATTCTGTGTCTCTCTCTCTCTGCCCCTCCCTTGCTCACACTTTCTCTCCCTCTCTCTCTCAAAAATAAAGAAACATTAAAAAATTTTTTTAAAGAGCTTGAAAATGTATGTTGAGTAGTAAATTCATTCCTACAAAACAAATACAAGCATTTTGAAGGAAAGTAATTTTGCAACTGCCATGCATTTTCCTTTTGCTTTTCTCAAAAAAATTGCCTATGTTAAACATTATTTATAATATGCATGAAATCACCTAACTTTTCTACAGATAACTTCTTTTATTCCTTCATTTTTTACTACAGATAGAGGGAAGAAGCAGGAGATACTTACTTGCTCCATGAGGAAAATAGTATAAACTCCAAAGTTGTTATTTGAAAAATACAAAACTATTAAACTTAGCACACTCAGGCTAACATTAAGAGCAATGTGGAATAGCTAAAAAAAGAAAAAAAGTTCTTTTCAAAAAACTCATTAGAAAGCTAAGAATAAGAAAGCTAAATGATGGAATAGAGAATTTCTAAGAAAGGAGTCCCATGGTTGTTTTCATCCCCAGGGCAACGGAGGAAAGAGATAAGGAGAAATCACCCCAACTTTGCAAAACTTTCCTAACAGCGTATGGGCTGAAATGAGAGATTAGAAAAGTGAGGTCATAGAGACAATCAGCATCTCCCCACCTCCAACTCCTCATGGGAATGCCCTGAGCCCCGGGAGGTGTATGGAACCTTACTCTGAGTGTAAGACGGCAGCCTGCCTGAGACTGGGAGCAGAGCAGAGGAGCTGAGAGACTCTTCTACCCCAGGAAGTTGGCGGGGTCTGCGGTCATCTGTCTAGTGCCCGGTCCTGCTGAGGGCAGCTGTGGGACAGCAGCTTCAAACCTGCCCTGAGCTCTTTACCAATTACATTGCAGAGACATGCTGAAGGCTGTGCACACAACAGGTATGTGGGGCGCCTGGGTGGCTCGGTTGGTTAAGCATCCGACCTCAGCCAGTTTCATGAGTTTGAGCACCCCCGTTGGGCTCTGTGCTGACAGCTCAGAGCCTGGAGCCTGTTTCAGATTCTGTGTCTCCTTCTCTCTCTGCCCCTCCCCCACTCACACACTCTCTCTCTCTCAAAAAAAAAAAAAATGAATAAACATTAAAAAATTAAAAAAAAAAACAGGTATAAGAGATCCTTCAAGGTACAAAAATCTCCCCTCTGGTGGGCAGCCACTTCAATCTCAGCTCTGATTTGCCAGCCCCTAACTGCAAACCGCTCTGAGCCATACAACCATGTGTGATTCCTTGGTCAGCCAGAGAATTTCTTAGAATTTTCACAAAAATGTTGGTGTATTAGTCATCTCAGGCTGCCATAACAAAACGCCACCGACTGGCTGGTATGAACAACAGAAATTTATTCTCTCACCATCCTGGAGGCTAGAAGTTCAAGAACAAGATGCCGGCAGAGTTGGTGGCTGGTGAGACAGCCACCTCCTGTCTGTGTCCTCACGTGGCTTTTACTCCTGTGCAGGTGAGGAAAGAATCTCTTGTGTCTCATCCTCTTCTTACAAGGGCATTTATTCTTATAAGTGATTCTATCAGATTAGAGCCCCACACTTATGATCTCACAACCGGTTATCTCCTTAAAGGCCTTATCTCCAGACACAGTCATGTTGGGAATTAGAACTTCAGTATATGAATTTTGAGGGGGACGCGATTCAGGCCATAACAGTTGGGGTTGCCCTTCTCCATTTCTCTCCTTCCTGGGATTCCACCCTTCACTTTGCAATGAGTGCAGTTGCCCTCGGCTCTTTCCCCTGGTGACCCAGACAGTAAAATGATGAACTCTCTAAAGCAGCTGCAGCTTTCCGTGTCGTATCGCAGCTATGGTTCACACTCAGGCAACCACCCCAAAAGCAAGAAAGTGACCCCACACCACATTTTGACTCCCTCCAAAATCTTTCTGCCGTTTTACACTCTCTAGAGCTTTTAGGCTGCTTCATTCTTGTTGTCATTGTTTTGTTTTGTTTATTATTCCATCCAGAGTTCTTGGACACTGATGAACATGTCTATTATTTTGTTAATACTACACTTTCTCTTTTCCTCTGGTTCAGGGGCTGGAAGTGGAGATAACAATTACTTCTCTGGTAGTGACATCCCTGCTTTATAATCAGGGCACTATGTCTGGGGAGGTAGCCTCTGGTTACTTTTCCTGCCTCTCCTGATGTGGAATCACTGTCCCAGGAGCAAGCTGGGAAGAGGGCAAGGAAAACAGGCTCCCATATTCTCAGTTAGCCATGCTGAGGAGAGTGCTTCTGCTCTGTCCTTGGAGGCTGGGTAGAGAAATGGAGGTCCTGACCTTCCAGCTGCAATTTCCTGAAACATAGTCTCTGAAACCTGGCGTTGGGGCTCATGAGAAGTGCTGGAAGTCTGCTCCTCCCAGAGGGGTACTGTAACTGGGGACTGGAGGCCATGAGAGCCCTGTATTCTTGGTCACACTCATCCAGAATGGAGTTTTTGTCACATTGAGCAATAGGAGGAGGAAGAGAAGTATGGGACTCAAGGGCCACAGACTCCCACTGCACTGACCCAGATTTAGTAAATTTTCTTGCGTAATTTTTTCTCATTGACCTGTGCCTTAGAAGAGTTTTTAGAGAGTTTAAATAACTAAGAATTCTTTAAATAGAATTTTTACCAGTTATGGTAGTTTCTCTGGCAAGCAGGTCTATGGACTTTTCTCATGCCATCATTCTAGAAATGAATCTCTCACTGTACATTTAAATCTCATAAATTGTCATTATTGTTTTATACTATCAATATGCATTGGATTTAGCTATTTTCTCCTACCATCCATCAAGGAAAAGTTTATTTCTTTTCCTGCTTGGTTTATAAGGTTTCTTCTGAATCTTTAATTGATGTCCTTTCTCAGTTTCAGGAAATAATTTTTTCAAATATTGCTTATGCCTCCTTTTCCACTACTATTTTCCCCCCAGAATTAGAATTTTTATATTTCAGATTCTCTAACGATATTCCCTATACTCCCTACCTTTTTAAAGCATATTTTCCATTCTTTTGCTTCTCATTCTTGACACTTTTCTTTTAGTCATCCTTTCTTTTTACCTATTTTCTCTTTATCTGTGTCTAATCTATTGTTAAACCAACTCTCTCCTCAACCACTAAGACCTTATTTATTGTATTTTTTGATTCTAGAATTTCCATCATTTTTATGATTTTCAGTTCTCTGCCAAGTTCCGGTATTGTCCATCGTTTCTTTAAAAGTCCATGTTTGATTGCCCCATTATCTGAATCCCCAATATTTATTTTTCTATTGTCTGTCTTTTCTCTTAGTTTTTACCACATTGTCTTGTCTCCTTGTGTGCTTGGTATAGACATGTGTTTGAGAAGCTATAAAATAACTTGAAGGCTGGGAGAATGTTATCTGTATCTAGAGAAAGCTTACCTTTGCTTCTGGCAGAGAGTCTGGGCTACTAGCAGTCACAGGTCATTTTAATCCCATCATAGGAATTAAGATTATTTGAAGCTGGGCTTTTTAAGGTTAACAACTGGTTTACTTCTCATTCACACTTACCAGTAAGTTAAAATCTTTAGAGTCTCAATCTGAAGTCTTGTGCATTTACTCAAGCCCCACCCCTCCTCCCACCCCACTTTTGGCAGACACACGTACAGTATTTTTTCTCCTACCCCAGAAGGCTTTAAAGTTTCTGTTCAGCTCTTCCCTCTCTCAGTTGTTTCTTTTGGCTTTCGCAGAAACTTTTTGCAGAAAAGATATCCCACATGTCTCACTTACTTACCTACGTTTCCTTCTAAAAGGGCTCAAGACCCATGATTTCTCATGCTTTTATTAGCTCTCTAATGTATCCAAGCAGATGATTTTTACATCCTGTCCATCTTTTCTTGTGCTTAGCAGGAGGGTTAACATATCAATCCTTACCAAAAACAGAAGCTCTGCCATCTGTTTTCCAAAATCACCATGGGCAATATTTTAGAAACTGGAAAATAAACAAACAAACAAAAATCAATGGCTTGTCAATACATGTATAATGAAATCTAAATATGCTATCATGTTCTAGATGGCCCGGAAAGACTTGGCCACAGCCTATTTCTTCAACTTTACCTTGACTAATCTCTCCTTAACTTATTAACTCCCAAAAGAGTTAACTTTTTGTTCTTCGTACACACCAAACATCTCTATTTATTGGAGTTTGTATTTATTGTTCACCTTGGAACATTTTTCCCAGAGCTTTTCACATGGTGAACTCCTACCCCTTTTTATCTTTGTTCAAATATTATCTCCTCAAAACAGCCTAGACTGTCCATCCAGCTAATGAAGAACTTCCTTACTCAGCGTTCTATGACAACAAACACTCTTGATTTGTCTTATAGCATCCACCACAATATGTAATTATCTGTTTTTTCACTAAAATGTTATTTTTACAAGGACAGAACTGTATGAGTCACCACTACTTTACTATTATGAAAAATGACTGACACATAGTAGCTATTTGTTAAGTGTTTATTTAAACAAATGAATTATAGCCCATGACTATAAGCACATTCATTAACTTCTTCAGCCCTCGGTTTTTCACATTTCATTTTAAAGTGGGAGCAATCATAATGATAATGCCTAGCGTACCCACATACCTAGTTAATTAAATAATAAATATGAAAATACCTAACACCTAGAAGACATTCAATAAACTTATTTTTCCTTTCCTCTTCTTTTCCTTTTTTTCTTTCCCAGGTAGTTTCTGACTGATTAAAACTAAGTAAGCATTATTTTATCTTTTGGCATAATCTATTACCCTGGAGAATGTAGTAAGGAATAGTTTCTAATGCAATAAAATTACAGGATGGGGAGGTGGTATTCAAATTGCCCTGAAAACATATGGGAATTTCCCCTGGTGATTTTTGTATGATCTGGATTTAAAAAAAAAAAAAAAATTTAAGTCTAAATCAAATGAATCTTTCTTTGACTTGAGTTTGGCATTAATTCGCATATAGCAACATTGGAAAGATAGCAAAATGCTTGCCTCTGCTGTGAATCCATTACTACTGTCACTTCCAGCTCCCCAATCACTATCTAATTAATGCATTGCCTAGGTTTCATGTCCTAGAAGTGAGGTGGACAGAATTTACTTACTGCAAGACCCCTGGCTACATGATGGTTAAATGGTCTGAGCATACAGGGTTGTTTATTAAGTATGATTTGACTATGATTTGTACTGTGTTAGTGTTGAGACATCCTGTAACTTCAATTCCCATGTATCCCATTATTTCTGTTCTTAGGTTTTTAATGAACAAGCATTTCACCAAGTAGATCTCATTAGTAGAGACATAGCAAAATTGGTAGATTTGTTCTATACTTCATTCCATAGGGGAGCGTAAGATGGCATTCTGCAGAGGTTGGCAGGCCTGTAGTCTGCTGCCACCGAGCTATAGCATAGAAAATAATGCATGCATAATAAATTAGCAATTTTAAATATTTCTTTCCTGATTTTGTATACCCATAATATATAAAGCCTCGTTCCAGGAAAAGTACTTCTATTAAGAAAGATTCAACTTATCCCATCAAATTGTCTCTGCTCCCTGTATCTGGCGTTAGGAACAAGAAATACTTACTTATTAGGATTTCACACTAAAATTCCATGCATTCTGTTTTGTTTGTAGATGGAAGAGTGACTGCAAATTCTTTGTGCTTAAATACTTTGTGACCCCATTAGAGAGAGAGCACAGTATAAAAATATTCAGTGTGTCATAAACACAGTCATTATTTCTAGCACATACTGAAAATTACCAGTATCAGCAAGGATATGGAAACCTTCAAATTAAAGTCACAAGATAAAACAGAGTAAATAACCACTCTTTCGCCATGAATGTGAGGCTATAAATTTATCAAATGTGAAAACAGAACTGTACACACTATGAAGTTTAATATAATATGTCTTGAGAATTTCCTCTCAGGTAGACACATTGCTTATAACATTTTCATTAGAACAACATTGCAATTAGAAATATTTGAAACCTACAGCTCTTGGAGGAAGATATCCCTAATACTGTGAATTGATTTTGACATTATTAGCAGATTTATTCAGCTAAAGGTAAATGCTTCTTTTGGAGATGAAAGATATAATTTTTTAGCCTCATTAGTTCTCTTATAGACACACAAAATTGACAAAATTGGATGCCTTTGGAAGTTCATAATCATGTAACTTGAGTTATTAATTATTTCTCCTTTTTTGAACAATATCACATTAATTATTGCTTTGTAGACTACATTTCATTTTCCCAGCTGTCACATTGGCTTGTATTTTTATCACAGTTGAGCAGATATTTATTTGTGAAGTCTTTTGCTAGCAATTTATCTCAGGAAAGTTTTATTGTGTGTTTAGAATGTTTGGCGGATTTTTCAATAATCTGTAATTATTGAATCCCAAATAGTGGCTGAATTGTTTATATTTATCTATCATTCCCTCATTCAGTTATTTCCTCATTTCCTAATTCTTTTATAATAATGTTATATACCCTTTGAGTTTCTTATAACACGTGTACATGGGGTTAAGATACTGGCAGATAATTAGAGCTTGGCAAATGTTAGTTATTACTATTTGTATAAATTTGCTTATTAAATTAGCCAATAAGTAGAATATATCATAAATAGGTGGATACTATGTGAAAATAGTAAGTAAAACGTAAATCCTCAAGCAGAAGAAACATCTATTCCATGGATGAACCAGCTAAATAAAAAATGAATTTTGGATGAGATGTTTTCCTATTAACAATGCAAGCAAAACACATCAAAACATTAAGTCATTTCAAATTATCTCTTGTTGGTAACACGTCTCCTTTTCTTAAAAACAAAGAATGTTATGACCTAGGAAAATCTTTAGGGTGGCTTTTAATATTTCTAGTCTCTATAACCAAAAGACTCCTGTACTGAGAGTTAAGAAAGGTAATTCCAGGTGGTCTCTAGATATCTGCGTGAATTTGGGTAGGTCACCTAAGAATTTAAGTGTAGAATGGGTTGTGTAGAATGGAAGGCAAGTATCTGGGAAGTAAGGCCCAGGGATCTGCAATTTTAAAATCTCCCAAGGTGCTTCTGAAACACAGCCAGTCAGGGGCGCCTGGGTGGCTCAGTCGGTTAAGCATCCGACTTCGGCTCAGGTCATGATCTTGCGGTCCGTGAGTTTGAGCCCTGCGTTGGGCTCTGGGCTGACTGCTCAGAGCCTGGAGCCTGTTTCAGATTCTGTGTCTCCCTCTCTCTCTGACCCTCCCCCGTTCATGCTCTGTCTCTCTCTGTCTCAAAAATAAATAAACGTTAAAAAAAAAAAATTTGAAACACAGCCAGTCAAAATTAAGAAAATCGCTGGCAGATCTTCCAACTCGCTTGCTCTTTAAAAAGTTTTTTTTTTAATTTTTTTTTTTAATTTTTTTTTTTTTTAATTTTTTTTTTTTGAGACAGAGACAGAGCATGAGCAGGGGAGGGGCAGAGAGAAGGGGAGACACAGAATCTGAAGCAGGCTCTAGGCTCTGAGCTGTCAGCACAAAGCCCGACGGGGGCTCCAACCCACGGAGCGTGAGATCATGACCTGAGCCGAAGTCGGATGCTTAACCAACTGAGCCACTCAGGGGCCCCACTTTATTTATTTTTTAATGTTTATTTATTTTTGAAGGAGAAAGAAAGAGAGCGAGGATGAGTGGGGGAGGGGCAGAGAGAGAGGGAGACACAGGATCTGAAGCAGGCTCCAGGCTCTGAGCTGTCAGCACAGAGGCCAACATGGGGCTTGAACCCATGAACTGTGAGATCATGACCTGAGCCGAAGTCGGACACTCAACCGACTGAGCCACCCAGGCGCCCCTAATTCGCTTGCTCTTTAACAAAAACTTCAAAAGTAGGGGGATAAATGAATAATGTGATTCCTTTATTTTATGTCTGAGTGCTAGCATGTAAAGACACACATCTAGTTTTAAGATGGTTTTCACTAATGCATTTTATCAAGTAGACATTATTTTGGATTCATAAAGGCCTCTATTAAAATGTAATCCATTCTGAGGCAATTAAACGTATCAGTCCTTCCATTGCTTAGTATGAATTATGTTACCGTTTCATCCTTTTAATATCAAGCTAAAATTGGTCGGGAACTTCAGCTGTGGGAAAAGGGTAAAGTAATTTCAACTACTGGTGTAGTTGAGGTTTTTCAGAGGTAGTGTGACAGCCGTGGGGAAGAACTATGAACGTGGAAACTTGGTAGGTAGAGAAGAGATTTCAGAATTTGGGAAAGTGATGCCCAATAGGAGATGAGAATGCAGAATTCATTTGTTCACTCCTTTGTCCCACAAGTGTTCTTTGAATTCTGCTTTCAGCCAAGCATTTATGCAAGCCACCAAGATTACACAGCCTAAATGGGATTGTAGTTTACGGACCAATGATTGTTTATCTACTTAATAATTTTGCCTGGCATTATGACAGTTTTTCAGTGCCATTAATAACTGTCTTACCTCTGCAATCTGATTTATGGGTCTGACTAATTTATTCCAACATTTAGTTTCAGTATACCTCCTTCAAAATGTTCACCAAATCACATAAATATCCATGATTATTTATTTACTTTATATATATTTTTCTTTGTATCAACTTATTGTTTATACCTAAAGACATTTATGTCAAAGGTAAAGTGAAAATCAGTACCATAAGTAGAAAATTAATACTATCGGCCATAAATGTATGGTAAGCATAAAAAAAAATGCAATAAAAACAAAGCAGTGCTGTTAACACTTAGTTGTGCTGTCCTACTTAGTTGCAGTTCCCGATCAAGGCTCCAAGATGACTTTCACGTTGTCAACAAAGGGTTTCAGCAATCATTAGAAAGCTATTAAAGATGAATTTTCAGCAACTTGTTGCTTTCTCCCTAACCCAAAGTATCCAAAGAAATACTATCTATTTCTTAATGTTAATTTAGTCATACATTTTGCACAATATAAGGAACCTAGCAAATGCAGACATTTTTTTTCACAGAGCCTAGACAACAAAATATTGACAATAAAAATACATTCATATGTATAGAAAATCCCAAAGAATTAACGACAAAAAAGACACTTGGAACTAATAAGTGATTGTAACCAGGTTGCATGATACCAAGCTAATATACAAAGGTCAGCTGCTTTCCTATACGTTAGCACTGAGCAATTGGAATTTGAAATTTAAAACAGGAGGGCTCCTGGGTGGCTCAGTCGGTTGAGCATCCGACTTCAACTCAGGTCATGATCTCACAGTCTGTGAGTTCGAGCCCCGCGTCGGGCTCTGTGCTGACAGCTCAGAGCCTGGAGTCTGCTTCAGATTCTGTGTCTCCCTCTCTCTCTGCCCTTCCCCTGCTCGCTCTCTCTCTCTCTCTCTCTCAAAAATAAATAAACATTTTAAAAAAATGAAATTTAAAACAGAATACCATTTACATTAGTATGCCACAAAAGATTGACTATGTGTCAATTGTTGGAAGCTAAAACAAGCTTTTCCAAAGAAATAACATTCCCAGTGTGTTTAAATTGCCACTTCTGTCTACAAAAGCTTTGCAACTCAATGTGTAGCTGGGCATGTATACTCAGACTGCTAAACAATGTAAAATGCTTGGGCCATCATTTAGACCTTTCTATTCCTTTCTCATAAAAGTAGGGGCTCTATGATTTCTGGGTTGCTTTTATTTGGGTCCCTGTCTTAGTACTTTTTCAGAAAAAAAAAAAATAGGGTTGAGATTTCAGACTGATGGGACAGAAAAGAACCTCCCTGAGAAATATATAGTATCTTAGACCCAGAATAGGTGATGGTTTTTGGGGGAAGACTTCATTTGGGGGTAAATCTCTGGTGATTACATGGTTAGATGTTGCGAGGCTATTTGTGTATGGATTTGGTAAGTTTTTATTTTTCTTTTGAAAAGAGATCCTAATTTATGCCAGTATTCCTAAAAGAAGAGAATCATAATTATAACTCATATTTAATGGTTGCTTCTTATGTGCCAGAAATTAAACTAAAGACTTGGTATGGATTGTCCAGTTCATCCACAAAAAACCCTGAAAGTACTATGATTATCCACTTTTACAGAAGTTTTAAGCTGAGATAGCTTAAGTAACTTGCCCAAAATCACAGTGGTTATGCCTGGATTTAAGTCGATTTAGTCTAATAATAGAACTCATAAATCTGAATATCCTCTATATTTCTAAAGAAAATGGCTCGAATAAGGGGGCGAAAGCTTAAACATCAGCCTTGGGCTTTTGTCCATGATCACATAATGTGACCAGAAAACAAAATAATTTGGGGTTCCAGATAACTCAGATTGTAAAATACTTTGCTTACCAAATGAATCCAAATAACCATCCAAAAGCCAAAACGAGGGGTTTACTGGCCTGAAAATTGTGCATAGGCACCCCAGTTTTAATTCTAAGAGCTGAAAGAGAAGCAAAACAAATGTTCTCCAAATTGACTTGCACAAAGTAATTGTTTTCCAGGTCACATCCACAGGGGCTTTCACTTGTATCAAGTGAACCTTGTCTGAAATAATACTTTGTTTCCTGTTCGATTCTTTTATAATGAGCCTGTGCTGAATACTGGAAAGGATGTTGTGAAGAGAAGAGGGTGAAAAGCAGGGAACAGAGTAAATGACTTATCTGGGCCTTAGCCTCTGAGATCTCTGATCTGGAGAGGCCTCTGATCAATGCAGAGGTGTGTGGGTCAGGCATTGAAATGCTTTGCTAAGTGTCCCTCAGGGGAAACAATGGTCTGGAGCTAGAGCAGAGGAAGGGGAGCAGGGAGAGACCCAGTAGGGAGTCTGGCCAGAGGAGTTCACACCCTGGCTGTAGAACCTGAGCTGTAAGGCAGCGATGCAAAAGCAGGAGAAGCCCTGTAAGCTTCTAGAACTCAGTTCTAAGCATCTGCGATCTGCCTCCTGAACATTTGTATCTCACTCTAGGAAGGAGGATGAAACAGCTGCACATGTTGTCTCCAGTGCTGTAAACCTGTCATCAGCCCTGCATTGTTTACATATGGCTACAAGGTCTTTAAGCCCAGGATCCCTTAGCTATACAGCAGGGACAGATATTTACATGACAGCTGTGTCAATTGGAAGCAGCTCTGTGAGCTTGTTTGTTTCACTAACGCCTCAGTCACCACCACCTCCACCTCCCCCACTGCCCCAAAGACACAAATCTAATTCTTCCCCCCCTTTTTAAAATGAGCTCCATGTTAATAATAGAACTGCAGTGCAGATGCTCAAAATGGAAATAGCTGGCATTTCCCTAACAAGACTCATAATTCTGCTAGAAATAATGGATTTCAAGTGAAATAGCTCGAGTCCAAGAAGAGTGGTTATAATTCATGACCAGACGCCCAAATGAAATCAAAATCTGGGAAACATGCAAAGTGCTAATTTTCTACATCAGTGGAATTTATCAAGTTCCTACTGATTAATTTGAACAGTGGTTTGGTTGTTCAATTGATAGAGCTTTGTTTGCGTTGCAAAGACATCTGAATGACACGGATTCAAATATTATTGCAACTTCCTAGTTTTCTGAAAAGCTTTTGAAACTGTAAACCAAAACCCTCTGAATCACAAGTGGCTGATATTAAGTGTTTTATTTTTATTATCCTTTACTGTTTGTGGGCAAGACTCCTATTTACTTCACCAGTGAGGTAAACAGCAATACATCTTTGGAGAACAATTACCATGCAATTCTCAAGGAAATGGAGCTTAATTCATTTCTGTTGCTTTAGTTTATTATTAGCTTTTCCAAGAAAGTACTTATAATATGATAATGACTATTTACAATTAGCTTGGTTGAAAAATAAACCATTCCTAAAACGCTTACAAATAGTTCAACATCGATAATATGCCCTGTAATCTCTTTTCCACTATGTTACAGTGTAAAATAGAAAAACACTCTCTGGTTTTGGTAGGTCAAATAATGACCCGTCTCCCACACAGTGTTGTGCACGTCCTCATCCCGGAACCTGCGATGTTACTTTATATGGCAAAAGAGACTTTGCAGATGTGATTAGGTTAAGGATCTTGAGATGAGAAAATTACCCTGTATTATTTGGGTAGGCCCTGTGTAGTCATAGAGGTTTTTGTAATAGGGAGGCAGGAGATCAGAGAGAAGGCTACAGGACAGAGAAAACGGTTTCGAAGATGCCACATTGCTGACTTTGTAAATGCAGAAAGAGGCCACGAGTCAAGGAATGCAGCTTTATGAGCTGGAAAAGGTGAAGAAAGGTTTTTCCCTTGTTAAAGATAAGACAACAGGCCCCAAGTGGAGTTGCTTAAGCTAAATCCTTGTCACCAAACTGAGACTCACTTTAATTACAATTTCAGCTCTCCCACAAATGGAATCTTAAAGCAGCCAATCAGGAATCGCCTACTCAGCACTAGTTAGGTAACCTGATAGACCCCTGCCATCCCCCAAATGGAAAGTAATCTTGCAATAACCAACCAGCCTTTTTTTTGCCTAGTCTAACTTCCTAGTTCCTGCTCCCTTCTGTCTGTAAAAGTCTCACTGTGTGCAGCTCCTTGGAGTTCCATTCTATCTGCTAGACCGGATGCTGCGTGATTCCTGAATCCTAAAATAAAGGCAATAAGATCTTTAGAATAGGGGGCGCCTGGGTGGCTCAGTCGGTTGAGCGTCTGGCTTCGGTTCAGGTCATGATCTCACAGTTTGTGGGTTCAAGCTCCGCATGGGGCTCTGTGCTGACGGCTTAGAGTCTAGAGCCTGCTTCGAATTCTGTGTCTCCCTCTCTCTCTGCTCCTCCCCCACTCATGCTCTGTCTCTCTCTCTCCTTCAAAAATAAATAAAAACATTAAAAAAAAAAGATCTTTAGAATGTACTCAGATGAATACTGGTTTGTTTGTTTGTTTTTAACACCCTAAAGCCTTTTAAGGGAGTGCAGCTCTGTCTACACTTTGGTTTCAGCCCAGTGAAAGCTATTTCAGTTTCAGAGGTGTAAGGTAATAAAGTCGTGTTGCTATAAGCAACTAAGTTGGACATAATTTGTTTCAGTAACGATAGAAAGCTAATACACTGGCATTAACCTGAATACTTACAGCAAATTAACGCCCTTAGATAAGTAGAGGGAGTGAGTGTTTCATTTGAAATGGAAAATATTGGCTAAGATTAATACATTCAGTTAACTTAAGACATAAGATTTCTAGTCATTTTAAAGTGAAACCCATTCTCCCACTCTGGAGCCCTATGAGGAGATTTGAGATTGTGTGAACTTGAACACGGCTGGATCCAGAAGAAGCAGGGTGCCTTTGGTGTACCCAAAGGGAGCTGAAAGGACCAAGATAATAAATGAGGGGTATATATCTATATATCTATATATATCTTTTATTCAGAAAATTATAAATAGGTGCTATACAATTCATGTCCTATCATGATTTATCACTCATAAAGTTAGCAGTTTCAACTTGCTAATTAATGTTCACGTTTCTCTAAGTCTTAAAAAAATCCAATATATCATTACACTAAACCCCTATTTATTACCTTGTAAAAAATAGAAATTTCCCAAAAAGGCAGGAGCCTGGGACATGAGTTTTGAAATCAGTAAACACTCAGGTTCAACTCTCAATCCTCCCATTTACTAACTCTGTGACCTTGGGGAAGCAACCAGATCTCTCTGAGCCTTAGTTTTATCCTTTGTAAATTGGAAAAGACACCTTCCTGTTGGTTTACCATGGAGATCAAATGAGATCAAGAGTGTGTGTAGAGATTATCTAAAATTACCTGCAATATGGCATCATCTTTAATATTGGAACATTTCACACACCTCATCTCAGAAAGTCCTGTCAATCCGCGAGGGCTCAGGATTTAACTTGACACCCAAATCCTACAATAAAGTTTCTAGGGAAAGAAGACTTACCTGGCTGAGAAAATGTGTCTCTTCTCTGCTGTGAAAGCCAGGAATGGACCAGGTGAAGGCCAGGAGAGCTGTCTTTTTTCTCCTGGTGACATCAATACCTGCTTTCTTCTTTCTTCTTCTTTTTCGTAGTAACACAAGGCTATTAATTGCTCTGGAAATATTCTTTTCTGGAAAGGCATGGTTGAAAATGATGACAGCTTTAGGAAGCTTGCAAAAGATTGGGATCTTGGACAAAAGAAAATCTCTAGGCTTCACTATTCTATCCAGAAGGTGGGTTAGAAAGCACAGCAAATCCTATCTGATTATTGTTCCTTGACTCATTCACATTTACCTCTAAATTAGAAAATAATTAGCTAATCATTCACTGATGCTTTTTCTCCTAATCATCTATAACTAGGAACCAAAAAAAAAAAAAAACAAACAAAAAAAAAACTTGAATGTAGAATTTGTGTAATCTACTAATTAATGGCATTCAATTTTCATTGAGCTTGTTTTCAGAATGGGTTGGGACCGGTCATGGTGAAAAGAGCAATGAATCACAGATGAAGAATCCCACAGTGTAATCTTACTTCTGCCATATTATTTACCTAGAAACTCTGTGTATATAAATCTCTAGTTTCTTCATTCACAAAATTAACATAAAGTTACTCCCAATTCAAAATTACATTTGCAAAAAA
Organism: Panthera pardus; assembly: GCF_024362965.1. Classification (NCBI taxonomy): domain Eukaryota; kingdom Metazoa; phylum Chordata; class Mammalia; order Carnivora; family Felidae; genus Panthera; species Panthera pardus. The sequence goes on along the minus strand of NW_026526710.1, from coordinate 44,248,575 downwards.
TGCCTAGGATACAGTGTATGCACTTTTCAGAGTATTTCCTCTACTTTTATTTCTAGAATGAAGAGTACAGACTTTAGTCCACAAACTTAGATATACAAGAAATGTAATGTAGACTTAGTAATTTTTCTATTCAGTGTTAAACTCGAGTACCCTGTTTCCTCAAGGTGGTAGAAATTGCCATCTGAGTCCATCCTCCAGGATTGCTTCAGAAGAATGAAAACTGTTCTCCTTGGGGCGCCTGGGTGGCTCTGTCAGTTGAGTGTCCTACTTTAGCTCAGGTCATGATCTCACAGTTCATGAGTTTGAGCCCCGCATCAGGCTCTGGGTGGACAGCTCAGACCCTGGAGCCTGCTTCAGATTCTGTGTCTCCCTCTCTGTCTGCCCCTTCCCTGCTCACAGTCTTTCGCTCCCTCAAAAAATAAATAACCATTAACATTTTTTTAAAAATTAAAAAAAAACAAAAACACCTATTCTCCTGGGAACCAAACTGCCAGAGTTTCAATCCTGGCTCCACGCAGGATTGCCTCTAAGACCTTGGGTAAGCCAGTATACTCTTTTGTGCCTTGGCATATTCATTTGTAAAGTGAGTTTGATAGCAATAACTGCATTATAGAGTTTTGTGAAAATCAAGTGAATTAAAACATGGAAAACACATAATGAGACTGACACACAGCAAGCCCTTTAATAAATGCTAGCCAGTTTTGTTTATCATTATTATGTGATCCTTCCATGTTAGCTGAAAATTGGGGTGGGGAGGGCATGTGCAGGTCTGCACCTCAGATGCTGATTCTCCATGTGGACCTGAATTTTGCTCCTGGATTTTATGAATTCCATCATTCCTCATGTCACCCAACCAACCTCACATCTGGGGTCTGCATGCTTTCCCTGCCTCTCAGACACACCCACAAGTAGACCAGAGGGACTCACTGAGGCTGCCTGAGACCTTGTGTGTCTAGACACGTCATGCAGCCAGTTCCCCTGCAAGAGCTTCCTATGCTTTTAGAGCTCTCCCCAGATTCTGCTAATATCCATCTTTCTAGATCACCCCAGAGCTAAAGGTCAGAAGGTATTTTCCAATATTATCTTGAAGAAGCCTTATTATGTGTGCATTTAGACCTTCAATCAATCTGAAATTGATTTTTGAGTGTACTATGAGGTAGAGGGTAGAGATTAATTTTTTTTAAATATGGATATCGAACTGACTCAGCCTCATTTAGGAAAGAAAGCCATCTTCTCCCCACTGCAGTGCAATGTAGCTATTGTAATAAATCAAATAACCATATACATGTGGGCTTTCTATTTTATTTCTCTTCTATTAATCTATTTGTCTAAACTTGCACTAATATCACACTATTTTAATTGCTACAGATGTATAAAAAATCTGATTATCTGGTAGCGTAAGTCCTCTAGATCCTTCTTCGATATTCCTGGACCACTCTTAGGCTTTAGTATTTTTCATATATAGTTTAGAAGAAACTTGCCAGTTTACACACATATACACACATGCACACACCACAAAACTACTGACAGCTTGATTAGAACTTACTGAATCCATAAATTAAGCGGAAGTATACCTTTATGATAATGAATCTAATCTATGAACATTATATTCCCTTTGTTGACTTGGGTCTTTAAAACCTCTGTACAACTTCTGTTGAGTTGTAGTGTTTTTATTTGATTTAGTCCTAAATACTGGATGTTTTTGGGGCTATGTAAAATGTCAACATTTTATTTTGTATTGTTTTGTTGCTTATATATAGAAGTACAATTTAATTTTGTATAATGTCTTATATTTAGTGGCCTTGCTAAGTCCACTTATTAATTCTAAGAGTTGCTGTAGATTCCATTTGCATTTTCTATGTACACAGTCATGTCACTTGCAATTAATGAGCATTATATGCCCTCCTTTTCAATCTTTGTGCCTTATTCCAATTTCTTGCCTTATTGCACTGATTAGGAATGCTAGTACAAAGTAACATACAAGATACGTTTTGACATCATCTTCCAGTTCACTAATCTTGTCTTTTGCTATGTCTGCTGCTGTTAATTCATCTGATTAATTTTAGATTTTTTTTCAGGCCTGGAATTTGTACATGATTTCAAGATTTCAATACTCTGAAGAGATTATCTTTTCATCTCTTTTCCTACCTTTTCCTTGGTTTTCCTAAATGTGTTAATTATAGGTATTTAAAATCTTTGTGTACTAACTTTAATATCTGGATATGTGTGAGCCTCTATATTTTTCTCTTGGTTATGTGGTCCTGTCTCTTGGCATTTCTAGTAATTTTTTTATGTAGAATAATAGAGGTTTCATATAAAATAACTACAGTGGCTATGAATGAAATTACCTTTTTCCAAACAGGAATAAAAGTTTCCCCTTCTCAACAGGTGGGATTGGGGAGCTAATCACCTTCGTCTAAGCAAGAAACAGTTAACCTGTTTTCCAGTTTTGGTAATAATACATTTACACCTTATTCACCCTCCTTCATGTGTCATAGCCCTCCCTGGCTTTCAAATAAGAGCCTCGTGCACTTATTGATGTCCTTCCCTCTGACAGGTTCTGAACTCTAACATTTGTTTTGCAAAGACAAGAGTAAGAAAATTCCACTGTTTCTCAGAGCTCTGCGGCTTAGCTTTTTATTCGTCTATACTGTGCACCTTCAGAATTCAGCAAGTGACTTGAGAGGGGAAACCTGTCAGGAGTTGGAGGCCACTCAACTCTCCAACTTTTTCTCCTCACCCCCTAAGCTCTTTAAAAGCCCTCATGGTCTCTCACTCCCCAGGAAGAAGTTTTCTACCCAGATGGATCTTAGATGCTATCTCTATCCCACACTCAGCATGGAAAGTGCCTCCCCAAGGAAAACTGACTAGAGATTGCAGTTCATTTTTTGAAATCTTAATTCCCCTTATCCTCCTTGCTTAGGGAACTGACACCTTTCAAAAGATGAGTTTGGTATTTTATATAGCTTTTCTTGTTGTTCTAAGTGTGTGCAATGGCCTGCAACAAATTACCCCATCTAACCAGGAAATAGAAACTTTTATGCATTTTGAGAACTACTCTTTAGACCTATTTGAGAGAATAGTTCTTTTTAAAAAGGGAGGCACTGGCACGGGGGTGGGGGGTGCCTGAGTGGCTCAGTTAGTTGGGCATCTGACTTGGGCTCAAGTCATGATCTTACGATTTGTGAATTCAAGCCCCATGTCAGACTCTATGCTGACAGCTCAAAGCCTGGAGCCTGCTTCAGATTCTGTGTCTCCCTCTTTCTGTGCCCCTCCCTCACTCGTGCTCTCTCTCCCTTTCAAAAATAAATAAAACATTTTTTAAAAATTAACAAGAAAAAGGAGGCATCGGGCAAGATACATCCTATGGAAGAGTGACAAGGGTGACAGAACCCCAAACTCAAAGAGTAAAGAGGACTGTGGAACACAGCAGCTGGCCACTGGGAATGATTACTCTAAATTTATATCCAGCTGAGTTTTGTGTGAAGTCTCATTTTTAGTGACGCATTTAAATGTCTATGTAAAAAGTTTCTGTGGGGATTAAGCCAAAATCTACCTTGTTTTTCCTTTCTCTACTGTCTGTTGAGAAAGTATGACCCTAAACATATGCTCTGTTGCAATTTAATGGCTAATTAACATGGACCACAACCAGTTCATATGGGGCACAGCCCTCAAATTGATAGAATTTACTAATTAAAGTGACCTAACGCTATTGATCCCACACATATTTTTTTCTAAAAGTCATTTATTATCACACATTTTACCCCATTTTATTACCTCCCCCACATTCTTCTCTGGGCCAGATTTTGAAGGTATCAGATAACATGAAAACATACTAGGCCATCTTTCCCAATCACAGTCCATTGAAATAATAATGTTTTTTATTAATTTTAATTTTAATTTAATTTTTTTGAGAGAGCGAAAGAAAGTGTGAGCGAGGGAGGCGCAAACTGTGAGGAAGAGAGAGAATCTTAAGCAGCCTCCATGGCCAATGAGGAACCTGACTCGGGACTCCATCTCAGGACCATGATAGCATGACCTTAGCCAAAATCTAGACTCAGAGACTTAGCTAACTGAGCCACCCAGGCACTCTGAGATAATCTGTTTTTATGCACCATCCTTTCCTTAACTTTGGCAAATTTTTAATATTATATTTTTTGTGTTCTGTATCCCGCTTGGTGTTATCAAATTCTGACTGGCCGGGACATTGGCTGATGCTGACTATACACATAGGCTGGCTGTCCAAAGCAATTCCCATATATTTCTTTCCCATAGCATTATACCTTGGCACGGTGCTAGCAAGTAAAAAGTAGATTTATAATGCCTATTAATGTCATTTGAGAGAGAAGTCAGTGTCCATGCAAATGAGGGATTAATGCTGATCCCTAAATGAAGTGTTGGTGCAGCCAAATGCTGTGACAGCATTGCCTCGCAGCCTATTTAAAAGGCATTTGCATTATGATATGATAAATTCGCCCCACATTGGGCTATGTGACCTCTCTGAAGCAGGAGAGGCCATTCATCCAAAAAGACAGAGCCATTGGGGAGCCTGAAAACATGTTGTTTGGCTTCTAAGAGAAAAATCTACCCAATTTCATGTGCATTTTATTTTTTTTTTTTTAATTTTTTTTTTTCAACGTTTTTTATTTATTCTTGGGACAGAGAGAGACAGAGCATGAACGGGGGAGGGGCAGAGAGAGAGGGAGACACAGAATCGGAAACAGGCTCCAGGCTCCGAGCCATCAGCCCAGAGCCTGACGCGGGGCTCGAACTCACGGACCGCGAGATCGTGACCTGGCTGAAGTCGGACGCTCAACCGACTGCGCCACCCAGGCGCCCCTCATGTGCATTTTAAAAGCAGGAATCTGGCCTCTATCACTGGCAGTGAGATAAGTCAGTGTTTAACTTCTGTGTGTAGGTGACTTTGGCAATGACCAGTGGAATGACGATATCTTTCATGTTCTGGGTTGGGCTGTAAAGGCTTTGCCATAAGCATAGTCCCTTGAGATTTTTGAAAACATGAAAACAAATTGCAGGACACAGGAAATTTGCTATTGCAATAGGTAGAGAGTTGAGTCTGTCTGGCCAGAACCTTGTTAAGGAAGCATTGGATTTATATAAACAAGTAGGTCAATATGATTGGCCTCCTCAAAGTAGCAAGCTTCATTTTGTATTCGTTTTTTGTGATTCGTTGTGGTAATTTAGAAGCAAAAAAAATATGTTAGACTAGTTACTTCAAAGTGTCAAATGTAATTATCACTTAGCGATTTTTCACTTTTAAGGGTCACAAGGAATACCTGGGACTTGGAATAATTTGTTGTCATCACAGTTGGCATTTTGCTTTGAGACTCTGCTGTGCTTTTATGACCAGATTAAAGGTAGCAAATGTGTCTCTTCCTCCAGACTCACTACCCTTTACCTCCTCCATGCTTGCCAAGGATACCCTGTGCAGTCTTTTCTAGTAATCCAAGACAAATACAGATCTAAGACGCAGTCTCAGTTGAGCCTCTAATCGTGATGGCTTAGTTAGCTCATAAACTGTCTATAACACAAATAAGAAACACAAAGACTTTTCTACATGACCTATATTTAATCTACATTTTTGAATTTATGTATTGTACTTCCAATCTGTAAAGCAGTTATCTGCTATTATAATTTAAATATGAATTAATTCAACTAGAGACCCACACTCTCTCTTAGAAGCCATTGTAACTTAATGAGTAAATACATATTAGCATGCCTTAAAACTGCACATTATTGACCTGGGAGACAACCAGGAGCTATAATGACTGATTATGTAAATCCTCAGTTGTAGGTTGTCACCGTATTCCATAATGTCATTAATTTACATTAATGTCAGTCTTTCCTTCCCAGGCACCTATTAATTAGCTGTTCCTTGACACATATTCTAATGTAGACTTTTTGTGAGTCATTAAAGTCCTTTGTGTGGAGACCTCCTTGTAGACCTTCTAGTTTGTGTATAATTGACAAACCAGATGACAGCTTTTACTGTTGATCATAAAACTGCAGCCAATTCACTTGGGTGCTGGATTTATGTTTTGAAACCTTTCCTTTTAACATTTTTGTACGGAAAAAGTTTAAATGCAGGTACATTTTATTTATTAGATGGTTTAAAATATGCCCTTTATTGCAAGGTCAAGTTCAGATGAGTTTTCAAACCAAATGCACAATGCTTTCAGAGATTTTAGAATCACAAAACCTTCTCCAAAGCACCCACGATCCATGAATTCTCTAAAAAACTCTCATGTTTTAACATAATTTTCTAGCAGTTGAAAGTATAGACTTTCATGGGTTCAAAAACATCATCTAACTGAATTCAGCCCTCTGAGCATCCAACGCCTGGCAACATCCATCTCTTGGAAAAAGCCAACATCATTGGGTTTCAACGTAGTGCTTACACACCAAGGGTACTCACTTTTGTCTCACTTTTGTCTTTGCTTCCTTTAAACTAAGTACTGTATTAGTAATCACTGTAATCCTTTCATTACTTCCTTTATTCATTCAAAAATATGTAGTAAGCATTAACTCTACACCCAGAACTACCTAGACTGCAGTGAACAAAAGAGACCAAAAAAAAGTCTCTGTTTACATGCAGCTTACTTTCTAAGGGGGGAGAGAAGACAGGCAATAAGCAAGAAAGTCATGTAGAACTTTAGAAGATAAAAAATGTGGGGAGTGGTGCAAAGGAGAAGTATAGGAAGTATAATAAAAGGCAGGAACAGGGTGAGATGAGGTCATAATTTTAAATAAGGTGATCAAAAAAGGCATCCTTGGAAATAGGGGTATTGAATGAGGGGAGGGAAATTTGATCATTCAAGTTGCTCTTTAGAAGGAGAAGTAACTCCTAGGGAGGAGTAAGTTGGAGACAGTCAACTTTACTTTCATTTGGGTCTCCGAATCTATTACTCACAAGATGGCATGACTTGTAAAATAATTTAAAAACATTATTCACTGTAAGAAAAAATGTCAACAAAACATTTTTTTAAAGCTTATTCATTTTTTGATAGAGTGAGACAGAGCGTGAGTTGGGGAGGGGCGGAGAGAGAGGGAGACACAGAATCCGAAGCAGGATTCAGGCTCTGAGCTGTCAGCACAGAGCCCGACGCGGGCCTCAAACTCACGGACGGTGAGATCATGACCTGAGCTGAAGTCGGACGCCCAACCAACGGAGCCACCCAGGCGCCCCTCGATAAGACATTTTTGATAGACATTATCAGTTGCCTATCCAGGATATTTTCTCTCCTTCCTATTCCCTAATGGACTCTAAGTATTTTCTAGGGTGACATTATGCCTAAATGAATAACCCAGCTTCCCTAGATACCCACCAAGGGACACGCAACATGTAAGTAGAAGTTACTGGAAGGTACTTGCGGGAAAGCTTGTTAAAGGAGGAACATTCAAATGGCATGTATCTTTTTTGCATTTTTGCCCTTTGCTTTTGCTCTCTCACTCTTCTATCTGCCTGAGGATGGAGCAGGCAGCTTGCAGCCATGAGGATGAAAGCTGTTCATTAACAGGGGAGAAGCAGAGAGAGAGAGGAATCTGGCTCCTTCCGGCTTTGCGGAAACACCATACAAAACCTGAGCGCCCTCGCCTGGGTGGCTCAGTCGGTTGAGTGTCCGACTTCAGCTCAGGTCACGATCTCACGGTCCGTGAGTTCGAGCCCCGCGTCGGGGTCTGGGCTGATGGCCCAGAGCCTGGAGCCTGCTTCCGATTCTGTGTCTCCCTCTCTCTCTGCTCCTCCCCCGTTCATGCTCTGTCTCTTTCTGTCTCAAAAATAAATAAACGTTAAAAAAAAAAAAAAAAATTTAAAACCTGAGCGCCCTACTCTGGCCACATCATGGCATGAGGAAAATAAACATCTTTTCAACTAAGATACACTAGTTGTGCTTCTGTTACATGGAGCCAGACAGAATCTTCGTTATTATAATCTTTGCTTCAATGATATGTATTTTTTTTTTTTTATCCCCAGCCCTCTACTTGTGATTTCTTTTTCTTTCATCCCAAAAGTAACAGTCTTGGTCTGGCATTTCTGATGCCTGCATTTAAAGTCATTTTCTAAATCAGTATTGTAGATTTTCTTGCCTGTCTTTATTATCCACTTGGGACCCCCCCACCATGGGTAATATTAGGTGACCCTCTGGATTTGAAATAAAGTCAAGGTGATTTGCTCATCTGAGGATTGTGTCCTCCATGCTTATTGCATTACCTCTGTCACTTGACTCTGTGAAATGACCAGCCTGAGATAGACTTACTTCTATTTATTTCTTCTACAGTCTCCATATTTATATGAAAGTTGTTTTGCCATCCATTCAAATTTGTAAGAAATGACTATCTAATATGATTTCAAGGGCCAGAATCTAGTTCCATTCAAGTATTTGTACTTACAATATCAAAAATACATGATTTTCTAAGTAGATGATATGAAATCTTTGAATTCGTTTTTGGCTATTCGTATTTTTATACTGAAAGAGATATGTTAAGGAGAAGAAATGGAGATGAAATAAGATTGAGCCATGATACACTGAACTAAGGCCAACCTCTAAATTTTCAAATTTGGAGAACATTTGGATTCTTTTTTTTTTAAGTTTATTTATTTATTTTAAGAGAGACAGTGAGCACAAGTGGGGGAGGGGCAAAGAAAGAGAGGGAGAGAGAGAATCCCAAGCAAGCTCCACACTGTCAGAACAGAGCCCAATGCAGGGCTTGACCTCACAAACCATGGGATCATGACCTGAGCTGAAATCAAGAGCCATTCACTTACCTGAGCAAGTCACCCAGGTGCCCTGAGAATACTTGTATTCTTTCTTTTTTTTTTTTTCTTAAAAAAAAATTTTTTTTAATGTTTATTTATTTTTGAGAGAGAGACAGAGACAGAGACAGAGAGACAGAGTGTGGTCAGGGAGGCGCAGAGAGAGAGGGAGACATAGAATCCAAAGCAGGCTCCAGGCTCTGAGCTGTCAGCACAGAGCCTGACGCAGGGCATGAACTCACAAACCCTGAGATCATGACCTGAGACAAAGTCAGACACTTAACTGACTGAGCCACCCAGGTTATGGCAATACCATCCTGAACACGCCGGATCTCCTCTGATCTCAGAAGCTAAGCAGGGTGGAGCCTGGTTAGTACTTGGATGGGAGAATATTTGGATTCTTAAACAGCCCTCTCAATCCACTTTCGTCCCATGCCATCAACAGAGATTCCCTAGGAATTTGGATGAGCTTGGAGTTCTTGAGAATTTTGGTCTATCTAGGATAGAAACTCCTTAAGGATACTGCTCTAAAATCGCTTTTAGAGTCCAAGTGATGAACAACAGCTTAGCATCCTGTTTTAATATGCTATTAGTAAAGCACCTGACAATTACCAGTGGGCTAAATACCAATCTCTTTCATGGGCTGGTCTCTGAAATATATATTAGATTGTGTTCCAAATCCTGTTTGAAAGTATTCGATGATTGAATGCAATGGGATCGTTCAATTATTAAATGGAGTATTGTGAATATGGGCATTAAGATCTGTGTTTATCGCTTAATTATTCTATCATCTATGGATAATGAAGACTGGCTCATATGATAGATTCATCTCTCCTCTTCTTTCCCTAAGCTTTTTCCCTCTAATTAGTTCCATAATCTTGCTTCTATCTCCTGTGGGAATCTGCTTCCAGTTTGGCCTCTTCATAAAAATAAGATGAAAATAAATTCTGACTTCTCATGCACTTATTGTTGATAAATAGTTATACCAACTTTTGTGTGTGAGGGAGGCATTTGTGCTGTATTTGTAAAGAGGTATGATATGGTCTCTCTATTTAAGGTGTTTGCAATTTAATTAAAAGTAGGGATGATGATGCGGTGCCTGGGTGGCTCAGTCAGTTAGGTGTCTGACTCTTGATTTCAGCTCAGGTCATGATCTCACCATTCATGAGGTCGAGCCCCATGTCAGGCTCTGTGCTGATGGTGCAGAGCCTGCTTGGGATTCTCTCTCTCTGTCTCTCTCTCTCTCTCTCTCTCTCTGCTCCTCTCCTGCTCGCTTGCATGGGCTCTCTTTCTCTTAAAATAAATGGATAGACTTAAAAAAATCTTTAAAAAAATAAGGAAAAATAAAAATAAAATATTAAAAAAGAAAAAAAGAAAGGATGATTGCAATGGTGGTATAGACTATATGACAAATAAGTTGCACAAAGCCTGTCTCCCAAGATGACATTCTCCATGTGGAATCTGAAGTCTTAGAAAAGGCAGGACTTAGATGTGTTTTGCAGGAAGGATACAAATACACCATTCATGGATGCAATGGGGCTTTAATTGTAATGATGATAATGAGAGCTACCACTGACAATTTACCATGGGCCAAATATTATATTAAGCATCCTACAAAGATAATCCCATTAAGTTTTCATTATGACACTGTTTTGCAAAGAATTTTAATTTTCACTCCCATTTTAGAGAAGAGAATACTGAGGGTTAGAGAGGTATTAGCTAGGTCAGCCTAGCTAATAAATGGTAAACATAGGATATAAATCCAAGGTAGTATGACCCCAGATCCGTTTCAGCTCTAGACAGGAGGACCTGAGAGACAAATTATATCTACCTTTGATCCATTTCCCGTAATGTAGAATTGTTAGCTCTTAAATTATGCTCAAATTAGTGAACCAATACCCCTGGATTTCAGTATGATGGCTTTAAAATCAAGGAACTCTGCACTTGGGCTTATTTAATGGGCTGATAAACTGCCAGGACTGTGAATTCATTGTTAAACATTAGCCTGGAAGTGAAAGATAAGAATGCACATGCTTTGTCTACAGATGGAGCAAGTTGTCATTCAAAGCTGCAAAATATAGCTAAGGAGTTTAAGAACTGAGGGGAACATAAGTTCAAGACCCAGGAGGAGAACATGAGACCAGACAATATGCCAATTAATGGAATTAAGCTGAAAAGATTTAAAATGAGGTCCCCTCAGGAGACAATGTAAAAGAAAAGGCAGTTAATTCAATAAGGACAAAAGGATAAGCGAGCTAACTATGAGAGGATCAGAATATTTAAAGTTGATAGTGTCTTAAGAATTAAAGAACACTGGCTTGTGATTGCTGTGAATTTATTATGCCCCAGTAGCTCAGTCTAATTTGGTCCCTTCATCCTCTGAACAAATATTCTCATCCTGAGATTCCAGGACAAAAGAAATAATCCTTTTTGTTGCAGTCAAGCTATAAAAGTGATTATGATCAGCAGCCATTCACAGAGGAATAAATAAAGGACCCATCCATCATGCTAGTAAAGTTTTCTGTCCATCTGTCATGTTGCATTTCAAAGACGATTTCACCACATTTTAGTTGTTTTAAAAGGTGTACTTAAAAAATGCATTTTATACTTTGAAACTCCCCAGTACACAGAGAGTTTAAATGTATGGATGTAATTTCCCTTTTGCTAAGCAGGTTTTAGAGTGCCAAAGGCATGGCAGGGGGTAGTTAATACAGTGTAATAAAGTGAATCTGTATGTCTCTGTAGCAAACAACTGAAAATATGAATTTAGAAGATTCTGTTATAGACTGCATTCTCTAGCAAAGCAGTTGCTCAGTGTCATTATTCAATTGTGTATCAACAAATGTGCCTCTAAAGACCAAAGTCTAAAGACTACAGCAGGGAGATTTAAAATGCTACACAAAATGCAGAGGCACCAAAATCCCTTAACTGAGCTTTGGCAGGTGCATACTTGGAGGAGTGGCTTTGTGAGGACACGTGATTGGCGGAGACAAATAACATATCTGAAATCAGAAGGATATAAACTAAGAAGAACAATTTATGGGAAGGAAAATTTTTAATCAGTGGATATCAATGAGACTGGAAAAGCACAATTATATTTAGAAGCTTTTTCCTTCTTATATTTATACCTGGAGGCTATCAGTCTTTATAATTGTTCTACAGCTGATAAATTGTACCCTTTTATTTTTTATGAAGCCCCGGTCTACACAGATTTCATCATCTGAAAAATTCAAGCGCAAGACCAATAAATTTGATGTTTTTTTTTCTTTTGGTGTGAATTGAATGATCTAGATTTTCTGGCAAATCAACCATACATGTACATAATTTTCTTTTGCTCTAAGTCTATGTGTACACATAACTAAAATTAGTTCCTTAAATGTGGCAAAAAAATGTTGTTAGTTTATAAAGAAATACAGTAGTGTCTTAAATTCTGCAAAGTCTCTGCTCTAAAACATTTCTTTAAAATATTTAGTTCAAACTAGGGGTGGAGGATGGAGATCCTATTCTGTTAAATAGTTCTTTGTCTCCCATTGTTGTTGTTGTTGTTGTTGTTGTTGTTGTTCACCATATAGTTTAAGGGACTCACCACTCAGGTTATGGGTAGAAATGTGTCGTGCTAGAATTTCTGACACCCATTAGCTCCAATGAATCTTAGCTCTTAATTAAGAATAAAAGATGACACTGTTGGCTCAGCTGGAATCCCTCAGAATCTTCTAAAGAGGTCCTTCTTACAGGAAGCCTGGGTGGCACAGTTGGTTAAGCATTCAACTCTTGATTTTGGCTCAGGTCAGGATCTCACAGTTTGTGGGATCGAGCTCCATGTCAGCCTCTGCACTGTTAACACAGAACCTGCTTGGGTTTCTCTCTCCCCCTCTCTCTCTCCCCCCCCCTCTCTCTGCCCCTCTCCTGCTCGTGTCCCTGCACTTTCTCTCCCTCTCTTTCTCAAAATAAATAAATAAACTTGAAAAAAATTATTTGAAGAGTTCCTTCCCAGGATTGAGTAAGTGTGACATTGCCATAAATCTACTTTCTTGGAGTTTTTAATATATTTTTTGTAAGGGTCTATAAACTTACACCCAAAGATCCAAAAGTAAGAACAGTTTTTGAATAAAATATCCCTGAAAGTTGAGTACATACTTGAAACACAGTTTATATTTGGCATAGAGCTTCAAGGGCACAACCCACAAGTGAATGCCAATGTTTGCATTACCCACTAGTTGTTCTATTTCTCTGACATCAGATGAAGAAAAGGACCTTTGCATAATACTGATCTATAGGAACATTTAGTTCAACACTTCCATAATCCAGTAGCATAGTGGAATTGGAAGATCTAGCAAATGGGTAATTAAAATACTCTGCCTATGATGTGCATGGTACTGTGGTAGGTATAAGAAAAGAAAGAAGATATGAGGTAGGATTCTTAACCGGCTAGAATGCACACATGTGGCAGCATGAGCTAAGTGTCATAGGGTAGTAAGGTAGGGAAGGAACTAACAATTTTATGAAGGTCTGTAGCCTTAACCCAATGGTCTTTTGTTTTGGTGGGGGAGGTAGGGGCAAAGGGAGGGTAGGTGATTAGTATGTTTTAGGTGCTGTATGGGAACTTTATTGATTTTAGGTAATTTAATTAATGGTACAAATAATAGAAGTTATAGAAGTTAGGGTTGAAAAGGTAGGGAATTACTGTAGATTGGATTATCTGGAAAAGGCTTCATGGGATAGCTGTAAGACGAGGTAAAGTGAATGGAAGTTAAAAAAAAATGGGTTTGGTGGTTGTGGAGAAAGAAGGCCCTTGAGTTAGAGAGCGATCTAAGTCTGGTAAGGGGAGGGATTTGTGAAAAGTATTTGGGGAATAGGAATATGACAGTTTCACTGCTCTTATCATTTGTCATTCCAATGGTGCCTCGCTGATGCAAAGGCTATCAATAATTCATCTGACCTGTTTACTTTGACAGCCACAGAAACAACTGAACGGAGATCCTTTCCTTTTTTGAGATTCACGGCATGTAGCAAATGATCATTCAGTGGAGCCATGCCAACTCCTTGTTCTGCAAATTGCAAATGTTTCAGCCAAGCTGTTCCTCTGCTGTCTTGGTCAGTGTTAAAAGGTCAATGTTCTCTTTGTATACTTAGGGCAGTCAGAGCTGCTTTAATCCCAGAAAGGGTGTCTCACTTATATTGTATGCTGATTTGTTGACTCAGCAAGGAATTATCTTCTAATATAATTCTAAGATCGCTGACTATGAAGCCTATCCAACCTAAATGAAACCCCTGCTCCTTCAGCCAGAGAAAACTCTGTGCCATGAAATCACCTTTTTGAGAAAGTTGCTAATGTCTGAGAATTATCTCCAAGGTAATTCAACAAAAATAGAAATCAGAAAATTCAGACAAAGGGATCTGCAGCTTTGATTCACCTCTTTATTTTCTACTGTGTTTGGAAATGAGACTAACACATCATTGTGTGCCTGGTTAAAATGATCTAGAAGACCCAAGCTTTCCAAGAGAAATTCAGAATTTACAAACACAATCGAAGTTTTCCCAGACATTTTTTTTGTCTTCTGAGTTATTTTTCTCTTAAATATTCCCAAATAACTCTAGTCACCATTTGTCAGGGCTGAACAAATCCCATGCCTTCTCCAGGAATTTGTAAGAATGCTTAGGAAGTGCTTAGTGCAAACTGGATATTGCCTGTCACCTATCTCTCCACTCTGCTACCCAGGTATTTCCTTTCATCTCCTCCCAGTATTTCTCACGAATTACTCTCTCTGGTCTTGCAGATCCCTACATTTTATTCCCCTAAGCCATATTGAACTAGGCTTTTGTGCTTAAAAAGCTTCAGGAAAGACTTGAGGCTCTCATAACGGAATTAACAAAATGGCAAAACTAAGAACTCAGCTGCCCATATCTTTGTTCCTAAAGGTCTCTTGGTCATCCTCTGTCAAAGATAGAAAGATGACTTTCTGGCTTCTCTCTCTGAGGGTCTTCACCCACTGCACATTGTGGAGCCCCTCTCATCCCTGAGAACAGTTTTTCTCTTTGCTTCTTTCCTCCTTGTTCTTGGATCCACCAGAGAAAACACCACATCTTCGTGTATACCTCTTAAATCTCTCTACAGAAGTTCAACACCTATTCTTACCATGGAAAAAAAAACTCCTACATTATCTCTACATACACTGCTTTTAGCTATTTCTATCTGTCCTTCTATACCAAAATCTAGAACCAAAATGGCCCTGAAAGTACATTACTTCTTCCAAAATGTTGTTTTCATGAACTGAAATGCAGTAATAATAGCTACTGGCATCTTTTGGAACAGCAATAATTTTTTCACTTTGGGTTTCAAGGTAGAACCAGGGAAAAGGCTAAAAGTGAGTAGGAGGGATATAAAGAGAGACTGAACACTGCATCATTTAGATGGAAACCACTCTCAGATTTTAGGACCTTGTAAAGTGGAACCTAAAAGTCAAACATGACTGAGGCTTCTAATGTTAGCCCAGAGCTCCCTCTGAGCTCAGATGTGATCATCTGAAGACATTTTGTCTGTTATAAAAGACATCTGCCAGGGAGGACAAGATCTGGTATGCTCTCAGAGAAACTACCAAACCCTTCCTACAAATCCATTGTCAGTTTTTTTCATCTGCAAATTTGTGCCCGTTCTATTAAAATAAGAATATCTTCCTACCTATTTCCTCAATTGATACCCAAGTAATTTACAAATATAGTCTGCAAAAATAAAGGACCTTTTAAAATAGATTTCATTATATTCTATTTTTAAAAGTCCATATGTGAGGAGGACAATTAGGTATATAGAATGAGAAACATTCATCAAAGACATTCCTGCAAGTTTCACAAGAATAGTGGACCATTTGTTTTCTGGAAAAATTATATTTTAAACACCTCTGTTATACATATTCAATGAAGTACACTTTTTAAAAGCCATTTTACCTTGTATCCTAAAGTGACTGACCTGAAAATAAAGTAAAATATGTATTTGGAAAAGGGCAAACATTTTTTCAATTTTCTGTCTTATTATTACCCATATCATTGTTACTGATTTTTTTCAAAGTTTATTGTCTTCTAACTACATTTGTTACATTTAGTGGTGAACACCATAAAACTTCACACATGGGCATCAAGACCAGTAAATGATGTTATTTTGGTGATCTAGGGAGTAAGAAATCTTTTTTTTTCTCCCTTTTTTATAGCTGACCTTTTCAGAAAGGAATCCCTCTTGAGAAGTCCCACTTTAATTTGTTATATTTTTCAAACTAGACTGTCACACATGCTTTAATGATACAGTATTTCTTAACACCTAGAAATAAAACCAGCACTACTTTTGTGGTTTTAATACTTGTGTGGTCTAATACACTGAATTCAATCTTCATTAGTAATATACTATTTTATACATGTTTTCCTTTTAAGGGGTTTATAGGCACCAAGATGGATCCCTGGCTGAATAGAATTCAATAACAAGCACCTTGGGAAATGCTGTTAGATATTACTTGGGTGGAAAAGATCTCCTTTGTCAGGAAGGTTTAATGAGCTTCGTAAAGGAGCTCTTTGTGATTCCTAATGTAGAAGTCAGTGGAGTTAGACCTATTACTTCATGGGTCATGAGAGAATTTAGGTTAGTGCTGAGCTGATGTATAGAAATAAAAATGTTGGAAGATACGTTTTTTCATTTCTTTACTCTTGCTTTTTTAAAATGACAGCATCATTCCATACCTGGTAGTAAGGAGATCTTGACCTAGTTCTGCTTCTGCCCCAAATCAACTGGCCATCATTGAATAGATCGCTCAATTGTTCTAGCCTTCAGTTTCCACACTTATAAAAGATGTAGATTATGTTCAACAATGCTTAAGATCCTAACTGCAAATCATATATCCGATAAGAGACTTGTATCCAGAATATGTACAGAAACCCTTATAACTCAGTAATAAATAAATAAATAAATAAATAACCCAATTAAAAAATGGGCAAAGCATTTGAATAGACTTTTCTTTAAGTGAACATATATGAATGATAAATAGGCATCACTAATGATGCTCAGCATTATTATTAGTTTTTAGGGAAATGCAAATCAAAATTACAGTGAGATACCACTTCACGTCTACTAGGAAGACTATAACAAAAAAGACAATAACAAATATGAGGATGGAGACAAATTGGAACCCTCATACGTTGTTGCTAAGAATGTAAAATGGTGCAGCCAGTTTGGAAATAGTTTTGCAATTTCTCAAAGTGTTAAAAATGGAGTTATCACATGACCTAGTAATTCAAATTCTAACGATATACTCAAGAGATGTGAAAACATACATCCATACAAACACGTGTACAACACAATGTTCAGAGCAGCATTACTCTTAATAGCCAAAAGTGGAAACAATCCAATTATCCATAAATTGATCAATAAACAAATTTTGCATACCCATAAAATGGGATATTATTCATAAAAAGAGATGTTCATATCCATAATAAAGTGATGAAGTGCTGATATATGCTACAATGTGAATGAACCTTGAAAATATTTGCTAAATGAAGAAAACCAGTTACAACAGACCACATATTATATGATTCCATTTACATGGAAGTTCAGAAAAAACAAGTCTACTGGGCCAGAAATTATAAATTTTTTAATGTTTATTTATTTTTGAGAGATAGACAGAATGCCAGCAAGAGAGGGGCAGAGAGAGAGGGAGACACAGAATTTGATGGAGGCTCCAGGCGCCAAGCTCTCAGCACAGAGCCTGACGTGGTGCTTGAATCCATGAACTGTGAGATTATGACCTGAGCCGAAGTCAGACGCTTAACCAACTGAGCCACACAGATGCCCCGATTGGGCCAGAAATTATAGCTGTTGCTTGGGTCCAGGGAGAAGAGTAGAAGAATGAGAAAAGGGATTCATGTTAATGGGTATAGAATTTCTTTCTTGAGTGATGAATATGTTTTAAAATTGATTGTGGTGATAGTTGGACCACTTTATACTAAAAACCATTGAGTTCTATACTTTAAATTGGTGAATTATATGATGTGTGAATTGTATTACAGTAAAGCTATTATGAAAAATGTCCCATCTATCTCTAAAATATGATTTAATTAATTATTATTTTTAGATATGTATGTGCTTGTCCTTATGAGCTATTTTTATGCCATTTGCTTCCAATAAAGCTGACTGTCCAGGTAAATTGGATATATATGCTCATTTTGAAGGTAATTGACTCTTTTTTTAAATAAAGATTTTCAATTACTATACTGGTATCTCAAGACCATTCTTGGTGTCCATATAGCACCACTAAAATCCTTCCTAGAGCAGTTGATTTTTATATGCTACGATGCCTCAGAGAGTCTTAGCAATGACAAATCTTTAAAACATTAATTTTAAGTCCTTGTCACAATTCCCATAAGAAGGAACATATCAAAAATGACGAGTGCAGAAAGCATTCTAAATTTTGTTTTAGTGAAAGAGTAATTAAGAAACAAGTTTCCATGGATACATGGAGGATGGATGAAAATGAGGAGGACAGTATGGGATGAGTATCAGATATTAGTCACCATGGAGACTACACTAAGTTGTAAGTCTCAGCTAAGTTCCTTAGATCCAATATTGATCACTTAAGTTCCAAAGAGGGACTCTGTGCAAAGACTCAAGGAACTATCTAGAGGCAGCATCACAGCAAATTTGCTCTGCTGTCCAGGTGATAAATGTGGCAGAATCAGAAAGAAGGCCATTATTTCATTGTAGTAAAATATATACTATGTCCCTTTTGCACTCAGTTTTGTGAATTTGTAGCACTGAACATAGCATATTTGTCAGAGATGTCAACAGTCTAAAGGAAGAGATTAGCAATCATGAGATGCTCTGAACCAGGGCTTTTAAGAGTAGAAGATTTCAATCAGGAGTGCTGGAGAGAAGGAGAAAATAAAACGACTGTTAATGGACACACATGAGATATCCTCTGGGAATTCTCCAGGACACTTGATGGATGGGATGGGAGGCTGACCATAACTCAGGTCCTGCTTAAATAGGGGAAATTTGGGAATACTCTTAACATGGAATAAAGAACTATGAAGAGTCTACAATTTTACTAACCTATTACGTTGCTCATATCCCTATTTTGTCTAAATTCCAAACTACTAGAAATGGAAGCACCTTCAGGAAAGAGGTGAGTGTCTCAAATAGAGAGGTGTGTTTTGCAATAGATGCAAGTTTCGCAATAAATGAGTCAACCTACTGGGTCTTTTGTGTTAATGTGTCTGTTCATTGATGCTGTTCTGTAGACAGTGTGGTCACAGCTGTTACTGACAAGAATAATGTCTTGGAATGGTCTTGTCTGAAATTCAATGTTTTGTTTGTTTTTACAGTCTGCTGACCTTATTAAGATTTCACCAACTTTCCATGCATTTATATGTGCATGTATGTATGTATGTATGTATGTATGTATTTAGTTCTATGCAATTTCATCAATGTCTAGATCTGGGTGCCCACCACCACAGCCAAGGTACAAAACATTACCTTGTTATGGAACATCACACGATTCCTCATCCTATCTTTCATAACCAGTCACTTCCCTTCCTATCCCTTCCAAATCCCTGGCAACTACTAATCTGTTATTCCTTTCTATCCTTTGTCATTTTAAGAATACAATATAATTGAATTATACAGTGTGTAACATTTTGAGATTGGCTTTTTTTCCCCACTCATTCAAATTTCCTTGAGATCTATCCAAGTTATGTTTGGATAGCTTGCACCTTTCTATTGCTGAATAGTGTTCCACGGTACCGATGTCCCACGCTTTGTTTGACATTCACCCTTGAAGGACATCTGGATGGTTTCCAGTTTGGGGCTAGTACACATAAAGCTGCCATGAATATTCAAGAGTATGCTTTTGTGTGAACATAAGTTTCAAGTTTTCTGGAATTAATGCCCAAGAATGTAATTGCTAGACTGTGGTGAACATTTTGAGCATATGTATAGCTTTGTAAAAAAACTGCCAATTTTTCCCCCAGAGTGGCTATGCCATTTTACATTCTCATGAGCAATGTTTGAGTGATCTAGCTTCTCTGCATCCTCACCAGTATTTGGTGTTATTACTATTTTCTTTTTTAACTTTAGCCATTCTGATAGATGGTGACCAGATCTCACTTGGTTTTAATTTTTATTTCTCTGATGGTGAATTATATTGAACATATTTTCATGTATTTATTTGCCACCTATGTATCCTCTTTCGTGAAGTGTCTATATATGTCTTTTGCCCAGTTTCTAACTATATTTTTAAACTATTGAGCTTTAACAGTTCTTTGAATATTCTAGATACAATTCTTTGGTCAGATATGTTGTTTGCAAAACTTCTTACCCAGTCTGTAGCGTGTCTTTTTATCTGCTTTGCAGGGACTTTTGTAGAGCAAAAGCTTTTAATTTTAATGAGATCCACTTTATCATCTTTCCTTTTACGAATCATTCTTTTGGTGTCAAGCCCTAAGAACTCTTTGGCTAGCCCTAATTAATGAAGAATGGCTCCTAAAAGTTGTGTGGTTTTATGTTCTACACTTAAGTATGTGATCCAGTTTGAGTTCATTTTTGTATAAGGTGTGAGGCTCACATCCAAGTTTATTTTTGCTGCCTATGCATATCTGACTGCTCTAGCACCATTGGTTGAAAATGCTGTCCTTTTTCCCTGAATTGCTTTTGCATCTGTGTCAAAAGCCAGTTGGGCATATCTGTTAGGGTCTATTTCTGAGTTCTATATACTAATCCACCAATCCATGTGTCTATGGTTAATATTTGTTACTGTAGCTTTACAATAAATCTTTTCGCTGGGTAAATAATGTTTACCACTTTATTCTTTTCTCAAAATTGTTTTAGCTATTTTTCACCTCCAGCATCTTTACAAATAAAGTTTAGAGTAAGTTTGTCAATGTTTAAAAAAAGAAAACTTGTTGGGATTTTGATAGGAATTTTATTCAACTATGGATCAGTTTGGAAAAAATCAACATCATACCTACGTTGCATTCTTTCAATCCATGTACATTGTATTTGTCTTCATTTATTTATGTCTCCTTTGATTTCTTTCATCAGTATTTTATAATTTTTGGAAGTCAGATTTTGTAAGTTTGCCTTTGGATTTATGCTGAAATATTTTATTTTTTGGAGCAATTATAAATCATATGGTATTTTAAACTTCAGTTTCCAAATGTTCATTGTTAGTTTATAGAAATACTATTGATACTTTTGTATGTTAATATAATATTCTTCACTCTTACTGAGCTCACTTATTAGTTCTAAAATGTGTTCTGTAGAGTCTTTGGGATTTTCTACATAGACAATCATGTAGTCTGTAAATAGCAATGGTTTTGTTTCGTCCTTTCCCAGTGAGACTGGACACTCTTGCTTTTTTCCCAGTCTCAGGTGGAAACCACACATTTTTCCACCATTAAGTGTGATGTGAACTGTAGGGTTTTTTTGTATGCTCTTTTTCCATTTGAGGACATTCCCCTCTGTTACTAGTTTTTTTAAAGTTTTTATCATGAATGATTATCGGATTTTGTCAACTGCATTTTCTGTATCAATTGATATGGTTTTATGATTTTTTTTCATCCTGTTGATAGGGTGGATTACAGTAATTGATTGTTGAATGTTGGATCAGCCTTGCATACCTGAAATGAATTCCACTTGATGTTTGAGTCTAATTCCCTTTATATATTGTTAGATTTGATTTACTAATATTTAACTGAGAATTTTTGCCTCTAAATTTATGAAGTATATTTATCTGTACCTTTCTTTCTTTTCTTGTCTTTCCTTTTTTAAAAAAACTATCTTTGTCTGGTTTTAGTATCAGCATAATACTAAAATAAGTTAGGAAGTGTTCCTCTCCTACTACTGGAAAAGATAGTGTGAAATTGGTGTTAATTCTTTAAATGTTTGGTAGAATTATCAAGTGACACCATCTGGGCCTGCAAAATTTTTTTGTAGAAGCATTTTAATTTAAAGTTTAATTTCTTTAATGGTTATAGGACCATTTATGGTATTGATTTCATGTTTTGTTTTTTGTGTTTTGTAAGAAATCAATGATCATTTTCACAGTAATCATGGCGTGCATGCCACAGTACTGTTTCTACTTACTTCTTCTACAGAGGCCTTCTTATCTCTGGATCTAATACAGGACCCAAGATTTCTTGTTCAGGATGCCCTTGGTTCAGGAACCCCTGGGTTTAAAGAACACTTACACCTGTTTTTTTTTTCCTGCTGTTGTAGTCCACTGCTGAGTTTGGCTGCTGGAGTTCTGAAGCACCCATATCAGTAGGCAGAGGTGGCCTTCAGAGCCTTCATATTTTCAAAACCCCTGATGCCTCAGAAACCTTTTTATGTAACTTTAATCTGTTAATAACTTCAAAAGGGGAAAATATAGTAAACTGGAAAATAAGTAATGGAGGATATCCTGGCTGCAATTTTCACTCGTCTTTTTAAGAAGCTGTTTTCCTTAAATTGAGGGGAGCCTAGGTAAAACTGCAGCAGATTAAGCACGAAAATGTGGACAATTGCTCTGGCTCGTGTAATATGTGTGTTTTCAAAGATGTTTAAAATGAATTTGGAGAGTATTTTATACTCATGCTCAATTACTGGCATAAATCATATTTTTCAATTAATATGTTAAAAGTTTGTTCTCTCCTATATCATGAATAATCCAACTTCAGCTGGTTTAGTAATCAGATCTTGACTGCACTTGATCCATTAAAAACAGCAACTTTTTCTGACATAAATTAGTGTCAACATAAATCTCAAAAAAAAAAAATTTTAATGCTTTTCTAGACCATGAAATAAAAATGCACTTTGCTAGTTCTCTTGCACGTAATACATGCAAATGTCCGATGTAGTAACTCCGCCACAAAAAGAGACTTTCAGGAAAGGATATTACATGTTAACCACATTAAATTGCAAATGAGTGATCAAATAAAAAACTCTCATTTTAAGAGATGTTTACCTTTAAAAGAGCAAAGTGTCTATTTGGTATAAACCAAAGAAATTGGGATATAATTTTGACACTTTAAACACCAGAGAGCAGAATAAGTAGGTCACTGTTTCTTCTACACATTTTGAAATTATGTGTATGGGTTCCTTCACACAAGATCAGCTCTAACTCTTTACCACTTTGGGTGGGTTCTGTTGAGTTTTGCACCTAGGATCCTGGCAAAGAAATCAACCTTGCTAACATCAAACACCAAACTAGATGGAATTTAATCCACCACGAAAGTGAAGAGTCAGAGTTAGAATTTTAGTAAACAAATAGACTTGTTATCTTGCTGCAATGTTTTAAAAGTGTTCATCGTGAGGATAGTTCAGTTTTGTACATTTTCTTGGTATATTACTAAATACAAAGGCTTAAGAAAATGGCTTTTGTTTCTACTCCTCAGACTATGTCCTCTCTCTATGGTTTGAAGAAAGATTTCCTTCTTTGACATTGCTCAAAATTACATTCAGAGTAAAGGAATAAACCGCGTGGGTTCTCTTTGTGTGTTAGAGGTTTAGATCTGAAACAACAGCATCTAAATGAGCCTCTGATGTGCGCATCACGCCCAGGTAACTCGCTAGATCCATATGGAACATTTTTAATGGACTTCTTATTTTTCCTGACAATCGGCTTTCTTCAAAGTCAAGATTTACTCCCTCCGTGGGTGTTTGCATGGCCGGTGGCCATGGATCCAGTTCCTGGGCACATTTCTAACACCATTCATGGTGTTTAGTTGTGCAGCTCTCCACTGGGTGAGTCCCTTCTCTAAGGGCACATAGAATTCCCATTAGCATCAGTGGGGTTGAAGCTCACATTTCAAGAGGCTCTAGAACTTGCCAACAGTAAGAGGACATTTTAGTTTCTCATGCTTGGATGTAAGCTTCCTGTGGTGATTTTGATACCTCTGATAGGATTTCTTTTCTTTCCATTTGTTAATATGTTTACAGACAATTAGCTTTCTGAAGAACACAAGGCCAACTGGAGTTTCTCTCTGTGTCTCTTTCTCTGTCAGATCATTGCATTTTTATTTGAGATAATATCCTTCTTGTTTCCTTCTCACTGCTCTTTAGGTCACCATTTCTTAGCTCTGTTACTCATTCCAGACTCTTACTCCTAGAGGAAATATCTCTCCAATCTACATTTTATTCTTTTTTAATTTATTTTGAAATGACTCAATTCTTTCTTTTAATATAACACAGAATTCTTGACTCCAATACTTGAGGGAGGCCATATATTTTAATTATTTAGTCTACATAAGACTCAAAACTATCAGTTAAATGTTCAGAAAAAGCTTATCTCAATGTTATAAAAAACTTAATTTTTTTTCCTGGACTCATAAGTTAAACTGTAATTTTGACAACATTAAATTCTCATATCTTAGGAAGTCACAACTTTAAATTTAAAACATAGCCAAAAATACCAGTTCTCTTCTTTCTCAAGTCCCTTAGATTTTTCTCAAGACATAAAAGTCACTAGAACAAGGCTTCTTAACCCACATTCTATGGAATCCACATGTGTTCATGGATGCACTTTAAAGGATTTGCAGAATCCCACTAAACTGTTTGTTAGTTTATGTTTATGTGCATTTTTCTAAGGAGAGAGGTCAAATCTTACAGAGGATTTATTACTTTAAAAAAGTATTAACCATCCTATTAGAAATGCATTCTAAGATTCTTATGGGGATAGCCTTGATTCTGATTCTCCTGAAAAGTGGGTAACATCTAAGGAGTCTGATGAGTCTGTAAAACTGCTCACCATCCTGCCTCATTCTTTTGCTTCCTGATAAGCTGCTTCTACAGTCCTTAGCAGAGATCTACCCATTTCTACTCCCCCAAACCACTAATCCCTGACTAATAGGATTCATTGAAGAACTACCTCATTTCAAATTGTCAAGGATATAACTCCTCGTTCCTCTTTGTCAGATAACTAGAGAGTCAGGTAAACCCAGGGAAACATGACCCTAGTTCATCCCTTCTGGGTAACAACATGGTCGCTGGGTCCATTCATTCAGTTCACCCTGACGTGCCTGATTAGAGTTCCAATATTACACATATAAGCAAAGTGAGGTTAGCTGAGTCTAACTCACACTGTGGATGAACATAAACATTTATATAGTTAAAGGCATTATTACTAATTATAGTTTTACTTATTTTTCAAAAACATACTGCACCCATGCTCTCCGGCACCTACAGTTCGGAAATCAGTTAAATTTGGGTTCCTCGCTGGTAGTCTGTTTATTAGAAAGGGTTGACTAGTTCAGTGTCTCAATATTGATTTTCTACATTTGTATTCATTGCTTTCTTTTGTTACTTTTATTCATTACAATAGTTTTGCAAACTCTCTTTGCAATTCACTCAGGGAATCCCCTGTGAATTCTGTTTCTCTTGTACAGTCTGTCTTTCGCATTTGTAAGCTTGCTGTTTCTTGCACCCTCCACACTCCAGCCGTTGTTTCCTTTAGTATTTTCTCTCTGCTTCTGGGCTACAAGTCTTCAGAGGAATCTTCTGATGCTGGTTCTCTCTGTTGGTGTCATCAGATAACCGACTTCATACTCTTAAGGCTGCCATTATTCACACTAGATGATGCTCCCTTGAGTTCACTATTTTCTATTCTATTTGTAACTGTTGATTGGTTCTCTCTGATAGGAATAGTTTAACTTCTGGTCATTGTCATCAAGAATAACATCCTCAAGTAGGAAAGAAAGTCTACCTATTTTCTGCTTCTTTTAAGTACTCTGAGAGCAAAAGACCTCTCATATCAGAGATATCTACTATCTCCCTGGTTCCTGTTTGTATGTGTGTTTGTATATGTTTACTCTTTTATTCAACAGACGCTAATGTGTTAGGGATTGTGCAAACTCCTGGAGATTATTGTACGTGGTAGGGTCTCTGCCCCTAAAAGGCTTCCAATCCAACACGAGAATAATCTTTGCTTTAGCCTCTATTGTTCATTGTGCTTGGATTACATTTACATCTTCCTGTACTACTGCACCTTATTTTTGCTTTTTTTCCCCTTCAGAGTTTGTGACACCTTAATATGCCAAGAATTACCCTCCATAATAAGCATATTATACATGCTATAGAAGAACTTTCTTTTTTCTTCTATGTTACATTTTTATAGCTACAACCTTTGACACCCATTTCTATTCCTGCTTTCTCCTCAGAATCTTCTCCTTCTGAGCTTTCTTATTTTATGAGTGTACTGAAAGGCATTCCTCAGTCCTTTTCACCTTTTCACCTTCTCTTCAGTCAGAGACACCAGCTTGCATTTATAGCATGTAAAATTGATGAGTGCCTTGGAGAGAAAGGGAAACATCAAGCTCAGACTGCATGTTACCTCCATCATTCTGTTCCCTTGCATTCACATCTCCTGGGAAGAAAGGACAGCCACAGTTCTTTGTAAGTCCCTCAGAAAGTTTTCCTATCAATGCCCAAAGCAAACTGCCTTTTGGTGATGCCTGTTTGTCTCTAGGCTCCTGGGACCACTGTCTCAAAATCAGCCTGGATGCTAGT
This sequence comes from Panthera pardus, assembly GCF_024362965.1. NCBI lineage: Eukaryota > Metazoa > Chordata > Mammalia > Carnivora > Felidae > Panthera > Panthera pardus. The sequence goes on along the minus strand of NW_026526710.1, from coordinate 44,222,287 downwards.
CTCTGTTTCTTTTCATTGCGACTCTATTATTCTCTTAAGATGAGAGCTTGACTTACTAATTTGCATTTCAGGTGTCTGTCTTTTCCTGATACCAAATAAACAAAAACCCTTCACTCATATATTGGAAAATTCGCCAAATTGGAAAATTCACCAAATGCACTCAGTCGTGAAACGTGTTACTCAACAGCCATGTGCTGGTAATGTATCAGACACCGGAATGCAGGGATGGATAAGGCATGGCCTTGCCTTCCAGAGACACACAAGAAAAATGAGGGGACAAGTACACAGAGGAAGTTATGGTGAAAATGTCAAATGTCATTACACAACATAATTACACAGGAGAACAAGAGAAGTTACCTTCCCTTAACACTATCCAAGTGTGGGAAGAAACATGATACACATATCTCAGATTGAGAAAATCCCTCCAGATTTTCGAAACTGTGCTTTATGCCACCTTGCTTTTACGAAAGACCTACACTAGTACCTATTTTTGCTACCAGAAAGAAATCCAAAGAGGATTTCCAACTTTCGAGAAAGGTGAAAAGCAAAAGTAGCATCCAGCCTTAGTTTTACAGCGAGTCATTACAGAGGCAGTGCACACCCAGAGCCGCGAGAACCACCCCACCGAGCTCTTTCCCCAGGAACTGAACTCAGCGTCTCAGCATCAAGCCGCCACGGCTTTGAACTGTGTCTGTGAACGTCTGTGCTTTGACTCCATCTATTTTGTGCATCCCTTAGCAAGATGTGTCCTAAGGCATCAGAAAAGCCTAAGAGACGTGAGTTTTGGGGTCTGGGAACACTCAAAAATTTTTCCATGTAGATTATTGACAACTGTTTCTTCATTTGATGCCATTTTGGCTTATGACAAGTTTCAAGGAACACTTCACTTTGGGATAGCAGAAGAAACCTGTATCATGAAAAGCTTTGATACAATGATAACGTGTGAGGTGAAACAGATGTGGGGTTGAAACCAGGCTATGCTGTTTACTAGCCATAAGACCCCTATAAGTCATACCCTGTTTCAGCCAATTGCTTATCGGGACAGTGGGGATAGAAAAGAACTTCTAGTTGTCAAGATGGTTAAATGAGCTATAGGATAGAATGCAAAGCACCCACTCGATATATATATAGGAGATGTTCAATTAAGTATTTGTTGAGTGGACAAATGAATGTATGCCATCAACAACAGTCTCTGGTGGACATGTAAATATGACATATGGCATAGTGGATTTTTTTAATGTTTATTTATTTTGAGGAGGTACAGAGAGAGAGGGAGAGAGAATCCCAAGCAGGCTCCATGCTGTCAATGCTGAGCCCAACACGTGGCTCAAACCCACAAACCTTGAGATCATGACCTGAACCAAAATCAAGAGTCAGACCCTTAACCAACTGAGCCACCCACGTGCCCTGGCATAGTGTTTTAATGTCACAGTAATCTGGGTTTGAATCACGGCTCTCCCATTTCCCAACCTTGGGATTGTGGGTAAACATTCCTCCAACTTTCAGTTCCCCTGTATCTAAAGTGATGGCAATAATACTCCACAGAGGAGTCAGAAGGACAGAAAAAGGTAATGTGCATAAGTCAATTACAGTGCCTAGACTACGGTGAGCACTCAACACGTATTAATAATTTTGATACCCTATACATTTTCCTAAGATTTAAAAAATGTTTTAAAAGTAGTGAAACACTTTCAACTGAAAAAATAATAACCCACTTATTCATCATTTGTTTTGCATTGCAACAGTTATCCACAACACACAGGCTGTGTAAGTCACACAAGGAGAATTTCTAATATTTTCAAAGGAAGCAGACTATTCCTAGGATTCACTTTTCCCACCGGTCCCAACATTTAGTGCGTGCAATTCTGCCTTAATTTTTACTTGCCCCATGGAATTTGTTTGCATTATTTTGATGAATTATTCAAAGATGAAAATAATTTTGGGGGGTTTAGTCTCACTTTTTTCAAACCTACATTCCAAAATTATATATGAACCTCTCCTGTGTGTTACATATTTTCCCTTCACTTTGGTTTCTCTGGATTGGTATTTGTATGACTTTTCCATTTAAATGATTTTTGTAAGCAGTAGGACTCAGTAATGTGAATCCCTTATATGCTTTACCAACCATCTCTAATCCCCTGCCTAGTATGTGAGATCCGTGGGCCGGGGTGGGGCGGGGGGGAAGGGGGAGATGGTGCTGTGGTTTACTGATAAAATCCCTTGACAGCTCAGAACAATGCCAGACATATCATAGATGGCTAAAAACACAATGTTGAATAAAAAAAAAATGAATGTGTTTACAGAAAAACTACATGCAATGCATAATCTCTTGGTTTTCTTTTTTAGCCATTCGAAATTACTTAATACGTATTGGTGAACTATAGAAGTTTTACGATACTTTTACTAAGCATTTCTAACACATTCTTTACTGAGTGAATCACTTGTGTATAGTTAAATTATTTAAATAATGGTAACCCAGAGCACCACTCTTCTTGAGCTACCTCTTCCTGCCATTATACCACTTTCCAGTACATGTTTTCCTGTTTCCTGTTACTTCCTGGTCTAGGATATCTAGCGTTTTACCATAGCCTTTTGGCTAAAATATAAACTATAAAGACATTCATTTTAAAATAAATAATTAGGATATGACCTGTTTTTTTGAATTGTGTTTTGAATTGTATCACTAGGGATGTAATAAAGTCATTGGGTGTTTTAGTAGAAAAGGAACTCTATTTCTATTGATGTGCTTGCAGTCAGAAGACATCAATGTTATGAGAAAATCCCTAGGTGTGGTCCTTGGTAATAAGTAAAGCAGTGAATCCCAACTTTTTTAATTTAATTTATTTAATGTTTATTTACTTTTGAGAAAGAGAGAGACAGAGTGAGAGTGGGGGAGGGGCAGAGAGAGAAGGAGATATAGCTTCTGAAGCAGGCTCCAGGCTCGGAGCTGTCAGCACAGAGCCTAATGTGGGGCTCAAACCCACAGACCATGAAATCATGACCTGAGCCAAAGTTGAGTTCTTAACTGACTGAGCCACCCAGGTGTCCCGTGAATCCCATCTTTTTAAGGTGCAAGCATTCTCTTTGATCATAAGGCAGTGTGCTTTTAGAATTCACCCACACATAATGGTGAAATGTATAATGGCATTTAAAACTATTAATTTAGTAATGTTAAAAATGTATTTTATTGATTACAATAGTATCTTAATTTTTGAAATAGTCAATCTGTATACCAACCAAGCACATAATTGTTGGAATTTGTGCTGATTTGCAGGTCACTCCAAGTGAATCCGCAGGTCAGTGTGCTATGAATGGATCTCAGCCCAGTTTGCTCATGAGAATTGTTAAAGAGCTTTTTAAAAAGTATGATTTCTGTGACCAGGGCTGGCTTCATGGTCATGCCTCCTGTGCTGTCACAAAGGGCCACGTTTGGAAAAGCTCCTCTCTTGATTCATCCGTTCTGATGGTGTTGTGTTGACATTTTTAATAATTCTGAACAAGGGTACCACGCATGTTCACTTTGTACCGGTCCTCACAAATTATGTAATCAATTCTGTCTGTGGCCCTACCGGCAACTATCAGATCATGATCCAAGGGAAGGGAGTGGATAAAGGAAGCTGTGAATTCACGCCATAATTTATTTTTTTTTAAATTATGATTTGTTCATTTTGATTTGTTCATTTTGGCCACTCTGTGTAGTCAGTGTTTTTAATTTTAGCTAAATTTTTATCCTAGTCTGTGGATTGTCTTTTATATTTTTCTTTATGGTTTCTTTTGATAAGCAGATTTTTTTTTTTAATTTTGAAGAAATCCAATTTATTTATTTTTTCTTTCATGGTTAGTGTTTTTGTGTCCTATCTCAGAAACTTCATTTCCCTCAAGGTTGCAAGAATAGTCTACATTTCCCTTTGGAAACTTTATACTTCTAACTTTTTGGTGTAAATGTGTGATCCATTTAATTTCTTTTCAATGGCAAGATTTGGTAAACTGTAGCTTGCAGACCAAGACTGTCTCACCAGCTTTTTTTTATTTTTTTTATTTTTTTTTAATGTTTATTTTTGAGAGAGACAGAGTACGAGTTGGGGAGGGGCAGAGATAGGGAGACACAGAATGTGAAGCAGGCTCCAGGCTCTGAGCTGTCAGCACAGAGCCTGACGTGAGGCTTGAACTCACAAACCGCGAGATCATGACCTGAGCCAAAATCGGATGCTTAACCAACTTAGCCACCCAGGCGCCCCATCCCACCAGATCATTTTTAAATAAAATTTTACCATAACATTGTTTCATTCGTGTAGTTGCACATTATCTATGGCTACCTTTTCACCATAGTGACAGAGTCCAGTAGTTGTAACAAAGATTGTATGGCCCAACAAGCTAAAAATACCTATTTTACTATCATACCTTTTACAGAAAAGTTTGCCAAACTCTGGTATGTGTTATGAGAAAGGGATCAAGTTTACTTTTCTGTGCCCTTATCCAGGTTTTTATCACTATTTACTGAAAAGATTTTCTTCCCTTCATTAAATTGCCTTGGAACCTTTGCTGAAAGTCAATTGGATCTGTTTCTGGACTCTCGATTTTATTCTATTCATCTCTCTGTCTGCTCTTAACACACTGTCCTGGCTATTTCATTTTTGTAAGTCACAAATCTTGATATCGGTCAGTAATAAACACTGAAACATAATTTTCCTTTTTATAGGATTGTATTGACTGACTCTTTGTTATTCCCTATAAAATTTAGAATCAGATTCAGAATTCCTTTGAATGATTGGAATTACATGAATTTATAGATTGATTTGGAGGAAATTTTTATCTTAACAATATAGTGTCTCTCCATCCATGAATATGATGTCTCTTTTCATGTATTTAAGCCTTTATACTTCTCAGCAATATTTTTTTAATGTTTTATTTTATTTTTGAGAGAAAGAGTGCGCAAGTGGGGGAGGGACAGAGAGAGAGGGAGACACAGAATCCAAAGCAGGCTCCAGGCTCTGAGCTGTCAGCACAGAGCCCAACACGGGGCTCTAACTCAGGAACCGCGAGATCATGACCTGAGCCAGTCAGCTGCCTAACTGACTGAGCCACCCAAGGTTCCCCTCTCAGCACTATTTTTACTTTTCACTTATAGAAGTCCTACACCTCTTTTGTTAAATTATTCAGAATTATGTTATTTTTTGAAACTGTGGTGAATATTTTTATGTTTATTTACCTGTATTTTCCAATAGTTATTTTCTTATAATGTAGAAATATGTTGATTTTTCACCGCTCGTATACTGCAACTTTGCTCAGATTACTTATTAATTCTAGCAAATTTTTCAGATTCCTTAGGACTTCCAATATAAACAACCTCACCTGCAAATCTTTAAAAAACAGAATTTATTTTTTCCTCATAATATTTATGCCTTTTACTTCATTTTCTTACCTTACTTCACTGGCTGGAATAAAAGTGTAATAATTTTATGTTGAATAAAGTTTTATTGAGTAAAAATGGTAAGAATGAATTTACTTATCCTGTTTCTTACTTTATAGAAGAAATGTTACACATTTCACAACTTGATGTATTGTTGGCTGTATGTTTTTCATAAATGGTCTTTGTCAGATTGACAAATTCACCTCCAGTCTTAGCTTGCTGTCCTTTTAGGAGTATATTTTTAATTTTGTCAAGTGCTTTCCCTCTATCTATAAAAGTAATTATAAGATCTTTCTTCTTTTCCTGATAACATGATGAAATATAATGAAAAAATTTTGAATAACAAACCAGTTTTACATTCTTGTGACAAGCCTTGATTAAACAAAATGAATTATCCTTTTTTAGGTATTTTAGGATTCAACTTATGGTATTTTGTTAATAAGTGTTACATCTATGCTTCCTAGTAATATTGATCTATAGTTATGATGACTCATAAAACGAGGCAGGAACTACTCCCTTCACCTCTATTTTCTGAAACATTTTTACTTAGTATTTTTACTTAGTATTTTTACTTAGTATTTCCCCTTTTTTCTTCTCAATCTTGCAAATAGTTTATCAATTTTATTAAGCTGTTCTAATTATGAAATTTTGACTCATAAAAATTGTTTTTTTTCCTTTTTTATTTCTGCTCTTGTCATTATTTTTAATTTCCCTCAACTTACTTAGGGTTCAGTTTATTCTTTTTTATTTTTTTCCTAGATTCTCCATGTACAAACTTTAATTTTTTTATTTCAAATAATTCTTTTATCATACAGACATTTAAAATAAATTTCCCAGGGCACGTGAGTGGCTCAGTTGGTTAAGCATCCAACTCTTGATTTTGGTTCAGGTCATGATCCCAGGATCATGAGATAGACCCCCACATTGGGCTCCATGCTGGGTGTGAAGCCTGCTTAAGAATCTCTCTCACACTTTCCCTCTACCCCTCCCCTACTCACATGTGTTTGCACTCTCTTTCTCAAAAAAAAAATAAATAAATAAAGCAAATTTCCCTCTAAATTTCCAACTCTTTTAGTTGGATCCCCCCCAATGTAGATATGTCATATTTTCATTATCACTCATTCAAAATATGTTCTAATTTACTTTTTATTTCTTTTTTTTGTTCATGAGTTATGTAGAAGTTACTTGTTTCATCTGCAAAAATGCAGCAATTTTCAAAATAATTTATTATCATTGGTTTCTAAGATTATTCTGCTTTTGTCAGAGAAAATATTCTGTAGTGTTTCAGTCACGTGGACTTATTGAGACTTATTTATGGCTCATCAAAATTCTATTTTGGAAACTTCAAAAGAATGTGTGCTCTGTGGTTGTTGGGTGTAACTCTAAACATAGCCATTAGATCCGATTGGTTTAGTGTGATGTTCAAATGTTCTATGTCCTTACATTTTGAAGGGAGGGTCTGATTTTTCTATTAATCATCATAAAAAAGATTATAAAATTTCCAAATATGATTATGGATTTGTCTATCTCTCCTTTTAGTTCTACCAGGGTTGGTTTTGTTTTGTTTTGTTGTGTGCTGTTCTGTTTTGGCTTCCTTTTAGAGCTTCACGTTAGCTCCGTATGTTATTAGGTAACCTAATTTTTTTATATTTAAAAAAAAATTTAATTATTATTATTTTTTGGAGAAAGACAGAGAAAGAGATAGAGCATGAGCAGGGGAGGCGCAGAGAGAGAGAGACACACACACAGAATCTGAAGCAGGCTCCAGGCTCTGAGCTGTCAGCACAGAGACCAAAGCGGAGCTCGAAGTTAGGAACCATGAGATCATGACGTGAGCCAAAGTCAGCCACCCGGGTGCCCCAACCTGTGCCCTATCTTTTGTGCTTTTATTGTCATATACTTTATTTCTATATGCACACAGTAAATATTATTTTTACTTGAAATAATCTTTTTACTTTTAAAGACATATAGTACTTTTTTATTTGCCCACATATGGATCGTTTCTCTTAGTTCCTCACTTAGTTACAGTTTAATTAATTTAATTCCTAACTTAGTTATAAGTTTCTATCTGATAACATTAGTCTTCAGGCTAAAGAATTTTTCTTAGCATTTCCTATAGTGCAGGTTTGCGGGCAACTTTTCTTTTTTCTTTTCTTTTTTCAAATTTTTATTTAAATTCTGGTTAGTTAACATATAGGGTAGTGTTGGCTTCAGGAGTAGAATTTAATGATTCATCACTTACATATAACACTTAGTGCTTGTCATACCAAGTGCCTTCCTTAATACCCATCAGCCATTTAGCCCATCCCCTACCCACCTCCCTCTATCAACGTTCAGTTTGTTCTCTATCATTAAGAGTCTTATTGTTTGGGGGTACCTGGGTGGCTCAGTTGGTTAAGCATCCAACTTTTGACCTCAGCTTAGGTCAGAATCTCAAGGACATGAGTTCAAGTCCTGTCCTGGGCTCTGCACTGGGTGTGAAGCCTACTTTAAAAAAAAGTTTCGGGGCGCCTGGGTGGCTCAGTCGGTTGAGCGTCCGACTTCGGCTCAGGTCATGATCTCGCGGTCCGTGAGTTCAAGCCCCACGTCCGGCTCTGTGCTGACAGCTCAGAGCCTGGAGCCTGTTTCGGATTCTGTGTCTCCCTCTCTCTGACCCTCCCCCGTTCAAGCTCTGTCTCTCTCTGTCTCAAAAATAAATAAACGTTAAAAATAAAAATAAAAAAAAAAGTCTCATGGCTTTCTTCCCCCTTGCTCTCCCTTTTTAATTCCCATATTTTCATTTGTTTTGTTTTTTAAATTCCAATTATGAGTGAAATCATGTGGTATTTGTCTTTCTCTGACTGACTTATTTTGCTTAGCTCAATACACTCTAACTCTATCTACATCATTGCAAATGGCAAGATTTCATTCTTTTTGGTGGTTGAGTAATATTCCATATATATGTGTATGTGTATATACACACACATATATATATCTCGCACCCTTTTTATCCATTCATTGGTTCATCACTCAGTGAACCTTAGGACTCTCTCCACAGTATCACTATTGTTGACAGTGTTGCTACAAACATCAGGGTGCATGTACCCCTTCAAATCTGTATTTTTGTATTCTTTGTATAAATACCTAATAGTGCAATAGGGTAGAACGTTTTTAAGGAACTTCCATACTGTTTTTCAGAGTGGCTGCACCAGTTTGCATTCATACCAACAGTATAGGAGGGCTCCCACTTCTCTGGATCCTCACCAACATCTGTTGTTTCCTGTGTTGTTCATTTTAGCCATTCTGACAATCGTGATGTGGTATCTCATCGTGGTTTTTATTTACACTTTCCTGATGATGAGTGATGTTGAGCATCTTTTTATGTGTCTCTTGGCCATCTGGATATCTTCTTTGGAGAAATGTTTATTCATATCATCTACCCATTTCTTAACTGGATTATTTATTTGGGGGTGTTGAGTTTGGTAAGTTCTTTACAGATTTTGGATACTAACCCTGGATCCAATATGTCATTTGCAAATATCTTCTCCCATTCTGTAGGCTGCCTTTTAGTTTTGTTGATTGTTTCCTTCACTGTGCAGAAGCTTTTTGTCTTGATGAAATCCCAATAGTTCATTTTTGCTTTTGTTTCCCATGCCTCTGGCAACATGTCTAGTAAGAAGTTATTCCGGCCAAGGTCAAAGAGGTTGCTACCTGTGTTCTCCTCTAGGATTTTGATGGTTTCCTGTTTCACATTTAGGTATTTCATCCATTTTGAATTAATCTTTGTGTATGGTGTAAGAAAGGGGTCCAGTTTCATTCTTCTGCATGTTGCTGTCCAGTTTTCCCAACACCATTTGTTGAAGAGACTCTTTTTTCCATTGGATATTCTTTCCTGCTTTGTTGAAGATTAGTTGACCATATGGTTGTAAGCTGTTATTTAACTGAATATCTTTTTTTTAATTTTTAACATTTATGTTTATTTTTGAGACAGAGAGAGACAGAGCAGGAGCGGGAGAGGAGCAGAGAGAGGGGGAGACACAGAATCTGAAGTAGGCTCCAAGCTGTCAGCACAGAGCCTGACGTGGGGCTTGAACCCACGAACCATTAGATCATGACCTGAGCTGAAGTCAGATGCTAAACCGACTGAGCCACCCAGGCACTCCTTAACTGAATATCTTTTCATTCTACCTCATTATTGAAGGAGAAAATTCGATTTTTCCCCCCAGCACTTCACATATGCTGTTACACAGGCTTCTGGCTGCCATTATGTCTGATGGAAGGGAGCCATCATTTGTGTCATTGTTCACTTGAATATGATGTGTGTTTTCTTCTCTGGCTACTGTTAAGATTTTTTGCTCATCTTTTGTTTTTCAGCAGATTGACTATGATGTGCCTAGATGTGGTTTTCTTTGTATGGGGGGCATTAAGTTGAACCCCATAGAGGCCATGTAATGAGAGTGAGGACTGTGCCTTAGCATGAGAACCGTAATTTAGGATAAAAAAAAAATAAAACACTATAGACCTAGTTTAGCCAAATATAAAACCAAGCTTGATAAGCCTGATAAGATACAGTGGCAATCTCACCACCTTCCAGGACACAATTCAGCCCTTTTGTAGCCAGGCCAGACCAGTAACTTCTCCCAATGGTGCATGGCCTCTGGGGTTCCGTGCAGCGCTGGGTCTCTACAGCAGCTCTGCCAGGCCGACAGCACCCCACCTCCCCCCTGCATACACAGGGCAGCTTTCCACTAGGCCCTTAACAGGGAAACCCCATGCTATCTTTTGGTACCGCCATCTACAGGATCACCTCCTCTCATGTCCTGCTGCACAAACACCAGTGGCTTTACCAGACTCAACCTAGACTCCCCATCTCCTCTCCTCAATTCAGCAAGATAGCCACTCTCTGCTTGGACCCCACCTGCCTGTTCTTAGGCTAGGAAAGTAGCCCCAGGGCAAAATCTGGGGCAAAATGGGTCACATCTCTTATCTTTTCACTCTGTCAAATATCACAGTCCTCTGACTCTGACTGTCCAACGCATAAAAATAGTCACCTCATATATTCTTTCTGGTTTTCCACTTATTTACAACAACAGAGTAAGTTCAAGCCAGTTATTCCATTATGGCCAGAAATGGAAGCTCCATTTCTTTCTGTTTTGAAAACTCCTCAGGTAATTTTTAATGGGTAGCCTGGAGAGAGAACTACTATCTTAGATCTCCTTGATCGTGTCAGGTGGGCACTCCTTGGTGCTAAGAACAGGGGCAGGAGGAAAAGTGACCAGAGAGGAGATTCCAAGGGAAGAGTATCCAGTTTTTTTTTTGTTTTGTTTTGTCCTGGAAGTCCTTTCCTGGGGGATAAACCTCTGAGACAGCATGGTATAGTAGATAATATTCTCAGAGTAAGAGAGCCTGAAATTTTAATTACAGCTCAGCCAATAGCTACTGGATGCCCATCATTTAGCTTGCCTTTCCTTATCCACAGAAAGATAGAATTGGATACAGAATACTTACATTTTTTGTACCATCTAGAGCCTGAGGACCACAAAATATTGAGCTACCTAATGATTTCCATAACCAAGTGACCCAAAAGAAGGCTTAAAAAAATCAGGCTCCTATTATGAAAAGCAAAACAAAAACTTCATGAAATAAACTCATGTGCTTCCAAGAAAGTGGTAAGATATAAGTTAAACTTGCCTGTAAGAGGCTGTAGGGATTTTAATATATTGTCAAGAACTCTTTGCGGAATTTCAAGGTTTTCCAAAGCAGAACAACAACTGAATCCCAAGTAATTGAGATGATCAGATGTTTTAAGTTTTATTTTCTACTCTCAAGTGTGCCCTATTGTTAAGGGGGCAGTGCATCAATTCTTACCTGCTGACAGCCAAATGAAACCATAAAAAGGACATGTGCAAAATGATTTTGATATCTTAAATAAATGAATTACTTTGAAAGTGTAGTACAGGAGAAGACTTACCACTTAGCTTGAACTTATTACATCCACATGCTTTTTACCCAATGTATATGTTGAAATAATAAATTCCCCCCCTCCCCCATTCACATTCCTATTTCTCAAGTTACTTAAGGGCCGAGCATTGAATCCCTTCTGTTGTTCTGAGCATTAGGCTCAGCTCTCTGAAAGTTATAATCAGTTACCAAGGATAAAATAGCCTGGAAAACTCCGGGTAGGTAAAAGTTTGGGCATATGTTGAATTGGAAAAACAAGACACATTTGCCTTTAAGGCACCTTTTGATGACAAGACCAGGATTCTAACAGAAAGTTGAAGTTTGGGGTTCTGTGCATTCTTGTCTCTTAAAAGTCCTGGTTCCAAGGCTTGCTTCTGACATAATTACACACTTTGCCCTGTCTTCTGACCTTCTGAAACTATGATTTGCCTTTGCTCAGATTGTATTTCTGCCCTCAGTAAGAAACACATTCAAAATGTTTGGAACAAATTCAGATGGGTTTTCATTTTTTTCAAGAATAAAAACAAGACAACACAAAAAGAAATATTTATGGAAGTTATTTTTGAGACTCATTTCATCCTGTCTTTAGAAAGAGCATTTTGTGTATAAGTAGGGTGAAGGGGGCCTAACTGTGACATAACCTTGGTAAACTCACCCACATTTTAAGAAAGGCATAGGTGTTAGGGTTAATGACAATTTCAAATCAATATCTGCAAGCATACTATTTACAATAATAATATATCATGAGAACTTGTAGTTTCATTATAAGAAATGGAAATTGATGTCAGTAGCATATAGAAGCAAATTATGCTCTAATGATTTTCTAATAAAGTAATTTGCTCATAGATCACAGGGGATACAGCAAAAACCTGCTAATACTGAGGCCAAAGTAATTATTTTTCAGCCTTTAAATATTAAGCAACTTGCCGAAGGCTTCTCATGGCATGCTAAATAATGTTTCCTTGTCCCAACAAGTTTCTTGGGGAGTCTGATAGGTCAAAGGCAGAACCTCAGAGATAATTGAGTCCACTTAAGATGCAAATGTTTACCAAGAAAGAACAGGTTAAGTTTGTTTTTCCCCTGTGACTAAGTCAGTTTTCCACCTGTGGCCTGTGTGACAGATTTAGAGATTTTTGTAGATTCCTGTAATTGTAATGTTTAACCAAGGGGAAGGGATCAGCTGGCAGAATCTGTAGAAATTTTACCAAATACAATCCACCAACCACATCCTCAACTGCAACCTAATTTAATCCCTGGGTAGGTAAATAGGAAAGTTAAGTCGAATGACGCATGTAAAAATGCTTTGGCTATTACAATATGGTATATAAATAAAAGTTATTAAGACATACTTGACTGGAAAAGACCAACTGTTTTCAATACCTAATTACATTTCCCTCAGGATTTCTAAAAAGTGAGTTATCTTACACTTTAATATTAAGAGGTAGTGAATAATTGTATTTGTGTACAGGCAGTAGCATAGAAATTATGTTCCTATTTGGTGGACTTTCAATCAAGCAAAACAAAGAGACAAATTAAAAACACTAGGAATGGACAATTGTGGCGGCAAAGCCCTTTGCACATGTTTTTCTTCATTATTTCTCTTTGCCTTACCTTGGGCTGCTTCTAGAGCTTATTTTAAAAGGTTAAAACAAAATTGAGAAAGGAAGCAAAACTAACAAGGCAGATGGCTTGTCAAATCAGAAACAGGAAGCCTTTCCAAAAACAGAATAAAGAACATGGAGAATTATGAGAGTGAAATGTTCATCGTGGGTCTACTGCATTTCCTTTGGATGTAAAAATAAAACATGGCTATAGTTCAGTCTTTAATAATTCTTCATGTCCCTTGATTTGTCGATCCTGCATTTTTAACAGGATCAGTCTTCACAGAGGTGTATCTCTGAATCGTGAAGCCTGTCAGATGTTTGTAAGAAGCTCCCCCAAAAGACTCTAATTTTTGCCCTTTTGGAATCTGAAATTGCAGACACTGGTTTTTCTAGAGCAACTTTTGGATTCGGGATGAAAAGGATCCACCACGTGAGGAATAACCAGAGATGAAAGACGTGGTGTTACGTGGGTGTCTGTTCTCTTCAGCACCTCTGGCCCTTCTTCCACCTCCTTATTCTCAGCACCCGGGGGTGGGCGGGGTGGGGGGTGAAGGATAAGCAGGAAGTTGGCAGCACCACCAAGTTTGGGAACACAGTAAGAGTCAGATTTTCTTTCCATCACGTTTACCATCTGATCCTCTTTTTTAGTGTCTGACTCTACCTCCTTTTTGGGAGCCTCTGGCTTTTCCTTCTTCCTATCTTTCTCCTCTCTTTGATACTCTGTTTCTCCATAAGCCCATTTCATATTGTCTTCTTTTGTCTATTTCCCTTTATCAGCCATCCGTTAATTTGTTCTTTCCTTATAGGCATTTTTTTTTTACACTGCAACGCAATAAACTTTTTCAACCTTAAACTCTACACTTATTAGCTTGAGTCTTTTGAGAATCGGGTATAGAAAACAAGATATCAAGAATTAAACATGCAAATGACTTAGTAAGAGAAATGCCAGGGAGGGAAAAGGGAGAGGATGCTTGGGTAGACTGGTAAAGCCATCAGACCACGTTGGAGGCTGGATCCTGAGAAGAGAAAGGGAAAGCAAAGGAGGTCAGACGGTAGGGTGGAACATCCAGGCTGTGCTGCAGTTCTGAGAAATGTTCAGCAGGAGGAGCTCCTGAGCCAAGATCATTCATCAAAGGAGCCCTCCTTTTATCAGGGATGGTCCTGCTTCAGTACCCAGGCTGTGGCGGTCAGTGGCTGGGAGCAACAGGTGGGAAGCAGGGCCTCAGTCAGAATGTGGAGACGGATTTCAGACTCCAGAAGCTTGAGGCCATCAGTAAATTATTGTCTCTGCGTTTGGAGATCTGTGAGGTGCATTCTCATGGCCACCAAACTATTTTAGAGCTATGGCGTGTGTGTGTGTGTGTGTGTGTGTGTGTGTGTGTGTGTGTACACTAATGTAGACCTTACTCTTTCACAAAAGGATTTGGAATATGTAAGTAAAATAGCTCTGTGGGCTATTTGACAAATTAGAAATCTGCTTCAAGAAATTACCTTTAGATCCACATTTGCTGAGCTGGTGAAAATGAGATCTATTTCTTTCAGCAGGAAAATAGACTATTCAACAAACCAATGGTAGGAAGTTTTGTGTATATTCCAATAAATGTCAGCAGCCATCGTGGCTACTCGTATATCTTCATCTAAAGATTCATTTCTCTATTGTTAAATTTCTTTTAAAATGGGTATTAGCACAATCACCATAGAAGCCAGAAAACACAACAGTTGGTAAAAGTTGTCTTTTATGTGAATGGTGGTTGTTGTAAAGCTGTATAAAAATCACTAAAGGAAAAACATAAACACTGAGGAATATGTTTAGTCTTATGGATTTTGAAACAGACCAAGTAGGATTAAATGTAAAATATAATAGGTATTGCTAAATACAATAATTTAAAATAAATGTATTCTGTACTTCATACTTCTAAAGACATTAGGCCAGTGCTTATAAAAGGGTCATGATAGTCAAAAAGCCAGAATTATATTTCCAGTCAATAGCCACTGCTGAATTATTCTATATCTTGTCACATGGTCAGTGGAGATAGCATATTTAGCAAGAGGGAAAAAAAAGAATTCAACACAATACAGAAGGAAGAGGGGAATGATAAGAAGCAGACTGATTTAAAGGGACTATAAAATATTAATTTCTTAACAAATGTTCAGTCGTTTTGATGACATCCCAGATTTTGACCCTTCTCAGTCCCCACTCACATGATAGCCTTAGCACATTCATCTCATGATTTTATGTGAGCACACCTACTATTTAAGTAAAAAGAAAACATAAGTAGAAATAATAAATCACAAGAAAAAAAGACTTTAGCTATGTTAAAGTAAGGATTGAGAGACGGTTTTCTGCCATATTTGGGGAGCATAATGACAGTTCAGGCAGAGCCAAGGAATCAGAGGTAGTGATGGTGGTCTAAACCTTTGGGGGTTGACAAGCTGTATGAGTCAGATTTTCCAGAGAAGCAGAACCAGTAGATGGTTAGATAGATAGATAGATAGATAGATAGATGATAGATAGATAGATGATAGATAGATAGATAGATAGATAGATAGATGATAGATAGATAGATAGATGATAGATAGATAGATAGATAGATAGATAGATAGATAGATATAGATAGATAGATATAGATATAGATATAGATGATATAGATATAGATATAGATATAGATATAGATATAGATATAGATAGATAATATAGACAGAGAAGGAAGGAAGGAAGGAAGGAAGGAAGGAAGGAAGGAAGGAAGGATGGAAGGAAGGAAGGAAGGAAATTTACTGTAAGGAGTTGGCATACACAGCTATGAAGGCTGGCAAGTCTAAAATCTGCAGGGTGGACTGGCAGGCTGGAGACCCAGATAGCTGATGTTCTAGTTCAAGTCTGAAGGCTGTCTGCTATATAACCAGGCAAAGACTATTTTGCAGATAAAATCCAAATAAAGACTTCTGTATAATTTTATCTTCTTTAGAGGAGATGGTGTTTTTATTCTAGTCAGGCCTTCAACTGATTGGATGAGGCCCACTACATTGTAGAGAGCATTTTGTTTTATTTGTAGTCCACTGATTTAAGTGTTAATCTCATCCCAAAACACCCTCACAGAAACATCCAGAATAAAGTTTGACCAAATATCTGGGCATCTTGTAGCCCAGATCAAGTTAACATAAAATTAACCATCATACAAACCTTCCAGATTTTCTAGCTTTTGTAGCAGGAATAGTTAACTAGGTGATGCCCTATCCACCCTGATTCTATGCAACAATGAGAATAGGCCCTAAAAGTTGGGTCATCTACCCCCTGAAAAGGTTTTAGAAATGTATGCCATCTTCTTAAACTTGACTTCCTAAGTTGTTAAAATTCACAATGCATTTTTCTATTGGTCTCTCTTTTATGCAACATTTTATTGAGATATAGCATACATGCAATAAATCACATAAATCTGAGTGGACAACTAAATATCTGAATCTCCATGTAACCACCATCCAAAACAATACATAGGTCATTTTCAACATTCCAGAAGACTCTCTCGTTTTCCTTTTCAATTAATAAACAGAGAAAAATGCAACTCCGATTTTTATCACTGAAGACTTGTTTTGCCTTTTTCTGAATGTCATATAGGTGAAATCACACAAAATTTCCTGTCTTAATCCTGGCTTCCTTCATGTTCAGCCTGCAGGTGTAAAAGGACTGTAATACTCCCCTTGTGAGGTAACAACTTAGCTTGCCATCATCTTACATACATATACTGACAAACGAAAACAAGATCCTGGGTCAGAGACACACATGTTTTATTACTCACAGCGAAAACCTGCCAGTCGACCATCTCAGCATCTGTTCCCTGTGCCCCAGTCTCCACAAGGTGACAGAATGAGGGCCAGATGTTTCCCCACACACGTATTGGGTTTGCATCACAAGAGAGGAATCCTAAACAATGAAACTTGGAACTTATATAGGGCAGCCAGCACATTTGCCATTCTCTGCGTGGGAGAGACCTCTACTCTGCACAGTAAGCAGTCCTTTTCAGGGGAAGGGTAGGTTAAAAGTACCACCTTGGACTGCAAGCAAATGTCCCTGGAAGAGTGGAAGGAAACCTAACTAACTTGCATGTCTCTAGAGGTTTCTATCTTTGCAGAGATACCGTCTCTAGCTTCTGAGGCATATTTGCAAAGGATCCCCTTTACTGGGAACACCTAACCCATGTGGAAACTCTGACAAGTCCAGAAGAAATTGTCTGCCAACAGCATCAATCTTTTCTTGAAATTAATACACAGTTTTGCATAAATCAGTGGTTTGTTCTTTCCTTGCTGATATATATGCTATTACCATAGTTTATTTAGAAATTAGTTAAGTATGTACCACATGCCCAGGCATGATACCAGTGCTACCTGAATAAAAGGACTGATATGCTTATGAGTAGGGATTGTGGAATCTAGTGCAAGAGTTTTCAATGTGAGTTCCACAGATTGCTTAGCAGTTTATATTTGGTACTCAGGTGGCTCACGATCCTTTCAGATTCCGCTTAAAACTTTGTGTCATGTTACACGCATTTTTCTGGGGGAAATGGAGCCACTGGTTTTATGAGGTACCTAGATGTGTGTAGAACTCAAAAGATTAAGAAGTGTTGATGTGGTGATTCCATCACAGTTAGATCCCAACACACTTTATTTGGTCTTGCTTCCTCCAGCCTAATCCAGACTCTGAGGCTCTAATTTCCTTAAACTTCTCCCTGTCATCCTACTCCTCCACCAGAGCAGTAGAACTGCCAAGAAAAATATAAAAAGAATGAGTGGAATAGGTGATGGGGCAGGGTGGTCAGACAAAGTAGAAAAAAAACACCTTAGATGAATAATTTCCCAATTTTTTTGTGTGTCCTTGGTCAAGGAAACGGTAATACAAATACTCAAGACCAAGGCCTGAGACCCACATGAATGCTGCCTTCTTCCCAGGACTTAATCTAGAAAAACCCTACCACCCTACAAGGCTCAGGTCTGCCCCACTCGTCTGACACATTTAGAACAAATCTCCCCAAACTTAATATTCACCTGCATGCCTTCAATTTCTTCTCACCTGGCACTGAAAGTAAATTTAACAAATGGACTCTCTTCCTCATTTGAATTTTTGCCTTTTTGGAATATTTGCATTTTAACAAAAATATGCCTGAAAAATAAGTCTTTGCTCGAGGGAATGTATTACTAATGTTAAAATGTTAGGCGTTTGTTAGAGTCTAGTTGAAGAGGGATTTAAAGATGAGTAAGCTTTTCTGTCACACTGTCGCACAACAGTGCTCATATCACATGCTACCATCATCTTCTTATATAGTTTTCATAAAACTCTATACTTTCCTTATTGAACAAGTTGCTCTTTGGAACAAAATGGCTGCACAGATCACCTAACTAGGCTTCCAAGAACATAGTCCAAATCATGGACCTGCCACCCAGTCTAGCATAACCTTGGGCACATTCATAAATCTCCCAGAGACTCCATCTGATTATTGGTAATACATAACAATGGCTGTGGTAGTACTTCACGAACTGGAGGGTTGTTTTACAAACTTATGTAATACCACAACACGTTTATGCCGTAACCAACCCACGCATATGACCTTCTCTGGACCATATCTGCCGGTTATGAAAACATTTCTTATTCAAAACTGCAACACTATTGAGATCAAAATTTTGAAATGTAATCCTTTGGGTAATAGTTGGGGGGTGGGAGAAAAGAGGGGAGAAAAGAGGATAATGCTTATTGTAAATGTACCATTGTTACTATCCTTGGAGGAATCATAACAGTTAGGCAGGTGCCTTTGCAATATAGAACTCATAGACATAAAGGCTTGGTGTTCAGTGATAAATCAATAGTGTGTTGCATACCTTTGTTACATAAAGACTCAAGTGTGTCTTCATTAGTCACAAGTGGGAAAGATCAACGATGCACCCACCAAGATGTATGAAGCCTATGTCTTAATACCATTAGCCTTGTAGGTTGGTTGGTGATAGCAACTTTGTTAACTGACAGGTATATTTCATGTGATAATCTATAACCTAATACATTTAAGAATGTTAATAAAAAGCAGCCACATCCATTGCTTATGGAAAGCAGAAGACAGTATCTCCCAGACATCGTTAGCATTGAACAGTGCCTGAGCTAATGGAGCCCTGTTGGTTCCAAATTAATAATGTCAGTGAAAAGGCACAGAACAATTTAAAAAGTAAATAATTGTATTCTTTGGCTTAGGATAATGCCAGGTAGGTCAATTGTTATAGTCACATCTTTGTCTAGAGGAACTGCCAGTTTAACTGACTTCTTCGTAGCTGTTCACCTAAAAATTTCTCTCAGTGAAGAAAGTTTTCTATGTTTCTGGATGAGGATGAGAACAATAGCATACTGTCAACTACTTTTTAGAAAGGCAGAACAAATCCAGAGTCTAAAAGTATAGTACGGGGGCGCCTGGGTGGCTCAGTCGGTTGAGCGTCCGACTTCGGCTCAGGTCACGATCTCACGGTCCGTGAGTTTGAGCCCCGCGTCGGGCTCTGGGCTGATGGCTCAGAGCCTGGGGCCTGCTTCCGATTCTGTGTCTCCCTCTCTCTCTGCCCCTCCCCCGTTCATGCTTTGTCTCTCTCTGTCTCAAAAATAAATAAACGTTAAAAAAAAAATTTTAAAAAATAAAAAATAAAAGTATAGTACGTGGGGGAAGGGATGAGAAAGACAACATTGGGTCAGAAAAAGAAGTAAACTTAGGCAATGGAGGGAACCTAACAAACTTTCTTTTCTTTTTCCCCTCATTCCTACCAAATCCTATGCAATTTTGGAAAAGAAAAGAAAAGAAAATGAAATACGCCATTTTTTATTGTTGATACACCATCATAAACGAAGAGCAAACAATTAGAGAATGTAGGAATGTATTTTGGTTGAACACCACAAATGGAAGTCTAGAGGTCAGGGTTCTCAGAGAGAGTGGACTCTAGAACTCCAAGTTTCTCTTCTTGACTTACCACGATCACATCATTTTTTTTTGCCCAAAAGTTGATGCAGTTTATTTTTTTCAAAACCTTAACATTCTTATGGTTAGACTTGAAGTTCTGACATGTCACCATCATGAGGAAAGATTGGGAACGTTAGTATCAAGTCATGACGTCTGTTAGATAGAAAAAAAAGGTCAACAGAAGACCATTACTCAGTGATTTACTACTCCGAAAGGTAGTGTGTCAGTTTGCTCTTAGATATGTCTGCTTGAGGAATTTGAAGAATTCTAGCTGGTGGACTTTAGAACCATCCTTTCATATCTGCAAACCCTGAAGTTGATTTATAGAGTTTAAAGTAACGATGATACACACATTTTTCCTTGGCTTCTAAGAGATAATTGTTCTAAGGGAAGAAGTAAAAAGTGCCATGGCTCATATGATGTTTTACTACGACTCCCAAAGAATGTAATGGTACCATTCTATTCTATACATGTTAACTTCATTTTATTTGTGAGGCAATTGGGGAAAGATTAGCCTGAAATTCAAACTGAGCTTACTCTACCACTGGAGAGTCAGAGAACATGTCCGCCACCCAGCCCCGTGAATGGTTATACATTTATGATTCTTGAGTCACCCCATAGAAAAGGTCAGGTTTCTGAGACATCTTGGTTGGCAGAATCTAATGTAAAATTTGTAAAACATACAGAATAAGTCTTTACTTCCTGTTTTTAGTGTGTTAGGAAGTTTTAGTTGACCCCATGATTTCATGGGTTGTCATTTCAAAAAAAATTTTTTTTATTTAATATAGTATATGGATTTTTTAAAACTACTTCTCTTACAATATCATTTAGATAAACAGCTTCTAGAGTATTTGTTTGCAATCTCTGAATTCTCTCTTCAATAAATCATGTATATAGAAATGTAGAAATTTCATGAGCCCTCTGAAGCTTATTCATAGACCAGTAGATCCCTGGTCTCAAAATTAAAAAACCACTGTTATAGAGGAATTGCAATTGTATCAGCTTAAATAGATTAATATCACACTTTAGATAGTTCCAGGGACTCAGTAAGCACTTCATAAAACCTTTTGGAAGAAAGAGAAGATAGAACATTTTTTCATTCTCTGCTCTGAAATTACATTTCCTGGACCACTCAGAGATGCATTAAGGTTATCAGTGGCCATCGCCGACATTCCTGCTGGTCATTACTCAACTATAAGGAATGGGGGGAGGAAGAGTAAAGTCCCTATTTTAGCATTTCATGAATCTGATCATTACATAATCTCAGAAAGTTACATTAGGCTCTTCTCTCTTGTCTTTTATTTGTTGCTGAATTTGCTAATGAACGGGCCTAAATGAGCTTTGTGAGGTTTTATAAAAGGGAGACAATACTTCATTTCTTCTTTTAATTTTTATTCTATTGCCTTTCTCTGTCTTTTTCCATCTGTCTGTCTGTCTGTCTGTCTGTCTGTCTCTCTCAGCCACAAGCAGTTGTTGGGTGTTACTAAAATTCTTTAATACAGTGGTGAAATGCTTTGCTCATGAGAAGCAAAGGCTTAGTAATTCAACAGGACAAATGGGATCATCTGAGTTTTATAAGATAGTTTCAGCTTCAGATACTACATCAAAATCCACCTGTCTATTTAAACTCAGTCATTTTAATTTTAATTCCCTTGTTACTTTGTCATTGAACTATTTTGGCTTTAAACCAAGGGACAAATAAATTTTTAAAAGGAGAATGATAGGGGCACCTGGGTGGCTCAGTTCATCTAACTCTTGATTTTGGCTCAGGTCATGATCTCATGGTTCACTGACAACACAGAGCCTGCTTGGGATTCTCTCTCTCTCTCTCTCTCTCTCTCTCTGCTCCTCCCCCACTCTCTCTGTCTTTGTCTCTCTCTCCCTCAAAACATATAAGTAACCCCCCCAAAATAGAATTAGAATGATAAGGTTTTCTCTAATTAAATATATATATATATAAATTCAGTTCTGTAGTTGAAAGGCTATAATAATTTTCATTTTTGATTGACTTAATATTTTTGTCATTAATATAGGAAACAGTAGGGGCACCTGGGTGGCTCAGTTGGTTGGGCATCCGACTTCAGCTCAGGTCATGATCTTGTGGTTTGTGAGTTCGAGCCCCACGTCAGGCTCGGAGCCTGGAGCCTGCTTGGGATTCTGTGTCTCCTTCTCTCTCTGCCCCTCCCCCACTTGTGGTCTGTCTCTCTCTATCAAAAGTAAATAAATGTAAAAAAAAATTTTTTTTAAATATATAGG
Organism: Panthera pardus; assembly: GCF_024362965.1. NCBI lineage: Eukaryota > Metazoa > Chordata > Mammalia > Carnivora > Felidae > Panthera > Panthera pardus. The sequence continues at coordinate 44,200,100 of NW_026526710.1, read as the reverse complement.
AAACAGTAGTCAATCTAGACAGAAGTGAAGAACATTTTATTTTCATGGTGAAACTTCAACACAATATTAAGAGGCTCTTAGATTATAGGCATGCCAAAATTTCGACCTTTCATTAAATAACTTACAAACTGATTTTGTAACAAATTTTTAAATTGATTTTGAAGTCAGTGATTAAATTATGGTTTTCTAGAACAAGTGTAAAGAATTGTTACCCTATTCCCTTCTCTTTCTGACTTCCTTTCCCATCTTAAAAGAATTGAAGCTAAGAAAATGCATTTTTATACAAAGTTAATAGATGCTTGTTAACAAAAGTCCAGGAGTTCAGAAAAGTACAACAGAAAATTTTGCCCCATACCCATTCCCACCACCTTCAAATCACTCTAGTTACTCTTCTACGAATATCACTTTGTACATCTCCTAATTGAGAGATCAATAGGTAATAGAGTAAAAAGTATGGTCATACTGGGGCACCTGGGTGGCTCAGTTGTTTAAGCATCCAACTTTGGCTCAGGTCATGATCTCACGTTCCTGAGTTCAAGCCCCACATCAGGCTCTGTGCTGACAGCCCAGAGCCTGGAGCCTGCTTCAAATTCTGTGCCTCCCTCTCTCTCTCTGCCCTCCCCCACTCATGCTCTGTCTCTCTCTTTCAAAAATAATTAAACATTAAAAAAAACCCTCAAGGAGGAAAGTAGTCATTTGAAGAAAGAAAAGTATGATCATGCTATATATACTATTTAAAATGAAATGAATTCTAGAATTTAAATAAAGAAAAATAAATTGAAGTAAAACTGAAATAATAGTTTCCCCAAGACATACTCAATATTTTAAAATTTATTACATTTTAGGGGCACCTGGGTGGCTCAGTCGGTTTGGTGTCCGACTCTTGATTTCAGCTCACCTCATGATCTCATGGTTTATGGAGTTGGGCCCCACGGGGATCTCTGTGATGACAGTGCAGAGTGTGTTCTTTCTATCCCTTTCTCTCTGCCCCTCCCCTGCTCACGCATACGTGCACACGTGATCTCTCCATCAAAATAAATAAACTAATTTTTAAAAATGAAGAATAATTTATTACATTTTAATATTTAAAGGATTTATAAAAAGTTACAATTCTACTTTAAATAGTATCTATTTTCATTTCGGTTGGAAACCATAATTCGCATAATTCTGGATTTAAATTGATTCACTATTTACTGAAGTTTTTTTTTTTAATGTTTATTTATTTATTTTTGAGAGAGAGAGAGAGAGAGAGAGAGAGAGAGACAAAGAGACAAAGAGCATGAGTGGGGGAGGGACAGAAAGAGAGACACACAGAATACAAAGCAGGCTTGAACCCATGAACTGTGAGATCATGACCTGAGCTGAAGTCCGATGCTTAACTGACTGAGCCACCCAGGCGCCCCTTTACTGCCGTGTTTTTTACCATGTTTTCTCCACATCTGAGTTTTTTATTATGTTTCATCTCATGTCTGCCTGGTATTCATTCTACTCAGGAATGGTTTGGTCTTTAAGTTGTTAACAAACTTGCCAACTAGATGGATATGTCTGTTGCCTTTCATTTGAGAACACTATTGGATCACTCTCTTGAAACTTTGTAGATATTGTTCACTGTCTTCAGGAACCGAATGTTGCTTTGGGGACACCTGTAGCCAATACCATTTTTACCTCTTGTACACGATTTGCCTTTCTTGTCACGTGCTCATATTTATTTTGCGGATTGTCAAAGTACAGCAACTTTGACAAGATGTGTCAGAGGATTCTGTCTGCATTTTTAAAAGAATGTGCCCTTTTGATTTGTACTACTACTATTCCTTATGTGACTTTCGTCTTTATAATGGGTAAATTTTCTCTTATATTTTCTCTGTTGTGTCAGCTCATTTTTTTTCTCCAACCACTATCATACAGTTTTTTCTTTGAATCCTATATCTACCCTTTGAGATGGATCTTTTCAGGAGTTACCAGAATGTTCCCAATTTCTTTGAGACCTAACAAGGTAAATGTTCTTGTGATATGAGCATAGCTGCTGCAGTAGTTGGTAGGTTTGAGATGGTAAAACTTCCCTGTTTTACCAGAGATGAAGAGTTTTTCTCTTCTGTTTTTTCTTTTTCATTGTTCACGGTGGGTTTTAGAAAAGGGGAATGGAATTCTAACAATGCCTTTGCTCATCCATCTTTGGCCTAAAAGCTTACAACAGAAGTTTAAATTCAAAATTTTATACCACTTCATTGCTATGAAGCCCTTCCATCGTTGGAGGGCTTCCTTTTCCCAGGAATAAGCAAATTCTTAGAACAATCTAGATTGCAGGAACTAAGACACAGGATTCTTTTTCCAGTTCTTCTAAACACCTTCACTCCAGACAAGTGGAGGGTAGAGTCGCTTGCTCCCTAATACCGAAAGTATGACTGCAGGATAAGACTCCATAGCTATTGTTAGAAAGGTGGGTGTTTTGTTTTGTTTTGTTTTGTTTTGTTTTGGGGTTTTTTTGCCCACAAAGAATTGAAACATGGAGTGTTAGAGTCAGTAGCTTGACTGTATTTGAAAGACTGGGCTGGTTTGGGCCACTTTGCCCCTTGGATAACTTTTTACTGTACAGAGGGTCGAGATACGAGTAGATCACTTCGGACGTTCTCTTCCTGTTTGAAGGGAAAACAGTAGCCAAAAACCTTGCCAGAGCTTTTACCAGCCATAGAATAAAGTCTAGCTGGAAATACCGATCAGCTTACAAGGAAAGCTCTCCTTTTATTTTTCCAATCGGTCAGGGTCTTCCTCAAGGATTGAATTCTTTATATTTCTCAATTCTGTGTTTCTTCTTCTTTTTCATGCAGTATCATGAAACGAAGTTGCCACATATCTTCTCTCTGCCGTCAGTCAGAAATAGTTTCTTGACCAAATGTACCACCGGTATGAATCCCACCCCTCCATTTTTGGCAAGCATCTATATTTGTACTGAACTTATATAAGACAGATTTTGTTTGACAGTCAAAGCCCAAGAGGCATATTCATCAGGTGATTTATCAGTATAAGACATGCTACTAATCATTATGTCTTAGTAGCAGTGCCAATGGCTTACAGTTTTACTCTCTTTCACCATATTTCCTTCCCTGTCTCCTACACTATCAACAACAGTACATAACTCTTAATTTATCCCCACATGCAGTCAGCTCTGAGATAAAAGAATAAAAGGAATAGTAGTCCCCTAGATAAATAAGCACTTTAGATTTAAAGACAAAAGAAAAGTATGACTTATTTAAAGTGCAAGAAAATGAGAAAGTTTGGAAAATAGTTATTCCAGAAGACATTGAAATAAAAATCTGCAAAACTTTTGATGTGTCAAATCTCTCTCTAGCAATAAATACTATAGAAACTTGCACAAGTAAGTATATATAAAGAAAGGCATTAATTGCAATTTATTTTGGTGGCAACTGGAAATAACAAATACCTATCCATTTGGGAATGATTATAAACTACGATATATTCTAAAGAAAGGGCATAGCTATTAAATAGTATGAAGTAGATCTCCATGTAGGAGAGTGAAAAATATCCATGAGGCAGTGTTGATTTTTTTTTTTAAAGCAAGTTGCAAACAGTAAGTAGAAACATAATCTCATTTTTTATAATTCATGCTTCATACTCAGGAAGGTGTCTATGGTTTTAAATTATTCAAGAAGGATGAAGATGTTTTATAAATGTAAAAGATTCTTAAAATTCATTGTGGGTTTAATGGTTTGAGCATTTCTTCAACTGCCAATGTACATGCACAGATTCTGAAGGTTACTCTAATGGTGGTTATCCTAGGGAAGTGGGAGATTGGGGAAGAGAGATAGGAGACGTGATTTTTACTTCTAAAACTCTAGTCATCAAATGCATGTAATTAATAAGGAATACCATGTAAAAAGCAATCATCTCCGAGCAGAGCTACGCTACTTCCTCCATTGATGACTCATTCATCAATCTCTAACAACATCACATCTAACTTACAAAAACATGTAAGACAAATACATAGTATGATGTAGGATAGATGTTAGTAAAATGCAGTTCAACTTCCCAAATTAGACGTATGAGTTTGGCGAATTATAGAAGAAACATTGTATTTGAATTCTTTGTAGTTACCTTCCACATGGTCGATAGAGATAACTCAGACATGTGAGATAACTATATTAATGGTAGAAATGACTTAGACCCAAGCTTTGTTTGGTCCCAGAAGAGGTGATGTTATCCATATCAGTTAGAGTCTATCAACATGGTTTAATGACCCTGCATTAAACCATTTCCATAAAGAGCAGCTGTTTCTTTCAATCTGTCTCTCCCTTGTTGTCCCTAAATATGTGTTCATACACTCATTGGTCTTTGTGTTTTGATATCATATAAGGTGGACAAAGGTGCTGTATAAATATGAAAGATTATTTTCAAAGGTGGTTTTTAAGGCTTACTATTTTAAACATGATTTAAACTGTAGATGCTTCGAGTTTTCAGTGGCTTAATGCAATAAAACCCACCTGTTATTTTTGGCTGCTTTATTTAGACCATCTGCTTCACAAAGAATGAAAAGCTCAACTGTGGATGGAGAATTGTCTACTCCTCATGTGTCAATAATTTATTTATTCTCTCTATCCAAGCCTTCAGGTCATTGCAATAGTGTTTATTCATTTTCTAACACAAGGGAAGCCAATATTTGGTGTTTGGCTATATTAAAAATCATCACAGGAAATTGTATTTTTTGTTAATTCATAGTTTCATATTTCCCCCTATGTTAAAATCGCTTGCTGGTGTCCTTTATTTTAAAGACCCCGAGTCTCTCTTCCTTCTGTGGCAGGTAGAATATCTGCTGAAGAGATATTTTTGGTGATGGTGAATGAATAATATATCATTCACAGTTCAGGTAGCTATGTGAGCATAGTCTTCCTCCTAAATCATGAAGTCATGTCAACTACAGACAAGAATTATAAAAGTCAGGCATTTGGTCACCAACTGCTTCCATTTGAATGGAATGGTTTTATAGTCCTCATCCTCATTTTATTGCAACATAGACCACTGGAGGTTACTTTGACTTTTCTCCTTCATTTGATTATTATGCCTTTATTCTCTCTAAAGTTCACTGCCACATCTTTGACCATCTCTAATAATAATAATAATAATAATAATAATAATAATAATAACAGGAATAGCAACAACAATAATAACAGCTTGTATTTATTGAGAGTTTATGAGGTTTTTTTTAAGTTTATGTATTTATTTTGAGAGAGAGAGAGCGAGAGAGCAGGGTAGGGACAGAGAGAGAGGAAGAGAAAGAATCCAAACAGGCTTTGCACTGTCAGCGCAGAGCTCAAGGCAAGGCTCAGTCTCACAAACCATGAGATCATGACCTGAGCCAAAATCAAGAGTTTGGACACTTATCTGACTGGGCCACCCAGATACCTCAAGTGGTTACTAGGTTCTAAATGCTATACTAAGCACACTTCAAATCTACTACTCATCTTTATTCAGCTCCTCTTTTTTCTCATTTTAGGCTTTCTCCAAAACTTACTCAAGGGTTTTTTTCCTTCTCTTACTCAGTTATTTCCTCAATGAGAACACTTCCCATATGGTTCAAAATACCACCTCTTTGTGGGCGGTGTCTAACTGCATCTCCAGCCTGTCTTAGTTCATTCTGGCAGCGATAATAAAATAGCATAAACTAGATGGCTTATAAATAACAAATTTATTTCTCATAGTTCTGGAGCTGGAAAGTCCAAGATCATGGTGCAGGAGAGGACCTGCCTTCTCCTTGATGGCCATCTAACCTCACATGGCAAAATGGGTGAGGGAGGTCTCGTTTGGAATTTTTATGAGGTCACTAACTCCATTTGTGAGGATTCGGCTCTCATGAGCTTATCCTCTATCAAAGGCCTCAACTCAAAAGTACCATCACATTAGGGATTAGGATTTCAACATTTGAGTTTGGGGAGAATACAAACATTCAGACCCTATTATAGCCACAAAACTTAAATCTACCTTCCAGTTTCCAGCTGCCTCTAGGATATTTTAGGGTTAATTAAGTGAAACAAGGAGCAAATATTTCTTGAATGCCTACTAACTGCCTGGTACTTAGTCAATGTTTTACATGTTATTTTGTTTAAGCCTCCACATAAACAATTTTAATCTCATTTTAGATTTGGGGAAAGTTAGGAACAAGTAGTTTAATAATTTTCCTGAGATGACACTGTTGATAAGAAGCAACATGGAATAAAAACTCAAGTGCAATTCTAAAACCTATAACTTTATAGTAATTTATGTGGTAAGTTTAGGCTGTAGTACTTTCTCCATATCATTGACTGGCATTTGAGATTATCACCCACGTATCACCAAAGTTTCCTTTCAGTGTTTCTCTGTTTCTCTCCTACCCACCTCCCTGCCATGACTCTCACTCAAGTCCTCAGTACCTCAACTTGAGATCACTCTGGTTATCTCCCTCCCCACTTTTCATTTCCAACTCATGCTGCACATAACTACCCAATTTATTTTCCTGTGGCCCTGCTCTCCTACTGTCATTTCTTGGCAAAAGAATCTATCACCTCACCCATGATCTATCCGTCAAGGTCAAATGATAGATTCCGAGTTTTCCTTCAACTTCCTCTAAACTACCTTCCAAGATGATCCTTATTTATTAATTCATTTCACTCACAACAGTCAGTTCACTGGGCTCTTCACTAACGCTGCTCTTTGTCATTCCTTTTCTACTTCCAGAAATCTTTCCTCCTCTTCTTAGCCAATGTGATCTTACCCTGGGTCAAATTTCCCAACAAAGTTCTTTTTTTTCCAGGGAAGCCATCTTGTCTGCCTACAGCCCACTAACATCTTTTCTCCTTACAGTTCCTGCAGTTTTTCAGTGTGCTTCCCAACTTTATCTAGTGCCTCTTATTTGAGCCTCCAATATTAGACAGTAAACTGATGAGGACGGGGGCCCTCTGTTCTACATTTTGGAACTTGGCATATGAAGTTGGCACATTGTATGTGTGCAATTCCTTCTTTTAGGTTAGTTGACTGCCATAAACTGTGTAGTTTGAAGTGACAATCATTCTGTCACATAAAGCTTCTACCTTCCTGATAACCTTTATCACAGTCTGTTTTTCCTACAGATATTTGGAATTTCCCACCTTTGATATTATATATGTCTAATAGGAAACAACAAACAATATTTGTTCAGCTCTTACATATGTTTCTTATCTGATACCATCTCTCATGCAAAAAAGAAAATGATACTTACATGCTGCCATCCTTTAGAACCTATCTATGGTAACTTTTACAATGCAATGTCTATCATTTAAAGGGAGGTAATAAGATGATATAAACCATACTATGTCACCAGGTTTCTTATCAATAGTCATGATTCTCTCTTTTTTCCAAAGGCATGCTTACGAAGTATTAGATGAAGAATTTGAAAAGTCCCGTCTGTCCTTGAAATGTAATCTCTTATGAAGCAGCCTGGAAAAATGCTGAAGAGCAAAAGAGTACGTTTTATTCTGAGTTCTTTTGAGGCTGAAGCTAACATTTGAACTATCTCCAAGATTGTGATCTCTGCAGAGATATTTATTGCACCTTGATGAAGATGAATGGTATGACAATAAATAAGGTAAGTGGCTGGGAATTCAAAGCTCAGATATCCTGGTGACTCTTGAGATACAAGCCAGGTACCTCAACTTTCTGTAATATGAGAACAAAGGACAGTACCTCTGATGAGAGTTAGCTTCTTAGCAAGGGAATACATTGTGTTCAGAAAGCACTGGCTTACCTTTTCAGTATTTTAAAATACATTGGCATCATTAGTGCAGGGCTATTTAAAGGTCTATAGAATTCCAATAGAAAAACCAATGATCAGTATAGTGTAACACTAAGGTCACACACACACACACACACACACAATGGTCAGCTAATTCCCAGTGATTTACTATGTGATTTCCAATGGGGCATCTACTGAAGGAGTGATTAAGTAGAATTCAAAACTGTCAACAACTCCTCTGCTTTGTTTGTACATTAAAAATAATCTATATTTTTGGTATGGATATAATCTAAATTGCATGATTATGTGGAAATGATAATACAAATTATATCCCTGAATAGAAAATGTTACCAATTTTGGTATTTTATCTTGTTTAATCCACTGACCAATTCTGTGATGTTAGTATTTGTATCCTAACTTCACAGATGAGTATATTAAACCTTAGATTAAATAACTCGCCAAAGGTCAAAGTTAGTAAGAAGTAGAGGTAGGATTCAAGTAAGTCTGAAAGTGAATTCACTTTCCTCACTCTCTTATTCAGGATTTTGAGAAATCCTGGAGTAAATAAATACATTTCACATTGTTTAGAACAAGCTCCGCCATAGTTATTTGACCAGTAAACATGTTTTCAATGGGAAACTTTCTAAAACCCAAGACACTAATGTTCTACAGTATATACTTTGGGGAATCCTGCACTAGGAAGATGAGTAGTTTGGCAGGGAGATCAGATCTCACACAACTGAAAAGAGCTGCCCAGGTAGCTGGTTATAATCCAATGTATGGCCAGAGTGCATGCATTGGTGCTATGGATTCAAAAGAGGGGCAAATCCCTCTTGGCTTCGAAAATCAGAGATGCACATGGCCATCTGTCTCAAAACCCTGAAGGAATGATCAACAAAGCTGACAAATCAGTTGTTGGTCTTACTCAGGATTCTGATCAAATCAAGCAAGAGAAATCATGGAGGACCCCTTGCTTCTCCAAGAAGCTCCATCTTGCTTCTCCCATTAATTCTCTCAACACTAAGTATTTGCAAAAGTAGGCAATGGCACTGTACCTCCACTAGCTTGAAACCACTGCTCTGAATAATCTCTCCTGAATAAACCACACCACCCAGTTGGAATCTGCTTATTTCTACTGAAGCCTGTGAATCTGAAGAGGTCAAGAGGTTTCCGTGCAGACAATTTGATGCAGTCATTTAGATGAAACAGTTATTTTTGTTTGGCCTTAAAAATTAGCTCTTGGACTTTAAGCTTTTTAGGATGAAAAATGAGAGTTTCTCCTCCCCTTTTTGACCCCATCCTTCTTCTTACCTATGTGTATGTGGGGTAAGAAGTGGGAAGAAGGTTGGAGATTAGATAAGGTTTGATTTCAAATATTATTGCTGCTTTAAAATAATTACTTTGTATTTTGATGCAGCAACATGACAAATATCCTTCAAGTCAAAATTCTCTTGAGGAAAAAGGTGAGCCAAAAAAATACGACCTCTCTTGAGACGATGACTATGTCTTATTTATTTTGTGTTCCAAGGATCTAGTACAGTATTTCACCCTAAATAAGAGCAATGAGGAAAATCACCACCACACTCAGTCCAATCAAACCCTAGCTATGAAACCTAACCATGGCTAAAGACTATGAAAAGGGGAAAGAGAAGCTTCCAGTCCCCGCTGTATCCCTCTGACTGTACTGTTCCCTTCGTGCACTCCTCACTCTTTGTGCTGTCAACAATCTCCTGGCCTTTGGGGGCGCCATTTCTTCCAGTGCATCTTTTTTTGTAGCAAAATTGAAAAGAGGTTGGATAGTTAAAGAAGACTTTTACTTAAAGTCTTATTGATAAGGATGTGGGAAGAAACCCAAAGATAAATATATAACTAGATAGAAAATATTCATTTTTATCTTGGGAACACCTGCAGAGATTCTTTTTGCCTATGTTCTTAACCTGCATTCATCTTCCCTTACCATGGCAAGTTAAAAACCTCAATTCTAGATTCCTTATGACCCAAAAAAAAAGAAATCAAAGTTTTTCTTCTCAACAAGAGCTGCTTTAACACATTTTTTACAGCAGTGGGTAATACCATCTCATTGCTCAAAGACCCTAAAGAGTATGCTGTAAATATGCTCAATACAGGGAGTTGGCTGAGTCATAAATACCCTTCGGTTAGACCACAAAAACTTAGCTGAAGACAATGCATTTGACCTGGAGTTCGGTTTCTCAGAAATGTTGTCTCCTGGCCTGCCTGTAGCAAATGTGTCCACCTGAGCATTTCTACCTCACTGCAATATTCTGTCACCACTCCTCAAAGTAGCTCACTACTGTGGGGTTAGCAGATTCTGAATTTGAGGATGTTTCAACAACACGTATGATTCTCTAGCGGTTGTTTGTAAAGCTGATTTAGCAGGAGGTGTCAATCAACAATTTATGGGAAGATTTTTCTGTCTCCTATACCTGATCATTCAAAAGAAATACTTTGCTTTGGGGTTATAGTTCCCATAAATCTAGTGTACAAGAATATTGTACTTTTACAAGGGGCCATGTAATAAATAATAGCTAGGAATATTTCAATTAACTCTTCTATACTATTCATTCTTTCTCATGTTAAAAAGAATGTTTTTAAATAATTCTAGCCCTTCAATCTATGACTTCAATTTTTTATAAAAAATAACTTTGTAAAAATGAATACATACAATGAGGATTTTTTTTCTGTAATATATTTTACATATATACAATTACATAAAGAGCTAAAATATACCATAACTTCCTTTTTGGAATACTGATAGGTGTGCTATATTTAATTACAAATAGATCTTTAATGTTCAAAAATATCTTTTTGTAAGCTTTGAGAAGGATTTGAGGGAACAAAGGGATTCAGTTTCTTGGGTGAAGAAGTGAGACTCCCTCATGGAGGAGGCTCATTGACAGAGGGTAGAAAATTGTTCAGTAATTCTGCCAAGGTCAGTGTCAGCTTCAGTTACTGGCTACATATTTTACAGTAAACACTGCTGAAATCACAGTTGCTCGTGATGGTTGAATTATCCCCTCTCCTGGTTCACTTGGTAGAGATAACATGAGAGAAGGCTATGTGTATCCTCTGGTTCATTTTCATTTGCTCTCTCTCATGCACTTTATTTCCTCTTCGGGTTTTATTGGAAAACTGAGTCTGTTGAAAGTGTATTTGTGAGCTACAATGAAGTCCCAAACTCCATCTAGCTCCCGCCTCATTCAGGTTTCTCTCACTCACCCAACTTTTGGGTAGGGATGTTCCTTCCTGGGATATACCTCTGGGCCAATTCTCTCACCATTTGTTTTATATTCTTTCATTTAGCCTGCATGTAACACAAACAGCTTTTTGGTGGGTGCAGATGTTCTCAGGCTTTCATAGGTCCGCTATCTGATCCTGAGCAGTCCTGGAGGACTCGATGAGCCTTGCCGGGCCATTTCTCTTTCCAGGATCCAGTTCCCTGAGGCTTGAGAGGTGAGGAAGTCTTCCCTGTTTATATAAGCATCCCACACTGAAGAGTTATAAATAAAGTGTTTCTTTACAGGTTACTTTTGATTCCTGGTGAAAGTCAAGGGTCACAGTGCTCCTGGTGGGTCAGGGAAGAGGGGGGCTGATTGCTGAACGGCAGGTTGATTCATGTGATGGGACAAGTAATTGCTAGAGAAAGGGAGTGGATATTGGCTATGCCTCTCTCCTCCTTGGTAATTCCTAAGAAATATGTGTGTCCCAAGCTACTTAGTATCTGGCCAGGTTGTATTTCAGTGATGGCTAATCATCAACCTATTTTGAAGACTTCTGTATTCTTTAATCACTGGCTTAGCAGGCAGCTCTTTTATCACTGGTTTTCTCTGGTTTTCTAATCTCTCCTCTGAGTCAGGTATCTGGGCATATTTTTGCAGAGACTACAGGTCCCTGAAGTAACAGAGTCTGGCCCTTCACACTCATCTCCTTTCTTTTTTGCTCCTTTGTTTAGTTAAAAAATCTTCATTTCTCTCTATGGATTCTTGATCTCCAAGACATTGCTTTCAGTGGCAATCTAGGGTAATAATGAGGTCCCTCTACTACCACGTCAGTAGTTCTAGGACACTGTAGCTCACCACTAGGGATTCTGTTTGTGGGCTGATCCCTACCAGGTAAGATCATTGTGGTCTCTCTATATATGGTTAACACTCCACCCTGACCACTGATGCTTTTTTGTGTTAGCCTATGGAAGGGCATTTTCTCAGCTTGAAAATGTCACAACGGCCACTAGAGTGGTGGTTGATAAAAATGTGGCTCCAATAACTATGGGTACAAGTTCAAGTCAAATGCCTGATTAGAATATAGGAAGCTTGGCTTGTCTATGAACAGCTTAACATTCATTTTGCAGCTGCATTACCATTGCACTCTCTTAGTTTTCCATCACCCATTAAATATTACTTTGCCTATGTGGATCACAGAAGGATCAATATCTTATGAAAAGATTAACAAAGGAAAAATACAAATTCTTTGTATATATAGATCACAGAAAGATTGACATTTTGTGTGGAGAATACCAAAGAAAACACATACAGCAGGGAGTTTTTCATCACATACGTATAGAAAAAGAGAAAGTGATCAATAAGGCTATGTAGTTACTGACCTGTGAACACTTGGCTAAAGAGAATGCTCCTCTGATAAATCCAGAAAAAGAGCCTAATGCCACAAATAAGAGAACTAACAAAATAACCCATCTAGTTTTATCTGTGTATCTGAGGAGCTCAGAGGTGAGTGGGGACCGTAGATGTCCTAGCAGCCTGCCCTCCCTGTGATGTCTGCCTACCTGTTCATGCTTTCAGTCAGTCCTCCTGGCAATAGAGAATCAGTCTGCAGCTCCAGGATCCCCAGCTGTTTTACAAACAGATGAGAAGTGCTGCCACCATCAGGAATAGTGAAAATTCAGCCGTGGGTTGGCGGGATGGGGGATTACAAGTAGTGGCCATGACCTCGAGCTCATTATAGTGGGCAGTTCTTCTGGCCAAACTCACGAGTTCTCTTTCTCTCTCAGAGAGGGTTACAAAAGATTTGTTCCCTGGTAACCAGAGTATTTCTCCTCCGCCACCTCCCCACTAAAACCTATTTTCATCATACAGCTCAGGATTGCCTTGAACTTGGTGGAGTACATGAGAAGTGTATAAAATGTTACCTGCTTACGTTCTATAATGGACTCAATATAAATGAAAAGATATTTTTACCTAGAAGGAACTTGCAATCTATTCAGTTGTCATATGTTTATTTTAGCTATTGTCCCTTGGAGTTGTTAGTGATTGACTCTTCTGTGTGTTTGCATTTGTGTCATAGTGGGAGGGGTTGGTTTCAGATGCTTGATGAGTCTTGCCGGTGCTGCTGGGTGCTGCTAACTAGGAGGTGGGATTTGGAAATGCACAAAATGACTACATTCTGAGGTGGCACTGAGCAGAACAAAAAACTTGTAGCCCCAAATCAATCCTTGAAGGTTTTCTAAAGGCAGTAAGTTCTGAATAAGGTTTTAGAAAAAGATAATTTATGCTCTTGCTTTAAGGCACAGCCCACTACAATGTGCAGGAGACCAATTGAGACACTATTAGGCAAAAATTGAATAGAAATAGGTAAACAAGAGTTTTCAATCTTAGTCTTAAAGATGATTTTCAAATGTTTTTAAATTATTAGTTATATTAGAATAAAACAGAATGAGCTCTTAGTAGGAATGTATAAGCTGCAAATTAAAAGACAGGAAAGATCTGAAATTGGCAATGTCTTCCTTTTGATTAAATACCTGCTTTATGTTTTTGAAAGAGGAAGAATAATGTAATATTTGATTTAATGCAAATGATTTCTTTCTTTGAAATGTAACTAGCACTTGATATGGAATACACATTTGCAATGAGAGAGAAAATAGCATGATGTGGTGGTTCAGAACAAGTAAAAGTAGATTTCTATCAAACTGTATTATAATGTAATCTGACATATCCAAGCAAAGTCTTTTACACAGGAGAAAATGGGTGGGTGTTGGGACAGTATAAAATTCTTATCCTAGATAATAATACTGTGTAAGTTATAAAAAAGATACTCAGTCTACCAGAAACACTAAATATGCAAGAGAACCATCATTGAATAACTGATAAAAGATGAAGTTTGTCTTTAAACCAAGAAGCTCTATATACCAAGGACGGACTCAAACTATAGCACAATTCTAATCTCAACTTTTAATTTTCCTATTCAGTGTGATCTAGAATTTGTTATGAAATGTTGCAGTAACCGTTCACTGCATTCAGAATAAAATCCAAAGTCCTTCAAAAATCTTTCCAATATATTCCTTATATAAACATTCAGCTTAATCTTCCATTAAAACCAGTAAGACCCCAAAGCTTCCATTAGACAGGCTGGCTTCACATCCTATGAACTGAACTCTATGTCCCACATCCAGGCCTTGGTTTGTTGGTTTGGTCAGCTCGGCCCACTTCACCCCTGTCTTCCATGTCTTCCTCTTAAAAGTTTCCCCTTCATTTCTGGCCAAATTCAAAAACCCACTGGTCTAAATAGCCTTTGCACGACTTCTCATTTAGAAGAAAGTTCGCTTTTTCTCGTATTCCCCTAAGCGGATTGTTAGCTACTCTGGCACCAAACGCATCCAGTCAAACTCTAAGTGCTGTGGATTTTAAGGCAGAGAATGAGTGTTGGCACACAGTAGGCATTCACTCAATATTTGTTGGCTGACTGGCTCAGTACTTTGCAAGTTATGCCTTCTTCCCCAAAACTGCCACCACTGACCCAGTCACATCCCGATCTTCTTTGAGCTAATCCCAAAACTAGAGTCCCCTAACAGGTTATTCTCCCTTTAGTTGTGCCCTCCTCCATTCGGCTGTCATAAAGATCTCTCTAAAAGTGCCATGCTATTTATTTTATTTTTTTTAATGTTTATTTATTTTTGACAGAGAGAGAGAGAGAGAGACAGAGCATGTGCGATGGAGGGGAAGAGAGAGAGGGAGACACAGAATCCGAAACAGGCTCCAGGCTCTGAGCTGTCAGCACAGAGCCAGACATGGGGCTCGAACTCACAGACCACGAGATCATGACCTGAGCCGAAGTCAGCTGCTCAACCGACTGAGCCACCCAGGTGCCCCTAAAAGTGCCATGCTACTTTAAAAAGTACAACGCTCTCTCCCTCACTCAGAGGCTTTATATGACACACGAAGCCCCATGGTGGGTCCTCTTCCTCAGCAAATTGTCTAAAAAACTTCCTATCAGATACTTTTTGTCCCAGCAACACTGGAGAGTTGCATCACAAGGGCTGAATTCCTGAAGGCCTCTGAAATTTAAAATTTAAGTTTTTATGTAATAAAAAATCTCTCACGTGAATAAATGTAAACTTGAGGGAGCGTATAGGAGCACGTAAGGCTTGACAGTTGTGGTACATTTTCCCATTCATATTTTTCTACTCAGCAATGCCTCCACAATTGTTTCACAACAGACTTCCTGTTAAATTTACAGATAGTGGATTCGGGGACTTCTTTGTCACATTTTATTGCATTTAAATCTTGTTTCAAAGTTTCAGATGTTCAAGCATTATTTCAGAACCAACCTGTAGCCTTAGTCTTGGCAGTGCTGTTTAATGAGGATTTCAATTCTATCATTGTATTCTTTCAATTCTATTATTCTTTCAATAGAATAGAATTTCAAGAAATTCTATTTCTTTCAATGCGATTATTCTATTATTATAGGAGATTATTTAAATTATAAAGTAGTGACTGCTAAGATTGGAGGGCAAAGGTCGCCGAAAGCCTTCACAGAAGTCTGAATGCAGGTAGACAACAGTGGTCACACATAGGAGAGGACACATGGCTGTTCCCTAGCTGACGAGGCCCATGGCAATAACAGAAACTGCTCCCTTCATATGCTGGCTTTTTCATATTATTTTCTTTGTATGCCACTCAAAGCTACCCCCCCCCCTAAAGTTTACTCAAGCAATATTCTGAAGTTGTGTGGAATTCAGTGATAAGGGCACATCGCAAGCCACTGCCATTCTTTACAAGTTTGATCAAACCACCCTCTTTCCTGAACTGTGAGCACCCGCCTCTAAATCATTGATTTCATTTTCCTTTCCGGGAATCAAGTGTCAGTCCATGAACTTGCTCTTTGCTCTTTCTCTTTTCTCTTTCTTTAAAGAAGTTCATATAAACCTTTTCAATTATACACTATAATTCCTCATTCCGTCCCAGCCCATAAAGCTTCTTTATATTCTCTATAGCTGTCACCTCTGAACCTCTCTTTATGTTTTATAAAATCTAAGATGCTCTCTCTCAAACTTAAGGGTACATACAAACCATCCAGGGACTTGGGGGAGGGAACTCCATGAAACCTACGTATCACCAATATTCTGATTCAGTAGGTTTAGGGTAGGGTTCAGAAATTTTCATTTTAACAAATGTGGCGGAGATTCTGATGCTGGCCTCTGTGGTCCACAGACCTCCATCTGAGATGTGCTGCCTGACAGTGTTCTTGAACCGAGTCCACATTATCTCCTCTCCTTCCTCCTTGATCTACGCTCCATAAAACTGCCTCCTCTGCCTGGTGCTATTCGCTATTTACCTTTCATTGTTTTTCCCACTTACTCTCAATTCAGTCTGAAGTTGGAAATGTCTCTCAAAATATTTAATTTTGTTCATCCCCTTCAGAATTTTCTCCATACTATCATCTGAAGGCCAACCGCTGGTATTCTGAAAGTGACTTGATTAATATTTGTATTATGCTTTGCATGCCATCCCATTCTATAAACAAGTTGCTCATACCACACTCTAATTTCTCAGCTTTCCGGAAATAAATCTGAGGCAACCTCACGATCAGAAAAGATGGTAACTTCCAATTTACATGTCACAAATTTCAAGTTTTCCCGTGTGTAAATTGCCTGGTTTTTTTCAGGGCCATTTCTCTTCATTAAATGCATTCAGAACTATTAGTATGCACATACAAATCAGTGCCCTTCAATCCCAATAATTTTGCAGGCTGGTTGTAAATATTTGTCCTCAGAGAGTACACTGTCCCTGCTTATGCTCCTGCAATTGAAAATCCTGTCTATTCAACATCTTTATTGTTATACTAAGAAAAGTGGTCAAGTCTTTAAGGTTTTTGTTGTTGTTGTTTATTGGAGGGAATGGAGCAGAGAATAAACAGGATGTGAGATTATGTTCTGAATCAATGTCCTTGATTGTACATCATTTAACACAGATCTCAATCTTGCCTTCCTTTTCTCTTATAGATGACACTGGAATTTCAGCATATTTGGGGGCAGTCGTCACGATTTCCACATTAATTCTTCATTCTATTGGTTCTTCTGTCCCAAGTTTTTTTTATTTTTACTGTTTATTTATTTTTGAGAGAGAGAGAGAGAGAGAGAGAGAGAAGCAGAGAGAGAGGGAAACACAGAATCTGAATCAGGCTTCTGGCTCTGAGCTGTCAGCGGATGGGCCAATGCGGGTCTTGAACTCCCTAACCATGAGATCATGACTTGAGCCAAAATCAGATGCTTAACTGTCTGAGCCACCCAGGCATCCCGTGTCCCAAGTTTTGTGACATATTCCCCAAATTTTTACTCCTTTTCATGACAGTGGTCATGCATAATTCCAAAGAAACAGAAAGCAGTCTTACACCCTTACCCTCTGAACTATAAACCCTGTTTCTGAATCCATTTTATTACTACCTAATAAAACTTCCTGTCTCAGAGCATAGCTGAAGAGGGGAACTTTGAGAGACATGTACATTAGGAAGTGTACAAGGCCCACATCACATGCATTGTCCAGTTTTTATATACATACGCTCTATGTGCCTAAGAACCATGTTGTTTAAATCAGTGACATTTAAGCCACCATTTGTGTTGCCTCCAGTAGTATCCACATCTGGAAAAGAATCCATCAAGTCTGAAAAAAATGTTTTACTGCTTTAGATAAAATACATATGTCTACACATTTGTATATTTCTCTACCATTATTGATCCATTTGACCTTCATACCAGCCTTGCTTGAATACCTGAATAAGTTTGCTACCAGAATTGTTTTTTTAATGTAAGGCTCTTGGGTTAAGTATTATGTAGTAGGTTTCAAAATCAAAATATAAAATAAAAAAAAGCTACAGAGCTTTTTATTAAAGTTGACAAATACTAAGTAATCTTAATCCAGATTCAAGGAAGCGTTGTTGTTGTCAAAGTAATCAAGGTGGGAATCTAGAGGGTGACAGTTTACATAAGTATGTGAATGGTTTGTGCATGTTCTGACTCTCATTTAAAAGTTGCCAGATATATCTAGCCCTCAGTTTGCTCTTCTGTAAAAGAAGAGAATTGAACTGATTGTCTGGCAGGTCTCAAATATGGCCATGACCAAATCACCTGAATGATTCTCAATCCCATTCCAATATTTTTGCTATGGGTTGAATCGTGTCCTTCACAAAAGGTATGTTAAAGTGACTGACGATGTGGCCTGATTTGAAAATAGGTTCATTGCTCATGTAATTAGGTAAGATGATGTCATACTGGCATATGGCGGGGCCCAATCCAATATAACTGGTGTCCTTATCAAAAGAGCCACAGAGGCACACACCTACAGGAAAATAGGCCATGTGGTACCTGAGGCAGAGTGGAATGATGCCCCTGCAAGCTAAGGACTACAAGAGATGGCTGGTGACCACCAGACGTAGGGAAAGTCATGGAAAGATTTTTTTTTCAATATATGAAGTTTATTGTCAAATTGGTTTCCATACAACACCCAGTGCTCAACCCAAAAGGTGCCCTCCTCAATACCCATCACCCACCCTCCCCTCCCTCCCACCCCCCATCAACCCTCAGTTTGTTCTCAGTTTTTAACAGTCTCTTATGCTTTGGCTCTCTCCCACTCTAACCTCTTTTTTTTTTTTCCTTCCCCTCCCCCATGGGTTTCTGTTAAGTTTCTCAGGATCCACATAAGAGTGAAACCATATGGTATCTGTCTTTCTCTGTATGGTTTATTTCACTTAGCATCACACTCTCCAGTTCCATCCACGTTGCTACAAAGGGCCATATTTCATTCTTTCTCATTGCCACATAGTACTCCATTGTATATAAACCACAATTTCTTTATCATGGAAAGATTTCTTTATAAGATTCAGATCCAGCCTCCACAACTGTGAGACAGTAAACTTTCGCTCTTTTAAACTACTCTGTTTGTGGCACTTTGCTTTGGCAGCCCAAGGAAACTAGTATCATTACCAAAGATCTTTAAGAATAAACCAAGGGAATCTGTATTTTGAAAACCCCACCCTCCCTGGTGGTGATTCTCCTATGAGCAAGGTTTGGGGCACCGGATGGATGATCTCTGAGGTTCTGTTAACATCCCAGATTCTACAATGTGTGGATGCATATGTGTTGCAAACAGTAAAAAGAAAAGAACAAAAAGATATATATACATGTCAATGATGAAATAAGGTTGAGGACTACCAGCACTTCATAACAATACCAAAAGTTTCCCTCCTATTTATGATAATGAAGCCCTAAATGATGCTATTCTATTGCTGCTACCCCAAAAGTACAAGGCACTTGAAGGTCAATCCAATTTCATCTTGACAAACACATCTATTTGAACTTATTTGCTCTTGGAGATGTGATGCTTATTCAGTTTTCAGTCAGTAAGTGTTGGGGTACTGTTTGTGATAGATTTGCCTCATAATGGGTAATATATCTTCTGTGTGTGAACATCTAGTTCTTTTGCAATTGTCTGTGATGATTGATATTAAACTATCATTCCTTGGTCTGTGTCATCAAGTACAAACTTATCTTTCATATTGCCAACTCCAGACGCTTCTCTCTCCTGCCTGGGTCTGCCCTTGAGACACAATAACGTGTGGCACACAGCACCGTGGGAGCATCAGGGATCCGCATCATGCCTGGAGCTGACAGAGTGCCCTGAGTAATGGCGGCAACCTTCCAAAACACACTAGTGGGGCCTCCATCTATAGCCGTACCAGACAACAATGACCCCTAACTCCACAATACATCTTGTTCATCATTCCTGTAAGCTGTTCTTCTACATTTTTCTCTTTCTTTTGTGTCTTCACCGTGGACTACCAATGGAATCCTGTAGGAAATGCAATTCTCTGAGAAAAAAATTCAGAAGGAAGAAAAGAAAAGAAATACTCTTTAACATTTTTCTCTCCCATAGTATATTACCAAACAGAATGGGATTGGAAATGCCGGTCAAAAGTAATGAGGCACCTGGGAAACAGAAAGAAAGCTTGTCATTCACAGCCCTGTCCACTGAAGTGGTTTCAGTACACAGGGTGGGTACCACCTGACTTCTGTCTTCATTGTCATCGCGTGTGTGTGTGAGCATGTGTGTATTCATTTGTGATTGGCTTATTATCCCCAATTTGGCATGATCTCTTTATCCACTCCAATAGGAATGTCCATATGAGAGTTAATCATCATGGTTGTATAACTGTCCTTTCTCAATCTTTTGTCTCACAAATGAAGAAGATCGCTTACTTTTAGATGATTGCAGCAAATATATTATCTTCTATCTCTTCTATTGGAATTGACAAGATTAGTGTATTGGAGGCATCCGTTACAATATTAAAATGATTAGTTTATGTGTATACGACCACCAGAATATTGTAAGTTCTCTAAGATTAGGACTCATGTCTAGGCCTATATTGGTATCCTGTTCCTTAGCTTTGTACCTGGCACATACTAGGTACTACGTATATATACATATATATGTATATATGTATACGTGTATGTACACGTATATATTTCCCTCCCCCCCTGAATTGTTTCCTGATAGGTGAGGCACTTCTGTCTTCTAGAGTGAAGGAGGAGCATACAGAATTCTGTATCATGGTGGTATTCACTCCAAAGTAGTTGGGAATCAAGTTTCAGATGAGAAGCAAGACACCAGTTCATAGAACTGGTAGATTATAAATATAGTATGAAAACTGTGGAGAGCCAAGGCTAAGAAGAATGGAGAAGGTCTAAACTGTTGTTGGAAGCATAGTTAGAGGTATAGAACCATTTGGGAAAAGTGTAAAGTGAAAGGGAAGTTTCAAGACTCTAGAGTCAGAGGATCAGTGAGCTGGAATTTGAGTCAATAGGCAAGATGAAGACATTACAGTCACTCTCAAAGACCAGTATAGATCCAACACATGGGTTGAACAATAGGAGGTGAGGAATCCATTCCTTTTTCTTCTCCCAAACAAGGAAACTGAAAATCAAGAAAGAGATATGCCATTTGGGGCGACAAGATGTAAATGGTTTGGTTAAAAAGAACAAAGTAAAGCATAGAATGATTGAGTATATTGTGTGTTGTTGTTGTTGTTTTAAGCACACGTAAAGAATTTCCTTGAAAGAATTTTATCCAGACTTTCAATTCTAGTTTCAAATATTTAATAAAATGGTTAATTACCCAGTTTATTTTAAAAAGTCCAAAAGGTAAGGCTCATATAATTACGCTGATAAACTATGTTGAGGCAAAAGTATTCGGCAGATTGCATTTATACCTGAGCTTTAAGAGAACTTCACATATATAATTTAATTTAAACAATACTTTTGGAGCATGCTGATATTTCTGCTTTAAGAGAAAATAATGGACACAATTTAAAACAACTGTTACTGAAGCAATAGTATACCTATTCACATCCATTAAATCTCTTCACACTGGAAGGGTCAATTATTGCAACCAACAAAATGGTTCCATACCAATGTGAAAATCACCAAAGTGGTGCCTTAAATATTAAAAATTCAGTCCTTCTTGAGTAAGGAGCAGTTCCAAGATGTGGGAATTAGCCCTGAGGCATATCTTAAGACATTCAAAGACCAGGTGGATTCAGCATTCATTTGACTAAGTACTTGCAAATGTTATGTAGAATAATTACTTAAGCACAGAATATCTGCTTACAAAAGTGAAAAGCTATTGGAAGCAACATTAAGATGAATAATTATGATTTTTACTAGTGTTTTATGGGACTATAATTTTTATACAGTAAAATGTCAAGTCCTAAGTGTTCAGCTCAATAAATTTTTTCATGTGTATACTTCTGTGGAATCACCACCTACTTAAAAATATAGAACATTTCCGCCAGCTCCAAAATAATTTCTATTTTAAAATGAAGCTGAACTGTGAACATTGGGAAGATGAGGGGGGATTACGCATCCAAATTTTTAAAAAATAATCAGTAGGAAATCATAATTCACTTTATAAATATTTGATTCACACACAATTTTTTCAGGCGTGTTTCTGGTGTATATAATGATGGTCTCCCATATATCTCAAAGTCACTTACCTACTTTTTTTTAAACCATAATCCATTAAAATATTTTTAAAGACACTTGTCTGGTTATAAACAAATAAATAGTATTTGTTAAAGGTATGATTTCCCACTGTTTCCCAGCATGCCTATATTTCTTCATCAGCCTGCCTCACTCAGCTTTGATTCCTCTGAAGATACAGATCATTGTGGTTGAGAGTATACTAGTGACACCTAGTGCTTATCCACTAAAAATGTCTGTGCTTAAGAGAACATTTATTTTCTCATGGTTAGCTACTGTTAATCAAGTTCCTGTTTATGTGCGGAAAGTGACAGTGATAATGTAAGTGCTATTTCGTGCTGTTAAAGACAAAATGGATAACCTTCCAACGTAACCTCTTAACATAATTAAAGCAAACAGATTTGACATTAACACTGTGCATTAAGAGCACGAGCAGAGAATGAGAGGATCACAGAATGAGAAGGCATATGCTTGAATTGCATTTTTATTATTCATAAGCAGATATGAATGCCAAAAAGTTGTGGCATATTGGCTTAGTCCACTCATTAGGAACTAGTAGGTGACATGGGAGACAGAGGTGAGGTCTCTTCACACAATGAAAAAAGACATAAATAAGGCTCCTTGTTATTAATACTTTGGTTCTAAGATTTTCCATAACTTAGGTCAGATCCTGAAACACAGTGAGCCCCTCAGGCAAATGTAGCAAGGCTTGTCACTTCAGTTAGATGGACAAGGCTTAGTCTCTCCTCTCTTGCTGTAGTACAGAAAGAAAATCTCAGCTCTCAGTCCCGTTACCTTTGTGGAATAATAGTGACAGTGCCAGGAAGCCTCTCCATGCCCAACCAAAGTATTTTCCATCTACCTATCATTCCTATTATACCACTGTTATAAGAACTTCTGTCCCTTGAACCACCAAAATCTTGGTATGGTATTATAAGCTAAACAATACTGGGGATGAGTCAGCAGTTGATCTCTGGTTGACAGTGGTGAAGCAAAAGTGACTCTGGGGGAGGAAAGAGTCGTGATGAAGGTGAAGACAGAGAATGCTAGATTAAATTTAAATTCAAAAGCATACTGCACAATTTTGCCAAGGATAAGTCATGAAACCATGTAGCTACTTTCACTTTTGTTCAGCAAACATTTTTTTTTTAATTTCTTTAATGCTAATTTATTTTTGAGAGAGACAGAGCACGAACGGGGGGGGGGGGGGGACAGAGAGAGAGGGAGACACAGAATCCGAAGCAGGCTCCAGGCTCCGAGCTGTCAGCACAGAATCTGACGTGGGGTTCAAACTCACAGACTATGAAATCATGACCTGAGCCGAAGATGGCCATTTAACCGACTGAGCCACCCATGTGCCCCTTTCTGCAAACATTATTAAACATCAAGGATGTTGGGCACTCTGCTCAGTACTGAAACATTTTATATATATTTGATATATATTATATATATGTTAATGCATAAGATATATGTATATGCATATATATTTATATATCATATGCTAAGTTCTAGAATCTTGAGCTAAAGTAATAAACAGTATAGGTAAGAGGTCTTTCCTTATGCAGGTCATATACTACTACAATACACAGATAGTAACTATAATAACAACAATAACAAAGATAATTTTGGATATTCATAAGTACCAAGGAGGAAAAACAAGGTGAGATAATGTGCTAGAGTGATGTTAGAGGGATAAGGAAACAAACTTCTGCTAAGGTATCCAGGGACAACCTCTGTGAGGAGATGACACTTGAACTGAGAGCTGAATGAGAAAGCACATGAAGACATGGCAAAAAGTGAGGTCCTGGTAAGCACAAGGTCCTAGAGGTAAGAATAATTTTGGTGTATTTAAGGAACAGAAAAAGGACCCATGTGGCAGGAGAGGAGAAGACCAGGTCTGAGGGAAAGACTGGAATGAGATCTTACAGGTTGTTATGGGCTCAATGTTTATGTCTCCCCCAAAATTCGTATGTTGAAAACTTAGCCCCAATTTGATGGTAGTTAGAGGTGTCTGGGGAGGTAATTAAGTTTAGACCAGATCTTGAGCATGGGCCCCCATGATGGGATTAGTGCCCATATCAGAAGAGGAAGAGCAAGAGATCTCTCACCAGCATGTACCAAGGAAAACCCATGTGAGGACACAGCAAGAAGTCAGCGGTGTACAAGCCTGGAAACAGGCTCTCACCAGACACTGAATCTTCCATCACCTTGACCTTGGACTTCTCAGCATCTGACACTGTCAGAAATAGCTATCTGTTGTTTAAGCCACCAGTCCATGATATTTTGTAAGACACAAATGATGGCATGAAATTTGGAATATGGTTGCATAAATGTAGATAGATAGATAGATAGATAGATAGATAGATGATAGATGATAAAGATTTCATTTTATTGCAGAACACTGTGATTACCACATAGATAATAGATATAAGGGGTAAATATTCGGATCAAGATGACCTCATGTAATTTACCATCTATCTAGGAAGGTAGGACCCCTACATGACAAAAGCTAACATTCATAAAGAATATAGCCTACATTATGAACATACCCTATTCTGCAACATTGATACTAATGATTTCTTCCCGTGGGTACATCAGTTGCATGTGAAGAATGCCCTTAAGAAATGAACCCTTAAGAATGACAAGTTAGTGGACTTGGAAAAGCTACATCATGAAATTCTACTCTCTTTTGGGACTTTACACTATTATAGTTCTAGTCTCATACATCAAGTCACTTGAGGTGTCACCTTACATGATTTAAGACTGCAAAAGATAAACCCTCTCTGTCTCTGGGCACCATGTATTGGGTATTTGAAGGGCAGGCCAATGATTGTTTATTTTCCTGAAAATGTCCACGGCTGGAAACATAATGAGAAATACCTCCAACAACTTTGCCGAAGAGCTAACAAAAACTCCCATACAACATCAAAACTGTGTTTTGAATTTCTATGTTTTTTTCTGTGGGGCTCAAGTTGAACTTTATTTAAGGAAACAAAGTCTAGTTTTTGGTTTTGCTCTTTCTTTTGATTTTACATCAGACATTATTTTGTAATGTTTAGGAACACAACCATACCTTCTGCTCATAGTTCGGTTTAGATGTAACATTCCAATAATTGCTGCTGCTTTCTAAACACACACACACACACACACTCACACACATACATGTGCACACAAACACAGTCACAGTTATGCAGATTCTAATAGCACATTACCATCTGGTCATTTATTAGCTTATTTTTCTTATTCTGCTAATTAAATGTGATCCCACTAGAGGCTCTATGTTAAATTGTATATTCCTATTTGGTATTCTAGATGACAAGAATTCTTTCCATCCAAGACCAGGGTTCTTCACTTATTTACTCAGTATTGAGTGTAAACATGTAAGGGATATTTCACCTTGCATGGATGGCAAAACTTGATATGACATAGCTCTTGCCCTCAACAGTGGCACACTGTCATGGAGAGGCTTACCAGGGCTGAGACAAAGTGCAACTCCTACTTACACACAGAAGGTGGGGAAAGGTGTTGTGATAGTGGTGAACTGAGCTGGTGGGTGGTATACAGATATTATTTCAGGCTTGGTTGCATCATTTATTATACCTCCCAAAAATGCCCATTCAGCCATCTGATTCTTTGTTCACGTGCCCATTCACTCTAAAAAATGTTCGTTCCAAGACTGTGCTAGGCACAAGATAGGCACACAGAATAGTGATGACACTAGAGCTTACAGTCATACTGTTCTACCCTCACTCCACATCTCAAAAACAAAGTGTTGGGGTGCCTGGGTGGCTCAGTCGGTTGAGCATCCTATTTTGGCTCAGGTCATGATCTCACAGCTTATGGGTTTGAACCCCACATCGGGCTCTGTGCTGACAGCTCAGAGCCTGGGGCATGCTTCAGATTCTGTGTCTCCCTCTCTGCCCCCCCCCCCCCACTCATGCTCTGTCTCTCTCGCTCTCTCAAAAATAAATAAACATTAAAAATAATTAAAAAAAAAACAAAGATTGCTTATGGTGCATACTCAGTACATAAAATGTATATTAAGTGAAATACAAGCCTTTTGATACAGTCAGTATCTAGACATATTTGAATGATGCCTCTCAATTACCCTATTTGTTTTTTATTTTAAAAAAGAGTTTAATGTTTATTTATTTTGAGGGAGAGAGAGAGTGCAAGCAGGGGAGGGGCAGAGAGAGAGAGAGAGAGAGAGAGAGAGAATCCAAAGCAGGCTCCAGGCAGGCTCTGGGCTGTCAGCCAGAGGACGACGCGGAGCTCGAACTCATGAACTGTGAGATCATGACCTGTGCTGAAGTCAGACACTTAACCGACTGAGCCACCTAGGCACCCTATCCAATTTGTTAATAAAAGGTATGGAAGTGATTTACCCAGAATGACTTGATATTTTTTCTTGAATTATTTAACAAATGTTTATATAAAGCTTATGTCATTCTATGCACTATTCCACACAGTGCAGAGTGTAAGCTCATTTAAAGCTCACAAAAACCCAGTGCTGCTGGTAGGATCCTCCATCTTGCAGACGATGATAGTAGGCAAGGGAAGATCAGAGGCAGAACCCACTTTTGAATCTAGGCAGTCTGGATCCAGAGTCTACACTCTTGACCACTACCCTATGCTGGTTCACTTACCACGCTGGTCTTCCTCACGTTGTTGGCTCTTGAATCCTACATCCATTCGTGTATTCAGCAAGCATATTCTTTTCCAAGTGCACTGCCACCACTCTTGCCAAGCCCTCACCTTCACGTGCTCATGTTTGAAAAAGAGATTTCTATCACCTCCTCCTGGACTTTCATCGCTAAAATCACCCCAGACTGGGTTCCTGGTTTTGTGTTTTATCTCTTTACATTCTCTGCCTTGGAGAGCTTCCCATTCAAAGTGCTCTATCTTCTGGTTCCAAACTTATGCTTCAGTTTCCCTTGTCAAATATTCTGCTCCAAATATACCTTGCCAACACAGCATGGAACTTGCTAACCGGGACCCTGTTCTTGCTTCTGTTTTGTCTGGTCTCCACCAGCTCCACCTCTCCACTTAGGAAAATTCTATATCTTTAGGGAGATGAACCAGTCTCCCTAAAGCTTTTGCTCCTTCCCTGCTCCCTCCCTGTGATCCTTCCATCCCTCCTGTGTGTGTTCCTGTATGCCTGCTCCCAACACCTCTTATTTGGTATCTAGGCAGTACCTTTTAGTGGTTGGTAACAGAGGATCTGCAATCAAGTTGCAGTACTCATAGCCCTGTTCTGAAAACTCTGGGAAGTTCTGTCTCATCCATGAAATAGGGATAAGAATAGTGAACTCATGGAATAGATACCAGACTGATTAAATTAACTAATGCCTTGATAGCTTAAGATTAAAATATAGGTTGGAAACTGCCTGGCACATTGAATGCATGTTAGCTATTATTATTCAGCTATATATAGACCCTTGTAACATCCCTGATGATAATATTTAACTCCTAAGATGTTTCCTATGCATTATCAGTCCTTATCTCATTTTCCATGCTGTTGTTCCCTGCAATCTGCTGTCATTGTGTTCTTTATTTTTAATTTGTAATATAATTTTTAATTTAATTTTACTTTCAATAGGCTCCGCACCCAATGTGGGGCTTGAGCTCACAACTCTGAGACCAAGAGTCACATGCTCTACTGACTGAAGCAGCCAGGCACCCCTGTCATCTCATTCTTACTAGCTTTGTCCACTGTTCTGAACTTTCTGATTGTAATACCTGAACCAGATCTAAAATTGGATCCAATGGGTTAGACTTCCTATCTGTCTTTGCTGAGGCTTTCACTTGTCCTGCATTCAGCCAAGTTCTCACCTTGTTCCCTTTCTCTGTACTTGCCCATTGACACAACTGGTTCTTTCCCCCGTCATTCTCCAGCATCTAGACCCCTGCAAGCTGCATTCCATAATCTCCTGGATTTATTCAACTAGAATTTTAAAACATTTTTAAAATAGCTGTATATGGAGCATACTAGATGCTCCAAAAACAGGTATCAAATGAATGAATGATACAAAAATAAAGATGTTCATAGCTTATCATTATTTTTTAGTTTTCAAGAGAAGACAATTTAGATCAATGAAATTTGACAGGCACCTGTGAAGTCATATTTTGAGTAGGTTCAAAGAGATAGTCAGAATATTTCATTTGATTTGACAAATAACCATTCCCTCCTACCAGCAATAACACTTAAAAGAGACTTTATTTCATTAGTGGGGAGAGGTTTATTTGCTTATGGCTCCTGGAAGACAAGAATTTGATATTTATTCTGAGGCAATTGGAAAATTGATTCGACCCATTTAGGAGTTTAACAATGGATTCATAATAACTCTCCTCAAAGAGTACAAAAGAACAAGAACATCAATTGATCAATGGTGCATTTAAGAAGAAAAAGAACTCAAGATCAAGGGAATTTAAAGAGATTGCTAAAGAAAACTCTCTATTCAGAGAATTAAATCATAAAGTGTTGCAGAGGGGCAGAGGGTACAAAACAAATTCCAAAGTGTTTCTTTAACTTTGGCACATGGATTTCAGGGAGGGGCCTCAAAACTCTTTCCTGTCAGTGCAAAATCGAAATGACGATCCCACACAAAACTGGCGTCATTGAAAACCTATTTAATTTAACCCTGTGGTCAGCCTCTGATGTCTGTTTAGAGCAATTCTGGGTTCCCACAAAGTACAACGCTTTCTCTCAAGGCCAACTAGATCCACAGATTGGAGAGTAATCCCCAGGAAGGTCCTGATGAAAGGGCTAGTGGACAGAAAAGTCTGAGTGGATGTTTTACAGTGAGTGTCCCGCATGGAAAAACAAGATTGCCTCCTTTCTGATTTCTCCTAGAAGAAACATCAGCAGTCTGAATGACAATCTTTCCCATCAGTCATTATCAGGACTTAGCTCTGATCAATATCCAGAAAATTCCAACTCTAACAGGACCTAATTTTATCCAGCTCCATCCCCCTTCTCCTGGTAGATGAGTAGTCTTCCAGTAGGGTAGTTTACCTGAATAAGACCCCAGGTAATTAATGGGTGTTGTTGGTTTTTTTTTTTTTTTAATAAGTGAACAAATTAGTTTCCTCAGGCATTCATCCAATTATTTTCTTGGAGTATCAGTAAAGTTGGGGCAGAATGAGAGAAAATGAAAATAAATATGTCAAAACTAAAGAAATTGGCCAATATTAAAAGGCAAATTACCTTCTAATGCTCACTTCACAACAGAAACATAAGGAAAATATACAATTAAAGAGAGCTATTTGTAAATACTCAAATTCTATACTAGAGTTGTAGGTGCATATTCTGAAGGAATTTATGTTATAGTAAAATAGCTGAAATAGCTATTTTAGAAGTTCATGCAAATGTAATGATAATTGTCAAGTTTTAAAAATACACTATAGGAAGAAAAACCTTCTCTCTTTTAAAAGAAATGATTTAGATATAAATCCAGTAAAGCTATACTTGATTAAAAACTGATTTGGGAAATTTTTTTTCTCAAGTTAATAAGACTATAATCACTAACCCAGAAAACAGAATATTATATTAAGGATAATAGGATTATTAAGCATGAAGTTCAGTAAGTAAAAAAAAAAAAAAAACTTCTAAATATAGCTCCCTTGGAAAATTATTTCAACCTTCACCTACTATCTTTCACCTGCTATTGTCATTCATTCATTTATTACATAATACTTGTTTCAATCTATTCTGGAGAAATAGAGCTGAGACTCCTATTTATGTCTTAAGTTTTTTGAATAGACATTATTTTTTAGAGTAGTTTTAGATTCACAGAAAAACTAAGCAGAGCGTATAGAAGGTTCCCATGCCCACCTTGTCCCTACACATAGCCAACCTACCCCACTGTAGGCATCCCATATCACAGTGGTACATTTGTTACAATTGATGAACTTCCATTGACACATCATCATCACCCAAATTATACCTTTATTTTCATCTTCGTTTTTCCTACAGTAATAAATTTTTGGACTATAATTAGCCATCAGTTATTATATATTATGTTATAGTATGTTATACTATACTATATGATATGATATATGATACGATATGATATGATATGATATGATATGATATATGATATTCTACATCACATTTTTCAGCCTCTCCTGTAGGTGTGGCCATGTGACTCAAATATGGCCAAAAAAAATAGAAAAGAATGTGACTTGTAGCAGCTTCCAGGAGCCTTCTTTAAAAGGCATAACAAGTGTACCCTTAACTCTTTTATTCTTCAGCCCATCTTTGTGTTTCCTCTGGAGTGCAGAAACCATCATGGTCCCCAGGATCAAAGCCATGCATGGCAGAGCAACAACATAGAAGGAACCTGGATCTTTGAAGACTTTGTGCAACATAGCTATATTACCAGGCCTAAATTTGCTTAAGCAAAAGAAAAGTAAATTTTATCTTATTTAAAGCACTATTACTGAGGGTATTCTAAAACACATAGCCATATCTAGTACAAGCTAATGTAATAAAACAAAGTACTATAGATGTAGTACCTATAGATGATAAAATATAGATAAGGTCCAGCCCTTGCTCCCACGATTCCTTCAATCTACTAGGGAAAATAACATATACAAATGAATAAATGGGCTATAAATGTCATACAGACTGAGTCTTATAGGATATAGAAGAAAAAAATAATAATTTTAGGGTGTGAAAAAGGGTAACTTTATGGGCAAAATAATGTGAAATTTGTGTCAATAGCTGATATTAGAAAGGGAAAAAATGGAATGTTTTGGGAATAGACTGAACTAACAGAAGCTCAAAGAAGGGCATTTGAGAGAACCAAAGTGATCTAGTTTGGCTAGAGAGAAATGAAAGACAAAGGAAATCAAGACAAGTAGATTAAGGCTGTTTACAGAAAATAATTCCAGGCAAACAATTGTGCTTTTAGGGAATAGAATTCATTTAAATCTTGGGGCACCTGGATCGCTCAGTTGGTTGAGCTCCCAAATTTGATTTTGGCTCAGGTCATGATCTCATGGTTCATGGGATTGAGCCCTGCATCAGGGTCTGGGCTGGCAGCATGGACAATGCTTGGGGTTCTCTCTCTCCTCTCTTTCTGCCCCTCCCCCCACTTGTGTGTGTGCACGCATGCTCTGCCTCTCTCAAAAATAAATAGGTAAACATTTTTAAAAACTTTTAAAAAATAAGAAAAAGATTTATTTAAATCTTACATTAGGAAAATTCATTTGGTTATAATGTCAGAGGAGGTCAGGACAGGAGCAGTGAAGAGAAGAAGACAGCACTCCTCTTCCTGCAATTAGTATGATGGCATTAAAATGGAAAGACAATGATGGGTGGGCAAAATGTTGGAAAGGAACCATCCTTCAGACTTGGCAACTGATTATGAAATGTGAAGAGAAGTAAATTAAAAAGCCCAGATTTTAAGCCAGGTGACAACTCAAGATGTAGTCCATTAACTGAAGAAAGGCAGTTAGAAGCAGGAAGCTGTTTGACGGAGCGGATGTGGAAAGTACTGTTGGAGTCATTATGTATTTGAAGTGCTGGAAGGAGGGCATATCCATTAACCATTGGAAATATGGACTTTAAAACAGGAGAAAATTTCAGGCTAAAGATACTGACTTACTAGTTTTAATCTGAAAGAATCTTTGTTATGAAAAGCACAGTGAAAAAGGTTGATGTTGATGGGTCCCAGCTGGCAGTGACTTGGACAGACTTTCAGTGTCTGGGGACACTACTCTCTCTTCTACCTTTGGTGAACAGCTGTAGTAGGTCACCATGCAGCCCTGAGGAAGGGAAGGGAAGAGAAGGGGAGGGGAGGGGAGGGGAGGGGAGGGGAGGGGAGGGGAGGGGAGAAGGAAAGGAAAGGAAAGGGAAGGGAAGGGAAGGGAAGGGAAGGGAAGGGAAGGGAAGGGAAGGGAAGGAAAGGAAAGGAAAGGAAAGGAAAGGAAAGGAAAGGAAAGGAAAGGAAAGGAAAGGAAAGGAAAGGAAGGAAAGGAGAGAGAATTTAGCACTAATGTGCTGATAGAGAGGTAAAAAGAAGGACCCCAAACAATTTGCTTTTTAGTCAGCCTTTCAGTTTCCACAGAATGAGCAAGTTGCAATTCAAAAAGACTCATAAGTATGTAGTTAATAAAATTAGTCCCGCAGGTGACAGCAAATAAAGTGGAGGTGGGGAATTTGTCTACTGTCTACATTTACTATAAAATCCTGGAATTGAAATTTGTTTGTTAAGATTGAAGTTAGCAAAACACTGACGGTCTGTCCAGGCCACCATGAGCAACCTTGAAGGTAAGATTAAACATGTCTTTCATCTCTGCCAAGACATTTCTGCAACATCTTTTCAGTCTGGGAACTAAAGCCAAGTTAGGAAAAAGAGCAATGTGAGTGTGCCATTCCAGTGGTTCAGAATGAGAGACATGTGTTCATGTGCTCGGGTACTTAAATGCACATAAGGTCTAGCTGGGTGTCTGAAATGGTTCATGTTGCCCAATATAACCCTTCCTCTTGAACCTGCCCCTTCCCAATACTAACATTGAACAGTAGTTCTGAGCTCCTGTTTAGTTCCTAATGGAACTAAAATATCTTGTTGAACTCATTTATTGTTTCTCCTCCTTGTGGTCTACTCTCTGAGGTCAGAAATTTTCTTATTCTTTGGAATTCACTCCTAGGCCCTCTTCTTGCTCTATTCTCTCTCCTTGGACAATCACATCTACCCCCCGCCAGGCCTTCAGTTATCATTCAGGGACCAACAACCTCATGTTTCTGTATCTAGTCCTGATTGCTGGGAAAAGGTAGATAGAAATGCCTACTCAGCACCTGCACTTATATTTCTCAAAGACCCACAAATTCAACATATCCAAAACAATGGAATTCATGGATTTCCTGGTGCCAAACCTACTCTCTGTCCACTTTTCCCCATTTCAGGAGGTAACCCCAGATTAGGAGTTATTCTTGATTCCTCTTTCCACTTGACTCCCCAAATCCTATTGGCTCTTCCTCCTAAATCTCTCTCTCTCCCTCTCTCTCTCTCTCTCTCTCTCTCTCTCTCTCTCTCTCTCCAGCAGCCCATGGTTCCAGCTACCATCTTTTCTCACCAAGAATATTTAAAAAGCCTCTTAACTGGTTTACCTGCATCCATTATCACCCTCTTCCAGTTCATTCTCTATCATATAGCCAGATAATTCATTTTAGAATAAGAGATTTGTTCCTCTTCCTTGCTAAATACCTTTCAGTGGTTTTCTATTCCTCCTTGGATAGAAAAGATACAGTCCATAATCCTTAATATGTCCTTTGAGGTTCTGCATGATCAGGCTGCCTCCTATCTTTCCTGCCTTAGTTTGCTCTTCTCTCTACACTCCAACATTATTGGTCTCTAAAAAAAAATTTCTCTGATGGGCCATTCTCTTTTTTGCCCCAGGACCAATATATATGCTGTCATATAATTTTTCTCTTTTTCCCACTTGCTCTGCCTTTACTTATCTAGTGCCTTCTTTATGGTCAACACAAATTTCATTTCCTTAGGGAAGTATTTCTGGACTCTACAATACAATTTCCTCTCATGTGCTTGCACAGAACATTTCTCCTACATAGAACTCAATAAAATTGTTTGATGACTCTCTTCCCTACTAGGCTGCAATCTGTCTTGTTCAGCGCTGTGTATCTAGCAACCAGCACATTTTCAGCAAAGAAAAGTGGCTAAACAAATAAATGGTTTTAGGAAACTATTGCAGGCTTGAGTTAACATTTCAAATCCAGTATTTTTCTTCTGGCAGAGTAACAATTGTCATCAAATAATGGCTCAGTTCAAATTTGTTTATCAGATGAGGAGAAAGCAAGGTGTCAAAGAAAAGTAACACAAAGAAAAGTAGGATTTGTGTGTGTGTGTGTGTGTGTGTGTGTGTGTGTGTGTGTGGCAGAGCAGAAGGTAAATGTTGCAAATATAAGACACTTGTGCTAAAAGGAGGCCTGTGGATGGTGGACCCTGCAAAATAGAGCGCTAAGGGGAAGGAAGGCATAGAGAAAACAGTTTTATATCATCTTGGCAATATCTTGGGCTTTAGAGTCAGAAAGACCTGGAGCTCAATCCCAGCTCTGCCATTTACAAACCAATTAATTAATCTGTCTGGGTCTCCATTTCTTTACTGTGATTTGGAATAATAATACTGCAAAGAAAGAGTGTGAGGACGACTTCTTTTTAAAGAGCATGCAAATTTTTGACACATAGCAAGAGTCTGAATTGTTACTTTCCTCCTTCTTCTCTAGCTCCAGGAGGACACGTGCTCCACTTACAGTTTATTTTACATTCAGTTTATCAAGCAGTAAAATTCGTGGCCCATAAACTTAATGTAAATTGTGTATCAGTCAGGGTCCCATGGGAATACATGAATCGTGCCACGTAATTCAGGAGGGTATTTTATCCAAGATACTAGTTACAATAGTGCTAAGAGAGAGAGCTGAAAATGTCAACACAGAAGGTGAGATGATCAACACGTTGACGGGGACAGGAAGCTGCTGGCATCCTTCAACCCAGGGAACCAGAGACTGGAACCCCTGGAACCTTGTCAGAGGGGAACTAGCTGCTGCCCCCTGAAGGTGCCACTCAAAGTAGAGAGAAGTGGAGGAGTATTCTGACATCCCTCGTCCTCCCTCCTTCCAGCTTCCTGCCAACATCTCCCACTGGAGACTGCATGGCGCCTCCAGGGAAATATCACTTGCCCAGGCGGACCTCTGCGACTGAAAGCAGAGAAGGGAAAAGCAGAAGATGGATCTGAGTGAAAACAGGCAAATGACTGGCATGAAGGGAAACCAAAAGTGAGTTCGTTTAACTTGACCTAAACAGAACTGCCGTGCTCTGGTGGCATTCCATGAGACCAGCTCAGGACACATTACAAATAATAGTAATTTTACTCTTTGAGATACACAAAGCACCTGCAGAGGGTAATCTGGTGTAATGGAAAGAAAGCAGGCTTGGAAGGAGACAGCTGTGGTGTGCAAACCTAAACACGAAGGGACGTCGAAGGAGAGAGCAAGTTTCTCATGCTCTTCTTTCTACTCTTCTTCCCAAATCTGTACCCCTGTTACCAAACTGGTGAAAGACTTGCAGAAGTTGTTGAAATATATACAAGCAGATATGTATACAGAGATATACACCCTATTGAAAAATACAGAGACATACACCTTATTTTTTAAAAAAAAAAAACAGAATGCTAAATATATTGTTCTGAAACTTTTTCCTACTTCACAGTAGATCTTTGACCTCTTTCCATATCACATATATAATTTTGCCATTACATTTAATGAGTACATATATCCTACTGTATGCTCAGATGATAATTCACTTAACCAATCCCATATGGGGAGTTATTTTTACTGTTTCTAATTTTTTTTTAACTGAAAATAGGTTTGGAAAGAACATATTTGTACAAATATCTCCAGGGTAAAGTTCTAAAAGTGAGATTGCTGGGTCAAAGGGTAAGATGTCATAAATTTTAATAGATAGCATTACCACAAGGCATTCCTAAATTTGTTTCAATTTACATTCTCATCAAGACTGGGGGGGAGAACCTTTCTCATGCACTGCAGACAATGCAGTGTTTTCTCCTTTTGAACCACATAAAATACACACAAAAACAAATTTCATTACTGATTAATAATGAAATTGGATTTTGCTATTTTTTTCACATCTTTAATTATGGGTTAAGTTTAACATTTACAGGTACTTTGGCCGTTTTTATTTTTCTGTCAACAGCTAACTCATATTCCATGACAATTTTTCTGTTAGATGGCTTTTTAAAGTCTTGCTTACTGACTTGTAAAATATGACAAACTTTATCCTAAGTTGTCAGGTATTGCCACTTTTCCCTCATTTGTCCTAGGCTGTTGAATTTTTCCGTTGTTGTTTGCCATGCAGGAATTCTCCCCGTACAAACTGTAGAGTCTTGAGCAAGTAAATGAAATTTGATTAGCCGCTAATTAATTTATGCATCTGAAAATGGGGGATCACAATATGCTCCTCACGCTATGTTTCGAGGCTGAGGACGTACGTTTACATTTTCTTTGCCTAGAACATAAACCGCCATGTTTATTTTTAAACGTTCTTTCATGTTACGTCACCTACATCCTTCTGAAGTGGGTATGGTGGATCTTAATATTTTCATTTTACAGATTTAGAAGCTGAGGCTCAGCAAATTTTCTCAAATTCATTACAGTCAGACAACGAGAAAGATTTAAAGAATCAATTCTTGGTGCAGAATATCAAAAATAAACACACTTATCCCCTTACCTGTCTGCTTTCTAGTGGCTGCATGTTGAGACCAAAAGGAGAGACCTTCTACGGTTTATGAAAAAAATGCGCTAGCAGGACTGATTGATTTGGAAGCAAATTCGACTGGGGCGGGGGGCTTTTCAAATGTGTTCCAAATTGACATGTTAACTAATGGACAAAGACCTGTAATCTTTCTGGCCATGAGGGTGGTGAAAAGAAGAGACAAAGGTTGTAAGCTCTCTTAAAAGGCATTTTGTAGCATTATGTTCCATTCAGCTCCTGGATACTGCCTAAAACAAGAGCCCAGTCTTCCTACAAAGAAAAAGACAATTGTTTACTGTGCACAAATCTATTCAGCCAAACTTCATGCAGACTAATAACTCCAAGAAACAGGATATTTGAATACAAAGGGAAAAAGATATTTTCCAAAAATATCATGTTGGAATATGCAACAGTATTTTCATAGCTTTTCATCTGCTATTCAGGGAAAGTTACCTGTGACATGAAAGAAAATTTAACAATGAAACTTGATCATGTAGAAAGAGCTAACGTATAAATAAAAATGGAAATGCCTCGCATATAGGCCATTATCAGCAAGCCAGATGAAAGT
Organism: Panthera pardus; assembly: GCF_024362965.1. NCBI lineage: Eukaryota > Metazoa > Chordata > Mammalia > Carnivora > Felidae > Panthera > Panthera pardus. The sequence continues at coordinate 44,163,204 of NW_026526710.1, read as the reverse complement.
TTAAGCATTTCAAATATCCTAGGGACTTCAGTTGCTCTAAGAAAATGGAAATGCTTCCAGACACACATGCTTAGAGAGATTACTTCAAGGTTTACAGATGCAAAGCATTTTAGTTTCAGAGGCAAGATTGGGAGCCTAAATCAGATGAGACTAATAGCAAGTTCATCACTTCTGAAACCGCACACAGACACTAAAGATTTTTTTCACAATAATTTTAGGAGGACAGCCCTGTGGCTCTGCACTGGAGAGAGACACAGCTATTTAAGTATTTGGAAGGTGAGGCAATATATGGCATAAGCCATTAAAACGAGGAACCACCACCAGTAGGTGCCATATGGTTCTCAGAATATCTTTGTAGACAGGAGCACACCTACATTATGGGCCATTACCATACATCACCCTGGAAGAGTGTCCTGCCTTGTGGATTTTACAACCACAGCTAGAGATTTTAAAAATTCAAAATGTTATTGGAAGTACATTTTAAACAATAAAAAACTTGAAGTCCTTCAGTCAAGGAATGTAAAATATATTTTAGAAATACATTTCTTTGGCCAAACATCAGCCTGAGTTTGCCCAGAGGCAGGAATACCTGTAAGATAGCACGAAATGAGGAGTCTCAATGTTGACCTGGCCTAGGGAGATCTTGAACTAGTTCTGTTCTGTGTATACAAGCACATGAGTATGTCAGATGCTTTCCCCTCTACATCATGTATTCTCCTTTAGGTGATCAGGGACCTTCTGTCTCTGAGGGGATCATTGGTGTTTGGGACTGCTGAAAGAAGTGTGGTTCACAGAAGTTGGTCTGGGGGCAAGGTCTGAGAACAGATGGAAATCATTCTTATTGGATGATAAGCTGTCAACGACTGGTGGAAGGTATTCCCTTGATACCAATGGAACAATGCTTAACGGCCAGCTCGATACAAGCAATGCACCAATGGAAATATGGAATGGAAATATGATGGTTTGTGGGTTCTTGGCTTCTACATGGCTTTCAGAAATGGTTGACAGAGTATAATCATTCATCCTGATGAATGCCCCTCCCATCAGTGTGATCATTCAGGTTTGATTCTCTAGTTCTGGTACCACTAACCCTTGGTCACAGTATAATCTTTTGTCTTCTTTCTTTCTCATACAGACTTCTCATTTGGACTATTGTCATGATAGCTAGCATTTCAGCTATTCCTCAAGACCTGTTCTTTATGTCCTGACTTAAGTACTAGATCTAAAGGGCAAGAATTTGATTGTTTAAATTATTATTTCTCCCATTTTTTCCCTAAGGCAGTAGTTACAAGATATGAAATTTATGGGATAGAATGGGGCCAGGAATGTCACAAGAAACAGAAAACTACCAGGATTAGAAAACACAATGGCTAATATCCTGCTCTATACCATCTTAAGCATTTGAGAGAATATTTGCAACTAAAACTTAGAGAAAATAGTAGACGATGGGCCCGTCCAGTTTAATTATGATCTTCTAACAGACTCTACTTCAAAAGTAGTGTGTGTTAACATATTGCTTCAAACGTATATGCATCCTCATGTGGACATTATGTCAGAGCGAGTTGGATGGAACTAGTTCTGTCACGTGGTTCTTGTTACAATAAAGCAGTAAGACAGGAGAGAGTTCCATAGTCTGGGTGCATTGTGCTTTTGAAATGAAAAGGGAAGTTTGCCTCTAATAGGCATTTCCACCAGAGAGCAGTCACAATGCCCAGTTGGTTCTCATGCTTTTGATAGTTCCTGACTGTGTCTAACTCTCCTGCTGAGTTCCTGTCTCAGGCTCACGTATTAATATTAACTCAGGCTGCAATGAGGCCGATTTCTCTTGTAGAGAGGGAGCATTTTGATCTGTGCACTTTATCATTAAAACGTTCCCTGAAAGCCTATCTTGCAGCATTTCCCAAATCATGTTCCATAGAATCCTGGTATCTAGTGAGACGTAAAAATGTGTTGCACAGATAAAAGGAATCCGTACTCAAACTACTCAGCAATATTCTGCAAACTTTACCTCTTATCATAAAGATTCAGAATTCAATTAACATATAAAAGGTTCAGAGGAAACCTACATGAAAGAAACCTGTCTAACTTTGATAAACCCACTATTTCTCAAACTTTGCAAACACAATCTTGGCTTTATTCATCTAATATCAATGACTATCACATGGCGCACATCTGAAAAGGCTGCTGTATTCACATGACATAATTTATTCAGATATTTGATTCCACACATCTCTTCCTATAGAGATAAAATCTATTTCCATTTAGGACAAAATCATACAATATTCAGAAGCATAAAAATATTTTTAATTGAGAAAAAGTTTTTACATACTAAATTCAGAACTTCTAGTGGTCCTTGTGCAACCTGAGAAACTAAAGTTTGAAAATCGTGGCACCATTAAAATTAATTTGTATGGACATCACTGTCATTATATAAGCCATCAACCTTCTGTAAGGTAAGAGATCCAAGTAATAGATAGATCCAGGTAAGTCAGGAGCAGGTGAACCACACAGAATTGAGTTGCACAGACCTCTGTGCTCAGAGGAAGATAGTGAGGTGTTGACCCATGAAACCCAAGGGTAATGCAAGGCAATGGATGGATTGAAAGGGAGTCAGGACCCAGAAGAATGCAGTCACTAGAAAGCAGTTAAGGCAATAGAGCAAATTCCAGGATCCAGGAAAAGCACAAATACCAAAAGATTAGACAAAGTGGGAGAAAAGACATACAGGAGCAAGGGTGCAGAAACACAAGCAAACAGACTGGAGAGGAGGTATGAACACTGACGAAAAAGACCTTACTGTGAATGTCTGGTATAATAAATAACTTACCAAAAAACCCAAAACTCTGCCTCTTAGGACAGATGACATTGTTGGGTGGGGGCTATTCCAAAGTCTTGGGCTGTAGCTGTTTAGTGGTTCATCTGGATAGAGGAGGAAAACCAGATGAAGGTAAGGGCAGGAATCATCCTTATGTTCACCTGAGTTTGGAGGAAGGAGGATTTGACCAATTATTACAATCAAACCATCAATTATGTAGAAATCTTCTTTACTACTTTATGATCATAATTCTGTTTTCACCTTTTCTCATTTACAAAACAATAATGAGTTATGTGATAGAAATACCCATATCAATGAACTGACCAATATGCCTGTCATTTATGTGTCTTTTATCAGAGATGACAAGTATTAACATATTCATAAAAGCCAATGCGAGCAAAGACAACTTTCAATAAGTATGAAGAACCAACATTTGAGCTTACATTATTATACAAAAGAATTAAATGTAAAATGTCAAGAATTTATCATATACTGATAAATGTACTATAATTGATTGCAACGAATTGAGTGATGCTTTATGTTTTTTTATTTTTATTTAATTTTCATTTTATTTTTATTTTAGTATATTTGTTTTAGTAAAGCCGTGATCCTAACCCACAGATCCCTATTAACACAAATTAAGAAAGTGTAACACTGGCCATGTTACCTTTTCTGGGGATTAAAAGCTGTGCTTAATTGGTCATTGCAATGGCTTTGTGTTAGCCTGAGGAGATATACTGGGTAGCTTTTGGCATGGATTGATCCTAGGGTCTCTCCTAATCACTAATTTATTGATGACCTAATCTAAAAGTTTATAGTATACTATCCATATTACTGGAGAGCTTGTGTTATGAGGGTTACTAAGATTTTGGAACTAGGAAATAAGGCCCAATATGATTTTCATAAAGAATATACTGCATTTGCAAAACCACAATGAAATTCAATAAAAACATACACAGACAGATTCGGGTAAGGAAAAGAATCTGAGAAGGAATATACGGTGTTGAAATAATAATCATATGTATGGAAAAATTATCCATGTCAACATAATGCCAAGATGTATTCATATGACTAACTTATAAAAATAATCTCAAGATCTCTCATAAGAGGCCTCTGAGAATTTATTATGAGCAGACTTTGAAGAGAAAGTGGTCAAACATATAATCCATATAAAAGAGACTACCTTAAAGGGCTGAGAAGTAAGACCTATCTGACAGTGTCCTCATTGGCACATAGTATATTTTCCATTGGTGTCTACTGATGTATCATCTGTCAGGATTTGGTCAGGAAGACAGAGGCCACTCCATATACCCCTGGTGTAAAGGATTTTAATATAGGAAATGTGGGCTTAAACAACTTTTGGAATAGTTGGGAAGGGCAAGGCCAGGGAAGCCACCACTGGTGATCTTGGCCTGAAGCACTGAAGAGAATGGTTCTCCACACTAGCTAGGCAGATGCACTGAACCTCTCATGTGCCCATCCATTTGCCTACAACTGTCTTCAGAGATTGATGGTTAATTCCTTCTCTTCCACCTTCCAAATCTTATTGGAGTACTTCTCGTTGTCAAGCTCTGCCAGAGCCATATGAAAAAAAGGGATTCTGGGGAAGATAATTCTCACTCTAGAGGAAGGTGATGACATGATACAGAGCTGACAGCAACCCAGCACAATTATATAAATGAAGATCCTTTGAGCAAAGAATAAAGCAATTTGTATGTTTAGCCTAGAGGAGACAGAATATGACAGATTTTCACAAAATTTTTGACCTCTTGGGAAGCCAGGTTAAAATTCTTAGCCAAATCAGTTTGTAGATGATTAGGTCAACAATTGCCACAATAGTAGCAAACAATCTCAATTGTTTCCAGGCTACAGTAACCAGCCATATGTCTTGCCTATGTGTCAGCATGTCAGCTTGGGCAACCATGCTAATCTCATCTGGGGCTTGGGAATTATTTCCAGGTCAAGGTTCAGAATCGAGTCTGCTCCACAAGTCACTCGTTTTTTTAATGTTTTTATTTATTTTTGAGAGAGAGAGAGAGAGAGAAAGAGAGACCACAAGCAGGGGAGGGTCAGAGAGAGAAGGAGACACAGAATTCGAAGCAGGCTCCAGGCTCTAGGCTATCAGCACACAGCCCAACACAGGGCTCCAACTTGTGAACCATGAGATCATAACCTGAGCCAAAGTCAGATGCTTAACCGACTGAGCCCCTCAAGGTGCCTCACATATCATTCATTTATTTTATTTAATTTTTTAATTTTTAAAATTTACATCCAAATTAGTTAGCGTATAGTGCAACAGTGATTTCAGGAGTAGATTCCTTAGTGCCCCTTACCCATTTAGCCCATCCCCACTTCCACAACCCCTCTAGTAACCCTCAGTTTGTTCTCTCGTATTTATGAGTCTCTTCTGTTTTGTCCCCCTCCCTGTTTTTATATTATTTTTATTTCCCTTCCCTTATGTTCATCTGTTTTGTCTCTTAAAGTCCTCATATGAGTGAAGTCCTATGATTTTTGTCTTTCTCTGACTAATTTCACTTAGCATGATACCCTCTAGTTCCATCCACATAGTTGCAAATGGCAAGATTTCATTCATTTTGATTGCTGAGTAATACTCCATTGTGTGTATATATATATATATATATATATATATATATATATATATATATATACATACCACCTCTTCTTTATCCATTCATCCATCGATGGACATTCAGGCTCTTTCCATACTTTGGTTATTGTTGATAGTGCTGCTATAAACATGGGGGTGCATGTGTCCCTTCGAAACACACCCGTATCCCTTGAGTAAATGCCTAGTATTGCCATTGCTGGGTCGTAGGGTAGTTCTCTTTTTAGTTTTTTGAGAAACCTCCATAATGTTTTCCAGAGTGGCTGCACCAGCTTGCATTCCCACCAACAATGCAAAAGAGCTCCTCTTTCTCCACATCCTCTCCAACATCTGTTGTTGCCTGAGTTGTTAACGTTAGCCATTCTGACAGGTGTAAGGTGGTATCTCATTGTGGTTTTGATTTGTATTTCCCTGATGATGAGTGATGTTGAGCATTTTTTCATGTGTCGGTTGGCCATCTGGATGTCTTCTTTGGAGAAGTGTCTATTCATGTCTTTCGCCAATTTCTTCACTGGATTATTTGTTTTTTGGGTGTTGAGTTTGATAAGTTCTTTACAGATTTTGAATACTAACCCTTTATCTGATTTGTCATTTGTAAATATATTCTCCCATTCTGTCGGTTGCCTTTTAGTTTTGCTGATTGTTTCCTTCACTGTGCAGAAGCTTTTTATTTTGATGAGGTCCCAGTAGTTCATTTTTGCTTTTGTTTCCCTTGCCTCCGGAGACGTGTTGAGTAAGAAGTTTCTGCGGCCAAGATCAAAGAGGTTTTTTCCTGCTTTCTCCTCAAGGATTTTGATGGCTTCCTGTCTTACATTGAGGTCTTTATCCATTTGGAGTTTATTTTTGTGTATGGTGTAAGAAAGTGGTCCAGGTTCATTCTTCTGCATGTCACTGTCCAGGTTTCCCAGCACCACTTGCTGAAGAGACTGTCTTTATTCCATTGGATAGTCTTTCCTGCTTTGTCAAAGATTAGTTGGCCATACATTTGTGGGTCCACTTCCGGGTTCTCTATTGTGTTCCATTGATCTGTATGTTTTTGTGCCAATACCACACTGTCTTGATGATTAGAGCTTTGTAGTATAGCTTGAAGTTTGGGATTGTGATGCTTCCTGCTTTGGTTTTCCTTTTCAAGATTGCTTTGGCTATTTGGGGTCTTTTCTGGTTCCATACAAATTTTAGGATTATTTGTTCTAGCTCTGTGAGGAATGCTGGTGTTACTTTGATAGGGATTGCATTGACTATGTAGATTGCTTTGGGTAGTATCGACATTTTAACAATATTTGTTCTTCCTATCCAGGAGCATGGAATCTTTTTCCATTTTTTGGTATCTTCTTCAATTTCTTTCATAACCTTTCTATAGTTTTCAGTGTATAGATTTTTCACCCCTTTGATTAGATTTATTCCTAGGTGTTTTATGTTTTTTTGTGCAACTGTAAATGGGATCGATTCCTTGATTTCTCTTCTGTCGCTTTGTTGTTGGTGTATAGGAATGCAACCGATTTCTGTGCATTGATTTTATATCCTGCAACTTTGCTGAATTCATGAATCAATTCTAGCAGTTTTTTGGTGGAATCGTTTGGGTTTTCCATATAGAGTATCATGTCATCTGCGAAGAGTGAAAGTTTGACCTCCTCCTGGCCAATTTGGATGCCTTTTATTTCTTTGTGTTGTCTGATTGCAGGGGCTAACACTTCCAATACTATCTTGAATAACAGTGGCAAGAGTGGACATCCCTGTCTTGTTCCTGACCTTAGGGGGAAACCTCTCAGTTTTTCCCCATTGAGGATGATATTAGCATTGGGTCGTTCATATATGGCTTTTATGATCTCGAGGTATGCTCCTTCTATCCCTACTTTCTTGAGGGTTTTTATCAAAACAGGATGCTGTATTTTGTCAAATGCTTTCTCTGCATCTATTGAGAGGATCATATGGTTCTTGTCCTTTCTTTTATTGATGTGATGGATCACATTAATTGTTTTGTGGATAATGAACCAGCCCTGCATCCCAGGTATAAACCCCACTTGGTCGTGGTGAACAATTTTTTTAATGTATTGTTGGATCCGGTTGGCTAATATCTTGTGGAGGATTTTTGCATCCATGTTAATCAGGGAAATTGGTCTATAGTTCTTCTTTTTAATGAGGTTTCTGTCTGGTTTTGGAATCAAGGTAATACTGGCTTCATAGAAAGAGTTTGGAAGTTTTCCTTCCATTTCTATTTTTTGGAACACCTTCAAGAGAATAGGTGTTAACTCTTCCTTAAATGTTTGGTAGAATTCCCCTCAAAAGTCATCTGGCCCTGGACTCTTGGTTTTTGGCAGATTTTTGATCACTAATTCTCTTTCCTTACTAGTTATGGGTCTGTTCAAATTTTCTATTTCTTCCTGTTTCAGTTTTGGTAAGGTATATGTTTCTAGGAATTTGTCCGTTTCTTCCAGATGGCCCATTTTATTGCCATATAATTGCTCATAATATTCTCTTATTATTGTTTTTATTTCTGTTGTGTTGGTTGTGATCTCTCCTCTTTCATTCTTGATTTTATTTATTTGGGTCCTTTCCTTTTTCTTCTTGATCAAACTGGCTAGTGGTTTATCAAATTTATTAATTCTTTCAAAGAACCAGCTTCTGGTTTCATTGATCTGTTCTACCATTTATTTTTGGTTTCGATAGCATTAATTTCTGCTCTAATCTTTATTATTTCCTGTCTTCTTCTGGTTTTGGGTTTTATTTGCTGTTCTTTTTCCAGATCTTTAAGGCATAAGGTTAGGTTGTGTATCTGAGATCTTTCTTCCTTCTTTAGGAAGGCCTGGATTGCTATATACTTTCCTTTTATGACTGCCTTTTCTGCATCCCAGAGGTTTTGGGTTGTGGTGTTATCATTTTCAATGATTTCCATATCTTTTTAATTTCCTCTTTAACTGTTTGGTTAGCCCATTCATTCTTTAGTAGGATGTTCTTCAGTCTCCAAGTGTTTGTTACCTTTCCAAATTTTTTCTTGTGGTTGATTTCGAGTTTCATAGCCTTGTGGTCTGAAAATATGCATGGTATGATTTCTATCTTTTTGTACTTACTTAGGGCTGATTTGTGTCCCAGTATATGGTCTATTCTGGAGAACGTTCCATGTACACTGGAGAAGAATGTATATTCTTCTGCTTTAGGATGCAATGTTCTGAATATATCTGTTAAGTCCATCTGGTCCAGTGTGTCATTCAAAGCCATTGTTTCCTTGTTGATTTTTTTGATTAGATGATCTGTCCATTGCTGTGAGTGGGGTGTTGATGTCTCCTACTATTATGGTATTGCTATCAATGAGTTTCTTTATGTTTGTGATTAATTGATTTGTATATTTGGGTTCTCCCACATTTGGCACATAAATGTTTACAATTGTTAGGTCTTCTTGGTGGATAGACCCCTTGATTATGATATAATGCCCTTCTGCATCTCTTGATATAGTCTTTATTTTAAAGTCTAGATTGTCTGATATAAGTATGGTTACTCCGGCTTTCTTTTGTTGACCATTAGCATGACAGATGGTTCTCCATCCCCTTATTTTCAATCAGAAGGTGTCTTTAGGTCTAAAGTGGGTCTCTTGTAAACAGCATATAGATGGATCTTGTTTTCTTATCCAATCTGTTACCTTATGTCTTTTGATTGGAGCATTGAGTCCATTGACGTTTAGAGTGAGTACTGAAAGATATGAATTTATTGCCATTATGATGCTTGTAGAGTTGGAGTTTATGGTGGTATTCTCTGGTTGTTTCTAATCTTTTCTTGTTTTTGGTATATATATATGTATGTATATTTTTCCATCTTTTCTCCCCTCAGAGAGTCCCTCTTAAAATTTCTTGCAGGGCTGGTTTACTGGTCACAAACTCCTTTAATTTTTGTGTGTCTGGGAAACTTTTTCTCTCTCCTTCTATTTTGAATGACAGCCTTGCTGGATAAAGAATTCTTTTTTTAAAATTTTTTTATTTATTTTTGAAGGAGAGAGAGACAGAGCATGAGCAGGGGAAGAGCAGAGAGACAGGGAGACATAGAATTTGAAGCAGGCTCCAGGCTCTAAGTTGTCAGCACAGAGCCCGATGTGGGGCTCGAACTCACGAACCGTAAGATCATGACCTGAGGCGAAGTCAGACACTTAACCAACGGAGCCACCCAGGTGCCCCACTGGATAAAGAAATCTTGGCTGCATATATTTCTGATTCACCACACTGAAAATATCCTGCCACTTCTTTCTGGCCTGCCAAGTTTCTGTGGATAGGTCTGCTGTAAACCTGATCTGTCTTCCCTTGTAGATTAGGGACTTTTTTCCCCTTGCTGCTTTCATGATTCTCTCCTTGTCTGAGTATTTTGTGAATTTGACTATGATATGCCTTGTTGATGGTCAGTTTTTGTTGACTCTAATGGGAGTCCTCTGTGCTTCCTGGATTTTGATGTCTGTGTCTTTCCCCAGGTTAGGAAAGTTTTCCGCTATGATTTGCTCACATAACCCTTCCACCCCTATTCCCTACCCTCTTCCTCTTCTGGGACCCCTATGATTCTGATGTTGTTCCTTTTTAATGAATCACTGATTTCTCTAATTTTAAATCGTGCTCTTTTGCCTTAATCTCCCTCTGTTTTTCTGCTTTGTTATTCTCTATAAGTTTGTCCTCTGTATTGCTGATTCTCTGTTTTGCCTCGTCCATCCTTGCCGCTGCTGCATCCATCCGTGATTGCAGCTGTTATAGCATTTTCTTTATTTCATTCTGGCTGTTTTTTACTTCTTTTATCTCTGTAGAAAGGGATTGTAATCTATTTTCGACTCCAGCTAGTATTCTTATTATTGTGATTCTAAATTCTGGTTCAGACATCTTTCTTGTATCTGTGTTGGTTAAATCCCTGGCTGTCGTTTTTTTGTGCTCTTTCTTTTGGGGTGAATTCCTTCGTTTTGTCATTTTGAAAGGAGAAAAGGAATTGATGAGGTAGAAAAGTTGAAATAAAAAAATTAAAATTAAAAAAATATTAAAATTAAAAATTAAACACACCCACACAAATATCGAATAGATGATGCTAGATCCTAGGTGTGTTTTGGTCTGGGTGTTGAAAGTGTTTTGACACATTAGAGAAAAAAAAAGGTGGGGAGAGGAAAAAAAAAAGGAAATCATTTGAGAATTTGAAAAATGAATACACTGAGGTAGACTAAAATGAGATGATAGGGGTAAAATAGAATTTGAAAAAATATACACAAAAGTAAAGAATATAGTAGAAAAAAATTAAAGAAAATATTTTTAATAAAAATTAAAAAAATAGGAATTTTTTCACTTTCTGTAATTAAGAAAAAAGAAAAGAAATGAAAGAGAAAAAAAGATTTAAAAAAGGAAAAAAGAAAAGAAAAGAAAAAAGAATTCTTTTGAAAATTTGAAAAAGTGAATACACTGTGTATACTAAAATTAAATTATGGAAGTAAAATAGAATTGGAAAAATTTACATAAAAGCAAAAAATATAGTAATAAAAATTAAATAAAAATATTTTTAATAGAAATTGAAAGTAAAAATGAAGTTTTTCTCTTTCTGCATTTACAAAAAAGAAAAGAAATAAAAAAAAGAAAAAAAAGGAAATTGTTTGAAAACTTGAAAAGGTGAGTACACTGAAGTAGACTAAAATAAACTGGTGGAAGTAAAGTAGAATTTTTAAAAATTTACACAAAAGTAAAAAATATAGTAATAAAAATTAAAGAAAGATGTTTTTAATAAAAATTGAAAATAGAAATGAATTTTTTCTCTTTTTGTATTCAAGAAAAAGAATTGTAAAAGAGAAAAATGAAAAGAAAAACAAAGAAAATTGAATAGATGAACCTAACAGATTGAAGTAGGACTGAAATTGCTTCGTTTTCCCCTAGAAGTCAGACTACGTAGCTCTTTATAGTCCATAAATTAAGATGGCGGTGAGACTTGTGTTCTTGAAGAGCGAAGTTGGCCCAGTTGGGCGGGGTTCAGTGTAACAGCTCCGCTCTCCACTAGATGGCGCTGCTAGCCTACTGCGGTGCTTGTAGGTGTGTATGCGCATGCGCAGGAGTGGTGAAAATGGCGTCAGCCCTCTACCCAGTCTGTTCTCCCGGATCAGCAATCGCGCACACCGTCCTCTGTCTTCAGCTCTCGTCCACTCCCAGCTTTTTCACTCTCCGTGACCAGGCCCCAGGCATTACCTCTCTCCCGAGTTTTGTCTCAGATGCGGTTGTTTTCCCCAGCCCCTCACTTCCTAAGGACTGCGGCTTTGACCCTTTCCGCCTCGCTGCGGAGGGTCTCACCGAGCAACGGCCGAATGAGCAATGACTGAATGTTGGCTGCACCCAGGAACGCCCTCTGGACCCTGCTGCTGCTGGTGCCCTGAGACTGTGGCTAGGTGCAAGCCTGCTCCAGAAAGAGTTTGCCAGACAGTGTAGCAGCAGTGCCTCAGGGATTATGGAAAATCACATCACACGTCTGACACCAGGCTTCACCCTCAACGTCCTTGTTCCAGCACCAGTGATTGTGGCCATTTTCTGGGGTCTGCTGGGACCAGGTGGCTTCAACAGTCTCTACCAAATGTCCTTCCAGCAGTGGGACCGCTTTTCCCGTGTGGCCCGAGAACCTCCCGAATCCCACTCTGTTCCTGGGGATTCGCCCTTCCACCAGAGCACCGCCAGGTATGGAGCTGCGGAGTTGCAGCCTTTGCGCTCCCCTTGTTTACAGTCTTAATGGAATTTAAACCCTCTCCTTTCTCCTTTCTCCTTTCTCCCTTTTTAGTTTAGTCCCTGCGGCTGTTTCCAGTTTTCCACTTTCTCTCCAGCTGCTTTTGGGGAGGGGTGCTTTTCCCGTATGCTCCCCCTCTCTCTGCCTGCGAAAAGGGTTCCCTACCTTTCACAGCTTCTTGCTCCCCAAGTTCAGCTCTCCGTGCCGCATACCTGCTGAATCTGTGGATTGTTGTGTAGGTTATTGTGTAGATTCTTGTGTTAATCCTCCAATCAGTTTTCTAGGTGTGTAGGATGGTTTAGTGTTGGTCTGGCTGTATTTCATGTACACGAGACACACAAAAAGCTTCCATGCTGTTCCTCCATCTTGGCTCCTTGGTCAAAATTGGAACTTAAATATGAATAGTCTAAAATGTGGAATTTTTAGAAGGAAAGAAACTGGGATTTCTTGGGTATTTTCCTGGGTTGTTACGGAAGGGACCACGAGCTGTCTGGGTGATGCCTGAGGGCAACGAAGAAGGGAACATGCCATCGGGTTGGTGGAATGAATCACATATCATTCATTTTTAAGAGCTACCTATGGTAGGTAGACTAATGGTCCCCCAAAGATGTCAACATCTTACTCCCCAAAACCTATGAATATGTTATGTTGTATGGCACAGGGTAATTAAGGTTGCAGAAGATATCAAGTTGCTAATCAACTGACTCAATGATGGGGAGATTATGTAGAATTCTCCTATGTTACCTGGGAAAGTCCACCAGCATCACGGGATCTTGGAAAGTGGAAGATAGAGCAGGAGAGACAGAGAACAAGAAGGAGAACCAGAGAGAGAGCAGCATGAGGAGAACTTGGCCCAATGTTACTGGTTTTGCAGGCAGAAAAGGAAGCTACAAACCAAGGGATGTGTGTACCCTCCAGAAGCAGGGAAGGGCATGGAAACAAATTCTCCCTAGAGCTTCCAGAAGGAAGGCAGCCTGCCAACACCTTGACTTTAGCCCAGTATGACCAGTTTGGAATTCTGATGTACAAAACTGTCAACAGTCAATTGATATCATGTTAAGCCATTACATTTGTGATAACTGATAAGACAATTATAGTGTAATGGAAACATAATATACTACCCAAGGCTTATCACCTTTGTGGTAAGGGCTGAAGTACTAGAGAGTGAGCAGAAATGCTCAATGTTCTTAAGGCCTCAGCCTTGCACTGCACCCTGTTCCTTCTGCACATTAGGTCTTGTGGAGGGAGCTTCAAAGTCATAAAGGAAAAGGTGTGGATTCAGGGAGGGGTGAAGTCTTGGGCACAGTAACGCAATTTCCTATAGAGGACATCTTACTGCAGTAACACGAATCCATAAGTAACTCTTATAAAAGAAGATCAACCATTGAGTGCTTCACATATTGAATTAGAATTCAGGCATTCCTTATTATTCAGCCATTTGCAACATTTGCAACAACATGGATTGACTTTCAGAGCATTATGCTAAGAGAAGTAAATCAGACAGAGAAAGGCAAGTACTATATGATCTCACTTATAAGTGGAATCTCAAGGAGTTAAGCTTGCAGAAACAGAGTAGACTGATGGTTGCCAGGTACAGAGGGGTTGGGGAAATGGGGAGATGTTGGTCAAGGCTATAGACGTCCAGCTGTAACATGAATAAGCTCCGGGCATCTACTATACAGCATGGTGACTATAGTTGTCAATGTTATATACTTGAAAGTTGCTAAGAGAGTAAATCTTAAATGTACACACATACACAAAAAATGATAACGGTGTAAGGTGTTGGATGTGTTAACTAACCTTATAGTAATTGTCTCACAATATATATGTGGATCAAATCATCATGTTAGTATGTATTATATTAAAAATGCTGTATATTACTATATTATATTATTACATATTTTATAATATTATATATACACATATAATGCCTGAATTTTTTTTACTTATGTTTCCGCTTGATTGAGATATAATTGCATATATTTAATGTATATAAATATATGCTATCATATATAATCTATACATTAATATAATATATACATATAATATATAATTGTGATGTATATAATATATGTATGTGCAGTTTATACAATGTATTATATATAATATCTATTGCATATATGTAATGTAATGCAATTATATCTCAATCAAGTGGAAACATAAGTAAAAAAAAAGCACTCAGGCATTCCATTCTTTACAATGAGGTACAATTTTAAACACATCATATTGGCCAATCATGAAAGTTGGATAATTTTACATGCTACGTGGGAAGTATGCAAATGAATAGCCTAGGGCCATATAAACTGGTACTGCCATTGTTAGGAGAATGAAACATAAAATGTGACAGGTGTATTATGGAATACTGGGCAGCATCAAAAGCAGTGAGTTAAATCTGCATACAGAAACATGGATAGATTACAGAAACATATGTTGGGTGGGGAAGAGAGGGAAGGAATAGGAGATCCCATAGCACAATACCAGCTATGCAAAATTAAATGCCCACCCAGGACTGTGTAGTTTTGAAGCATCTGTAATTATCTAAATAAGTATGTAGCAGATGGATTTGAAGAGAAATGTAGTAGATACACTAAGAGGTGCTTATAGACAGTAGGAAATGGGATTGAGAAAATTAGACAATAGGGAAAATCATCAGATTTTTTAAATGTTTATTTTTGAGAGAGAGAGAGAGAGAGAGCATGAGCAGGGGAGGGGCAGAGAGACAGAGAGGGGGACAGAGGATCTGAAGCAGGCTTCAGCAAATAGCCCAATATGGAGCTTGAACTCATGAGCCGTGAGATCATTACCTGAGCTGAAGTCAGACGCTTAACCTACTGAGCCACCCGGGTGCCCCAAAATCATCAGATTTTTTTTTTTTAACGTTTATTTATTTTTGAGACAGAGAGAGACAGAGCATGAACGGGGGAGGGGCAGAGAGAGAGAGGGAGACACAGAATCGGAAGCAGGCTCCAGGCTCTGAGCCATCAGCCCAGAGCCCGACGCGGGGCTCGAACTCACGGACCGCGAGATCGTGACCCGAGCTGAAGTCGGACGCTTAACCGACTGAGCCACCCAGGCGCCCCAGATTTTTTTTTTTTTAAAAGACACTCTGATAGATGATGACAATAGTGATTCATGAACTAAGGAGTATTGGATAAATAAAATTTTGCACACCTGATCCTTAGGGAGCGAGGAAGGGAGAGAACATAAGGAGGAATAGAGACTTCTGGGAGAGGTAGAGGAGGAGATTGGTGGCCATTAGGTAAAAATTTCATAAAGCAGCAGAATTTCTCTTTGACATTGTTTTATGTTTAGCAGGAGAAATGAGTTTTTTAGCCTGTCAACATGATGCTAGTTTTATAGCTTAGATCAATAGATAGGTATAGATATGTGTATACAATTATATATAGCCACTTTATTTAAAATATAATGTATTTTATTGTATATTATTATAAGTATACATTATGTATGAGAGAGAAAGTCATCTCAATGAAATTTCTCTATAGCTATTTCATTTCTCTCCTTAACTGTTCTTAATAAGCAAGTTTTCTAAGAGCTATTTGGCCTTCAGGGTTAATTTTTAAAGATGCATTTCAAGGTTTCCCTTTTAAAAATACATCTCCCTTGGGGTGCCTGGGTGGCTCAGTTGGTTAAGCATCCGACATCAGCTCAGACCATGATCTCATGGCTTGTGAGTTTGAGCCTGCATCGGGCTCTGTGCTGACAGCTCAGAGCCTGGATCCTCTTTGGATTCTGTGTCTCCCTGTTTCTCTGTCCCTTCCCGGCTTGTGCTCTGTCTCTCTGTCTCTCTCTGTCTCTCTCTCAAAAATAAATAAGCCTTTTTAAAAAATGCATCTTCCTTGTGAATAAATACTGCAAAATGTGGCAGCTGAAGTGACAGTTACCTTGGGTGTGTCTTCAGTCATGGAAAATTTTCTCTGCAAGATGGAAATTGCTTCCATCTTTCAAAGTGAAGCAATGGAGGAAGGCTGAACCAGCCTGTTAAGACATGGGCCGGGGAGGGGAGGGTGGGGAGATCTAGTCTGTCAATGAGGGAGACACAATGTGAGCTGCAGGCTGCAGCCACCAGGACAGATGCCCCCATGTCAGCCACAGAAGGGAGCCATGCCTCCTGCTGCTGCTTGCTGACCACCCCCTTGTTTTGCGGTCCCATTGTCATGTGTACGTTTCAGCTCTACTGCATTAGAACTCATTTCTTCTGGCACTGTAGCTCTCCATACCTGACTGCTCTTGCCAGAGATAGAGGATTTGTTGAGACTGAGGGTGATGCTGGACACATAGTAATTTTGTGATTATCACATGCATTAGTAATGAATGAACAAGCGAATGAATGCCCACTCCATCCCTCTCTCCCTCTCTGTATGTACACACACACACACACACACATACACACACACACACACACCCTACCCCTACATTTCTCCCTAGAGACTTATTCAGCCATCTCTCTCACTGCCATCAACTCTGTTTCTGCTAGAGTCCTTGCTCATTCTGCTGCCTCCTCATTCATGCACAGCTATCGCTCCTGTGGGTGTCAACCAGGCTCTCTGAAGCTTGCCTGAGACCAAGACTCAGGAGCTGCACTGTTTAAGGGAATTGTAGGGAAGGGTAGAATCTGATAGGAAAAAAAACCAGAGGTTCTTTTCTCATCTAACACCCTCCTCCCCCCACCTTCCGGCTCATGGACAGGCTCTGGCTCAGTTGGCAGGGCAGGACCAGGAGTGAGTGAGGTGCCTGCCTGCCTGGCCCTCGCCTCCCTATCCACCTTGTGCCTGGCCCTTTCCTGTGGCCAGTCTGCTCAGCAGTGCTCAGGAGAAACACAAATCCATTCTGACGAAAGTGCAGAGGACTCCCTCTGATTGTCTTTCATTGTAAAAGGAAAAAGGATTGCTGAAAGAGGTAACCATGCTGATGATAGGATTTCTGGCTTTAGTGGAGAAGGCATTTTAAGAAATCAAGACCATCCCCGAGGGTGAGAAAACAGAGGTACCCACATACCACCTCTGTTTTAACCCATTTCAAACGTGAAGCAGGGTTAGCACTTTGTCTTAGTCCACTCAGGCTGCTGTAGAAGAAATACCATAGACTGGGTGGCTTATAAACAACAGAAATGTACTTCTCACAGTTCAGGGGGCTGGAAAGTCCAAAATTAGGGCACTGGCAGATTTGGTGTCCAGTGAAGGCCCACTTCCTGGTTCAAAGACAGCCATCTTTGTGCTGTGTCTTCATGTGGTAGAAGGGATAAGCTCTCTGGGTCTCATTTATAAGGGCAATAATCCCATTCATGAGGGGTCCATCGTCACCATCTAATCACCCCCTAAAAGCCTCATCTTTCAGTACTATCACATTACTTTTCAATGTAAGATCTTGAGGGGTCACACATTTTCAGTTGATAGCACGCCTCTTCTCATTTACCATAAACAATCCCTTCATTAGGTGCTCCTAAACAATGTGCAAAATGTGGAGGCAGGTTTTCACATTACCCAGTGGGCAATGTTTACTTCAAAAGTCCACATCTGACATCTGTTCTCAATCTTCCACAAATACACCTCGGTCCCTTCTGTAAATCTCCAAACTTGCACACCTTCACCCCTCTGCCCTGACAACAAAAATTTCCAAATACCCCGGATTCATGCAGAAGACAATGAGGGCTTTCTGTTACACATAAAATAGGCCAAACTGTGAGCTAAGAACTAGAAATGTGGGCTTCTTTGTGTATGTAAAACTCTTGATTGTATATGTGTTTGTGTGTATATGTCACATCAAGAGAGACTCTTCATGGATATTTACCAGTTCCAATGGTTTGCCCAGATTGTTTCCCAGAATGGAAAAAAAAAAAAAAAAAAAAAAAAAAGCAATTGCAACCAGCCTTATTTTTTTTTAATTAAAAAAAAAAATTGTTTTTAACCATATGTAAAAAAGCTCTAGGTGGCTCTGATTCTTTAATCATGACAATATTAAAATATGCAATCTGTACAGCAATAAGGTTCTTGCCAGTGAAAAGGTTAAATTGTAAGCAGCTGAATTGTAAGGCTGACTTCAAGCTTAGCTCAGAGTGGAGAATTTATTACATAGTCATGATCTCATTTAGTATGCAGGGTAAATAGCCTCATTAAGAATATAATGTGAAGGAGAACCACAACTTTTCCAACAGGGTCAGAGAGATCAACTAAGGAAGAAGGGGAGCCCAGGCAATGGAAATAAGCTTCTGACGTGCTATATTCTTGTCCTGTTTGCTGCCTATAAACTTAGTCAATTTAAGAAGAATGGCATCAGTCACAGAAGGAGAAAAGGCCCTATTAGAAGGTTGAAACCCAAAAAAGCCCTCCGGAGTTTTTTCCAGAGGTCATGTGTACAAAATCCAGTAATAGACAGGCAGTTGAGCAAGTCAGAGAGCAAAAAGTGAGAAAGTGTAGCAAAAGGGAACAGTCTCTTCAATTAACAGCAACATTTCTTTAACCTTGAGCTGGCCCTCAGCACAGCTAGGAAACAAGGGAAGGTTGTTTTCATAATCCACACTTTTATTTCTCTCTCTGGCAGGAAATCTCTTCTTTACTCATGGCAAAACTAACTTCTCTTCTAAACGCCCCAAATCCAAACTTTCAGTACAGAAATCTCTATGAAACTCCTCTGATGCTCTCGAGGCCCACTGGAGCATGATCTCGACATTTCCATCCTACCAGAAGGTTGCCTGCTGCCTCTAGACGGTCATGCCCTATCTTTTCTGGCTGCCTTTCTAGCTCCTCCTACAATTCACTTGGCCCTTCTCTCCCCACAGCTTTGCACATTTTGTTTGATCAGGTAACATTACACAGCCAGACAGGCTGACTTCTTTGTTTTTAAAAAAATTTTTTTAATGTTTATTTATTTTTGAGAGAGAGAGAAAGAGTGAGTGGGAGAGGGGCAGAGAGAGAGGGAGAAACAGAATCTGAAACAGGCTCCAGGCTCTGAGCTGTCAGCACAGAGCCTGACGGGGGGATAGAACTCAGAACTGTGAAATAATGACCTAGGCCGAACTTAGACGCTTAACCAGCTGAACCACCCAGCCCAGAGAGGCTGACTTCTGCACATGGACTGA
This sequence comes from Panthera pardus, assembly GCF_024362965.1. Lineage (NCBI taxonomy): Eukaryota > Metazoa > Chordata > Mammalia > Carnivora > Felidae > Panthera > Panthera pardus. The sequence goes on along the minus strand of NW_026526710.1, from coordinate 44,143,959 downwards.
AGGGAGAAGCCCAAGGGACCACAGCCCACAGGCCATCAGTCCTTCCCTTCCAAGTCAAAAATGAATTCGAGCAGTGGTCTTCTGAAGGCAACTCTCCCTGTGGCTTTCTTTCACAAAAGAATGACTTTAATAGATATTTCAAAGCAAGTAGGTTCCATTTTGGTAAGACAGCAAAAAGACAATTATTTTTGGCATCAAGTGAAAACCAGAGACAGAAAAACAGTCCTTCCAGGCTGGGAACTATCTTTCTAATGCATGGAGGAGACACAGCTTTAAAGTTCCTAAGATAACAGTAAATATTAAAGATACCAATGCCTTCCCCACGCTCATACATTGGGGAAATGATCTCATTTTCTCTCAGAAAAGAAGCATCTAATGATTTAGAAGGCAAATCTCTAAAGTGCCAATACTGTGAAATGATATTATTAACTTACTGGACAATCATATAATACTGGTATTTAAAGATGCTGGGGAAACTTTTGGGGACTAATTTTGATCAACTATACAACTCTGCCAATTTTAAAAAGAAGAAGGTAAAAATGATCTCCCATTTACGTACCATTAGCCACTGTAGTCGGGAAAGAATGAACTTAGGGAGCTCACGGATTGTAGAGTTACTGCTTTGCGGGTAGACAGGGGAAACATAAAAATGTCGCCGCTGAGTAAAAACGAGCAAGGCTTTCATTCCAACTCCTCTGTGGCGCTTATCATCATAATTGTAGTGTCCTGATTTTTAAAAGAGAGTAAACTACAGGGTCTTAAGATATAATTCAATTTGCCACTTTGGGGCATTGAGATATTTTATACTATGGCATTTGGCCATGCATTCCTGGCTTATGATAAGCAAGATGTGTAATATTCACAGAAATAAAAATGAAGCAAGTAGATCTTTGTTCTTTTTTTCTTAATGTTTACTTATTTTGAGAGACAGAGTGCGAGGGGGAGGAGGAGCAGAGAGAGAGGGAGACACATAATCCAAAGCAGGCTCCAGGCTCCAAACTGCCAGCACAGAGCCCCATGCTGGGCTCGAACTCACCAACCTGTAAGATCATAGTCTGAGCCAAAGTCGAACACTTAACCAACTGAGCCAGGCGCCCTGAAGCAAGTAGACCTTTAAGGGGCAACTGTTAGTCATTTTGGAGTCTACCAGTGAAGAAAACCATTGTCTGGCTTTCATTGTAAGCTTGTGGCTGTCAGATAATCCCTGTCTTACTCTGTAGGGAGGAAAAAAGAAAACAATAGGAAGAGGAGGAATATGGTAACAATAAGGAAAAATAGGCTACTTTCTGAATCGGGAACTAAACAATTTGAACTACGAAGATCATGTCAGTGGCTAATGTATCTTTTTCTACTGTAGCAAATTTAACAGTCTGGAGGAAGGTAGACAGAACCTCTATGCCACATCTTCCTTCCCCAGCCACCACCCTATCAGTATTTGGACCAGGTAGAAACATGGCAGACTATAGCGTCCTGTTACATACAGGTGATGTATTTTGAAGGAACCCAAAAGGTGCCCATTCCTTTGCCAAACACATGATGACTTCATTCTATTTCTCCTCATGCATCAAAAGGCACAGAAACTAAAAGGCAGAAAGTAGAAGGAAACAGGAAGTCACCCATTTATTCCTGAGAAGTGTATTTTGAATGTGTAAAATCCCACAGTCAGTGCTAGAAATGATAGGATTTTTGGTAGCAATGAATGTCAGAGGTTGTAAATGTTTGTGGGCTTCATTAGCTCAGATTACCAGAAAAATCATCCCCAGGAGATTTAGGAAAACCCACCTCAATTCAGGTGGAGCTCTGCTATGTGAAAACCTTTCAGGCACTCATGAAAATCCCTCTTGAGCAGCCTCTCTTCCCTGATCTCATTTCATCTCCATTTCTGACATGAAGCCCCTAAATATTTTCAGATCATTTTCTCCTGTCCAATTACAGTTAACACTCCAGGCAGGAACAAGGGCCTTTGGCTCACTGGATTTACTACAACTAGTAGAATATCATGCTCTTTTTTTAACACATTTTTGCTAGACTCTCAAAATCCTGAGTATGATTACTATAATTTTTCCACCTGGCTTAAAGTGAACTGGATGCTTGGGACAAGCATAAAAGCAAAATTTTAATTATAAACTGTGTTAATTTGGGTACCAACCTTTCTAAATTCCCTGTTCTGTAAAATGGAGAGAATAGTAAGACTTTTATGCAGCATTATGGTAAAAATTAAATGAGATGAAACAGTACACCACTTGATAAAGAGTAAAATCTTAATAAAGTAGCAATTACTAAAATAAAATAGACTATGAAACAATAATTTGAAACCATACACAAATATTATTTTGAATTATTATTTATATTATTATACACATATATTAGTCAAAGGAATATTCAAAGGACAATATATAGCCTTGTACATATTTCAGTATTAATATTAAGCAATATAGAATGAAAATAAATGAAGTAAGCGTTAAACTAAAAAAGTTAGAAAAAGAAAACTATAGTAAGCATAAAAGTTCAATAGAAAAGTAGATAGAAACCATTGAAGAGAAAACAGAAAAATTATAAAATGAATGCAGTTTCCATTTTAATACTTTAAGACTTTCAAGTTTCATCAATCAGTTCAGAAAATCTAAGTGTATATCAATATATAAAAGGTCACATAAGTAGAATCTGACGAAATTAAAGCAATTATGAGAGACTAGAATATTTAGCATTAAATTATAACATATCATTGATACAAATGATTCTCTAGAAAGATGTAGAATCCCAAAGCTGATACAAGAAGCGGAAAATGTGACTAATCCAAAAACTATCTCAAATCTATATAGTTCTCTCAATATTTATGATGGCAATTTTTTTCTGCAAAGGGTCAAATAAAAAATATATTGGCTTTGTTGTCTATATTGCATAGACATATAGTCTGTGTTGCAACTACTTACAAAAACATGTTGGGGGCCAAAGTTGGCCTGCTGGCCACAGTTTGCAAACTCTCAATCTAGTGCAAATGACTAGCATCTCTCTCCTGGATTCTATCAGTAGCCTTCCAACTAATTCACTTGCATTTACTCTGCAAACCAGCCACCCCACCCTATCTGTCCTTCACACTTCAGAAAGGCAAATCTAATTAAGTAACAAAGCCCCTGATTTGCCTTTAATATTTTAAAATATACTTGCACATAAGATAAAAGCAGAAGTTCATAAGACAGTCCACAAGGCCCTGAATTGTCTGTCCCTACCTGCTCCAGACATGGGCTTCCATTCAGTCCCTTCTACCACCCTGTTTCCTTCCACTACAGGACTTTTTTTTTTTTTAATGTTTTGTTTGTTTGTTTGTTTGTTTTTTGAGAGAGAGAGAGAGAGAGAGAGAATGTGAATGGGGGAGGGGCAGAGAAAGAGGGGGACACAGAATCCGAAGCAGGCTCTAGGCTCTGAGCTGTCAGCACAGAGCCTGACATGGGGCTCGAACCCACAGACCATGAGATCATGACCTGAGCCGATGTCGGACGCTCAACTGACTGAGCAACCCAGACACCTACCACTACAGGACTTTTGAATGTGCTTGTGTCTTGGCCTGGATGCCCCTACTCCTCTTTTCCCTAATTAAGATCTCATCACTCATACCCCAGCTCACATTTCACTTTTTCAGCTAATCATTCTCTGATTTACCTGCCTATTACAAAACCCCTGGCTATTCCTACCTAGCACTACATTGTGTGAGCTGCAATTTTATCCCCATTTGTTGTAACTGGATCATTGTGCATCTCTCCCCTAGGCTATACACCCTTGGAGGCAGAAGACATTGCTGGTCTGTTTAAAATTTTGTCCTGAGTGCCTAGCATCTTGTCTGGTATATAAGAGGTGCTCAATAATGATTTCCTGCATGAGCTAACAAACTAAAGAATGAATAAACAAATAAATGAATCAGGGAACACATTTCAGCTCCTCAAATAAATACATTCATAAAAGAGTCCTAGGCCAATGATTAAGTGATTTTTCTCAACTTTTTTAGTTCTCAGCCTTTTACAAAGTTCCAGAGCATAGGAAGTCTACCCAATGTGTCATAAAACTAACATCAACTTTTATTTAAACACAACAAGAAAAAGAAGAGTAGAGGAGTGACTTTTCATAATATACTTTCTTGACTTGCTTGGCTCATTCATGAGGACATTCCATGATTCCAGGTAATTCCATGAAACTCCAGGTAATTTCAGTGTGCACCCAGGGCTGAGACCCATTCATCCAGGCAGCCTCACCTAGGGCAGGATGGGAGGAAGTGAACAGTTTAGGAGACCCGTGGTCACTGATAATCAGATTTAGATATTTCCAATTAAGCCAACCTCTAGCCATGTATATTTTTATTATTAAACACTGCATTTATAAGCGACACTGAGATTACAAGATTAGGATGTATTTTTACCTCTCCAATTACTTTGAGAACCAGGACATGCTGATCCGAGAATAGCTAGACAGAACAATAGAACAAAAGAGCCCTGAACTCTATGCTGGCCTATATAAGAGTGTATTTTAAGATAAAAGTGAGTTAACAAATCAGTGGTAAAATAAATGATTATTCAGTAAGCAGTGCTGGAAAATTGTTTAGTCATTCAAAAAAGGTAAAGATTTCTATCCCATATCCCATATAAGTAAATTCTAGTTAAATGTAAAAGATGAAACTAAAAAACAACTTGAAGTTGGTAAATATTTAATTTATATCATGTACACACTTCCTAAAACATTAAAGTACCGACAGACATAGCAAATAAAAATATCAGTAGCTTGTCTGCATTAAAAACATCCATGTTTATATATATAAACATCTATATGTATATATGTCTATGTGTGTACATGCACACTTTAAATTAAAAGACAAAAAGGGAGACAAGTATTTTTTGTAAATATAGCCAGGTTAATTTCTTTAATATTTAAAGAGATCTTAAAATCTGTTTTTAAAATGATTAAAACTTAAGGAAAATAGGAGAAGAGCACCATTATATATGAATGAAAGAAGAAATTTAAATGTTGCTGGCCCACATTAACAGCATATGTCCAATCTCACTAATGTAATAAAAATTGGCGATTTAACGAATAATGAGAGATCATTTTTCAGGTCTAAAACTGGCCTATTTTTCCTTTCCTTAATGATAACTCTCAGTGCTAATGAGGGCAAAGTGCAGTGTTTACTTTCGTTTATGGTTGATGCTAGCCCAAATTGATAAACCTTAAAGAAAGCAAATTAGGACCAAAAGCCTTTAGAAATTACAATTTTGGCCCACTAATTCCCCTTCTAGGAATTTATTCTGTATAATTGCCAAGTTATTTATGATAGTGAAACACTGGAACGACCTAAATGATAATAATGTGAGAATGGTTAAGTAAAATAATGTGTTCCTTATGACTATAGTATTCATGTAGTAATATTATTTATTATATTATTTAATATGTTATATTTAATACATTATTAATTTAGCTCCATGCTAGTGAAGTGTACTTCAAGGTCATGAGAAAATGTCCATGACTGAACCAGGGTATACAATGCATGAACTAATAGGGATACACAAACTCTGTGTGCATGCATGTGTGTGTGTGTGTGTGTGAGAAAGAGAGAGAGAGAGAGAGAAAGGAGAGAAAGACTAACATGTCAACAGCAGATCTCTCTATATCAAAAAAAATAAAATTTATTTTCACTTTATTCTTCACAGTTGTCTTCTTTTTCCAAATTTCATTACAAAGTCATGCTTTTCAATCAGAAGAAAAAAATGAATTCTAAGTTAAAGTAATATATAACTTTCTAAATACGTTCTCAGATAACAGTTGCCTTTCTTCTTTTTACTTCTTTCTCTACTGGTGTGAATCAGTCCATAAAAGAAAGGAAGTAACCAAACTGCCGAATTCAGATAATGATCTATTTTTGATGTTTGTATCACAGCCCTTTTTCTTTCTTTAACATTGAGTTTATGCTTTGCAGTCATGTTTGGAAAAGTGATTCTATCATGAATCATGCATGTGGGATACTAATCTGTAGCAGACAATATATTTAATCATTATCATTTCAGATTTAATTGACAAAATGTCACAGCTCCACAAAATACACATTTTGCTTAAGATAGAAAAGCAAGCCAGGGCTACCGGGAAGAAGCAGCACATTGAGTAGGTAAATGTTCCAGTGACACTTAAGGATCCCTTCTGAGAGAGGAAAGCTAACTTAGTCTTAGGTTTCTTCCACACTCATTCCAGTGTAGAGTCCAAATACTCAGCTTACTTCAAAATAAAGCCAACATCCTGGGAATCCTAAAATCTCATGTTTTGTGAAGAACTAAGTTCTTTTTTTCTTTGAAAGTTTATTTATTTTAAGAGAGAGAGAGAGAGAGAGAGAGAGAGAGAGAGAGAGTAGGTGAGCAGAGAAGGAGCAGACAGAGAGGAGACAGAGACAATCCCAAGCAGGCTCCACACTGTCAGGGCACAGCCCTCTGTGGGGCTCGAATTCAAGACCCGTAAGATGCTGACCTGAGCCGAAACCAAGAGTCAATGCTCAACCAACAGAGCCACCCAGGTGCCCCTTGTGAAAAACTATAAATTCTCATATGGGCTTTAAAATGTCTTCAGAGGTGAGGATGAAGTTGTGTCACTTACCTGAAGTCTTTCTATATTTGGAAATCTCTAATATACACTCTCTCTCTAGCATCGTATTGGCTTTCAAAGTTGTTCACTGTTTGCGGATTTGATTTTGTCTTAAATGTCAGATGAGGAGCAGGACCTCTTCTTAGCTCCTATCTCCATAGTTAGAAGACATGTAAAATCACAGATGCCTTATAGACATCTGGCAATGCTCTGATCTTGCTTGGCAGAGCAGATTCATTTCTTGATGTCTATTAGCCCTTTACAGAATAATTCAGCTTTTGAGGGCAAAGCCATGCTAAGGGGAAAGGAACACTCTAACTTTGGAGCTGTCCTTTCATTCCAGACCAGGCAGAGACACAGGGACCCCATTCTGAAAAAGGATATGACACTGTAACTACCTTTAGTCTGCAAGAGGCTCTTACCTCAGTAAAGATCACTTTCCTCCAGAAAGAGAGCCAACTGAAGACCACAGTTGATGTGAGTCCTTGATAATGAGAATGTTTCCCTGAAAGCACTTATTCTGGAAGATGAATAAAAGCAACAATGATCAACATTTGTTGAACATTTACTCTAGGTTAGACAATGTTTGAGCAATAATTTATAGATAATAACTCATTCAATCATTGCAAGAACCCTAAAGTTTTGTGATGCTCTTAGTAAAATAATGGCAGAGAATCTCAGGCATGGACAAAGATAGTAATGATAAAGCTGGAATTTACTTAATCCTGAAAATTAATTGTATTTCTGTATAGTAGGAAAAAACAATTGAAAATAATACCATTTTAGGGGCACCTGCAGTCGGTTAAGCGTCTGACTTCGGCTCAGGTCATGATCTCACGGCTTGTGGGTTTGAGCCCCATGTCAGGCTCTGTGCTGACAGCTCAGAGAAAAATTAAAGACCTGAGTAAATAGAGGTTCATGGATTGAAATGCTCCATATTTTTAAGATGTCCACTTAAAATATTGATCTATGGATGGAAATTTATCATTGTATCAGCAAGCTGTTACATAGAAATTAAAATGATGATCCTAAAATTTACATCAAAATACAAAAGACTTAGGATAGCCAAAACAAAAGACCCAAATTGGAGAACCAACACTTGTGGATTTCAAGGGTTAGTACAAACCTACAGTAATTATGACAGTGTTGTATTAGTTTAAGGATAGACAAATAGATCAATTAAACCAAATAGACATTTCAGATATACATTCAATTAATGTATTGTATTACATGTACACATATGTATTACACATATACATTCAATTAATTTCCTACAAGGCACTAAGGTAAGTCAGTGGACAAAGATGGAATCTGGAGGTGAGGCCTGGTCTTCCAGCTGCACCTATGATTAGGGCAGGACTCACCATGTTAGCATTTCAAGTGGAGGAGCTGGTGCCTGGGTTTAGCTTGAGTTAGAACCCAGGTCTTCTCGAAGCCATGGCTTATGTTTTTTACCTCTATGGTCTATCGCATCCTAAGGTTGTCTTGCAGTGTTGGGATATTATTGAATTAAAATAAACTGGACTAGAAACAAGTAATTTTTGTTTTAGATTTTACTTACTACAAATAGTTAATAACTGCTATAATTACTTATCACAAAACCAAAACCATCATAGAATCATGAAACAATCCCTGAAACACTGGGATGTGACACTGATCAATACCCTCTACAAGTGACCAAATATATGCACAGATAAGTGTGCCTGCATTCTTGGTATTTAACTTCACACCACATACACTTCATGCTGTGGACAGGGTCTCAAATGTCCAATTTTGCACGAAGAGACATGCCCAAACTAGAGTTTTCTATATTTGTTCTTTGTTGGTTTAATTTTACAGTGTTTATTGGAAGAATAATAAAGAATTATAACATGTGTAAACAATTACATATATATAAAAATCAAAATATGTACACAGATGCCAATTTTGTCCTTTATATGAAACTAACTTCCCCATCAATACTAGGTAACTCGTTAGCAATCTGGAGCATTAGGATCTTTGGTAGGTGACATATTGAGTATGAGTGTTGTTTGCTACCACTCCTTTTGTTTGTATGTTGGTTTTAAATTAAAATCTTTATTTTGAGATATTTGTAGATTGTTACACAGTTGTAAGAAATAATACAAAGAGATCCCACGTACCCTTTATTTAATTCCTTACAATAAGATCATCTTGCTACAGTGTAATACAATATCACAACCAGGATATCAATATTAATATAGTCAAGATACAACATTTTTCCATCACCACAAGGATCCGTTTTATAGACACATCCACTTACCCTGTCTGTCCTACCTCAGTCTTCTCCCAAACTCTAGGCAAACACTGAGCAGCTCTCCATTTTTATAATTTTGTCATTTTGAGAATGTTATATACATGGAATCATACACTATCTAAACTTTTGAGGTTTCCCTTTTTTTCACTTCACATAATTTTCTGGAGATTTATCCAGGTTGTCAAGGTGTCCATTTTATTGATGAGTCATATTCTACGGTATGGAGGTACCACAGTTGGTTTAACCATAAGCAGCCATTAAAGGACCCCTAGGTTTTTCGGTTTTGATGATTGTGAATAATTCTGCTGTGAACATTAGTGTTGAGGTTTTGTGAAAACATAACCTTTATTTCTCTGTGATAAATTCCCAAGTGTGCAATTGCTGGGTTGTATAATAAGCACATTATTTTTGTAAGAAACCTTCATGCTCTTTTTCAGAATATCCATACCGTTTCACATTCCCACTAGTAATGTATGAGTGATCCAGTTTTTTTCTCATCCTTAGCAGTTTCTGGTGTTATCACAGTCAGTTGTTCTGATAGGTATGTAATGAAACCTCATACCCTCCCAAAGACTTGTAGTCAAAGTAGCTTGCAGTTCCCTAATGGATGATAGTGTTGAACATCTTTTCAAGTATACCTGAAGTATATCCTCTTCAGGGTAATGTCCTTTCATGTCTTTTGCCCATTTTCTCATTGGATGGTCAGGGGTTTCACTGCTCAGTTTTGAGAGTTCTTTATATATTCTAGATCTTATTCCTTTCTCAGATATATGGGTTTCAAATATTTTTCTTTCAACCTGTAACTCATGTTCTCATTCACTTCACGGAGTCTTTTGCACAAGCAAAATTTCAATTCTGATGAGGTCTAATTCATCATTTTTTCTTTTAAGGATTGTGCTTTTGGCATCAAGCATGAGAACTCTTTACCTTGTCCTAGCTCCTGAAGTTTTCTCCCATTTTTTCCCACAATACTTTTATAGTTTTGCATTTTACACTTAATTCAGTAATCTGTGATTCAGTTCAAGTTAATTTTTGCCTATGACTGTCCAAGTGTTCCAGCATCATTAGTTGAAAAAGCTGTCTTTACTCCATTGAATTGCTTTTGCATCTCGGTCAAAAACCAATTAGGGAAATTTTTGTGGGGTCTATTTCTTGGTTCTCTATGCTGTTCCATTGATCTATGTACCTATTCACTAATATCACACTGTCTTGATTATATAGTCTTGAAATCAATTAGATTGAGTCCTCTTACTTTATTTGTGTTACTCAAATTTGTTTCCATTCTTCTAAACTCTCTGCTTTCCCTATAGATTTTAGAATAAACCTGTCTATGCCTAAACAAAATGTCCCTAGGATTTTTGTAGGAATTGCATTCAACCTACAGATCAATTGGGGTTAGCTGACATCTTTATAATACTGAGTCTTCCAATCCATGAACACAGTATATCTTTCCATTTATTTAGATCTTTGATTTTTTCCATCAGCATCTTGTTTCTAGGGCACAGAAACTGTACATGTTTTGTTAGATGTATGCTTATGTGTTTCATTTTCTTTGGAGCAATTATAAATGGTATTGTGTGTTGAATTCCAGGTTCTACGTGTTCCTGTTAGTATATAGAAATGTGATTGCTTTATTTTCATGTGTTTGCCTCCTGTGACCTTTTTTGAGCTAGTTTATTAGTTCTAAGAGGTTTTTGGTTTTTTTTAAATAGATGATTTGGGTTTTTTTCATGACAATCATGACATTTTCAAATAGGGACAGTTGTATTTCTTTCCTTCCAATCTAGATGGTTTTATATCTTTTTTTTTTTTTGGCCTATTATTCTAAGATTCCTAGTACTTTCATGAATAATGTGATGAGAGTGAACACCTTTGCTTTGTTCCCAACTTCAGGAGGAAATTATTCAGCCTTTTGCCATTGACTATAATGTTAGCTATAGGTTTTTAGTAATGTTTTTATCAAGTTGAGGACTGTCTCCTCTATTCTTAGTTTCCAGAGAATTTTTTTTATACCATGAAAGCATGTTGAATTTTGTCCAATGCTTTTCTATGTCAATTGATATGACTTTTCTCCTTTAACCTGTTAATATGATGGATTATATTAACTGATTTTCACATATCAAACCAGCTCTGCGATGACCCCCACTTAGTCATCTATACGATGACTTTTTTTTATATCACTGAATTCTGTGTTTGAAGCCTTTAGTTTTCTTTTTTCTTTGTTTATTTGCTTGTAATACTGCTTTATCTGGTTTTGATATCAGGTTAATACTAGCTTAATACAAGTAGTTCTCTTCTTCTACTTCCTGGAAAAGATATTGTCAAATTTGTGTTAATTCTTTAAATGTTTGATAGAATCCTTTAGTGAAACAATCTGAGCCTAAAGATTTCTTTTTTGGGAGTTTTAAAATAACAAATTCAATTTCCTTAATAGTAGAGGTCTATTTATATGATCAGTTTATTACTGGATGAATTGTGGTACTTTGTGGTTTTGAAGAATTGGTCCATTTCATCTACATTGTAAAATTTATGCATATACAGTTGTACGTAGTATTCCCTTATTATTCCTTTGATGTCTGAATAGTGTCTAGTGATACCTTCTTTTTACTCTTCTTGACATTAATAGTTTGTGCCTTCTTTCTTTTCCCTTGGTTAGTCTGGAGATTTGTCAATTTTATGAGTCTTTTCAAAGAACCAGCTTTTAGCTTCATTGTTTTCTCCATTTTAATTTTTTTTTTTTTTTTCAGTTTCATTGATTTCTACTGTTATCTTTATTTTTCCCTTCCTTCTAGAGGAGGCCACTTAGGAGATGTAACCTCTGCTTGACTTGCCAGTTGGACCCTGGCAATCAGAGACTCCTTCCTCCCTCCCTTTGGGATGTGGGTTCCCCCTGCTTTTTCCCTTCTCAGAGGCTGCTCCAAGGACATACCCTTGAGATAATTGATGATGCAATATTGAGAACATCTGAATGGTATACATGACTGAACCCATGGAAAAGCCTTTACATAAACTTTTAAGATGTGGCCAGTGGGTAAAGAAATCTATTCACTCTGTGGCTACCCAAGCCTTGTATGTAAGTTCTCTTACTTATTAAACTGCCACCTACCAATCTGGAATGACCTGCCTCTTTCTAAGGTCTCTCCCTTCCCTCTGCATATGGGGACCAGTTTCAGATTACATAGGAAGCTGCTAGGGAACTTTTGAGCCAATATTTCCCTCTGCTTGTTTTGAGCTTATTTTGATCTTCTTTTTCTAGGTTCTTGAGATAGGAGCTTGGATTATTTATTTGAGACTCTTCTTTCCTAGTGTATCCATTTAGTGCTATAAATTTCCTTCTCAGGACTGCTTTTGCTGTGTCCCACAAATTTTGATATAGTATATTTTCATTTTCATTCAATCTAATGCCTTTTTTACCTTCCCTTGAGATTTCCTCTTTGACTCATGGATCATTTACATGTGCTGTTTAGTTTCCAAGTGCTTGGAGATATTCCTGTTATCTTTCTGTTACCAATTTCTAGTCTGATTCCATGTGATTACAGAACACAGTGTATAATTTCAATTATTTTAATTTTCAGTTTGTTTATTGCTCAGGATGTGATCTACATTGATACATGTTCTCTGGACAGTTGAAAAGAATGTGTAGTCTGCTGTCATTGGGTGGAATGTTCTATAAATGTCAATGAAATCCCATGGGTTGATGAGTTATTTTATATCCTTGTTGGTTTTTGATATAATGCTATCAAAACTGAAAGAGAGAGAGATTGAAGTCTCCAACTATAATTGTGGATTTGTCTATTGATCTTTCCAGTTCTATCAGTTTTTGCTTCACATATTTTGTGAGTCTGTTGTTTGCTGCAGACACATTCAGGATTGCTTGTCTTCTTGATGGATTGATCCTGTATTACTACATAATGTCCTTTTGTTTCTCTGGTAATTCTCTTTCCTCTGAAGTCCACTTTATTATTATTAATATCATAATAATAGTAGTAAGAGTGATAATAATATAAAAGTAGAAAGCCACTTTCTACTTTCTTTCGATAAATTTTCCTATGATGTGCCTTTCTTCATCTTCTTACTTTCACTCTGCTTAAATGGTTTATTATTAAATAAAGTTTATTTATTTATTTTGAGAGAGAGAGAGAGAGAAGGGAAAGGGCAGAGAGAGAGAGAGCAAGAAGGAATGGATGAAAGAGAGAGGGAGAGAGAGAATCCCAAGTAGGCTCTGCACTGCCAGAGAGGAGACCAATGCAGGGCTCAAACTCACCAACTGCCAGATCATGACCTGAGCCAAAATGAAGAGACAGAGGCTTAACCAGTTGAGTCAACCAGATGCCCCTGATTTGCAAATATTTTCCCACATTACACAGATTTTCTTTTGTTGATGGTTTACTTTGTTGTATAAAAGCTTTTCAGTTTGATATAGTCCCTCTTGTTTCTTTTTGGTTTGGTTGCCTTTGCTTTTGGTGTCAAATCCAAAATAATCATTGCCAAGCACAGTGTCAAAGAGTTTACCTTCAATGTTTTATTTTAGGAGTTTCATGGTTTGGGGTCTTAATTCAAGTCTTTAATAACCCAGATTATCTTATCTGCTGGTGTACAATTAGTGTCTCTGGTTTTCTTTCTTGCCTTCTTGTGGGTTGCTTGTACCATTTTGAGAATTCTATTTTGATTTGTCTATAATGTTTATCTATATTCTATAATGAATGTGTCTCTTTTTTTTTTACTAGTTGCTCTAGATAATATATGTATGTAAAACATATACATAGAAAATACATATGGTTTTATCATTTTACCAGTTCAAATTAAGAAAGGAAAGCATATCTTCCTTTATATTCCCTTAACTCTCTTGTTTGTAATATAGATGCCTTAGAACTCAAGAGAAGGAAGAAGAAAATGAGAGAGTATTATATTTACCCTTATTTTTGTTGACCATTTTCTTTCATCTTTATTTATGGTCCAAAATTCCTTTGTTGTCTTGTTTCCTTTTTTGGAATTTCCTTTACCCATTCCTTTAGGGAAAGTTTATTGGTGGCAAATCCTCTTAGTTTTTCTTCACTTGAAAATGTCTTGAGTACTACTTCATTCCTAAATGACATTTTTGCTGGATATAGGAATCTGGATTGAAAGTTCCTTTCTTGAAGCACTTGATAAATGTCTGTCACTTCCTTCTGGCTTTCATGGCTCCAAGACAGAAATCCACAACTAATGAAATTGTTTCTCCCCTGTAGGTGAGATGCTTTTTTTCTCTTGCTGCTTTCAAGAATTGTTTTTTATCTCTTTAGTTTTCAGAAGTTTCACTATAATGTTTCTTAGTATAGATTTTTGGGCTTATCCTGTTTTGCATTTGCTTAGATCCAAGAATCTGTAGGTTATGTATTTTGCCAAATTTGTGGAATTCTTACCATTATTTCTATGAGTGCTTTTGGGGCCCCACCTTCTTTCTTTTAGTCTTTTTTCAGACCTTGATTACACACATGTTACATCTTTTGTTGTAGTCTCATGGGCCCTGGAGCTCTCTTCTTTTGTTATTTTGGGATTTTTTTTTCCTCAGCCTATTTTCTGTCTTTCATTAAGACTGTGTACTTTCCATTGTTTCATCTTCAAGCTTATTATTTTTTTCTTTTGTCCAGTACACTCTGTTATTAAGACCATCCATTGAGTGTTTTATTTTTCTTATTGTATTTTCAGTTCTAAAATCTCCATTTGGTTCCTTATATTTTCTATTTCTTTGCTGAAACCTTTTATTTTTTTTTTCATTTACTTTTAATATGAAATTTATTGTCAAATTGGTTTCCATACAACACCCAGTGCTCATCCTAACAGGAGCCCTCCCCAACAAGCTTTTCATTTTTTTTTTTTTAATATATGAAATTTATTGTCAAATTGGTTTCCATACAACACCCAGTGCTCATCCCAAAAGGTGTCCTCCTCAATACCCATCACCCACCCTCCCCTCCCTCCCACCCCCCATCAATCCTCAGTTTGTTCTCAGTTTTTAACAGTCTCTTATGCTTTGGCTCTCTCCCACTCTAACCTCTTTTTTTTTTTTTTTCCTTCCCCTCCCCCACGGGTTTCTGTTAAGTTTCTCAGGATCCACATAAGAGTGAAACCATATGGTATCTGTCTTTCTCTGTATGGCTTATTTCACTTAGCATCACACTCTCCAGTTCCATCCACGTTGCTACAAAAGGCCATATTTCATTTTTTCTCATTGCCATGTAGTATTCCATTGTGTATATAAACCACAATTTCTTTATCCATTCATCAGTTGATGGACATTTAGGCTCTTTCCATAATTTGGCTATTGTTGAGAGTGCTGCTATAAACATTGGGGTACAAGTGCCCCTATGCATCAGTACTCCTGTATCTCTTGGATAAATTCCTAGCAGTGCTATTGCTGGGTCATAGGGTAGGTCTATTTTTAATTTTCTGAGGAACCTCCACACTGCTTTCCAGAGCGGCTGCACCAATTTGCATTCCCACCAACAGTGCAAGAGGGTTCCCGTTTCTCCACATCCTCTCCAGCATCTATAGTCTCCTGATTTGTTCATTTTGGCCACTCTGACTGGCATGAGGTGATATCTGAGTGTGGTTTTGATTTGCATTTCCCTGATGAGGAGCGACGTTGAACATCTTTTCATGTGCCTGTTGGCCAACCAGATGTCTTCTTTAGAGAAGTGTCTATTCATGTTTTCTGCCCATTTCTCCACTGGGTTATTTGTTTTTCGGGTGTGGAGTTTGGTGAGCTCTTTATAGATTTTGGATACTAGCCCTTTGTCCGATGTGTCATTTGCAAATATCTTTTCCCATTCCGTTGGTTGCCTTTTAGTTTTGTTGGTTGTTTCCTTTGCTGTGCAGAAGCTTTTTATCTTCATAAGGTCCCAGTAATTCACTTTTGCTTTTAATTCCCTTGCCTTTGGGGATGTGTCGAGTAAGAGATTGCTACGGCTGAGGTCAGAGAGATCTTTTCCTGCTTTCTCCTCTAAGGTTTTGATGGTTTCCTGTCTCACATTCAGGTCCTTTATCCATTTTGAGTTTATTTTTGTGAATGATGTGAGAAAGTGGTCTAGTTTCAACCTTCTGCATGTTGCTGTCCAGTTCTCCCAGCACCATTTGTTAAAGAGACTGTCTTTTTTCCATTGGATGTTCTTTCCTGCTTTGTCAAAGATAAGTTGGCCATACGTTTGTGGGTCTAGTTCTGGGGTTTCTATTCTATTCTGTTGGTCTATGTGTCTGTTTTTGTGCCAATACCATGCTGTCTTGATGATGACACCTTTGTAGTAGAGGCTAAAGTCTGGGATTGTGATGCCTCCTGCTTTGGTCTTCTTCTTCAAAATTACTTTGGCTATTCGGGGCCTTTTGTGGTTCCATATGAATTTTAGGATTGCTTGTTCTAGTTTCAAGAAGAATGCTGGTGCAATTTTGATTGGGATTGCATTGAATGTGTAGATAGCTTTGGGTAGTATTGACATTTTGACAATATTTATTCTTCCAATCCATGAGCAGGGAATGTCTTTCCATTTCTTTAAATCTTCTTCAATTACCTTCATAAGCTTTCTATAGTTTTCAGCATACAGATCTTTTACATCTTTGGTTACATTTATTCCTAGGTATTTTATGCTTCTTGGTGCAATTGTGAATGGGATCAGTTTCTTTATTTGTCTTTCTGTTGCTTCATTGTTAGTGTATAAGAATGCAACTGATTTCTGTACATTGATTTTGTATCCTGCAACTTTGCTGAATTCATGTATCAGTTCTAGCAGACTTTTGGTGGAGTCTGTCGGATTTTCCATGTATAATATCATGTCATCTGCAAAAAGTGAAAGCTTGACTTCATCTTTGCCAATTTTGATGCCTTTGATTTCCTTTTGTTGTCTGATTGCTGATGCTAGAACTTCCAGCACTGTGTTAAACAACAGCGGTGAGAGTGGGCATCCCTGTCGTGTTCCTGATCTCAGGGAAAAAGCTCTCAGTTTTTCCCCGTTGAGGATGATGTTAGCTGTGGGCTTTTCATAAATGGCTTTTATGATCATTAAGTATGTTCCTTCTATCCCGACTTTCTCAAGGGTTTTTATTAAGAAACGGTGCTGGATTTTGTCAAAGGCCTTTTCTGCATCGATTGACAGGATCATATGGTTCTTCTCTTTTTTGTTGTTAATGTGATGTATCACGTTGATTGATTTGCGAATGTTGAACCAGCCCTGCATCCCAGGAATGAATCCCACTTGATCATGGTGAATAATTCTTTTTATATGCCGTTGAATTCGATTTGCTAGTATTTTATTGAGAATTTTTGCATCCATATTCATCAGGGATATTGGCCTGTAGTTCTCTTTTTTTACTGGGTCTCTGTCTGGTTTAGGAATCAAAGTAGTACTGGCTTCATAGAATGAGTCTGGAAGTTTTCCTTCCCTTTCTATTTCTTGGAATAGCTTGAGAAGGATAAGTATTATCTCTGCTTTAAACGTCTGGTAGAACTCCCCTGGGAAGCCATCTGGTCCTGGACTCTTATTTGTTGGGAGATTTTTGATAACTGATTCAATTTCTTCGCTGGTTATGGGTCTGTTCAAGCTTTCTATTTCCTCCTGATTGAGTTTTGGAAGAGTGTGGGTGTTTAGGAATTTGTCCATTTCTTCCAGGTTGTCCACTTTGTTGGCATATAATTTTTCATAGTATTCCCTGATAATTGTTTGTATCTCTGAGGGATTGGTTGTAATAATTCCATTTTCATTCATGATTTTATCTATTTCGGTCATCTCCCTTTTCTTTTTGAGAAGCCTGGCTAGAGGTTTGTCAATTTTGTTTATTTTTTCAAAAAACCAACTCTTGGTTTCGTTGATCTGCTCTACCGTTTTTTTAGATTCTATATTGTTTATTTCTGCTCTGATCTTTATTATTTCTCTTCTTCTGCTGGGTTTAGGCTGCCTTTGCTGTTCTGCTTCTATTTCCTTTAGGTGTGCTGTTAGATTTTGTATTTGGGATTTTTCTTGTTTCTTGAGATAGGCCTGGATGGCAATGTATTTTCCTCTCAGGACTGCCCTCGCTGCGTCCCAAAGCGTTTGGATTGTTGTATTTTCATTTTCGTTTGTTTCCATATATTTTTTAATTTCTTCTCTAATTGCCTGGTTGACCCACTCATTCGTTAGTAGGGTGTTCTTTAACCTCCATGCCTTTGGAGGTTTTCCAGACTTTTTCCTGTGGTTGATTTCAAGCTTCATAGCATTGTGGTCTGAAAGTATGCATGGTATAATTTCAATTCTTGTAAACTTATGAAGGGCTGTTTTGTGACCCAGTATATGATCTATCTTGGAGAATGTTCCATGTGCACTCGAGAAGAATGTATATTCTGTTGCTTTGGGATGCAGAGTTCTAAATATATCTGTCAAGTCCATCTGATCCAATGTATCATTCAGGGCCCTTGTTTCTTTATTGACCATGTGTCTAGATGATCTATCCATTTCTGTAAGTGGGGTGTTAAAGTCCCCTGCAATTACCACATTCCTATCAATAAGGTTGCTTATGTTTATGAGTAATTGTTTTATATATTTGGGGGCTCAGGTATTCGGCGCATAGACATTTATAATTGTTAGCTCTTCCTGATGGATAGACCCTGTAATTATTATATAATGCCCTTCTTCATCTCTTGTTACAGCCTTTAATTTAAAGTCTAGTTTGTCTTATATAAGTATGACTACTCCAGCTTTCTTTTGGCTTCCAGTAGCATAATAAATAGTTCTCCATCCCCTCACTCTCAATCTAAAGGTGTCCTCAGATCTAAAATGAGTCTCTTGTAGACAGCAAATAGATGGGTCTTGGTTTTTTATCCATTCTGATACCCTATGTCTTTTGGTTGGCGCATTTAATCCATTTATGTTCAGTGTTATTATAGAAAGATACGGGTTTAGAGTCATTGTGATGTCTGTATGTTTTATGCTTGTAGTGATGTCTCTGGTACTTTGTCTCACAGGATCCCCCTTAGGATCTCTTGTAGGGCTGGAAACCTTTTATTTTTTTCACCTTTCAAGAATGCTTGGAATTGCTTACAGAGGTATTTTTATGATGGCTGCTTCATCAGAAATTCTAATTTCTCTGTCATTTCCATGTTATCTATATTCGCTTTTTTTTTCATTCATTTTTGATGTCTTCCTCGTTCGCAGTATAAAAAGTGGCTTTCAGCTGAAACCTGAACTTTTTGGTTATTACATAATGATTTCTGGTTCTTATTTAAACTTCTGTTTGAACTTACCTCCTTTGACACTGCCTTGGCATGGAAATGGTTGGGGGTGGCTCTGCCACATTATTGCCAGGCGAAAGCAGAAGTCCAGATTCCCTGCTCTGTACCCATTGGCACCCGAGGTGAGGATTCCTTTGGGACTGCCTGGTGGAAGTGGGAATTCCACTGATAGTTTCCGGACTGGGAGATGTCAGAATGCTTTGGTGCTGCTGCCCACATTGCCCAGGCTGACTCCTCGAGAAAGGGCATTAGCTTCATTACAGCTGCGTGGTGCTGAAAGCTCTAACTCTCCAGTAGGTGTTAACCCCCCAGTGGTGACTGGGAGAGTTGCATCCTTACTACCAAATGGAGAAAAAATTCCAGGCTCCCCATGTGGACTCCACTGACGTCTTGGAGGAAGTCATTGTTGCCCAGTGGATATGAAAGTCCCGGCATCCTACTTTGCCCTCTGACATCACCCATCACAGTCTTTGGTATTTGGGGTGCTTCATTACAGGCTTATGAGGATTGACATTTGAGCTCCCATTTGGCCTTTGCTGGCATGGATTGGAGAGGGACCATGTTTTTCTCTGTGACATCTTGCTAAAGCAGATATATTATTTTCCAAAAGTTTTGTTTGTTTGTTTGTTTTATCTCGTCTATCTAGGTTTTCCCTTTCCTGGTCCTATGGCTAGACAGAGCAGGCTTTGTTTGAGAATTTTTTTGCCTGTGCATTTTGACATTTCCAGGTTGCCAACTTCTTTAGCCCCAAGTGTGAGATATACAAGGCAAAAGGGAAACCCAGGGAACTCACCACAATGCTAATTTGAGTGTCTTAAGGCTTCTAGTCTGTCCTATTTCTTTTCTTTCTCTTCTGAGTCTTCTTATGTTTGTTTTAGATATATGTATAGGGTTTTTAGTTGTTCTTAGAATAAATATCTTCCCAGAGTGGGTAATTCCAGCATCACTTTAAAAAATACCACATATGTTTAAAATGATTAAATTTGAATCAAATATGGAAGGCTGAAATCATTACTATGAAGTACTAGTGTTCTGAAAAACAAAATGAAACCAAACAAAAAACAGGTTTGAAATTAATGTCTGGGCCGTGGGGAAATTTTGGAAGGTTTTTAAGACCAGAGGTAAGAAGGTCAGGTTTCCATTAGAGTGAGATAACAGGGCAGGACACCCTCAAATGAGAAGATGCCAAGAAGCTGGGAAGGAGACTGTCACTGTAGCACAGGCACAAAACATTGAGGGTCTCCACCAGAGAGAGCATTTGGGAGAAGAAAAGATCAACTAGGAAAAAGACTGTGGGCTTACTAAGATAAGTAATGATTGGATAAAGGAAAGGAAGGATCCAATGGTGAGGGAAAGAACTTTAACTTATTCATTTATTCCATAAGCATTTATTAAGAGTCTCTTCTGTACTGTGACTGGATTCAGGGGACACAACTGTAAATTCAACACAGTCTTGCCCTTTAGAATATGATTGTGCCACAGACATAAGCAAATAATTATAGTGTGAGTACGCCCTAGTTTAAGTTGTTGCTGTTGGTGGTGGTGGTGGTGATGTTGGTGGCATAAGTTGTTGATGTTGTTGTTGTTGTTGTTGCTGTTTTAACCTCCATAGCTAAGAGCTTAAAAGGTACAATAGCTCTTATTTCAGATTGGAGTCATCAATTCATTTCTAAGACAAACTGCTCTATTGTTTGAGGGAAAAGATCAGACCAAGATTTATAATCCTATATATAAAAGCCTGAGTCCTCTTCTGAAACACAGATGTTTAGAGCACTGTGATTCATGAGAGCTGCTTGATATGACAAATGACATACAACTTGGTCCTATTTTAGGCAAAGTTATATTCCTTTAAACTTTCCATGAGAAACAAAAAATGTGTTTTTATCTAAATATAGATTTAGATTATGAGGAAACTGTAAGTTATTTTCTGTTAATGTGGAGACAGGTGTGATCTCATTAAAGCACCTGTGCATGGAGATCAGTTAACAAGACCTGGAAGATGACAGGAAATTTGACTTTCAGTCGTTGCTACCGGAAGCACCATAAAGTGGAACTCTGTAGGATTTTGTCAAACTCAACCCAGAGTGTTTTGCTGGTGTTCCACATGTGTACTGAAAAGTGAATATCCCAAGACGCACTGACGATGAATGATGTTCTTCGGTTGTTGTCCTAGTGAGGGCCATAAGGGAAAACTGCATGTCCACAGCACAAGCTTCTCATTTCCCTGAATGGACTCGATGCTGGGGTTGTCAGACACCCTGGGAAGATGCTACACCTGGACATGAAGCAAGGACCTCAGACTGGAGACATGGAGAATTCCCAGGAGTTGGACATGAAATCTGAGCCAGGGGCATACACAGAAGTTGCTCATTTATGGAAGTGGCTTGGCCTCAACTCTAGAAGCACGGAAGGACCCAGGCATTGAAATGCACTACAGAGGAGCCTGAACATGGGTATGGCTGAGTGTCTGACTATAGCCACATCTAACAGCACGTCAAAGTTCTACTCTCCTGTTATTCCCAATGTATGCATTGGAAAACCTCAACTGTGGCTTTGATTATAAGGATTGTAGATAATCAGCATATGTGTCTGATTGATGTTTTGGCAGCATGAAAAAGTAAGGTGCAAACCCTGGTTACCCAAGGCCAGAATGTCACTTCACTTCCAGGTTGATTTCCTAAATGAAATGGTCTAAGCATGAGCTAGATGCTACATACCTCTGTGGTGGGGAGGGAGGCAGTTATTGAAAAGTTAGCCTGGAAGGTGTTGCTGGAAGACAAGGTAAGTCAATAAACTGGGCCAAAGGAGACAGAAGAGCTACCACTCTCTTTGGCTAACACAGGTCCTGTAAGAAAAAAAAAAAATCATCAAGTATCTTTCAATTTTCATGTAATGGTAGAGAATTTACTCACCTCCTTAAGATGAAAGCCACATTATTAACTTACTTATCTCATATTTTAAATAGATCATGAGGATCTGCAGAAAAATTTTTAAGGGTCACAAGAGATTCAAAATAAAAGGTTAACAAGCCATGAGAAGAAATCAAAGTAGAAATATCTCAAAAGCTATTGAACAGAAGAAATAGCAACTGTCAAGCTCTCCAAGTGATGAGCAGTCTGTCTTTTTACTATAAATAATTCTTCTAACCAGCAGCCTTCATAACTATTCCTCATTATGGAGAATGGCACATAATCCAGTATCAAATTTTGCCTTTGATAATATACAATAGAACTGATTATTGTCTGCCTAATTCTATGAAGTAAAGCCACAGAGAACCTGATGACCATTTGATAGCTCTTTTAGAACTTGACAGTTGAGCTAGCTTTTGTGTGGACTAAACAACTCCTGTGTGGGGAGAGGAGCAGGGACCTTCATAAATTCAAATGACTGACAGTATTGTTCGAATAGAAAAGTATCATCCATGTGTGGAGGGGATTAAAAGTAGAATTTAGAAGTCCCTAGCAGCAATCTCAATCTCAAAATAAGAAAATACAAAGGAAAATGTAAAAAAATGAGTGCTTTATACTGATAAAATATTTAATTGGTTAAATTTTTATAATATATATGCTGTGTAACACTGCACCATTTATATGGTGTGAAGAACTTATAATCAATCCTTCAAGACATAAAACAGGATTCTCTTTTTGCATATGCTGTACCTTACGCCTAGAATATTCTTTCCTTTTGTGTTTAGCTGGCTGAGGACTACTCATATGTCCAGAGAATTTCCATTGTCTTTTCCTCAGAATGCCATCTTGGAGACGAATATAAAAATAGACAGTGGCCAGAACATACATGACAACAAAACTCTAACCCACAAGCCCAGGAAGCCAAACCTGAATCTCTCAACAATGGGTGCCAAACGATCAGGACTTGGGCATGACTGCCAGCTTCCTTATCTTTTTGTCCTTGCTTCTAACTCATGGCCAGTAAGAAAAAGCCAAAGATGTTCCCAAAATTGATCACATAAGATGCTCTGTTTCCAGCTAATTCACCTCCAGCTTCCCCATGCCAATAGCCTCCTGTCAGAGCATACATGAAACCTTCCACTTTTTTGTATGACTTCCCCACACCACACCCCTTTCTGCTTTTGAGTTTCTGCCAAGCAGAACCCCTTTTTAACAAGTTCAGAGTACATAGCTTTTGTTTGTTCTCATTTGTGTAGTTCATTTATTTCCATACATCCCTGACTTTCCTCTTCTTAGCATCAGTACCAAAGGACTTAATTATAAGTCACCTTCACAAATAAGGTTGGCTTTTGTCATAGAACTACAATGTTTCTCACTTTAATAAGGATTCAGTATAAATTCAACAGATCTGGTCTATATCTTCATTGGAGTATTTTAGTTTTCCACAATAGATTCTCAGATATATACCTAATTATTTCAATTTTTGGTGCTATTGCATACTATAGTCTTAAGTTTCAATTCCCAACTGTTCATTATTAGTATATAGAAATATGATTGGTTGTGTCCTGTGACTTTTCTAAACTCGTTAATTAGTTCAAGGAGATTTTTATAGATTTCTTAGAGTTTTGTATGTACTACCATAACATACTAGAGTGATTCAGATTTTTTTTATGGTACCCTTACTGATTTTCAAATCAGATGTGGGAGAAAGTATTTTAGCCAATCAATTTCAAATACATGTAGAGCAATAAATGTTTAATGAAAAGTTCCTTTCTCTATGTTCTTTTCATTTCTCTAAGGTGTTCTTAACTTATAATTTCAAGATGTGTACTGTGTTTATGGAATGGGAGATTAAATATCAATATTAATATCACTACCAATTCTCTCTAAATGATCTATAGAATTAACTCAATCCCCAAAATATCCTTGAAGATTATTTTGTAGATATCAGCAAGCTTATTCTAAAACATAAGTGGAATGACAAATGAATTAGAATAGCCAAAACAATTTTTTAAGAGGAAAAATGTTGTAGGACTCATACACTGCTGCTGGTAATGAAAAATGGTACAACTTTGGGAGGTAGTTTGTCAGTTCCTACAAAGTTAAATATATAATTTAACATATGACCCAGCACCCTGCCCCACAAGTATTCACTCAAGGGAAATGAAAACTTATATTCACACAAAAACCTGTATGGGAATGTGTCAGCAGCTTTGTTCATCATTACCAAAAACTGAAAACAACAGAATTGCCCTCCAACTGCTAAAAGGATAAAAAAGCATGATACATCCATTAATGGCATACTACTGAGCAATAAAACATAACAAATATTCAACAATATAGATGAATCTCCATGTATTATGTTAAGTGAAAGAAACCAGACTCAAAAGCTACAAATCAAACTCAAAATGATTTCATTTATATGACACTCTAGAAAAGAAAAAACTATAGGTAGGGGGAACAGATCAATGACTGTCATCGATTAGTGGTTAGGAAGGAATTGGCTACAGGCAGTCAGGTTTTGATATTGATAAAATCTTCTATATCTTGATATCATGACAGTTGTGTAACTGTATGCAATTGTCAATGCTCATAGAATTTTACAACAAAAAAGTAAGTTTACAGCATTAAATTTAAAACTTAAACTATTTATCTTAAACTAATAACAGGTATGTAGGACAAAGAAAGAGGAAGATGATTTTACTACACTGGATTCTGGTCTTGGTCCACTTAAAATAAATAATCTAGTCTGAATGCCATGTTTAAGAGTCATAGGCAAAATGGTAAGTTTTGGGCTTAGAGATTCCAAGGTGTAAAAATGGTCTCCATTCTATACTTCTTATGGAACATGTTTTTAATAAACAACTTTAGTCAAATGGAAGAATCTGTCCTGAGCGATACGGTTCTCTATCACTGAATGATCAAATAACTTAATCTGAGCAACTACTCTGTGGGAAGCTGGAGAGAGGAGACCTGATGGCCTTTAAATTCCTCCAAAACCTGAGATTCCAGTATTCTATCAACATGGGATCAGTGGGGCTGAGGGGTTAAGGTGGAGGAGTAGCAGGAGGACCTATGCTTGCTTTGTCTCTCAAGCACAGCTAGATAATTATCAAATCATTCTAAACACCCAGGAAATTGATATGAGGGCTGAGAAAACAAACTGCATAACTAGAAGGAGAAAGGGGCCCATATCTTGGAAGATAGGAGGTGTGGTGATGTGATTTGGGGAAGAAACAAATCCTGAGTGCTGCAGAGGGGAGGGAGCCCTGATCACAGAAAGGAGAGAGAGAATAAGAGAAAGAGAGATAAAGCAGCATGTAGGGATCTGCACAAGAAAAACACTTCCCAAAACACCACTGACTGGGAAAATGAAAGGAGCTAATTATCACAAGTTTTTACAAGAAGCCGTGCTGAAAGTCTGAAGTTTTAGAAGTCTGTGCCATTAGCAGGATTGAGTCTGGTGGGCATAGTGGTGCTCCTCTGGAGAAGGAGGGCAGAGAACTAGGTGTGGACAGCATGTTCTGAGGACCCCCTCTATCACGCTGAGAGAGACAGTTCCCCTTCCTGGAGTGCATTTGGGAGAGGTCACATTTGGGAGAGGGGGCCTCTCAGGGGACAATAGAGTCAGCAGGTGCCATTGAGCTGCCCTGTTCATTAGCATACAAGTAGAGACACCTGCTGAGGGAAGCTAACCTAGATGCCAGCTTTTTACTACACTTTATCATACAATCCAAGCTCCTGTGTAGTCATGCGACTGCTTTTCTGGGACAAACCAGTACCAGCCACTGCACAGCGAGACCCTCCCCCAGAGGATCAGCACAGGTGCACACTGTTCCAGGTCTCTAAAATTTGGAGTTTTGAAACCCAGCCCCAAGCCTGGGATAAAACACAGGAGCATTGTACCATCACTGGGTGGGAAGATGGCATGGATACAGACAGGGTGAAGGTAGGGATCTAATGGAAGCCTGGGACACAAGAGGGTAGGTTGTTCATTCTTCTGTGAAGGCTTCCTGAATAGCAGCGAGCTCAAATTCCCCTCTCCAGAGAAGAGAGCGGACAACACCATTCTTCATTCTTCCCATCAACACAGAGAGACTTCAATGAGTGGCACAGCACACAGAGTAGAGGCTTGAGCTACTTACACCAAGCCCTGCCCCCTGGGTTCTGCAGGTATCTTTTTTACTAGGGCAAGTGTGATTGACAGCCAGAGTAGCAGCAGGCCCCTCCCCCAGAAGACCAGCACAACCCCTTCCTCCCACTTCCTGCATGCATCAGGTTTATTGATCATAGAGTGCTGCAAAGCTTCAGCTTCAGTGGAAATAGAACCAGGCACAGGCTTTCCTAACACAAAAGACAGAGACCTAGACAAAATGCCAAGATGGAGGAATTCATTCCAAAAGAAAGAACAAGAAGAGGTCATGGCCCAGGTGCTAATCAAAATAGATATAAGTAATATGACTGAAGCAGAATTTAAGGCAACAATTATAAGGATATTAGCTGGGCTTGAGAAAAAACAGGAGAAAACAGAGAGACCCTTACCTTAGTGATAAAAGACCTAAAAACTAGTCAGGCCAAAATAAGAAAATGCTATAGCTGAGATGCAAAACTGACTGAATGTAACAATCACCAAGATGGAAGAAGCAGAAGAATGAATAAGTGATATAGAAGATAAAATTATGGAAAATGATAAAGCTGAAAAGAAGATGGAAAGAAAAAATATTGAATCATGAATGTAGACTTAGAGAACTCAGAGATTCCATAAAGTGTAATAACATTCATATCATAAAAGTTCCAGAAGAAGAAGAGAGGGAAAAGAGGAAGAAAGTTTATTTGAGCAAATTATAGCTGAAAACTTCCCTAATACAGAGAAAAACATCCAAATCTAGGAGGCATAGAGAACTCCCATCAAAATCAACAAAAGCTGGCCAACACCAAGATGTATCATAGTAAAATTAGCAAAATATAGAGATAAAGAAAGAATCCTGACAGCAACAAAGGAAAAGAAATCCCTAGTCTACAATGGAAGACAAATTAGGTTAGCAGCAGATCTCTCCACAGAAACCTGGCTGGTCAGAAGGGAGTGGCATGATATATTCAATATGCCAAATGGGAAAAATGCAACCAAGTGTATTTTATTTAACAAGGCTATCATTCAGATTAGAAAGAGAGATAAAGAGTTTCCCAAACAAACAAAAATTAAAGGACTTTGTGACCACTAAACCCAACCCTGCAAGAAATATTAAAGGAGACTCTCTGAATGAAAGAAAGACCAAAAGCAACAAAGATTAAAAAGCAACAGAGAAAATCTCCAGAAACAATGACTTAACAGGTAATACAATGGCACTAAATTCATATCTACCAATAATCATCACTATGAATATAAATGGACTAAATGTTCCAGTCAAAAGACATAAGGTATCAGAATGTATAAAAAAAACAAGATCATCTATGGCTGCCTACAGGAGACTCATTTTTGACCTGAAGACACCTACAGACCGAAAGTAAGGGGAGAACTATCTACCATGCTAATGGACGTCAAAAGAAAGCCAGAGTAGCCATACATGTATCAGACAAACTAGATTTTAAACCAAAGACTGTCACAAGAGATGAAGAAGGACATTATATCATAATAAAGGGGTCTATCCAACAAGAAGAGCTAATACTGTAAATATTTATGCCCTTAACATGAAGGAAACCAAATATATAAATCAATTAATAAAAAAAAATAAAGAAACTCATTGGTAATAGTACAATAATAGAACGGGACTTTAATGCCCCATTATAGCAATGGACAGGTCATCTAAGCAGAATATCAATAAAGAAACAAAGGCTTTGAATGACATACTGGACCAGATGGTCTTAACAGATATATTCAGAGAAATTCATTCTACAACAGAAGAATACATATTTTTTTTTTGGGTGCACAAGGAACATTCTCCAGAATAGATCACATACTGGGTCACAAATCAGGCCCCAACAAGTACAAAAAGATTGAGAGCACACCATGCATATTTTCAGACCATAAAATATGGTCTTTTCTTGTGGTTGACTATCACAAGAAAAAATTTGGAAAGACCACAAATACATGGAGGTTAAAGAACATCCTACTAAAGAATAAATGAGTTAACCATGAAATTAAAGAAGAAATAAAAAAATACATGGAAGCAAATGGAAATGAAAACACAACATTCTAGAACCTTTGAGAGGCAGCAAAGGTGATCCTAAGAGGGAGGTATATAGCAATACAGGACTTTCTCAAGAAGCAACAAAAGTCTCAAATACACACCTAACCCTACACCTAAAGGAGCTAAAAAAAGAATAGGAAATAAAGCTAGAGCCATGAGTAGAGGGGAAAAAATAAAGATCAAAGGCAGAAATAAATGATATATAAACAACAACAACAACAAAAAACCCCACAGCAAGACAGATCAATAAAATAAGACCTGGTTCACTGAAAGAATTAATAAAAATTAATAACCCCCTAGCCAGACTTAAGAAAAGAGACTGATGAATGAATAAAGAAGTGGTATAGTTTCACCGTTATTTCCATCCCTGTTTTACTGTATGGCTATTTTAGATGACTTGAATTTCTCTCAACAAATTACTTTCATTTTTGACAGGCCAAAATGACCCAGCCTAGTTCTAAGGTAGAATAATCAAAATAAGTGGAGGAACTAATATTTTAGGAATAAGAAAAATACTCCCCATAAGCAAGGTTACTCTTTTTGTACTTTCCATTCTCAGACTGCGTTAAAACATTTAATTTATTTAGCATAAAATATATAAACATAAACAATGTTATTCTCTGTCTTCCCTTTCACATTTAGCTTTTCTTTAACATGCTAAGGGTTGCCATCTGTTTGATTCAGTAAATTATCATGTTACACATGATTGATTAATTAAATCTTGACTCAGCAATTTGGCTATCATTTTTTTTTTCAAAGATAATTTTACTATCTTTTACTAGAGATAATTTTCTATCTCTCTTAAGAATAGAAAAGCTTCTGGGGCACCTGGGTGGCTCAGTCGGTTGAGTGTCCGACTTCGGCTCAGGTCATGATCTCACGGTTTGTGAGGTCTAGCCCCACGTTGGGGTCTGTGCTGACAGCTCAGAGCCTGGAGCCTGCTTCAGATTCTGTGCCTCTCTCTCTTTCTCTCTCTCTCTCTCTCTCTCTCTCTGCCCCTCCCCCACTCACACTCTGTCTCTCTCTCCTTCAAAAATAAATAAACATTAAAAATAATAATAAAAAAAAAAGAATAGAAAAGCTTCCAATGTGAGAAAACTCTCCGAGGACTTAAGCAGCATAGAAACCTCAGAAAATGGACAATAATTATAATCTCCTCAGGTTTTACATGGAGAACCAAGATTGGTCTCAAGATTGGTCTTTATAGTTCTAGACCCACTCAGCAAAAAAAATTCACCAACATTTTAACAGCCATTCATGGGGTTCACAGACACCTTGAAGCTTCTCTTAAAAGGATGTAGAGAGGGATGCCTGGGTAGCCTCTGACTTCGACTAAGGTCATGATCTCACAGTTTGTGGGAGTCTAGAGCCTGCTTCAGATTCTGTGTCTCCCTCTCTCTCTGTCCTTCCCCCACTTGTGTTCTCTCTCTCTCTCTCTCTCTCTCAAAAATATATAAATAAACATTTAAAAAAAATATAAAGGATGTAGCAAAACAGAAACGGGCCCTTTCATTTGGCTTTTATAGCTCTACACATAAGAATTTGAAAATGAGTAGTCCAGAATAATTTCTCCGGCACCCAAGCTGAAAGTCGGTAAGGATACTGACAAAGAAGACTGAATCACTCTGGTATTTTTCTGGAAATAAATAGTAGAATGACAGCTGGTTATAAAAAGACTTTTAATGCAGAAACTCTGAGGACAGTCGTTTCAAACAAAGTTTCTTTCTGTCAGGGTGAGACGTAATGGTCATGTTTTATGGGTCTACCACGGCCAGTCATTTAGAATTCTTTCTACTTAATCACATCTCTGATTGCTTGATTGTTGTTACTGTTTGCACTGCAGTTTCTTTACTCCAACAAGTAAGATGTCATTTCCCTTCTTTATTCATGTTGGCATGGACCTTCTGGAGTGGAATGTTGTCCTGGCACGCAATCACTGCTGCACAACAGAGATGCGTGGCATTTATAAAACATTTCTCATATGCAGGGTTACATATCCAAATTGTGCACCATCTGGGTTAATACAAATAAAGTTGCAATAAATCATTCGACACATTGTGGAATTTTATAGAAATCCATATGAATTTTTTTTTACTTACCACATGGATGTTTTCCAATAGATCTATGGCACTATAAATTCAAGTAAGTTTATTTGTTAATAATCCCATGATTATAGCTTCGTTTGTCAGTTGTTTTATGCCTCATGTAAAAATGTCATTTTTTTATTGCTAGCAAGGGAGTCTTGATTCAAACCATTTAATACATTGCCTTTTGTGCAGATGGGTTTTGTCCATCCACTGTGCGTCATCATGTCTAAATTCCAGGGTAATAGCAATTTTAACAATATGCCTCATGATAAAAAACTATGTTATATGTTAACTGAGTTTCACCTTTATGCAATTATGACATATACATGTTCCTTTCTTCCTCTTACAACAAAAGAAGTATCCTCCAGGTTCAGAAAACTTGAAAGGAATGGATTTATTTTTAACTTTCCCAATTATCTTCCAAGGAAAATCCAAGGGCAATACTTCATATACAAAGGAAGTACACAAGAAAAGACATTGGGGTTTGAGGGGGTGGGAGCAGACAAGTCACTTGCAACTCTGCTCAACTGTAAACAAATTAAAATGGACCTTCTTATTTAATGTTCTTCTCTTCCAACCACTTTGACTTCACAGGAAGCCCCTCCTCAGACAGTTCAGAATCTTGCTGAATACTGATTATGAATGGATCTGAAAGTAAATTACGTTAAAAGGACAAATGAGAGATAGCATCATCACATAATACTTTCCTTGGGTGTTCCTCTATTCTTAAAGTTTGGTGAAATTACTGGTGTATGTCTGTCTTCCGTACTAGACTATAAACTTGGTGTCTTTGGAATGGCATATATTGATCACATAAAACAACAAAAGCTATTTAACCAAAATGAAAAGGGGGGGTTATTATTACAGGCAACAAGGAAATCTAGGGAAACGTAATTGCGAGCCATGCCTTACAGGAACCCCTGTAAGGTGTTATCACTCCTACACACAACTGTCTTCTCTTCCCACTGGCAGAACATGTGGTCTTTGTTTCATATTTTTGTTCTGCTTCATTCTTTCAGTCCTCCAGAGGAGTAGAACAAATATTATCACACCAGTTTACAAATGTCTAAGGTCAGACAGCTGCTGAAATTAGAAACTAGATTTTTTGAATTTCAGCTGTGTGCCCTTGTTTTGACCCTGTAGCTGTGTTCAAAATGTGAGGGACAGTGCTTCAGGAATCGCTATTAGCCAAGAGTTAACTGTGGTAAAGGAAGGAACAGTGGAGTGAATACTAATGCTCTTGATTGGAATTTCAATTCTGCTATGTACTATCTGGTTGGTGGAGGGGTGAATCTCTTAACTCCAAGCTTCAGTGTCCTCCTCTGTTAAATTAGGGGAAATAATACCTGCCTTTTGCACCCAGAATTTTGGCCTTATCGCATAAAGTAATGTATGGGAGCATTCTAAATCAAAATATGTAGACACATGTAAACTGTTAACTACCTATACTGCTTTTTAAAAGAAGTCATATTTATAATTCTTTGCTATTACATTGTTCATTCACTTTCTGAAATCCTTGTACCTTTCTCTATCCACCTTCCATGTCTTGATCTCAAATCTGGAGAAAAAAAAAGTAAAGCTTTTCCACATTTAATTTCTGACTAATATGTTGTTTTTACTTAGCCACTGTTCTTAACTACAATATTCATCAAGAATAGATGATAAGATGTGAACTGCGCTTCTGTGAATCCCTGTCCATTTAAAGTAAGTTGAAAATTTAACTGCAATTTTCCTAACTCTGAAATCTTTATCATTAATCCTTAAACAGCGATTCATACCTTGGATGTCAACAGATATAATTTATAATGGCTTGCTGATTATCTCCAGAATTTCAAAATGTCTACCTAAAATCATGCTTATATCCATGTATGTTTGTCTACATAGGTTAAGTATCAAATTTCCTTCCTTGTAAGGAATTATATTAAATGATCACTGATTCATTCCATGAGAAATTGAATTAGTTAGCTAGTAAATAAAATTTATTTGATACACAATTTCTTTAAAAAACATGCGGCCCATGAATGAAAAAAATGAAAGCATCTCTTGATAGTACAAAGTTGGAGAAACTCTGCATTCTAGTTTTTAAGACAAATTGGCTCTTAGCCGAACTGAGAGTGTTCTAAAAGGAGGGAAATTATACTCGGAACCATGTCACTGCAAAGGTTCATACTGCAAAAGGCAACTTCAAAATGAAGTTATCCACAAACTGCTTCACCAGTAAAATGTTCATTGTATAGGAGAAAGAAGCAGGAAGCTGAATGTGAATGTGCCACAAAAACAGGATAGGAACACGTATTGGTTGAATAGTGAACCCCCCCCCCAAATTCATGTCTACCCAGAGCCTCAGAATGTGACCTTATTTGGAAATAGAGTCTTCACAGATGCAATTAAGATGAGGTCATACTAGAGCACGGTGGGCCTGAATCTAGCACTGATGTCAATAAGAGAGAGATTTAGACACACAGACACACAAGGAAGAAGGCCATGTCACAAAGGAAGCCGAGATTGGAATGTGAAACATCCATAACCCAAGGAATGCCAAGACTTGCTGACAGCCAGCAGAAGCTAGAAAATGGCAATGAAGGATCCTTTCCTAGAGCCTTCCGAGAGAGCATGGCCCTGCCCACACCATCATTTTACACTTCTAGCCTTCAACCTATGAGAGAATAAACTTCTGTGGTTTTAAACTACCCGGTTGTGGTATTCATTATGGAAATGCTAAGAAATTAATGCAGAAGGTTGAAGTAGTTTTGAAAATTATGTTTACCAATTAACAAGCTCTACTTCTCCATTTGGACCCACAAGTGCGGGGCAGGTGTATTTCCCTGATTTTTGGCTTCCTGTCAGTTTTCAATTTTCCAAAGTCATGCATGAATCCCTAATTCGGCACACAAATTAAAGTTAGTTGCCCAAACATGATACGCAATTTTCCAAAGTATTTAATTTACTTAGTTCCTTGATTTGTTTATACTCTGAGCATCTGAGTCATTTACTTATGTAAGTAAAATGACGTATTTATACACAATTCTCTGTGCTTATGCATATAGTTATGCATATTGTACACAGGAACATGATGTGACTTACTTTTTTCCAGATTCAACACTTTTCTAGAGTCTCCAACAAGACAACAGCCATCAGTTAAAAAACCACTAAAGAAGGATCAACTTACACAAAATTTACTAGTGTGCAGTGTTGAAAAACATTAAGTGTTGTACTTGTGATAAAATTGCACACAACTAAAGATACATGTACACATGCACAAATAAATGAGTAGATTAAAGCCAGTGAACAGGCTACCTTAAAAAAATGAAAACAAAAACATCACTTTCCCAACCAGGTATTATACTGGCTTTGACCATCTATATGCAACAGAAACCCGGGTAGAATCTGCAGATTCCTTGGCCTCACCTCCACAAACTCTTATTCAGTAGGTCTGCAGTGAAGTACAAAAAACTTTAACTTTTCAGCAACCACCTTCTACCTAGATATGAGAATTAGGACTCCAGTTATCCTGACACAGGTTTTCAACACATGAGTCTTCCAGAACACTGCAGAGAATTTAGATGTAATTGATGAAAACCTTAGAGCCGCAGGAATACTTGTGACAAGACTAAAGCACATGGCTCACTGTGTCAGAGAAGGACTCAGGCTAATATTTAATGTTGATTGACTTGTCGTTAAAACAGTATTCTCAAGTTTTTGATGCATTAATTGCTAAGTTCACAAATATTGAAAAGAGAAATAAACATACCAATCTAAACACTTGGATGCGATAACTCCAGACCCCAAATCATAAGAGAAATGCACTATTATTGGATCACCACTTGTGCCCTTATGAAGATAAAATGTATGACTTGTACTTAATAAATGATCTCTAAGAAAAAGAAAAGGGTTAAGGAGAAAACTTTCTTTGTACTATACTTGAAACTTTTCTGTAAATTTTTGATTATTAAAAAAAAAACACAACTACTGCATTATTTCTGAGACCATAAATAATGATAAGGTAAGGATTCTGCTTAGATACCAAAAATACCTTGGTCTAGGATCTGGTCCTGAATTCTGTAAATCAAAAAAAAAAATTCTTGTAAATATTTTCAGAAGTGATGCCTATATTGAAGAGGCCAACTCACATTAATTAAATTCACAAGAGGAGGAAGTATAAATTACAATGCAATTGTTCAATTATAATTTTTTAAATGCACAATGTTTGCGGGCATCACCCATTCAAAATCACTGGTGGCATATTCTCTTCCTGTAAGGAAAATATTTAATGGAAGTTCTAAGTAAATCAGAAGAGGATGTTGGCTAAACTTGGAACGAGAGTTGAAGAATGGTTAATGGCTAACATCATCAAGCTATCATAATGTATATATATTTTCCCATTATGTATGGGAGTTATAGGCTTTGAAGACAAAAAGGACTATATTCACATTCTGGTTCCAAACTTTATTTACCTAATCTTGAACAAATTAACTAAACTTTTAAGCCTCGGTTTCCTCACTCAAAAAGCAAGGGTGGTAACTTTGCAAGACTCATTGGACGATTAAATATACTAATGCACATAAAACATTTAACACACAGCTTATACTAAATGTTAACTTGTGGTTACTATCATTATTTTGACAGCTAAGTGAGTTGAATAATTGCTCTGAAAGGCAGAGGCTCGTTCTCTTGTAGACAGGCTTGGGAATATACTAGTAATTCTTACTCATTGTCATACTATTTCCAGTCTGCTTGGTAACTTTCCACTTTGTGTTAACTCAGTATTTCTGCAGATTGGGTTAAAATTGCTGTTGATACACTAGAGCTTTAGAAAAGATAATACAAGATTTTTTTATAAGATGTCTAACCAAATGCATCAAACATACTAGGGGCTTTATGTATGTTTGATAAATGAATAATTACATGAATAAATGATTGCCATAGATAGAACTGGGATGTCTTCAAAAGCCCTCAGTACTCACTTATAGATTATCAGTTAAAATAGATTATTTATATAGTTGTCTACTCTTCATTGTTATGTATAGAATTTTTAAAACTTCATTCACAAATTATAACCTTCAAGCTTTATGGTTACCTTGAAGGTATGAGATGCTTTTTGGAAATACAATGGTAAAACTTAGCCCAAAAATTCTATTCTGGACAACCCCTTCCCTTATTATTCCAATGCATGAGTTGTTACCCTACTAAGTTGCAGACCCAGTGTATAAAATAGCATCACAGATGCCTAAGAATTTAATGCCATTTCCAATAATACCCAAATTATTCCCTAGGTTGTCTGTCATGTATACACTATATTTTAAATTCCATTTGGGGTAGAGTATCATGTTTAATTGAAGATTAAGACTCTGTTGTGACTTACATTGACCCATAATTACAAAGGAGGAAAAAAGTATTATGATTAAGAAATAGTTCATATACAAATTCTTAGGTATTTAGGACAGGTCAAATATTCCACATTTAAATGCTTTAAAGTATCATTGATATCTACTGCAAATATGGTTTTAAACTACAATCTTTTTTCCTGTTAAAAAATACCTCTTTTTTCCTTTTGAGAAATTGGCATCAGATCCCTGAACTTCTCTTCCTTTGCCTCAATCCCATTTTACTTTCTGAGCTACAAGGAAAGCCGGCAGGATGGGTAATGTCAACAGAGCCTGATGATGATGATAAGCTTTCCTGAGATTGGACACAGCTAATTTGTACCTCATTGTTCTTGGGGCCACACATGAACAATGCGGCCTTTTACAGCTCCCCCTGAAATCACCTCATCAGCAAGGTGATCAGGCTGGCTAGCACCAAAACTCCACACCAGGTAGCCTTAGCTCCGTCTCAGGTCAAACCGCTTTTAATTTCCTCAAAAATCTTAATGAGGCTCCTGGATTTGAAAGTAATCCGTCTTTTGCTTTCTGAGGGTCTAAAGCTCTCAGGGTCTCCTGCCAAACAGGTTTTGATGGTGAGGGGGAAAAAATCCCACTTTTTTCCCCTCCTACAACTAAGAACATCTGGGAATAGATGCCATGTATCTGACCAGAGAAATGATATCATGGAAGTGTTGGTCTTCTGACCCATTTTTGGCCACGTTGTGCCATGGAAATAGAGCTTGTTTATCATCTGATGGACACTCTTAGACAAAGCTTTATGACATTATTTAATATCACTAGCAGTAACCCCTAAGCTCTGTGCTTTACAATTGCTATTGGCTAGAGACACAAAAGCAACATCTGCCAGGAAATAGTTATTTATTCAATAGCTTTTCTAGAACCCATCACCATAATCCCTACCCACAAAAGGGAAAACCTCCAATAATATAAATAAATCACTTGCAGGTTGTGACACTTAATTGAGCACAGTAAATTGAACGATTGCTCTGACTCCCAAAATCACAGCTGCCTTATTATTGGAATGGTCTTAAAATAAAAAAGCAAAACATGACTCTCACTTCTACTCCTGATGCCTACCTCCTGGCAGAAAGCACCCGAACCATTGAATCCCTTTTGTTCCAGACCACACATCAAATATAGTCCAATTGTGCTGCAATCTAGCACACCCACCATTTGTCATTGGCTCCAAAGGAATAGGGTTGTTTTTTTTTAACTAATTATATACATAAAGGAAATGCCATAAGCTTAATGATTCATTTTTCTTCAATTTTTAGGTATTTTCTCTCCTTTTGCAATCTAATAATTTCCCACTATGAATATTACATGTCCTTCTCCAGTTAATTATTTATGTTGATGAAACATGGCACCTACTGTGCCTTCTAGGATTCCAAGTTGAGCATGATTTCTATGCACAGAGAGGGATTGCAGCTCAAGAGGACTTTGGTTTGTGGAAAATAGATTAGGTTGTTTTGGTTTTTTTTAATTCAACATTCACCAATCCATTTTATCCCTACAAAATAATTCAATCTGTCACTACTATTCTTGTTCTCTGAATGTCATTTCATATATTTAAAAAACATCTCTTGCAATCTGTCATCATAGAGACCACCAGGCAAATTTCAAAAGTCCACCCTAAACTGTAGCTACTTACCAAGTTATAGTGAATGACTGGGGACTACAAACACTAAAGGTCTAAGAATCTTTTTCTTTGTAGCATAGAACACTTTTCAGTCAGAATCTCTGACTATCAGAAATACTTTAGTCCTACTAGAAGTGGTCTTTCTAAAATCCCAGACCAACTTTAGAGAAAAGGAATCCTGGTCCTTTGCTTATTGAGAGGGAAAATTTGGGGGGAACATATTTGGAAGACTAGAATCCCTGTGACTTCTCTTCGTAACATATTTATTAACAAAGATCTAGACCGATTTCTGGGGAGTTGAAAATCTAGTTTTCTGATAGAATGCAGTAAAGGGTAAAATGCTAAAAATGAGGGTCATTAACAAAGGAGAAAATAAGCTAGAAACACAGATAGTCCACTCATTGCAAACTGAATTTCTAGATAGTATAAGAATTATTGACAGTACTTGTAGATGATTTGGATGCCTTCTTTAAGAAAAAGAATACAAGGGCAGAAGACCCCTGTATGAATGTGTTTTTACATGCTTACAAGACCACAAAGAGCAATATTTTTAAACAGCTTTATAAAAATAAAAGGTGAGCTGAGTATCGAGGAGATAAGCAAAAAAGGGAAAATTTCATCACTCTTGAACTTATTGAAGCAAGTCTTAATTTTTTAATTTTGCTTTTCAATGTGTAGATTTGTTTTCTTAATTAAAAAGTTAACATTCATGACAAAAGAAAAAGAATACACAATTAGATATAAGGTAAACAATATTTAAAGTAAGAAAAAAATTGCACAAAAGATAAATTTTTAAAATATTTGGACATTATCAAGAAAAATAGCACATTGTATTAGTAAATGACCTGATACACCTCTTTAGAGTTTTTATTTCTTAATTTTGGGGACTGCGTGCTCTTTGATCATCTCTTCATATAACAATGACTTTTAAAAAATAGATCATTTAGTTTTTCCTCTAACTTGAGGAATGGGCATTTATTTTTTATTATTGAATTTAGAAATTTTTTTTAGCTTCATATTTGTTTTTGGTAATGTCAATGTCAATTCTTATACTTATTATTAAACTTGGGGCAAAACTCCTAATAAATGTCATATATATGAGCTATATGATGTGGAATAAATTTCCAGACAAGCTTCTTATTTTGCTTCTTCATTATTATCCAAATACTTCTACTTCAGGGTATCAGCATATTAAGGGGTAAAAACATTACCACCATTTATTCCCAGCACTAGCTTAATTACAAACAGATGAGACTTTGAGCCATCTAAATATATCCCACTGAAACCAATCAAAATGTATTCTCAACTCAACTTTTATCTAACAAGACTCTCTAAATGCCCATGGCCGCTCCACTGACACTCCATGTGAGAAACTTGATTCCTTTAGCTGTGTGATAAATGATAAATCTCTGATTATTGTCCTGGGAAAGAAGGAAAAATGAGTATCAGTATCAACAAAATACAGACACTCTATTGAGCATAGCTGTTGGGAGGACAAATGTGGAAAACGCTACAACATTCAGTATTTGAAATCTGGCCAATGTTACATTAATAATGGCAGATAAAGAATATTTTATATATATTGTGCTAAACAGTAATTAAGAAACTTATGCCATGTCTACTATTACAACATTTTTCGGGTGACTTTTAAAATTTCTTTAATGTATGTAGGGAATTGGCTGACTGATCTCAGTGTCACATATGATTAGGTTGATAAATCTGAGAAACAAGGTTCCAAGCAATTCTAAGAATTTCTTAAGAAGCAAGCAATTCTAAAAATTCTAATTAATTCTCATTCTAGAGTTCTATTTGAATTCTAATTCAATTAACAAGAAGCAATTTCTAAGTTTGCAACAATAAAAATAGTGTTTTATCTTCATCCATTTCTCATTGGGAGGGTATTACTGAGAAAGCCTTTTTCTAAAGAATCCCTTCCAATTTTCCAAACTGGGTTCCTTTGTACCCTATATGGAGCACTTAGCCTTCCACTTTCATTTTTTTTGTTTCATCAGGACTGAATTACAGTCATGGAGGATCTGGGAAAGGCTTTCTCTAGAAGGCTTAATTGGTGGCCTTCAAAAATAATTAACGAATTTCGACTTTTCCATACAGAATGACTCATCCTATCCAAACAACCATGTTTGTGTGTTTCAGTGATTACACTCCTGATTTGGTCTCCTGACTTCTGGTTCATAACCAAGGAATGGGTGTGTTGCTTAGTTCCTTATTTTTTTTAACTGGTCCAAGAGTGGTTCTTAAAAAAGAGTTAAAAAGCGGGGGTGGGGGGGGTGGGGGTGGGGGGTTCCTGGGTGGCTTGGTAGGTTAAGTGTCCGACTTCAGCTTAGGTCATGATCTCACAGTTCATGGGCTGACCCCCTGCATCGGGCTCTGTGCTGACAGCTCAGAGCCTGGAGCCTGCTTCGGATTGTGTCTCCCCCTCTCTCTGCCCCTCCCCTGCTTGTGCTCTCTTTCTGTCTCTTAAAAAATGAATAAATGTTAAAAAAAATTTTAAAAAAGACAACCAACAACCAAGAGTGAAGTTGGCAAGTTGGTTGTTCGCGTATGCAGCTGGCATGTGCCTGTGCCTGTGGCAACATCTGTGTCACTCCTAGATTTAATTTCATAGCTAAATGTCCCAGGAGCAATGATATTCAAGGGTTTTGTACTGTGTTCATTCTTTCTTTCTTTTACATTGAATTTGATACCGATTCACTGATATATTGAGTATCGTGTAAAATCCCAGTGATAAGATAATTATGATTTCTTGTTTCCGAGGACATTGATTGAAAGAAAAATCAGAGCATAGGTATCTTAATATTTTGTATTAGCAAGCAAACTAACATTATAGAAACATAAAGCTTTCTAAATTCAAAACTATGAAGACTCTATATAATTAATGACCCATTTTACTAGATAAGAATAAAAGACCTTTAAAAAAGATTTGTATGGCTACACTATAAAGTAACCTAGGATTTACAGGACTTAAAATAATTATTAATGCTTAGACTAAATTTTACAGCTGTGTATGTGTTTTGTACAGAAAAAAGTGATTTATTTCTGAGATATAAAAGTGGGATGGAAGCTTTCCCTAGTGCATTTCTATTGTGATCTAGGGGACAAGCCAGCTCCACATGCAGTAAATTACGGTGGTAAGTACTGGGATTTATTCAACTCAGCTATATAAAATACACCAACACCCTTTTCCAAACAGGACTGAGAGGCAGCAAAATAGCCATAATCTGTGTGTTCTGCTCCCTAAAGTAAAATAGCCATGAGATTGAAAAAGAAGTTTTTCTCTTCCAACTTTGAAAGAAGCCGGGTTTGCCCTAAGTGTTTTCTATAAGGCTATGAATGCATTTATCTAAGGTACTTTGGGGCTGCGGTTAACTAAAAAAAACAATGCCTTTTAAGTAAATTGATCATTACTAGAAAAACTGAATGCCTTCTCTGACCTTCAAGGCACTGAAACATCCTGCATGCCCCCTTTACATTATCCCAAGCACAATCATCTCATGGTACTTAACACTCAGTATTATAATTGCCTATTTACCTGTCTGTTTCTCCCATCAGAGAATGGAAGATCATTAAAGGCAGATCATGTACTTTGTTTATCTTTATTTCACCAGTGTAAGACCTGTGGAAAGCACTTGTCAAATATTTATTGGATGGATGGATGGATGGATGGATGGATAAGGACAGATGGAAGAATGAAAATAAAATCACCCAGAGATATTCTAGGTTTGGGAACCAAATAATATTCATATTTTTTAGTCATAGCTTAACATGTATTTAAATAGTAATAAATAACTCCCAAAGTGCTTACAATACTACATCTAAAACAAACAAGAAATTTCTCATATTTCTACTGCTAGGAAAAGATAACCTTGAGGCAAGGTGGTATAAAACAATAGTTGTAGGGCTCCTGGGTGGCTCAGTGGTTAAGCCTCTGACTTCAGCTCAGGTCATGATCTTCCCAGTTTATGAGTTTGAGTCCCTCATCAGGTGAGCCCTTCTCTCTCTCTCTCTCTCTCTCTCTCTCTCTCTCTCTCCACCCCCCTCCTTCTGCCTGCTTCTCTCTCAAAAACAAAAAAACAATAGTTGTAAATTCTACTAATAATAACAATAATAATCCACAATTGGTGGTGGTCTTCCATCTACTGGTAGAGTATTAACTGTTTCTCATGCATTTACATTTCACAACTCTTATATACCTATTTACTATTGGGGAAACTGAGACAACAAAGAGGTTCTGTAACCTTTCTACAGTCACAGAATAAGTAGAAGAGCTAGGGCTTGGATTCAAACCCTCAGAATAGAGGGTTCGTGTACTTCATCACTAGGCTATATTCTTCTCTTTAGGTAGAGGGACTAAAAGGGAAATATTACCAAATATTACAAAATTTGACCAACAACACATTTTCTGGGTATGAACCTAAATTACTGGTAATGAAAAGAGAATTACTTTTGGAACAGAAAAAAAGCCCATCAAGTTCAAGTATTTTTGTTAATTAGAAAACGAACTTTTTAAAATACCATGAAATTACTTGATATATCTTTGTAGCAACACAGAAAATATATCTGCCCAAGAGTCCTTATAGATTATAATCACAGTGCAAATGCAGAGAACATTTTAGACCAGGAATGGCATATAGGTTCCAACTTTTGTGCCAAAGTGGTAACCTCCTAGAGATGAATGCCAAGGTTAATCTGGAGAACCCCATGGTCAGTTAGTCCCACCTGCATGTACCTCCACGTTTGTTGGGTATATTGTTGGGATACATTTCTAATGCAGTGATTCTTTATTCAGGTTCTACATCACAATACCCTGTGGAGTCTTTGCAAATTATACATACTAGGGAAAGACAATCCTTGACTCCGTAAGTTTACAGTAGGGGCAGAAAAAGCCATATGAGCAGATTGTAATGCACAGTTGAAAACACAAAGTATCTTCCCATGTCTTCACAAATTAGGTAACCACCTCAAGAGTACAGATGTGAAAATATCTCTGGTTAAATTCATACATCCCTATGCATTTAAGTATTTTATCTACTTCAGGTAACAATGCAATGTATAATTTGATGGGAGTATTGGGAGTATGCATATGTTGCATATAAGATTTTAATTCTTTAAATGTATAAGTTATTAGCAAATAAAAAAATAAAAGCAAGACAGGAAAAAGGTGAGCCAGGAAATATGACTCCTATATGGTTGTTGTGACCAACCAGTAATGTCCTCAAAACTTTCTGGAATCCAGTTTGTCGGCCGCAGTTCCGGGGATGGAAAACAATGTCATTGAAGGAGTAACTCTTCCTTTTGCACTTCCATTTCAAATAGCAAAAGCTCAATATTTTCTGTAGTGAAACATTATAAATGAAAGCTCTTCGAATAACTCCAGAAGTACCAAAAGAATTTTAGTTACACGAAAGACGCTTTTGAGAATAAAGAAAGGGAAAACTACAGAAGAATCTTGAAAGTTACTTTTTTTCACCACTGCACCAAAATAATAAAGTTCTGAAATATTAACATGTGAAGGGTAATCTTTGAGACCTTTTGCCACCTCCTAAAATGAAGAAAGGTTGCACACATTTTTGTCTTGCTGCTATGAATAATAAGAAGCCATGGGATTCCTTGTAGCAATCCTGGAATAATTATGAAATAGCTGATTAAGTTCAAAGTTAGTATGGAAATCTGTTCCTTTAAAAGTCTTTCATAATCTATCTCTGAAGAGAGATAATTCTATCAAATTTGAATTAATCCATAGATAATGGCAAGACTACAGCCCACTATTATGTATCTACATATGAGATATGAATATTGCATGTCTTCTCAGATTTTATATAAAAATTACTCAGGGCCAGATTATAGAAGGGATTAATTGTAAACAGTACGAGTTATGACAATCACCCCCAGAAAAAGATTAATCAATTTCAAATACATAACTTGACCTAACAATAATAACCTAACTACAGATAATTCTTTGGAGAGTGGATTTTCTAAATGCAGGTCACACAATGATCCCTTCATAGATCCAATAAAACATTTGAAAAATTACCCTATCTGGTA
The DNA here is from genome assembly GCF_024362965.1 of Panthera pardus. Taxonomy (NCBI): domain Eukaryota; kingdom Metazoa; phylum Chordata; class Mammalia; order Carnivora; family Felidae; genus Panthera; species Panthera pardus. Next base: position 44,100,568 of record NW_026526710.1, on the reverse strand, counting down.
TCATTATAAAGTATAATCAGGTCCCAGTATTATCATCACTACTGAAGCCTATAGTAGAATTAATTGTTCTTCAAGTCAAAAATAGACTCTTTATCAGGAAACCTAAATTAAAGCATTCCAAAAGTTCCCCTTTCGAATAGTTAAGCACATTATTAGTAGTTAGGATATAAGCATTTCTTCATTTTATCTTTTGTTCATGCTGGTTTTCTATTCTCTCAGTTTTGAATTCACGTGTGTATGATACATACAGCCACAGTTGCTCAACATAAATGGGGCTTTCTGTATATTAGGATACATTATCCAAAAGGTGTATGAAATAATGATAACAGAATAGATTTATACTTTGTATAAGAATACCTGAATTAAGGGTTTAAAGTCTTTTTCTGAAGTGTGGTAACCACTTAGGGTATACTTCAATAGTGTCGAGTATATTCACATTGTTATGCAGCCAATCTCCAGAACTCTTTGATCTTGCAAAACTAAAACTGTATCTGTGAAACAACTCCCCATCCCCCCATTTCTTCGCAACGAGTCCCTGGCAACCACTTTCTATTTTCTGTCCATGAATTTGACTTCCCCACCTTACATAAGTGGAATATGGCAGTATTTGTGTTTTTGTGACTGGCTTATTTCACTTAGACTGATGTCCTCAAGGTTTACCCATGTTGTAGTATGTGTCAGCATTCCCTTTCTTCTTAAGGCTGAATGTTATTCCATGGTATGTGTTTACCACATTTTGTTTATCTGTTTAATCACTGATGGACTCTTGGGTTATTTCTTCCTTTGGGCTATTGTGAATGATACTGCTCTGCACATGGGTGTACAAATATTTCCTTGGGACCCTTGTCTCAGTTATTGTAGGCATATACCCAGAAGTGTAATTGCTGAATCATAGAATAGTTCCACCTTTAATTTTTTGAGGAACCACTGTGCTGTTTTTCACAGGGGCTGCACCATTTTACATTCCCACTAATAGTGCGCAAGATTCCAATGTCTACATCCTCATCAACACTTGTTTTTTTTTTCTTTTTTTATGAATTAGGCCTTAACTAGAAACCTTAAATCTAATGTTTCTATATTAGAAAAAGCCCAGTGATGATTTTTCAAGTAATCTACCTATTACACCTGCTGGGAATGAAATCTGAGCTTTTTTCTTTCTATAGGAGAAAACTGTTAATGTTAAAGGTGAGGAAAATAAAAGTTTTCTCATTTTTTTCTTTTTTTTTTTTTTAAATAAAACTTTTGTAGGGGTGCCTGTGTGGCTCAGTCAGTTAAGCTTCTGACTCAGTTTCAGCTCCGGTCATGATCTCACAGGCTCAAGACCCGAGTTGGGATCCATGCTGGTAGTGCAAAGCCTACTTGGGATTCTCTGTCTCTGCACCTCTCCGCCCAAGCTTTAAAAAATAAAACTTTTCGGGGCGCCTGGGTGGCGCAGTCGGTTAAGCGTCCGACTTCAGCCAGGTCACGATCTCGCGGTCCGTGAGTTTGAGCCCCGCGTCAGGCTCTGGGCTGATGGCTCGGAGCCTGGAGCCTGTTTCCGATTCTGTGTCTCCCTCTCTCTCTGCCCCTCCCCCGTTCATGCTCTGTCTCTCTCTGTCCCAAAAAATAAATAAAAAACGTTGAAAAAAAAAAAATTTAAAAAAAAAAAAATAAAATAAAACTTTTCTAACAACTGTGGGTAACAGGCAAGCCCTACCCCCCTCCCCTCCAAAGAGCCAACATGATGCTTTGTACAAATATATGCTTGAGAAATAATCTCTTTTTATAAATGAGACATGTTTTTACTTCCTACAGAGTTTTAAAATTCAAAGTGAGTTTCAAGATTCCTCAGGGTAAAGGACATACACTTTTAGGTGATTACTCTACCCTCATCTACCAAACAAATGTTACCTCACTTAGTAACTACCTTATTTGGTTGTTGTGACAATTAAATGGATAATCCACGTAAAGCACTCAGAACTGCCCATTATAAATTTAATAAGTGATTATAAATGATCATTATGATCATTTTTATAATTATTTGAATATTGTAAAAGGCAATAGATAAGCAAGAATTATTAAATGCCTAACCATATCCTTAACAGTATATCAGGTACTGTATTGAACATTGTCAAAATAAAAATATAATCTCTGCCCTAAAAATAAATGTAACTTAATTTGAAAAGAAAGATAAGCACAGAAAACATATTAAGTATAATGCAAGGCAGGATTAAAATACCTCCTTTTGAAACTCCCTTTGGCATCATGACTGTAGTATTCTTGTTTTCATAATACTTCTTCCTAATTTTTTTTCCTCCACCCTATATAATTCTGACCTCAGTCCCCTTGTCTTGTTTCCACCTGCTCTCTCCATTGGTGATTTTATCTGCTCTGATTTCACCACCATGAAGACGATCACAGCCTGGAATTCTCTCAATATTTCTTATTCAACTACTTGATGAGCAGTGAGACACCAGTGCCATTTTGAAAGTAGATCAAAACTCAAGTGCTTGTTTCAATTGTTGTTTTTGTTACTACTTGATAGCTGTCAAAATCCTTTATTTCTTCTCCTTTATCTACAGAACAAAACCTAGAAATCTTAGTCTGTAATTTAAAAACATTCACAATATGGCTTAAAATTACTTTTTCAGCTTTATCTTCCCTATATATACTCTGAACTAATAAAACCAAGCGACATACAATTGTCCTTAAAGAACTTGGAATTTTCTTCTTTATACCTTATCAATGTAGTTTTCTCCTCTCTGAATTGCCCTTTTATTCATCTCCACTTACTGAAATCTTATTTAGACACCAATGTCCAGTTCAAAGGTGTATTCCTGCAGCCTAACCACAAGGAATGTCTCACCTCCCTGGACCTCACAGTTCTCTGCACATAGTCTACACCTACTCTGAGGTATCTTATTTCTAGATATACGTGACTATGCACTAGATTGCCAGTCTCTGACAATGACTTCATTGCCTTTGTATCTTAAAATGAATGAATAAATGAATATGTAAACGGATGGCTCAGTAAATGGATGAATAAAAGTAAATGTATTTTTTATATATATTTGAGAGAGAGAGACAGAATGCAAACAGGGGAGAGGGGAAGAGAGAGAGAGAGAGAGAGAGAGAGAGACTCTTAAGCAAGCTCCATGCTCAGTGTGGACCCCAAATCAGGGCTCAATTCCATGCCCCTGGGACCGTGACCTGAGTCAAAATCAAGAGTTGGATGCTCAATCGACTGAGCCACCCAGGTGCCCCTCATATGTATATTTTTAAAGGAAAATTGACTTTGTAACTACCTAGACTGTAAGAGAGGCCAGAATTATGGAGACACCCTGAAGACGTTACATCATTATAAGTAGATAATCCACACTGGAACTTCCTTAGCAGACTGTGTAATTGATTTAAACTACTAAAAGATTTTTTTTTTTTTTTTTTTTTTTTTGTAAAATGTTTGTCTCACATGTTACTTTTATTTTACTCAGCTGCCTTTGCACATTTCATTTCAGGATCTAACTACACAGAGAGTACCTTAGTCTCCTCAGGCTGCCATAACAAAATGCCATAGACTGAGTGGCTTAAACAACAAAATATGTGTGTGTGTGTGTGTGTGTTTTAAGTTTATTTATTTATTTTTGACAGAGAGAGCATGTGTGTACTCACACAAGTGGGGGAGGGACAGAGAGAGAAAGGGAGAGAATCCCAAACAGGCTCTGTGCTATCAGCATGGAGCCCGACACTGGGCTGGATCCCACAAACTGTGAGATCATGGACCTGAGCTGAAATCCCAAAATCAAGAGTTGGACACTTAACCTACCCAAGTGTCCCACAAAATTTGTTTTTCTCACAGTTCTGGAGGCTAGAAAATGCTAGACCACAAAGTCCCGCAGAGATCAGTTCTTGGTGAAAGATCTCTTCCTAGCTTGTAGGTGGCCATCTTCTTGCTATGTTCACACAATGTGGAGAGTAAGTGCCCCAGTCTCTTTTTGTAAGGATAGGAATCCCATCATAAGGGCCCCACCCTCATGGTCTCATTGAATTCTAATTACCTCCCAAATGCTGCATCTCCAAATATCATCACACTGGAAGGCAGGGCTTCAACTTGTGAATTTGGGGAGACACAATTCAGTCCATAGCAGTGAGGGAGGTAAGGAAATGTTTTGCCTTTCAAACATACCTGTTCAATATTGTTAGTCTTAGCGGCATTTGGCAAATTACCAAATCTCCCTGAGAATTACTAAACAAGTCACACTATACACTTCTATGATTTTACTCACACAGCAGTAGGGAGAAATATATATATTATATAGTACAAAGTGTATATTATATGTTATATTATATAATTCATATATCATATAATGTTCTGACCGATGTATAAGATCCCTACTCTATCAGTCAATACTTTAGCTACTACATCTTGTAACTTCCCATTAAACTTCACTTACCCAAAGTCAGAAGCAGTGTCATCATGAAGCTAAAGACACTTTAACTAAATGGCCCCTCACTTGCATAGGTTCCCCAGAGGGGCCAGAGCAATGTGTTATGATGTTCAGATATTTTCGTGAAATTTACAAAAATGACAATTTTTTTATGCTTTTACTTAAAGGTGCCCTATGAAAGTGTTTAAGCTACAAGCCTCATAACACTTGGGTGAACCTCTGGGAAGGAGATGTAAAACAACCACAGGAGACTAGATCAGATTAACTAGTCGTCAAAAGGTGTTCTGAGATGGCAAACCCGACTTCGAGGCTGGCAGGATAGGATACTCAGAGGGACTGATACCACACAGCCCGCGGTGCCACGGTCTGTCTCATCTAACTCAAGCACTATGGGTGATTCTCTGTAACATTTTACTTAGGTTTTCAAGGTGTCTTTTCTTCCTGACACTTATTTGCATCTGGTCTCCTGATCGGTGTCTTGCTTTGAGACCCCAGTACTACGTTTCTTCATTCATAAAAATGAAGATAGAAATAAGACAAATTTCGCAGTGCTCATTATAAACATGAAATGAGATAACATACATAGGAATTTTTTGTAAGCTATTCATTTTATGCCTATTCAAGGTCCTTTGTGATCTGGCCCCATATGAATTTTCTGGTGCTATGTTCCACTAGAGCCCTTTTTGTATAATGTATCCTGACCAAACTAGGATGTTCTTCCATCTCTGGACCCAATTAGCATTTTTTGTGGGATCTGTGACCATAGCAGAAACAGAAAAACAAGCTCCCTAAGAATTACTTCAAACAAATAATACCTCAGGGTCAGATTATTTTACCTATTAATTCTCTTAAACTCTGAAGTAACAGAAAATTCTCGTGTTTTATAAACAGTTAACATCATTTAAAAAATCTTTTTAAAAACCCAATCTATTTAATGAAGCTAGCAAAACCAGAGAACAAAATATGTTAAAGTCTTCTTAAAATAAAAGCAAACAAATAAAAGAAAAATTACGTAGGTTAATCTCCCCTTTTCCATTACTGTAACAATAGCAAAAATACTAATAACCACTCAATGATACTACTCAAAAATACTCAAAAATACTAAATGAACCACTCAATCAGTGGTTCATTTAAACTGTGTTTCTCAAAATATGGTTTGTGTATGTTTTTGTGTGGTTTTATAACCATATGATTAGCGGTGGAGGAGGGACTTCTAAAAATTCAAATTCTCAGGCTCCCCCCCTACACCTGCTAAATCAAAACCTTCAAGACTGTTACCATAGAATCTGCATTTTAACATTTGTTCCAGGTGATTTTTATGCAAACCAAAGTAAGAAATACTACGTTGACATTATCTACCATAACCATATAGCATTTGTATCAAGTAGGAATGCAAGGAATTACTAACATCAAGACATTTAGTGACATAAAGATTTACTTCAATAAAACCAAACAGGAAAAAAGAAAACCCCACAGGATAGTTTCTGAAAAGATATCAATAAAATTAGACACCATTTATATTTAAAAAAAATCATAAAACCAATAATAGAAGAATGTGTCCTCAAAATGATAGAGAATAACCATTTTAATGCAGCATTTTTAACAGAAAAAAATGAACCTAAAAACATTAGCAGCATCCTTATTAATGAGCTAAACAAAAATATCAGAAATCTCCCATATCACTTATAGCTTAGAAGTTCTGATGTAGACATTAAAACATGGGATATAAAAGAACTTTGTTACTGGAATGGGGGAAACAGAATTACCACTATTTTCAGAAACTATTAATTCATCCATTGAAAATCCAAAAGAATATACTTAAAAATTTATAATTAAAGTAAGAATGTAATGTTGCTTTGGACTACACACACACAAAAAGTCTATATACCAAAAATAACCAGTCTGAATATTCATTTACTTATTCAATAAACATTAACAGAACACCAAGAAAATCATTGGAGAATCACTGAAGAATACAATGAATATAAAAAATGAAACAAAATTTATAGAAATAATAAAGGAAACAACAAGGTTTAAAAGAGAATGGATATGTATCCCAGGAAAGAAGAATGAGAAATGATGGCTGAAAGCATGTGCTCTGGGGCAGAGAGATGTCAGCTCACATCTCGGCTGAGTGACCTTGAACTGATGTTTAACCTCCCTTAGCCAAAGAGGGCCCTGGCTCAGCAGATTCCCACCTACACAGCAAATGCAGTTAGATTGTTTCAACCTGTCCTCTATCTTAGAACATTTGGGTTGTTTATGATGTTTTTGACAAATAAAGCTTTTAAATTTTTAATTAGCCAGATCACTAAATCTTTTTTATGTGTTTGCCTCTTGGCATTACTTTCCATCTCTCTCCTTAGAATCTTCTTTTTTTTGGCTCCCTTCCTTGAATATTTTCTTTTGTCTGAGATGAGAAATCTTTATTTGTCCATTCACTCTTTCTCAAGAGAGGCTTTTCACCACCTATTTTTCTAGTACAGATATAAGTTTATGTTTCGTCAAATTAAAAGACATACTTTTCTTTACTGTGATACCCTATGGAAGGTTTAGGTTGAATTAGAAACTAAAAGATATATAACTTCTGCTTTTAAAAATATTTATCAATGTCAAAATCTCTCTGTCTCTCTCTCTCTCTCTCTCTCTCTCTCTCACATACACACACACTCACACACACACACACACACACACACACTTTACCCCTAGGTTTTGTTTTCCTCGGTTTATTTTCTCATATATTTATGTTGTACTAGTATAGACTATGAATTTTGTAAGATAACTCAAATCATTTTCAGAACAAGACACCAAAATAAATAATAATATCAGAATATTCTGCCTGGAGAGCAGTGAGAGGCAATTCTAGCTATATTCTCAAAGGAATAACCTTGAAGAGTTTCATTACCACATAACTGTTTATCAAGAGATACAAAAGAGCTTACTGGAAATCAGAATGAGGCTGATAGTGTGGATGCTGCCTGCATGGGTCCTTCTCTGACCTTTCGCCACCCTGCTATTATCGCTCAGTCTTCAAAGGACTTGGGTTGAAATCCTTTTTGAGATAACTTTTACGGTGTTGTAAACATTTTACGGGCTTTTTGACATTCATATTCTTTTGTTTCTTATGCAAAGCTAGCATTTATTCACAATTATCTAATTATGCTTCCTTATGGTTGACTCTTTGGTAGAAAAATATTAATCTCTCAGTCTGTTGCTATGATCATTGGTATCATCCTTAGCTGCGGTGTTTGTGTGTTCTTGCTATAGTAGGAATTCACATGGGGGGAAACCTGGACCACTACCAGCCCATTAGGGCAGTCCTCCAGACGTATGAATAAATTGGAAATAGCCATTGCAAGTGTATGTTGTTAGTTTCAGTGTGCATTCTGTTATCCGGAAGGGTCTTGTTATTATAGCCCCTGAGCCCCTGAGCTTCCTGCATACCAGGAAGGCATATGTGACAGCATTTGGTAATGGGGAATAGTCAGAGCTTTCGGCCTGTTCAGACCTGCTCAGCCTCCTCAGATTAGCCGTGGCAACCAGTTTGTCTCCATGCAACTGAGGGAGGCCAGGAGAGCTCAGCCAACAATACCCGTCTGTTCTGGCCCAGTTTATTATCCCTGAGCTAAGTAAGCTCTTAAATTAAGCTCAATAGGGCACTGAGATCTAAGTAAATTGCAAATGCATGACCCTAGGGCAAGTGCACACAATCCAGTGAACCAGGGTAATTCCTGTGACCTTGGGGAATTCCTTTGTCCATCTCCACACCTCATACTCCAAATTCTCACCCCTTGCTCAAGGCTGTTACTCCCCCGTATCACAGCCAATGACTTCTAGAGAGACCAATGAGGCTTTTAGATAACACTCTTAACTTCTCACGCCTCTGGACGGAATCAGACAGCTCTGGTTTCAAGTTCCAACTCAGCCACATACTAGCTATGTGGCCTTAGGCAAGTCACTTAACCTCTCTGGGCTGGCTTCCTCCCCCATGGGGTGTAGTGACACTTAGAACTGATCCCACAGGAACACAGTTCAGCATGAGGCCTGACACCTGAGCACTTAATAGCTGCAGGCTAATATATTCATCACAAGCAGTAGCATCTGTCCTTACACTCAGCCCCTCCTGACTCAGATAATGAGATGCCTCTGGTGAAGGATTCTTCCCTCACCTTGTGCCCAGAACCCATCCTTCTCCATCTCCTCTCTGACCTTCAGCAGTCAGTGAGGCCCGAGGTCTCAGGTCCCTCTCTCCATGACCCTCCCTTTCAGGCATATAAACTTATACTCAATTTCTGATCAGAAAGCATGTATGCAAAACAAAGCAACAAAAAACTTGCTGGCTCTTTTTCTGGTCACTGTCACCTTTCTCCCTTCACAGCCAAGCCATTGGAAAACAGTCATGCAAGTATGCTTCACAGCCTCAGTTTTCTTAACTTTTATTTCCCTTCAACCCAATCTGGCTTCTGATGCTACCACTCCACTGAAATTGTCCTTTCCAAGGTCACTATTAACTGACAAGTTACCAAAGTCAGTCTTCGTTTGACCTGACTTTTCTCTCTGAAATGATCTCTTCCTCCACATTCTTTTCAGGCTGGTTTCCTTCCTTTCTCTTGGACCCTTTTATTTGGGTGATTGTTAGGTGATTTCTTGACACAGCTCTTAAATGTAATGCTGGTTTAGCCCTTCCTTACCACTCCTCTTTTCTCCCATTTCACATACTCCCGGGGCAGTCTCACCTCCACACATATCATCAAACTGTGCCATCCCTGCCTGCCTCCCACCCCAAAATGTAAATGTCCTCAGATATCGTCCTCGTGGCTTTTCTCAACAGCAAAGTCATGTCCACTATTGTCCAATAGACACTTGCACCATGGATATCCTTATCATCCCTCCTGAATGTGTTTCTCCTCTTCAAGTTTCTCTTGCTGCGTGGTGCACCATCACTTAGGAGGAGCCTTGTTCTAATTAACTCCTACCCATCAATCCCTCAGAGTCTTCTCTGTCTCTAGCCTCACTCAAAATTCTGTAGTCTCATTAACACACACACACACACACACACACACACGCACACACACACAAAATGTGTTCTTTCTCTTCCATAACAATTTACGTTGAATAGGGTGATTATTTAATTAATAAAAATCTCTCCAACTAGAGTTATAAAATTGAAGGCAAAAATCATGTCTGTTTTCACTGAAGATTATGGTCTAGTCTCTTAACATTATTTGGAACAAATCTGCTCAGATATATAAAGGACAAGTAATTCAATGCAGGAATCAAAGAATCATCCCACATTCATGTATCACACTCACTCATGATATCCTATTAGCTACTAAGTCCTGCTCATTTTATTCCCTAAATATTTCTCAAAATCTCTCTTATCTTCCCTGGTCCCTTTTCAAACACTCTTACTTAATGTTCAAATTACATCTCATCAATTTGGCAACAGCCTCTTCATAATGGAAGCGTAGGATGTCATTACACAGATTCTATATCCCAACTGCCCATGTTTATATCCCGGTTCTGTCATTTTCAAGCCATGTGACCTGGGACAAGTCACTTCACCTCCATGTCTATGAAATAAAGCCAATAATGAAATTAGTCTTGCATGATTATTGTGAAGATTAAATAAGTATTACATGGTAAACTCTTCAAAGAGGGCCTTGCCCATAGTAAACAGTAAGTTCCAGCTCTTATTTTTATTACTATTTCTTCTTGTGGTATTGTCATTTCCAGAATAACCTCAACCAGCTACTAGAAACTGTAACATGCAAATCCTAGAATATGTCAATACCTGAACATCCTCTAAAGGCTCCCCATTGACTAAGGATGAGTTTGTGTGTAGAAGGCAATACAGAATCTAATATTTAGATGGTTTTGCTCACATATTACCTCTCTCTCTCTCTCTCTCTCTCTCTCTCTCTCTCTCTCTCTATATATATATATATATATATATATATATATACATATATGTATATGTACACACATATATATACATCAAAATAATAGGTCACCACTTTAGGATGATGTACAGAGTACTCACTCTAAGCAGGGAGCTAGGTACATCCAGGCCTTGGGAAATTTCTAAAGTTCGCTTTTTTTTTCCTTCTCTTTGTATTGTTCTTTTTCTTTAAAAGAAAAAGAACATACAAACCCACAAGCTCCATATCTCTTTCTCACTGTACACCTCTATTTTAAATTCTCACTTACTCTAATCTATTCACCTCCATGGTCAAGAGACTAGTCATGGGTAACAAAGAATGTCTTTTTAGATTATCTCCAGGTGAGTGCTTAGTGTTGGAATCTGAGAAGAAAAGAAGCAGCTTAGAAGTGCTGAGCTCTTGTATCAAATATTTTCATAAAGCTTTATCACATTCCACAAGTTCATTTGTTCCTCGGGTATCATATTCAATATTTATGAAATTTCCTTCAATTAGTATCATGCAGTGGAGTGTGATATTGCTTAAGGTTTTTGGATAGTGATAACATTTTTATTTGTATTTATAGTAAGTTTATAACTTTTTCTAACAAATGTGTAACATTTTTAAGTATCAACTATGTCAACAACCTCTCTGTAGGACCACCATCATCAAATCAGCTAAATGGCAAAAAAAGCTGAGGTGAGGTAACTTTAACTCCCTGCTTTAAATCTTCAGGAAATTGTTTTTAAGCATTGTTTTATAGGTTAGTCTGTAGTAAGGATGATAGGCTCCAACTTTTGCAATGTTGCTAAAATAATTTTAATTGAAAAGATAACTAGTTTTGCAACAACAACACAAAGATACCCAGAGTTCAGGGGATATTAAACTTATCCAAGGAAAAAAAATAAGTGGGGAGAAGAAGTAAGTAGTCAGTCACATGGAGTACTTGCTCCGATTCCGAAAGATCATCACAAGTTTCTTCTTGCTACTCCAAAGGAAATGGTTTTCATGCTTACTTAGAGAGATATTAGTGAATGACAGTGAGAGTGATATTAAATTACGCTGTATTTCTTTTCTTTCTTCTTTTTTTATTTGAAGCTACTTATTTCATTGACGTCTGTGCACTTAAATAGAGGCCTGATATAAAAAATAATTTAATGAAAAAGCAATATTCAGATTTAACCAGCGGGATAAAACACAAGCTTTCCATTTTGTCATATTGACAATAGATGATATAACAAAAACACCATCTCCCCATCTGGATAAGAGCTTACCTGAGTGAAAACAAAGTAATAACAAGAAAATAAGAAGCCTCTTGAGTGTGAACTTAGAATCCTAACCTATAAAGTGATAACACTAGAATTATTTATGTCCCTGACTTTCAACAATTTTTCCTGTTCTTTCTCGCTTGCCTTTCAACAATACTTTGCAGATTGAAGCAGTACATTAACGATTTCATTTGTCAGCCCCTATTGTTGCTAATCTTTTTGATCCATTTTCTTCTATTCTGAGTTCTCAGTGCATTATTTTTGTACTTTGATATTTTTATATTTTATTGATGTGCTGCTTTAGAATTCCCACTAAACGTTGCTGCTTTTTTTTTTTTTTTAACTTTTATTCACTTGATTTCTTTCTCATGGAATTGGAGTTTTTACATTCAGGCTATATATACAGATTTTGAGGCTTTCATACAGCCTACAAATGGGAACTCCTTTAAGGAAATCTGGTGAAACACACAAATGGCAGGGACTATTACTGTTAGTATGTCTACTATCTCACTGCTGTTCTGGTGACAGGATTCTATGTGGATCTAAATGTAAAAAAGTAAAATCTTAAGGCTTCTAGAGGAAAACAAAGAACATCTTCATGACATGAGGTAGGAAAAGACACTAACTTAAGGAAAAGACTGATGTATTAGGTTTCAGTAAAATTAAAATTAAATGCTTCTACTCATAAAAAAATTAAGAGACTGAAAAAGTAAGGGTCATACCCATAACATACTACAAATTTTAAATCTATTTAAGAAACAGACATACAAGCTAATAGAAAAATTGGCAAAAAACCTCACAGAAAGGATCACAAACGGTCAACAAGCCTGTGATAAAGTGACCAACCTCGTTTGTCACTAGGCAAATGCAAATTCAAGCCACAGTAAGATACTACTACACAACCACCAGAATGACCCCAATTAAAGACTGACAGAGGGGCGCCTGGGTAGCTCAGGCAGTTAAACGTCCAACTTCGGCTCAGGTCATGATCTCACGGTTCCTGGGTTTGAGCCCCATGTCGGGCTCTGTGCTGACAGCTGGGAGCCTGGAGCCTGCTTCGGATTCTGTCTCCCTCTCTCTCTCTGCCCCTCCCCCGCTCACACTCTGTCTCTCTCTCAAAAATAAAATAAAACATTAAAAAAATAAAAAATAAAAAAAGACTGACAGAATCAGCGTTAAGGATAATGAACAACTGGAATCCTCATACACTGCAGATAGGAGTATAAATTAATCCTGACTGGGAAACCGGAAGTATCTATCAACATTAAACATCTACATCTCCAGTGATCCAGCAATCTCTCTCCTACAAGGGCACTGAAAGTCTTGTCCAAGAATGTCCAGTGTGTTATTTATAACAGCCCCAAACTAGAAAACCCCACATGTTCGTTAGTACTTAAATTGTGTAAAATAAGGTGTGGTATATTTCTACAATGAAATGTTATCCAGAAATAAAAATTGGTGAATCGCTGCTACACACCACAACATGAACTTGGGTATGAGAATCACAAATATAACATTAGGCAAAAGAAGCCAGATGCAAAAAGAATATAAAATGTATGACTCCTTTTATAAAAAGTTGAAAAGTAGGCAAAACTAAGTTATGGTATTTAAAGTCAGGGTGGTGGTTATCTTTGGGTAAGGAGAGAATGAGGACTAAAAAGGACAACCAGGGTGGGGGGGTTGGGGATATTGAGAATGTTCTATTGTTTGACTGGGTCATGGTTAATTTGTTTCTTCAGGATTTCTTTGTCAAATGGATTGATCCATCAAGACTTCTTCCCAAAGATAAGTTGTGTTTTGAAAGGAATGAGAACAAATTTAATTTTGGAAGTGAAAATTAAAGTAATCTCAATCACGTTTTAAAAAAAACAACTCTGTTTGTTGTTTTTACCAAATCCCTCAAGTCTCTGGGGAGAGAAGTAAACACCTAGATGACAAAGCCCCAGCCATGGGCAAGACATAAATTTGTATCCACTAATCACCTTTAGAAGTAGCATCTCATTTCTTTAAAAACATCGGTAAACAGGTTGATAAATCCTGTGGACACTGAATCAGTAGTATTGGGTCTTTTAATGATGTCTTTAACCGAGTTGCATGTTAGTGTTATAAAATCTGGTTAATTAAGGGATGTATAAGGAACACATAAGAAAAAACATTTTAAAACCTCAACTGGGTGTGATGAGATCCGTTGTTGAGGATATTGGTCATTAATTTACTCTGTTCTCACAATTTACTCTGTTCTAGCATTTCTGTGATAGAAATTTATTTTAAAGATTAGTGCCAGGAAATTATTTGTTCCCCATAAAAAGCTAATGTGTTTTTGTCAATGTAAATTAAATGAATGTCTTTCCCTTTCCTTTGACCATCAAGATAAGTAGAGCCAAAGAGATGTATTTTTTTTACATCAACTTTCTTAACTGTTCACTACTTTGTGTTCTGATTTCTATTGTTCTGTTCCAGATTTTATTTTTTTATTTACATTTTGTGTAAGTTGCCTCCTAGATGAAAATAAGAAAATTTAAAAAAACATATTTTCAGACAAATATGTAAACACTTTTGTTACTCACATTTGGGACAAAAGAAAAAAAATCTGTTGTCTTTAATAGAAAATTCTCTGTAATGAACACCCATATAGAAGACAGTAATACAGTAAATCTCGAATAAATGAAGCAGGCTATAAAAGCTATCAGTTCTGAAAATGAACTCCTCACAGGCACACCGAATTCAGTGAAGAAAAAGAAACATTTGACCTGGGATCTCAGCTTTCTATGAAGCTGATAAACAAGAAAGAGTTAATGTGACACTGAATTGATTGATTATTTTTGCAATAGATACTTGCACTTTAAACTTTGTCCCTAATTACTGAATGAAAAATATGAAGTGCTGACCCATGTTAGAAAAATACATGTTTCAAAATATAAACATTCAGGAAATAGTTTAGCATATGGTAAAATTTAAATAAATGTTAGCTACTACCAAACTATGGAAATTATAGCTGTTGTCATAATCAATAATCCAATGGGAGAAGTATTTTTTGTTAGGATAAGCATCCAAATACAACTAACTAAAATCAGTCTGCGTGGATGGTTGCCTGTGGGTAAACATCGGATGTAAATGTGTTTTGTCTTTGTTTTTCAAACCTGCAGTAAATCAGAGTAGGTAGTTGAAATATTGGTCAAAACAATGGAGCTAAAGAAGAAAAACCAACAAAGAAGCCTAAATCAAATCTGTGCCACTTCATCTAATGATGTTGAATAGGTAAATCATCTAAAATGAAGCTGTTAATTTCTATCTATAGGGTTTCTAGGATAACTATATATAAGCATGTGAATATGTGATTATTTACATATATTTAAGGTGCCAGTAAGAGGATAGAAATTTCATTGGCCATGTATCAGTTAGACACTGGCATTTTACAAATAAATAATACTGCTGCACATATGGAGAGACAAATAAAACTGTTCCAAGGGAGGCAGAACCTTTTCTGCAGAGTTTAATGACCCAAAACTCTAGGGTAATTTGTGCTTTGAGCTTTGGTAATTTCTTACTTGACCCTCTGTCTTTTTTGACCCAGTAATGGCCCTTGTAAACCATCCTCAGTTTTGCCTAGCAGATTATGGACCTTGCCTTGTCAACTACTTATGGGAAGTTGACATAAGTCCTTTGGGTTTTCTTCATTCAGCAAATATTTATTGAGTACCTAGTTCACAACTGGCAGCATTCTAGATTCTGGGTGTATAGCCAAGAACAAAACAAAATTCTTTTCATATGGAGTGTACAATTCAAAGAGTGGAATTTAATTATGAAAACACTTTACTCACACAAAACCAAGGCTGATTGTGATAGCAGCAATTTACGAGATGTGAATAAATAGCACAACAATATCTAAATACAATCAGATTTTGAACAAGTGGATTCATTATAGTTGGATGTGGAGGAATCCCTGAAGCCTGTTTCAATAGATATGAAAGTAAAATACCATCATAATGAAGCATAACCGATTAAATTTTCCAAAGATGACTACCTCAATATGTATTTCATCCCTCATGTACTTCTTAGAGTGACATTGGCCCTTGAATCTGGATACATTGATGACTGTCTTAATCAACAGAATGTGATAGAAAGATTTCTGTGAGACTTCCAATAATTGCCGGGACAAAAGTTGGCCCACAAAGCAAGCCCAGTCCCCAGTGGAGAGTCATTCCATGACTCATTCTCTTTACATACAAACATACACCCTGAAGAGTCATTATTCAGTCACTCCAGTTCAGGATTTGTTGTTAAATGTGATCTGAATCACTGTTATGCTGGTTTTGTTAAGCCACAAGGCCAGCATCACCAAGCCTTGATTGCCACATGTGGCATAACCTAGGTCCACTCAGGCATCTGGAGGAGTGTATGATCGATCAGTTAGATCGAAACAAGGTTGTGTTGTGCATCTTCATGTTTGGGAGCTTCCACTGACAGCATCAGATACAACAGAATAGGTCAAGACCTGCCATGTTTACCCGAGGGTATTAATTTTTATAGCATGTGAACAGAGAAGACAACCTCAGCATAAGGTCTGGTTGTCGGGTATAGCTGCCAATTGAATCAGGCAGCAGTGCTGAATCTAGAGGACAGAGAGAATTCATCATCCCCTGCCCTCCATACCTTCTGGGGTCTAAGTTGTTCCCTCCCTGAGTACCAGGGGGTTTGCTCTCCCTCTACCACCACAAAATTAGTGCATTCAATCTGAGAACCTATAAGTTTACCTTTTCTCTAATTATCCTGTATTCATATCTAGATATTTTTCTCTGACTGTTACCCAGGAAATAGCCAGGATGAGATGATCCTTTTCTGGAGATAGACTCATTTGGGCTCTCACTGAGGTGTGTGGACCAGGAAAGGGTGATGGTGTTAGAGAAAGAAGTTCTTTCAGTGTTCAATAATTCCCAAAGTCTATAGATAGTAGGGAGCATGAAATGCTCATCAAATACCATTGGCCCATTGCTGGGTGGTCTTTGTGATAAAAGAAACATCATTGACATATTGTATAACGTCCAGAAAGTAAAAAACATGACACAGATTAGTTTCGATGGCCCAAATACCATGGATGGACCACAACACCATAATCTGAAAAACTGTCAAACTATTGTGGCATCATTGGTAACCCCAAGAGGGGTGAGGGAGATCAAAAGTCCAGTGTATGCAAACTTCCAGGAGCAGAAAGGGTCCATAGCTGCTGCAATGTGTCCTCCTTAATCATGACACAAAGGAGTTGTCTACTGGCGGGAGCCACAAACCTGGCATGCAGTGGTAGCCTCTGTTTCAGACAGAGAACCCCAGCTCCTGATACTGATGTGTGGCCATATCCAGTATGATAATAAATCCATTTGTCAAGTCAGAAATCTGGGCAGTGCAGGGGTGATCAGCAGCTTGGTTTCAGTCAGAGAACAGATGATTGTCATGGGCATTTACATTAGTAACACAGACCACTCAATCAGCAGCCATGATTTATTTCCAGTTTGTGACCCCAGAGAGTGGTGTCTTTGATCTGGCTATATTCCAACTGACAAAACAAATATCTAAGCCACTAGCAATAACACAAAATTCAGTAAAAAACATTAAGGGGAGTATTGGCAAGAGCTACGAGAATAACCTTGAATTCTGGTTATTTCTTGGATAACAGAAACTCAGGGTAGTCAAGTATCTGTTTTCCCCCTGATAATAAAAGACAGAGAGATGATTCAAATCCATGTCCGCCTCATTGTCAGCAATGAAAATATAGAGCTCTGGGTGCATTTTAAACATCCAAACTTTGTGCATTGAACTTGAGAGATCACCTGCTCAAAACCGAAAATAAACACAAAGCCTTGCTTAGCAGTCTGAAGCCATCCTTTCCTCTGGCGTCTTCTGCTACTTTTCTCCCCTCAGCTACATCATTGTTGACACTACTTGTTCCAGCTTTTGGCCCCTTTGGCTCAGCAGCCACATTGTCTTTGGCTGCCCCATCATCATTATAATATCTCATTCTCCTTCTATTTGGAAGAAAATGAAGCTAGGCACCATTCTGGTGACTAGATACAACCTAACCTCTCACTATTCAGCCTCTAAACATTACTTAATAGGTTTCTATCTATAATGGGAGGCCTTCCCCCAACCCACCACTGAAACAAGAGAATTGTCAAACTAGATCCTGGGAGTTTTTTCATATTTTCTAACCCAGCCCACAAGGGTCCTCACCCTTTCTATTCTAGAAACCCATGTCTTCATCAGCAAAACTTAAAAACTGTACAAATTCTAAGCCAAAACTTACAAACTGTACAAATTCTAAGACTTTACTCTAATTTACTCTAATTTCAAGTAACAAGCTAGGTTCTGTTTAGACTTAAAATGCTGAAAGACAACACAAGACTCTTGCCTCAGAGACGTAGGTCTGTATTACAGAAGCACTAACCAGAGCTATATGTTTGTTTTCTTCAGTTTCCCAGAGGCAGATAAAAGGACACATCATGATCATGGTTGCCTGTACTTACAATGGGTTGTGTTGTAGGAGAGAAATAATGAGCTTTGGGTATTTACCAGTATAATAAAAGTGGAAGAAAATCATGTTACCTCATCTGTCAGACACAATCATCAGAAATGGCCAAGCTAAAGAGCAGTCAGGGTCTTACATTCTTGGCATACCTAGCAAGAATGTGCAGGGATGCTCAGGGTCCATGGCAATTGTTTCTTCCTATAGAAGGAGCGTCAAAATTACTTTGCATTTAAATAGAATGAACAACTATACACATTAATGGTCATACCTTAGGGATCTGTATTACTACTGCTATCTGTCACAGTATATTTCAAAAACCTGGACTATCTGGCACTTGCCAAGCAATATCGTATTGGCCCACTATATTGATGACTTCACGTATAACAAATCCAGGGAGGAAGAGGTAGCAGGTATCCTGGATGCCTTGAAAAGAAGTACTTTTCAATTCATCCAGAATAGGCATGTGCTTCAGAGGTTAGGAAATAAGCATTACAAAGATTAAGGAGCTTCTTGAATCAAAAGTCTTTCCAAGATTCTAGTAGTCTGGGACACTTTAGGACATGTCCTGCAAAGCAAAATATAAGTTATTGTATCTTTCACTTCTATCACTAGAAAAGGAGTATAATTCTCAGAGACACTTCTTTGAGTTATGGAGGAGAGATATTCAATACTCGCAAATAATGTTTGAAACCATTTATCAGGTGGCATTGAAGGTTATTAGATCTGATTGGAGCTAGAGAAAGAAACGGCTTGGAAACATGGCCATGGTATGTTCAACCCTGCCACGTGGGCCATATAACCTAGAACATCTTAGGCTACTTGAGTTATCTGCGGTAGAGAAAGATGCTGTAAATAGTTTCATGCAAAATTTAATAGGAGAATTGCAGCACACTTCAGAGAAACCATGTACTGTTTAAAAAGGAATTCCTGTAGGGAGAACTTCCAAAATAATAAAGTAAGGATTTCTGAAAATCTGCTCATCTGTAAAGCAACAATTGTCACTAGCAAAAATTTTTCAAAATCAACCAGAGCTCTTGAAATTAACCAAAAATTTGAAAAATTCCAAATATATTCTTTAAAGAAAAAAACAAGAAAATCTTGGTAACAGTAGTGATCTTTGTGGTATTTTAACTTGTCTAATCTCCATTCCCATCTCCCCAGCTCCATGGTAACCTTGAGTACCAACAGCTTCACAACCACAATCATTGTAAAAACTGGCAGCCTATCATCCATCCGTTAGAGGGGCAAAACAGATTTGAAGCAATCCCATCAAGTTCTATTCCCAGAGAATGGTCACTGTTAAATCTGTTTTACAGTTGTTCCCTAGAAAAGTTTATTCTCAGAGCTTATCTTTATTTGACTTGATTCAGGGCTCATGAACAGCCCTATCCTCAAGGCATTTGTCAAAAACAATCAGTGGCAATTGTTTAACATCACAGCTTCCTGAGGCAATAATACCATTTGGGACTAACAAGAGACTGACTGACTAACTCGAAAGGAAAGCTGAGAAATGTGATGTCTGTAGAGGATTTTGACAAGCTCCAGTACATTCCATGGGATCTAGGAGGTCATACATAGGTTCAAGGTTCTGCATATGCCCAGGAAGGACCTAAGAAGGTTGTATTCTCTATTGGATGACTTTGAGTTTCTTCACAAGCGGGTAGTGAAGGCTAAGGCAGGTTTTAAACTGCCTGCTAGAGCACTGAAGCTTTCCCACCAAAAACAAACAAACAAACAAAAACAAAAAACCTTTTAGCAAAGACTGGGAGACTTACTCATTCAAGACATTTAAGTAAATCTCTATCTAATCATTAGCTTACCACTAAGATAACTGGGAAAAAGAATTCTGTGGCCACATATAATAAAGAATGCACACTTTATTGATTTATACAGGGAAAGTCACTAAACAAATAAACAGCAACAACCAACCTTGGGGGGGTAGGTAATCTGATTTCCAGAGTTGTAGCTTCATATTATTTAAACTGTATAGTTTAAAAAAAAAAAAAGAAAAAACTATGAAACATGCAAAGAAACAGGAAAACTATTCCATATATGGGAGGGGGGTAGTAATAAATAGAAACTATCCCTAAGGAAGAACAGATATTGGTGTTACTAGACAAAGACTTCAAAATATCAAATAGAAATTCTGGAGTCAAAAACTAAAATAAAATGAAAAATTTCCTAGAGAGGCTAAACATAACATTTGAATTAACAGAAGAATCAATGAACTTGAAGATAAGTCAATTGAGATTATCAGGTTTGAGGAAAGAAAGTAAAACAATGAAGAAAACAGTACTCAAAGACATGTGGAATATCATTAAGGAATCAACATAAATTCAATCAAATTGAAGACTGCTGTGGTCTGGACATTTGTATTCTCCCAAAATTCATATGTTGAAATCCTAATGCCTGATGTGATAGTATTAGGAAGTGATGACTTGGGAAATGCTATGTCATGAAGGTAGAGCCCTCATGAATGGAATTAGTGTTCTTATAAAAGAGGTCCTTTTCTTTCCATCATGTGATAACACAGCAAAAAGGTGCTGGCAATGAGCTAGGAACAGGGCTCACCTAAGGCTGATGCCTTGATCTTGCACTTCCCAGTCTCAAGCACTGTAAGAAATAAATTTCCATTGTTTATAAGCTATCCAGTCTCTGGTATTTTGTTTATGTCTAAACAGACTATGACAAAGACCCAGAAAGAAAATAGAGAAAGGAAGAAGCCGAAAGAATATTTGAAGAAATAATGGCCAAAAGCTTCCCAAGTTTGATAAAAACTATTAATATAAACATAAAGAAGTTCAACAAACTCCAAGTAAAAGAACCTCAAAGAAATCCACATCTGGAAATAGTATTGACTAACTGTCAAAGACAAAGACAAAAAGAGATCTTGAGGGGTGCCTGGGTGGCTCAGTCGGTTGGGCGTCCAAATTCAGCTCAGCTTATGATCTTGCCATTTATGAGTTTGAGCCCCACATCGGGCTCTGTGCTGACAGTTCAGATCCTGGAGCCTGCTTTGGATTCTGTGTCTCCCTGTCTCTCTGTCCCTCCCCTGTTCTCTCTCTGTGTCTCTCACTCTCTCTCAAAAATAAATAAACATTAAAAGAGAGAGAGATTTTGAAAGCAGTGAAAGAAAAGTGACTCATCACAGACAAGAGATTCACAATAGGGCTAACAACTGACTTATTAAAACCATGGATGTCTGAAGGCAATGGGATGTCATATTCAAAGTGCTGAAAAGGAAAAAAAATGGACAGCCAACAATTATATATCAAGGAAAACCATCCTTCAAAAATGTAGATGATATGAAGACAATACCAAATAAAAACTGACAGAATTTGTTAAGCAAATCTATGCTATAGACATGCTAGAGTCCTTTGAACTGAAATGAAAGAGCATTAGACAGTAATTCACATCCACTTGAAGAAATAAACAACACCAAAAAAGGCAATTACATAGGTAAATATGAAGGAAAGTATAAAGTGTTTTTCTGTTTGTAACTCCTTTCTCCTCCTATTTGATTCAAAAGACAGGATCATAAAGTGATAATTATAAAACTGTTGATGAAGTTAAATGCTAAAAGTTGTCATTTTCATGACAATAATAATACAAAGAAGGAACAGGGAATCATGATATTGAAGAAATGTTTTGTGAAATTAAGTTGGTGTTAATTCGAAATACATTATTTCAAGATGTCAATGTTAAATGCAACCTTCAGGGCTATAAGTAAGAAAGTAATTCAAAAGGTATAGTGAAAGTAAAAATGGTACTCTACAAAATATCTTTTAACACAAAAGAAGAAACCAATAGAGGAATAAAGTAATAAAATGACATAAGAGGTAGAAAACAAACAGCAAAATGATAGATATAAATCCCACTTTATCAAATATTATAATAAACTTAAGTGGAAACCCCGATCAAAGGCAGAAACTGAAAATGGATTTTTAAAAAAATATCTAATTGTATACTATCTACAAGAAACACATGAGATTCAAAGACATAAAGAGGTTGAAAGTAAAGAATGAAAAAGATATACCATGTATGCCAAAACCAAAAGGAGACTGGAATTGCTATATTAATATAAGAGAAAACAGGCTTTACAATAAAAATTATTACTAGAAACAAAAAAGCACATTTTATAATGACAAACACGTCAATCAATTCAGTACACATAACAATTAAAACACACATACACCAAAGAAAAATGTTTCAAAATATGCAAAAACTAACACAATTGAAGGATGAAATAGACAAATCAAGATTAAGAGGAGCGCCTGGTTGGCTCAGTCGGTTGAGCGGCCGACTTCGGCTCAGGTCATGATCTCATGGTCCGTGAGTTCAAGCCCCGCGTCGGGCTCTGTGCGGACAGCTCGGAGCCTGGAACCTGTTTCGGATTCTGTGTCTCCCTCTCTCTGACCCTCCCCCGTTCATGCTCTGTCTCTCTCTGTCTCAAAAATAAATAAATGTTAAAAAAAATTAAAAAAAAAAAAAAGATTAAGAGTTGGAGACGATTAACATAGACATAGGACTTAAACAGTACTTTAATCCAGTTAGACTTAATAGATATCTATAGAATATTCTATGCAACAATAGCAGAGTACACATTTTTTTTCAAAAGCACATGGAACATTCTTCAGGATAGACCCTATGTTAGACTATAAAACAAGCTTCAATGAACTTAAAAAGAGAAAGTCATCTAAAAGATGTTCTCTGATGGCAATGACATGAAATTAGAAATCAGTAATAGAAGAAAATTAGGAAAAGTCACAAATATGTGGAAATAATATGTGAATAAATAACCAATGGGTCAAAATGAAAATCACAATAAAACCTACAGAATACTTTGAGATAAATGAAAATGAATACTAAATGTTAGGAGATACATACCAAAATTCGTGTGGTGCAGCTAAAACAGTACTTACAGGGGAAATTTATACCTATGAATGCCTATATTTAAAAAACAAGTAAGCATCTCAAAACAATAACCTAAACTTCCACCTAAGAAACTAGAAGGAAAAAAATAACCCAAACCAAGCAGAGGAAGGAAAAATAAAGAATACTGTATAAATAAGTGAAATAAAGAATAGAAAAAAACAATAGAGAAAATCAACAGAACAAAATTTCGTTCTTTCAAAAATTCACCCAAGTTAACATTTATCTATACTGACCACTCAAAAAAGAGAGAAGACACAAATTATTAAAATAAAAATAAAAGAGAAAATATCAAGGGGCGCCTGGTTGGCTCAGTCAGTTGAGCATTCCACTCTTGATTTTGGCTCAGGTCACAATCTCACAGTTGGTGGGTTCAAGTTCCCATCGGGCTCTGTGCTGACAGCCTGGAGCCTGCTTGGGATTTTCTCACTCTCTCTCTGCCTCTCTGTCTCTCTCTCTCTCAAAATAAATAAATTCAAATTTTTTTAAAAAAAGATAAAATATCAATATACATCTTACATAAATAAAAAGCATTATAAAGAGTACTATAAAAATTTGTATGCCAGCAAATTAGATAACCTAAACTAATGGGAAAAAAATTCTAGAAAGAAACAAATAATCAAAACTGCTTCAGTAAGAAATAAAAACTTTGAACAGACTTTCTCTAAAGAAAATCACAGGCTCAGATGACTTCACTGGTGAATTTTAAAACACATTTAAAAGAATAACAGTCCACCTGAATTTCTCCCCAAAAAAATGGAAATTTCAGGAAGGAATGTTTCCCAGTTCATACTATGAGGCTAGTTTTATACTAATACCAAAACCAGGCAAAACATCACAAAAAAAGAAAACTGCAGACCAATATCTCTTCTGAACATAAATGCAAAAATTCTCATCAAAATACTAGAAAATTAAATCCAGCCATATGTAAATAAATTATACACCATGAGCAAGTGGGGTGTACACCAAGATTCTACCATTATTTAAGCACCGGATAATTAATGCAATACACAATATCAGTAGGATAAAGAAGGATAAAAACCACACGATCATCTCAATAGATGAGAAAACATTTGACAGAATCAAGCACACTTTCATGATTAAAACTCTCAAACCAGTGCTTATTTTGGCAACACATATAAAAATTGGAATGATACAGAGAAGATTAGCATAGCCCCTGCACAAGGATAACATGCAAATTCATGAAGCATTCCATATTTAAAAGCAAATAAAGCAAAAACAAAAACAAAACGTCTCAAACCAGAAGTGAAAGCAAACTTCCTCAATGTGATAAATAGTTTCTGCGAAAAATTCACATCTAACACCATAGTCAATGGTGATTGAATGCTTTCCCCCTAAGATTAGGAACAAAACAAAAGTTTTCACTTTTACCATTTCTATTCAGCATTGTAATGGAAGTCTAACCAAGGTAATTGGGTAAGAAAAAGAAATAAAAGGCATTTAGTTTAGAAAGGAAGTGATAAAAAAATATTTCTATTTGCAGAAGGCACACTCTTATATGTAGAAAATTCTAAGGAATTCATATTCCTTTATTCCAAAAATAAAACTATTAGAACTAATAAATGACTTCAGCAATGTTGCAAGATATGAGATTAATATACAAAGTTGATTGAATTTTTAAAAAGTAGCAATGAACAATCCAAAAATGAAATTAATGAAACATTTCATTTGCAATAACAACAAAAAGAAAA
This sequence comes from Panthera pardus, assembly GCF_024362965.1. Lineage (NCBI taxonomy): Eukaryota > Metazoa > Chordata > Mammalia > Carnivora > Felidae > Panthera > Panthera pardus. The sequence goes on along the minus strand of NW_026526710.1, from coordinate 44,075,791 downwards.
CAAATAATTAGGAATGAATTTTAATAAAAGATGTGTACAGTTTCTACATTGATAACTACAAATCATCCTTGAAAAATGCAAGAAAGACTTAATAAATGGAAAGATAGACCATATTCACAGATTGGAAGACAATGTTACTGAGAAGACAGTACTCCCTGCATCAATCTACAGAGTCCATGCAATCTCAATTAAAATTTCACATGACTTGGGGTGCCTGGGTGGCTCAGTCCATTGAGCATTCAGCTCGGGTCATATCTCATAGTTGGTCAGTTTGAGCCCCACATGGGGCTCCCTGTCAACGTGGAGCTCACTTTGGATCCTCTTCCCGCCCCCCCTCTGCCCCTCTCTCACTCGTGTTCTCTCTTTCAGAAATAAACATTTAAAAAAAAATCCCAAGTGACTTTGCATAAATTGACAAACTGACACTAAAATTTGTATGGATGTACAAAGGACCCAGAATAGACAAAATGTTCTTGAAAAAGAAGAACAAAATTGGAAGACTTATACTTCCTGATTTCAAACTCACCACAAAGCTACTGTAATAAAAATAGTGTGGTACTGGCCTAAGGATAGATGTGTAGATCAATGGAATAGAATTGGCAGTCCAGAAATCCTTACATTTAAGGTCAATTGATTTCTACAACACTGCCAAGACAATTCAATGACTAGGCTGAGGGGAATATCTTTTAACCACTAAAATATTTAAAAAAAACAGTCCATTCAAAAATAGGCACATAATTTGAATAAGTATTTCTCAAAAGAAGATAAATAAATGGTCAATAAGCACATGAAAAGATATTCAACATCACTGGTCATTAGGGAAAAGCAAATCAAAACCACAATGAAAACAAAAACAAAAGTAACACCTACTAGGATGGTTAAAATAATTGTCAGTTTGTAAAATGGTGCAGTCATTTTAGAATATAACTCTGCAGTTCTTTAAAATGTTAAACACAGAGTTACCTTATAACCCAACAATTCCACTCCTCAGTATGCAGAACTGAAGACATACGTCCACATAAAGACTTGTACACAGGTGTTCATAGCAGCATTATTCTTTTTTTTCTTATTTTTATTTTTTTTATTTTTAAGAGCGAGAAAGACAGAGTGCAAGTTGGGGAGGGGCAGAGAGAGAGGGAGACACAGAATCCGAAGCAGGCTCCAGGCTCTGTGCTGACAGTGCAGAGCCCGACATGGGGCTTGAACCTATGAACCACGAGATCATGACCTGAACTGAAATCAGATGCTTAACTGACTGAGTCACCCAGGCACCCCACAGCAGCATTCTTCTTAACAGACAAAAAGTGGAAACCCCCCAAATATCCATCAGTTGATGAACAGATAAATGAAATTTTGTATATCTACACAACTAAAATGTATTTATTGTAAATAAAAAGGAATAAAGTACCAATACCTGCTACAGTATGAATAAACCTTGAAAACTCTACGCTTGGTGAAAGAAGCCAGACACACAGGCCACATATTATTTGATTCTAATTTTATGAAGCTTCTAAAATAAGCAAATCCATGGAGACAGAAAATAAATTAATGGTTGCCTAAAACTGCGGTAATTGGAGGGAATGGGAGAGACTGCTAATGGGTATTAGGTTTTCTTTGGTGATGATAATAATGCTGTAAATGAGATAGTTGTGATGGTTGCCAAACTCTGTGAATGAACTAAAAAAACACTAAATTATACACTTCAAAAGAGTGAATTAAAGTATGTGAGTTATAGAAATAAAGCTCTTACAAGAAAACAAAACAACCAGTTCCTATACTGCTACTAGGTCACGGTAGAAACTGAGCTTCTAACCATTTGATAGCAGATAACCAAGTAGCCAGAAGTTACCATTATGACCCATCAAATAAAAGGTCAGATAAGCCTAGCAATACTCCACAGGGCTATATATGGGCCCTATACCATATGCTTCCTCTCACTCAGGGTAGTCTAGCTACTGCAACAGCTGAATGTCTGACCTGTCAGCAACATAGACTAAGACTGAGCCCCAGAACCATACTGTCCCATGAGAAGATCACTCAGCCTCTTGGTGGCAAGTTGAGGATTATGTTTTGTACCCAAGTGATTCACTTGAACATCTTTTCCATACTTCCATATCCAAATGTAACTAAATGTGTTTGTACTGAAACTAGAATCTGACAGAACATGCCAAAATAGGGCCTAGACCACTCTGGGATGTAAATCTCTGTTAACCCACTAGATCAGCCACTTGGACCAGCATATGTATATGCTCGCTGAGGGAAGGAGAATCTAGAACAGGTGGAGAATCAATGAAATGACGTATATCAGTGACAGCAGCGTTTCTTAACCTCAGCACTCTTGACACTTTGCAAAAATTTGAATAATTTTTTGCTATGGGGGCTGTTCTGTGCATTGTAGGACATTATGCCAGTAGCACCTCCAGATATGGTGATGGAAAATGTCTCCAGACATTGTCAAATCTCCCCCGATTGAGAACCACTGAATTACAGCATTGGGAACAAAAGCAGCAGTTGGAGTTCTAATTTGTCCAGCTAACCCTCCCCTCTTTGAAATTTTCCCAGAAATTGTAACCACTTAGAATCCTGTGCCTCAGTAGGTGTATTTGGCATAAGAAGAGAGCGGATCTGAGCAGTGACAGCGGTAAGCTCTAGTGGGCACTTCGGGTGTCCCATTCAGATCCCCTTTACCAACAGGTGCACCTCTCTCTCCTTGCAGTTAGTGTTATGACAATTCAAAGACGCAGTCTTCTCTGGAGAATTTCCCTTTGCCAACTGGAAGTTCCCATGTTGGAAAGGGAACTCTACACCCTTCTAAGAGGGGCTAACTAATGTAATTTTAGCTGCAAACCTTCCTTGGAAACCTTCCCAGCCAAGGCCACATTCTGCAAACGTGTTCCCTTTGTCCCCTCCCGATTTTCTCATTGTCCTCCTGAGTATACTCAACCAATAAATCTCCTGACCAAGAATCTCCAACTCAGGCTCTGCTTCCCAGGACAAAAAAACCACAATTATTTAATGCCTATAATGTCCAAGCATTCAACTCAGATTTTTTCATTCTTAATACCACTTAGTCTTCAGAGTAAGAACTAAATATTATTAGTCCTATATGACAAATGAGGAAAGAACCTCAAGAAGTGTGAGTTGTCCAAAGTTCCACCCTAAAAATGGTAGAACCACCATTTGAATCCAGTTCATGAATTCGAAGTTTATATTCTTAACCAATACACTAGTCTCTCTTTGAAGGTAAAAGGGACTGAAGATATTTATTGTTTTTCTCCTGGAAGGATGACTCTTCTCCTTGCTGGAGTGGTTCCAAGATGTGTAAAGGACTATGAGCTCCCATCTTCTGACTGAGTTCATGCAAGGTTAATGTTGGAGATATTCTAAGGTTGAGCACTCCATCCTGAGTTATCAGATGATATGTCCTCAGGCAAGAGGGTGTTTCTAAATTCCTGTAAGAATACTCTCTGGTTCTCTAGGGAGGAAAGGGAGTTTGACATTCAGTATTAGCTTCTATTCGGAGGAGTAGAAAGAGGATAATATGGGAAATTGCTTTCAAAGGCCTCTCACAATGGAAAATAAAAGTAAACAAGTGGCAGTAAATTGTGGCAACATCTGACTTTACAATCTATTTTACTTAATTATTTTAATAAGAACTTTAAAGCAAGATATATTGTCCATAAAGCTCCTGACAGTTGAGTGAGAGCCAAGTGAATTATAAACTTAAAAATATAAGTTTTGTGGGAATTAGCTCCAGGCTATATAGGGGTTTGGGTGTTGATGAATATTTTCATTTTATCTAAAGAAAATTGTAATACACTTTTGCTTTAGTGAAAATTTGCATTTTATCTATGCATTTAAAATAAATAGAGGCCAGTAAACATTATCATGTTACCTTGGGTAGATTTTGTTTTAATTGAAATGCCACCAAGAGATATAACTTCTTTGGATAGGAGGGTATTTTGTTGTGTCTGTTTAGTTTTCTTCTTCTTTTTTCTTTTTACCACTTATGATTTGGTGATTATTTTTAGCAGTACATGTAATAAAATTCATTTAGTACTGTGGAACAAAAAATAACAATCCAGGTCGATAGAGAGATTTCCCATTTCTAAAGCCAATTTATTTTGATGAAGGTATTTTTTTTTTAGCAGTAGTGATTTTCCAGATTTTTCTAGATTTCCCAGATTTTCTTGCTAGATAACAGAGTCTTTTTCTTTAAATTTTTTTTAATGTTTATTTACTTTTGAGAGAGAGAGAGAGATAGAACACAACCAGGGGAGGGGTGGAGAGAGAGGTAGACACAGAATCTGAAACAGGCTCCAGGGTCTGAGCTGTCAGCATAAAGCCTGAGGTGGGGTTCAAACTCTGAAGGGCAAGATCATGATCTGAGCCGAAGTCGGATGCTTAACCAACTGAGCAACCCAGGCATCCCAAAACTTTTTCTGTGGGCTACAATATGGACCAATGAAACCAAGCATTGATGTAGTATGTATAATCTCAGAGGTGGAGGGAAAATCTTCCATTTGAAAGTAGCCAACTTACTAGGCCACCTGGGTAGCTCAATTGGTTACACGTCTGACTTTTGCTATTGGCTCAGGTCAGGATCTCACGGTTTGTGGGTTCGGGTCCCACGTGGGGTCCCACTGATAGCTGCAGAGCCTGCTTGGGATTCTCTGTCCCCCTTTCTCTCTGCCTCCCCCTCTTTCTCTCTCCTTCTACATAAATAAATATCAAAAATAAAATAAAAACAGCCAACTTACACATGGCTGCAGATTTCCCAATTTTTTTCCTCCTCCTCTCATTCCAACCACACCTTCCTCAAAATCACTGCTGCCAGATGCCAGGGCCTGCTATTGATGGCTTCCTTTCTCTGCTCAGTACAGGACTTCCCAAATCCCCATCAATGAAGAATAAAAAACCCCATCAATAGATAATGAGACAAAAAAGTATCAAAGGGTGACCTCTTACTCAGAAATCCCAATAACTTAAATAGAAAGGCAAAGAATCAAGTCAGAGCTTCAAACAAGCTGGAATATTCACACTAATCCATTGTAAAGTACAATTGTGTGTGGAAGGTGAATAGGAAAATAGGAAAATAGAATGGGAAAGAAAATATAAAAAACTAGTTTAACTTAGGGAAGCTGGTCTAGGAAAATAGACACCTAAGCAGAGCCTCCTCTCCAATTTATTTCTCCTCAGAATTTTTGGCTTAAAAAAAAATTTTTTTTTTTACCAGTACTTCACTTCTCCCTATTCCTAAATCCAAAACTGTGTTAATTAATTGGCACCAACAAATGTCTTCCCCCCAAAATTTTTTGAACAATTTTTTGTGTCTTGAGTAATGGCCTTATCATTTATTGTCAATGCCCTTTGAGCAAGTTCTTTAAGCAATCTGAACCCCTGTGTCCTCTGTAATACATTTTTTTAAAGATGTGAAATAATAGAGAAAATAAGCCTAACACAGTTCCAGACAAACTGTAGAGTTTCAGTAAGTTTTCTCTGTTAGCCTGAAGTGTATATCTGCTTTCAGTCATTCACATTTTATTGTGAGTTAATTAAATCAGAATGTATGCTTCTTGAATACCTTACTTATTTTAGAAGTAGGAGTTTTAGTAGAAGTGCTTGTGAGAAGCTTAATGTGCCTCCGAACAGCAAAAAGGTACTTGGGGCACCTGGGTGGCTCAGTCAGTTAAGCATCCAACTCTGGATTTTGGCTCAGGTCATGATCTCATGGGTCTTGAATTGGAGCCCTATGCTGGGCTCCACACTGACAGCATGGAGACTGCTTGGGATTTCTCTCTCTCTCTCTCTCTCTCTCTCTCTCTCTCTCTCTCTCCCCTCCCTCTCTCTCTCTCTCAAAATAAATAAATAAACTTCAAATAATAATTTACAAAGAACAGCAGGAAGGTACTGGATACCAGGCAGAGAGAAGAGAGGGGCCCTCAGAGGTAGGGAGGAGCTAAGTAGAATGGAGTTACAGATTATAAAAAGGAAATTTTACCTAATTTTTACTTTTCTGAGGCTAGAAAGGGAGAAGAAGTACATCCATATTCTTTCTGTGCTAAAAGACCCTCTACACCCAGAATCTAATATTTGGGCACTTCATTAATATCACCCCTCATATCTGTTTTCTTAATAAAGTTTTAGATAAATAAAGTTTAGATGCATGCATAACCTGTTCATCATTGGAGACTAACTGTAATCAAAATAGCACCTGATTAAAATCTGTAACTCCAGGGCTGACACCATTAAGTGACATTTTCTTCATTTCACATGATTTTTAGTTTAATTGTACTGTGGAAGAGCCCATTGTTTCTATTGATCACTTCTGAGATTAGCTTTGATTTGGATTCTCCAGGATTCATTGCTAAACCATGGATATTTTTAGTTATGCTGAATGGCTTCCATACTGTTTTTGAAATTATTAACTCAGCCTTCAGAATTCGAGTAAGAGTATCTCACACCGTGTTTCAAAAGTGACCACTAACATGGCTTCAGGAGTATTACAGAAAATTAAAACAAATAATTCTACCAGCCCTCACCATTCTAAGACCAAAATTGAATTTAAAAAGTGGGCCCCATATCCTTATAACTATCTAATTCTGGGGATGATTCAATTCTTACATCGTCTTCCAAGATGCTAAGAGTATAGTTCAATATTTCTGCCCCACTGCCCATCTTCTCCATCTCAATCCCATGGAGGTAGGCAAATTCTCACATGATATGGTATTATATAAAATAATCAGTCTTTGACAACTCATTTCAATTTATAAATATATTCTTTGGAATCCTTACCCTTTATAAGGTTTTCTAGTTTTCTCCTTATATGTTGCTGTAAGAATTCAATTTTATAAAGAATCTTTGACAGTATTCATGTAATGTTGCAAATTCATCCAGTAATGGTACAAATTTCATGAAGAAAGTGCCAGCAAAACAAGAAAAGTGCCATCAGTTAGTGTCACTGCATTTATAAGATCCATGAAGTGTAAGTGGGGAAAAAAATTACTGCACCAAGTCTCACAGAACACCAAGACTCATCAAGACTCTGCAGCGTAAGAGTGCAATAATGGGTCACAGTCATGGTCAATTGAAACATTTTCTTCCCTTGGGAACAACTGCACATGACATAAATTGAGAACTCTATTTTTTTCTCAGCTATTAAATGAACTTGAAGAAACCTGGATAGTTTAATTGTTTCCCTATAGCACTAAGAACTATGTAAGGAATAATGAAAATAAGAGCAGTTGGGCATAGCGTAATAATTCTGATTTTTTAAAAAAAAGTTTTAAGAATGTTAGTCCATGCAAGACACTAAACAGAAAATGATATTGATGGTGTGGATTTATTTTTTATGCTCAACAAGATCCTATTTTAAACAAGGTGCCTAGTGGCTTGGCATGCTGCCAATACTTGACAAAGTGGCAAACCAAATGGCACTAATAGGTGGAAACTTCCCTCAAACGAGGGGGAAAAAAGCTCTTAAAAAATGAAGCCCTTAGTGCAAAAAGGGAACATGATCAGAAAAATAAAAAGGTCCTCAAGGGAAAAAAAAAAAAAAAACTAGTGAAAAATATGGGTATAAATCTTACCCAAGCCCAAGGCAAAGAGAATCAGTTCAAAACTTTAGAGCATATGTGGAATAGATTGTTAACACTCAGATTCTACTCTGTCACCTCTTAGTTCTGCTTTATCTACCAACAAAACAGCTCCATGTGTCTATCATTCAATCATTCAGTCACCTAGATTATGTGTTGGACTTTGTCCTAGGCACCAATGATACAGTAGTAAACAAACAAACAAAACAAAACAAAAAACCCACAAAAACAAACAAACAAGAAAACAACAGTGAAAGAAACAGAAATAGGAGTCAAGATGGGTTGTTAATGCTTCACTGGGATGAATGTTGGATCTTATGGTAGCCCATAGGAGTATAAACCCTAGGTGTGGGATGTCAGAAAGGTGTCAAAGGAAAATCAGTGAATAGTTCAATCATGTAGAAATACATGTGTCAACATCCAAGAGACAGAAAGAGAGAGAAGAAAGAAGTGTATTATGGTCAGAACTTTGAGTTCGATGACAGTAGCAGAAGAAAAGGTAAGAGAGACAAGCAGTGACGAAGTAGCATGGAATTCTTTAATTGCAAATCCCAGGAACCAAATTTAAAATAACGTAAGCAAGAAGAAAAAAGACAGAAACCTCTTACAATTATGTTGGGATATCTTAAGTGTAAGTTGAACAACCATCCACGAGAAGGGAGGGAGCACATTTGGGTCTTAACTCGAAAAAGGCGAATACCATCAAAACTATCTTTAGCTCTCATCTTGCCTCTTTCTTCCAGTTATCTTCATTATTTTCACTGCTTTGCGCCCTAGCAGAAAACATGGATACCAATAGCCCTTGAGTTTTCTCTGTAGGATTCAACCCTTAGAGATTATAACTGAAATCCCAGGAACCAAATTTAAAATAACGTAAGCAAGAAGAAAAAAGACAGAAACCTCTTACAATTATGTTGGGATATCTTAAGTGTAAGTTGAACAACCATCCACGAGAAGGGAGGGAGCACATTTGGGTCTTAACTCGAAAACTATCTTTAGCTCTCATCTTGCCTCTTTCTTCCAGTTATCTTCATTATTTTCACTGCTTTGCGCCCTAGCAGAAAACATGGATACCAATAGCCCTTGAGTTTTCTCTGTAGGATTCAACCCTTAGAGATTATAACTGATGTTTTTCTTAGTTTTAGGTTCAAAATTTTTGGGAAAGTACACTGAAACACTCATTCTTTATTCCCTTTAGTTCATTCTTCTACATGTGTGCTACTCTGTGCCAAGCACTTTTTCACGTGTTGAGTCCATGTGATGAGCAAGACAGATAAACTCATTCTTTCAAGCAGCTCACATTCTAGTAGGAGAAAGGAGGCAGTAAATAAGCAAATGAATCCAGGAACAATGCAGTTTTAGGTAGTGGTAGGTGTCAGGGAAGAAATAGAAAAGAAAGATGGTGGAGAGATTGTGTGAATTAAGGAGGGGAACATTGGTATCACCAAAGAGATGATGTTTGAACTGATCAGAGATGGGGAAGAATCAGCTCCTGGGAACACCAAGAGGAAGAGCATTTTAAACAAAGGAAACAGCAAATGCAAAGGTCCAAATAAAGGAAACACGTGGCATGTTCCAGAAGCAAAACAAAGGCCAATGAAGCCAGGGTAGTGAATGAAGAGAAGAGTGGTAGGTTATTGGTCACAGATAAGATTAGGAGCTGGAAAGTATACACACTTATTAGGTCTTGTAAAATCAGTTTTATTCTAAGTAAACTAAGAAAATATCTTAGGTGACAGGATTAGGAGAAATAGTAAAAGCAGGAATACCAACCATAAAGCATTTGCAGTAATTCAGGCAAAACATGTTGGAGCTTAAACTATGCTAATATTAGTAGAAATGGAGAGGAGTATATGGATTTGGAAAAACATTGGGGAAATAGGACCAAAAGAGCTTGATGATGGATTAGAAGTAAAAGGATAAGGGAATTAGAAAACTCATAGGTCCAGAGAATAAGTGAGCAACTGTGTGGGTGGGGATACCATTTGCTAAAATGGAAAATTCCAGAAGATGAATAGGGTATTTTTTACGGGGTGGGCAGGTGGGCAGGGTTGGAGGAGTAGCAGAAGTTATATTTTTGGCTATATTAGGTTAGGTTGTAAAGCCTATCACACACTCAAGAAAGTTATTAAAAACTTAGATAGACACAACCTTAGAACCTAACACTGTGAGTGTAGTCTCACTTTTTTTTTTTTTTTTTAATGTTTAGTTATTTTTTGAGAGAGAGCAAGAGACAGAGTGCAAGCAGGGGAGGGGCAGAGAGAGAAGGAGACACAGGATCCAAATCAGGCTCCAGGCTCTGAGCTGTCAGCACAGAGCCCAACGTGGGGCTCGAACCCACAAACCATGAGATCATGACCTGAGCTGAAATATGGTGCTTAACCGGCTGAGCCACCCAGGCGCCCCTCACTTTTTCTTATCCTTGCTAAATCTAAAATGATAGCAACTATATCATTTGGGGGTTAGGAGGAGCAACTGTTTCCAAAAGAATGGTAAGGAATTGGTAAATATATATGCCAAACACAAATGTATACACACACACACATATAGGTACATGTATATGCATATATGCACACATACACATATTTATGTATATACTCCACAGATACACACACTTACCTTATATGTGTCTTTCTTTCTATCAATCTATCTCTATGTATGTGTATATGAATTCAGTTTGGACTATATCAAGAGCATGGCTCACACCGGAAGAAGAAGGGGAGGAGGTATAGACTAGCTGTCTTATGACTGAACAACCCTGCATGTCCCGTCTGGCAGCTGTTTGAGTCAGCCACCTTTAACTCAGAAGTTGTCAGCAGTGATGGGGAAGAGGGGTGTTACAGGAAATAAATATACACTGAACATCTACTATATGCTAAATTGTGTGCACACCCTTCTCTACACGATTATGGGTAACTAAATTGAAAAGTTCTGTCATTTTCGATTCAAAATTTAAATATATCTCCCAGAAGAAGAAGAAGGAGGAGAAGGAGAAGGAGAAGGAGAAGGAGAAGGAGAAGGAGAAGGAGAAGGAGAAGGAGAAGGAGAAGGAGAAAGCAAAGAAAAAGAAAAGAAAAAGCCACCCTAGCCAAAAAGATGGTTACCATTTCAAATCCTGAAGACTTGTCAGGAATGTCCTACACAGTCAACCCTTTCTGTCTCACCCACCAAGGACATTTATAATTCTGACAAGATGTCTCTGTCTTTCAGAACATCCCTGCAGGAGGTTGTCAACTTTAAAAAATGGTGCACTAAATAGAAGGGGGGAAAGTAGTTAGTGTGCTTGTTTCCATGGACTAAAGTTCATAGAAAAATTCTGGACTCCTCTCCAAATGCTATTGACAACTGGTGTGACATATAATTCGTGCTGGCTCCTTTTATTTTCAAGAACATTTCTCTTCCTTAGAAATCTCTCTAATGAATGCTTTTGGGATTGATTATTCTCTCCCCTGGCAATCCCTTTTGCATTTGTATAATTCAATTAGATGACATATGTTAAGTATCTATATTTGTGCTTAATGCATAATAGATGTTTAATTGATGGTAGCAAATTGTCAAATGTGTGGTTAGAGTCACTTGCTTAGATTTAAGATTTTAGGTTTTATAAAAGCTGATTTCCCAATTACATATATTATGCTCTGTGCCTCACAAATGTTGGAGATTTATAATTTCTGCCTATTTTGAGTCCATATATGTTAATTATTATTGTTCTTTCAGAACCTTTCCTGAAACAGCCCCCAGTGGAAACCTATATTTACTTTGCAGGCATTGACCCTCAGTCCAATGGACCCAATCCAATGCCATACCAGAGAGAGTGCTAAAATCATTTCTTTACCTGAAAGGAGCCAGGAAAGGATTAGTTCCTTCTCTAAATAATTTTATAAAAAGCTCTTTGTGTTTTCCTTATAATAAAAATATGATTTTAAGCATATTTTAGAACAGAAACTTGTCATTTCCATTGAAAGGAATTTTTCTCAAGGTAAAAATAATAGATTATCACCATAAGAAACATGGAAAGCATAAAACATTAAAATCTGGAAGGATGCTTTGCCTCAAACCTCTTCTTTTTCGGGCTTCACCTAAATCTTCCTGGCCCCCGTGCTTAGGAGTGAACACAGTGGAGTAGCCACAGGGCATAGCGCATTCTGCCTTTTGACAGATGGGTGCCTGAGAAACTTGTACTTTTAGCTGTATTCACATTACAAAGCCACAACTCCTGTTTTGACAGCCAAGATGTGTAGCCGTTCACTTTAGTTATGAGATTAAAAGTTCATTTTTTACCTGGCTCTGTGCCAATGTTTAGTTTTGTCAATTTGGGCTTGCTAAAGTGAAAACTGTATCAAAACTCCTTATTCCAAGTGACAGCAGTTAACTTGACTAAGAGAATGATTTTAATTTGTGATACATTTTGCTTATATAAAGATGTATTAAAAACCCTTTTTAAAAATAGTTAAAACTGTTTAGTCAACAGTAAGACCATAGTTAATAGCCCTGTGCTGCACATTTGAAAGGTGCTAATAGAGTAGATCTGAAAAGTTCTCATCACAAGAAAAAGAAATTTGTGGTGATGGATGTTAACGAGATATCATGTGGTGATCATTTTGCAGCACATACAAATATCGAATCATTATACCGTACACCTAAAACAAATGTTATATGTTAGTTAATCTCAAAAAAATAATAAGATAATAATAAATAAAATGAGATTTGTTTCAACAAGATTCAGGCATAGAAAGGATGAACGTGGTGTGTGATATACATAATTCCAAAGAAACAAATCCTTGCAGATATTAAAGGGCTAGATGATTTAAGCATATTTGTATGAATTCTTCTTAGATTTGTGTGTATTTAACATCGTGAACACATTTAATCCATGGGAGTTCCATGCCTCTAGACTTATGGCAATTCTACATCAAGAGCTTTCATTCTACTCCTTACAAAAACCTGAGGATTCTATAGCCATAGTTGTAGAATTGTTATTATCAAGGAAGCAGTGATAACATATTTAACTTTTTACCTTAATACACATTACTACTTAGTGACCCATCTGTGAACTTGTCAGCCCTTAAATTAGAGGGAGAATTTCATTCTGCAGCATTTGAGTTAGCTGCTTCTGTTAATAACTGGCTTCTCTTACAGGGGGTGCAAGTGAACATAGCTCTGGAATCATAACCACTCTCATGGACAACAGTGACAATAACAAAATTCCTCTCATGATTAGACTAGCAACTAAAATGGTGTTTGAGGATTAGAATGGAAAGCTCACTGAAGACGAAGGCAGGGCCCAGGTTCCTTCTTGCAGAATGCATTTGAATGAATATCAAATACATGAATGCTACAAGATGTTGTTTTTCTTGTTTTTGTTTCCTCTGGGTTGCTTTCATTCTTACTAAAAGCATGGATAACAGTAATCGCCTAAATTTTCTTTGACTGACCACCCATGATCTTCACGCAAAGTGGAAAATTAATTCAAAGCATGTTCATTAAATTTGGTCATTCAGAATTTATGGACTTAGACAACCAACATGCCAAAACCAAGAATAGGATCACAAATTATTGGAGTGAAGCAATTTAGAATTGACCTAACTGTAAAGAAGCTAATTATCCCCAGAAGCAACTAATTCGAATGCTGCGGAATACCACTTTCCTTGTAGGTTGACACAGTATGGTCTAAGTCACCAAATAGTAATAAGCGTACTAAAGCAAGAATATATTATTACTGATTCCTTAAAACAGTAATTTTATAACTATGGCTATGTAGTTCTATGGCTTGGAGGTAAAGAAAAAAGAGAATGCATTTTACGTATGTCAGTAGGTAAGATTGGTAAAATAATTAAAAGTAAAAGTAAGAAAGACGAAGAATAGTGTAGACAAATAATATTGTAGAATTCTATTCAATTATATTCTATAGAATTGCATTCTCTTGTGTAGGTTATATATTTTTTCTACTGTATACATTCAACTGTAATCCCATGTTATATTTATATTTATGTTTATAATCCCATGTTTTAAAACATCAGAAATTACTATGTTATCTCACAGAACTAATCCACCTTCTTTGCTCCCTGTCTGGGCTATACATTATCCCAACACACAGTCTCTAGGCACTGGGTAATATAGTGTTGTCTCTGCATGTGTTGGCTTTGAAATTATACAGTATGGGTCCAAATCCTGATTCTGCCACTTATTCTGTAAGACTTTGGACAATTTCCTTAAAACTCTCTGTACTCAAGTGTCTTCATCTGTAAAATGGGAATAAGAAGACTCCATACCTCACACCCATTGTTGGCAAGATTAAATAATTAACACATCCAAAGATTTAGGACCACTTGAACAGACATTATATGCTCAATGATTGTTGTTATCTGACAGAAATAGTTGGGTATTGGGGCGCCTGGGTGGCTCAGTTGGTTAAGCAGCCGACTTCGGCTCAGGTCATGATCTCACAGTCCGTGAGTTCGAGCCCCACGTCGGGCTCTGTGCTGACAGCTCAGAGCCTGGAGCCTGTTTCGGATTCTGTGTCTCCCTCTCTCTGACCCTCCCTCGTTCATGCTCGGTCTCTCTCTGTCTCAAAAATAAATAAATGTTAAAAAAAAAAAATTAAAAAAAAAAAGAAATAATTGGGTATTATTTTCAAAAAATAAAGGAATGATTAAAATTTTTAACTTAGATATGATGCCTAGAAACAATGATTTAGGGTACAACACTTTATATTTGGTCAGTACTTTATGATAGTTTTATACTGTGATCCCTAATTTGACATTGTAGAATGTGATATTTGACCAATTATTTCTCTTTTTTAGAATTCCAAGATGAAAAGTGTCCTGAGGAAATTCCTTTGTTTAATAGAGGTATTAGTAGAAAGGAAAAAGCCCCTGTGTGAGAACACAATTAATAATCCTATTGGAGGTCAACGGGTCATACTTGTCACAAAATAATTTGAGTGTCAGATTGAGAGATCAGATCCAACCCTTTAATTTTATAAATGAGAAAACAGAATCAGAGAGATTAAATAGTTCACCCAGAGTCACTCAGCTGGTTACTGAGAAGCAGTGTGTCAGAATTTATTAAGAACATTTTATTGCTAACTGGGTGATCTCCAGCAAATTTCTTAACCTCCCTGGGCCCCCTTGCCTTCAATGGTATAATGAGTAAAACCTAAAAATATGGTTGTTGGAAAGATTGGCATATATATTGCATGGGTAACACACGGGCAAGCTTTCATGTGGCCTCGTGTCTTCCTGAGACCCAGAGAGGAAATCCCTTGCCAAATAGAGAAATCAGTGAGTGCAGACTATCATCATTGCAGGAAAACGAATGCTGCCAGCTGTGGGCAGGGAACAAGGGGTATGTGGAGTTGTTCTAGCAGTTTGTGTCCCTAAGAAGCTAAACTCTTTCATATTCTTTCAACATACATTTATGGGGCACTTATGAGGTGCGGGTACTGTTCGCAGTGCCGGATACACAGCAGCGAACAAAACCCAAAGTGTTTATGGAGCTTGCATTCCGGTGAAGGGGAGGGCGACCATAAACAAACAAAGAAGAAAATCAGATGATGTGTTAAAATGGGATAACTGCTCTGGAGGAAAGGAGGCAGGGAAAGGTAACAAGGAGTTACTGTGTCTGGGGAGGAAGATAAGATGCATTTTAAATCAGATGATCAAAGAACACGAGGATCCTTGAGCAAACCACTTTGGAACTGATTGTTTCACAAGGGAGGGACTATCTCTCTCAGAAAGATGTGAAAATCCCAGCGTCCAGTGCATTTAGAGTCTTATCTGCAAGAATATTTATCACAGCTTTATTTTTATAATGGCAAGAAAACAGAAATAACATAAAGCCCCAACTGAAGAGTTTGTTAAATAAAATATGGGTGGGAAAAAATTACATAATCTTTTAAAATTGTGTTGTGAAAGAAAATTTAACGACACGGGTGTGTGCTGTATGGCTTCAAAAATATATATGCCATATGTTCCCGCTTTCTTCAGTAAATTTTCCTCAGATGAGAAACAGTGCAATGGTATTTCATAAAGTGTTGATAGTATCAAGGAGATGTGACAGAGATTTTTAACTTTTTAAAACTTTTTCCCCTGCATTTTGTAGTAGAATCGAGTATTGACCTGTGGTAAATAATAATACTAATACTAACTGTATAAAAAGTAAAATAATTAAACTGAAAGAATCTAGAAACTGCACTTTGAGAAACATCTTCATAAGATGTGGAAAGAATGTTTATCAAATTTAAAGATCATATGATCTGAAAAGATGAGTTAACACGGTGCGTGAAGAAGCAAAATTAGAAGTTGTTTTGACAGACCAGAACAAGGACCAAATATATCAAGATGGACTTTATTAAAAACAAATTTGAAATCTCCATTTGGGCTTTAAAAAAAATCGGTTAAAGACGTACTGAGCTGGGGGATCCATTCAACAGCAGCTCATGCAAGGAAGGACCTGAGCGTGTTAATGACCACAAGCTCAACACGAGCTCACAGTGTGACACATCTGCTTAGAAGCTAATCAATTTTTGCATTAATTAATATGCTTCTGGTGTCAGCACTGGGAACATAAGTGATCCTCTGTGGACTACATTGGTCAGTGAAAACTGGGGGATGAAACACTGTCACTGCGTCTTGCTTTTGTCCTTCACAGCACGACTCATGCTTGCGACTCACTAATTTATGCAAGTGCTGGCTGAACATCTGTGGTCTCTGCTGGCCTATAAGTTCCCTGAGGGCAGGGAATGTACCTTCACCGCTTACTGCTTTATCTCCGGTGTCTAATGTCGACACAAAAAATTGGAGCCCGCTGTTTTAAATATTGCCAGTTTCAGTAGCCTCATTTATTTATTCTATTTAATAACACTTATATTGTGTTCATATGTGCCAGGCATAAGTCTAAGTCCTTTACAGACACATATTAATTCGTTAATCTTCATTACAACCATGTGAGGCACGTAGATAAGAATGCTTGGATAGAGAGAGGTTAAGAAATGTGCCCAAGCTGGGAAGTGGCTAAAATCTGAACCCAGACACTCTACACTCTGCCGACTTTCAAAAACACAACTCTGAAAAAAGCTATGTCTCATCTGTATGAGGTTGACCAGGAAAAGGATTCTAAGAAACACATCATATTGAAATGTTTGAAAGAAATGGACCGATATAGGCTAAAAACAAACCAAGAAACAGAGGTGATAGGATCATTTGACTTCAAATTGGGAAGAGCTTCGGTGTCTGGGTGGCTCTGTCAGTTGAGCGTCTGACCCTTGATTTCAGCGCAGATCATGATCCCAGGGTTGTGGGATTTAGCCCCATGTTTTGGGCTCCACGCTGAGCACAGAGCTTGCTTACTATTCTCCCTCTCTCCCTCTGCCTCTCTCCCCACCTCGTATGCTCTCACTCCTTCAAATAAAAGAATAATAATAATAATAATAATAAATATATAAAATATAAACTCTTATTTAAAAACAAAACAAAAAAAACAAATTTGCAAGCACTTCCATGTAAAATGATGAAAGTGAATGAAATCCCCTATGTTTAGGGGAATGAAATCCCTTATGCCTGCATCCCAAATTACCGGGGCAGTTGTAGCAACACAATTATGAACAACATTCTCTTTCACTCTCAAAATATTCTAAGTTAGACAATCAATTATTATCTTCTCCCCAAGTATATGCCTTAAAAGAAGATTCTACATCATTTGGACATTGATCTTTACAAAAGCCCTGTGTAGTTGATTGATATCAATATTATTATACTATTCCCCATTCTACATCCTGAACAAAACCTACAGAATTGTTCCAAAACACAGCATCAGTTAGTGGCAGAGCTGTGGTTTGAACCCAGATAATCTGATTCAAACTATACACTCTTCTCTGTCTGCTCGGTTGAGTAACTGAACTTGCTCTGTATTGCTACAGAATCTAACAATTCTAGATTCAGAATCCTAGCTCTGCAGCTAGGATAAGTAAGTAGAAGTTCCTAAGAAAAGATTCATCCCCAAATGAAGTACCACATTTTAAAAACGGAATGAATGAACTTCCTAATCAATCAGAAACTTACTGGAAACTGCCCAAGCCCGGGACTGAATGGGCATGGGGCAAGTGTTTTACCAAGGGCACTGCATGCACCAGTACAGACCTGTGAGCTTCTCAGAATGTGGGACATCAGTTTCTGGTGGGCAATGAACCATTAGCAGATCATGAGATAATTTTCAACACTATATGGACACAGCATTCAAAATCGCTAATATGCCTAATGAGACCTTTTGATTCCCTTTTCAATTATAGTTTTAATCCATCCACTACTACCTAGGAGAAAGCCTCAGATTGGTGCTGATATACCTTTAATACTACTCAAACATGCTAACCCACTTTTTGACCAAGAGAGTAGTAGGTTCTAAGCTTTCAGAGGCAATGATAGCCATTCAACTAGATCTGATATTATTGTTCTATCTCCACTGAATTTATTTTGGTTTTGGATTTCCTTTTATAGCAGTGCTATAAATTTTACTTTTAAAAATAAATCTACATAAATAAGTGAGTCAACCTAAGTAAAAACATTAGCTGGTTTATATTAAAATGTATGGTAGGGAGAAAACAGACCCTCCCCCAAAGATGTCTACATCCTAATCCCCAGAATTTATGTATATGCTACTTTATATTGAAAAAAGGAAAAACTTGCAGATGGGATTAAGGTTAAGGACTTTGGGATTCGGAGATGATCCTGGATTATCTGAATGTGCCTGGTCTAATCACTTGAGTCCTTAAGAGCAGGAAACTTATCAGCTGTGGTCCGAAAGAGACAGGAGGACAAAAGAGGGGCAAAGAGATGCAATCCTTTGGCCCCTGCTTTGAGGATTATGGAGGCAGGCCATGAGCCAAGGAATGGGAGTGGTCTCAAAGATACAAAATGCAAGGACGTGGATCGTCTCCTAGGGCCTCCAGAAAGTAACACAGCCCTGCCAAACCCTGATTTGAGCTTATGAAAGTCATGTCCAAATTTTGACCTACAGACGTAAAAGACAACAAATTTGTACTGTGGAAACCATCAATTTTTTGAATTTTTTTTTTTTTACAGCAGCAAAAGGGAACTAAAATACAAGGGTATAGGGATAGGTAACAATTGTGAGAATGTTTGTACAACTGAAGTTTAGAAAACAATCTTTTTTTTTTTTTTTTTTTTTTTTTAGAAAACAATCTTTCAGGATGGTTTATAAATGTCTCTTCCAATCCCAAGATGTTCTGCTAACATTCTGTCACCTACCAGATTTCTGTTCCTCCCAACAGGTAATTTAGTGTTTCCTGTGCTTTCATAGACATTCCAAAAAGTAACTTAAAAACAGTGAGAATTATTCATGTGAAAAGAAATCTTGGTTGGGAAAAGTGCAGTCGTTTTTAGGGATGTAGTGTTGTATGTAGAGATGTATGTATGACAATCTTACTTACAATCACATTATCTTTATGTGAATTCCCTTGATGTCGAGAGTTATCCACTTGTTCTACACTAGTGAGTTTTATTATCTATGTACCACAATACTTTTCTTTAAAATATATATTGGGTATTCTCAATTTATAGATTAATCTAAGGAACTTTCTGCTCTACTTGATATGAAAAGCAATCAAACTGCCCCAATAAAACAGAAGTTGAATTTGATGGCATATGGTTAGTCAGTGTTACATTGCAGGAGAAACCAATTAGATTTAACCAAGTCTATTCACTCCAAGGTATTTTGTTCTGCCATTCCAAAAATTCACAGCCTACAAACTCATGTTTAATTACATTAATACATGACATATCTGCTTCATGCAATAATTAACCACTTAACCATTCATCCTTTCTCTTTTGACTTGATGACGCATGTTGAGATATATGAAAATGTCTTCAGGAGAGAAATAAGGGTTAATAAAAGATGGAGGGATATATGCACACTCCACATAGTGTGATTGATTATACGTTACACACGTAATCTGGAGGCCGGTAAAGCAGGACATGCGTATAGCCTGTGAATACATAATCAGAGTCATTAAAAGAGAGTTTGCCATCTCACAATGTTAATCAAATGCTATTTGACCAATTTGCTTCCAGCAACTAATGGAGCAAATTGATGTCAGCTAATCTTAAATCTACAGAGGAGCATGTTCTAGAATTGGAGTTGTTCTTTTTTTAAATTTTTCATCTTTCTTAGGCTGAATTCATTTATCTTAAAGAAATGTATTTGAATGCTAATGCCATTGAAATAATACCTAAGAGCAGATTTGAAAATGGCAAGTTATAATTTATTGTGGCTATGGAGGAGTGGAATGGTCACAAGATCTCGAAAAATGCCTGTTATGACGTGGTCAGAAAAGTGTTGCCAAGGACACAACTCTGATTCATCATCTTCAGGGTACTACAGTACCATACTTCACTCACAGGCCACAAACTGAAATAAGAATGGAAAATTGATCTTTTCCCCTGAAAAATAATTTAATCAATTTCTGGACTTAATTTCAAAAAGAAAATGTCAGACTCTTTTAGTCGAGAGTGATTTGACTATGTATTAGCCCTGATCCATATTATTGGGAAATACACATTGAACCGTTCACATGATACAAAGCTAACTGAATTTTTGTGCTTTCACCACTAAGAACAATGTAAAATATCCTTTTTCTTGTTTTTTAATATGTGTTATTCCTGACCTAAGTAGAAATTCCTTTGAAGTCATTTGGCATTGTTTTAGAATAGAGCTAATATTACCAGAATCCTGGGTTCTAGCAAATCATTCACTAGTTGATAATTGATATGGATTCACTTCAGGAATCTTCCAGATTACTTCTAAACCCTTAAATAGTCAGACTTTGTAAAATATGCTTGTATATCTATCGCCTCTTTCTAAAATATCTCCAGTTTCAGATAGAACACAAGCAACTTGATAAAATCACCCAACAGTGTCCCACCTTCACCCAGTTGATGTATTGTAACAACACCAGACTCTCATTCCCTGAAAGCAGGAGCTGTCTGTCTGGAGTTGTAAGATAGAGACGGTGCTTCTTGTTTTACTGAAGTATCCTCAGTGGATAGTGTCAGTGAAATTCTATGTATGCAGTTGTTTTACATAGGTTCATAACCTATTCTCATCAGAGAATAGTGTTTGTTTTATATTTAAAGAAAAAAGAGTTGAGTTGACTATAAAGTGAGCATGGAAACATCTTCTCAAGGCCTATAATAATAAAATGCTTTTAGCTCAAAGACCAAAACTCAATTCTCTTAGACGTCTGCTTCTTCTCCATCTCTGTCAAGTATCCTTGGTCCCAGGAGTGAGGCTATACTAGTTGGCATGGGGAAAACCTGGTCCAATTGTATATTTTGGTTAAACATGAAATTGGGAAATATGTTAAGTGTTGAGGTCCTGACTAGAATCAAGGGACCCTTTATTACTAGCTTCTCATTACCAACATAGAATGTACACCTGCCTCAATAACCAAGTTTTTTAATAGCACAATACTCAGACACACATATTTGATGTTTCGATTTATGTCATTTTGAAGTATTGAAAGCCTTTTTCAGAAAAAAAAATCTCAAGAGTTCTCAGTAATATCTTTGGTATTACTACATAACTCCTATAAGCCTTACAGACATATACTTATTTTATGCTCTTTTTTAGTAGAAATCGATAATTCTGTTTTCGGTGAGGATAAGATAATAGATACATGCTATGCTTGTAAACTATTAGCACTGTTCTAAAAAGGAAATAAATATAAACTCACAGCTGCTTCCAAGACAGTATATTATTAGATCTTAATATTTAACTTAGTTTGCTCACCAAAATCGATTTGCTCTTGCTGTTACGACTCCTTCCAGGTGGTTGTCTGCTTTAAAGAAATATGCAATTAAATTAGTTCAGGAATGTTCTATGCCTAAATTATATTTGCTATTTTTATTTTTATTTTGAAGTGCCCTGAAGTGCATCATTTCATTTGGCCTCTGAATGCAATAGCATGGCTTCCCTGCCACGTGTCTCATTTCTCAGAATCTCAGTCAACAGAGAAAGCAACAAGATGATTGAACATTTTCACTGGAGATGTCTCCTGCACAGATGTTCTCCCCACACAGATTACCAAACAGAAGCCATGTTTTTGTTGAAAACGATGCATTTCTAGCCTTCCTCAAGGAGTCCTTTAATATCAAGGATCCTTTAGCCTTGAGGATGCTTTCTTTTGCCAGAAGCAAAGGTGACAGATTCTATCATTCAAGTAATTTAACCTTATGTTTCTTACACTGATTTTTGACAGATCTTTATTCATACTTAAGGTAAACATTCTCGGGGCGCCTGCGTGGCTCAGTCGTTTGAGCGTCCAACTTTGGCTCAGGTCATGATCTCACAGTTTGTGGGTTTGTGAGTTTGGGACCCACATCAGCCTCTGTGCTGACAGCTTGGAACCTGGAGCCTGTTTGGATTCTGGGTCTCCTTCTCTCTCTGCCTCTCTCTCTCTCTCTCTCTCTCTCAAAAATAAAAAACATAAAAAAAATTTTTTTAAGGTGAACATTTCCAAACTCCGTATTCCCTCAAATATTTCCAATTTCTTTTCTTTAAGATTTTATTTTTAAGTAATTTCCACACCTAACATGGGGCTTGAACTTACAAATCTGAGATCACGACTCAGCTGTCTGAGCCAGACAGGTGCCCAAAATGTTTCCAATGTTTAAGGCTCATCCCATAATTCTTTACAGGGATTGTTTTTAAACCCCAAACCTCTACTCAACTTAGAATCCTTGAATGATACACGTTTGGATCAGCTTTCTGCTCCTGTGTATAAAGCTGGTGTCTTTTGGTAATACAAATTTCTGAGATTCAATGTGCCCTTATGCACTTCCTCCCTTAAAAATAAAGGAAATATCACTACAATAAAGCTAAAATTACAGCAGTTATGTGATGGAGTGCACTGTGGCTTCTTCAATTCCTTGCTTTGGCTTGTTTTCTCAGTTTTATCCAAAAACTACATTTTTGTATTTAGCACATATACCGTCTTTACCAGGACTGGATGTTCATAGTCAGGATGGGCATGAACCTAAAAGGTGTGACTTCAGAGGCCCCAAGATGGCCACCTTCCTATCACCAAAATGTCCTTCCCTCCATCCAGATTGCCCAATCTCTTCACAACTGCCTGGATGCCTTTTAGCATAGGATAAATTATTTTCCAATGCACAATAAAAAACTAAGTTGGAAGTTCAAACACTCTTACAAAGAATTGCAAACACCATAAAAATTAGAGGCCGTCTGATGTGTAAATTTTGATCGGTGACAAGATGTGAGGGCATAGAACACATTCAGGTGAGAGAAACTGGCATTCCATGGACAAAAAAGGGAAGCTGAGGATGAAATTTGCAACCTGCTTCCCATCTTTCCCCTCTTTGAAATCCCTGTGATTTCAATTCTTCTGAAAAGAATAATACTTGCCAGACAGCTTTCCATACTGCTGATAGAAAATCCAAAAAAGCCTTTTGTAGTCAATTTTTGAGAGCATGTAGAAATATTTTGACATTGTAGTTTTTATGTTATGTTATAATTTAGAATCTTTCTTGCCTTCTATATCATGGTCTTATTAGCATCACCTCTAGTAGTGAGACCTACATCCTTAAATAATTTAAATATCAGCTATTGCTTTACATTGGGATCTCATAGAACCATACCTCAAAAAATTATAATTTATAAATCTAGAGATATTAATTACTGTTTCTATTGCTAATGAGTTCTACATTATAGACTAATTAGTATTTATTGATCAGCAATGTCCAAGTAAAAAAATAAATGTACCCATCTAATTTTCTGAGTACATGCCTTGTTCAGTTTAAGTCTAACATCAAAAAAGATACTGACAGCATCTGAACCCTTTAAAATTAATATTTCATTTTTCTACTTACCATGATTATGATAAAATACATATAGTTAATTTTTTTATTCATGAATTTAATATTTTTATATCGTAGTATGTATATTCTTGAACATCTAATTTAGAACTCACTTCTAAAAATTATTGTAGATAAGGATTCTGACAGAGACCATGTGGTCCTCAAAGCTGAAAATATTAATTATCTGGCCTTTTACAGGAAAAGTTTGCTAACTCCTGCTATTGGCTATCAAAACTTCAGCAATTTAAAAAATCTTTAGTAACTCAGTACATTATTTTTCTATTATCAAGGAAACAATAAAAGTTATACCTCCAGAAAAAGATCATTCAAATTCAAATCTCTGCCTAATCCAACATGACACTGTAAAAATAAACAGCTAATGATAAACATCTAGGATTTTGGACAATACCACAAGTAATTTGTTAGACTTGAGTTTTCTGAAAGCCACCTTTTAATATCGGAGGCAAATTATTTGGTAACTATGATTTTTCACTTTTTAAAAACGTGATTATGGGGGTGACTGGATGGCTCAGTTGGTAGAGCATACAACTCTTGATCGTGGGGTTGTGAGTTCAAGCCCCATTATGGGTGTAGAGTTTACTAAAAAAATATGATTATGAAGTTACCAGACAGGAAATTATAATAATTTCACATTTAGACAATCCTGTTTGATCCAAACACATAGCGGTGATATATAAAATACAAAGAGAAAATCAAATACACATAATTAGGATCAAAAGGACAACATGGTTAAGGACTAGAAACAAAGCTGAAACAGATATGCAAAACTCTTTCAAAATAAAAATGATTATCAAACTAGGGAAATTTGATAAAGAAAAGTTATCTAATCAAATAATGGTTAAACTTTAAAAGTTTAACCTCTCCCCAGCCCCCCATCAACCCTCAGTTTGAGTCTCTTATGGTTTGCCTCCTTCCCTCTCTGCTTATAACTATTTTTCCCCTTCCCTTCCCCCATGGTCTTCAGTTAAGTTTCTCAGGTTCCACATATGAGTGACAACATGTGATTATCTGTCTTTCTCTGACTTAATTCACTTAGCATAATACCCTCCAGTTCCATTCATGTTGCTGCAAATGGCAGGATTTCATTCTTTCTCATTGCCAAGTAGTATTCCACTGTATGTATAAACCATATCTTCTGTATCCATTCATCAGTTGATGGACATTTAGGATCTTTCCATAATTTGGCTATTGTTGAAAGCAGTGCTATAAACATTGGGGTACATGTGCCCCTATGAATCAGCACTCCTATATCCTTTGGATAAATTCCTAGTAGTGCTATTTCTGGGTCATAGAGTAGTTCTATTTTTAATTGCTTGAGGAACACACTGTTTTCCAGAGCAGTTTGCACCAGTTTGCATTCCCACCAACAATGCAAGAGAGTTCCCATTTCTCCACATCCTCACCAACATATGTTGTTTCCTGAGTTGTTAACTTCAGCCACTCTGACCAGTGTGAGGTGGTATCTCAGGGTGGTTTTGATTTGTATTTCCCTGATGATGAGTGATGTTGAGCATCTTTTCATGTGTCTGTGGGCCATCTGAATGTCTTCTTTGGAAAAGTGTCTATTCATGTCTTCTGCCCATTTGTTCACTGGATTATTTGTTTTTTGGGTGTCGAGTTTGGTAAGCTCTTTATAGATTTTGGATACTAACCCTTTATCCAATATGTCGTTTCCAAATATCTTTTCCCATTCTGATCGTTGCCTTTTAGTTTTGTTGATTGTTACCTTTGCAGTGCAGAAGCTTTTTATCTTGATGAGGTCCCAATAGTTCATTTTTTTTTTAAATTCCCTTGACTTTGGAGACATGTTGAACAAGAAATTGCTGTGGCTGAGGTCAAAGAGGTTGTTGTCTGCTTTCTCCTCTAGGGTTTTGACGGTTTTTTGTCTCACATTTAGGTCTTTCATCCATTTCGAGTTTATTTTTGTGTGTGGTGTAAGAAAGTGGTCCAGGTTCATTCTTCTGCATTTAGTTGTTCAGTTTTCCCAACACCATTTGCTGATAAGAGTGTCTTTTTTCCATTGGACATTCTTTCCTGCTTTGTTAAAGATTGGTTGGCCATACATTTGTGGGTCCATTTCTGGGTTCTCTATTCTGTTCCATTGATCTATGTATCTGTTTTTGTGCCAATACCATACTGTCTTGTTGATTACAGCTTTGTAGTAGAGGCTAAAGTCTAGGATTGTGATGCTTCCTGTTTTGGTTTTCTTTTTCAACATTACTTTGGCTATTCAGGGTCTTTTGTGGTGCCTTACAAATTTTAGGATTGTTTGTTCTAGCTTTGAAAAGAATGCTGGTGCAATTTTGATTGGGATTGCATTGAATGTGTAGATTGCTTTGGGTAGTATTGACATTTTAACAATATTTAATCTTCCCATCCATGAGCATGGAATGTTTTTCCATTTCTTTGTGTCTTATTCAATTTCTTTCAGAGGTTTTCTATAGTTTTCAGTATAAAGATCTTTTACATCTTTGGTTAGGTTTATTCCCAGGTATTTTATGGTTCTTGGTACAATTGCAAATGGAATCAGTTTCTTGATTTCTCTTTCTTTTGCTTCATTATTGGTATATAGAAATGCAACAAATTTCTGCACATTGATTTTGTATCCTGTGACTTTGTTGAATTCATGTATCAGTTTTGACAGCCTTTTGGTGAAGTCTTTCAGGTTTTCCATGTAGAGTATCATGTCATCTGTGAAAAGTAAAATTTGACTTCTATTTGGATGCCTTTTATTTCATTTTGTTGTCTGATTGCTGATGCTAGGACTTCCAACATTATGTTAAACAACAGTGGTGAGAGTAGACATTCCTTTCATGTTCCTGATCTCGGGAGAAAAGTCTCAGTTTTTCCCCATTGAGGATGATATTAGCTGTGGGCTTTACATACATGGCTTTTATAATGTTTAGGTATGTCCCTTCTACCCCCACTTTCTTGAGGGTTTTTACTAAGAAATCATGCTGTATTTTGTCAAATGATTTTTCTGCATCTATTGACAGGATCATATGGTTCTTTTCTTTTATTAGTGTGATGTAACACATTGATTGATTTGTGAATATTGAATTAGCCCTGCAGCCCATGAATGAAACCCACTTGATCATGGTGAATAATTCTCTTCATATGCTGTTGAATTTGATTTGCTAGAATCTTGTTGAGAATTTTTGGATTCATGCTCATCAGGGATATTGGCCTGTACTGCTCCTTTTTTTGTGGGTTCTCTGTATGTTTTGGGAATCCAGGTAATGCTGGCTTCATAGAATTGAGCCTGGAAGCTTTCCTTCTGTTTCTGTTTTTTGGAACAGCTTGAGAAGGATAGGCATTAACTCTGCTTTATTGTGGGGGATAAGCTTAGGAATCCCCCAGGCTTACACCAATGGGTTGACAAGGCATAAAGAAACTCAAAGTCATAAAATGCTCACACCCAAGTTTGGGTAAATCACATTGGCACCCCAATAATAGGGGGGTGCAAAGACACCTCGAGAATAGGGAGGCACAAATGTGCCAGGAATAGGAAGGTGCAAAGGCACCCTAAAATAGAGAGGGGGTGCAAAGCCCCCCCAAAAAGAGAGAGAGAGGCAAAGGCCTGAGATACAAATGGCACAGAGGTGCCCAATACATAGGTATATGAAAAGAACAAGATTAGATATTCAGGGTGAAAGCACCCCAAATTTAGTACTATAGCAGAAAGCTGTTTTCATAGAATAGGGCCAGGTTAGGTAAATTGGTGAACTGGACTATGGACTGCTGCAATGTACAGAAGCCATCTAAAGTGGTGGCACCAGCCTGACCTCAGCCTGAGCGGAGATGATTTACAAAAGAAAAGGTGCCTTGTCAACCCTGAGGTTATTTCCCCTATCTGTCTCATCCCCTAGGTTAGCCAAGATAAACAGAGGTGCTGACTCATGTCAACTGTAAACAACCCTCCTCCCCACTGCCCGGTGCCCAGATTTTGTTTTGTATTAACACAAACCCCCTAAGCACAAATATCCTCAAGAGCCCGTTTCCCTCACATCCACAAGTTAATGTTCACAGATTCATTGTCTGTTTGTGCACATCCATCGCCATGTTTGTAAGCCTTCTGATCCTAATAAAATGGGGCAAGGACCCTTACTCGAGGCTCTTATCTTTTCCTGGACATTAGCCATCTCTTGCTTTAATCCTGCATCTGCTCTTTTGCTGGCCAAAAGAGAACGTTAGACTTAGAGTCTATGACACTTTATATGTCTGGTAGAATTCCTCTGGGAAGCCATCTGGCCCAGGACTCTTCCTTTTTGGAAGATTTTTGATAACTGATTCAATTTCTTCACTAGTTATGGGTCTGTTCAAATTTTCTATTTTTTCCTATTTGAGTTTTGGTAGTGTGTGGGTGTCTAGGAATTTGTCCGTTTCTTCCAGGTTGCCCAGGTTGTTGGCATATAATTTCTCATAGTATTCTCTGGTAACTGTATTTCTGAGGGGTTGGTTGTAATAAGTCCAATTTCACTTGTGATTTTATCTATTTGGTTCCTCTCTCTTTCTTTTTGAGAAGTCTGGCTAGGGGGGTATCAATTTTCTTTATTATTTCAGAAAAACGGCTCTTAGTTTCATTGATCTGTTCTACTTTTTTTTTTTTTTTTTTTGGATTCTATACTATCTATTTCTGCTCAAATCTTTATTATGTTTCTTCTGCCTGGCCTTGGGGTTTCTTTGCTGTTCTGCTTCTAGTTTCTTTAGTGTGCTGTTAGATTTTTTATTTGGGATTTTTCTTATTTCTTGAGATAGACCTGGATTGCAATGTATTTTCCTCTTAGGACTCCCTTTGCTGCATCCCAGAAGGTTTGGACTGTCATATTTTCATTTTCATTTGCTTCCATATATTTTTTTCATTTCTTTTTTAATTGCCTGGTTAACCCATTTATTCTTTAGTAGGATGCTCTTTAACCTCCATGCATTTGGAGGTTTTCCAAACTTTTTCCTGTGATTTCAAGGTTCATAGCATTGTGATCTGAAAATGTGCATGGTATGATCTCAATGCTTTTATATTTATTGAGGGCTGTTTTGTAACCCAGTATGTGATCTATCTTGGAGAATGTTCCATGTGCAATCAAGAAGAATGTGTATTCTGCTGCTTTTGGATGAAAAGTTCTGAATATATCTGTCAAGTCCATCAGGTCTAGTGTATCATTCAGGGCCATTGTTTCTTTATTGATTTTCTGCCTAGATGATCTGCCCATTGTTGTAAGTGGAGTATTAAATTCACCTGCAATTACTACATCCTTATCAATAAGATTGCTTATGTTTGTGATTAATTGATGTATATATTTGGGTGCTTTCAAATTGGGTGCATAAGCGTTTATAATTATTGCTCTTTTTGATGGATAGACCCCATAATTATGATATAATGCCCTTCTTTGTCTCTTGTTACAGTCTTTAGTTTAAAATCTAGTTTGTCTGATATAAGTATGGCTATTCCAGCTTTCTTTTGACTTCCAGTAGCACAATAGATGGGTCTCCATCCCCTCACTTTCAATCTGAAGGTGTCCTCAGGTCTAAAACAGGTCTCTTGT
This sequence comes from Panthera pardus, assembly GCF_024362965.1. Taxonomy (NCBI): domain Eukaryota; kingdom Metazoa; phylum Chordata; class Mammalia; order Carnivora; family Felidae; genus Panthera; species Panthera pardus. The sequence continues at coordinate 44,046,742 of NW_026526710.1, read as the reverse complement.
AGACAGCACATAGATGGATCTTGTCTTTTTAGCCATTCTGATACCTTATGTCTTTTTATTAGAGAATTTAGTCCATTTACATTCAGCGTTATTATTGAAAGATACGGATTTAGTGTCATTATGTTATCTGTGGGTTTCATGCTTGTGTTGATGTCTCTGGTCCTTTGCAGCCTTTCTGGGTATAGAAGCTGACCGATTTGATGGTAGCCATGACCACCTCCATACAGAGAGTCACGGGGACAAAGAGCATGATCACATGTTTGCCGCCATATTTCAAAGTCTGTTCTTCATCTTCTTCTTCATCTTGTTCCACCACCTGCCCTGAGTTACCCTGAGGTCGTCCATTAGATAATGGCTCAGGGTTGCCACGCCTCCACCTTTCGCTGCTGTGCTCAAGCCATTCTCTGCTGTCATTAGTATTGCTCAGGTGGTTGTCTGCAGACATCTGTGCATTCTGGAAGTAGGACAATGGTGCAGGTAACTCTGTCACTGGAGCAAGCATATAGAGACATACTTTTTCACAGAAAACAAAAGCTCTTGGGGTTCTTCATTTCATGTGTTCTCCTCCAGGCCAAGCTTTCTAAGGACCTCACAGGCTGCTGTCACTTGCAGGCTCCCAGATTAGGTCTACTCTTCCTTTGCTGCTGCCATCAGCTGCTTGCAGGGGAGACTCCTTCCCTAGCAGCCATTGTTTTGTTTCCAGTGTGAAATCGCTGCCTCTGGAGCTGCTTCGCCCAGGCCCCACCCAAAAGGCTTCACTGGTGTCTGGGAGATTTGAATTTTAAATATGGGATTTCACCAAAGTTAATCTCTGATTTTAAAGCAATTTCAACCAAAATTTCCCAAGGTTTTTTGCAAGCTGGACAGGCTATCATAAAATTAACAGGGAAAAGTTTAGGACCAAAACTATACATTTAAAAATTGTAAACATCTAAAGAGATGGAAGGGAGCAAAATTTGTGCAGTGTGGGAAGTGAGGAGGGTTTGCCTTTGAAGATGGGCAAGGAATATTATAAAGCTAGACTGTGAGTATTGGCAGAGGAACAAGCAAGTAAACCAATGGAACAGCATAGAGAGCACAGGAACAGACCCAGGAATGTAAGGAAACTTGAAATCTGACATAAATGGCATTATAAATGAGAGAGAGACAGGATGAACTATTCAATAAACATCATTGGCATGACTGCATGATTGTTTATCCATATGGAAAATAAAATTAGCTTCCTATCTCACAGCAAATGGAAAAAATATTTTTTTAAGTTTATTAAAGCCCTAAATATGAAAAACAAACTTTAAATTTTAAAAATTAAAAAAAGAGAGAGAGAATACTTTAGGACCTTGGGATAAGAACAATTTTCTTAAATAATTATACAAAAACATCACAACCATAAAGGAAAAGATCAGTTAATTTGACAAGTTAGAAGAAAGTCAGACTATTTGAAAAAGTACCATAAATGAAGCAAAAACAAAACAAAATGAAACAAACAAGTCACAGACCTGAAGAAAGTATTTCCAAGACACATAACCAACAAAGGATTTGTATCCAAGATGTATTAACCAAACAAAACAATTCCTACACACCAACCAAAAAAGGACAGTTTAATAAAGGAACATAGATATATAAACAGAAAATTCACAGAAACAGAAATGTAAGTGCCCAAGAAACTTATGAAAAGGGGCTTAATTAGAAATGAGAAATAACCAAAGTAAAATAAGAGATTATGTCATAACAGTCAGATTAGGAAAAATCTTAAATTGTTTTTTTAAATTTTTTTAATGTTTATATGAGAGAGAGAGAGACTGTGTGTGTGTTAGAGAGAGAGAGACAGAGAGACAGAGAGAGAGAGAGAGAGAGGGGAGGGCAGAGAGAGATGGAGACAGAGTCTGAAGCAGGCTTCAGGCTCTGAGCTATCAGCACAGAGCCTAAGTCTGGGCTTGAACTCACCAACTGCGAGATCATAACCTGAGCCAAAGTCAGATGCTTAACTGACTGAACCACCCAGGCACCCCTTAAAATGTTCTAATACCAAGTGTTAGTGAGGCTTACCACAGTGGAAGTTCTTACACACTGCTGGTAGGCATGTAAGTTGGAACTGCTTTGGAAAGCAATTTGGCAATAGCCAATAAAAGAGAAAAGATTCATTTCCCTTGATTCAGCCATTCAATTTCTAGATATATACTCCAGAGAAACTCAGGTGTAAGTATATAAGGAGATTTGCACAATAATGTTTGCTGAATCATTGTAAGAGCAAAAGAATTAGAAAAATTCCAAATACTTCATCAACTAGAGAATAGTGGTCACAATTGAAGTAGTTATTAAATAAATTAATAAAAACATGTCTAAAGCTAATGAGGGGAAGAGTTTCATAATATCTATAGTATAATACCATTAATATAAACTTAGAAAAGTATAAAAAATCATAAATATCACTTATTGACACATTTTTTTTTTTTTTTATAAATAAGGACATAAAAGCATGCTTGGAAATGAAAAACATAAATTTAGAATAGCAGTTACTCTGGAGAGGTAGAGTCCAATAGGGTACTCAGGTAGCTTCAACTGTATCTCAAAGTTTTGTCATTTTCAATCTTATATGTGTTGAACATTTATTGTATGCTAGGCATTTCCCTAAGCTCTTTGCATGTATTAATATATTTAAAACTCATAAAAACTCTATGAGATATTATTATGCTAATTTTACATTTGAGAAACTGAAGCACAGAGAGGTTCAGTAACTTACCCAAAGCCATACAACAAGGAACGTATCTAGGTAATGGAACAGGGATTGGATCCTGGGAGTATCACTATGAAGTCTGGACCCTTAACCACCATACCTACAGCCTTGCTGGCCTGTGATCATGAGAAAGTTCGGACAATTGCTAGCGCTCAAGTACATGATGTTTTTTAAAATTATATTACACTGTAATAATTTTATTGCACAGTAAACATTTTTATTTGAAAAAAGTATATAAATATTTTAAAGATTCATATTTATAAGAATAAGCCTTCCCAATAATTCAATCTAATTCCAATCATTTTTATCTAATAATAATACACAAATGCCATAATTTTTCAACCTTCTTTTCCTCCATAACCATTATTTTTTTTTCTTCGAAATATTCCTAAGCAGAATTCCTTAAAAATAGGACTCAATAGCACCATAATGTGGAAACCAAAGCTATTATTTCTTTATGAAGGGAAGCCATTATCCTATTTATGTATTTATATTATCTGAATCACTACCATGGCATTCGGAATGTTCTGCAGGAATGTTCAAGAGCTGCTGAGAGGGGACTTTTGTGTTTAGGGACTTATAAATATATTCAATATTAGAGAAGACAAAAAAGAAATTGCCCAGATAACTTTTAGTTTGTAATAACATTTGCTTTTCCTGTACACAAAGCTATTTCACCATATTCTTGGGCTCTTTTACAAACAACTAAGATGTAAATGCTATCCTATTTGCATGAGATGTTTGTGGAGATAAACAGACAATCCTGACTTTGTTCATGAGAGTCTGAGTCCTTAAGGGTGACAATGAGCGGCCCAAAGGAAGACATTTTAGATGACCAGCAGATCCCTAAAGGCAAAGAGAAAGAACTCAAAGTGAAAAATCCAACAACTGCTGGAGCTGACCAAAAAAAAAAAAAAAGTGAATAAATCAAGTTTGCTTCCAGGTCTGCCTTTGGTCTTCTCTCAGAAGCCATGTGTACCTTCTATTCTTAAAGAACTTTTTTCTAGGTTAGCCATCAGCAGATCCACATCTAAGGAACATGCTGTTATTCTTGATCTAAAAAAAAAAAAAAAAAAAAAATTCCATAGTCCTAAATTCTAGCCTCACAATCTAAGCAATAAAGCACCAGAAGAAATAAGAGAAGAAATAGTGCTAAGGCGGGGGAGGGGCTCATTAAGCCCCAATCCTTCGGGCTCTGTTGTGCCCTGTCCCACACAATGGTCTGCACCAGGGTGATTTTGACCATTAATCCTGTCATATAGGATTGAATAAAGACTTGATGGGGGAATGCAGTAATGACAGAAAACCAAATGATGCCCTAGCTGGGTATATAAATCCAAAGGAGGCAAAGATCTGAAGGTTAAATGTATTGTTGATGCTTTTGCTTCCTATACAGCAGAGGAAAAGCACTTCCCTAACTTTTCAGTTACCCGAGCCTTATTTGTTCATTTGTTTTGAGAATAGAATAAATCTGATATGTGTTATGCCCAGAATTCGTGATCCCCAAAGACCACCAGGGAGCCGAGTCCGATGCAAAAGCAAAAGAGCCTTTATTCGAGCTAGCTCGAGCTCAATCCCCTACCTGCACTGACATAGCCGTGAGATACCGGGGGGACGAGTTTCAAAAGGACAAAGGTTTTATTGGGGCCTAGGGGCAGTTGGTGAGGTAATGGCTTTGGCCTCAGCCGATTGGCTGGAGAAGGGTCCGAGTCCTGTTAGGCAGGTGGGGGGGGGGGGGGTTCCTCAAGGGGAGGAGGTGTGGTCAAGGTGAAGGACACAGAACAAGATGGAGTCAGCCAGCGTAGGCCCGCCCTTTCAATATGCTTTTGCCATATGCCATGGCACTGAGGCCAACTTGAGCATCATTATTGTGACCTCTTTCATGTAGATGCTATTTCATGTTGTCATTATTATTTTTTCATACTACAAAATAGTTGCTTCTCATTCCTATGTAAAGTACGAGAAGCAACTTTAGGAAACATTATTTTTGTTGATATGCTGAATATGATCCATACAAAAATATGGAAACTGCTATGCAAATGCTGGTTAAAAATAGGGGCCTGGGTGGCTCAGTCAGTTAAGCATCACTCTTGATTTCGGCTCAGGTCATGATCTTATGGTCCTAAGTTCAAGCCCCACATCAGGCTCTGCACTGACATTGTGGAGCCAGCTTGGGATTTTCTTTCCCTCTCTCTGCCCCTCCTCTGTTCTCTTTCTGTCTCTCTGTCTCTCTGTCTCTCTCTCAATAAATAAACATTAAAAGAAAGATTAAAAAATAAATAAAACTGTTAGCCTCCTCTTCTTCCCAGGTTGCCTCTCTAAATCCATCCCAGTGGCCTAGATAATATATTTGACACCCAAAACAGGTCATATTTCAATACCCTTTTGATGAGGGAGCATGGGGCAAGCTGAGGACAAACTACAAGCTCGCCCACCTGCCCTGCCCTCCAGGTGGGATATGTGTGATATCCCTCAGGCACTCCTGGATGCCCAAGAACAAAGGAAAGGAAAGAAAACAAATGGCTAACTGATAGAGATCACAGTCATGAAGGACAGGGTCTCCTTGAGCTTACAAAGATCTTAGTAAATTACAAGAAAAAAGCAATCTTATCAACAGCATAATCTCCAGAAACCTGTAGACTCAGTTTCCTGGAGCCCCGACATCACCCCTCCTTAGTGATACAGGGAACAAAGGCAAGAAGGAAATGACAGGTAAAATTAAATTTCCTTATAACCTGCAGCCTATTGACAAATACTTGGGGCAAATACAGAGTATAACATTTCTCCAGGAACACCCTGCCATCATAATGTTAATGCCTTACTAGAGGGAAAAGAACCTTAGTTTGACAACAGCAAGGCTTCAAATATATTAGGTGTCCTCTTTAGCATATCAAAGTTCCTCTGGAGACCTCCCATTTGACTTTACCTCTCCAGCTTCAGGGTATTTAAGGAACCACTCTTAACAACCCCAGTGCAGCTCTTTCTGCCCACTGGCCCTGGCCCTGTGCTTTAATAAAATCACCTTTTTGCACCAAAGACATCTTCAAGAATTCTTTCTTGGCCTTTAGCTCTGGACCCCTCAACCCCCCCCCCCAACACCCCAAAACCTGTCACTTTTCTGTATGCAACAAAGTTATTTTCAATAATAATCATGAAATAGCACAAATACATTTCTCATATGAAACAAGATTTGTACTTATTGGCATAAATAATACAGTTTTCATTTATTCTTTCGCTGTTTTTTTTAAAGTTTATTTATTCATTTTGAGAAAGAATGAGTAGGGGAGGGGCAGAGAAAGAGGGAGAGAGAGAATCCCAGGCAGGTTCCACACTGTCAGCGCAGAGCCCAACGCAAGGTTTGATCCCATGAACCGTGAGATCATGACCTGAGCCAAGATCAAGAGTTGGATGCTTAACCAGCTGAGCCACCCAGGAGCCCCATCGTTCACTGTTTTAAACTTTAACCATGAATGGTCACATAGAATGACAGAATTGAAATAACTAGTTCTGTTTCTTCTTTATAATCTCCCTACGCTATATATTTATTTAAAATCAACTGTTTAAACACAGGAATATATACAGGAATATATAAGGTAGCACCAGGTTGGAGACCGGATGCTGAATTGAATGCATGTAGCTGAGCATGTATGGGGGATGAGAGCAACCATTGAACAAATTCACTTCCATGCAGAATGCAATGTTCATTAAAGGGTAAGTAATAAAAATATCAAGGGTACCCACAGTAATTACTTAGTACACCAATAAAAGATTTTTTCAGAGAGGAGTTTTCAGCGCTGACATTGTTTAGAATTACTGGTGTGTGGTGATTTCAACAAAAAAGCAGGCCAAGTTTTGGCCAGTTTTCTTATTGTTTTTAAATTCTCTATAGTCAATTCACCTCATTACTGCCAGCAGGTAGATGAGCTGAGCCACTAGCCCATCCTGTTTAGAAATTCTGGGGCCCAGGGGCGCCTGGGTGGCTCAGTCAGTTGAGCATCCAACTTTGGCTCAGGTTATCATCTCACGGTTCATTTTATGAGTTTGAGCTCCGCATAGGTCTCTCTGCTGTCGGCGCTGAGCCGATTCAGATCCTCTGTCCCTCCCCAACCCTGCATCTCCCTGGCTCACGTTCTCTCTCTCTCTTTCTCAACAGTAAATACACATTAAAAAAATAAATAAATACATTCTGGAGCCTGGGCCACTCCCCTCAAAGCCAGAGCGCTGGACAGCAATTGCTGTCCACAGAGACTTGTTATGACTGGCTGTGTCTTCACTCTGGCTTCCACACCTCCTCTCGTTTTTCGTTCCCATCTTTCTAAGAGAAATGCATGAAAATGGAATTGCCTGCCTTGTGGGGAAGTAACCTCCCGAACGGATTGGTTTTTGGGTGATGGGATAGAAACTGCATTCATCACAGCAAGCCAGGTGCAGAGACCAATCTATAATGAGGGTCAAAGGATTATGTGGGAGAATCGCTGCTCTAGAAAATAAATGGCTAGAACTGAGGTCTGATTAAAGAATATCCTCTCCTTCTCCCCAGTAATAACTGGGTAAAGTAGTTTGAAAGTTTGACAATTTAAAGTAGGTAAGAATAGTGCTATGTGGAGAGGCTGACATTTATCGAACACTTACTGTGTTATAAGCATTCTACTTACTTTATGTCCCTTAACCCTCAAAGGCATCACTTCTATATTATAAATATTGACTTTAAAAAAAAATTTTTTTTTAACGTTTTTATTCATTATTGAGAGACAGAGAGAGACAGAGCACTAGCGGGGGAGGGGCAGAGAGAGAGAGAGACACACACACAGAATCCAAAGCAGGCTCCAGGCTCTGAGCTGTCAGCACAGAGCCCGATGCAGGGCCTCAACCCACTGTGGCTCATGATCTGAGCTGAAGTTGGGTGCTTAACTGACTGAGCCACCCAGGTATCCCAAATATTTCCTTTTTTTAAAAACAATTTTTTAAAGACTATTTTATTTACTTTTAAAGAGGGAGTACACGGGAGGGGCAGAGAGAGAGGGAGGGAGAGAGAATCCCAAGCAGACTCCGCACTGACAGTGTGGAGCCCGACACAGGGCTCGAACCCACAAATCATGAGATCATGACCTGAGCTGAAATCAAGAGTGGGACACTCAACCTACTGAGCCAACCAGGTGCTCCCATAACTGTTATCAAGTTTAGAAGAGGGAGAGGACACACAAAGAACAGTGTGGAGAAATGAGCTTTTGTTAAGGATTCATACTGTGCTAGGCACTGAACAACTTGCTTTAAGCACATTTGCAAAGAGCCTTGTGAAATACATATTATTATTGTCAGGGGAACAGAAGAGGAAACTTAGGTCCGAGTTCCTGATACTCAAGTACACATAAAGTGAAGTCGTAAGATTCAAACCCAAGACTATCTGTATCCCCCCCATAAAACTGGCCTAATTTACTACCATAAGCATTTTCCTGTGGAAGTAAGCACTGACTCAAGGCACTAAAAATAAATCAGGCCAGACCTAATGAAAGTCAAGTTCAGGGTCTGAAATAAATTTAATAAATCCTGTGTCCTGATTATAAGAATTGGTGTCTGTGGAAAAATGCAAGGTCTGCAGGCTGTGGACAAATTCTTTCACTATCCTAGCCCCGTCACTGAAGTGGAACAAGGCAGGAGTGTTTAGAAGAGAGAATGATATTGACAAACGGACGAGAAGGTGTGTAGTTCTTTCAAGCTTTAGTTTGCACTCCCTCACACACCTAGGAGAAGCAAGTATAGACTGGAGGATTCCAGGGCAAATAGTTTATATTGGAGGTGATCCAGGAAACACTGGCAGGAAAGTGGGCAAGTGGGATCACAAAGGAGAGGTAGCATTAGAAGAGCCCATTCAGTATTTCTCTGGCTGACTGCGGTTGACATGGCTGGTGTGACAGAAAAGACATGGTGTGTTGAATCCCATGGTTGTGTGCTCCTTGTTGCATTCCCTTCCTCATAAAGTGGGTCCATTCATCCAAGGCAATATTACAGGCAATTCCACTGCTCTCAGAAAGCAGTGCTGGATGAGGCAGTGTAGAGAGGAAAGAAAAACCTAGACCCAGAATATATATCCATCCAAACACCTATGAATTGCTGCTCTCCAGGGTGAGCCAGGGCTCAATGTAATCAACTTGCCACCAAGTGCAGTGTGCCCTATCTTCAGAATCTGAAAGGGTTTATCAAATATTGTGCTTCTTTCTGAATAGTAGCAGGGGCAAGGTGTAACATCTGTCCTTGGACCCCAGACCACTGGACCTCCAAAAATTTCACTATATAGCCTACCTCTTATTTCTGAAGGGTTTATCTTCTAACCACAGGCATGAGTGTTTCTTACCAAGGCGTCTGTCATATTAATTCAACCCTTCCTGCTCCTCGGGTTGAATTAATAATGTCATCAGTATGGTGGAGCAGGCATGATATTTGGGGGAATGTCCAAATGATGAAACTCCCTTTGGACTTCACTGTGAAAGTGAGCAGAAGAGTCCAGGAAACTCCAGGACAAGACATTTAGTGGGTACTCATGTCAATTCTAAGTGAATGCAAACTTCTGGTTCTCCTTGCCACTGGGGATCAAAAGAACTCAATTACCAGATCAGTAGTAGCATCACTTGTTCTATAAGATAGGACACTTGCATTAGAACTGAGATTGGGGTTAATAACTGGTTAAGTTTACAAGTCTTTTGTTACCTACCATGATGCACCTGTTTTTATCAAGAGTGTGACTAATGAATTAAATACGGATGTAATAAGGATCCTTTAAGTCTTTAAGGACGGCTCTATTCCCTGCCATTTCTCTTTGGGGCACAGCTTTGCTTCCAGTGTCCTCTTTTGGCATGGAGGGAGCTGGAAGTTTCAAGGCTTCTGCTTGGTCTTTCCTTTCATTATAGCTCTTAGCTCACAGATCAGAGAATTAATGTGAGGTTTCTTCTGGCTGCTAAGTATATCAAATTCAGTTATATGTTGAGTTATACAGTGAGGTAAATGACCCAGGTGGGTGTATAGACACATTAGACCCACTGGGAGATAGACTTGGACCAGCAATCCATTTATCATCTGACTTCTGTATGACTCCTCCATCCTCTCTCCTGCCCTGTCTTACCAAACGGAGGCCATGATGGTGTTTTTGGTCCCCTGATATAAGTTTCATTCAAATGTTTAACCAGGAGTCCTAAAAGGATTTGAGTACTTCCTTCTACCCCAGTGTTCAAGTACTCTGGAAATAGTAGCAAGTCCCTTTGAGACAGACTTGGGGAAATTGTTCCTGATGCCTCCTGAGTGTCTCAGAGTTTTTCCTAAAGGAATGTTGGTCTAAGAGTTGGCTAGATCTGGAAACTGGGCAAAGAGTCAAAATTTTCAATTGCAGTAGCTAAAATCACCCATTCTGGATCATTTTTGGTTACACTGGTTAAATAGCACTGTCAGTGGCTGCTCATTCACCTTCTTCTTGGAATACCTTGTTCTGTGAGCCATTACTACAGATCCCTGTTGTTAAGAATTCCAGCTGCTATTCCAGCTCTGTTACCCTTTTCAAAATTCCCTTCCCCTTGCCTGTGATGGTGAAGTACAATTACATGGCTTCTATTATTCTGAAATCCTTCCATCCCCTGTGACTCTAGGGAAACCATTTCCATAGTGGTATTCCCTATTATCAACACTGGCCAATGGGATGAGTTGCCAGATTTAGCAAAACACAAAACAAAACAAAACAAAACAACATGCAACAGATGCCCAGTTAAATTTGAATTTCAGAAAAATAGTGAATAACTTCTCAGCAAAAGTATGCCCAAATATTGCATGCTGTGTTTTATCTGGCAGCCCAACCTACAGAGGACTAGTGAAATCTTTACTGCTAGAGAAGGGAGTGTTCTCTGGGCCTTCCCAATATATAGAAGCAGTTGGTGGTGTTTCTGGTCTTACATAACATTTGTTCCAGCATGACCAGCTCTCTGAGCTTTTTGAACCCTCCTACAATATTTTGTCAAGAAAGTTCTGCCACCTTCACCTTATTTTCCACTCTTTTCTCCAAACTGGAAGGAAGCATCTCCACAGTATAGGTATCCTTGCCAGGACACTAAATCCTCATTTGTGGGTGAACACTTTGTGGCAATAAACTCTCTTATACAGTCTTACATTTCATACCTCACCACAGTCCAGCATCCTCAAGATCCCTTCTGAAACATGTTTTTCTGGTTCATCCTGGGCATTTTAGTTAGATCATGTGGGTTTTTCTCCCACAGTAAGTCATGTTGTGATACGGTCCTAGTAAATAGTACAGAGACAGAAAAGGGAGGTGGGGGCATATCTGGAGGAGGATTAGTATCATATTGGGAGTCATTTGCCTCTGCATGGTCTTCACACAAGGCGGGGGTGGGGGAGGCTTCAAATTTATAGCAAGAGAGAATATGCTACTTCTTCCAGCCTAGAGGGTTCAGGGGACTCTGGGGCTCAAGGTCCTCAAGTGTATCTTCTATATGACCCCATCCCAGGTCTCAAGATCCCAATTATCTTTTACCAGAGTTCTGATTTTACTGTAGAAGGCCATGAATTGAGTTTCTGGGTGATACAACTACTGTCTCTATCAGATCCTGGCTTGATTTTTCAACACAAGCTGCCCTCCAATTGTAGGAGATAAAAGATCCCTCTAAACACTGCCATAAAGACTTCCTAGGTTTCACAAGACCTTGGGATGATAGGTGGGTTACCTGAAGCTCACTTCATTACTTCACTCAACAGTAATCAACCAATGTCATAATCTATAATTATCACTGTCCCTTTTTCTCTTAGAATGTTAGAGATATTTTATAAGCCAGTTCATCCCCCTGAACTTCTATCTCATTCCACAACTGGAGTCTTAGTAATGGGGGTGGTGTGGCACACCAGAAGTTATCACTTCACAACCCAACTTCTAGTACTAACTGTCTTAATTTGGATTCCTCAAGAAGCAAACCCTGCAAGAGCATTAGGGTGCAGGTAGTTTATTTAGGAAGTAATCTCAGGAATTTGGAAAAAAAGTGAAGAAGAGAAGAAAATAAAGGTAGCCAACAAAGGACACATTAGCAGACAAGTTACCCCCTTGAGCGATATAGCTTAATTCTATAATTCAGACCTCCAGGTTACCTACTGAGGGGCTAGGGAGCTGGAATACTGATTGAGCAACCACCTTTGGTGGCTGATTGAGGGCTGGTCTAGACACAGAGGAAGCATTAATTCTCCAGCACTTATGATCTGCCCCACCATGAAGCACAGCAGTGATGCTGGCAGTTGTAAGTTGGTGGCTCACACTGAAGCAATGACACCTGACAAATGGTATGGATAGTAAGTGCGTCTTCCATACAAGGTACTAGAATTTTCAAAGACCTGACTTATCCAATAGATCCCGTTCTCTTTGGAGACTGATGTGTATATGTATATTTTTTTTACTTTAAAAATTATTTCTTTACCTTTTTAGACTAAATCTATTCATACGGTTCACATGTAAACATAACAAAATTTAAATGGGGACATAGAGAAATGTCTCTTTCCATTTCTCTCTTCAGATACATATTTTCTACCTAATCCCTCACAGGGAAACACTGTTGATGGTTTAATAGTTTCAAATATACTCTTCAAGAGATTACATTAAATATAAAAATGTATTCTACCACCCTCCCCTCTTTGTACATAAATGGTAAATATATAATATATATATTTATATATTTTTTGTACATTAATGGTAAATATATATATACATATACACATATATGTATATATATATAATCTTCTATCATTTATTTTCCTATCCAACAGTATGGAGGTAATTTTTCCATATCAGTACATCAGTATATCTGCTGCATAGTGATCCAACATATAGTTGGATATAATGCACTTAAGGAATTTATTAAAAATGAGCATTTAGTTTTCCATTATTTGTTTTTACCAAGATTCTTCTGTGAATAACTTTAAAGACAAGTATTTTCACGCACATTAAAGTGTATCTACATGTGTGCCTATCCTATAAAATAAATTTTTAGAAATAGAATTGGTATGTCAAAGGTCAGATACATTTTTAATTTTGATAGCTGTTGCTGAATTGTCCTTCCAAGAGTTTTAATGAACTAGAGCTCTCTAAAAATTTGGATGAATTTCCTATTATTCCTCCTGTCTATGGGGAAATCCTAACTTCTTTAAATTGGTGGGACAGGTGAGTTAACACTTCTAGAAAATATCCTTAGTCTGTAAAATACTCAATGACATTTTGAAATTGTCAGTGGCATTTTTATGCTAAAGAACTGTCCAAAGCAAAAATTAAAATAATTTAGCTGCTACTGTGCATAAATAATTGATAAGAGCCTTGGAAAAAAACAATTCTATCTTTGGAGAATGAAATATGGAAAACTCTGACAGCTTTTTCTTAAAAACAAAGGAAGCCCATTTTAGCATCTCTGTTCTGACAGATAACGTAATAGTTTTGTGAGATCTGTGTGATCCTCACATTTTGAACATCAATAATAAATACTTCAGTTGGTAACTATTCTGAACAGACCGAATTCTTAATCAGTATCTGAGTTTGAGTTTAACAACAACAAAATCAGTTGCTACTCTGTTGTTGCCAAAGAGTTATTTTCCATACACTTATGCATTCCAGAAGTTTTTCTTTATGACACCGCGGACATCTTCTTCAGAATCTATCAAAAACCATGTGGCAAAAGGATACTTTAACTGCATTTTCTTTGATTTAGACAACTCACCCTCACTGTCCACTTCTGTTGGAAAAAGAAAATTAATTTCTTACACTCTCCCCAGGCTGAAAAGATAGTCTATAGCATGCACACCAAAATCCTTCTTTTCCACCTACAAGATTGATTAATCTATAGCATAAAAAAATGTAAATCTTTGGGGATCTTGTCACTTTTATGGCCTGTAGAAGATGAATTCAAGCAGGATTTCAATATTGCCTGGGCCTCTGGCCCCAAAATAATATAGCCATGTCACCAGGGGAGAGGCTGTGGGAACATGCTGTGCTGTAACAGTTTACAGATTCATAAAAAGTATTGATCAAGTTTCATCTCCTGTAGTTCTAAATAGAGTATTAAAGGATTTTATCTTCTAGATTATAGCCGCCCAATAATGCTAAGCATGGCAATGAACAAACACATGAAAATCAAATACAACCAACAAACACAAAAGCATCTGGTTTTGTGTTTAACTCAACTATCATCAAGTTAATGGTGCAGTCATGTAAGGCCTCTCCTTTTAATTAAATAATTAACCCTTCTCTGACGGACAGCTTTATGCTTGGCCACACTGGCTGTTTGTAGAAAGTGGAGCTAGCAGGCTTATCATGGCAGAATAATTTGTACAGCTTCAGAAAGATTTCAAAGAGCATCCACCCACTTTCTTTCCTGGCCGTTTTCCTAAGTTTTCACTGGAGCATTGGGTATTGCAATATTGACATTTCAGCACGGTCCTAATTCTCAAGGTCAAAGATTAGACAATCTGGAAACTTATTTTCTGAAACAGGCTTTCAACAGATCACAGTAAGGTTTAATTTTTATTTTTTGAAATTGTGCCTATGGATTTTTTTCTGTAAGTCATGCAGTATAATCTTTACCATTGACCAAAAGTTCACCGCATCACTGAGATGTTATTTCTCCTTGGCCAACGGCCCCTTTAGTTTTAGATTTTTCAAAATTTTTTATTGAGACATAACTGACATATAACATTATATTATTTTCAGGTGTGCAACAGGATGATTCAATACATGCATATATTGTGAATTGATCACCACAGTTAACATCCATTATCACATGTAGCTACAAAATTTTTTCCTTGTGACAAGAACTTAATTCTCTCTTAGCAACTTCCAAATGTACTACACAGTGTGATTAACTATAGTCATCATATTGTATATTAGGTGTTTTTGTAGATGTTTTGAAGGGTAATAAAAGATCCTGATCAGAATGCCAATACTCTTTCACCCTTCTGTGACCAAAAAACAAAAACCAAAAAACAAAATAAAACCAAAAAAAAAACCAAAAAGCAAAAAACAACAACAAAAAACCCTTAGTTATATGAAGGAGATACTTCAGATCAAATACTATTCGTACTGTTCGTAATAAGCATAAATTCCATAAATAAATTTACAGTGTGTGCTCTTTTAAAAATATGGATGTCTCTGATCCTTTTTATATGGAAGAAAATGCAAAGAGATCAGTCTACTTGCATACATAACCCTAACATGTATTTACAAAGTTGTGTTTCCTATCATGAAAATAGTCTCAAAGAAGAGGGATGCTTCCACATTTTTTTTAAGAGGAATTGATGACTAGAAGAGATCTGAGGTGGGAGTTTTCTAGAAAGGGCACATCCTCTTCATTGTTTTATCAGCCAAAGATCTAAAATCTAATGGTTAAAAATGTTATTTGCATTTTTAAGACACTATTCAGCAGTGGTTAATGTGTATTTAAATGTTTCTCTAATTAATTTGGGAAAACAAGTAAACTTCATTATTAATGAATTTCTTAAAGAGGCTTTCAACAGAGCAGTGGGGCAGTTAGAGACAGCTTGCTTACTTCCATAGATGAAAGAGATGTTATTTTTCTCAATAGTCATTTTATGGTAGATTAGGTTATGATTCTTATTTCATTGTTGATGAAACGAGGCTCCTTCCTGGGTCCACATAAGGGGATAATTTCCAACTACATGGAGCTCAGAGATTATATTTTTTCTTCAAGAAAGAAATTCTCCATCTAATAATGCACCTATTTTTAATGAAAAATCAGTATCACTTCAAGAAATAAATCTTTATTCTCAAAGACATACTGTGGACTTTAGGTAAACAATGAATTAACATCTTTAACTTCACTAATATAAGCAATTACCATGAAGGTGTTTAAACAGTGCAGGGGTAACATGTGCATATGATGTCATCAAATCCAGGAGCAAAATGTTGGTGATTTCAATAAAGTTTTCAATCATTTCTCTGGAAGTAACTACACAAATGAATATTCTTGTAAAGATAGTTCATGAGTTGTAGCTTGTACACATGCTCTATATGTAGAATTATCATTTGAACTAAGGTGGGTTTTTTTCTGTAAAATGAGAAAATTAAGCTAGAGGTTTTCCAAGATTCCTCTCATTTTTTTCTCCTCCACCCCTTTTTTTGAGGGATTCTGTATATTTATTTCAGAGTGAAAAGCTTCTGTTTTCCTTTAAGTTTTATTGAGATATAACTGACATACAGTGTAAGTTCAAGGTGTATGGCATAATGACTAGACTTACATATATTATGAAAAGGTTACTACAGTAAGTTTAGTTAAATCCACCATTTCATACAGACATAAGAGAAACGAAATACTTTTTTCTTGTGATGAGAACTCTGAACAAGTTCAGAATGCACCATACAGCAGTGCTAACTTTAGTCACCATTACGTTACCAGTACCTACCTATCTTACAACTGGAAGTTTATGCCTTTTGACAGCTTTCCCCCAATTCTTCCCCCTCCACGATTAGGCTTCCTCTAATTCTGTAACTAGTTTCATCACAAGAACATTCACTGTCACTGCTTTATGATCCAGAGGCCTATCACTTGGATATCCTAGGGAAGGAGGTGTAACTGTGTCCTACTCCCCTTCTGGCCTTCTTAGGCAAATGTAATCGAATATAGGTCAGACTGCTAGTTCCATAGAGGAATCCATGGTTCCCCTGGAAATCTGCCTATAGGAGGTTATGTGCTGCCCAATATTTCAGGAAGAAATCTGTCCAAAGCACAAATATATAGAAATTCAGGGCCCTACAACTACATTCTCAAACCAGGCCTCTGACTTTCTCTATCTCTCCCTTGACTGGTAGTGAACATTCCTGGAGGGGAAGCTAGGGAGTAAGGCACACAGTTCCTTGGCTGTCCATGGCTTCTTTTAAAATGGAATCACTAAGGGGCCCCTGGGTGGCTCAGTCAGTTAAGCTTCCGACTTCAGCTCAGGTCATGATCTCGCGGTTCCTGAGTTCAAGCCCCGTATCAGGCTCTGTGCTGACAGCTCAGAGCCTGAAGCCTGCTTCGGAGTCTGAGTCTGCTTCTCTCTCTCTCTCTCCTCTCTCAAAAATAAATAAACATTAAAAAATTTTTTTTAAAATAAAATGGAATCACTAACAATGCACAGAAATAGATGGCCATCAGTGGACATCCAGGGCTCCTAGAACATGTCCAAACCAAGAGGAATGTGATTTACTGCCTCTAGGAAAGGCTATGAAGTGACAGTAGAAAGTGTGTTAAAGGCTTAGGAGGTATCAACAACCTCTTTCCATCTGCTGACCATTGTTACTATTTTTATTTATTCTACCTGCTTGATTATAATTTTTCTGGCTTAATAATTAGGAGCTTAGTTCCATATTTAGTTATTAATAGTATCAGTCCAGTTTCTGCGAAGTATACACCTTTTAACTTGGGTTAGAAGCCACATCCTTTTCAACAGATTTGGATTTTTCTGGAACTTACAGATGGAGAGTTACTTTTGCTTCAATCCATAACATAATGTCATGACTAGCATATGCTAAGCCACTTATGGGAAATAGGTATGTTCTGTGTGATTGCCCTCAGTGGCTAAACTGAGAGCAAAGAGAGAAGTATTTGGGGTGCCTGGGTGGCTCAGTCAACCTGTGCTGACTTCAGCTCAGGTCATGATCTCACGGTTTATGGGTTCGAGCCCTGCATCAGTCAGACTGTTGACAGGTCAGAGCCTGGAGCCTGCTTTAGATTCCGTGTCTCCCTCTCTCTCTGCCCCTACCCCACTTGCACTCTGTCTCTCTCTCTCTCAAAAACAAATAAACATTTTTTTTAAAAAAGAGAAATATTTGATATGCTATTCATGTGTTTTTTTGGTGATTATTGTGATTTAATCGTCATTTTAATGAAAAGATTAAGTCACTATATTTTTTTCTGCTCTATTTTCTTTTTATAATTATCTAGGTCTACACTACTATAAATAACTTCCACCTGATCCATAGCTCCTTGTTATATGTCTGAATGAGTCATTCTTTTAATTCTCAGATTGGAAAATAAAGAAAACACTAAGATTTTTATTTTTAATTTTTTCGCATCAGAAAATCAGTATGTGGTAAATGCAGCAAATAAATAATGACAAAATAAGAACAATGCATATGTATGAAAATTAAACCTTACAATATCTAAATAAAATTAGAATATAAATACATCTAATATATCTAATAAATATGTCTAATAAAAATTAGAATATAAAACAAAAATACTAATTTCAACAGAATTTTGAAACTGCCGATTCTATTTAATAATCACAACAAAATGACAATATAAGATAAGTCTCTTTACTGAGAATAGGAGAATATACCACAGTGAGAATAGTGATTCTTTTCAGCATATAAAATATCTTATTGTCTTCCAAAAGTGGAAAAGAATTCTAATTCAGGAGAGTTGCACTGGGTAAATTAGAAGGTAAATAGTTAAAAATATTTCTGCTTATCTATTCGGAGTGAAAATATCCATGGAAAGCTAAAGAATGATCAATACCATTCAATGGGTTATCAAAATCCTGAGGCATTTGTTCTGACACTTTCTGTACTGGCCAGCCTTTGTCAGTCAGCAAACTTGTCAATAAATGGATTACAATGGAAAACAAAGAGAAAGCAAATGAGAATCAAAGCTTAGGTTACCTTATTTCTGGCTGGACTCAAATTTTACTTTCATTGTTTCATTAATTAAATGTCCTTCCTTATCTTTTGCCCATGCTCATCTATTGCATCTGTATGTGGCACTTGACATTCCTATGACTCGTTCTGAAATCCTGCAATTCTGCTGTGAGGTTAATGACAGAGACGGAGACAGAGATGGAGAGATCTCCCAAGATATGACACAGGTATTACATAAACTAGTTCTAAGTATTTGAGAGAGGGATAAATCATTTGAAGCAATATATAAAATACTGAGGTAGGTATTTTGTTTTGTTTTCATTTATAGATCTTCTTACCTTTAAAATATTTTTCTTTCTCTCTCCAAAACAAAAGGCTTAATTGAATTGAGGAAATCTATAAAACAAATAGGAGAAATAAGTTTTTCCTTGGAATTGGCCTCATGACTCCCAATTAATATTAATAGCACAAAAGAATTTTACTTCTCAAGGAAACAAATCATGCACTCTCTTTAAAAAGTTGAGTTATTTATTTTAAAAGAGAGAGAGAGAATCCCAAGCAGACTCTGCACTGTCAGTGCAGAGCCTGATCTGGGGCTCGAACCAGGAGCTGTAAGATCATGACCTGAGCTGAAACCGAGAGTCAGAGGCTTAACCAACTGAGACACCCAGGCACCAAAAACCATGCACTCTTATATTTTTATTATGGGTGTGGGATTTCTTACTTATCACTCAGAAAAACATATTTTCCTTTTTTTGAAGATTGTAAAGGTGTTTTACTAGAATTATTTCATTATTTAATGAAAGTAATTTCATTAATTAATGAAACAATTGTTTCATTGTTCCATTAATTAAATGTCCCATACAAGAATTTGGTAGAACATCAAGAGAATGGGTAATTGATTACCTACTTTAGATATTTTACTCTGTGTCATGTTAATTTCAATAACAGCTCCCTCTGAGATGGGTCAGCAAATTCTAATTTTCAGAGTATCAACCTAAAGCTTCATCTAATTTCTCTCTTTCCATTAAACTATACTGTTTTCCTACATAAGGAAAACTTCAGCATATGCAGAAGGATAGGGTAAAATATAGTATGTGCCTGACCCAAACTGGGAAAATGCCTCCTTCAGATGCCATTTTGCTAGGAGGGTTCTTAGATATCTGTCCTCTCTGAGGACCTGTGTCTTTAGTGTAAATGATGGCTGGGCTTCCTGATGCCAAATAGCACTACCTAGTAAGTGATACCTGCTAGAAATTTTACAGATACATTAAAAGAAATCACTGTTAGAAATTCAGCTCCAACTATGGATCATATAATTTACTCTAGCTAAATTAAACAAAATATCAGAGCCAGAACTTGGAAGGCAATAGTTTGATACCCCCAGAACAGGAGAATAGGTTGTCAATATGTAGTTGAAGAGATGTGGGAAACAACTTAGCTAGTATCCATAAGTGTATCTGTCATTCATGACTAGGATTAATTGGTAAAGAAGTTGCTGGAGCTTAATCAATGACATTAATCTATCTAGAAAGAAGGATGAGTCAATAAAAGAAGTTGGTATGCCTAGAATTCGGGGGCAAATTATAGTGGATGAAGGAGGGGGGGAAGAGAGGTAGTGTAAAAATTTGTATCTAAGTCTTTAACAATAGCCCAGGAAGGAGGGCATTTGATAAACCCATGCACATGATTCAGGCTATTTGTCAGATGGAGGTCTTTGTTACACATGGATACATCTATTCTCCCAGTGAGGTATTATGGTAGCTACAGGGAGAGTTAGCATTAAAAGAAACCACTTTTCTTCTTCCCATAGTTACTACCAACTCTGAAAATACCGTGAATTACCTTGTATGTTTTACTAGCTTTCTGTCTCCCTCTGTCTGGGAAGCTGTATTTCTTGTTGAAAATAAAGACAGTTACATTTGAGTTTTTACAAGTGTGCTGTCTCCTCAACTCTGGATGCACTAAAGAAAATAACATTTCTGTGGGCAAGCTCAGGGCTAGTACACCTATGATGGTCATTTCAAATAATGCCATTCTAAAAGGTGCAGTCTGATTTTACATATTTGGCATATAAAGTATGTACTGTGTATATATCAATACTGATACAGATATAGAGATGAAGATAGATAGAGAGATAGGGATAGAAGTATATTTCCAGACCAATTGTTTTTCCTCACTTACACCCTGCGTCTTTGAAGTTGAGCCATCAGTCTATAACACTTACCATCAGTCCACCCGTCCCTCTATCCTTCCCTCTATCCCGTCTCATCACTGCCTCCTACTGATCTCTCAGACACTTGGTGTTTGGCTCATAGCCTTCCATTGAACCACGGGTTCCCGTCTCAGCCTGCCAACACACTCTTTGGCTAAGAATGAGGCAAAATTGATGATTCAGGCTCAGTGTAAGATTCAGAGGAACTGTGCTAAAAAAATCTAACCAAGCAGAACAAAACTCGGGGTTCGGGGATCTAAGGGAGGTGACCCGGCTACCTGATATAGAGTAAGGAACCTGCCAGGTCAGAGGAGCCATAGCCTTGGGTTTGCTGGCTTTGGGCTGCAAGGTTGGAGGAAAGAACAAGCCAGCACGAGCTCAGCATCAGTGAGTGAGGTATGGACTGACATGTTCTAGTTGCCAGCATGGCAGTAGAAAGACAACAGGATGTCTTGGCCTCTAGGGTCATCCAGAAGCCCCTTCCTTTCTACATTGAAAAAACAAAACAAAACAAAACAAGTACAGTGTGAGATTCTCTCGTGGCTCATGTTTTCTAGTGTAAGTCAGGAATAGCTCAGCTCTACTGGAACCTCCAAGGTTGAATTAGCATAACCCCAGGATCCCAACTGTCCCATTTTTCCGATTTGTCAAAGGTCAATAAAATACACGAGGACATCGATGTATCAACTAAACACCCCAAATATCGAGAATGAAATACAAATTCCTTTATTCAAAGCTGGAAAAGTGCATACATTACCCACACTGCTATCCTCAGTCATGCTACCGGAAGAATTGAGACCACACAAGCAGTAAATAAACACATTTTTATTTTTAAAAATTTTTAATGTTTATTTTTGAGAGAGAGAGAGAAAGAGAGAAACAGAGTGCGAGCAGGGGAGGGGCAGAGAGAGAGGGAGACAAAGAATCTGAAGCAGGCTCAGTCCAGGTTCTGAGCTGTCAGCACAGAGCCTGATGCAGGGCTCAAACTCACAAACTGCGAGATCATGACCTGATTGATCCGAAGTCAGACACTTAACCGACCGAGCCACCCAGGCACCCCAACAAATACATTTTTAAAAACTTCTGTGATTTCATCTTAAGATGCCACTAAATTTACACCAGTCATTAAAAATCCAAAAACACGTGAAATACTAATATTTTGGGATTACCCACTCACTTCTAGATTAGGATTGCTTTTCTATAGGTATTATCCTCATCTTGCCATGTCTTTCACTGTCCCCAAATAATAGCATTCTAATCATATTTTATATGTTGGTCATGGCCAATGTCCCCGAGGATCTAGTCAGTCCAAATTGGTTTGTTAACTGCTTGTTATCAAAGTGCCCAAATTGCTAAACATTCTCAATCACTGAAGTGCTTTAAATTTGGACTGTAAAGTTCTACATCTTAATCATTTCTATCCTTATCGGCTCAAAGTATAGCTGTTGATATTTCCTGCTTCAAAATCTGGAACTTCAGGCTGTGCAGCTCTTCCACAAGGCATATTCTACAAACACGCCTAGAGCATTTCTAAAAACTGCCTGTCGTGTTTTAGAACTTTCTAGGCCACCTTGAGCTCCTTCAACTTTGGCAGAGAGAGAAACACTCTCTAGGCTTCGTGCTCTCTCCCAAGTTTTGCTTATTCCTTCAAAGATCTGTACTCTTTGATCACTTTTTTGAAAATGTCACAACTCTCAAAAATACAATTAGTTTGAAGCAATCTGGAATGAAAATGAAAACAACCACCTTTCCTATTCATCTATTTCATCTTTGGCCTTTCGCCGTGCAGCATTTCAGTCCATTTGTTTTCGTGGTAAGTGGAATTCTAAGGTAGCTCACAGGATTCCCAGGCCCTGGTATATCCACATCATGTCCTAGTAATTCAGTGCAATGCTAACTGAGGTACTGCTGAAAAAGAGACTTTGCAGATGTAATTAGCTCCAAAATCAGTTGCCCTTCTGATAGAGAGATTATCTGGGCAGGCCTGATCTAATCACATGAGCCCGTTAAATATGAGTCCAGAGGTGAGACAGAGAAGTTAGAGAGTCTGAAGTATGATAAAGAATCAACATAAGGGAGATTCTCTGATGCTGACTGGACGGAAGGGACCATAGGCAAGGAACATGCGTGACCTCTAGGAACTGAGTGTGGCTCCCAGAGGACAACTTACAAGGAAATGAGTATCTTAGTCCTATAACCACAAGGAACTGAATTCTACCCATGGGAGTGGACCCTGAGCTCCAGCTGGTGATGCAGCTTGCCCAGCACCTTCCTATCAGCTTGTGGAGCTCAGAGCAGAGAACCCAATGATGCCAGGCTCAGACTCCTGACCTGCACAACTGCCAGCTAATAAATGGGTGTTGTACTAAGCTGTTAAAATTGTGGTTATTTGTTATGTGGTTATTTGTTATTCAAATTATTTGAATATTGTTCAACTAATTCTTTTTTCTTTTCTATTTTTTTTCTCTTGTTTTTAGAGAGAGCACGAATGGGGGAGAGAGACAGAGGGAGAGAGAATCTTAAGCAAGCTCCATGCTCAGCACTGAGCCCAATGTAGGGCTCAATCCCACAATTCTGGGATTATGACCTGAGCCAAAATCAACAGCCAGACACTCAATTGACTGAGCCACCCAGGCACCCTTCAACTATTTCTTGTCTATTGTTCAACAATTTTTTGTCTATCAACATATCATGCAAATTCTATAGAGTTTGACTTTCTGTTTACTTTTTTTTTTTTAAGTTTATTTGTTTTTGAGGGGGCAGAGGGGCAGAGAGAACAGGAGAGAGAATCCCAAGCAGGCTCCCTGGTGTCAGGACAGAGCCCCACTTGGGGCTGGAATTCACAAACTGTGAGATCATGATCTGAGCCACCCAGGAATCCCCCTAGTTTACTTTTTAAAGCTATTTCCAGGAATTTGAGTTCAGAACTGAATTCTACATATGGAAGAGAGCAGCAGGGTGAGAATGTAAGAAACATAACTGAGTCCATTGCATTTCCATATAAGACCTGTTGTCTTTATAATGATTCCTAAACACCTCATTTTTGTTTCTTTTTTATTTAAATTCAAGTTACTTAACACCCAGTGTAGTCTTGGCTTCAGGAGTAGAACCCAGTGATTCATCTCTTATATATGACATCCAGTGCTCATCCCAAAAAGTGCCCTACTCAATGTCCTTCACCCATTTAACCCATCCCCCCACCCGCCTCTCCTCCAGCAACCCTCAGTAAAGGCAAGAGAAATCATGACCTTGTCTATTCTCCAGATATAAAATATTAACCAATTTTTTTCATTTATTAAATGTATAAAAACCTTACCTGAAAGCTTTGGTTAAAAACAATTACTTCATCATAGAACTATTCCATTGGGCCCATACATTTGGTATAATTTTGGTATATATATACACATATATTTGATCATTTTTAAGTTGTATATTTCCTTTTCTAAAATATGTAGTATATGGACTACAATTCTACATTACATGAACATTTGAGGTTATAATTAAACATATAGGAAGTGTTCGGTGATTTGTTAATTCAGGACATAACACTATTTATTGTCGAAACAATTCAATGAGGACTATTTTAGATGCCAATGTAGAGAAGATCATATGTAAGGGAAAAACAATATTATCAAGAATGAAGACAATAATGTGCTACTACTCCCAGGATATAACTATTTAAGACATAAACATTCATGGATAAGTGAAAAATAGAAAAAAATAATGTCAAGAAAAGGAGGACCTGGGTGGCTCAGTCGGTTGGCCGTCTGACTTTAGCTCAGGTCATGATCTCACGGTTTGTGGGTTTGAGCCCCGCATCAGGCTCTGTGCTGACGGCTCAGAGCCTCGAGCTTGCTTCAGATCTTGTGTCTCCCTCTCTCTCTGCCCCTCCCTGGCTCACGCTCTGTCTCCGTCTCTTTCAAAAATAAATAAATGTTAAAAAAAAATTTTTTTAAATAATGTCAAGAAAAATAAATGGTTTTCTCTACTAATGTATGGAAGAAAATAAACATTACCCACCAGTGTTTTATGATAGTAAAAAATAAGAAGAATAATGTCATCAGGGACACAACATGTTATTTACTGATTAAACTTCTTTGGCGACCTATGGGTACATGAAGATGACCTGGAATAAGCTGGAGAGAGAGAAAATGGGGATGAAACCATGATAACCACCTACAAACATTTGAACATTACAACTGAAATGGGCCCATATATCATTCCATGCCAGCTACAACTAAAAGTGATAACAGGAATTTATAAAGGGTTGTTTTAACTTAATCTTATCTAAAATTCCTCGGTAGATCATCTATTGGGGATTTGAGGGAGATTAATAACTTAATGAGTTAGATTCGCTTAGTCAAAAAAATTTATGACTGTACTCAAATTTAAGTGATTTTTAAAAGTCTTTACTGCTGTCATATCTCAAACATCTTTTAAAATTTTATTTCCCTAAGTACTTTCTTCCTACTAAAAAATATTTTTTGATGATCTTTTGTGTTTTTAGTAAATTTTTTTGGACATTTCCGGAACAAGGGCATTTTTTTTCAAGTCACCAAGGTGATACTCAGTGAAAAACTCAGTAGTTTAGCAAATGACATCCTGTGTCTTAAAAATAAATAAATATTTATTTGGGCTAACCCCAGTTTTCACTGGCCAAAAGATAGCATAATATCTTACTCATAGTTCAATGTACACTGGAATGTCCAGCAAATAGATATAGGAAAACATATTTAGGGGTTAAGGATGATAAAGAACATTTACAAGAATTTTGGATTTGTAAAAAAGAGCAATTCTTTGGACACATTTTAAATTCATTACTGGAATACCATACCCATCACAAGGGGCTTTTGCAAATTATTATTATTTTTTTAATGTTTATTTTTGAGAGAAAGAGAGAGCGAGCACAAGTTGGGGAAGGGCAGAGAGAGAGGGAGACACAGAATCTGAAGCAGGCTCCAGGCTCCGAGCTGTCAGCACAGAGCCGACAGTGGGCTGGAACCCACAAAGGATGAGATCATGACCTGAGCTGACATCCAACATTTAACCGACTGAGCCACCCAGGTGTCCCACAAATTGTTGTTTTTTTAATTATTAAGTTATATGATTTTATTCTTGCTTAAGACTAGCATCATAAAGTGAATTTGCAAAGCATATAGTAGAAATCTATTATTGCTAAAGGTATATTATTTTCAAAAGGCTGCAGATGAATTCACATGGTAAGTATTTATACTTACCATGGCCAGGTTCCAGTCACTATAAAGACTACAACATTAGCCTTCCCATGAAATCTCTAACAATTGCTAGTTCAGCAATAATAAAAATGCTCCACTGAAATTCTTGAAAGGTTATGACAAGTTTAAAGAAGTTGAACTTTGCGGTGATAAGCAAAACTGCGTATATTCTGAAGTTCGGTTTAATGTAGTGCTAGGTACCTAGGTTGCCACTGGCAAGCTTTCCGAAGATTACATCTCTTCATTCTCTCCGCTTTCCCCCATTCCTAGGGCTAAGGCTTTCGTTCAGGCCACCCTCATGGCTCACCTAGATGAATGTGCCGGCCCCTCACTCCCTTCTCTGCCTCTAGCCCTGCGCACTTTCCACACTGCAGCCAGCATGAGCTTTCTAAAGTGTTATTCCTTTCCTTCTGTTCTCATTCTCCTCATTGCTTTTGGAATAAAGTTCGCATTCTTTAAAACAACAGATAAGACACCTGCTAACATGTGCAACCTCATATTACTCACTCATTGTATCATAAGTGCTTTCCACACTGAGCTACTTCCCAGCCTGCAAACATGCCATGATCTCTCTCACTCTTGGATTTCCTAAGCATGTTTTCCTTTTTTTAGTTTTTTTTTTTTTGAATGTTTGTTTATTTTTGAAGGGGAGAGAAACAGAGCATGAGTGGGGGAGGAGCAGAGAGAGAGGGAGACACAGAATCTGAAGCAGGCTCCAGGCTCTGAACTGTCAGCACAGAGCCCTCAAGAGCCCTGAGATCATGATCTGAGCCGAAGTTGGATACTTAACCGACTGAGGGAGCCAGGCACCCCTCAGTGTGTTTTCTTATGACAAAAAAGTCCCCTTTCCCTCATTCCCCCTCTTTCTCATCCCACTATTCAAATTTGACTTTAGTTGCCACTTCTAGAACTTTCCTTGGTTCTTTGACCACCATCCCTTCCGTCTCTTTCTAGCATTTCTTACTAAAACATGACAGCCTCTCATTGCTTTCCTCCAGCAGATGTCCAGGGCCTTCAGGCCTTGTACTCTCATATCACCCTCACCAAACATGGTGTCAGGGGCATGGTAAACCCAATAAATATGTTTAATGAGTGGAAAATATATGGTTAAGTGAGTTAATCAGGGTGTGACTCTGCTTTCTTATCTTTTAAATAATGTGACTGAGTTGGCTCTTGATCTATTCTTTAGTAGATAAAGCCTGGCTTTACAATTTCTGTCTAGCTAGCCAAGACTTGGGTAGAGTGGCATACTAAAACTGAGTCCATTGAGGAAAGTTTAACAAGCAGATGATTTATAAAGATGTGAGCAGTTTTTAAGAAAATCATCTGGGAATAGTGCAGAACCCCAGGGCTACTGGAAACAATTGAAGGGGTGCAGAGTTAGCACCTGTAGGCCCAGAGGGGAGCAGGAAGAGAATGGTCCTAGGGCCCAGAGCTGGCAGCAGGCTGCTGGGAGTGGGGTAGTTCCCAGGAACCTTTGGAAGAACATTTTAGCACCCCCCCCCCCAAGACAACCTGGAAGAGAGAGAGCCAAGAGAATAAAGCTCTACTCCCCTCCCTCCTCTTGCTCTCTGACCTCCTGTGTCAGCATCCCATTGGAAGAACCTAGCTGGAAGCTGTAGGCCAAGGAACTCTGCAAACAGCATTTCATACAGGTCTGCGCTCTGACACAGAGCAGGATGAGGAGGGTGACATTTGGATGTGGGGAGGGGGCAACCAGAAAATATTCACCATAATGATATTGAGAGTTAGGAAAAAGTAACAATTTTTTTAACAATGCACCAGGACAGTGAATTGTTGTGTGGGCAAAATTCTAAGCAAATGGAGAGAAAAACCAGATGGGATCAAGTATTATAATCAGTAAGTTTCAACAAAATTAAAATAATCTGATCTTCTAATGCAAGAGTTAAAATTACTTTGCCTCGTATACTCCTTTCCTACCATATTTATAATCTTCCCCTTACTGATCTAAATACCATATGGTAATGCAATTCCATCACCCTTCAAGTCACTTTCCTTGAAACCATTGCTATGTCCTTACATTATAGAAAATTGCAAACATTGAGGTTACACTATAGGCATTGCAAACTTCATTTAAATTGGTAGAAGAAACTAGGGATGTTGAATAGGGTAGACTGTGGGATTCTGCCAGTCTAGATTGCATGAAAATTGTGAGGTTCAAGTCTGAGTATGGCTCAGTGAGATTCAATCTTCATCATTAAAAATGTAAATATCTTGGGGCACCTGGGTGGCTCAGTTGGTTGAGCGTCCGACTTCGGCTCAGGTCATGATCTCGCCGTTTGTGAGCTCAAGCCCCGCATCAGGCTCTGTGCTGACAGCTCAGAGCCTAGACCCTTCTTTAGATTCTGTGTCTCCCCCTCTCTGTCTCTCCCATGCTCATGCTCTCTGTCTCTCAATAATAAACGTTAAAAAATTTTTTTTTTTAAATTTAAATATCTTTCCCTTTAATTTTTAGATTTTTTACTATTTATAATGGCCTGAATTGTGCCCTCCCACCAATTCATATGTTGAAGCCCTAAAATCCAGGACCTCAGATGACTGTATTTGGAAATAGGGCCTTTAAAAGGTAATTAACTTAGAAAGAGATAAATAGGGTTGGCCCTCATCTGACAAAACTGGTGTCCTTAAAAGAAGAGGACTTTGAGACACAGGTACAGAGGGAAGATCACGTGAAGACGTAGGGAGAAGATGGCCACTAATAAGCCAAAGAGAGAAGCCTCAGAAGAAATCAGCAGTGTGAGCACCTTGATCTTGGACTTCTAGCCTTCAGAATTGCGAGAAGACAAGTATCTATTGTTCAAGCCACCCAGTCTGTGGTTCTTGGTTATGGCAACTCTAACCAGCACACCCCCATCATATCTCTTGCAATTTTAAGCTGATACATTTCCTACATAACTCTAGGATGTATTTTCTCCCACGAATTATGTTGCCTCTAAGGGTTTTGGACAGCCTAGGATTTTATAACATGATTAAAACAACTGCAAAACAGTGAAAAGGATCCCAAATACCAGGAACACAGCCAGCATTCTTCGGGCGATGAGCTAAGGCCTGCTGTTTCCTGTCATCAGAGAGTCTGTGGGATCCCCTTCATGGGTTGAAGTTCCAGCTGGGTACTTTTCTCTAACAAAGAATGAAACCAAGCAAGTCCCTAAGATTGCTGTCCTTTCAAGGTGTAAAAGTCCAGAGAGATCCACAATTCTGGTAAGAATGCCAATAATAAAAATTGAAGAAACCTTGAAAAATCTTCCCTCTAGAGATCACTTTGGCCAAATGAGAGATTCATTCATTATTGTATGCAAAACCTCACCAGAATTAATTATAGGACGGATCCTGAATTTCATCATGTACCTACAGGATGATTTATAATTTTCCTTAAAAGATGTAAGCTAGAAATTTGCTATATTTATGTGTGTGTTTGCATGTGTGTGTTTGCGTGCGTGTGTGTGTGTGTGTGTGTGTTGTAATGTGGACATAAGAGTTCTCACATTGTGATAAATAAGCTAATTATTTACACACCTCAAGTCAGGCCCATGTAGAAAATTTTCCTCAAGGAGAAACCATTCTATTTCAAAAGATGTTCCAAATCCATGAAACAATAATACAACCTCTGTCTTAATTCAAACTATCGTTTATTTACATTCACTATCAATAAAAATAGATTTGACTATGCTTAAAGCCCTTTAGTGACTTCCCACTGCACATAAAAGAAAATGTGAATATCTTATCATGTCCCACAGCCCTCCATGAACTGGGCCCTCCTGCTTCTTTAGCCTCAATTCATGATGTCTCAGCTGCCACAGACCATTTGACTTCCTTTCTATTCTCTAACCACACCAAACTCTTTTTCATCTCAGGGCTTTGGCATATGCTGCTCCTTCTGCTTGGGAACACCGTTCCTTAGGCTTTGGCTTTGTTTACTCTTAATCTTTAAGGACTCAGCATCTCTTTTCCTGACCTCAGCACCCTCTTTCCTCTATTATCTATCATATAATCCTGGTCATTTCCTTCATGGAAACTTCCAGTCTTTACTTATCATGTTTGTTTATTTTGTATATGTGCTTAGTGTCCTTTTCCTACTGGAGTGTAAACAGCATAGAGGCAGAGATCTCATTTTTCTTGTTTACATGCCCAAGCAATTATGGGCATGGGAAGTGCTTAATAAATATTTGGTAAATAAATGAGCAAAAGATATGATATATATATACATATATATATATATATATATATATATATATATATAATATTATATAATCCTTGATGCTATCACCCTTAGCCCATTTTCCTTAAAATATTTTTCAGTTTTTAAAAAATCTTGAAGACACAGCTTAAATAGTACTAGATTATTTGGTCTTTTCCATGGATTTTATTTTAAGTCTCATTTGATTCTGTCGATAAACAAATCATGCTCACCTACAGTATGCCAGGCACTTGACATGACTATGTCGTTTTCTGACCAATTCTCTTTCCATTTTCCATGGATTCCTGAGATTATGCAGCTCAGAACTGGGCCAAACAACTGGTAAGAATATTCCTGGGATTAGCTTACCCTCAACAGGTTTATCTGTAAATTGGAGGTAGCAGTACCAAACCTCCACATCTCTAATTTTGTTGGTGTCGTTGTTCTGTTTTCATTAACTTCATTCCCAGCAGCAAGTTATATGTATACAGTGGATAAAAGTCACAAATTATTATGCCACATCCTACTTAGTTTTCTATTTTCCTGCAGATGAGAAAAATGATGTGAGGACAATCATTTTTCTCATGCAGGTCCAATTTAAAATTTAAAACAAATGCTTAAAAGAGGCCAGTTTAATCTGCTAAAGTGACAGACTACCTAAGGTAGGCAATGGTACCTATAAATATTTGCTAGTACTTTCCATCAACAGACATGCTGTCTACATATTTCAGAAAAGTAGGAATTACAAACACTGGGCTTTTCCTTTCCTTCCTATCTCAATGCTTTTTCATTGTTTGTAAAGATCATTGCTGTGCTGAGTGCTGCCCATCCTAGAAGCTGTCGTCTTTCATGTGTTCACCACCTATGGTTATTCATTATGGTGAAAAGCAATACCCTAGTATCGCATTTAATCTGAAGGGTGATTTAGAAGCTTATAGCGAGGGAGTGCCTGTTGAACAGTCCATTTTTATGTTTAATTCCTGGTGTTACCATATTTGCAGTAGTCAGACTGGGACATCTTTGTTTCTACATCCTTATGCAAAGGCTTTGCTCTCCTTCCTGCTTGTTCATCACACTGAGACATATTTCCCTTTTCTCTCCTATGAAAGTCTCCATTTAGCTTGACAGCAGACATGGACAAGCTCCTAAGCTGGGGAAGATATTCGCACATCTAACCCAGAAGTATAGACAGTGTTCAAAAGATAATATACTGGTATTTACTCCTTTGTTTTCAGTGGTGGTTGAGAAAAAATAACGAGAGAGTTCTGTAGTTTCAGGACATTTGCATAATGTGTAAGTGATTTAGTACTTCATGAAGTGTAGTCAAACGTGGCTGAAAAATGCAGATTGAACATCCATGTGCAGATTCGTTAAACGGTCCCTCCCATCAAAATGAAAAATAAAACATGAAAGATGTATCAGCTGTGAGGTTGTGAAAGCTTCTAAAACGGTCACTCAACGTTGAGAAATTATGTGAAATCAATAACTATACTACAGATTTACTCTGTGCATGGAGGGTATTTCAAAATGATATTGGTATTTTGAAATTAAGAATTAAAGGGCTCAGCACAGTGGCTAGAACATGGAGCACGAACCCAGAGAAGACAGAGAAGATGAAGCACGTAAGAGATCTTGAGGTAATAGCGATATCGTATCATGGAGATATTCCTAACATTTTAACAATTAACTCGTAACTGCTCAAATCTGTGATTCCGCATGAACTTAAATATGACAGCCTTTGGAAGGAGTTGCATAAAGGACATTTCTCCTTGAAAAGTTTATTCTTGGATGGCAATGTGTGTTAATAAATGTATTGAAGGATGGACTTTAGCAAGAGATCATATCCAGAACTTGTTTATTTTTACCTTTACCTTAATACCTAGGGTTCAAGTTGCTTTCACAATTATAAACAGAAATAATGCCTTTTTTTCCCTTAAAATAAGTCAGTCTTTCAAGTTTTAAATTCCACTGTCATTACCTCTCACAAATACAAACCCAAAAAGGTAAATATCTAATGGATACTAACTTCTTTCTCTTCCTCTTTCCTAAGAACTAGGAAAGAATTTTTAATTCCTTTTTTCAATGCAAGAGGGGAAAAAGACTTTTAAATAAACCAAATAGGCAAAGTGTTTAGAATAACCATGCACTGACATGTTGACATAGATTCAGATGTAAACAACTAAATAAATATCTTGTGTCGGGGCACCTGGGTGGCTCAGTCAGTTACACTTCTGACTTTGGCTCAGGTCATGATCTCAGGGTCACGGGTTTGAGCCTGAGTGGGGCTCTGTGGTCACAGCTTGGAGCCTGCTTTGGATTCTGTGTCTCCCTCTCTCTCTGACCCTCCCCCACTCGTGCTCTCTTTCTCTCTCAAAAATAAAAATAAACATTAATAAATAAATAAATAAATAGCGTGTGTCTAATGATCCCTGAATTTGCTCTGTTTTTAGCTATTTTGAGTATCAACTTCAGAAAATAATATTTGTAATACCTTGCTGATATTACATACTAAATTTTATGAGGCTACCAAATACAAGATTTCTTAAATTTTATACTTATTTTTCATCTTATACATTGGTTTTCAAAAATTTTTCTTTACCTTCACTTAAAAAAGTCCTCCTGTTAACAATACACATTTTGAATGAACAGTCAACAAAAAGTCTTCAGAAAGGCTAGGACAGTCACCATGGTCTGAGTCCCTCAGGGCTGAAATGATATTAGATTTGGTGAGGTGAGCCGTATATCACAAATACTCCCAGTGCTGGACAAGGAAATATTTCATTGCATAGGAGGGGTGGATTTAGAATTACTCTCTGCCCTCAAATGCCATATTTTATCTTAGGATACATCATTGACATACTCTCTTGATTTCATCAAATCTCTTAAAAGCTTGCTTGCTTTTTCCCTCCCTTTCAAACACACACGCACACACACATTCACACACATCATTGAATAGAAACCATATAAAGCGATTTTAATTCTTCCTTTTCTTTTACTCCAGGAATTCTTCCCTTTTCTTCCTGTAAGCTTAGTTAACATTTCTAAATGTAATGATATGTGATGTGAATCCATTAGTTACCACTTTATTAAAAGGGACTTCATTTTATTAATTTTTGTACCCAGGGCACCAACACGGAGTGTCCACATTGACTGGACAGCCATGGTTGGTGAATTAACTAGTAAAATATTTCTCAAGGAAATCTCCATCACTCGTTCTTTTCTAGATACTGTTGAAATTTACAGTATGGCAGGCCCCTCATCAATTCGGACCATTGTAAATTATTTTTTATTTTCACTTGGGGTCTTGAAGTCATCTGTCAATATCTTGACCACCCATTTCAGAAACTGAAACCCACTTTAGAAAATAAAAAATGTATGTATCCACATACCACTTTAGAGAAAAGTTTTGCATTTTTTTTTTTTTTTGGTAAATCAAAGATTGGAATCTTTGCAATTCCAATCACCCGTCAAAAATCATCAAAGATGTAAAATATAATTTCTTTATAAAAAGGCACACTTATATTTCCACATTTTATGAATTTCCAATTTTGGTTTTTCTATACATAAAGATGATATAAATTTTTCATAAAATTTCATTGCTTAGGACTTAAAAAGTGGCCATTGGGAAGGTTTTGTTTTTTGTTATTTTTTAAAGGAAATTCATACTTGTTTAGTTTAAGAAATGACATACATAACTTCCCTACGGACTTTGGTTTTCCTAAAATAACTCCAAGCAGTTCTTATTCAATCAACCAATCAATACATATTTATTGACCTGCTCTATTTACTAAGACTATTAGGTGCTGACTATTCTAATTTATTTGACCTTGAATCATTGCTGTATTTGGGCAGCAGACATATAATAAATTCTATTAAACATCTTGTTTTATTATATGTATTATTATACATCTTGTTTCATTTTCATTTCATAAAACACATCTTGTTTCATTTTTGTTTACTTATAATTATCTTTTAGTTTTTCTGTTTGACCAACATTTTTTTCTCATATAAAGGTTTTCATTCTTTAGGGATCACAGTTCTTCCTCATTTACTATTAATCCTGTGCTTTCTCCATGTATTTTTCCCTGTGCGTTTTTTTTTTTCAATATTTTTCTGAATATTTAACTTGTGTTTTAGTTATATATATCTGATCCTTGATATTTTTCTTAATTTTTAAAGAAATAGCCTCTTTTCTAAAAAAAAAATGGTAAAGACATTGCCCACAGAGCCAAGTGGCATTTCTTTTTTTCCCCATTATATACTAATTTTGGTCTACCTCAAACTGCAAAATTTGCTACACCGTAGCACAGAGTTAAATCATTATACTTCCAGACTCCTCCTTGACTGTAAAATTTTAATGCTTTGTCCTTTGCCCTGTTTATTCCTGACATGAAAATAGGATGTTTTCATCTTAACTTTCAGAGAGGAAGTTCGACTTCGTAGGATACCACATTCTACATCCTGTATATCAACTCCAGGTCATCAGTACCACATTTCTTTAGTGTGTTCCCGTTTTTGTTTTGAATTTCATCTACTGAGAAAAAAGCCTACACTCGCCTTTTATTTTGTGATTGGAATATGCATTGGGCGTCACTCTGCAGATGAACTGACATGTGAAGTTGAATAATCATCTGAATAGCGTAATCAAAATAAGTGATCATGACCAGACATTGCAGAGTTCTAGAAGGTGGAAGAGTTCTAGGCCTGTCCAGTTCAATGACCTCAAGGACTACAGATGATAAAACAGAGCCCAGGGAGAGAGAAGACTTGCTCATCTTCATAGATCTAAATCCTGTTCTCCAGCACTTTTTTCCCTTTTCATCTCACTAGCTTAAGCTTTTTAAAAACCATTTTAAACCTCTTTTTCCTTAAACGTTGTTTGTTTTTATTTTTCCCTCAGAAAAGTCTGGATAAAATGCCTTCTATCATCCATTACAAGAGTTCTGCTATTCTCCCCTTCTGGCTTAGCGGGAAAGCTTGTGCTCCCTTGCTTGTGAATCAACATATATCATGTTCTTTCATTATTTTTCTTGTTTTACTCCTGCTGTACAGAATAACAGCAAGAGAAGTTCCTGTAGCTACTGGACTATCCTCTATTGACTCATGTAAGAGTACTTCTTCCCAAGTAAACATATCTCTGCTTTCCCTCAACAAAACAGTTGGGACCAAAAATCAGATGGTTTAGAGGTATTTGCAACCCCCAATGGCCTTGTACATTGTGCTTAATGTATTTCTGCTGGATTATTATTTGGGCCATTCATTAAGGCAAACCATCATCGAGAAGTACATGGCTAAAGAAAAACAAACTCAACAATACTAAGAGCTATCTCATACTAGTATTGTGCTCACACCTAAAGTAGCTGTTTTGCACATGCAATACCAGAAAAATACCCTTCTTTACTCATTTCCTACCCTCTACCCCTGTTTTCCTTACACACATCTCTCACAAAATATAAGCAGCTTGCTGGGCTCATTCTTAATACTATTACTTATATTTTCAAAGTCAAGTTTGACTGCATTTCTTATGCTTTAGTCCAATAATTATCTGCCTTATGATGGTGAAGTCCTCCTTCCACAAAGCACTCATAATTTGATGCAGAAACTCCTTTTATGACTATAATTGTTACTAACCTACACATTAAAGGATCAATGATCCAGAAGCTTCATACTTGCCCAGAAACAGTCAATAGTTAAACATTTTAAGGCATTCAAGGAACTAAACAAAATTAATAGACTAGAGAGTTTAGAAACATGCTGTGAACCAATGTTTCAGAAATAATTCACTATGTAAAAATTAAATTAGTTTAACTACAAAATTTTTTAAAACGGCAGTATTTTCACTTAACCATATAACTCCCAATCAAATGCCGTGAGAAAATGTATCTTATGATGCTTGGTATGCGCTCAGGTGATTCTTTGATCCTTTATTCATCAACCTCGGATATTAACAAAATTCAATTTTCTTAGTCATTAAAAATATCTTTAATGGCTTTGGACAAAAGATCAGGAGTAGAAGACAGCTCATAGTGCTAAGTGTTTAATCTGGTATGGTAGATGAATGAAATAGAGTCTCATCCAACAAGGGATTCGCAATGCCTAGCAACCCACCAATCAAGCAAATTCATTCAGAAGTTGACCTGACCCTACCCAGTTTCCCCCAGGAGCTACAAAAACTTTAAGACTTTGGAAATAATAGAGTTATAGTGATATTCTCGCTCAACTCCTTTATTTTGCGAATGAGAAGGTACCGGTGACAAAAGTTGTCTGACTTTCAGCAGCCAAAAAGCAGAGTGCAGCTCTTCTGAGCCAGGCTGCAATTTCCTCACTGCTCTATGTAATGATGGTTACAACTCCAAGAGTGCATAGAACACGGAATGACACCCATAGGACCAAACTGAAAGTGACTAAGTTAAACTGGTTAATTCATTCAACAAGCACTCATCAACGGCCTACCAGTTAATAACAGCTCAGGGACTCCATCTTGTTTCTTTGAAAGTCCAACTGCAGGAAAAGAGGTACACTCTAGTGGTGAATAAGAACCTTCACTGCATGGAAGACAGACATTATTGGAGCTAAATATTAATAACAAACCAGCAGACATATAAATTAAAAATAAAACTCTTAGAAAAAAAATCAGGCTCTGTTTCAAAGAGCCCTGGATCAGGCACAAGCAATTCCTTTAATAGCATTTCCTCAATGAACCAAAGTTCCTTATCACCGCCTGTTATTTCTAACCCACCAGTAAGACGAAGACCAACTGAGAATGCAGAAACTTGGTAACAGCTCAGTTTGAAAAATATATATATTCTAATTAGCAGTGTGGTAGGTTTACCCACTTACCACTTTTCAAACGTCTTCCTTTAATTCATAAAAACTGCCCAAGTCAACGCCCCATCAAGGGTTTTGGCCACTTTACTGGCTCTAGTTTGGTCAAATTGTTGCTAGCATCATGTTTGGAACTAATTTTTAAGTCTTTTAAAGATTTAATCTTTTTAAATCCCCACGAACCGTTGGTTCGTTTCCTTTAACCGTAAAAGAAAATTGATCCCAGTCTTGGGTCTTTGCAAAGCCCTTTGCAAACTGCCCACTTCAGCTTGCTGGATTCTGAATTGCGTGGCCTGAGAGATCTCTGAGGTCTGGAATATGGTAAATGGCCACTGCTCTTTTTGAAGGAAGCCCTTGCCTTACAGAAACCTGCTACTGAACTCACCCCCGGCACATATTCCTAACTGCACCTACCGCCCGACCATCATCAAAATGTGCATACGTCTGTGTATAAATATAAATATATAAAAGGTGTTTATATAAATCTAAATATATACAATATGCGAAGCACAAGAAATCCTAAGACTCTGAAGTCAACGTTTGCAATAACCTGCCAACCTATTGATTTGTCCTTCGGGTGTTTGTAGAACACCTGGGAAAGGAATCCGAGACGGGGCAGAGGTGAAGAGGGGAAGGTGAATTAGGAAAGGGCGAGGATAATTACTTCCCAGACCAAGACCGGATGGCACTCGAGCCTCGACCGGGCCGGGGTCGGGAGGGAGGGCGAGGGGCCGGCGGAGCAAAAGCCGGAAAGTCGGGGAAGAGAGGGCGACCGAGGCCGAGCGGCGGGCGGCGGGCGGCGGGGCGGGCGGCGCGCGGCTGGGGAGATAAAGGCGGGAGGCGGAGCCGCCGGGGCGGGCGGGGGCGCGGCGGCCGCGGCGGGAACGGAGCGCGAGCGGGAGCGGGCTCGAGCGGAGGCGGCGCCGCAGCCAGCCGGGCGGACGGGCGAGGGCGAGCGCCGGGCTCCGCGCCGCCCCTGCTCCCCGCGCGCCGCGCCCGCCCTGCGCACCCGACGGCCCGCGGCGGGGAGGAGTCCTCCGAGTTTGCCCCGGAGCGCGGGGAAGTTTCCCGCGAAGCTGCGCTCCCGGAGGAGCGGGACCGGACGGCGGGTGCTCGCGAGGTGAGCGCACCGGGTTGGGGCCGGGGATGGGGTGGGCGGTGGGGGCCGGGGTCGCGGGAAGCGCTTAGCACCCGAGGTAGAGGGGTCTGCGTGGGCGGGGAAGCGCATCCTCACCTTTTCAGGTACTTCACCTCTGTCGGATGAGGGAGGCATCTTTCTTTGCCTTTGTACCCCTTCTCCCCCTCGCTCCGCACCCAATGTGTGAACCCACTTCCGTTCACTTTACTGGACCTGCTTGGAGGGGCGGGGTGGCCGGGAGGTGGAGGGGACAGGAGGACTTTGAGAAGGGCGCCGGAGGAGGACGGGCGCCCGAACTTTACCTGTGCTGGGCTCCTGGGTTCGGCGGGGCGCCCCGGGCTCCGGGATGCCCGGTGCCAGCCCC
Organism: Panthera pardus; assembly: GCF_024362965.1. NCBI lineage: Eukaryota > Metazoa > Chordata > Mammalia > Carnivora > Felidae > Panthera > Panthera pardus. The sequence goes on along the minus strand of NW_026526710.1, from coordinate 44,008,376 downwards.
CACTTGGCGCAAGCAGAGGCTCGAAGGAGGACACCCAGGGCACGGTATTGAGTTTCTGATGCCGGTTTATCCGGTCCTCCAGCGTGTTTGGCAGAAAGATGAGCATCTCTGCAGCGGTGCCTCTTTTGCATCGGCCTCACGCTCCAAGACTTTGCTCAAAGCTCTTGCGAAGGCTGCGGGCAGTGCGGGAGGGAAGTTAGGAGAATCAGAGCCCGGGTTGTTCCGGCCCCAGCAAAGGGGTTGGGAGGGGTGGCGTGGGGGGGGGGGGGAGGGAGGGATGAAGTGGGTTGGGGAAGAGTAGGACCGGCGTGATTGTTGTGTTGCTGCTGCCGTTACTTTCCTACGGTCACGGTTACCCGCTCGCTCTTCTGCCCCGTTTGAACATCCTGTCTGCCAGCACTTTTCTGTTAAAGAGCTATAAGGTGTTCTGTCTGATGACTGTCAGGAGTTACTTCAAGTAAGTTCACAGGTGCAAAACCTGAACGGCTGCTCCTCCTGGCTCAACTGCCTGCGGTCCACCCCCCAGTTCCCTCCCACCGGCAAACTGTTCCCGAATCTTCCAGGGTTTTGAAAGGGATGGCAAGCACATGATATACTTTGTGTTTGTGTGACTTTTTCCCCACTATGTTATCAGAACCAAATCAAAGCACTGGAGATGTTTAATGGGACTCCGCTTCAGTAGTTTTGATAGTAATTAAGAGTATTATTCACAGTGTTTATTTTTCTTCGCTTTAACTCCAAACATTGCATTAATCTCTCTGTGTACAGTTCTGTCTGTCACTGTTTCACTGGGTTTAACGGACAAAGGCTTCTTGTGGACTCACATATACTCACCAAAATACAATGTGACAATATCCAATATTTATCTGTCTTCCTGATTCAGTGGTCTGGCGCCTGCCAATTCCAGTACATAATCATAACACCATATGCCTGTCTACCAAATTGAGGGTAAGGAGAACCGTTATCCTTCTTCATGGGCAAGACTACCCTGGACTACCCAATTTTGTTGTTGCTTAAGGGGTTTTTAAGGGCTTCGGTCAAAGTGAATCAAATACACAGAACAAAATTAGAATTCTAGCCAATGCATTCAGAAGGAATACAATCCTGGACACTTATAGTTGACTAGTTATTGAAGAAAAATGAAAATCCTCGCGTCACACAGACAACATTTTGATTGAATATAGTCAATGAGAAATGGCACACATTGCATGCTCTGAGAAAGCAGGAAGGATTTTCCTCTTGCCTCATTTGAGTTTTATCTCCTTTATTATAGTAGCATCTTCTAGAAAATGAACACCTTGCAGATAGATGTTGGTATGTACTGACTAAACACCATATTTTTTAATACAGAGGCTTGGTGACAGTCCAAATACATAAATGTTTTAAATCATTACCAACCATCTGTTCTCTCCCACTTACTTAAAACGCAGTGTTTTATTTTCACAGGTATCAAAACATACATCCTCATTTCATACATTTCCATGAATATCCTGAAACCTGCCATGCTATCTGATGTTGACCCAAGTTTGGCAACTGCCGTGTTTGGCTTGTTATACTATAAGCTCCTCTCCTTTTATTTTCAATGAAAGAAGAAATCAAAAAAGTTTTAAAGTCTTTGGCCAAAGCTGGTGTGTATACTCCAGTGAAACCTGATTGTCCCCCTCACTGCCACCTTTTTGTTACCAAAGAGAAGCTGAGAATTAGTACAGCTGCGAGCTCCTCCTGATGACATTCTTTCCCTTTCTTGCTGGTCACAAGGGTAGCATTTGGTGCTCTGAAGCAGTGCATTAAACAGCCCCGGGGCTCCAAAAATTTACTGTGTTTCCAGAAGGATAAAACATCTTCCTAGGAAGAAGTTACAAAACGGGAGCTTAATATTCCAAACCCCAAATTAAGTAGACCTAGGATATACACATTGTTTCCCACATAGATCGGGGTTTAGGTGTCGCCTAGCATATCAGTAACATGCCTCTGTAAGTAGTCTTTATATTTGTGTTTGGGAACCTGGATGGGTTTGTATGTAACCAGGGGGTAGATTCACACCCCTCATCTTGTTTATGTCATCAGTGGAACAATATTTGGGGTTTTGAGTCCTGCCCCCCAAGTCCAAGAAGCCTTTCACATTTAGGGATGTTTGCTGTAGCTACAACTGGAACGTTAGGATGTTTTTAGCACTCGAAATTAAGTTGCGTAATAAATATGTTTTTCCTTTGATGCAGGCAGAATGTTGGGAAATTCTTTTTATTCAAACCTAGGTGTAGTGTTCTAAAGCACTTTCATATTTTTAAGGAAAAAGATATTGGCAATCTTGCCCACACTTTGCAAATACTTTATATGTACTAGAAGAACATCCAGAACCAAAGAAACGTGAGGTTTCTACCTTCTAACCTGCTACACTGCTCTATACTGCTTTTGCCTTGAAAGCATAAGATTCTCCTTACTTATTACCAGGATAGCACTGAAGGGAATGAACCCAAACTATATAGATAATTTTGAAAGTTAAGTTGCCTTAAAAAATATGGTTTAATTTAAACCTTTGTAAATACATAAGGATGTGTTAGATCTTACTTTTCTGAATACTAAAAATGAATTATTGAGGGGAAATAGTTTCACTATGTATAGTAAGCACCCTGAATTATTCATGTTAATGAGAAGAATAGAGGCAAAGATAATCCAAAATCATGGTTATTTAAAAAGTCATTTGTTTTTGTCTTTGGAACGTATTACATGTTTGGTTTAAAAAAGAGTTTCATTGTTATTGTGGGCAAGTTGCCTTTCTAATTATTTTGTTTCATTTAGGTTAATTTTTAAATGAGTTTATATACCTCAAACACCAAAAACGATTTAAAGGGAGGTGGCAGGCTGCCCAGAAATGAGCCGGGTGATAGAAATAAGCAAACCTGGCCTGGCAGCTTCGAGGTAGAATACATGTAATTCACAGAAACATGATCAAGACTTGACTGTATACCTATCTAATGAATATGTTTTAAGAATTAGACATGTCTCTGGGAAAAATAAAAGTCATTCAATCAAAATTGGAGAAATTCAATCCCACTTTACATGTAAGCTAGGTGATTAATATTTTTTTTTAAATGATAGTGGGGTACTCCAGAAATCCCAACAGGAATATTCTGGTTTACTAAGCTGAATCTGTAAGCATGAGGTTTTACTAAAGCATACACATATGTATGTGTTAAGGTGATAGTCCTATGCCTTACGTAGGTACTTTCTAAAGGAGAAACACCACCAGAATAAGGTGTTTGGCCCATTTGATCTCTGTTCCTATGCTCCAAATCAAAGTACATTTCATTGAAGAGAAGCTCTCAAGTATCTATTGTTACCAAGGACCTGGTTAGATAAAATAGTTGAAGTTCAGCAAGACTGGCAATTTAACAGATTTCTATCGTGTTTTTCAAAAGCTCTAGGGTAAAATTGGTTGTGGATGAAATAGTTACTTGAACAAGAAGTTGATTCACACCATACCACTGGCTGTTAAACACCTTGTTTATAGTCAGTGTTTAGTTGTATCTAGATTTTGTTGCATTGTTAGTTCTGTGGGCTATTAGAAAACCTCTGTGGGGAAGGTTAGAGCTGCTAAAAATATATGATTGGAAAAGCAGAGAAGATCATTTTGATTTCAAGAATTCAAAGCAAAAACTAAAACTGTAACTTTTACCGCAGTGAGCAGAATGGTAATAAAGTAGGTGTCCCCCCTCAGAGTGGTGACTATGTTCTCATAATACATGTGCTCACTACTGAAAGTGTAGGGGTACTTCATTTTTGAGGAAACATTTTTTATTTTCTATAGGATGTGACATTTTTTTAAAGACTTGAGTCTTTAGACTGAATATTTTAAAAGAAATATTGTGGTTGGAAATATATTTGAGACCCACAGGATATATTTTATATACATTGGTTAAAGGCATCAGTTTCTTCTGATCAGTTGCCTAAGTCTTAGAATCAAAATTATGCATTTTGTTATAGAGCTGGAAAGGACCTTTAAAGTAATTTATTCCAATGCCCTCATTTTACAGTTAAGGAAATAGGGACCCACGGTGATCACTGTGAGCCGCTAAAGGTCACACTGGTAGTTAGTGGCAGAGCAGAAACTAGAAACCTGATCTCCTGACTCATTCAGCTCCCATGTAGTAAGTTGGGTAGTTAGGGGAGTTAACTCTTTCTGGCCATCAGAGTATCAGTTCCACACGATAGTCATGAAATGAAATGGTACAGGGGTAGAAGCAGAAGGCTTGTGACTTTTTTATCTTCTATCATCCACTGAGTGCTCACTGTGGACCAGACCGTGGTTCTCAACCCTCTTAGTCTCTTTTTTAACAGCAAACATTTTGTGAAATGTATGTAATCCTGAAATGTATGTAATTCATCAATAGTTTAGTTAACAAATATATCTGTAATGAAACGGAGCAGTAAAATAAAATGAATTTGTGATTTGCAACTCTACTAATGTCTGAGGATGTCTTCACTGCAGCATATATTAAAGTAGCAGAAGCTTGCATGTATATGTAACGAATACATTTAGATTGAAGACAAATAAAACATTCTATACAAGAAGTATAAGAAGGTGAAAGAACAGGATAGACTGAAAGTATGTTGGGATAATTACAAACCAGACTTATTTGTATGTGATAAAGGATATAATGGGAATCGTTCCAGGGAAAATATGCCAAGTCAAATTATAGACTGTCAGGATGGAGAAAATGTGGAAGTGTGATATTCTGCAAATGAGAGAATAAATACTATTAATATACTTGCACCAAAATTCCAAACCTATTTTATGGAATAGTTTCATCCTGTTACTAGTGTGAACTCTACTTCAAGGGATTCTGCAGGTTACCCACCATATCATCAATAATAACAGGTAAAACATTTCTAAAATGAAAATTATTGATTTATGCTGATATTGCCTCTTTAAGGTTATTTTCTATTACTATTGTGGTCTGTCAATTCTGGAGTTAGGAGACAGACTACGTGGAATGATTAAATTACTTGCCACTGCAACTTTAATTGTCAATCTCTGGGCTTTCAGTGGAAATTCGTGTAAAATGTTTAATTATGATTATGTACCATATTCTATAGGCTGATATTCACTATAGGTTTAGTTCAGTGGGACATTGCATGTTGTGTGGGCTATTTGGGGAAATTCTTCGTTAACTAGCATTGCTTCCCCTCACTGAAAGCTAACCATACTCTCCTGTCCCAGTAACTGTGACAAACCAGAGTGTACCCATCCCTTCCCAAAATATTCTCTAGGGGCGTTCTCACCCTGAGGAGAGCCATAGGACTAGATAAACAAGATTTTTATGATGGCATGGATTATTCTTCATGCCTTTACTCATCTATCTTTATTTTCTTTACGTGGAACTGTCCTGCTGATCCACTGGTCTCTGCCTTCTCTGACCATCAAACTCCAGCTCATGTTTTGATGTTTTTCTGTCACTGTTACCTTTATAAGAGTTTACTTCTTCTGGTCCTCCCTTCTCTTAGAAATCTCTCTTTGGTGGGTGGCTATGAGTGTTGACAAACTAATACGCAAACTGACTAGTATTTTAGTGTTCCTAGGCCTGAACCTTGTTTAAATGCAGGTCTCCAAAAAGCATTGAAGGCTTTCATACAGACAGAGACCATATACACACTCACATGTGTGTATGTATATGTATATATGTACATGTCATATGTACATACATATAGGTATACACATGTAATTTCAGGCCCTAAGAAAACAGAAAAGGAGGTATTTGGGGGGTTGTATTTTGAATGCCCTTGAAACATCTTTATGCAAACAAAGAACTGCATGGGTCCAATATCGGAAGTTGTACCCTAAAACAGTGCTGTGAAGTATGCTCACAGAAGAGGCCAAAATCTGTTACCACCCCAATAAAGTGTTGTATTAGAATTTTTTTTATGTTGCTTGAAATCAATGTGTCCTGTGCTAGCATATAGGAGTCGGGCCAGGAGAAGTGGTTAGATTGCTGTGGTGTCTGTCCTAGATGTATGTAGCCTCTGCACTGTTGACACACTAAAAGCACACCGACATCTCTGCTCTCTGCAAAATATAGAGTATTTGCAGAGAAATAAGAAGGTTTTGAAGATTCCCTGTATATGCAACATACGGGAGAGCGTGAGACCCTAGAAACAAGGAGGGAATTGAGAGGGGAACTCGAAGTTTTCACTTCTAATATTTGCACTACCAGACCATAGCGTAAGACCCGCTTTTGAGAATTAAGAGTTCTACGAAATGCTGTTCCAGTATTAGCTGCAGTGAGCGCCTTGAACTTACCAAGTTGTAAGTAAGAATTGGTTATTTTCTTAGATTACTTTCCACTCCCATGTCCATCTTAGATGTCTTTTATAACATTGTGTATCTCTTATTTTTAAAGAAAGAAACTTTTTAATGTAGACTCTTAGCAGTTAACATGAAAGTCATGGTGTGTGTGTGTGTGTGTGTGAGAGAGAGAGAGAGAGAGAGAGAGAGAGAGAGAGAGAGAGAGAGAGAGAGAAAGAAAGAGAAAGAATAGCCAATTGTTTTCACGCAATCACAAGATTCTACCGGGAAGGGCATTTACCCAGTCATGAGAGATAGCTTTTCCTACAGAGGGGCTGCAGCAGTTGTGCACAACACAATTTAATCTATGATTGTTCTGCTGTATATTGTTCATTCTTACTGGAAGCTTCTTGGTCAATTGAATGGCCCAACGCTCAACCTCAGACTGACCCCTAACTTTATTTGGTCTACTTTTGTTACAATTTCTAATAAGAGTGTGATGGCGCAGTGGGAATTGAGAGAAGGTGAAATTGAGGGTGTTGAATTGTGGAGGTGATAAGGAAAGTAAGGAGTTTCTTTCATTTGAGCAGCACAAAGATCTGCGTAGGCAGTGAAATTTTATTGGAAATCTGCCTTTTCTTGTTATGCTTTTTACTCTTCTAGGGAATAGAGGCAGAGATTGTGAAAGCAAAGCCCTCCTCCCTCTTTGCACTGTTAACTCCACCATACAACAGAAAAAACCTTTTTTTTTTTTTTTTTTGCCGGAATAAACAGATCCGACTTCTTCCAGTCCCTGGCCTCATTGTACCCCCTTTTACTATCGCACTTCACTACTACCCTAAACTGAGATCTAACACACTAAAGAATGTGGTTAAGAAAAGGAAGAATACATCCAGTCAGTGTAGTGAAAGAAATTTCAGAAGCCTCTGTTAGCAATATGTGAAAATGGGAAAGCGAAATAAGACAATTTTGTCAATTCAAACGAAGAATGTACTATTCGCTTTTCCATTAGTTTCAGAAGCGAGAAGCTCAGAGTTCACTTAGCTTTGTAGTCATTTTTATTGTTTCCTTTATGATCACAGAGAAAATTAGAGCTGTGACTTATAGGTACAGGTTACTTGAAGCAAATACAGTCTGTGAAGATTTAAATAAAGTGATGGCATTGATTATCTACTTTAAAAAAGAAATTCCAAAATTGAAATGCAGGCATGATGTTTTAGGAACATATCTCTAAATAAATTTGATTTTCCCACAGCCTTCTTTGAACAGATTAGAGTGAGGGTAATTTATTCCTCTCCAATTAGTTTTCTCAACGTATTAAAAAAAATGCTTATGTGTGAACGACATTATTGGACTAAAAGCAGGAACCATTAACACTCTTTTACTTTCTAATATTTGCACTCTGTTTTCAATTAGGAACTTTTACCATTAGAGAATGAGACGCCATTACTGGGATGGGGTTGGCAGTCAGCTAGATGCAGTGGGATGGTCTTACTGGTTATTTGTGGCCAGAATCCAAATGTACTGATTGTTAAATATTTTAGGTATTTATCCTATACTTACATTATCACTTCTGTGGTTTGCTAAAAAGTCCAGGAGAGTCATATTTTCAGATTTTGCAGTTCAGAGAGTTATAACAGCATTTAGAATAGAAATGGATTTGCAAATTACCAGACTCCGAAGTAGGAGAGATTGTTTATCTAATACCTTAGAACTTGGGTTCACCTTGAATTTTCCCAACATATCTATACTAACTACTCTTCAATTAGAATTCCTGGAAATTATTGGCATATATTTTATGCAGAACACTCCTTAAGACATAATTACCTCTCAAGAAGTCCCACTAAGTTCCCCACTTGTAGACCCAGCTATGTGTTTGGTATTTCTTCTAATCTGTCTTTTTTTTTTTTTTTTAATGTTTATGTATTTATTTGAGAGAGACAGTGAATGCACCAGTAGGGGAGAGCAGAGGAAGAGGGAAAGAGAGAATCCCAAGGAGGCTCTGCACTGACAGCACAGAGCCTGACACAGGGATTGATCTCTCAAGAACTGTGAGATCATGACCTGAGCCAAAATCAAGAGTCGGATGCCTAACTGACTGAGCCACCCACGTGCCCCACTTCTGGTCTGTCTTAAAGAAACATCAAGTAAAACATGTCAAAATCAAACTTGTGATCTTTTCCCATCTCATCCCAACAACATCCAGATTTCCCCAGCTCCCAGTCTCCCATTTTATCCCTGACATCCCCTCTCATTTACCTCATATCAAAGCCTTCACCCAGTTGTTAATTTTTACCTCCAAAGTATGTTGTAAATTGTACACCTGAAACTAATATAACACCGTATGTCAATTGCATTTCAATAATACATTTTTTTTAAGTGTGTTACAAATCTGCCTCAGGCCACCATCCAAGTCTAATCTTTCACCCTCCACTGTGTACAGAACCACAGGGCCTACATCCCTGGTCTCCTGGCATCCAATAATGCTTCCCTGCAGTTCCATCCTCCAGTAACGTGCCAGAGAAGCCTTTTCAAAATGCAATTGTAATTATCACTGTTTTAACTACACATACCACTTCAAATGGGTCACCATTACTTGGTAAAGCCCAAAGCTGTGCACCTGGTTTTTTAAAATCCATCAATGTTGGGCCCCTCCAGTCTCACCTCTTTGATGTTCCCACCCTTTCCCTCTGCTTCAACTGACTGGCTTTCTTCTAGTTGCTTTGACTTGCCGTGCTCCCTCCCATCTCCACACCCATGAACACACGTACCAAAATATTGTCCCCTTAACTCTTAGTTAGTACTTCAAATACCAACCCAAATGTCATTTTCTCAAGTGAACCATCTCTTCCTCCCGAGAGTGAGCCAAATCTCCTTGTAATATACATATACATGTATATGTTTGTATGCATACACGTGTCCATATTTATGTATTCCTGTCTTTCACCCAGATGGTTGCAAATTCACATTCGTTTGTGTAATTATTTAATCAACCACTAGGGTAGAGTGTGTAGTTTTGATGGTCCTTCTATTCCTAGAAAACACTGCAGTGCCTGGTCATCGTGGCAGTGTAGTAAGTATTTGCTGAAGAAACGTGGACTGGACATCCCTGTCTTTAACCCCACGTGTATACGTGCGTACAAATACACTATACACAGACACCCGCTCACACCCAGCCTCACATTCTGATGAAAACACACAAATAAAAACTTGAAAGCTTTGAAGCCCCACCTTTTTCTTTTTGATCTCCCCAAATATCACTCTCCTCTTTCTTCAATTTCTGGTATTATAATAGTGATTCATTCAGAGGTGACTTAAGTAGTGCTACATTTTCTTAGAAAGTAAAGAAATTGAATTGCTATTGAATTCCTTACCTCCCCCCTCAAAAAAAAGTTTAAGCAAGCATTACTTTACATTATTTCCTATGACATATGAAGTCTCTTGATAATTATAGAAATTTTAAAAGGCTTCATCTTATGGGAGTTTTATGCTGTGCTGTTTGTGCATATTTTGGCATTAGACAATGATCTAAGATTGTATTATGTTGGAGAAAAGAAGAGGAAAACCTTTTGGAGGTTACCTGTCCGTATGGCCCCTGTATGGAGATAAGCCGGATGAAGGAGAACAAAAATTAAAATGAGAATAAATATATGGAATTGAAAGAGTAACATAAAAGTCTAGGTTATAAATTAAAAGTAAGTATTTTAGGGCTGCCTGGGTGGCTCAGTCAGTTAAGCGTCCGACTTCAGCTCAGGTCATGATCTTGGGGTCTGTGGGTTCGAGCCCTGTGTCAGGCTCTGTGCTGACAGTTCAGAGCCTGGAGTCTGCTTTGAATTCTCTGTCTCCCTCTGCCCCTCCCAACTCTCACTCCGTCTCTGTCTCTCTCAAAAATAAACAAAAACAAAAACAAAAAAAGTGTTTTTAAGAATGGCACAGAAGCTTCAAACTATGGCTGAAATAGTTAAGGAAGATACCTACTTACTTGGCACTTACTATGTTTAGATACTGTTTTAATATTGGTGCCTAAATTCCAGTTGCTGTATTAAAATTGAGTTGAGTTTGTCTCCTTTTTATTTAAAGCCTTCTTGCTTTGACTAGTTGAGGGGAGAAGCTGCCAAGCCTGGAACACTCTGTGCCAGAAAATAAAGAGTCGCTCAGAACTGATGGAGACATATCCGAGGGACTTAAGAGCCACGTTTAAGGGACTCCCACTTCAAGGCCCAATGTGGGATCATTTGAGCATAAACACTAATAACGTATATGATGGATTAGAGCACGTCGAATAGGAAACGAAGCACGAGCCCGTAGTGCATGTGTATATGCAGACGGTGGTGGTTAGAAGGAAAAGCCTTGTTTCACTGAAGAGTACAAGCTAATAATTTTTAAAAAATGATGGGATTATAAAGTCACAGTTTTGCAACACTCTAATAAAGAGTCATCAAGGGATTATCCAGAGTGAATGGTTTTGGGGGACATGATATTCATGCTATCTCTAAATGTCATCTCACAGGTTGCTTATTAATTACAAAGTGGGCAAGATACCTTTACAAGAAGAAATCTGGCAGATACCAGCTTTTAACCAAGTGATCACACTTGATGTCGCCACAAGCGGGACGAATTGACATCATGTGATATGACACACATATGAAGTAGGGCACATAATCACCTGAGAAGTTATTCTGCCAAAAATGTTTCACATCATAGGGAAGCAATCTGACAACTCCGAACTAGAAGACATTCTTCAATATAATCAACCTGGATACTTCAAAAATGTCAGTGCCACACACAAAGAATCCTACAAAATTGTTCAGGATTAAAGGGGACTGGGAACTAACTGCAAGGTATCCTTCTTGATCAGATTCTGGTTTGGGGGTGGGGAGTGGAGCTATACAGGCTACTATTGGGACAGTTGGAGGAATCTCAATATGGGCTGTAGATCATAGAATAGTATCACATCCATGGTAAATTTCCTTAGTATGATGATCATGTTGGGGTTGTGCAGGAGAATGTCTTTTTGGGGAAAGGATATATTTGAAAGCATTTGCAGGTGAAATCTCGCGATCTCTGCAACTTCCTTTGAAGCGGTTCAGCAAAATTGTTTTAAATGTTGGAGAGAGAAGCAAATGTGGCAAATATTAGCAGTTGTTTAATATAGATAATGATTGTATAGTATTCACCATGTTATTGGTACTTTTCTGTAGGTTAGATGTTTTTAAAAATAAAAATTGGGTAAAATACTCTGTCATTTTAAGCCAGCTGTGCAACAGATGAAATCATTATCATGTATGGAAGCGAGCGAGGATGTTTGGAAGTTCTTTAGTCCATTAGTAACGTGTCCTCTCCAAAGTATCTAAATATCTCCATTCATCATTCCACAACAATCTGTAAGTTATATTTACACACTTAAGAAAAGCTGTCCTTAAGAGAATACGTTTTAGGCAACGTAGGAGACAATCTATCCTGTGGTGTTTGCCTGTAGAACAATGAAACCACTGATGATTGTCACTACAAGATGCACAACATAACAGAATGCAACATGCAGTGTAAAATAGATCTGGCCAGGGCCCCAGTAAAATTTAGAATCCATTGTGATTCTCAACTGTAGATTGTCTGGAAGGTGGGCAAGCACAGTTAGTGTTCATGTATTAGAAGCAGGTACCTAAAGCCCAGTACCATACAGTTACAACTACCAAAAAATAAATCTCTCTGCTTAATCAGTAAAGTGAGGGTTGATTCTATATGAGGCACAAAATAAAAGAAGTTGAATTAAAAATCCTTACAAAATTTGTGATAAATTATCTCTTCAGAAAAGATTCAACTTCAAAATAACTATTTAAAATAGTTATCCTCCCATTAAGGTGTATGGTGGAATATTTGTCCTCGGGTCCCCGTAAGAATACTTTGCATGGTCCTATGATAACAATTAGGGCTGCTTAGGAGATGTACCTTTCACAAAACCAGACCAAGTGTAGTGGTGCTTCTTGATAGATGACTAAAACCCACAAGAAAACAGGGCTCCTGGGTGGCTCAGTTGGTTGAGCATCTAGTTCTTGATCTCTGCTCAGGTCATGATATCATGGTTCAGGGTATCAAGCCCTGTACGTGGCTCTGTGCTGACAGTGCACAGCCTGCTTACGACTCTCTCTCTCTCTCTGTGCCCCTCTCCTGCTTGCTCTCTCTCTCTCTCAAAAAATAAATAAATGTTTAAAAAAAAAAGAACTTCTAGACCTTCTTATATTTTAAGATACAATAAACCAAAGATACAAATATTGAGTTCTTTCCCCTTATCTTTTATATGACAGTTTAAAGTTATTATAATTTATAACAAGAAGAGACTAGAATTCCTGAAAAATTTGAAAAAGCAGTCTCTAGATGCTGCTAGCATATACGATGTTGAGGCTAAATTTCACTGTGATAGGAACTTCTCACTAGAAAAAAAATATAACTCATCTTCAGCTTATATTTAGACAAAAATGAATAATCAGCTTAACTTGGCATTGTTTTAATAAGGGGAAAACAATAACAAATCATTGTGGGGAGGGAGTTGGTTCTTTAAAAGTCTTGATTATCTTCAAATAAAGGAAATAATAGATTTTTTACCACCGTCCCTGTATATCCCACCCCAAACTACTTATATAGCTTATATTTATATCAGTATTAAGACAGTGGATACCCGTACCACTGAAAAGTTTAAGACTTGAGAGAACTGGGTGAAATTGAATTTTGTGATCTTATTAAACTGTTAATATATTTTTATTTCATATTTTTAAAAAATTTCCAAGACCATGAATAACGGAAGTTAAAAGTTGTTAGAATTTATAGCAATAGGGAAAGCGGACTTCCATGTAGAAGAATTTGGCATTAAAAGAGAACAGCTATGCGAACAATTTGTGTAGGTAATTATTAGCTGGAAGCTATTTGTACTCCCCAAGTTTATTGAATATACACATATGATAATAAGACTTTGCACAAATAGAACCTTTTGATAATAAATCCATGTAAAATATTGTGCCTTGGGGAATAATTCTAGATGTTATAAGTATATTTGAATTCCCTGCACAAGGAATGCAGAACTCTAGACCAAGTATGTAACTATTTTTCATTCATGATGTTTAATAGGTCATTTTACCTAAAGTCTCAGAAAGGATAAGTTAAACAAACAATGGAAAATAGTGTTGTTGTTCTATTTGTACCTACATTCAAAACATAGCAATTACAGAAGAAATAGCAAAAGAGCACTGTGCAACCTGTCTCCAGAAGGGAACTAAACTACACTCAAAATCATAGTTATCAGAAAGAAATAAATACCTAATCACTACCTGAGAAGTCTCATTGTCAGCACAAGCTGGAATTACTGATTAACTGGTTTTTGCTTTTGTGGCATCTACTCAGCTGCTTAGAAAAAGCACCTTAGTAGTAAAATAAAATATAGGAGAGGATTCTCTATGAACCCTGTACATTTATAACACTCGATGCAGCGCCCCCACCCCCCGCACCTTGAGTCAGTTTTACTGTATGTTAACAAAATGAAAATAAGGTGATGGATCCTTCTATTCCCTTTCCTTGTCTAAGATTTTTGTTATACTTGTACTATTATGTCAAATTTTATATTTTCATATTTAAATGAAATCAGTGCTCAAAACAGTCCTTTCATTACCATTTCCCTTTCAGAGTTACTTTGATTTATTTTGTGCTTGGCTGGATTTTATTTTCAAGGAATTTATTCCTGGATGGCTCCTATGGACTTGTCCTCCCTGAATTTTTGTTCGCCTGATTATTATCCCCATTCCTCCACCATCATCACCCTGTCCTGTTGTCTGGCACCTATGTCTCTAGTCCATAGCCATTTTCTCATTTTCCCCCCATTCTTGATGGGAGCCGAGGATGTAGAATTGCAGGAGCTGGTATAGTGGGAAAGTCTGCAGCTCCAGGGTCATATCTAGAATACACTGTCTCACCCGGCTTGTTCCATTTGCTCTCATGTTTAAACATTCAAGCTTCTAATTCTGTGTTGTAATTTAGAAGTTGTGGCCTCCCTTATTTTTTCTCCTACAGTACCCTGAGCTGGGAGATCACTCTGTAGCTAATAAGAAGAGTAGATGGTATGGTATCTTCTCCATCCCTGCATCCCTAGTCATTCGGAGTCTCAGTAGGGAAACATCCACATTCCTTACAGCCTGCTTTGCTCTAAATCTCATTGTCCCAATCTAAGGTTTGATGGACAGTCTTTTGGAACCATGATATTATGTTCAGGAAAATATGCATCCAGCTCAAGGTTTGCCAGTTTTCTGTGCCAATTCTCAACCTCTCTGTTTCTCTCCAGATTATTCAGAATTTGGTAGCTATTCTTTACAGTTAATGGCTTGAACTTGTTTAACTGAAATGGAGTTCTTTCTCTCACTATTTTTAGATAGACTTTATTTTTTAAAGCAGTTTCAGCAGTTTCAGGTTGTGTAGAAGGTAGAGATTTCCCATATCTCCCTGCCACACATATCCCAATACACATAGAGCCTTCCCCATTACCTGCTTCCGCCACCAGAGTGGGCATTTCTTACAATTGAGGAACCTACAAGGACACATCGTTATCACCTAAAATCCGTAGTCTACATTATGGTTCCCTTTCCATGTTACGTATTCTACAGGTTTGGACAGATTTATAATGACATGCGCCCAGCATTCTATATCATACAGGGTGATTTTACTGCACTAGAAGTCCTGTGTACTCCACCACTTCATACGTCCCTCTTCTCTAACCCCTGCAGCCATTGATCTTTTTGTCTACATACTTTTGCCTTTTCTTCAAGGATGCCACATAGTAGAAATCATATAGTGTATAACCTTTACAGACTGACTTCTTTCACCAAGTAATATACACGTGAGTTTCCTTCATGGCTCTCATAGCGTGATAGTTCATTTATTGTCAGCACCGAATGATACTCCATTGTCTGGAAGGACTACCGTTGATCTCTTCACCTACTGAAGGACATCTTGGTCACTTCCAGCGTTGGCAGTTATGAACACAGCTGCTTTAAACATCCATGGGTGAATTTTTATGTAGACCTAGGTTTTCAGTTCTGTTAGGTAAATTCCACGGAGCATGATTACTGGATTCTATGGTAGCAGTATGTTTAGTTTTCTAAGAAACTTCCAAACTGCCTTCTGAAGTAACTGCCATTTTGCATTCCCAGCAGTAACGTGTGAGAATTCTGTTGGTCCACATTCTCATCAGCAGTTGACGTTGTCAGTGTTTTGACCTTTCTGATAGGTGCGTAGTCTGATAGGTGTATCTTATTGTTGTCTTGTTTAATTTTAAAAAAATTTTTAATATAATTTATTGTCAAATTGGCTAACATACAGTGTGATTTTTTTAAATTTTTTTTTATTAAATTCTTTAATGTTTATTTGAAAGAGACAGAGCGTAAGCAGGGGAGGGGCAGACAGAGAGGGAGACACAGAGTCTGAAGCAGGCTCCAGGCTCTGAGCTGTCAGCACAGACCCTGATGCTGGCCTCGAACTCAGGAGCCATGAGATCTTGACCTGAGCCAAGTCTGGGAGACTTAACTGACTGAGCCATCCAGGTGCCCCTATTGTTGTCTCACTTTGCACTTCCCTGATGACCTGGGATATGGAGCATCTTTTGATATGCTTATTTGCCATTGTGTATCTTTGGTGAGGTGTCTGTTAAGTTCTTTGGCCATTTGTTAATTGTTTACTCTCTTATTGCTGAGTTTTATTTTTATTTTATTTTATTTTTTTTTTAAAAAAAAAGAAACTTTATTGTGTACTTTAAAATGTGTCAAGAGAATAGATCTCATGTTAAGTGTTCTTACCAAAAGACAAAGACAAAAACAAACATAAAGAAACAACAGCAACAACACCACAAAAGAATGCAAGAAAATTTTTGGAAGTGATGAATATGTGTAGTAACTTGGTTGTGGTGATGGCATCATGGTGTATGTATATATCCAAACTCATCAAGATGTATACATTAAATGTGTACAACTTTTGGTATATCAGTTATATCTCAATAAGGCAAAAAAATACAAAGAGAATAGTTTCAAAAAGCATATAGAGTGTAAGTCTTTTTCCTACTATTCTCTAGACTTACAATGTCCCTCTCTACATGTTAAAGTAATATTAGTTTCCTGAACAGTTCTCTAGAGATATTTTATTTAGAGCTATTTTATCCATGAAAGTGAAGATGTACATACACATATCTGTTATATACATAATTTATATGTAGGTATGTATTTGTATATATGTGATACACATGCATACACATACATATTCTCTTCATATGGTAAAATGCTATGCACTCTAATTTGCATTTTCCAGAAAGATCAAATGTCTTTGCTTTTCTTAACAATTTATCATTGAAATTTTTCCATATACATATGTAAAGATTTTCCTAAGTTCTTTTTTTATGGCTGCATGGATAAACATTAGCCTTTTATTGACAGATATTTAGATTGTTTCCAAACTTCGCTATCACAAACTACTTGCACTGTGCATAGTTATATATAAGCCATTTTGAGTGTGAATTTGTATTTTAATATAAATTCTGAGAAGTGAATTTACAAGGTTGAAGATATCCAACTTTGTAATATGTTGACAAATTGCCCACCACAGAGGTTGATCCAATTTACACACCCACCAGAAATACCTGAGTGTCCATATCTACTAATAGAGTGTATTATAACTTTTTGATATTTGACAGTTTGATATATAAAATATGGTTTCTCAGTGTATTTTTAGTTTGCATTTCTCATATTATGAGTGGAGTTACTTTTCATGTTTGAAAACAAATGTATTTCCTGTGAACTCTTTGCTCATTTTTTTTTTTTTAATATATGAAATTTACTGTCAAATTGGTTTCCATACAACACCCAGTGCTCATCCCAAAAGGTGCCCTCCTCAATACCCATCACCCACCCTGCCCTCCCTCCCACCCCCCATCAACCCTCAGTTTGTTCTCAGTTTTTAACAGTCTCTTATGCTTTGGCTCTCTCCCACTCTAACCTCTTTTTTTTTTTTTTTTTCCTTCCCCTCCCCCATGGGTTTCTGTTACGTTTCTCAGGATCCACATAAGAGTGAAACCATATGGTGTCTGTCTTTCTCTGTATGGCTTATTTCACTTAGCATCACACTCTCCAGTTCCATCCATGTTGCTACAAAAGGCCATATTTCATTTTTTCTCATTCTTATTGCTGAGTTTTAAAAATTCTTTGTGTATTTTAGATAACCATCCTGTATCAGGTAAATCTTTTGCAAATATTTTATCCCAGTGTGTGACTTGTCTTTTCATTTTCATGATGATGTTCACAGAGCAAAATTTTTTAATTTAAAAAAAAAATTTTTTTTAACGTTTATTTATTTTTGAGACAGAGAGAGACAGAGCATGAACAGGGGAGGGGCAGAGAGAGAGGGAGACACAGAATCTGAAACAGGCTCCAGGCTCTGAGCGGTCAGCACTGAGCCCGACGCGGGGCTTGAACTCACGGACCGTGAGATCATGACCTGAGCCGAAGTCGGACGCTCAACCGACCAAGCCACCCAGGTGCCCCCCAATTTTTTAATTTTAATGAAGTCCAGCTTATTAATTCTTTCCTTCATGAATTGTGCCTTTGGTTTTAGATCTAAAAAGTCAACACCATGCCTAAGGTCTACCTACATTTTCTCAAGTTATCTTCTAGGGGTTTTATAATTTTTTTTTTTTTTTACATTTAAGTCTGTGATCCATTTTAGGTTAATTTTTGTGAGAGGTGTAAGTTCTATGTCTAGGTTCGTTGTTTTTCCACATTAATGTCCAGTTATTCCAACATAATTTGTTAAAAAAAAAACCCTATCTTTGTTTTATTGAATTTACTCCCTTGTCAAGAACCAGATGACTATATTTAAAGGGGTCTAATATGGGTTTTCTATTCTGTTCCATTGACTTATTTTTCTGTTCTTTCCCCATTATCATGATGTCTGGATTATTGTAGCTTTACATTAAGTCTTGAAGTGGAGTAATGTCCCACTCTTCCAACTTTGTTCTTCCTCTTAAATATTGTCTTGACTATTTGAGTCTTTTGTCTGTCATGTAAACTTTAGAATCAGCTTGTTAATATCCACAAAGAATTCACTGAGATTTTTGATTGGAATTGCATTGAATCTATAGATCAAGTTGGGAGGAACTGATATCTTGACAATATTGAGTATTCCTATCCATAACATAGAATATCACTCCACATATTTAGTGCTGTGATTTCTTTCATCAGAATTTTGTAGTTTTCTTCATACAGATCTTACATATATTTTGTTATATTTATACCAAAGTATTTAATTTGGGGGTGGGGGCAACTGATGCAAATAACATTTTGTTTTTCATTTGAAATTTCACTTGTTCATTGCTGATATGTAGTAAAAGTGATTAACTTTTGTATATTTTGTATATTAACCTAACCTACAATCTTAATCATTTATTAGTTCAGGAGGTTTTTCTGTCTTTTTTTTTTCTACATAGATGATGATCATGTCATCTGCAAACAAAGACAGTTTTATGTCTTCCTTACCAAACTGTATACCTTTTATTTCCTTTTTTAAAATCTTACTGTATTAACCAGGGTTTCCAATATGATGTTGAAAAGCAGTGATGAGAGGAGACATCCTTACCTTGTTCCTGATCTTAGCAGGAAAGCCTTGAGTTTCTCGTTATTACATATAATGTTAGCTGAAGGGTTTTCATAGATATTTTTTATCAAGTTAAGGAAGTTCTCTATCTCTCGTTTACTGAGAATTTTTATCATGGAGTTGGAGTTTCTCAAGTGCTTTTTCTGCATCTATTAATACAGTTGTGTGATTTTTCTTTTTTAGCCTGTTGATGTGATGGGTTACATTAATTGATTTTCAAAATGTTAAATCAGCTTGCAGATGTGGGATAAATTCTACTTGGTCATTGTGTATAATTATTTTTATACATTGTTGGATTTGATTTGGTAATACTTTGTTGAAAATTTTTGCATCTATTCTCATCAGAGATACTGCTCTGTAAATTTTCTTTTCCTGTAATGGCTTTGTTTGGTTTTGGTATTAGGGTAATGCTGACCTCATAGACAGAGTTAGAGATTATTCCCTACCTCTGTCTTCTGACAGAAAATGTAAAGAATTGGTATAATTTCTACCTTTGGTGTTGGGTAGAATTCACCAGTGAACCCATCTGGGCCTGGTGCTTTCTGTTTTGGAAGGTTACTAACTATTGATTCAATTTCTTTAATGGATATAGGCCTATTAGGATTGGCTATTTATTTCTTCTTGTGTGAATTTTGGCAGATTGTGTCTTTCAAAGAATTAATCCACTTTGTTTAGGTTATCAAATCTGTGGGCATGGAGTTGTTCATAACATTTCTTTATTTGCTTTTAATTTCCACGGGATATATATTGATGTTCTCTCTTTTATTTCTGATATTAGCCATGTTTCCTGTGTCTTTTTTTCTTAATTAGTCTGGCTAGAAACTTTTTTATTTCATTGATCTTTTCATAGAACCAGCTTGTGGTTTTGTTGATTTTCTCTATTGATTTCCTGTTTTAAATTTCATTGATTTCTGTTCTAATTTTTATTATTTCTTTTCTTTTACTTACTTTGGAATTAATGTGCTCTTCTTTTTCTAATTTTCTACGTAGGAACTTAGATGTTTGATTTTGGATAATGTATTCATTCAGTGCTTTAAGTTTCTCTCTAAGTACTTATTTTCTGGCATACCACAAATTTTGATAAGTTGTATTTTTATTTTCATTTAGTTCAAAATATTAGGTTTCTCTTGTGATTTCTTCTTTGACCTACATGTTATTTAGAGATGTGTTGTTTAATCTCAAAGTACTTTGGAATTTCCCAGCCATCTTTCTATTATTGATTTGTGGTTTAATTCCATTGTGATGTGAAAGCAGACAGTCTATGATTTCTATTCTTTTAAAAATTTTAATGCCTGTTTTATGACTCAGAATGTGGCTTATCTTGGTAAATGTTCCATGTACACTTGAGAAGAATGTGTATTTTGCTATTGTTGAATGAAGTACTATCGCTGTCCATTATATCCAGTTGACTCATGATATTATTTAACTATGCCTTTAATGATTTTTTTTGCCTGCTGGATCTGCACATTTCTGATAGAAATGTACACATATATATATATATGTGTGTGTGTGTGTATATATATATATATATATATGTGTGTGTGTGTGTGTGTATATATATATATATGTATATGTGTGTGTGTGTGTATATATATATATATATATATATATATATATATATATATATATTAAGGGTTGTTATGTCTTATTGGAAAATTGACCTGTTTACTGTTATGTTATGCCCCTCTTTATCTCTGATATCTTTTGTTGCAGTGAAGTCACAAGCAACTTAACCGGATCTTCTGCTCAGAGTATCACAGGGCTATACTCAAGCTCTTGGCTGGGCTGCATTCTCATCTGAAGCCCAATGTCTTCTAAGCTTGTTGAGCTTATTGTCAGAGTTCACTTCTTATAGCCATAGGACTAAGAGACTCAGTTCCTAAAGGCCACCCCTCTGCATAAGAACTTCATAGCTAGCTTTTTGCTTCTTCAAAGCCAGTAGGAGAGCATCTCTAGCTCCAGGGAAGTCTTGGACTTCTTTTAAAGGGATCCCCTGCTTAAGTCCTACCTACCCAAGATACTCTCCATTTTATTTTATCTTTTTTGTTGTGTACAACATGATGATTTGATGTACATATACATTGTGAAATGATTATCACAGTCAGGTTAATTATTATATCTATCACCTCACATAGGTACCTTTTTTGTGTATGTATGGTAAGAATGCTTAAGATCTACTCTCTTAGCAATTTTTAAGTACACAATATAGTGTCATTAACTATAGTCACCATGGTATACATTAGATCCCCTGAACTTACTTATCTTATAACTGAGGGCTTTAGCACTTTGAACAGCAACTCCCCATTTTCCTAACCCCTCGGCCTCTGGTAACCACTATTCTGGTCTGTTTCTGCGAGTTCTTTTTTTGTTGTTATTTGGTGTTGTTTTTGTTTGTTTTTTTTTTTAGATTCCCTACAAAAGTGAGACCATATAGTATTTGGCTTTCTCTGTCTGTCTTATTTCACTTAGCATGATGTCCTCCAAGTTCATCTATGTTGTCATAAACAGTGGAATTTCCTTCTTTTTCATGACTGAAGCAATCTCTCTTCTAATTAATTTAAGACAACTGATTTAGGACATTAATTCTATAAAATAGCTTTACCTTTTTCATATGCTACCCATTAGAAGCAAATTAAGATCTTGTTCACAAATAAGGGGAGGAAATTTTACAGGGCTGGGCCTATCGGGATTTCACTTAGAATTCTGTCTACCACAGAGATCTTGACTTGTATGTTTAACTCCCTACCTATATCCAACATTCTCTACGTTGCCCCTTAGTTTTACCATTTGTCACAGTTTGCAATCATATGTCTAATTTGTTTTAACTTGTTTTCTTGCCTTTTCCCAGCTTACTTTTGTGTCCAGTATCTAAAGAAGATCTGTCAAATAACATTCTCAAAATACACATGATAAATGACTGAAGTGTTGTTATTGTCATCAGTATGGGCTAGAGTAGTTCCAAGGCCTTATGAGATATGTTGGCCTTGAGCTGTTCATTTATAGGATAGAGCGTCAAAAAAGAAGAAAGTTCCAAAATAGATGTTGTAAAGAGAAAAAAACAAACTGATGGATGTATAGATGGGCAGGGAGTGCTCAGGAATCAGTAGACCAGAGAGGGGGCTTTCTCTTGGGGGGGCAGCAGGAAATTAGGTTGCAGAGGTATAGTGACCGCTGGATGAAGAGTCTAAAAGGCAGATAGAGGTATTTCCACTTTAGTTCAACAACAGCAACAAACAACAACAAGCAACAAACAACAAGCCAAAATTTAATGGCTTTTTAAGCAAAGGAAAATCATTTAATAAACAATACTCAGGAGAGACCGATGAAGCAGCATTATTTGTGTTGAATTGAAGAGATTATCTAGAGATAAGTTATCTACACAGGAGTCTTTTTATTCATTTATTCCATACATCTTTATATACCACTCACTATACCTAAGGCACTGTGTTTAGCATGTGGGGTACCATGAACAGCATCACTTCAAAGATGAGTCCTAAGGAACAAGCAAGGACCAGCTTGAGGTTGGCAGAGGATCTGAAAAAGAAAGGAAAGAATGTTTGTGTGCCCACAGACAAGAATGAATGCAGTTAGTTTTCAAGAATTTAAGTAATTTATCCCACCTTAAGAGTAGAGTTTGAGATCAAGGTATGAGTTATAAAACTAAAGAAGTAATCAAAATCTAGATTAGGAAGGGCCTTGTTTGTCAGTATAAGAAATTTGGAACAGTTAAGAAGTATGAGGAATGGTAAAATATATAATGAAATATCAGGTAGACATTTAAAAATGTGAAAGCAGAATAGGTGAGTTATATTAGAACTGGAACATGGGTTAAACTTTTCATCTTTACAGAAATTAGATCATTTCATGGGGGACTGAGCAGAAAAGAGAAAGCAGAACTCCAGGAAGAAAAAAAAGAGAAATGGGTGAGATTGTTAAAGGTTGAACAAGCAATAATCACCACAGGAGCCAGAGATGTGAGACCTTGGAGAATGGTCAACAGGTCAATGGAGGAAATGATCAGGAACATAGAGGACATATTTTGTAATAGCAAGAAAGAAATAACTTGTCGCTATAAAAAGGAGGTTTTCTGTGGTTTTCTGGATGACCAAATAACAGATAATCAGAATATTTCAGTTTTGATGTCCACTTTTGTAAGTTCCTAAGTTGTGGGTAAATGTTATAAAAGGATTTCCCTATGTTGGAGAAAATAGGACATTTTCTTAAGACAAATAACCCCTTATATCTTAGTTCAGTTTTTCATTTATTTAGTCAGCTCTGATTTTTGGTAACAAATAAAAAAGTAAATGAGCTCATTTTGAGCAAATTTTAAGAAATCTCATAATTTTGGCATCACTGTATTTGAGGGGTACACTTAAGTTTAGTGGAAAGAATATAATTTGGGGACAGATGAACTTAAATTTGGATTCTGGTTCTGCCAGTTATTAGTCATGTGAACTTCCGTATTTTGGTATTACTTCCTTGTCTCTAAACAATACCTACATTTTTGAACTTGATATTTTAGTTTTAGGCCTTATTTCTATTGACTTTTTACCACAATGCAAGTCCTTCTTCCTTCCTCATTTTAGCACACACATTGGTCCTTGACCCCCCTATCCTACTATCCTCCCAAGGTAGTGATAGCATTTTGTTTACATATTCAGTGCTTTCTTTATCATGGATGTCTATATGTTATCCACAATGTAGCCATGCATTTCAATCTCATTTTTTCCTTTCCTACATTTTCTATTTTCCCTAAAGTTAATAGTGTCATGCTCTTTTATTTGCTTCATGTTCTGTTCTTATCACTGATTTGGTCAAACTTCATCATTGTTTAAGTTTCCTCTCTAGATGTTCAGACAAATCAGCTAGTCTACCAGTTTTATCTTTCTAAAAAGTTTCTTCCAAACCTCTCTTCTGCTCCATTGTGAACTGCTTACCCTCTACACCTATTACACAGCTTTTATCCTTTTGCTACTAATCAGAAACTTCTCTCATGTCATCTCTCTCCTTTTCTGGACCTACAGTTTTCTGTATCCCATTTCTTCTTATGCCCTTGCTTCATCAGGTCCTCTCCTTTGGAGAGGTAAGTTTTTTTGAGAACTTGCCTGAAAATGTTTGTTCTACCCATACCTTTGATGAGGCTTTGATAGAATTTGGCAGCATTTAAGAATTTTAAGTGAAAATGATTTTCTTTGAGAATTTTGAAGACATTCTTGTTCCATTGCCTTATTCTGGATTCCAGTGTTGCCGTCAACAAGCCTGACATCATTGTTATTCTTGATCCCCTGGATGTGATCCATTTGTTTCTCTCTGATAACACTTGGAATCTTTACTTTATTCCTAGTGTTCTGAAATGTCAGCATGATCTCCCTTGATATGTTTATTTCATCATTGTGCCAAGTACTTGAGATCCCTTTAAATCTGCAAATTCATGTCCTCCATTCCCTGGAATTTTCTTGAATTCTATCGCTAATGATCTATATTGTGTTTTCTCAGTTCTGTCTGGAACTCAAGTTATTCAGATGTTGAATCTCTTAGATTAAGAGATCAAAAAATCTCTTAGATTTTTTTTTCCTGTCCAGTTTTCCATCTCTTTGTCCTTTTATTCTGCCTTCCAAGAAGGCATCCTAACTTATCTTGTAGCCTGTAGGTTGGGTTTTCTTTTGGTTATATTTTTTATTTGCAAGAGTTTTGGCTTTTTGCCCCCATCTTGTTTTCCCATCTTTTTATTAAATATAGGGTCCTGACCTGCTTTGATGGAACCAATATATTTTCTTATGTCTCTAAGGATATAAAATATGGTTCATTTGAATTTGTTGTTTTTGTTGTTTAGTTTTGCTTTGTTTTTCCCCTGTTCTTTGCCTTGATTCTTTTCTGGTTATCCACTACCTCTCTCTTGCCTTCCTTCTTCTAGGCAACATAGTGCACCTTTCCTAGGTATTATAGCACACAGCATCTTCTTTCTTGTTGGTATCTATGAAAACACTTTGAACTCAACATTTATAGTGTTTTTAGTTATCCCTCTTCTGCATGGATTTCATTTTCTAAAAATTCATTTTTTTCTCTGTCTTACAATCATCTCCTCTTCCCTTATCTATATCTTTGTACATTTTTCCCCTAGTTTCTTTGCTTTTATTTTAGAAGAGTTTGAAGAGGAAATACATGAGTCAATCTGCCCCTATTTAACTAATCCTTGATTAATTAACTGAATTAATTAAAATCAACCAGTGCAATAAAAGCAGTAAAAGCATCTCTAATTATTCATAATTTTGTACTATTCTTAAAGTTTTACAATACTTTTTTTTACATGTTTTGTTGTGTTTCCTGCTTTTTTTTATGAAATGCTAATTTTCAGTTATATATAATTCCTGCTTTGCTTTGTTGGCATCATTTCAGGCTTCCCAATGTATCTGTACTTATTTCAATAACTACCTTAGGCAGTCCTTTTGATATTGTAATATGAGCACTATTTTTGTGGTGTGTTCTTTTGAAAATGCCTTAAGAGCCTACTATATGATTTTTGTCAGTAGATATTTTTGCAGATTTATTTTCCTTTTTTAAACTAAGATTTGTAGATTAGCACCTCTGCTGTTTTAGTTCATGTTATTTCTCTATTAAATGGTTGCAGGCTAAGCACAGATGGGCTAGAATGTGAAACAAAAGAAGAGAGAGGGAGCACATAGGAGAATTTAATAAATATTTGCATGAGATTGCTTGGAGCTAGCCATGAGTGCTTGGCTTACAAACTACTATCTGTAAGAAACAGATCATATTCCTTTTAGAATATATATGTATTGCTAGTGTTTTATAGACCTTTCTGTTAGCCATAGAATTTTACTATTTTATGGAAGCAGTATTATCCTTTCTATAAGATACATTGTACAAAAGCAACACATCAGGTGCCCGGATAATACATAATGAAGGGGAAAAAATCAATCATCCAAATAGTTATTGACTGTCTAGCTGATTAATCATTACAGAAATAACTACACAATATATCTAATGTAAGGAAGCAGGATAATCTATAAATATCATACTTTTACAAGGATTTTTTTTGGTACTGTGATGAGCAGAAGGGAGGGATTTAGAAATAATGTAATATATAGGTGAAGACATGATATATAAAAGACATTTTATCTAGATGGCAGCTTGTAACAGTAGTATTTATCTGTGTTTTATGATCTTACCATAAAATACGTACTTGAAAATATACCCAGACAATTTGTTGAATACACAGCAATGCCACACTATTGTCTGAATGATTTATTACAAAAGTTTGTTGTGCTAGAAGTAGTCTTAACTATTTGACATTAGTTAAGTACAAATATTGCTATTTTACTGTACAAAGTAACATTTCAAAACCAGTTTAATCTATTCCGTTTTATACTGTAGCTAGCATACAAATTGGGAACTACTGCCTACTCAGAAAAATAACTAAAGATCAAAATGCCTTCCTAATGTTGTTACCTCTTTTTTTTCTTTTAATTTTTTTTTAACATTTATTTAGTTTTGAAAGACAGAGACATAGCACTAGTAGGGGAGGGGCAGAGAGAGAGAGGGAGACACAGAATCTGAAGCAGGTTCCAGGCTCTGAGTTGTCCGCACAGAGCCTGACGCAGGGCTCAAACCCACAAACCATGAGATCAGGACATGAGCTGAAGCTGGACGCTTAACTCACTGAGCCACCCAGGCGCCCCACCCAGGCGCCCCATGTTCTGTTATCTCTTAAAATATGCCAGGTCTCGTTTGCTTTCTGCCTTTTTTTTTTTTTTGAGGTCTTTTGTTTTTTTTTTGTTTTTTTTGTTTTTTTTGTTTTTTAATTTTTTTTAAATTTTTTTTTCAACGTTTTTTTTTATTTATTTTTGGGACAGAGAGAGACAGAGCATGAACGGGGGAGGGGCAGAGAGAGAGAGGGAGACACAGAATCGGAAACAGGCTCCAGGCTCCGAGCCATCAGCCCAGAGCCTGACGCGGGGCTCGAACTCACGGACCGCAAGATCGTGACCTGGCTGAAGTCGGATGCTTAACCGACTGCGCCACCCAGGCGCCCCATTTTTTGAGGTCTTTTGGAAGTAGATATATCACCATGAAACTTGTAAAACTCTCTCTTCCCCCCCCCCCCCCCCCGTCACTTTTTTCTCTCTCTCCTGCATTACTCTATTTTTGGATCATACTACTTGTCCAGTTTGGTGACCCACCAAACTCACTAGATTATGTATTTCCCATATACATTGGACTATCTCCCTGAAAAGCAACTCCATTAGTCAACATGAAAAACTCATGTCTTGCTATCATTAAAACAGAAAACAAATATTTAAATTAGCATATATGGCTTATTTACATAATACTCAAAATACTTTGTTATTTACGGGTGCTGTTCATTATTATTCAAGGGCATATGAATGACATTTGTGTGTGCAACAACTGTCCTCCCTACCATGCACTAAAATCCATACACTTGTTCTCTTCTGACACTTCAGACTAATGGTTGGAATAGTAAATTTCCATCTTGCAATTCCTCTTCTCAAAATCCTTTGGTCCTTTTTGATCTTCTCTCAGTAATTTCCACATTGATCAAATCATCTTTTCTGGTCTCCTGATTGCCATTTTGGGGGAGAACCATATTTCATAGTTAATGATTATTCCTACTATTTCTTAAATATTTACTTATGAATATTTATTAAATATTTATTATTTATTATTATTTAATAGTGTTCTTTCTTGGCTTTGTGATTGCATGTTCTTTATGACATGTCTTATTTCACAATCCTTTCCTTTGAAATGTTTTGGAAGGTCTTTCTATTCTCCTTTTATTTGGACTGAAGGAAACCCCTGAGGCTCTAACCTATAACCTGTTTTATTTATACAAGTTTAGCTATTATTTTTATGGTACAAATCCTCATAACACTATCCATGCATCCAATCATGCTCAGGTTATTGTATCTATTGTATCTACTTCTGAGCCCTGCGTTTAAAGAAAAGCATTAACAAACTCAGATGTGTCTGCAGGAGGATGATTAAATTGATTGAAAGCTCCTAAACCCTGTCCTGTAAGGAATGGCTGAAGGAATTGTGTATATTTATTGTTTATCCCAGAGTAAAAAAGATTAAGGGCAGACAGGATAATTGTTTTCAATAATTGGAAACTCTGTCATGTAAAGGAGAACAGATTTGTTATGAGTTGTTCTAGAAGGCTCTACTAGAACCAACTTGTGTTAAGTTATGAGGAGATAGGTTCAAATATTCTCTGATGAATATCAGAGATTAAACCTTCCTCATTTTGGCTTTGCCTACAGTATCTGGCACAGGGCCTTAGCTGTATTTGGACCGAATGGGTGTTTATTGATTGGATTGAATTGGCTTGAATTGAAAGAATAAACCTGTCTAACAGCAAAAACAGACTGCCTTTTTTTAAAATTAATTTTAGTTTTTTAATTTACATCCAAATTAGTTAGCATATAGTGCAACAATGATTTGAGGAGTAGATACAGACTGCCTCTTAAAGTAAAAATACCCACTCTTTCAACAAATACTTATTGATTAACTATAGCACAAGTGTCCCTGTGCTGGGCATATGTAAAATGTGAAGATATCAACAGCTTAACATTGCAGAATGTGTCTATGGGCCAAGCGTTCTTCTAAATATTTTTCACGTATTAACTTATTTCACAGCAACAGCACATGGTGGGTATCTTTATTATCTCCAGTTTAGATGTGAGGAAACTGAGGCACACAAAGGTTATGTGATAAGCCGTGTCACAGAACTGGGAAATCTTCAAGCTGTGATTTGCACTCAGGCATTCAGGCTCCAAAATCTTCATATTTAACTACGACGTAGTACATAGTAGCATAGTAATGTATGTATTTGTATGTTATCAAAGTAACTACATATTTAACTTACGCTACAGTAAACTGCCTCCAGTAATGAAAGACAAGAGGATGTTCACAAACAAGACAGAGGAGTTTTGGATTGGAATGTAATCTAGTCCAATCCCTGCCTAAGGATTTCCAAATCGAATGATCTTCCCAGAGTGCAAGCCTGATCACTCCACTCCCTTCAACCCTGTCCTTGGCTCTCCCATGTCCACAGGACAGATCTGATCACCCTCTGTGATGTGTCTCCACCTGTACCTCTCACCTCATCTTACTGAACCCTGCATCAGACCGTGTGGTTATGTAGGCCTGTCCCGCAGATTTCTTGTCTGGGGAAATAACAGAGTTATTATGAGAATTAAATTAAATAGTCAATATAAAATGCTTAGAAAGTGCCTGGAATGTACTAACTGCTCAGAAAATGTTCGTATTTCCATTTCCATTTATTTCTGAGTATGCTGCAAAAATTGCTACACTCCAAATATGGCTGATTGCTTAGTTCTCTTATTGTACTCAGACTTGCCTTGTAGTAGATTGAAAAATAAAAGGAAATTTATGGGTTCTCCTAATATACAAAGTCAGAGGCGGAGTGAGTACAGTCAAGGTCCTGTTGGAACTTTTCAGTTTTCTCAGCTTTGCCTGCCTTTCTGTGGCCTTGTTTTTCACACTGGCTTCTGTCAGGGCAGAGGCTGCCAGCAGCCGTGTGAACTATGAGCTTCCTTATTCACATTCATGGGGAGAGAAAATATCATTTCCCATGACCATCCAACCAAAGCTCTAGGCTTTGCTCTGATTGGATCATCCGTGAAACAATCGCTGTGGGCACGGAAAGCCGGGTCACCTGATGTAGTGGGTTGAATGGTGATCCCCCCAAAGATATGTCTATGTCCTAACTCCCTGAATCTGTGACCTTATCTGGAAAAAGGTCTTTGCTGATATAATTAAATTAAGGGTCTCAAGATCAACTCATATTGGATTGTCTGCGTGGACCCTAAATCCAATGACAAGTATCCTTATAGATGACACAGAGGAGAAGGCCATGGGACACTGGAAACAGTGGAGCCACCAGAAGCCAGGAAGTATTCTCCCAGAGAGCCTCCAGGGGAAGTAGGGCCCTGACTACACATTGACTTTGGACTTACAGCCTCCAGAAATGTGACAGAATAAATTCCTCTTGTTTTAAGCCACCAAGTTTGTAGTCATTTGCTATGGCAGCCACAGGAAACAAAGACACCTAGGCATTCCTGAACCGACTGTTCTGACCGGGAACATAGGATTAATTTCCTGTTAGGATTACACTATTTTGGGTTCATCGCTGGAGCTGGAGGTGAGGACTGTCTGTTCCAAAACTGTGTGGCTTCCAGACAGAGAAGCAGAATGGACAGCAGGGAGGCACTACAGTATCCACTTGAATATTCTTCCATTCCACTACTTACTTGTAACCCACCCATTTCTGTTGGTTGCTCCACAGCTGATCCCAGTTGTGGACTGAAAGCCATCTGTGAGGCAGCACTTCTTAGGTTACGTTATTAACTACCATAATAACTAACACTCACTCATTTTATTGGACTTGCTAACTCCTTCACCTTATCTGATATGATCCCTTGCCGCCGATGACTGCTTCAAATCACCTCCAGTGTGACCACTCAAATTGCCATTTTCTTTACCACCATGGCCAAATCCTAGGACTCCAGAAAACTTTCCCAGGCCTTCCTCTATCCTCATAGGTCCCTTTAATAGAACAGAATTTGGCTGTGTATGTGTTACTTAATGTGATCCTGATGACTCCTGACTGGCATGTAAATATATGCTACAAGTTCCTATGACATAAACAAATATAATATTTCTGTGTCATCTGTACGTAACACTTTAGAATGGGGCGCAAGTAAAAGTGGGAGAGAGGAGATGAACAATTCATTTAACAATAGCCTCTGTAAGTGGCTTCCCCCCTCTCTTTTAAAAAAAAATTTTTTTTTTAATGTTTATTTATTTTTGAGACAGAGACAGAGCATGAATGGGGGAGGGGCAGAAAGAGAGGGAGACACGGAATCTGAAGCAGGCTCCAGGCTCTGAGCTGTCAGCACAGAGCCTGACGCAGGGCTTGAACCCACGGACTGCAGGATCAAGACCTGAGCCGAAATCGGACGCTTAACTGACTGAGCCACCCAGGTGCCCCTGGTTTCCCCCCTCTCTAATACAAATGTTTGTATTAAGTATATGTGTGCAAGGGCTTTTGCTTTTAGTCTCATATAGTCTCTAAAGATAGATTTTTGTTGCCTAAAAACAAACAAACAAATCTACACTGGACACTGGGATATATAATCTGAGCTTAAAACTTTTTCTTCTAAAACAAAGAATTATAAGGGCAAAGCTTTGTCTTCTTAAAAACTTTAATCATAATTAAATTTTCATTACAACAGCTAAAAGTAGAAGGTACCTGTTAAATTATACAGGAAATCAAAGTAACAAAATTCATAAGGCAGCACGTATAAATTAGTGTCTAGTAAAGGACTCTGTTTTTGTGTTCTGTGTGACAAAACAGAACAAAAAACTTGAACAATTGAGCTATTACAGAAATAGAACAAGACACACTATACTTGAGAAACCATGCAAAAGATATTTGAAAAAATCAGTATTATTCTACCCATTCATAGCAATTTCACAAACTGTCTTCTTTTAAAAGGTACTGTAGTAGTTGTCATTGCCCTATAACAGATTTTAGCAAATTTAGTGGTTTAAACAGCACAAATATATGATCCTGCAGTTCTGAGTGTAGTGTGACACAGACTAATATCAAGGTGCCGGTCGGTAGGTCCACGTTGCTTTCTGCAGTTTCCAGGTGGGATCCATTTTCTTTCTTGTCTTTGTGAGGCCACCTGCATTCCTGGTTCCCTTCCTCCATTTCCACCATCTCCAAAGCTACCAAAGGCTGGTTGAGCTCTCCCATCACATCACTCTGACCTCCTCTGCTGCTCCCCTCTTACACTTATAAGGACCCCTGTGGTTACATTGGCCCCACCCAGCTAATCCAGAATAATCTCCCTAAATATAATCGGATGATTAGCAAAACCTTCATCTCATCTGCAGCCCTAATTCCCCAGTGCCATGCAAGGTAACATATTCACAGTCTTCAATGATGAGGAGGTGTCTCTTTGGGGGAGGGGGCATTATTCTTCTGCCTTTAGCATGCACTGTTGTTAAGTTCCTGGTCTTGATAAATTCTTCTCTGGTTACATAAAATGTTATCATTGGAGGAAGGTGGGTAAAGGGTACACAGGGACTCTACTATTTTTGCAACATTAATGTGACTCTAAAATTATTTCAAAATGATAAGTTTAAAAAATGTTTAAGGATTGAGTGAAAATATGTAGAAATTGCTTATAGAATTTCAGAAATTGCACAGTAATAAAATGGATTAAAAGAGTTAACTTCTAAAATAGTAAATACATTAATAAATATAAATAAAGGTCACCTTTCTCATTCATTTCAGAGTAATTCAGTCAAGATTGATGGTTTTATGGTTGTTAACCATGAAAAAGGGTCTTTGCTGATGTATTTTACAATGACTAAATAAGATGGGTACTATCTACATTTTCTCCCTTTAAATAAGACATTGTCCATAATTGGCTAAATATCATTAGACTAAATACCACAACTTAATTTCACTATGGTTGATAAAGATAATATATTTTTAAAAATTTATATGCCCATAATAGCTATCACATAAAAACCTAATTTCTTTAAACCAGATTACCAAAATGCTTTATAATTATACACTGTTTTTACACTTTTCCAAAAGATCATTGCATATTCTGTTTTACTTAATATTTTCTACAGCTAGCAGATATATAGGGCATATTTCATTGCCCCATTTTTCAGATAAAATTAACTCTGAAAAGTTTGCATGGGGATTTCTGGTCAAGAGAAGAAAGTATGTGTATGTTTTGGTATTCCTAGTCTGCTCCCCAAATAGGCCAATGGAAGATCACATTAAAAAAGAAGAAGAAGAAGAAGAAGAAGAAGAAGAAGAAGAAGAAGAAGAAGAAGAAGAAAAACATAAAACCAGATTCAATCAGGAACAGAAGTAAACAAGCAAAACTGGTAAAATAGGCAGAAATTATGAGTCTGTTAGGCTTTGGATGTGGAAGCTGCTGGACTATCTGGGAGTTTAAATCCTGTGTGGGAACTGGAAGTTAGGCTTATTGACTGGAATACAACAGCCCCACTATCACCCTGGATCAAAAACTCCAAGCCCACAGTAGTGAACCTTATCTCTGGATAGGAGCCCAAAGTACAATTTGGAGGCTACTGATAAGTAAGGAATGGCAACCAGACAAAAGATGAAGAAAAAGAGAAAAAGGAAAATAAGAATTTAAAAACTATTCCATCCAAAATGAGCTTACTCATAAGAATTCCAAGATCATGGGGGTGCCTGGGTGTCGGTTGAGGGTCTGACTTCAGCTCAGGTCATGATCTCACATCTCCAGGGTTCGAGCCCACATTGGGCTCTGGACTGACAACTCAAAGCCTGGAGCCTGCTTTGAATTCTCCATCTCCCTCTCTCTCTGCCCCTCCCCCACTCTCACTCTGTCTGTCATTCTCTGTCTCTGTCTCTCTCACCCTCTCTCTAAAATAAATAAACATTAAAAAAAAAATTAATTCCAACATCATCAATAAATCTAATGCTAAGAGATTTACAAACAAAATTACAAGCAAAATTTAGTTTTTATTGTGCAATCTGACAAAAACTTTAAAATACATGTAAATAGTCAAAGAGTAAAGGATAGTTTCTAATTAAAGTGTATAAAACTCTCCGGTATGTGTGATTTAGCCAATACCACCAAGCAGTTCTCCATGAATACTGACCAGGTATCACATAAATTTAACTCAATTCTAACACTGTCTACCTGGAGATAGCGTCTGATCCCACAGGTTGAAGGCTCAGTTCTACAAGACCTTCTCACCCTACCGCCCCACACCCACCCATCCTCCACCTCCCCATCCCCCCTACTCCCACACCTTGGGCTTCAGATGCCAGTCACAAGCCCAGATTGTTACTTATACCTCTGACCAACTGGCTGTACATTGGAGGATCCCACAACCCTCTCCTCAGGTTCCGTTAATTTGCTAGAGAGGCTCACTGGACTCAGAGAAACATTTTACTTACTGGATTACTGGCTTATTATGAAAGAATATTATAAAGGATAGAGATGAATAGCCAGACATCAGGCAAAGGTCAGGAACTTTTGTCCCCACAGAACTGAAGTGTGTCACATTCTTATGGATGCATTCCGGTTCATCAACGTGAAAGCTCTCTGAACTGTGATGTTTTGGGTTTTATGGTGCCTTCTAATATTACATAGGCACAATTAATTAGATCATTGGCCACTGGTAATTAATTCAACTCTAGCACCTCACCTGTCTCCACAAGGCAGGGGTTGGGACTGAAAGTTCCAGGTCTCTGTCAAGGTTGGTTCCCTTGGCAACCTGCACCCACCTGTGGGCTCTGCAAAAGTCAGCTTATTAACATAACAAAAGACACCTTTATCACTTATCACTGAGGAAAAGTCCGGGTCTTAGGAGCTCTGTGTGAGAAACAGAAAGGAAGACCAAATATATATTTTCTATTATAAATAACAACATCCCAAACATGAAAAGCAGAGAATTGTAACCAAACTGAGGGGGTTCACCACTTGGCATGCACCAAGTTGAACACAACCCAAGGAAGGGTTGAAAGCAAAGAATTTTTTTATTACTTGTTGCAAGTAAGGATACTGGGAGAGTTTTCTCAAAGCACTGTCTCCCCATGGGGTTAGTACAGGATGATTTTATTCAGTGTATTAAGGAATGGAGGGAGCTTACATAAACACTTCAGTTCAATTGCGATCACCTAGCGCGTGTCCCCATGCTAACGCCTACATCCTATGTTAAAAAATGATAGAAAACTTGCCCCATTGGAGGAGAGCTTAGTATTATAAAGAGCTAAAAGTAACATCAGGACAACTCAGGGGGATTTCAGCTCCAATATAGCTAAAACTGGCTCATTTAAGAGCTATAGGATGAGACATACCTAGTAGCAAGGGACTATCAGGTGTAACACCAAGTTGGGCATCTCCTTGGCTGGAACTGTTGGTTCTGCAAAACAAAACACATTCTTTCCCTGCCTTTGTCCCTTCTCCTCTCTTCTGCCAATAGCTTTCAGCCCTCTGATTTGCATAACTTCCTGTTGCATCCTAGCTAAAAAAATGAAACAAGAACAAATGGATATGGAGAAGGGGAAATTAGGATACTGTGAAAGTCTACAGTGTTGGAAAGAATACAATAAGCAGAATACATACAAGCATAGACAAAAATAGAGAGATTGGTAAATTAGAGAAATAGCTCAGAAAAATTAACCCATATTACAGTTTAGAAAGAAAAAGAATGGTTCTTAGTTTTCAGAGTGCTGAGAGAGAAAATAATTTTTAACCTCAATTCATATTTAACCATACCATCATTCCAGAATGAGGACAAAAATAAGATAATTTTATACATACAAAATCTAAGATAATGTAACTCTCAGATATCCACTAGCAGAAATATTTAAGGCTGTAGTTCAATAAGAAAGAAAGTGAACTAAGAAGGTATAGCCTTCAAAAATCAACACTAAACACAGAAATTGATAAAATACCAGCAACTTCAGTCATTTAATAATAAATATTTCTTTTAAATAATTGGATTTAAATAGAAAATCTCAAACATAATCAGGGTGAGGAAATAATTCAGTGTCTATTTAAAGCATGCTAAAGTTCCTGTAAAAGCTATAAACTTTATTAGAAAAATTCATACCTGAGAAAGTTTTATTTTTTAACTGCTTAGCTAACAGTAATAAAATCTATGGATTCAAAGAAATCAGGAAGGAGCAGGGAAAATTAGATAACTTTAGGAAAACTATAAGTCTAACACAAGGAGGAGAAAATCATTTAAAAAAGGTATAAAATCAATTTAAATTACAAAATATTTAGAACTGAATGACAACGAAACTACTACACCTAAAGGTGTAGTTCGTAGTTTTAGAGGAAATTCGTGGCCTTATATAAATGTATTTTATGAAACAGAAGATCTAAAATACATGAGCTGATTTTCAACTAGAAGACTGAAAAAAACCCCCAGATATCCCTAAAGAAAAGAAATAGAATAAAGAAAGATAGGAGAAGAAATCAGTGAAATAGAGAACAAGAACAAAAAAAGAGGGGGAAGAGAGGAATTACAATATACTTTTAAATAAAACAGACAAATCTCTAGCAAGAATGATCAAAGCGAAAGGGCATAAATACATAACATTAAGAATGGAAAGGTGGCTATACCTAGAGCTATGAAAGATCTGTAAAATAATAAGAAAATCTCATGAACAGCTTTATACTGATACACTTGGAAACCAAAAGGACATGATAATTGTGGAGGCAATATAATTTCCTAATGCTGACTAAAAAAGGTGAATGAGTAAGCAAATAACCATTAACAAAATTAAATCAATGATCATATTCATTTTCCATCCCTCTAAGATAGGCCCAGATGTTTGTACAAAATTATAACATTGGGTCCATAGAACAGAATAGTGTCTAGAAGCAGTAACAGACATATATAAAAATTTGAAATGTAACAAAATCAGCATTAAAAATCAGTAGTGTGGGGCACCTGGGTGGCTCAGTGGGTTAAGCATCCAACTTGGGCTCAGGTTATGATCTTGCGGGTTTGTAAGTTCAAGCCCTGGGTGGGGCTCTGTGCTGACATCTCAGAGTCTGGAGCCTGTTTTGGATTCTGTGTCTTCCTCTCTCTCTGCCGCTCCCCCACTCACACTCTCTGCCTCTGTCTCTTTCTCACAAATAAACAGTAATTTTTTTTTTTTTAAATCAGTAGTGAAATGATAACCTACTCAATTAATGGAGTTGGACAAATGTTGGTATAGAATGGATACCTTACAACATACACAAAATAAATTACAGGTGGATTCAAGTATTCAATACAAAGCAGAACTTTAAAACTTTTGAAAGGAAATATAGAAGAATAATTTTAATATTTGAAGATAAGAAATATTATCTTGGAAAATTCATAGAGAACACAAACTTGGTGTCTCCCATTTCAACCATGCTTTGTGATTGCAAAGCTCCCCATAATGTGGTACATAACAAGTCTCCCTTTTTGGGTTTGGGGGACTTGTTTAGGTTCCATTATGAATGAGGTCATGCAGTATTTGTCCTTCTCTGTCTGGCTTATTTCACTTAGCATAATGCCCTCAGGTTTCCTCCATGTTGTCCTAAATAGCAGGATCTCCTCAGGCTTTCAATTGGGTCTGCCAAATGAGAGTCACTGACAAGGTAAGGGCAGGAAGAAATTGAGGATGGGTTAGTAATTCTTCTGGTTCCCTTAAAACCCCCTATAGCATGTTGTCTGTGTCCCTGTGCAATACGTGACAGCTCTTATCAGCCATCTCTCTCCTTCCAGCCCCGCTCCAGGGTCCAAGAATAGTTCTCTACTTTCTTTCTTCACTTCTAGGAGTGGTTGCTGTTACTCACCCTTAGGAACTACTCTATCCTTTGCTGGTTTCCCAAAACCCTGATTAGTCTTTAGGAATTATCCCATGACTAACCTCCCCACAATTTCATGAGCTTCAGTATATCCTTTCTTTCAAGACTCTAACTGATATATCAAGAAGGAAAGAATGACAAAATTTGATTTAAAACTTTTGCTTAATAAGACAACCACACCACCAGCAAAGGAAAGGAGCGGGGGAGGATAGAAGGAACAATAAGTCACAGACAGGAAGATTTTTGTAATGTCTGTAACTGACAAAGACCTGTCATCCAAACACATAAGGAACTACACATCAATAAGAAAAATGGGGAAGAGGTACAAACAGGAAATTCATAGAGGAGGGAACTAGAATAGGGAAAAAAACCAAAACAAAACAAAGTAAAAACCCAAGCAATTATAAAGTTTCAGTCCCTACACAACTTGAGAGCCTCATCACATCTTCTGCTTCCTGGGCACCTGTGGGTGGAGAGATGGCTGGGGGATAGGCACCTGAAGCAATCCAGAGGGCTCAGTCTTCAGGCTCATCAGGGAATGACAGCAATAGGGTAGTTGTGGGAGGGGTTACAGAGGAAGTCACTGAGGGAAGAGGTTCAGGAAAAGACCCAGGCTAGGGTGGTATTAATGGAGTTGAGTTTCATGGGAGCCCGGAAGAGATCCAGGCAAAGAAGTGTGGGTGGGGACAGATGACAGTAAACTTTGTTAGGGCAGGTGGTAAATTGAGAAAGGTCATCCCCAATGGTCTCTTATTTGCTCAGAGAATGGGAAAGAGAGAGAGAATGGCAAGGACTGCTGACATCGTGCAAAGGTGGAGGTTGAGGACAGACAATCTCCTGACTCAGCTCTTCTACACCAAATTGCATCATTGTTCCAAACCAGCCTTTCTAAATTTCATGACTCCCTCTTTAAAATCATACACTTCTGCTCAACTGGACAACTCATAATTTCCTTTTAAATAAATTGCCTCCATCTAGTATTAGTATACTCAAGTCCCAAAATGCTTCTGTTGGTAACCAGGGTTATTTAAATTAATTTTTCCCATTTTACTGAGATATACCTGACATACAGCCCTGAGTAAGTTTAAGATGCACAGCACCTTAAGAATGATAAGACTATACTGAGTAATATTCTTTATCCATTCATCCATCGATGGACGCATAGGTTATTTCCGTGTCTTGGCTATTGTAAATATGGCTGCTGTGAACGTGGGGGTGCAGATATCTCTCGACATTGTGTTTTCATTTCCTCCGGATAAATACCCAGAAGTCGAATTGTGGGATCATATGGTAGTTCTGTTTTTAATTTTTTGAGGACCCTCCACGCAGTTTTCCATAAGTGGCTGCACCAGTTTACAATCCCACCACCAGTAGACAAGTGATCCCTTTTCTCCACATCCATGTGAGCACTGGTTATCTGTCTTTTTCATGATGGCCATTCTAACAGGCTTGAGGAGATATCCCACTGTGGTTTTGATTTGCATTTCCCTGATGATTACTGATGTTGAACATCTTAAAAGAGTAATCTTTTAAAGTGTTGGAAAAGAGATAATGCAGTGAAACAGTTATTTGTGTGTATCTTTTATATTAATTTGGGACAAATCAATAGGATTTTCGAATAAAAATAAAAAAATTTTTTAACAAAGTCACATAATTCCTCTTTCAGGATTCTAGTACAACTTAGACTAAGGATTTCCCAAGTGCAACTAGAAAATTAGTTAATTTACTTGTATTTTGTTACTGGAGCTCCACATTGAGTTCAGTGCAACACACACTGTTGAGTACACACTGTTGGGTACCTGTTAGGTTCAAGGTACTGTGTTTATATGGCTGGGGAGAGGAAGGAGTTGTATGAAATACAGGAAGCCTTTGACTGTGGAAATGTTGTATAACGCTTGTACATAAAATAGCATTATTCCAAGTAATTTCAATCTCCAGTAGTCTGCACTTTTCCTGCAGGCATAGAGGTAGATGTATGATCTCCAAATAGGTGTGTTTTCCCATCACAACTGACCTTCAGGTTTGCTTAAAGCAATACTGCTGCTCCTCCCGCCTCACCTTTGTTTAATGAGAGCCATTTCCTAATGCCAACGTTGGGTTAATGGACTGAGATGGGAGAAAATCAAACGTATCTCTTCGTTTTACACCAGATTGCCTTTCTGCCTTGTGGCTTTAATCACTCAATCCTACTCACATCTGCCATAATAACAATTATGGGTTTTCTCCTGACTTCTTACCCAGGAGGGTATGTCAGCGTAGAGCAACATCTCCCGAAGAAAGGAAGGGCAAATTCTTCATCTCTTTCCAGCATAGTAGGTAATAATTTTCCTCTGCAAACCCTCAAGGACTACTTCTTTTGGCTTTCTCATCTACTATTCCCACAGGTTCGTGGCTCTGTTCTGATTTATGCGTTTTCTTCTATCCTCTTTCTTCTGAGATAAGTTTTAATTATGTAGACAGATTGTAAAAGTCTCTTTCTTCTTGTAAACAGCTATTTCTCGGTTAGTACTAGATTTTGTTTAACTGGTTTCCTCCTACCCGACTCTTCTCATGCACCCAGGAATTATGTCTGTTCACTGTTTAACTGCAGCATCAAGGCAAGAGAAAGCTGGCTTCTCTTGGTTGCTTTCCTTGAGGGATTCAGTCTTGGAACACCTCAAATTGCAAATCTCCCTCATGAACTGTTCTTTGTTGCATGTTTGGAAAGCCCGTAAGATTTTAGTTTAGAACCTATATAAGAGCAAAGTACCAACCGTCATATATAGCTGTCTGATGATACTCTCAGTTCTACGTATTTAAAAGCTTACCCTACTATCAAAATCAAGAAAGTGCTTGAAATGCTCAAAAGCCCTCATGAAAATATTAGTAGTTGTCCCTTCCTCAGGGGATTCAAGACCAGTGGATTCTAGAAAGCTCCTCAGGTAATGCTGGCAACCAGCGCTCTTACTCTGGCCCCTTCTGGGTAATAATTAAAATATAAAGAGGGGCGCCTGGGTGGCTCAGTTGGTTAAGTGTCCGACTTCGGCTCAGGTCATGATCTCGCGGTTCGTGAGTTCAAGCCCCACATCGGGCTCTGTGCTGACAGCTCAGAGCCTGGAGCCTGTTTCCAATTCTGTGTCTCCCTCTCTCTCTCTCTGACCCTCCCCCGTTCATGCTCTGTCTCTCTCTGTCTCTAAAATAAATAAACGTTAAAAAAATAAAATAAAATAAAATAAAATATAAAGAAAAAATGTATTTATAAAACAACTTTTTGTTGTTGTTCTGCATAAACATTTTTAACTATTTGTTGGATTTCTTTTTTCTAATCAGGGGATCACTCTACCACATTTCCTTATAATACACATCTCATAGGTTACCTTTGAAGCCCACCATTTACGTGAAAACTGGTTTTGCCAAGAACAGCTCAATATTATCTTTTAACCAGCCAACAATTTTCCACAGCAGGCTTTTAACTTTTACCTTGCATCTCACCAAACACCTCTTTGAAAAGGCCAAATCAGTATTCTCCCAGGAGTTTTTGAGGCATACTTGGAGAAAAAAGAGAGAGAACTTTTAGACACAGCAGTGTGTGTGATGTCCTCACAGTAAGGAAACATTCAGCTCATCCAAAGAGGGGGTGTGGTCTGTAGCCAAGGAAAAGGGCCATGGTCTTTGGCCAGTGCTAGATACAAAGCCATGACCTTGACCTCATTAGCTGGACTGTGGAACTCACCAGGCAGGCTGCTGCATATTTGCGTGGCAGTTCATGGGCAGCAGACCTTCTTACCTTGACTTTCGGTGAGAGTACCTAAGCATCTCAATATTGATGTAAGAGCATATGTGTGTTGGTATTTGTCCAAAAGGAGAGTCTGCATTTTCATTAGATTCTCAAACGTGGATGCAACTTACAAAAAGTAAAATGTTAAGATTACACTAAATGAGATTGTTGTAAAACAAAGTCATTTCAACATTTCTTTAAATAAAGTAACTTTTCATTGTGGAGGTGGATTTCTGTAATCTGAGGTACACATCTGTACTCTGTGTTATTGTGCAAGAAGCTTTTTAACTTTGTCCTTTTAATATTTATCCTTTTAGGCGTTTGAGGGATTTTTAATGTACCCTTTCAGTTGGAGAAATCTATTACTTTTACATGAAAGGGAAATGATAGATTGAACCCTCCATTTTTGAACTTTATGTATTTTTCAGACATGAAGTGATTTTTCCCCTTTTTTTCTATGAACGTGTTTTTCAAAACTCCTTCAACAGTCTATCCTGATAGGTCTTCTTTCCCCTCACAGTCACCTTAAGGTCACTGGAGCCTGCTTTACTCTTTACAGTAAAAAAAAAAGAGGGTGGCTTAAGCCTGTCTATACTGCCCCTAATTAAATGTGAAAGTGTTACTTATTAACTGTAGGATACGGTGAATTCCTTAGATTCTTTAGCTACAATAAAGCTTTATTATAGAAAATTGCCATTTTTAGGGACACTCTCCTACCATCTCTTCTGTCTTCTGAGTGTTATGGTTCACGTGAGCCCTCACCGTCATTGACATGCTGCATACTTATGCTGTGTTTGGGAAGATATGTCATCAGTAAGGTACAATGTGGATTTTTAATAATTCTAGGTTACTTCATGGAATGAGCACCTAATAGAACGAGAAAGGATCAAAGCTCTATCGAAAAACAAATCATGTGGTCTTCAGAAATGAGGAGAAATGCAGCCATCTGAAATGGTCATGAACCCCAAACAAGTCTTCCTCTCGGTGCTGATATTTGGGGTAGCGGGGCTACTCCTGTTCATGTATTTGCAAGTCTGGATTGAAGAGCAACATACAGGTAACACATCAACCCTTTTCCCCTATTTTAATTATAATGGTCATTTTCAATTAAATAAGCTGTGATGTCTACAGAACTATATAGAAGGTCACCTTATTTCCAGCAACAGCAAAAATTAGACACAAATTAAAATCCCCAGCTCCTAAAAGAAAGGATAATTATGCAATTCTGGTGGGCATTTGCTCCGGGGCTTGGGATAACACTTGGAGTTTTTGTTACCTCAGTAGGGAGCAGCATGGCCTTTTAGCCCAGTAAGGACTGCTTGTGAAAAATTTGCCTGCTCAGATGTGTAGGGGTGCCTGGGTAGCTCAGTCAGTTAAGCATCGGACTCTTGATTTTGGCTCAGGTCATGATCTCACTGGTTTGTGGGTTCAAGCCCTGCGTCGGGCTCTGCACTGACGGTATGGAGCCTGCTTGGGATTCTCTTTCTCCCTCTCTCTCTGCCCCTCCCCCGTTTGCTCTCTCTGTCTCTCTTTCAAAATACACTTAATAAAAAAAATTTTAAGTGCGTAGCATGGGTCCTACCTTTGGTGTGTCCGCTAAGCATTGGGCACAAACGCAATGAGCTAAATATACAGCTAAATAACTCTTCTAAAATTCCCTCTTATTTTTTGTATCAATACTCAAAATGGCACATAAATTCTTTAATATCTTTACTATGAGGCTGGAGTTTACAAATCCTCTCTGTAAAAGATTGCATAGAAAATATCTTAGGCTTTGTAGACCCTGCCATTTCTTTCAAAACTACTCAACCATGCCAGTATGTCACATGAGCAACCCTACGTTACATGAACACAAATGGACCAGGCTGTGTTCCAATAAAACTTTATTTGCAAAAACAGGGATTGGGCTGGATTTGGTCCACAAGTAGTCGTTTGCCAACCCCTGCCAAACTGGTACTTTCATCATCCGGTTTGCCGTTGCCACACATTGGGAACACCTCAATCACTGTTAAAATGGATTATGTTTATGATGATTGACTTAGAACGTTACAGAAATACATACATATATATATTATAAAATTCAGTTGTCTTCCGTAAGTATAGAGAGACTATGGCTTATGGTTGTTATGGAAAATAAAGTAAAAGCAGAACAGTTTCTTAATTGTGTCTAATTGTGGCCTATTTTTAAATCATTCTAGATATAAAGCCCTTAAGAATCTACTCTGAAAGAGAATTCAATACGGAGTCACAAACATGATCCTTTTTAAAGTTGTTTCCATTTCTAAATCCCCTTCCTTGGATTATTGTCTTATACATTTTGGATTTATTTAATTTATATAGTAACTCTTGTGAAAAGAATTTGCATGTAATTATTTTCTAGAGAATATGTAACATTATCAAAACTTATTCTTTTTTTTTTTTTTAATCCTTATTTATTTTTGAGTGAGAGACAGAGCGTGAACAGGGGAGGGGCAGAGAGAGAAGGAGATACAGAATCCGAAGCAGGCTCCAGGCTGTGAGCTGTCAACACAGAGCCCAATGCTGAGCTCGAACACATGAACTGTGAGATCATAACCTGAGTCAAAGTTGGATGCTTAACTGACTAAGCCGCCCAGGTGCCCCTGTCAAAACTTATTCTTAATTTCCATTATAAGTTACATGAACTGTAATATTTTCTAAGCTTTCGATATTACTATAATAATTTATCATAACTTATAATATTTCA
Source organism: Panthera pardus (assembly GCF_024362965.1). NCBI lineage: Eukaryota > Metazoa > Chordata > Mammalia > Carnivora > Felidae > Panthera > Panthera pardus. Next base: position 43,964,499 of record NW_026526710.1, on the reverse strand, counting down.
TGAAACCATCTTGGTAAAATATAGAGGCTATTTTCTCCTGCAGTATAGATTTTCTAAGCCCTTGGTAGGTGTTTGTTGAATGAATGATAAAAAGATGAATAAATAGACTGAAAACTCATTGCAGACTGCACACTAGAACACAGCAAAGGCGTAAGAATCAGAGATCTTATTTTTCATATTTTTATGATCTAATTTCATAGTCTCATAACAAATTTCATGAGGAAAGTATCGCAACAAGGCTCCAATCCATTTAAGAAAATGTATTCATATATAGAGACCATGGGAGAAATGTAATAGTTAGAAACTACGTGATTTCTGAAGAAACCGGTCATATAATAATACCTTACACATATACTGAAGTTTACAAAATGGGCCATAGGCATCAATAGCCACCATTTACTGAAAGCTTATTAAGTGGCAGGTGATTACATGTATCTTCTCTAATCCTGATGGAATCTTCCTAGGTGTGATATTGAAAGTTTATAGGTGAGGAAACTGAGGCTCGGGTAGATAAGGAACTTATCCCAGACCTCACATGTGCAGATCTAGGCATGGAGGCATCTGTGCCTCTCCAAAGTCTATGCCCTTCCCCAACACATTGCATCTGTGTGGGGTGGTGGAAGCGTGAGTATTGTTACCCCCTAGTGTACAGACAGGGTAACTGAGACCCAGAAACTAAGTGGCTTGCCCAAAGGTGCAAAGGCTAAGAGTTTCCAAAGTAAGACCCATGTCCAGACTTTCCTGCTTCTTATGTTCCCTAAAAGAACCTCCTAACCAAAAAGGTGGATAAGATAAACATGTAATAAATAATATCCTATCAGTCCAGTTGTTTTTAAATCCATGACTTGTAAACCAAGCTATTCACAAGGTCGATTCTTAGTTGAATTTATAATTTCTCCAAGCTGGGAAATTATTTTGCCTGGTTAAGATGGGCTTATACTATAATAAATAATAATAAATAACATTTATTCTCTTAAATGTTATTTGTAATTTGCTAGTACTTTCCCTGATTCTCTATATGTCTTAAATGCATCGTGTAGTATTTCACAATCTACTCAGGACAGTGAGTATAAATGCTCGAACCAGGATTTTTTAGATAACTATCTTACTGAAGAAAAGTTTTCTTCTTTTTCAATAAGAAACAACTTGCATTTGGAGTTTTGCCTTTAACCAGGTTAGTGCCCTGGGTTGTAATTCTGTAGTTTTCCAGATAGACCGGTATCTGTGTATTTTATACGTGTTTTAAATAACATCAGGAGCATCAGGCATTTTTAGAAGCAGTTTCTTCTTAAATCAGAAAAATATCTGAACGTGTGCTTTGATGTCAAGTTAAAAATGAGAATTTTGTGTTTTGGACATTTTAGAGCTGTCACTCAAAGGACTGTGGAAGATGAGTTTATTTTGGTTGCTGAAACCTTCTATAGGTAGAGCAGATTTTAAAACTCTGAATGGTTTTGATCTTGTATCCATTTCAGTTGTGTATGAAAACTCTTGGGTTTTTTTCATGCTTCTTATTTGAGTCCTTTAAAATATAATAAGATATGGGATATTTTCTAAGCTTTCCTAGGTTTCCTGGGTTCTTCTGTTAAAATAAAATGCTTTAAAATTACAAAAAATCTTAAATATCCTCTGATATGCTAGTAAAGGTTATGAATAGACAAAATTTTTTTGGAAGTGAAAAGGAAAATGTGTGACAAAGAAAGTGAATCTATCCAATTATACAACAGAGAGTTCTGTAATAACACCCATTTTTCAATAGCACACCAATTAAGTTATGCATTTCTTTATGCTAATATGGATGTGCTATTATGAATTTTATTTTATAATTTCTTCCCTGGTTGTTAAGAGTACAAATTTCATATTTAGAAGAATATTGAAAATCTCAGATCTACTTGTTAGCTGTGTGACCCTGGGCAAATAACTCTATGACACAATCTCCTCATCTGTGAAATGGGGATAATAATATTTTCCGTGTAGGGTGGCAGGGAGGATTAAAGGAGATTTAGTATGGTGCCTGGCAAGTAGTAGTGAACGATGAATGTGAACTGTTGTTATTATTCTGGAAATGATACAGAGCACCTGCAGACCAGCTTTTTCAGAGTTATCACGATTAAGACTCAGCCACAATTCAAGAAAACAATCTTAAGCTTGTGCCTTGCCTGATTAAGAAAAAAAAAAAAAAAGCTCAATTCCAACTCCAGTTAAAATAGTTAGGAGAGTCTCACTGGCACAAAGCCGGCATGTTTCACAGCAGAGGAATTGGAAGGATGATCGGTTGAATGCAGAGAGGAGAGTCAGTGTCCAGGAGGATCTCTGGTCTATGCAGGGTGCCTCCAAGGTCAGGGTATCCATTCATGCAATAGCGTTTTTGTAAGATTTAACAATTGACCGTGCCAAACTGGTGAATACTGAGATATAGTAGGGAACCAGCTATAATCCCTGTTCTCAAGGAGACTATAGTGTCACAGACTGTAAGGGAGAAAATGGTCTTGAGTTCAGGCCAAGGTGCTGGTACACAAGGACAGTCCATTGTGACAGAAGAGAGACAGGCCCTCCATTATGAGGCACAATAATGAGTTGGGACCAGAAGAAAGAGCCCAATCAGTTGTCAGTGATGGAATTGCTGATCTGATGGAAGTGATGGGGGGGTGGGATAGGATTAGCAGGCATAGAGGACCAGAGCAGAGCAGAATGCAGAATGGATATATCTACAGAAAAGATGTGTTGATGAGGGCCAGTTCAGGATAAATCACAAGAATGGATCATTTTTTCCCCAGCTACTGCTGAAATTTACAATTTGATGCCCTCCTCCTCTAGGTACAATGTTAGTGCTAAATAGAACAAATACCAAAAGGTGTGGTACATAATTGTTTTATATGTATGTGCAATAAGACCTAGTTAGGACCCTGTCATATCAGAGTCAGAATCTCAGCTTTAGAAAAGAATTTATTGTTTAAACACTATAAATTGATTACTTCACTCTCCTGTTTAAAATATTTTAGTTATATCTCTTTCTTTTCCACAAAGTCTTCTCCCTGGGACCCACAAAGCTGTGTGCGGTGTAACCTCTGTCTGCCTCCACTGGCTCACCCTCCCTTCCCTCAAGGCACTTCTGGGCTCCACCAGGAAGTCATCTTCCAAAAACCAAACCCCTTGCTGACTCAGCACTCTCACCATGAAAGAAGCTGGGATGCTCTTCTCCAGCTCTCACCCGTCCTGGCTTTGTTCACATGTCGCCTGCTTCATCAAAGCAGCCAATCAGCCAAACAGCCCCAGAGCTAATCAGTCAGACCCCCATCTTCTTCATTTCCACCAGAGAAATGATCATAATCAGCAGTTGCCTCATTTTATTATTTGTTCACTTGTTTATTTTACAAGCTCAGTGAAAACAGAGACCCTGCCTGTCTCACTCACCTCGGTGTCCCCGTTCCACGGCATGGAACTTGTGTGGTAGGCGTTCACTAGTAGAGTCGTCTGGGTGGATACATAACACTTCTTTTGGTTTTTCAACATCCAGCCAAATGACTGCATAGATTGCATTTGAACACTTCTGGGGACGAAGAATCCACTACTCCTCAAGGCATCCACTCAACTTTATAGCCACCTCCTTAGAAAGTTCCATATGTTAAGCCAGAACTTGCATCCTTAACTTCATAAAAGATGATCCAGGTCCCTCTCCTCTGAATCATTAACACTTTTTATGCCTTTTAAAATATGATGTATTGTATACTTATATGAAACCTGTGTTAGAAATATACATCTCTGGGGCACTGGGTGGCTCAGTCAGTTAAGCATCTGACTTCAGCCCAGGTCATGATCTCTCCATGTACGTGAGTTCGAGCCCCACTTCGGGCTCTGTGCTGACAGTTCAGAGCCTGGAGCCTGCTTTGGATTCTGTCTCCCTCTTGCTCTGCCCCTCCCCTGCTCACACTATGTCTCTCTTTCTCAAAATAAATAAACATTAAAGAAAAAAGAAATACACATTTCTAATAAAATCCCCTATCAAGTGGTAAAGTAAAACACACATAATTTAAATATGCAAAATAGTGAAAAATCAAACAGATTCCCCCAAATAGCTTATGTTATTTCTTTTCTTGAGATTTTCCAGAATCAAATTTAGTTTCATCTATGCCAAACTAAAAATGTTCCCTGGAGTTATCCGACGCTGTAAATATCTACCTAAACAATTTCTGAGCATTTTTATTCAGGACCATTACTTTTTTTTTTAAATAAATCAATTTATTTAAACAGGAAAACAAAAAACAAAGACAGTTCACTCTTTTCTCCCCCACCCCCTGCCCTACCTGTGGCAACTACCAATCTATTCTCTGTATCTGTGAGCTTCGGGGTTTGTTTGTTTGTTAGATTCCACATGTAAGAGAGATCATGCAGTATTAGCCTGTCTCTGTCTGACTTATTTCATTTGCTTAGTGTCTTCAAAGTCCGTCCATATTGCAAATGGCAAGATTTCATTCTTTTTTATTGTTGAGTAATGTTTATTCATTCACCAATGGACGCTTAGGTTATTTTCATATCTTGCCTATTGTAAATAATGCTGCAGTGGACATGGGGATACATGTATCTTTTTGAACAGTGTTTTCTTTCTCTTTGGATAAACACTCAGAAGTAGAATTTCTGGATCATATGGTAGTTCTGTTTTTTATTTTTTGAAGAACCTCCATACTGTTTTCTAGAGTGGCTGTACCAATTTATATTCCTGCCAATAGTGAACAAGGGTTCCCTTTCCTCCCTATGCTTGCCAACTGTTGTTATTTCTAGATTTTTTGATAATAGCCATTCCAACAAGTACGAGATGATATCTCACTGTGGTTTTGATTGTATTTCCCTGATGATGAGTGATGTTGAGTATCTTTTCATGTGTCTGCAAGCCACCTGTATATATTCTTTGGAAAAATGTCTATTCAGATCTTCCCATTTTTTAAGCGGATTGTTTGCTTTTTGTTATTGAGTTGTTTGGGTTCTTTGTCTATTTTGGATGTTAGTCTTTGATCAGATATATGATTTGAAAATATTTTCTCCTAATCAGTAGGTTGCCTTTTCATGTGGTTGATAGTTTCCTTCACTGTACAGAAGCTTTTAAGTTTGTAGTCCCACTTGTTTATTTCTCTTTGTTGCTTCTGCTTTTGGTGTTAGATATAGAAAATCGTCCAACACTTATGACAAGGAGCTCACCATCCTATGTTTCCTTGTAGTTTTATGGGATCAGGTCTCATATTTAGTTAGGTCTTTAATCCCTTTTGACTTGATCTTTGTGTTTGGTGTAAGGCAGTGGTCCAATTTCATTCTTTTGCAAATAGCTGTGCAGTTTTCCCAATACTATTTGTTGACGAGACTGTATTTTTCCTATTGTATATTCTTGCCCCCTTTGTTGTAAATTAATTGACCATGTAAGTGTGGGTTTATTTCTGGGCTCTATATTCTGTTCGATCGACCAATGTGTCCGTCTGTTTTTATGCCTATACTACACTTTTTAAATTACTTTAGCTTTGTAATATAGTTTGAAATCAGGGAGCATGATGCCTTCAGCTTTTCTTTTCTTTTCTCTTCTTTTCTTTTTTCTTTTCTTTTCTTTTTTTCAAAAGTTTATGTGTTTATTTTGAGAGAAAAAGAGACAGTGCAAGTGGGGGAGGGGCAGAGAGAGAGAGAGAGAGAGAGAGAGAGAGAGAGAATCCCAGGCAGGCTCTGCACTATCAATGCAGAGCCCAATGTGCAGTTCGAACCCAGGAACTGTGAGACCATGACCTGAGCCAAAACCAAGAGTCAGACACTTAACCGACTGAGCCACCCAGGCATCCTTGCTTTTCTTTTTCAAGGTGACTTTGGTAAGACCAGTACTTTGTTGGCTATTTATTGATAGTATTTTTACATGTCTTCCTTAAACAGAAACTTCTTTGACTTTTCTTTCCTACTTTTAAGTAGACACTGTTTCCTGATTCCTTCCTTCTGATTTTCATGAAATAGTGATACTGCATTTAGTTTAGGGTTCAGCATTAGCATCTAAGCTAAGAATTCTCATAGTTAACGTATGAATTACCATAGCTGGCATAGAAAAGAAAGAATGATATAGCCATAATCCCACCTTCTCAAAACCCACTCTCACCAACCCAGGCTCTGTAGGACTGATACACAACATACTTAGCCTGAAAAGTATGTTCTTTTTGGTCAGTGATGTCAACTTCCTGCAGGTCAGCATTCTATTCAAATCTTACATGCTGTTATCAAAGGCAGCACAGCCAAAAAAAGAGGTACTTTTAATATTTTCTTCTGCTAATTCACAATAAACATCATTAGGCCTAGGTTATATTTTAACCCTCATAGGTGTGTATGAAAGTGAAACATAGTGACTGCAAGCTTCTGATTTCAGGCAAAGTAAAGCCACCTTACTGCTTTTTCCTCAGACAATTGCTTCAGGACCTCAATAGCAAACCGGCCTCATGCTTTGGTATTTCTAAGGAGATTTCATCTTGCTTTTTTTTCAAACTAAGTATATTTTGTGGCATATAAAGTTTTGCAACTAGACTGGATTGACATAATTCTTTTCTCTTGAGCCTCTCTGATGAGAAAGTATATTCTTTCCCTCCAAAATCAAGCTGTTTGTCCTGATTGTGATGTTGCTATATTGAAATTCTATTTTCTCCCAGGGGATTTTTGTATACCAGAACTGGAGCAAAGCCACTTACAACATGGAAGGACTTTATGCTTACAATTGTTCCCATACTCAGGAAAATAAAAATTGCTTTCCTTTAAAAAAAATCACTCATTTGAGTTACTTCCTCCAAGTTTGATGAGCCTGGCAGCCATTTTTTTTAATCAAATGAGCACATGCTGTCTCTGCTCACCTCTGGATGCCAGTGTATCCTGTCTTTCATGTGATTTTTGTCCATCTCAGGACCTTTGAGTTAGCTGTTCTCTGTTCCCGAAATGCATTTTTCTTGGTCGTTTCCGTTGCTGGCTTTCCTTATCATTCAGGGTACAGTTTAAATATCACCTTCCCTCAACATCCTGTGTAAAGTACATCTTTTCTGATGGTTTCTCTCCTAGCGTCTGTTTTATTATTTCCTAAAATTTTACTTCATGGCACTTATGATCTGTAATCATTCTTTATGTTTATTTATATATGGTCTACCTCTCCCAATATAATTTAAGCTTCCCAAGGGCAGGGAACTTATATATTGGTCACCAGTGTATCTCCACGCCCTCCTCCACCCCATACCCCCAACTTCCAGGTCCCGACTCCAGTCCTCACTTCACTATGTACCCCCAGTGCCCTCTAAATTCAGTGTTTATTCTTATTCACCCAGCCACCTCTAACTTCCTTCTCCCAGTGGACTTTGTCTGGCCTTTCTGCCCCAACCTTCTGAGTCTTCTGTATTCCTGGGGGCTGTCACCTGCTTTTGTCTTATACTCCAGAAGCCACACTGCTAGAAATGAAGGAGAAATGGATGTCAAAGTTGCTTAAAATTTTCTGAAATTGAAGAACATTCAGTGGCCAAGCTTTGCTACAGTATCGGTCCATTCAACGTAGATTTTTAAAACTCTAATAATTCATTGAATACATTTGTTTCCAAGTATGTTTTAAGCACACATAAACAATAATGCTATTGCTTTAGCTATTGATTTATCTCAGCACTCACCCTTCTTCAGGGTGCAGCCCCTGCCTCCATTTCTTTTGGGTGCTCCTTTTCCTCTGCTACACTATCCAAATTGTAGCAGAAACCGCCATATTACAATGGAAGGCTTCGTTTGGTCTGTTGGCCAACGCTAGGCCCATCTTTCATAGTACACCACACATTGTGGTAGCAGCGAATCGCCAGTCCAAGGAATCGGTGGCCAGTGCAGGCTTGGCCATTGATCCCCTTTCTTGGGATTTTGGTTTCCAATACCAGGAAAATGGGCTCAAGTGCCTAACCATGTGGCACAAAACTCAGAAGTGTATATGGCTGTTTCCTACCACATGAGCCAGAGGAGCTGAAGTTACTTGGCCAGGGAGGGAGAGAAGAAAAGCAGTCAGGAGGAGAAGAGCAGAGTCATGGACAAGTTCAGCAAGTGTTTGGGTTCCTGGACCTTCTTCTCTCAAGATTCAACACTGCTGCTTCCTGGTGTGTTTCCACTGGTCTGTAAGGGCAGAAAACTTTTCCCTTCTTCCTTTCTCAGTTCTTTGGCTAGCCTAATAATTAAATTGACATAAGATTAACAGGAGACAAAAAATTGAATTTCATATGTATTGGAGCCCCATAAAAATATGAGACTCAAAGAAATGACCAAAGAAGGCAGCTTTTATAACTTTTAGACAAACAATAAATTTGTGAAGAATGGACAAGACGCAGAGGTAGTAAATTGTTAAAGATGTAACAAGGTTTGTACAGTCTTCTCAGCATGAAATTCTCGGTCTCTGGTGGCAAGGATACTTTCCACCCTCCTGGTACAGGAAGGGTACCTTTCACACGGGAGATTTACTTCCTGCTTTCAGGGAAACAAAGGAGGGTCCTTCTTGAACTACCTGTTTGTGTCTTTTTTTTTTTTAATTGAAGTATAGCTGATATGCAATGTCGTATTAGCCCCAGGTGTACAACGTAGTGATTCGTCAATTCTGTAACACCAGCTGTTTATTAAGTAAGTTTAATTCAAAATAATATACCAAACTGACATCCTCGAATCCCTAGAGGTCCCAGTGGGGTTTCTGTCACCTGTAGCTCAAACAGTTCTAACAAATGCAGTCTGGCTCTTGTATATCCATCTTCTTTCCCACCCTCAGTATGTAGCCATCTTTCTCAAAGCAGGATTACTGGAGCTTCAAGGAGCCTCATGAAGGACCCCATTAGCTTTACTCACCTCTCGGGGGAGGGCAAAGGGGCAGATAGTGCAAAACAATCCTCCTTCACTCTTTTTGATTCATTTATACTACGGATCGCAAGAGCTGCCTTGTTCACTCCATGCTCTAGCATCCAGCATTGTGCCTGGCCCTTAGTACATGCTTAGGATGCCAGCAAGTCCTTGCCTAATGAGTCAACCCGCACCGAAAGCTAAGCTCAACCACACTTAGAAGGCAAGTGGGGCTGGTAGTTAACTCTGGACATTTCAGAAGTTACACTGTTTGGTTTAGCGGGGATTTTCTCCAGTGATATCCTGAAATGTCTTCCTTGAGGTTAAGAAGGTGTTACTTGGAGAGGCTTATTTTTCCTTTTGGCTGTGGTTTGTTTTTAACAAAAGCGGGATCATCATTTAGCAAACATGTTGTAAGTAAAGTAAAAAATTGAGTGAGGAATTGCAGAAGATAAGACCTTTTAAGGTCTCTTATAATGTTAAGTTCCCTGGGGCTATCATGTGTCTGAAGAAGAGACCAAGGAATAAACAAAGCCAGTCTCAGGAGCTGTCCATTTTGGGGGTAGTATTTTGTAGTGGAAAGCACAAAGCTCTCACTACTCACTTCTAGCCTGTTTTGTGTTTTTTAAACAAGTTGATTAATCTCTCCAGATTCTGGTTTATTTTCTTCTCTGATTTCCGCACCTTGTTCCTTGCTGTCCTCGGTTAACCACCATCCCAAAGTTGATGCTTATCCTGGCATTCTTGTACATGTCTCTATAATTTTAACACACGTATATTCCTTTTTTCATATTTTTAGTCTTCTATAAAAGGTGTCTATCTGTGTATACTCTTGTGCAACTTGGTTCTTCATTCAACATTAGGTTTTTGAGATTTATTTCTATTGCTATATTGTAACTGTAATTCATGAACCCAACTACTGTATAATATTTCACCATGTGAATATGTTGCAGTTGATTTATCCGTTCCCCAGTTGGTGTGCATAAAAGCTGTTTCTAATTTTTTGCTGTCACACAACTTCCTACTAAGAGCATTCTTGTGTAGTATCTTTGCTCACATGTTTAGAGTTTTCTATAAGAGCTTAAACTGCATGTTCTACAAAATAATATCAGCTTCAAGATTCTGTGATTCCATGTCGTATCTTCTCTTCTGCTCACACAAATCAAAATTAGGACTTTTAGAATACCGCAAATGTTAAATGATAAATCTTAGTAAAAAACGGATACAGAAATATTTATTTGGATACACGGATTTTCGTTCAGAATTGTGGATGGAAGGATACAAATATAGTGCACAGAACCTGCTCTCACAATGCTTCTTGCTTATTGGTATGCCAACAGGGTAGTTAACAGTTCATTGAGAATCGATTAAAATAATTACTAGGTCATTAGTGTGGACTTTGAGTATAAGTGTAAAGACCTCACTCACTAAATAATTCATGATGATAGGCAAGTTAACTCCTGCTCATATTGATTTGGTATGTAATACCACCAAGTCCAAAATTTCTAATTTTCCTAATAAAATAAACTCTTTAAACTTTCAAAGCATCACCCAATCCCAGCCTCCTCCTTTTATAAAGGAGCAACGAAGAGGCTTAAATTTGCACAACCAGTAATAACAACACTGGCACTAAAACATGACTCCTGATAACTGAGTATTTTCCACAAAATATTCTTCCCCTTTCCCTTCTAGTTTTTCCTCTTGCCTTTTCCTGGAGATCCAAGAGGACTGGGGTGCTTTTCAATCACTGGTTTGTTTCCTGAAGTGTCTTGAACATAGCCATTCCCAAACCCAGCTGAGAAGTGTAGCAACCAGATGCATCACTGGGAGCAAGGATATAGTTTCTGTTTTCCATTTGAAAAATCTGCCTGCACAGACAAGACCTTGAGTGTTGTAACAGTCCCAGACTTCAAAAGAAAGTTCACCAGTGTAGAACCACTGTCTTTGGAAACAATGTATGCTATGTTTCTTTTCAAACTTAGCTTTCAAGAATAAAGCAATCAACTGAGAGAGGTTTGGTGGAAAACTTCATGGTACCCAGTTCATCACAGGTTAAAGAGGTACAAAAGGTAAAAAGGAAACATGGATTGTTTCTAAATAAAAGAACCTTAGGGGTACCTGGTTGCTTAAGCATCCGACTTTTGATTTTGGCTCAGGTCATGATGTCACAGTTTATGGGTTCAAGACCTACATTGTACAGTCCACACTGACAGCATGGAGTATGCTTGGGATTCTCTCTCTCCCTCTCTTTCTGCGCCCCAACCCCTGCTTGTGCACATGCACTCATTCTCTTTCAAAACAAAGGAACTTAAAAAAAAAGAATTTTAGTTTTCATTAAGTGTTCTTTCTTGTTTCCCTGAGTCACAGATTACCAAAAGTTATATTGAATTTTATATACGAGATTGAAAGTAAATATGTTTGTGCTACTCAAACAGTATTAATCACTTGTCTCCCTTTTACTTTTCTCTAGCTTTTAGCTCCAGCTCTTGCAAAGTGAGTCAGTCTAGGTTGTAAACACTTGCTTTCATTTCCCCAACTGGAAGCCCACTGAAGGTCAGGACCACAGTACCTGGAACATAGGCGGTCCCAATTAAAACCTCAATGGAAAGAATTGGGAGAGAGATTCCAGAGACAGAGAGCAACTGATGGTTTATGCGGGATTCCCAATGTATCAATCTTTGGTGTCATCATAACCTTCTAAATCCGTTTGTGAACTTCACAACTCTAGATATTTTCTTTTACCTCTTCTGAAGAATTAAACAACTTTCGAGTGACTGACTATTCGTACGAAACAGCCACATAGGGATATATGTATAACCCCCAAATCATTTAATTAATGATTATCGTATTAATGGAGCTATATATTCCAAATAGAATAGCTGTATTCACTAGCCAGTCCCCCCAGATTTTCTAGGCTCAGAGTGTTGGGGAAAAATGTACTTTTCATGGAGTCATGTAATGAATTTGGAATATTCTTGTGGGAGTGTTTTGTGCAGCTCATGAAGAAGCCTCATCAACTGTTCACAAAACGTGGTGTCGTTCCTCAAGATCAGTCTGACTGTCTGTTTTTATCTCTGGCAACTATAGACAGTGATAGAAAGTTACATGAGACAGATTGGTACAGGATAAATGGGTGGCTGGGCTCTTAATGTTGCCTGACAATCCTGTGTTCCCTATTGAGCTTTTTCCTCTCCTGTTTTCCAGAGAGACAGTTTCTTTTTCTTTTCTTTTTTTTTTTTATTTTTATTTTTAATGTTTATGTATTTTTCAGAGAGAGAGCAGGAGAAAGGCAGAGAGAGAGGGAGACACGGAATCCAAAGCAGGCTCCAGGCTCTGAGTTGTCAGCACAGAGCCTAACACGGGGCTCGAACTCACAACCAGTGAGATCATGACCTGAGCTGAAGTTGGACACTTAACCAGCTGAGCCACCTAGGTGCCCCTCAGAGACAGTTTCTAAAATGCTACTTTCTCCTCAGCCCTCCAACTACACCATCTCCCCAAAGTCTCTCTGCAGAGCACTGCTCCTCCCACTTCACAGAAAAAAGATAGCATCAAAGAAAACTCTCAGAGCTTCCTACTGACAGTTGTAGCAGCAGAAGTAGACTCATCTACTTCCACCCCGTCTTTGGCTCATCTCTCAGCTTCTACTTCCTCCTCCTCTTCCTCTATCCTCCCACCCCTCCTCCTCCTCATTGCCTTACTCATATTCTATCTCCCAAGACGTGTACTTCTTCTCTGATCTTGCCCATCCTCTGTATATTCTCTTCTCCTGGGTCTTTGTCTCTTTCTCTGTCACTTCCTTGTATCTGCATTTCTACATGGTTCAGTCTCACTGGTTTCAAAAATAACACCTGTCAACCACAGCTTCCCACTTCCCCCAATCTACTTCCTCACCTTTAACTTCTTTTTTTGTCTTTAATGTTTATTTTTGAGATGGGGGGAGGGGCAGAGACCGGAGAGAGAATCTCAAGCAGACTCCATGCTGCCAGCACAGAGCCAGTCGCAGGGCTCAAACTCACAAACCATGAGGTCATGACCTGAGCTGAAATCAAGTGTTGGACGCATAATCGACTGAGCCACCCAGGTGCTTGTCACCTTTAACTGTTAAAGAGAATTTTGTATAATCACCACTTGATTACTCTCTCCTCTTCCTCCCTTCACTTACTGCAGTCTGGCCCCATCAACCACTGGTCCTTATAATCTGCCTGCCATAACATCCACTGAGTCCTTCCCCGCCTTCCACTCGGCTCTCTGTAGCATTAGATACCAGTGACCTTCAAATGTCACCTTCCTTTGATGTCCACGGACAGGCTCTTCTAGTTTTCCTGCTCTTCTCTGGCTGCATTCTCAGTTCCCTCTTCAGACTACTTTGTTTTCTTTTACCATCCCTTGGATGTTGATGTTCCCTACCCTTGGCTCCTTTCCTCCTCACTGTACGTGCATTTCTGGTATAATTCCATCCATAGCCGGATCCCTCACAGTTCCCATAGTGTCATCTGCTTCCTAGGCATCTGTACTTGAGTGCCCCCAGATCCCTTGAATTCAGTAAGTACAAAGCTGAACTCATCATGTTCTCCAATGTGTGTCCCATTTCACCATTGAGGCAGTTGCCCCATCTAAAGACCTTGTTGCCATTTATGATGTCTCCATTTCCCTTGTTCCTCCCCCCGGATGAAAGCTCTTCTTGGCCCCAGAATGGCTCTTGGGACAAACCCAAACTTCATAATTTGGCCGTCAAGGCTCTTCATGGTATGACCTCTATTTAACTCTCTAGGCTCATTTCTGCATATGTTGCACTTATTCTCCAGCTGTATTAAATTCTTTCCACTTCCTTGAAGTGGCCATCAGGTCTGTCACACCTAGGCCTCTACAGGTGCCTCTGGAAGCATTTCGCACGTCTCAGATGGTTAAGTTTTTCCTCCCATGTGCACCCTGTACTTTCCCATGAAACCACTCATGATGGTGAACCTGGGGTGTTAGTTAGTATCAAGCTCACCGCCTTCAAATCACTAGGCCATAAGATGTACGAGGGTGGAAGTAGCAGCCCATTTCACTGTTGCTTCCCCTGTGCCTAGCGTGTGCTTCCTCTGGCCATGGCAGGTAGGATTTTGCTAACTCGATGTGAAAATGTTGAGTTAGGGATTTTGGAAAAGAAATACCAGTATATGTATGCATATATGTCAGCATCTCATTGCCTACCCAGGAAAATGACGTTTTCCGTCAGTGTCTATGAGAATCCACCATATGATTTCATGGAAGCAAAAACACATGATTGTGCTCTGTCATGGTGACATGCTTCTGCAAAACCTTATCATGCATTATTTTAGTGATAAGGTAGTTAAATCTTAGTATAGTTTAACGTTAGGGCTTTTTTATGATGTAAAAATTTAATTTATAGGTTAGTTATTAAACTTCTGTTCTTTTACTCTGTGCCCTCACTTCTCTCATTTTCTCAATTTTACCCTTCTGAAATTTCTTTGTTTTCCAGAACATTCAACTTGGGTAGCCCGTCTGTGTGACCCACAGTACAAAATTATTAGCTCCAGTGTTAGTGATTTTTAAAAACCAATAAAGAAGAATGTGGGAGCAGAGTTGACATCAGGGACAGTGAACGCTCTCATATCTGGAAGCTTCCCATTTGTCTGGACCCCATCTCGGAGAAAGCACAAAATGTATCCTGCACAGATGCCATTTTCCTTGCTTCAGATGACATTTCACTGTTAGGTGGGTGGCTGCTGGCTACGTAGTTAGTTAAGAATCTTGACGGAGAGAGAATTTTCCTCATTAATTTTTCAGAAATTGAGAAGGCCAGAACCCGACATCAGAAGTGGCTCAGTTGTATTCAGAGAGGAAGCAACACAGAGGCAAAATGTCCAGCTGTCCATGCCGTGGCTGTGCACTGTGGAAATGCCTAAGTGTACTCTTAATGAAAACATCACAGTGATAAATGTAGAATTCCAGAATACTTATCACATACCATGTAGGTAAATCACAATTAATAGTTGTTTGTGGATGAGTAACAATAGACATAAATATTTATGTATTGCATGCATGGTCCTAGAAACGGCTTTCAAATTATTTTAATAGCCAATTGATCATGAATTATTAGTTCACATAAATTAGGCTTACACAATTTGGCCTTTCTTGTACTATGAAATATACTTTAAAATACGAATGATTTTTATCATAAGATATTCTGTGTGACCCATCACATAATAATTAGCTAAGAAATAAGTAGTAACACTAAGAAAAATTCTCAGTTTTAAAAGTCTTGAGGTACACAAAGCCGAAGAATATCTAGTAGTAGGAGAATAGAATAGCAGCCAGCTTTCACACACTCAATAAACCAATGTAGGTTTTACTAAGCCTTCTTTTAAGTTTGCTCAGGAGAGAGACAAATCCATAAAGCAGTCAGCCTGCTTGTGATCACACTGCCAGAAATACACTGTAAACAATGAAATTGCCTCCGAATTTTGGACTCTGAATTTTATGATTGACATTAAGGGTCAGTGCCTGCATTTTAGAACCATCCCCAGAGCAACTCAATAATCAGCCGAAATCAGAAGTCCATTCACTGAATGAACCACTGGCAGAAAATTAGGTAGAGACTCCCAGTTTGCTTTGGATCAAAGGTATGTCCGATAACCTAGAGCTAAAGAAAAAGACATAACTGCAACCTGAAATCCCATATTCAAAAAGTGAGGTGCTGTGTTTTTGGAAGAACTATAAAGAGTTATGGGCAATCTAGAATAGATGAGAAAATGGTTCTGTAATTAAATGGAAAACTAGTTGTAATGGGAAAATCTAATAGGTTTTAATTCTATTTCTTCTTCTGAAATGTTTTACATCAACTTGATTGAGCTTGTAATAGCAGGTGTGCATTTGAAAAAAAATCTGAACAAGTTCAAATTATACTATGGCAATACCCATTGAAATTTAAATAGCATAAGTCTTTGCAGCAACAGGTAGGGCAGGCTTTCTCCTCTGTATCTCTTGCATTTAAATTTCATGGTCTCTGTTTACAATTGGCGAGAGTCAGGTTATCCTTGATGTCTGCCAAGATGCCAAGTTAACTTGGCTGATGTTGGATTCCAGAAGGCAAAGAGCCTTCTTCCCTGAAGCAATTTCTGATTAAGGAGAAAATGAGATCTCAGGTGTATTTTTAGCATCTGGAATTCTTAAATATTCATTTATTCAGTTCTGACTTTGGGGACCCTTTGGGTTCTATTTTTTGTGTGTACAAGTGAATAGCACTACCACATGAATCATTCTGTTGACTTCAAACAATCGTGTTGCCATTCCTTCCAGAAAGCTCCCTTGTAAGACTCCTATAACTTCATAAAGGCATACATCGCTCCACATTTGTATTCTCTGAATATTCCTGTGAGTCATTGCTGGCCAAGGGCTGCAGAGAGGAGAGAGGATTTTGAGAGCAGGGCTTGTGACTAGGTGACATGATATTTCACCTGCCTGGCCCAGTGTGAAACGCACAGACCCTAGGTTTACTGTGGTGGTGGTGGTGGCTTGCAAAGAGTAGCCTTGTTGCCCGACTCTGGCTATCTTGTCAGAAACTAACAGACCACGTTCTTGGTGTCAGTGCATAAAAATGGCGTCTTCTATTGCCACAATGCTTCTGCTTCGGAGCAAGCTGCTCACCAGCAGTTCTGAGAACTAATAGGGTGTCCTGGGGAAATGAGTAAATCTTCTCTTGTTTTTGACATTTCTTTCCATTACTTCTTAGCCCTCCCCAGACTTCTCCCTTCTTTTTTGCTGTGTTTCTGTTAGAATTTAACTAAACCCAGGACGTGATATTCTGTCTTTGTGGTATTGTGGACTATCTTTTTCTACAAAGGTAATTTCTATTTTAAAAAGCTCACATAATTCCACAAGACTCTCTAGAGTGCTACTGAATACTGCAGACTTTTACCAGGTGACTGTGCCTTGGGGAAAAGGAAATAATCAGACTTTGGAGGGATTACTGGACACTGGCCCGGAATTAATACCAATTAATACTCTGTCATTGTCAGAGTAGGGGGTTAGGTGATGAATGACATTTTTAGCTCAGGTCTGTGTCACAGTGAGTGGGTCATTCTGAGCCCTCCTGTGGTTATTTCCCTGATTCCAGGATGCGTAATTGGAATAGACATACCCAACACATGGCAGAATTTCCATGTTGGGGATTCTGAGAAATAGGTCTCAGGAAAGAAATTTAACCAAAACCGTACGTTATTTCTTTATAGATACATATTTTAGACAGGAAAATGGTTATTGATGACTGCCAAGGGAGCTCACACCGAGTAGCTGTGTGGGAGGCCTGAGGCCCACCTCACTGGGCCTCCTGACCTCAAACATAAGGAAGTTACTCAGTTGTTCAAGTTGCCTTTCAGCTCTAAAGTGCTGATATTTGGATTCACTTACAACTCCTTTCTTTCTGCACTTTTTCCCTTGAGTAGTCAAGCTGGAGACGTATTGGGTTCATATCTATTTCCAAATAACCAAATAAAGCTATTCTATAACCAAATAAAGATGGCCTTGGCACGCCTGCACATTCTCAGTGATCGATTGTGCAATAAACGCTGATACTTTCCTACACTCTTTTGTTTCCACGTGCATCGAATTTGCCTCTTCCCCTTCTTTTTGAAGCCTCTCTTCTTCACTGTGGAGCTCTTGCTGGCTTGACATGAAAAATGTGCATTAGTAAGTCTAATGGATAATTACATCAAGGAGGGAGGGAAATGATCTAAATTTCAAATTCAGAATAATTACCTAAGTCTTAACTATAACTAGCCATAACATAATTACTTTTTCTCTTCAACTGTTTTTTTTTTATCGTTCTGCATATACCAGGCTGAATTTTCTTTAACTTTTAATGCTGTTTGTAACTGTATTCCAGTTTGCCCTCAGTGTAGCTTTGAATAGGGTTCTGCTCACAATAGAGCACAATACTGTACAGCTTTCGTATAAGACAAAGGCTCCTATTGAAATTGTAGGAACAGCATTTTTATTAAGATTGTTTCAGTTAATGGAAGGGATAGGCTCACTCCCATCTGGGTTCGTCTCTCAGCAGTAGCAAAATTTCTGAGCAGTTCAGGGTGGCAAATCAATTTTTAAACATTTGGTGGTAAATTTATCTGATTCGCTCATTGAAACACTTGCTCTTCAGTAATTATGACACATGGAGAGCCAAAGCAGTAACGATCCTGCCTGTACCTCTGACTCTACTTCTGCTCTTACTTCTCTGGATTGTTAGACAGAGATAATCTTAGGCTCTCTTCCTCAAATGCAACTTCACAGCACCTTGAAATAAGCCATATTGACCATAGACATGTCAGAAGAGCACCCAAAGGTATTGTCTAGAACTGTGGGCTTTTAGTGATGGAAATCCTTCTCCATGGAAGTTAAACCAATAGATAAATAGATAGATGCCTTCAACAAGAGACTCTTAGCATAGCCCAGCCCCTAGGAAGTCCCCAGTGGTTTCAGGAATGGCTGGATCCAGACTTCCAACTCATCTGGACTCTCTCCACATTTGTCTTCCTCACTTGGCCGTGCTTTGCTCTACAGCATGATCGTCAGCAGGCTCCTGCATTTGATGGCAAAGATACTCAGGGGGATTCCAGGCTTTTACCATCCCCACTGATAGCAGTTGCAAGGATGAGACCCTTTCTCCCCTGATGCTCTTATCAATTACTGAAAATGGCCTCTGATCCATCCTGCTGAGGTCTTCTACTCACCTGTGGACAGTTTATGTATGAAAATAAGTATTCTGAGTGGCCAACATGTTACAGACCTTCCAGTGTCTCACAGTAAGTGACAATTGACAGCCTCATGCCAGCTAAGGGGGTGGGAAGCGTGAAGGCAGTGCTGCAAAAGAGGGCATGGAGGCAGGTTTTAAAACTGTTGCTGACATCCATGATACCACATTCAACTCTGCAGTGGTGGGGTTGCCCAGCTCTTAAAGGAACTCCCAAAGTGACCTCAGAAAGCACAACCAGAGGTGACTCAGTAGAAGTCTTCCTAACTTTGGGACAGTCCCGGTTATCTAAAGTCCCTAGCTTTGGGGACTGTTTCCTTCAGTGGCTGTTTCCTATTCAGACATGTTATGTGAAGTCAGGATTGTTTACCTCTTTTTATAAGGTTTTGGGGTTTATGAAAACGCCATAAGATGGGTACCATTATGATTCTTAATCTATAATGGAAGACACTGAGTTACAGAGTGGGTAAAACTTGCCCATGGACACACAGCTAGTAGTGCAGTAGGGTTTCCCATCCTTTTCAGATCACAAGTCAGTGGAGCTTTTCTAAAAATGTGGCTTGCCTGAGTGTCACAATTCAGTAACTGTGGAATTGGTTGGGGGACCTTACAGCTTATAAGATGGCCAAAATCATTCTGATGAGCCTCAAGAGTCTCTGATCTCTAGACAGAGATAGAAGCAGAATAGCAAAGGGCCAGAGGGTTTTACTTATGGGATAAGCAATAGTAAAAAACAAGAAAAAACAGTGTATTTGGTATAATTTGTGACACCCTGTTGTATCAGGAAAAGAGCATTCTGGGAAGAGGTTGGTAGAGGCATACTCTGCTTTCTCCTTCAATCACTGCTTTCTTTGCCTATATCCAAAACTTACTCTTCATATAGGCAGCTGTTTTCTCTATCAGCCATAAGGAAAAAAAAAAAAAACATTTTCTCTTTGGCCAACATTCATTCTTACATTATGAAATGTAAAAACCCAGGGTGTTTCTAAATGCTATTTCTTCTGCTTGGAATAGTTTTGCCCATCCCCTCACCTAACTCCTACTTATGCTTCAGTTCTTATGTTCAATATCACCACCTCCAGGAGGCATTCCTTGACTTACCTATTTCTAGTAGGTTCCCTGGACATAATCTCTATTCATACCTTGTACCAGTTATCATAATTTGCAAATGTTAATTTACTTGTGTGACCATTTGATAGTCTAGCACTGGCCTCCCAACACTAAACAATCAACTAGTGACCATGTTTGAGTATTTAGTGCTATACTCTCAGTGTGCTATACTATGACTGACCCATATTAAATATCTGATAATTCTCTTTTGAATGAATGAACAGGTAGACTCCTTTAAGAAGTCATTGATACCTGAAAAAATCCTTCCGAAGACACCCCTTAATGCAAATTCTTAAAAAAGAAAGAAGTGAAGAAAGGCTGGGAGAAACTTAGAAAGGGCTTAGAGAACAGGCAACAAAAGCTGATAAGGAGGCAATGATCACCTGCAATCAAAGTGTAGGCATAAGTGACAGTAGCTAGGGACCCACTGGAAAAGGCCAAGTAATCGGGCCATTTGCTAGAGAAGCAAGAGCTGATTCCAGTAAAGCTGGATATAATGTTCTCAGGAGTATTTTGTTGGTGTTGATTTTTTCACAAAATGTTAACAACAGAAAAACACCTGTCTAGTAGTCCCTACACCGAGGCCCCCAATATCCCACGTGTTCAGAATCCTAGGAGCTTGTGAACTATGTTCAAAATCTCTGAAAGGCCAACGAATGTTCTCTTTCTGTATAATGTGGCTGACTGACTTAACAGAAAACAGAAGTCCGTGCATTTGCTTCCAGTCAGATCAGCTCCATGAGGTTATGAGTGCACGTTATCGATTAAAATGAGGAAGTGAATATAGTCGGTTTGGTGTTTCAATCATTGAGAAATACTGAGCCCAAGAAGAGATAAAATAAGGTCTGGTGATTTTCTCATGAGGCAGCTCTCATCAGCCCTATACCCAGACTCTAGTTTTTGTTAAGAACTCAGGAAAATGTTTAAGTTCCGAAAGATACGGTTTTGGAGATATATAGATATATATATAGATATATATAGATATATATATATAGATATATATATATATATATGCATATATATATTTATAAATGGAAACCGTTAAATCAGAATTAATGCATGATCACATAAATCACATAAGTCCAAATCATAACTCTTAGTCAACTTCATTGATTACTGAACAGAAATCATTAACATTTTCATTATACCTGAAAACTCTGTAATGATTTTGGTGTGGGTAGGGTGGGGATAGAAGGGTCAAGAGGAATATTGGCCATTCTGAGGAATAGTGGACAAGGCGGTGGGAACCTTCTAGAGGAGCCGAGGGCCTCTTCATTGGCTATAGGAAGGAAGCCAGCAGAGTGGTCCAGTAGCAGAGATGGTTTTCCAAGACAGCCGCAACCGGGGACTGGTGTAGAGAGGTGAGCGTGACCTCAGAGCCCTTAGTGGGCACTGTCGGTGTAGGTCCCCACAGCCAGCTGCAGATCTATAGGTTGTTGGTATTATTTTGCCTTCTGTTTATTAAATCTCTTTCTAAAGTATCTCAGTGAGTACTCCTACCTGGAAAGAGTTTTTGTTCGTTTTTGCTTTTGTTTTGGTGTGTTTTTTGAGAGAGAGTGAGAGAGTGCACAAGCAGGGGAGATAGGAAGAAGCAGAGAGACAGAGACAGAGAAAATCCTCAGCAGGCTCTGTGCTCAGCACAGAGCCCAGCGTGGGGTCTGATCCCACGAGCCTGAGATCACGACCTGAGCTGAAATCCAGAGTCAGACTCTCAACTGACTGAGCCACCCAGGTGCTCCCTGAAAAGAGTTTTTGAGTCTGGCTTTGAAGTATGACCGCCCGGTTCAGATCCCACTCAGTCTGCAGATTTCAAAGTCCCCGATGTTGAGCTCTCTGAGCCCCTGTCTTCTCATCCATAAAATGGACTTTTCATACTTTTTTCCAGGGTTGTTGTAAACATATTAAGTAATGTCAAAATCACTTAGCATAAGGCCTAACAGAGAGTAGATAATATTCTTCCTATACTAAATATCCAAGTGATTTTAAAAGAGCGTACATTTTTCATATATCATTTGGGCATGTTCCTCATCCTTTGTTCATGAAATGTTTGGTGAAAAGTGAAGTCTGATATCTGGGTTAGAAAGGAAGAAAAGCATCTTTATTTATACATAACATGATCTTCAATATTGGAAATCCACAAAAAAAAACTAGAATTTATAAGTGAGTGAGGCAACTTTGTAAGATGCAATCAATATACAAAAATAATTTGCATTCCTGTACATGCAGTGAACAACCTGAAATGCAATTAAGAATCCCATTTATAGTAACATTAAAAGGAATAAGATATATAATGAGGGATATATTTACTAAAAGAAATACAAAACTTATACTCTGGCTCCAAACCATTGTATAAAGAATGACTTCAGCAACTTACCTGTCCTGCAGGAGAT
Source organism: Panthera pardus (assembly GCF_024362965.1). Lineage (NCBI taxonomy): Eukaryota > Metazoa > Chordata > Mammalia > Carnivora > Felidae > Panthera > Panthera pardus. Next base: position 43,942,401 of record NW_026526710.1, on the reverse strand, counting down.
GTGGGAGAGGTCATATTTGTAGACCCCTAAATCTCTTCTACCCCAGATGATTCCTGGAAATCAAGCTTGAACTTGAATCAGAATTACTGAAGAGCTTGTTAAAGCACAGGCTGGCGTCCCCATACCAGAGCTTCAGATTTCACAGGTCTTGGGTGGGCCTGAGAATTGGCAGTCCTAACAAATCCCCAGGTGATGCTAATGCTGCTGGCCCATAACTGCACTTTGAGAACCACTGGTCTAAGGTAACCATTGCCCTAGTTGTTCATGGGTGACAGAATGGGCATATGATTTATATTTAGCCCCCACAACATGAAGGAATACCTGCTGGAAGACATGTCATACATAATTTTGGAATGAGCAATACACCACCCCCTGTTCCCCATCTTTTTCCTCTGGAACATTCCATTTCTGGATGTGCAGCCTAGAAACAGCAGTGGCCATACTGTGACCATCTGTGACCATGAAGGAACATGCCTCATCATGACTTTACGGCTGACCCCAGCAGGGAACTAGAAGTGTGGCTCCATGAGGACAAGTGACCCCAATGGTGCCCGGCCTCAGGTATGAGCTTCCAATTATGTGAGAAAACTAAATATCTTTATTGTTTTGGCCAGTTTGAGTTGGAAATTAATGTTTGTTATAGCCCAAGGCATCCTAATTAATACAGAAATGGCAAAGAACCTGAAACCTGTAAGAGAACAGAAAGATTTTAGGTGGAAAAACAAACCCATCACATAAAAAAAAGAAGAAATATTAGACACACAATATCAAACAACAGAAAATAGTAGAACCCTACCAAGTGAGAGAAAGCAATGAGGTGAAGGCCAGTAGCAAATCACCAAAACAAAACTGTTTCTAGGCGGCAGAATTGAAACAACCCAAATCTAAAAGTCGGCTATAAAACTCTAGTGAGGAACTATGCGTTGAACATTTACACTTTTGCAGTAGGATTTATTTTAATGTGTTCAAACCCTGAGGCAAAAGCTCTGTCTTCCTCCATCTGCCTTCCCAGACCAACCTGGTAATAAATTACTCAACTCTGCTTATACCTAAATAAAGAAAATTAGACTTCCCCATTTCTCTGCTCAGCCAGGAGCTTCCCCTCCCGCTAATGGATAAGACACGGAGGCCTAACTTCTCTCAAAGGTGCCAACGGCACAGAGGCCCACTGTCCCGAACCATCCCTGATTATGAAGAGAAACATCAAATTGTCAAACTCACCTAGGTAACCAGGGCACAGCCTTGAGGTTAAAAACAAAAGTTGTCAGAAGCAATTTCAAAATTCACTGGGAGCCACTGTCAGACAAATGAAGTGGCAATGATGAACTGATTCAGATAGAAAGTGATGGAAGTCAAGCAGCTGGCATCGGCACCAATTAGAGTGTGGCACTGGAGGAGCCAGAGAGCACAGACGGCCACGTGCTCCCTTGGAATAAACAGGCTGCCACAGCAACGGTGGGGCCGAACAATTAGATACAATACAGATCTCAGTTGGATTAGTCAGAGGATGTGCGCACTCTTCAACTGTGGCCATGTGTCCGTTTCTATCCAGGTTCAAGACAGCAGATATATCACTCAGCGTTTTGCTCTCTAATCCCAAGGCAAAAACGAGCAACTTCTCAACACAATTTAAAATAACCCAGCTCCTTCAGATTATGAATAAATGCCACTTTCTAGGGTAAAATGGGGACAGCAAATCCCAGCGACCAATAGGCTGTGTCCCATGGGTTTGTAAGAGAAAAAAAGGTAGTGGTGCCTTGATTAAGGACTTATTTAATGAGATCCAGCTCCCAGGTGGCCGGAGGCCTTCCCAAGTGTGGGCACGGAGTCTTGACATTGCAGTGTTATCTGCTTTCCCATGCTCTGTTTATATGCTACATAAATCTTGCCGTGTAGTGGGATTTGCTAGAAACACTATTGGCATCTAATTTTGAATCCAACTCAAGACTTCTGACCTCCTTGTCCTACAATTATCCCTTACTACCTTGAGAATTATCATGATATTTTGGTGTGACTATGAATGCATGATACCATTGTCCTACGGAGGGAGAACTATAGATAGAAAAGTAGGGTGATCATTATATAAAAGCAAGAAGAATTTTAAAGTTAGTTTAGTTTAAAAATTTCTGCGAAAAATAGTCTTTGCCCCCTTAGTTGTGATAAATACCAGAATAGAAAACAAACAAACGAACAAACAAAAAGATTTATATACCCCAATATGAAGTTCAGTAAGTATAATATCTGTGTGTTGCATCATATTTACAAGTGACAGTCATTTTTCTGTTTTGGTGGGATAAGACGTAATAATAGGACGTCATTTTTTCAATACCTCTCATGCCTACTTGCTCTCCCTTCAACTCCTCCCAAATTACTCCACTATTTCTTGGTAAACAGTGAAATAACATGATCTTGAAAAAGAAAAGTATTCTTTGGAACAGAAAAATGCATAGTGCTATTTAGAGGCATTTTTATCTTTTCATTTTTCCTCTCCCTCCTCTGTCTTCCAATATTTGTAAATATGTAAATGTGCAATCCAAACCCTCAGTCTCTTAGAGGGACTGTCTGTATTTATCATATAAAACCCTCTGTCAAAATGAAACCTCATTTAATGTTATTCACATATAATTTAAATACTTACCCACACTAGGAAAAGCTCATTTGCTTATTTTATAATGTAACTGTTTGCATCATTTTATATTCAGAAGTCATAAAGAACTATGACTTAGCTGATGTTAAAAAAAAAAAAAAACCCTGAAACAAGGGAATTCTGAGTCTTAGCAGTCAAACATCATCTGAGTAGAGACATGTACTTGGAAGTAGCTCCAGCCACAACTGTGAGGGAAAATCTAAACAGCCAGGTGAACTGTGATTATAAGAGAATCATACAGGTCTAACAAGGAATAATTGGTGGATTTTGCAGAAAACAAGGAGAGTAGGCTAATAGGGGACTCTAGGAGCAGGGAATAGGTAGGTGTCTAGGTATGGGTAGATGACTGACATTAGGAAATTTCAAAGAGAACTGCTCAGAGTAATGGAAGGCTTCAGTGTCTGAGAACCTGCAGAAATAGGCAGGGGACCAAGAGGTAAATGAGCCCTGAGTCAGTATATGGACCTGAAGTTTGAGCTTACTACAACATAAACAGAAAAGCAATTGGTAGGGAATCTGCACAGTAGGCTTCATTCTTGCCCACAATTGCCCTTCATCCAGCCTTGCATCCACCAAACACAGCACATTTGGAGGAAAAAATTATGACATTAGAGTAGAGCTCTGGAGATATTTGATCAATTCAAGGCGAGTTTACTGAAATGACAGCAGGAAATCTCTGGCTATCTCTGTGGAGTTTCCTCTATGTTGACAAGACAGCCATCGTTCATTTCCACCAGTGCTATGAGAAATGGGGGCTCAGGACCATGTACACTCCAGAGCAGTAACAGACACTTGCAGGGAACGTCCTATAAATCCAACATTTTTCAGCATTTTTACCCCAGCTCAGTACTGAAACCTGCACGTCAGTTACAGGCTTAGGGTACCAGTTACAGCTCCTTTCGTGTGTAATTCCAGAGAACGTTTACCTGACCAAGTTGACTCATCAGCAGTGAGACTTTAGAAAATTCTCATCATGAGTCTTCTATGCTGTTTATATGTTAAAACTAGGAGACAAGATGGTACCCACACGGATGCTATGTGATGAACTGAAACTGGATGACCACAGCCAAAGGGCTCTGAACAGATCTACTCTTTCTTAGTCTAAGAAAGATACTCCTGCAAAGATTATCTTCCTAAAATAAGTCCCCATCATACCACTGGCTAAAACTCTAGTAACTCTCTGTTGCCTATAGAATTCAAACTCTGTATGCAAGTATTTAATACAATTTGAAGTGTAGTCACAACTTATCTTTCAAAACCCCTTACTATTCCACTTATCAGATACTTCATTACCCCAGGGATCCTCTGCCTTTCCTTCCCAAATGTCTTTCCTATCCAGGAAACCCTCTTTATCTTTTAGTGCCAGCTCTAAGCCATACCATCCCCCAACTTTCAGAAATACAAAGCACAGTATTTGTCTTCATATACACACCCATCTGCTTGTGCACATACATAAAGTGCACTAGCAAAGTCTTAGGATTATTATTTTCCTTTTGGATTATGAGAAAGATCTAGGTTAATAAAAAGGTCATTATATGGAAATAGGGTATCAAATAGGTAGACAAATTTGTCAGCTTCCTTAGATATTTTGATAAATGGCCTATTGCAGAATTTACCAAAACTTAAAAAGAATATTTTCGTATTATTGCAGTTTTTTGGCATAGACCTTGCATGGTAAAAGGATGCGTTATGTTATGAAAATAAGCAATGGTTTATTTTAAGCTTTACCCCTACATTTTTTACCGTTAGCTAGTAACTAAACTATAAATTTTAAATGAACTGCCATTCAGAATAACTGAAAATAAATTATTATATATGTAAAATTTAGGATGCAAGTTTTATTATACAAGTTATAAATGTATTTTCCTAAGGTCATATGCAAAGTCTTAGGGAATAAGAAACTGTTGCTAAGACAGCAATTACAACAAAATGGGAACAAATTGGTTAGGCTAGTAGGCGAATTTATCCAAATCCAATAATAGCACTAACAAAATGAGAGGGCTAGTTTTCAAATGGAGCTAATCATTAAGATGGGAGACTAAGAGGAATGATCCTTAGTTAATGATTCTGTTCAAAGTTTAGGCTCAGCTAATTTTACACTTAGTGCTGGACTATCTCTGTTTCCTCAGAGGCCAACAAAACCAGTTGAAAAACTACATGATTTAACCAACACTTTTGGTGATGATGTCAGCCAACTATTAAGAATAATGTCTGACTGTGTTTCCTGGTTGTTGATGCATTGATGAATCTTTCAGAAATCTATTTGAATTTCCATTTTTGAAAGTTGAAATTTTCCTCCAGATATTCAATTTTTTGTTATTGTTTCACAAGTAAAATAGCCTGCTTCTACTGAAGTAAAATAGAAAATTTACAAAGCGAGTTGGAATGCTAAGATTTGCAGATATATTTTTGATAACTTGTATATTTTCATGTTTTGCACTTTTTCTACATTTGAAAAATGTCTTATCTTTAGCACCTTAAAATCTCATTCTAACTTTAAATTGTCCACCCAGGCTAGCACATGAAATTTGGAAATGCAGATAATTGCCTGCATGAGGGTAGAGGGCTAAAGAACATTTCTGGTGCAAATAATCAGACTTCCAGAAGTTTTGGTAACTGCATGAGTAATTCTACATAGACCCGGTTTTGCATAACATAATATTCAAAAGAGTAGCCAAAGAAATTAAAATAGAACTTCAGTATTGAATTGAAAAACATGAAAGGTGCTAATTCATTGCACGTAATGATACTTCTTAAAAATCCCTTTCCTCACTCCCTCATCCTCCCTTCTCTTCTCTCCTACCTTGTGACTGCTTTACTTTCTCATAAGCCAAACCTCCCAAACTTTCTCCCTATAAACAACATGCATAACTTCTCTGCCTGTCACCTTCCTTTCGCTTCTTTGTTATGAGGCTCTCCACTTATTCTCAGGGTTCTAAATCACAGAGTCCTCAGACTGGTCTGGCAAAGACAGAGCTCTTCTTAGAGACAAAGCAAAGGGAGGAAACTGATTTCTTTCTTTCCTTCTTTTCTTTTCTTCTCTTTTCTCTTTTCTTTTCTTTCTTTCTTCTTTCTTTCCTTTTCTTTCTTTCTTTCTTTCTTTCTTTCTTTCTTTCTTTCTTTCTTGTAGAATGAGTGGTATTAACTCAGGAAAAAAGACCTTGAAAAACCCAAAATTAATAAATTTTGTCTTTGTTATACAAACTTTGGTGATTCAAAAGAAGTGGAAGCCCATGTTTATTTTCAGTCATAAATTATTTTTTTTTCTTTAAAACATTCATTTATTTTACTAAGGCATCAAATGATGTCACCTTTTAAGATATTATGAACAAAGAAAGGAAAAAAGAAGAAAGGACCAGGAAGGAAGGAAGGGAAGAAAAGAGGAGAGAGGGAACGTTGAAACTAGAGTTAGTTAAACCTCATTCCCACAAATTACTGGAAGGTGACAGTGTCTATGCTATAAAAGACAAACAATTGCTTCTTTTGTTCATTCAAATAACTGTTTCTTGAGTGCCTGATGTGGGTGAGGCACTGAATAGGTCTCCTGCTTCCTGACATGACATGCTGGGCAAATTTCATGGTGTTTTGCTTTTTTTTTTTTCTCAAGGAAACAAAGTGAAAGCATGGAAAAAAGATGGATGCCATATTTTAGATAATCTATGGGATAGAATTATTTGTCCTAATATGGTTATTCTGCCCCTTGCCTTGCTTTAGTTTTCAAAAATTTGATTTGAAAGATTATGGAAAGTTCATGTCTTGACAGCACCATCGATCATTATTTTAAAGTTTAAATAAACTATCAAAATCAACAGCTTAGCCAAACATGCTGCTCATTTTGTAGAGATGAGCCATCTGAGTGAGTAACCAATATAGTTGTTGAGACTGTCTTCATGGCATATTCCAAGGATCCTCTCTTCTCTGCTGAGTTAATACTTCCCAATAGGATCTCTTGCCTGAACAAAATTTCACGTTAATGGTAGCCTAAGGAGAGGGTCTTTGTGAAGACTGAAAACAAAAGGAACAACTTTTGACATAAGTTTCTACCCCTGAAAAGCAGTCAGTGAGGCTGGCAGAACACCGAGTTTTGCATCTGTGCATCAGACACACACTCCCTCACTCAGACACCATGAAGAAGCATAGCAATGCCCTGTCTACATATCCTAATATATTCAGTACAACTTCTGCAGCCTAAAAGACCACCTTGGAAGGACATGGGATCTTTTTTGTTGGGTAGCCAGTGCTCTTCCTGGCTCCTCATAGGTATGCAACGCATAGTGGTTGTGATGGGTAGCAAAGTGGTAAGGTAGTAGTTATTAGCTTCTGAAAATATTAATGGTTATTCAAAGTCTGTTAGAAAAATGTAAATACCAGGTTATATTGTTTAAGGAGCATTTCACATAGTATGCGCTCAAAGTTTCTTAAAATAAATTGATTTCTCATCCCCTTGCACCAGGTAGTATCAGTGAGTAGTAGTATATCAGTAAGTCCTAGAAATCACATAATATTCAGAGAATTGAGGCCCCTGGCTCCTTTGTCCTCCTTACACTAGTATTTATAAACAGCAATTATAAACAGTGAGAGCAAAAGAAAACATTAATTTTGGTGATGTGGTTGGTGGGTATAATTAATTAATTGCTTTGAAGGTGCCTGGGTGCCTTAGTCAGTTAAGCGTCTGCCTCTTGATCTTGGTTCAGGTCATGATCTCATGGTTCCTGAGATCGAGTCCCATGTTGGGCTATGTGCTGATGACACAAGCCTGCTTGGGATTCTCTGTCTCCCCCTCTCTCTGTGGTTGTCCTCTGCTTGTGCTTGCTTTCTCAAAGGAAGGAAGGAAGGAAGGAAGGAAGGAAGGAAGGAAGGAAGGAAAGGAAGGAAGGAAGGAAGAAAGAAAGAAAGAAAGAAAGAAAGAAAGAAAGAAAGAAAGAAAGAAAGAAAGATTAATTGCCTTAAAGTCTATTAATGGTTAGTAGTTGATGAATTAAAAGAATCTATAATACAGGAGGCCACTTGGCTTGACTCACCAAAGCCATCTATGAACTCCCTCCCGTATAAGAAGCCCAAGATTTTTCAACAATTCTTTCTGAACTCATCAATGATTGTGCAAGAAGTTGTTAATTGTTAACTGAACAAGATTCTATCTTGTCAAGAAAGAATGCCACATACTTACAGAACAAACTTTTCTGTTTAGGATGGAGGAGAAATGACAATACCACCTCACATCTTTTTATGGTTGAGAGTAGTCAATTTCCAGTAATTTGTGCCTCTGGACAAAAGTAGACTAAATCCTCAAATAGGGAAAATCACAGCCGTTGTTTCTCAAGCTTTCGTCATCACAACACTTTCATAAATTTTGCCATATCCATATATGATCTGTACTGTAAATGCTTAATACTTTTCCTGAAGTTGATTTAAAAGATGCTTACTTAGATTCACCCTAAACAAATAAGTCCGTAAATTAGTACAAAGATTTTAATATCTCATACCTATTCAAATGAAACTTAGTTACCTGTATATCTCCTAACATTGTCTTGGATACTGAACTTCAGGAAATGGTGACCATACCCCATGGCCTCATACACAGACACAGGTGCACAAGCTACCCAGTTGGAAAAGTTCTTCAATTCATGGAGATGATGCATTAGCTCAGTTACAACTCAGCACCTCTGCCTTTCAGCAATTTTCGTAAATTCCCCTCATGAAGCCTCCTGTGATTTTCAGTGGATTCTGTTTTAATTAATGAATAATCATGCCCAGGGCACATGGGTGGCTCAGTCAGTTAAGTGCCAAACTCTTGATTTCTGCTCAGGTCATGGTCTTACAGTTTCGTGGGTTTGAACCCCACATCAGGCTCTGCACTGACAGCACAGAGCCTGCTTGGGGTCTCTCTCTCCCCCTGTCGCCATCCCTCCCCTGCTTGTACTCTCTCTGTCTCTCTCAAAAATACATACATACATACATACATACATACATACATACATATGACCAACTGTAATCATATCACACCAAGTGTATATTATGATTTCTAAATACAGTGATACCTGATCACTAAATATTTGGAAATTTGGAGCTATTTTGATTTGACGTGAAGACTAAGAGTATTTTGTCCCTCAATCTAAAAATATCCATACCTAATATGATTTTGCAATAATACATCGGAATACATAGTTTCTCAGAAAGGTAATTCGAAGCCTTTGCAATCACAGTGAGAACCCTTGGGAATCCTGATAGCACAGATGTCATTTATAATGATTATCATCTATGTGATAGAAGCACAGATATTTAAGAAGAGGGTGTTTAAAGCCAGAAAAATCACTTATGTTTTGCCTCTGTGGAAATGTCAGCTTCACTCTGTGGAATTCAAAGATAATTCTTCATGTAAAATAAGATAATTTCTTGAATTTTCAGTACAGATTCCCCATTTCTCTGAACAACTTAATTATGTTTTAGCCTGTTCTCCCAAATATTATAACTAAAAATAATTTTTTTGAGTCATAAACCTTGTGGAATGGATTACAGCTTACGTAGTGACGTATTTTGGATTTAAAAATAATTTAGAGATTACTGTTTTCTAATTACTTGAAAGCAAAGGAAATCAATTATATTTGGCTTTTCAGGGATTTAGGTGTCTGCATTAATAAATCACCAGAGATTAGGGCATGTAGAACAAGAGTTTATCTATGTCTGGGAACCAAGTTTTCCTATAGTTCTCCTGACAAGTGTGCAAACTATTCTTAAAGGAGGAGAATTAAAGCAAGCGGTGTACTTCAAAGATAAGAAAATATGCCTGACTTGGCTGATAAAGGTTGTTAGCAGCAATCTCCTCGGTACCAACCAATGGGAGACGCTGAAATCAATTAGGATGAATCCTGGATTATAGCAAGGGTTTGGGTGTATTGGTTGCTTTTAAAACCCTATAATTCAGGGATCTGAATGGCATGTCATGGTTTTTTCCTATTCATTTTATCTGAAATTATTTAAAATCTAAACTTGTGGGAAAGGTATTTGAGGCCACCATATTGATTTCCTTATTATGTTATGGTGTCACATTTATTGCCCATAGAAATACCAGGAATTCCACTCATGATGGAACTCTGTTCAACTTATTTTTAGTTAAAAGATTGTTCTGTAGGCATTCGTTTGTGCCAGACTTGAGGATCATGAAGAAATTTACAACACAATTGCTTTTGCTTCAGAGTAGCTCTTTTCTCCTAACTGTAAATAGGTAGTACACATTCAAAAACTCCTTCTCCCACTGATTATCCAATGCTTGTTCAATTCCAGGAAAGCAAGATTTGCACATTTCATATATCCCTTAAAGTTGAGAGTTAATAAACATTATGTTAAAGGGAATCCACCCCCCAAAAAAATATTTTATAATGTAAATTAACCTCTACATGTTCATGTAGTGTATAGATTGCAGGTTGTGAAAATAGAAAACCTGCTTTTAGTTTTGCTGTAAAAATTGTACAAATCACTTCATCTTACTGGGGTGCAATGATCTCATCTGCAGAAAGAAGGTGACATGCTTTTTGGAGACAATCTTGGGTTTTAAATCAAAAAACAGAGATGTGAACCTGTCTTAGACATTTGCTAGCTGTGTGACCTTTGGTAGGCCACCTAATCCCTCTGAGCCTCATTCTCCTTATCTATAAATTTGGAGTTGTAGCTAGGACTTCATCAGATTGCCATGAAAGTTAACTGAAATTTCAAAGTTCCAAGCATCGTATCTGGCCCATAGTATGAACATAAGACTTAATAGACCTCTCCTGCCTATTCCTTTACCTTTAACTTCCTGAATTCCATATCTGGTGTATTTAAAATGAAATGTCATCTATAATTTCCATTGCTAACCTTCCGTTAAATTTACACATTGATACCAACATGAACATAACCCTCCATAAGAAGAGATGGCGAAGCCTACTTAACAACTGCATGACGGAAACTGAGAACTCAGTCATAGGCATATTGGTGTTGTCACTTTCATGTTATCACGTGGCAGACAAGGCTTCTACATTTTTCTTTTTTTTTTTTAATTTTTTTCAATGTTTATTTATTTTTGAGAGAGACAGAGACAGAATGCGAGTGGGTTGGGACAGAGAGAGAGGGAGATGAATCTGAAACAGGCTCCAGGCTCTGAGCTGTCAGCACAGAGCCCGATGCGGGGCTCGAACTCACAGCTGCGAGATCATGACCTAAGCTGAAGTCGGACGCTCAACCGACTGAGCCACCCCGGCGCCCCTTCTACATTTTTCTAATGTCAGTATTTATTATGAATCTTGGCATATAATAAAGGTTTTTATTTGGCATATATATGAGACAAATAAAACCAAGTGAGAGTATTTTCTTTGAGTAAGATTTTCTATTTTATTTAATAAGCGTTCAGTAATTTTTGTCCCCTGCTCCACACCCCCCACAGTGAATGTGATGAGACGTCTCAGTTCTGTCGCGTGGTCTGTTTTTGATGATCATGACCCCTCCAGGTTTACTCTGTCTTCGACAGCAAATAAGGATTTGCCCCTGTGTATATATAGTTCCCTGAATATATTTGTGACAAGCATACAAATAAAAGTGCAAAAAAATTAGTTTCTGGAACATCTTTCAGTTCTCCCAATATGACAATAAATCCCATTTCATGTGTTGAACCTAAAATCTACATGTTCCAATATAAGCTTCTTTACCTTTGAGTCTGACTTACTGTGAAGATAAAGAGTATGGGCATCAGCCTTTTTGTGTGTGAAGAGCATTATTTAATCATGTCACACAGCCTCTTTGGTCAAGAAAAAAAAAGAAGAAGAAAAGAGAAAAAGAGGAAGAGGCTCTTCATTAACGATTATGTAGAATATTGGTGTAAGGGTTGAAAATAGCATGAAGCTGGAAACTATGGAAAATTAACCAGACTATTAATTGAAATGCTCTAATGCCAATTGAAATGACAACACCTTATTGCAAACAGTTGAAGAACAGCCCTTCTCATCTCAGTTCACCAGGGACGCCTGGTGCAGCTACCAGCCCATTGTCCTGCGTGTTTCACAGGAGGATTCTAAATCGGTGCCATGTCCGTGACCCCCTGCCTGACAGCTCCTTTCTGTAGCATGCTGCTAAAACTGTGCATCTCGAAGATGGCATTAAATTCACTGGCAACTTGCATAGATAGCCCCCTTTTACTCCTAAGGGAGGTTTCCCTGCCTGCAGACATTTTTAAGTGTTAATAGCTGGAAATGCAGTACAGATGGTTGTAACTCAGTATATTAGTAACATGGGAAATCAAATGGGTGAGGGGCAAAGGTGTAGATTATGGGTAAATGTAACTTGAATGTAAAGAAGCTATTTCTCAGTAGTCTGTGTCCTTTAGCTGTACTCCGGAGACCTTCCTTTCCAACCTCTTCATTGCTAGTATGATTCCCCCATGGCCATATGTATATTTCTTCTTACTTTTCTTTACCGTCTCAAACTGTATACACAGTAATATGCAGAATCCTGGATCTCATGTATTCTGAGATGATGGGGGAATTACCACTATTATAAAGTGGGAGCCTATAATAAAATATTATACTTAAAGCACACGAGTAGGTTGGTAAAGCCTTCCCAAGTTTTTGAAAATGAGGATTTGTCCTTTAAAAAAAAATGTTTATTTAATTATTTTGAGAGAGAGAGAGTGAGCACAAGCAGGGGAGAAGGGCAGAGAGAGAGAGGGAGAGAGAGAATCCCAAGCATCTCCATGCTGAGCATGGCGCCTGACCTGGGACTCAATCTCACAAACACAAGATCATGACCTGAGGCCATATCAAGAGTCAGATGCTCAACCGACTGAGCCACCCAGGCGCCTTAAGGATTTGTCCTTTTAAAAAAGTCACAAAGTAGGAGGCAATGGAATTGAAGAGGTGAAGAACCTCTAACGTGATAGTCCTGTAATACCTGAAATTGTAGGCGATTTCTCATTAACACGAAGATCACTTCAGGCACTGTCTGGGATCAAGGGTACTGATGGGTTGCCATCAACAGCCAGAGTCTTCTGTCACAAATGCCATTTTCAGGGGACTGGTGTATACCTTAGGTTCCTTGGGAAGATAGATGCTGGTAGAGCAATTTGGTTAGTACTTATTAACTAATAAGATTATTAGGTATTCATGGTTGAATCCCAAAAGTCATTGTGGAATAATATCCCTTACAGTTTAGTGGGATCTTAAGGGTGGGGCAAGGGGAGGGCAGGTGTGTATGAGGACACAGTCACTATCAGTTACGGTTCTGCACATTTAAATCCATATACATTTGCAAAGCAGGAGCAACTGAGAATATTGAAGTGAAATATGCCTACTACACTTTCCTTATGGAGGAAGACACTCAGTAAATACTAAGAATGAATGATTGGCCGACTTGCCACAGCCTGCTACCAGAAAAACCACCCAAAAGGACAAAGGTACTCAACCAAAGGGCAAAGAAGCTCAATTAGAAAGGCAATTTTTCCAGTGTCTCCACTAATGTTGGGTCCACATGAGCACTGAAAATGACAGATAGTGACAGCAGACACGACGAGACAGAAACAAGCTTCCTGACATCTTTTTGAGGTATTTTTCCCCTTTTCCGACTAGCTCCATGCTAATATGTCTGATGTCAATAAACATAAATTTTTAGAACAGCCTCTGGGGAATAGAATAGAGGCCAATCCAAGAGAGCTAACTTTCAGATATCCCAGTAACTGTTCTACAGTTTTATTATTGTGTGATTAGAGCCATACAGTAGAAAGCAGAAAGGGCTCTCACTCTCTTTATAGATTTCCTTTTTTTTTTTTTTAAGTTTATTTATTTTTGAGACAGAGAGAAAAAACAAGGGCATGAGCAGGGAAGGGGGCAGAGAGAGTGAGAGAGGGAGAATCCCAACCAGGCTCCGTGCTGTCAGCACAAGAGCCCGGAGTGGGGCTCGATCCCACCGACCGTGGGATCATGACCTGAGCTGAAATCAAGAGTCAAACTCAACCAATTGAGCCACCCAGGTGCCCCTATAGACTTACTTTCAAGACAGTGTCACACTTCAGTTCCTGCTTCATGTAAATATCCATAAAATCTGTCTGCTATCCAGGAGTCATTTTTTTAAGAATCTGCTTCCTCTTCCATTTAAACTTGTTAGAGTGTTTAAGACATCAGCTCATTTAAGAGACCTTGCATTTAAGACCCCTCATTTAAGAGTGCTCCAAGAGTATCCTAGTCTCACATTCTAACACCTTCCCTTACTTTATACAGGTCCCTGTAGAAACTCATTAAAATCTTATTTTATTCATCTGAGTATTTATTAAGACTTTGAATCTTTGAAATTGTATATACTCTTTATCCAATTTTAGGCTTCTTTAGTGCTTACCATCAGGCAATAAGTTAGCCATTATTTTGTGTTTTTTTCTTAAGTAATTACCATCTTTATTAAAAATACAACATTTCAGAATGCAGTTTAGTTAAATATAAAGCCCTCCAGTTTTAGAGTCTGATAGACTGGCTTCAGATCCCAGTTGTGCTACTTAATGGCTCTGAAACTTTGGGTAAATGATTTAATCATTTTAATCCTCAGTTTTCTTGTGTGTTGGAAAATTATTTTGCTTACTCTTAGAATTCAATGAGATGATACTTGTATCAGCATAAAGAAAGCACTCAATAAAGTATACCATTATTCGTAGATTTGGGGAGATAGTTTTAAGGAGTTCTAAGTCAGTGTGTGAAAAACCATTTTCCTCCAGCCAATTGGCAAGAGCCAATTCAATTCAGCAAATTTTCAAACAAAAATTACTTCAAACTGTTATATAGATATTTAAAACCACATCCAGGATGGATTTGAGCAGCCAGAGGTAGTAGTTGAGGCAGGAGTAGGAGGTGAGTAGACAGAAGAGCAGAGGGGGCTGGGGACCCACGAGAAGACCAGAGGCAGAAGTTCCAGAAGTGCTAGACATCTGAGTTTTGAAACATGCCAAATGGATATTAGCTAAACCCAACTGTGATCAGCCAGTGGGAAGAGAGGGAGAAAGACGTGGTAACGGTAACTCTTGGAAAAAATTGACAAATTGGTCACTTGACAAATTGATTTTTGGTAAATCGGCTTTGTGCAGTCAGTTAGCAAATTAGCCTGCTTCTCTATGAGGCCTATTTTTATAACAAGTAGAGAAAAATTAACATTTTTAATTTTTCTTACAAAAATACATGTTCAGAGGCAATCAAATCATGAGTTATCACATATACATCAACTTCATAATATAAAAATAAATTTTCACCCCACACAAAGTTTTCATGCACTCGGATCTTCCTCAGAATGCGCCTTAAACAATTCATGACAAAATAAATTACAGTTGATGCTAAATTTTAATCATGCATAACAAGCTGTTCACAATTCTGGATATGAGGATAAGTGATAAATAGAAAGAACACTGTGTTACTTCTTTCCCAATATCTACCTAAGCAAACTTAATACTGAGCTAAATGAGAGTTGACGATCATACAGACCTATCATTCATCAGAGTAAATTTAATACCTTTTCTTACAGCTATCTTTTCATACTAGTCCTCTATTTCTTTATTTTGTTAATGTTTATTTGAGGGAGAGAGAGTGTAAGCAGGAGAGGAGAGAGAGAATCCCAAGCAGGCTCTGCACTGTCAATGCAGAGCCTGATGTGGGACTTGAACTCAAACTGTGAGATCATGACCTCAGCCGAAACCAAGAATCAGTCGCTTGACCAACTCAGCCACCCAGGCGCCCCACTAGTCCTCTCTCTCTTTACGGGGCCTTCATTTGGGTTGCAAATAAGCAACACCATATTATTTAATAACCTTTCAACATTAGAGCCAGCACACCTACTGATGAAGATGATGTTGCCTCACCCTGAAAAATATCCATTTTCTAAAAGATGTGTGAAAATCTCCTGGTTCTTACAGGGATTTAAAGCTGACAAATTGCACACAGCACACAAAGTGAGCATTTAGAGAAAATTTGCTAGAGCTTGAGTGCCCTTTCAACTGGACATATCAAAGCCTAAGTGTGTTCCTCTTACACTGTCATCTTGCTCCCTGAGGCTGAAAGATGCCCAAGGTTGTCTTTTCTGTGTGTATTGACAAAACTTCAAGAAAAAGACAGTGGGAACCAGCTGTGAAAAGCTTTTGAAATTTTTGCCCACAAGTTTTACTTAGAAACTGGCTTGCTTTGAAAAATTAATCCCAGTTCCTGAGTAGTGTAATTCACCCATTAATTTTATTTTTCAGTTTTATTGTCTTTCATAGTATTGAGGCAGGGTAAGTATCACATTCAGAAGGGAAGAATCAGCTAAAAAGGTTAATGGACCAGCTGGATGGTCATTGCCATAGAACATGCTCGGAAAGATGGATGTATGGCTGTAAAGGAGCTTGCATTTGCTTGGGGATGGTAGAAATAACAATCTGCACGTTGTATGTTTTCCACACAGTATTTTCCTTTATGCAAATCAGTGCTAAATCTGAGAATTATATGATAGTAGAACAACTCATTGAAGTTAATAAATTGTAGTTTCTGGCATGTTTAAATATAAAATACAAACACTTTAATGAATTTAAAAAAATTTTTTTTTTTTTTAACGTTTATTTATTTTTGAGACAGAGAGAGACAGAGCATGAACGGGGGAGGGTCAGAGAGAGGGAGACACAGAATCCGAAACAGGCTCCAGGCTCTGAGCTGTCAGCACAGAGCCCGACGCGGGGCTCGAACTCACGGACCGTGAGATCATGACCTGAGCCAAAGTCGGCCGCTTAACCGACTGAGCCACCCAGGCGCCCCAATGAATTTTTAAAATATCCATTGTGACATTACTAAAAAAACCGTATTTTCATTATCTAAATTATTTCAAATATGTGAATGCCCTTTGTCTTGATTCCCTTGAAATCCTATTTTTTTGTATTTAACAGATTTTGGGGTGTCCACTTTTAAGGTAAACTTGGTCCATCTTCTGTTTAGAGCTACATTTCTAGGCTCTTAACTACCAGTCACCCCCAGTGGGGAGCATTGGGTCAGACTGACTAATAAACATAGTGCAGGTGACTTTAGGATTAAATCTCATCTTGGGACCAACAGTCCTGTTTATATTCTTAATTAAGTTCAGGCTTCTGTCCCTTATTTGAACCTTTGAGAAGTATCATATAGCAGGAAATTTCAGTTGAGCAGCAATCCAATTATGTTCATGCAGACAAAGAATAAACACAGGATGTGCTTTTAGCCCCTGATCTGTGCACAGTGTCTTTCAGCAAGTTGGTAACATTTTTTTTTTTCATTCTAGTACCTTAAGCAAACTTAGGAGAAACTGGATATAATATTAAGAAAATAAATACCATCACATCTGAATCTCATTAATTTGTTACTTTATTGATTAGTATACTAAATGTGAAGACACTAAGTGTTCAGCACCTGGGAGACACAACGATGAAGAGATACCGCCCCTATCCTCAAAAAGTGTACCCTCTAGGACAGTGGGAAAGACAAATGCTTATCCTCAAATAACAGTAATGCAAAGTAGATATACTACTTTGTGCCATCGACAGGCTCAGAAAAGGAAGCAATCACTTGCTCTCCTGTGGTCCAGAAACAGTCCTCTGAGAAAATTGCTCTTTCATCTGATGTTGATTTTATTCTTTAAAAAGCGTGTATTCGGTTGATTCCTTCTGAATACATTCACCAACAACCTGTCCCTGATTCTTTTCTCCTTATTTCTTTTTGACAGTCTTTCCCTTCAAGCCACCCCCATGGCTCATACCATTACTCCTAAAGGAGACTAATTCCAAATGATACCCTGATTTTTCTCCTAAATTCCACTTCTTTACTTCCTGGTCATCTCAGTCAGTTGTTGTCTTAAACTCTTCAGATTCATGAAACCAAAAATGGAGTCACGATCACTCTGCACCAAACCTAAAATTCCCCATATAGATGTATTTTTTCTGTTATATCCATGACCATCTTGTTGGTCATCCAGGCTGCAAAGTGGAGCTCCATCCTTCTCTCCAGGCCTTTCTCCACCTTCTTCCCACAACATCACACCATCGGTTAGTTGAAAAAGCCCTCTTTATGACATCCTCAGGGCTCAAAATTGGTCAGGCATCATGCCTTCTCTGCACAGTGCCTGCCCACATTGATTTATTCATATATTTACTAAGTGTCTATTATATGCAAATCACCAGGTGTTGAGGTGTTGAGGATACAAAAATAATTTTAAAGCTGGAAGAGTTTTTTAGAAGATAAAAAATTCATTCTAATGAGAGAGGCACAGAATTAAACTATTTTTAAAACGAATGTGACAAGAGTACCATCTCAGCTTAGGGCATCAAGGGACGTGTCCCAAAAAAAGTGACTCTTGAATTTTAAAGGGTGAGTAGCAGTTAACCAAGCACAAGAGGAAGAAATGGCATTTCCCGATGAGGGACAAACAGGGACAAAGGCATACGTTACTTGTGGATCTATGCAAATAGAGAATTTTCAGCTAGTGACCCATCCCTTTCTTTGAACTTCCATCGGACTTGGAAACTCCTCTGCCTTGTTGAATGATTATTGTAGTATTGGCCAGCTCCTGCCTAGATGACAGAATTTAAGGGCAGAGACCATGTCTCAATTGTCTTTGAACTCACTATAACACTTGGACCAAGTTTGCTCTTGTGGTAGGCTAAATAATGGCCCTAAAGATGCCCATATGGAAACCGCTAGGACCAATGGATATATTACTTTACCTGTCAGAATAAACTGCGGTGATTAAGTTAAGGACCTTGAGATGGGGAGATTATTCTGGACTATCCAGATGGGTCCTGGATAATCACAAGGATCCTCATTAGAGGGAGGCAAGAGGGTCAGAGTCAGAAGAGATATGGGGGCAGAAATAGAAGTCATAGCAATGTGATTTCTGACCATGACGATGAGGTTTTGTGAGTCAAGGAATGTGAGCAGCTTCTAGAAACCACAAAAGGCCAGGAATGGATTCTCCCTGAGAACTCCCAGAAACAGTGCAACTCTGCCCGCACATTTTAGATCTCAGAACTATAAGATAATAAATTTGTATTGTTTTAAGCCACTGAGTTTGTGATAGTTTGTTACAGAAACAATAGAAAACAAATACAGTGTTTAATATTTATAAATATTGTGTAGATTCATGACATGATTTTTAATATTCTATATTAGCATGACAGTAGTAGGAATCATTTTTTTAATTTTTGCGGAGGAATCCAAAATGTAACAACCACTACATTGTGGATAAATTAAAACAAATGGGACATTTTCATCATATAAGTTTTAGTCATCAGAAAGGATTAAAAGAGAAAACGGACAAGAAACTCCAGATATTGTGATAAGGCCATTTTCTTCAACTAATGATATTCTTTACTTTGGAATACAATTCCAAGAAAGTTTTTGGGGTGCTATTATCAGAAAATGTGAATTTTTACAAAAATTCTTACAAAATACCATTCTACATTTCTCTTTAACCAGCGTGATAATTTAGAGTACAAAGACACTATTTTGTGTGCGTTGCAAGCCTCTCAGTGTTTTCAAAGAAGAAAATCCACAACCCATTTTGTTAGGTGTTGGTAGACAATGATACTGGACGAAACATGGTGTAGAGTGCACTTTCAGCAGGAGGTGTCTGGGAGATTCCTCAGAGGACACCTACAGGCATCGCCACTAGCAGGTAGTAGAAACGAGTATTTAGGAGACCTCAAGCCTATTCAGGGCATTGGTCTAGGAACTGAGCCATCCAGAATTTAATCCTAACCTTAAATGGCCCTTGCTGACACCAGATTTACAAATACAGTCAATCCTCATCATTCACGGATTCTGGGTTTGCAGATTTGCTTACTAGCTAAAATGTATATATAACCCCCAAATCAACACTCATGGCACTTTGACACCCATACATGGACGTGCCCAGAGTGACAAAAATATGCATCACCCAATGCATGTGTTCTAAGTTGAGATCAGAGAAGACCATGTTCTGCCTTCAGGTTTCAGCTCTTCTACAGAGATGATCAGAGAATGGAGATACTAGGGGCCAGCACGGCGTAGTGCAGGAAGCTTGGCTCTGGGGCCAGTTGAATGAGGTTTGAGTCCCAACTCTGGCACCTGTGATGGAGAAGCTATAAGTAAAGTCACTCAACACTTATGAACCTTATTTTTCTTTTGTAAGGAAAAGTAGAATCTACCAGAATGAATAAAACAATTCATTTAAGATTTAAGATTATAATCTACGTGAGACATATGCACACACACACACACACACACACACACACACACACACACACACACACACATACTTCCCCTAGGAGCAGTGTTCAGCGTTTGCTAATTGAGTATTTGTGGTGACTTTATGGAACATAACTACTACAAATAATGAGAATTGACTGTATTTGTCCATGTGAAATATTTAAAGACTGGCTAGAGTTGGGATTGCTGGCACTGAGAAGACATTCAAAACAAACCTCAGTTTGAAATACTTGGGCTGAGCTCATTATGTGTTAGTGATACAGGCCAGCTATACTACACTCTAGGACCCTGTTTCTCTCTTGCAGAAACAATAATGTTCAAAATAATGAATCCCTTCTACCATGTCATATTTTTTTTTCCTGTCTTTATATGAGCAAGACACTATTTGCTTATTTACTCTGGCAAGTTACAAACTTTCCTACAGTATTATGTTTTAAAAATGTAGATTAAAAATATACAGAATTCGTAGAGATGTTATCACTTTATCACTTTCCACTTTCCCCAAAGAAGTTTATTTCTTTGTTGCAGTAAAAATATCCAAACTAAGGCTTTCCCTGCATAACACTTACCTATTATGAAATGGAATTTTTGTTTTCAAGACTCATTCAACAAGGGTTTATTAGGCGCTGTGCTATGGAAGATTTAGATATAGCAGTTATTTTTCCTTCTCATCAAAGCATTTATACCATCTGGGAAGGAGGAGTAAGTGAACACACAAAGAAGAATAAGAAAAGTATAGGGTCAAATGGATGCATGTGTGTTGTATATTGGAATCTATATATTTAGTCACCAACTTAAAGCATTCCAAGAGAATTTGAAGAGTCTGTCAATCAGAATTTTAGCCACTTGGAATTTTCCTCGATTTTCATTTATATTCTAATTAAAATTATAATAACTTCTCTCGCCTCTATCAATATGATTGATTCTAAATATTGGTAAAGAAGAAGAAAAGACACCACTAGCACCAACTGTTAAAAAATTGTTTTAAAGATTCCATACAGAGTCAATAAACTCTAGCTTGGTGGGTTAAATGAACCATGTGAAGCTATAATTTAAAATTTTATGCACCTTATAAGAACATGGTATAAAACATAGAAGGACTGCCTCCTCTCGTAGAGCGGGAATTCCCTGATCAGTGTTGGCAGCTATGCCACGTATTAAAGCCAGGAGAATCCATTTGCCAAATCACCTCTCTGAAGGGCTAAATGTGTGGTTCAGTGATTGGTTCTCCTCCCCATTCCTCTTCTTTCCCCTCAGTGGGCATATAGCTCTTGTCTCCTTTTCCTGTTGTATGGAGAAAATAGGGAACAAGTTTTCTGTACGAAGTTTTCTGTTGGACACCTATTGGCCCGATCATGGGTGGAGGACCGATGCAAATCAAAGCTTGCACAAATGATTCATGTCCTCCCTATAATTACATCTGCAAGACATGCTGGAGGGTGGGGAAGAAAGAGTCCCTTGTGTTAACTGCAGACAGGATGTCTGCTCTGGGTTGCTTCTGGTAAAATACAAACAAAAATCTAACAGACTTCAAGCAAGGAGTTGATACAGGGCTGCAGACATAGGGACTGTGCAGGTTCATTCTGAACTTTCTGGAATTTGGCTCTCAGCTGCCACACTGACCTACACCTATCCCAGGGTTCACTTACTGGTAAGGTACTAAAGTGTTCCAAGCATCCTAGAGACTTCTCCTTTTGCAAATAAATTTGAACTGGAACTTTGGGGGGCTCAAAAAAGTTGAGTCTACTAAAATAAACCAATATCACACACACACACACACACACACACGCACACACACACACACACACACATTCATTAAAAACAAGTCCCTTTGAATTAAATTAAATTAAGTTAAATTAAATAAGACAGTTACTGCTACTGCTTCTGGAAATGTCTCATATCAGAAAGAGCCTTAAATTTCCAATTATGTCATTTAGCTAAATTTTTAGGAATTTAATCCTTTTCAAATAGAGCCTATTGTCTTGAAATTGCACATTTAGATAAGAGAATAGAGTCCTTTCACCAGAGTACTTCATGAATGTTGAGAAATCTCAGATTTAATAATTTATTACCTGCATACTGCATGCTTTGAAACTGAGGACATGGTAACAGTGGTAATGACATGGTAAATTACGTTACCATGGCATGAGAGCCTCCAGTGGCTACTCAGGTTCCAGCTCTGTGGACTTCACATCTTTCTCAAGACCTGGGTCAAAGGAGCATGCCATCTGCACATGTGTTAAAATTGTTTGATCTTTTGGAATTCCATAATTTGTTCCCTGGATTCAGGCCTCCATGACAATCTTGTACTTACCATAAGAAACCCCCCCAAAATGGCAGATCTTTAAATATTTAAGTGTTTAGTAATTAATTTTAGTCATTCTTCCTCTGTCATTGAGAAGAATGTTTTCCATCTATAATAGGAGACAAAAGAAGTTTGTGCTTGTGGGGGTATGTATATGGAAGCAGCACTTTCATGTGTAAGTAATTGATGCCTAGTAGGTGAGATTTTTTTTTTTAATTCTTTAATGTTTATTTTTGAGAGAGGTGGGAGAGGGGCAGAGAGAGAGGGAGACACAGTATCTGAAGCAGGCTCTAGGTTCTGAGCTGTCAGCACAGAGCCCAATGCAGGGCTCAAACCTATGAACCGCGAGATCATGACCTGAGCCGAAGTCAGATGCTTAACCAACTGAACCACCCAGGCGCAAGAGTTTTAAGTTTTGTTATAAACAAAACATTCCTAGTATTGTCTAATTTTACACGTTATCACAGTCCAGCAATCTATGTTTATGTGAATTTTACTTAAAAAGCATAAGTGAAGTAAATTTGTAATTTCAGACCATTTGGATTCAGATAGAATTTATTTTCCCAACATTGAATCAGAGGCCAGGTGACAATGAGTGATACTTTTAGATAAGACCAGTTGGCAACTCAGAGTTTGTTTTATCTTTCCTTCTTTGATATCCTTCTGGAAATAAGGATTTCTTTCCTCGTGTGTGTGTGTGTGTGTGTGTGTGTGTGTGTGTGTGTGTGTGTGCGCGCGCGTTGTCAACGTTGCTTTCATAAAGCAGTGGAAATTTAGTGTGTTTGCTGTCTGGTTGGACAAGTTTATTAACTGAGTGTGACAAACATGAGTCTGCCCACGGAGCTTCTTGCAACTAATGAAATGTATCAGGAAAACAAAAACAAAAACAAAACAAAACAAAAAACCCACCTCTCATAAGACCTGCAGTATTTGGTAGTCAAGGGCAGTTGCTGCACCAATTTGGGGGGCACTTTCATTTTTATTTGTTAGTGATCTGCAGTCTGTACTTCTAGCTTTTAAAAATTAAAAAAAAAAAGAAAAATGTGGTAGGGAAACATTTTCCTTTTTTAAAAAAATTTTTTTAAAGTTTATATATTTATTTTGAGCGAGAGAAAGAAAGAGCATGAGTGGGGTAGGGGCAGAGAGAGAGGGAGAGAGAATTCTAGGCAGGCTCCACACTGACACAGTGCAGAGTCCAATGTGGAGCTCCAACTTATGAACTGTGAGATCATGACCTGAGCCAAATCAAAAGTCTGATGCTTAACCGACTTGAGCCACACAGGTGCTCTGAAACATTTTCTTTAAAGCATTATTTTTATCACTCCTATTCAATGACTATGTTATAGCTGTCAAATCTTATATGTTGCTGCTCTCTTATATATAAATGTATAAGATTCATATGTATATTAGGTATTACAGAGCATATATCATATATATTTATATAATTATATAAATTATGTATTATAGTCATATTATTTTATATGTTATATATTATTATGTGTTAATACTGTTTAACTTAAATTGGGATTTAATATATATCTTTTATATTGATGTGCTGTCCTCTAACCTCAGCAATATGTTCAAAAACAGAGTATAATGATGACTGCCTATGCAAAGCTAGGAACAGAATATATTTTTTGTCTGTGTTTTGTCCAAGTAGAATGCCAGCATCAGGACACAAACCACCCAACGCTATTACCAAAGGCAGGCTCATAGCTCTATGTCAGTGTCAGGGTTTGGGGGGCTGGGGACAGGGTCAAGAGGGCGGTCATCGTCTCCCAGAGAAAGTTCATACTCTGTCAGATTCAGAAAGGATAACATTAGTCGATTCCATTTCGTTCAACTCTACAAACAACACGCAAAATCTTTTCCACCCCCCAGCTATTTTTTAAATGCTAATTTGTTATAAGTCACTGTCATTAACCTGAAAGCATTTTTATAGTTTTGTCTTTGTTTAAAAACACACACCAGCCATTAAAGACTCCATTAGTTGCTGAATTGATAGTATACACATGGATTCAGATATTTGGGGTAAATAATAAAAAAGAAAATGAAATTAATTGGAGAAAAGATCCTTCATGCTAAGCTGGAAAAATAAAACACAGTTTCCAAAATCACGTATCTCTTGGGAGAAAGTTGCTTCCATGCTTCACAACTTAAGGACGTTAGTCTCATAAACTTTCACACATTCCAAGTGAATGGTAAACAGCTAGGTGTCATATTCAAAAGTGCTAGGATAAAATATGAATATCTGTGTTCTGTTCTTAACTCTGTCACCAAATATGCTACCGAAGGTGAGACAAGAGGTTCTGTGTCACAGTTACAGCTCAGTTTCACCTTATCAAGGATGAATTATACCTGTACCTCGTCAGAGTTGTGGGCCCAAATAAGATTAGAAAAAAATAAGAAAAGATGAGATGATAAATGTGAACCCAGAGAAATAGAAAGGGTGATGGACGGCTCTATATACTGGACAAAATAGATTTAGTCATGAAAAGTAAGTAAAATACTGCTTAAAGATATTTTAAATGTCAGAAGCCACAAATAGCTCCCAGGGAGGAGGGCCTCGGGAGAAGCAACGGTGATTGGCTGCAGTGGTGACTGAATACCCAGTAGGCCTGGGAGTGGCCACCTGGCCTCTCAGCATCAGCCCTAGATCATTCCCTGTCCTCCACCACCCCTCCCCCTCAGAACTTACCTGACTAGGCTAGTCCCGCTGCTAATTTACCCTTTCAAGACCACATACTCTGTGACGACGTCACCTCAGTGTCATATAGTTGTTTCCAGCCTGGGCTACTCAGGCTGAGGAGTCTGCTTTCCCACTTTGACCCTGGCCCTGCCCCATCCTGGGCTGGGCACTACCCAGCTGCTAACCTAACTTGTTAACCCAGCAATGACATCATTCCCAGGCCGTGGCGGTCTCCAGAGGAGATCATGGAAAATCTGTCAACCAGGTCTGCCCTCAGACTTGTTCTCCATGTCCCTCAAACACTCATGCTCTGGCTCTGCCAAGTCAGTAGGACGGCATGTGTCCCCTGCTGGTGGGATTTTTCCGAACGCTGTGAAACACATCGGTGTGAATTCTAGCTCCTTGTCCAGTTAGATGTTTGCCTACAAGCACAAGGTTCCCGTTGCCAGTGACAGGAGGCCCAGGTGCTGTGTTTGACTCATTCACCTGGTGACTTAGGCCAGTGCTTCTCAAACGTCAAGTGTGCATGGAAATTACTTATATCTTGTGAACATGATGATTTGGATTCAGTAGTTCCTGGAGTGTGGCCTGAGATTGTTCGTATCTCATGAGCCCCTAGGTAATGACAGTGCACCAATCCTCCATACTCTGAGTTGCCACCATCTGGGCAGAGTTGGGTTGAACCTCTCAAACAGAAAGAGAGCAGTGAGTGCTCTTCTTATGGAAACCTGTCAGCCTCTAATTCCATCGGTTGCATTACGTCGGTAGACTGGGCCAGAGTCTTCCACCAAGGCTTGGGCTGGCGCGACAAAGCCCATCGAGTCTGTTGGAAAAAGGGCTGTCCCTCTCTGTTGGGATGGGTTGTGAGACCGCCTGAATCCCGTCACTGTGGGTTTAGATCCAAGTGAGGCTGAACATCCGGCCAAGCGGGACTGGCCTACCTGTGAGGCACGGTGTCGAGGCTGAATTTTTGTAACAGGTCACACATGTGAACACCCACGCCTGCCACTTCCACCGGCATCTTATATGTTCTCTTACTGACTTAAACCATTTCATCAGCCATGATAAATATTGCCAAGAAGCTGGTAAATAGAAGCCCTTTGGCATTTAGAAGGTCTGCCTTCGGTCAAGAGCCATTTAAGGATTAAATGACTGGAACTGTATTTCATGAAGAAATTATCCCTGTGACTCTTTATTCCTTTTATTTTCTCCAGATTAACTTCCACAAAATATTTATGCTGTATATAGGATTTTTATCATCTCTTCATTATTATCCCTTGTAGGGACGTGTTTGAGGTTGGGAGAGAGAGGAGCAGACAGTGAAAGTTGGGGAAGGAAACATTTGCGAGTCTTCTGTGTGTGGAAGAGAAGAAAACTGGATCATTTAAAAAGAGTCCCCAAAGTAATATAATATGCAATGGTTATAACTTGCTGCTTGTTTTCTCACAGATTATAAAAAAAAAGTCTGCTTTGAGTTTCAGTACCCAGACCATGCCATTGCAGTAAAATGATGAAGGGGGCAAAGGGGCTTAATAAACTAAAAACTGGATAGGTATTCCCAGAGTAATCAAATGGCCTGTCAATCTAAATATATTAGATTTAACATCCCCAAACTCACGGTAACTACCCTTTTTAAATTCTACTTTTACAGGGGGTACACAGGGCCCTAGAAAAATGAAGATAGGGAGTAGGGCTAGAAACACTCAAACAATCCACTTCTTCCTAAAAATAGATAAATGGAAAAGAAATACCTTGGGTCCTATCCCCCCCTCCTCTGTTGAAATTGACAAAACAGAGTTCATAGTTGAATGCCCTTGACCTGTGGCAGGAAAGCTTTTTATTTCCTTTTACTTTCTTTCTTTTTAAATTTCTAAAGAGGAGGAAAATGTCAGGCAGTAGTGTGTTGTTATTGCCACAAAATATTATTAAAGCATAACCACCAAACCAGAAAGCATTGCCCTGTAAATTTAATGCAATGTCAGTTTTGATCTAGGTGTTTTGCTCTCCAAAGAGATGCTTAATCTTCTAAACAAAATTGAACTGAATGGATTTCAAAAAAAGTCTGTTGTGGTATCGTGCCAGTACAGATTACCAGCCAAATAACCAACTACACACATTCCCATAGGTGAACATGTGAATTTGAAACTGAGGCTTAACTATGAAAATATTGATCAGGTAGTGCAATGATCAGTGATAACACTTTACTTTCAAGAAGGCAATTAGAAAATTGGGTCTTACCAGTTAAATTTAATGTTTTAAATGTAAAAAATTCTGTCCTTATAAAATAAATCAGGGGGATCAAGACCAATTCAGATCATACACATGAAACAGAAACCACTATAGAAAATGTAAGACTGTGTTAGAAATAATCATTAGTAAGACTGAAAGATGTTCACCAAACATGGTGATTTCCTGGAAATCATGATATTTACAAAGTTTAATGAGGCCTATTTAGTTGATCTTTTTAGAAATGACTTTAATGACCAAATAAGTATACATAAGACATCTAAATAATTTGGAATATATCATGAGATATAATTGAGGAAAAAGACTAGATTTACATGAAAATATATGATATACCAACTAGTTAAGGCACTTCACTGCATAATGAATGTAGGAGATATGTGAATAATTTAGCCATACTGGGGAGAGAGTGGTCCTGACAGGTTTAAAGAATCCTATTGATTTTTATTTTATTGTGGCTTGAGAGTCATGAATTAAGATTCAGCATTTATTGGGAATATAATAGTCAACATTTCTTTTTATTTTTGTAATAACTCTAATAGTTTACTGTTGCTCCCATCTTGGACTTGAGGAGATAGAAATACAGAAGTGAAAGCAATTGGCCCAGATCATGTAATTATGGAGGGGAAGAATGAGGATCCATAGGCCCTCCCCCTACTTGGCCATGTTAAGTCCTAACAATTAATGCTTTTTTCTTTTGATTTTGTTTCCCAGATCCAAATCTTCTTCAGTCACCCATTATTTTAAGACTGTGTCCCCATCCTATGTAAAGTCCAATATTTTCTACCCCAGGAGGCTTATAATTTCTTCTGGCCATCATCTACTTCATTTTCTCTTTATGCCAAATTCTTGATCCTACTCCATGTTTTCTTTCCTAGAACAAAACACTCTCCAGCCTATATCCATTAAAATGTGGTTCATAGGCCACCCTCCCACATTATCGTGCCTAACCGATTTTTATTGGTATGGAGGTGGTTAATAGGATGGGGTTCAGCTCAACACAGAGTTGGAAACAATTTAATATTGAATGTAGTTACTGTGGTTCCGAACATTTGTTGGCCATTTCCTAAAATGGATTTCTTATTGGTTGTACCCTTCCCTAGGTTCCAACTGATCACATACTCATATATTCACTGGGCCCCTCCCTCCCCTTTTAGACTGTTTTTCCCAATACTTTTTTCAGGGTCATTTAACCTCTCAAAAAACAAAACAAAATAATTGACGAACAGCTCCCCATTTCCTCTTATTTCATTATACAAAAAAAAGAAAGAAAGAAAAAGAAAAAAAATCTACCTTTCTTTTTCTCCATACTCCCTCAAACTATCCCAGGTGTCTCACTTTTGTAACCACCAGGGAATTTTCTTAAAGAACCACGTTCCCCCGAGATGCCACTTCCCTAGAAGGCAAATAAGTTGCTACCATTTATTTTGTTTTTACTAGCAAATTTTCTTTCTCGTTACACTAGTATTTTTTAACACATATGTATTTCCACATAGTGGTTATGAAAGATAGCAGAATGACAAACATAAAAATCTAAGATTCTTGATTTTTTAGAATTAAAAAACAACAACAACAACACCCAAACACCCATGCATTCAGACTGCATGCTGGCTGTGAGGTGTTCTTAACATGCAAACTTCCTCAATATGTGTGTATTTTAATTCCATCATGTGGAATTATATATACAGCCTTCAAGGTGAAGCATTAAGATGTTTATTGAAGAGTTTTCTATCACTTTAACACAGAAAGAACAGTTCCAGGTAATGGTTCTTCTTTCTCTCCCTCCACGTTTAGACATTAGAACCCGAATTTGTATGCACCAAAACTAAACATCTTGCCAGGGGATACACATCCCCGTATGCCCTGCTATGGGGCATGCATGCTTGAAATGTTTGAGATGACAAATAGCCCAGCAGGTCTGGCCCCTCCCCTCCTGCCCCCGAGCTGCTGGCAATCTATTTCAAACTGTGTGTGCATTGTAGGGTGAAGCATGTACCCATGAATGCCAGCCTCACCCCAAGCAGTGTCCTGTTGAATATGGGATTAAATGCAAGTCTCTGGGGGCTAGCTAGAGAATAAGGTGCCCATCATCACCAGAGGCATGATCAGCATAACAGAAGAGTCCTCTCCGTTCCACAATTCTTTGAAATGTTTATAGTGTCACATGCAATTCTGTCAAATGTTTCTGAAGTGGCAAAAAAATTAAAATATGCACCGACCACCTTTCACCCCACAGGGGCATCATTTGGATGCCAAGAACAAAATCTAGATGTTGAACTATCTTGGGTTGAAGCTAACCTTGCCATTTTGTTTAAAGCCCATTAGTACTTTCTACAAAAGTCCCTGCTCTGAATAGTAGACAACAAGAGTGCTATATGCTTATGTTTATTATGGTGGCGTCTGGATGAGTGGATACTGTTGGAAGCCAGAGATAGCAACCTGACCCCATCATGCTGACTCAGTGAAAATAATGACAAAACTCACAACCTGCATTTTTTTTTCCACTGTAAGGCTTAGCTATTCCAAGTGTGTGATATGGATTTTGTAACATTATTCTTCACCCTTTGAAATGACTCTTTTCTGTATATATCTATTATCACTTTTCCAGGATTTCCTACCAGCTTCTCAAGAACTGAGAACAACCTGTCTATTAATGTTCAGTCTTGATTTTTTTTCAAAATATTTGGCAACATCACAACAGTTAAAAAATTAGATATAGATATAGATATAGATACAGATACAGATACAGATATAGATATAGATATAGATATAGCTATAGATGTGTGTGTAGATATATACGTATCTAGATATAGATATGCCTATAGATATACCTTTGATATATATTATTTATATTTGATATATGTATCTCAAATATCTATATCTAGATACCTAGATATATACACATACATACCTTTTGATATATATTATTTATGTTTGCATTTGAGATATATATCCGTAGATATCTATAGATATAGATATAGATATAGATATAGATATAGATATAGATATAGATATATCTCCTGATATATATATCAAGCAAAGGGGGTATCCCTTAGATATTCCGGGTTCTGGGAGAAATCTCTTAGGTGTCCCTGGGTATATAAGTGGGTCATACACATGTGGAATTGACATCTCCTCCTTCCAGAGTTACCCCAGAAAAGATGAAAAGCAATGCTGTGAAGGTCTCTAACTCTCCTGGCCTCCCCTCCACCACCCTCACTGAGATTTCAGTACAATAGGTTCAACTGGAGGACAAAAGAACTGAAATTTAAAACAAATATTATAAATATGCAAATCAGCTCATAACTTTTTTTAAAAAATTGTAGCAAATAGTGAATTGGGGAATTTAAAATCAAAGTGACAGATTGGGGCTATCTAAACAGCCGGTTCAGATAATTTTATGTAAAAAAAAAAACTTGTATTTTGCACAACAAAGGAAAAAGAATAGAATTGACCCATTTCCAAAAGACTTCAGAGAACATTTTCATGTTATACAAATGAGAATGGATCATCTATATCCTATAATAGCATGAGAGGAGGAAAGGCTAACCCTGACCCATTTTATTTATTTTATGCCAGTATAGTATTTTATTAGGATTTTTTCAACTTTTTAATATACAAATAAATGTAAGAGTGATTCACTTATAAAGAAATTTGACTGAACTTTATTTATTTGTATCTTACCCCTTTAGGTAAGCATTGCTAGGTGTTTTAAGATAGGAAACTGGAAACTGCACAAGTAAAAAGGATAACTTAAATTAATCTGTGTCTCAATTTCATGTGGAAATTAAACCGCCATCACATAAAATCTGAGGGAGTATATGTGGTAAACAATGAGATATTTGAAAGTTCTGGGTTCAAATCCAGGATCGAACACTTCCTGGGTAATCTTGGATGAGGTCACCTCTCTGAGCCTCTGTTGTTTCCTCATTTATCAACTGCGGGTAAAATACCTCCTCCTTCCTTTCCTTGGACTACTGTGAGAATTCGGTGAAGCAACGTATGCGTGCCCATCATTTCTAGACATTCTTATAGCAACTACCTTTGGTGTGTGTGTCGTGACAGATCTGCTGCTATATTTGCTGGGCCTGAGGCAAGAGAACCAGTATGGGCCACCTTTTCTTTCTGCCTGCATCACATCCCTTCCTGCATTGTGAGGAGCTTCATGCACACGCACTGGGACCAGACTGTATACACATCCAAGCCCCAGGCGTTCTTAGAATACCCTGTAAGGCCTCGCTCCAGTGGTGCAGTCTGGTCCGGTATACCCCTCTCTAGAGATCTAGGAAGAAGCCCCATACAGAGCCGGCATGACCTCAGGGGTGATTGGCCAGAGAATTCTGGTATCCCAAGCACTCAGTGCATGGTCCAGGTAAGACATCGACTCCAAGAGCAAACACCTTGGCCCGCCTCACCCAGGTGGAGGTGATGTGTCTGGAAGAGGGCGAGAGTGGACCTTCTAAATGCAGCCCCTGGCTGGGGAATAGTCTCACCTTCACAATTCCTGGGGACACCTTGAAGGCAATGCTCTTTCCGTCAGGTTTAATTTCTAGTTTATTTAGCATAGCATACTTAGCTAAATAATTATTCAGCATTCCCAGTTTATTTAGCATAGAATAATATTATTTTGAGGTTGGCCTGTGTGGAAGATAGGATGCTTTCAGCTGCAAGTAACTAAAACCTGTAACTTTAAAAAGCAGGGTCAGTGTTAAATAACTCATAACAAGAAATCCTGAGGTGAGGAGGGTCCATGGTGCAGTAGCTAAGAGCCTCAGTGACATCATCCTGGGGTGTGTTCCCTTATGTCATCCTTGCAGTATGTTGGTTTTTTCTTCACGTTCCAGGCATCTTACCCAGATGGGACATCCACCGAAAGAAAAGGAAACATTTTCTCCCATCTGTCTCTTTTTATCGGCAAGGAAAACCTTTTGATGAAATTCTTCAACAGAATTCATGTCATTGGCCAGAACTGTCAAACAACTACCCAAAGCAAGGGGAACGGGGCCACAATGATGCGTGTACATCAGTCATGTTTCATTGGTGTCTTGCGAGGGGAGGGGAGGGTACCAGCATGGAATGAGAGGGCAAATGACCGCAGGGTAGGCGCTCAGCTGTGTCTGCCACAGCCAATAGAGCTAGAAAGTTACTCCCCCGCCTCCGGAATGCCACACTCAGAGGCTTCCAGTGGCTGAAGAGAGTTGGGAGAGCCTTCTCAGTGTCCCCACTCCCCTTCTGTGCTCACCTCCACCCACTCCCTGGGGTGCTCCGCTCCCTGTCTTCCTGGATGAGCCGTATCAGAAGGAGCTCCCCGCGGCACTGTGTCAGGGCCTGGTTTGCTTTTTCTGAGATCAGCGTCTCAGAATAAAAGATTTTGCCAGAAAATAGCTTATTGAGTTAGGTGTTCCGATCTTGATTTCTCTTCCCTCCTGAGGGTCTCCCACTCTCTGTTATTAGATAAAGGCCCACGTCCATTCCCCACGGAAGGCCTCACCCACTGAGCCAGGCTACCGGCTCCTCTGTGGCACTGCCCTTGACTGTGAATTTCTTGTTGACTCTTTACAGTCACACTACAGATGTAAAATGCCTACTTTTCCTCCTGTCAGGTAATAGGCCCTCAACATTTGCTCTCTTTCTTCTTTCTCCTCTAAGTATCTGAATGTCAGTGGGCCTCTTCTCCTGCACATAAAATGTACTAGATAATCAACAACTTTTCTAGTAAACTCAGGTAGTCAACCCGGTTTACAGAGGATAGTTTTACAAGATTACAAAGAACACTGCAATGCCTGAGAGCAGTAAATCAATACCCACTGATCTAAGCACACTTTCCTTATTTTCTTCCTTCAGTCCGTGAAATAAGAGCTTCCCCGCATGTCTAAGGCCCAAACCTTTGATGTGGGTCAATGTGAAGGAAAAAATGAGTATGATGAGGTTTTTTTTAAAGATTAAAATAAAAGGAAAAACTTGGGGCCAGTGGAAATGAAACCCATGCTGACGTCTCAAAGAATAAAATCCAGCTCACCTCTGGCCTCCACCAGCTTTCTCCACGAGCTAATGAGGTGATTATTAAGAGCATGGGAGAGAGAGCAATGAAATGTGGTCATTTCCTCCAGATGAAAAGCTGGGCATGATCGGGTGTCTGTTAGCCAAATAAATTGCTGTTTAAAGTGAAAAAACTCTTGACTTCGCAAGCATAGATTCTGATTGGACTCCTATCATTACCTTCCATAATGAAATGTTTCCCCTTCTTGCCTTCATACAGAAAATTAACCCTAAATAATATTAATGCTTTTAATTCGATATAGATTCTACTAATTCATCCTTTAAAAGTAAATCCACCTGGGGAAAATAAGGTAATATTTAATTATTTAGCAGAAATTGCTGTTGAATCTTTTCAGTGTTTCAGTTCAGAGGGTTTCTATATAATCCTAACTGTAAGTGATGAAGTTTTTGATGCCTGGATGGAGATTTACATGTTGTTGTTTCACATGGGTACCCCTGTTGATGGTTCACAGGTTCTAAGATGCGAGTTAACTGGCAAGTCTCTACTCTCCTTTTGACTGGTAACCTGGACATAGGGTGATATTGTAATACTCTTAGAAATCCAAGATATGTATTAATCTGCATAGACTGTACTTTAACCACACTCCTGATTAGAACAGATTTTATTCTGTTTTTTGAAATGGAATAAGTTGACATGCTAAAATGCTGGGTAACAGAACACATTTATAGTATAGTTGAGGAAACCAGCTTAGGAAAGAAAGAATCTAGCACAGCTGTGAACTCCTGGAGAAAAAAAAAAAAAACCCAGCAATGTATACTGGTATATATTGATAGGTATATCAGTAAATGTTCTCAGAAAACAGAAAAAGGAGTTGTTTTTACTATCTATTGCTACGTATGGATGTATGCCAAAACTTAATGATATAAAACAGACATTTATTGTGCTTGCAGCTTTGTGGGTTAGGAATTTGGAAAGGGTTCAGCCAGGCAGTTGGTCCCCAATCCGCATGGCATCTGCTAAGGTGGCTGAGCTGAAGGAGCCACTTCCAGACGGTTTCCTCATTCACATCTGGCACCTGGGTTGCGATGGCAGGAAGAGCTAGCTGCTGGTCTTGTACAGTACAGGCAGCTCTCCTTCCATGTGGCCTCCGTGTGTGGCTAACTTGAGCTTCCTCACAGCATGGTGGTCTCAAGGTAGTCTGACTTATTACATTATGGCCGGCTTCTCCCAGAGCAAGTAATCAAAGACCCAGGAAATGGAAGCCTCTTGATTCTAAACGTCCAAGCCTAAAAACTGGTGTTTCCAGCATATGAAGTTTGTTATACAAGTTACTAAGGCCTGGACAGATTCAACAGGAAGGGAATTCAACTCCACCTCTTAACATACGGTCATGTTTATTCTAGCACAGGATTGAATAAACGTCTTATGAAAAGATTCTTTATTTTACAAAATGATTCATTCCTCTTTCTTTTGCATGATGAACATTCAGCAGACATTTAGAATATTATGTCATGTAAAAATACTTATTCACACCTAACTTACTAGAAACATATTACCGTACAATGCAAAGTATAAACATACACATCCCTGCTTTAGTCAGGAGCTGAAGCATACGTTAGTAAAACTAGCATTCCCATTTTGCAGAGAGATTTAAGACCTGGCAATCACTGGGTATTTTTTCTTCCCCCAATCTGACTTCAACATCTAAAGGTCTTCCAAAAAACTTCTCTGCCAAAAATGACTGCCTCAGAATGAGGTTCTGAATATCAAAAGGTTTGCTCTAAGACTGAATTCACCCGGGCCAACGTGGGGAATCCGAAAGGAACGGCTGCTTGTCACATTAATTATGCACTTGTCCAGTGGATCTAAGTGGGAAGAAATTCTGTGCTTGACACTGTCCAAGACAACATAAAACTGCTGTTTCTCACACTGGTTTTGCCGTCTCTTTGCAGAGCGGTCAGCCCAGGAAGATCTTGGAGCATTCAGTTCTCCTTAGGTTTTCTACTCGCTGTGACGGATGGCAGACCCCAGGGCTGGGGAGTGCAGATGGAGTGTCAGCCCTGCCAAGGCAGATGGTCAACCTTGGAGGCTTAGCTCTATCTGGAGCGATATCTGAAGGGCCAGCCTCTGTAGCTCAGTACACACTGTCTGGAGCTCACAGCATGCAGTGTGCTCATAATGGCCCTCTCTGCCTGGGCATCCCAGCAGCATTTGAACTGACCAAATAGAAATGGACAGTAGAGCAAGTGGAGTTTATCTAAACCTGCAGGAGGGTGTGAGGAACCACAACCATACAGAGGCTCGTCACCGTTGTCTGCTAAGACTGGTGCCATTGCAGCATCAGCATTAATCCAGGCGTAAATGACAAAATAAGCCCCACAGCCTTTTCATGCTATTGACCAAACAGAAACTAGGCAGTTTCTGCAGGCTTATGCAGACCACTTTAGACCAGTTGGTCTTTGAACTGGCCCGGTTAGGCTTCTCTGTTCCTGCTCTGGGCGCAGGGCTTACAATCCTCTCAAAGCCCTGTTTGTATGATTTCTTTTGGAGTTGTAGTTACCTACCTATCTAACTCAAAGGAACACTGGATCTTGGAAAAGTCAGGTTACTTATTCAAGGTCCTACCGTTGGTTGCGAGGAGAAAGTTGTGGCAATGGGGACTTAGGATTTCTAGAAAAGCTCTCCCTTTCTATTTGGAGAGCTCCATGGCTGCTGCTCACTACAAAATGAGGGTAGGGATTCAAACCACAAACCCCGGATTCTAAGATCATATGAGCCTAGCTCATAACTGCAAAGAGGTTTGCATGTCAACCGTGTGTCATCGAACCCAGCTGCGTTCGGAAAGAGGGCATGAAGGCCAAAGGAAAGGGATTTTCTAAAATGGAAAGCCGCTTCTTTCTTAGAAATTCTAAGGGAAGGCAAGAGAGAGGTGACGGTAAAGATATCAAGAATCTCTCAAAGCCCGACCTTTATAATATTTGTGTCAATGTAGCCATTGGCCTTGAGAATATTAAGCATTATCCTATGTTACCAGGGACCAGCTGACATGAAATGTTCATAAAGAGAAGCACCTAGCAATACTGTGTGTGGCGGTGTCCTGAGCACTGAGGTGACGGCATTATACACTCGATTGCATAAGATCTACTCAAAATATTTAGGATTATTATTAAACGTATCATTTTGTGTAACCCTCACAATGACCCCGTGAAGTGGGAACTACTCTTACCCTCATTTCCAGACGAATGCAGTGTGATTTCCAGAGATTAAATGATGCGCCCAACATCCCACACTGATTAAGTGGCTGGAGCTGCAGACCTGAGCTCTTCGCCATCTACAGGACTGCCCTAATCACCGAGCCAGTGAGCTCGGAAGAGGTAACAGTTTCTGTGCTCATGTTCCAACTGTTCCCTGGCTGGAGCCTTGTGACTATCACACAAAAATTTCCGAGCCTACTTTCTACACTGGCAAATGGACATCATGATCTATTCCATGGAGCTATTGCAAAGGTTTACAGTGCCCAACTCATCAAAAGTACTAAATAAATGCTAAAGTACTAAAAAAATACACACAAAGTCCGAAGGCCTTTTTGGCATGCTGCTATTGAAATATTGTGATTAGGTGCTTAGCAGTTAAAGTAAGCTATTGAGTCATTCAAACAAATCATTTGACAAATGGGCAATAGCTAGTAAAAAGAATCTGAAATGTTTTTAACAAAATAATTAATGCAGGCAACCCTCAAAACCTAGGGACTGATTATTATGTAGCTTATGGATATCCTAATTTTTGTTTCTCCCTACCCTTTGACCCAACTATTTTTTTTGTCTTCTCATTATTTATTTGCCACTTAGCAGGTAATGATTTGGCAAAATTATTTAACCAAATTTGTACGCAGTTTCCTTACCTGAAATGGGTATATTTGCAAAGCCTTTATACTACGTTGAAAATAAATCGAGTTAATCCATATACGGATAAGTTAACAATGACAAGCATGTAAACATTGCTTAATAAACATTAGCTGCTATTATTAGCGTGATTGTAGTAATGGTACTAGGTTAGTATCCCTTGGAAATGATAATGGAAGTAAAACTCAAATTGTTTCTGCTTTCAGTCAGAATATCAGAGATGGAGAGAGAGAGAGACAGAGAGAGATGTCTTGTATACACACACATACACATATATGAGAGAGAAAGGAGGAGGGGGAGGAGGATGAAGAACAAAAAGAAGCCTATAATGAGAAGTTACTCTACGTTTCATCCCAGAGTCACAGAGCTCATAGGTACCCATGGTCAAGGTGAGAAGTCAGTGCATTTAACTCCAAAGA
Organism: Panthera pardus; assembly: GCF_024362965.1. NCBI lineage: Eukaryota > Metazoa > Chordata > Mammalia > Carnivora > Felidae > Panthera > Panthera pardus. The sequence continues at coordinate 43,904,960 of NW_026526710.1, read as the reverse complement.
CCATGTTTCTTTCACTGGATCATGTTGTTCTCCATTAGAAGAAATATAAGAGAATTTTGCATTTGGGTGGACTTTATATATTCATATTCTCTCTCATTACAATCAGTAAGCAGGAATCTTTGGCATATTAATACCCAAATCAGCAATAGTTTTTTTAAGATATTGATCAAGGCATTTTTTTCTTATTACCCAAAAGCACATTCCGAAGAACACTTTTCTCCTAAGTCTCGCGTTAAAATAGCTAAACATGACAGTGGGGCAGTGGTGGTGGCCTGGCTTTTGGGTTGGTTCCACAAACCAACTAGCACTGTAACCTCATTACCCTGTCTATAATTGGGGCGTTTGAAGTGAGTAAATCTTAAAGCCCCTTCCTCTCTTACACCCCATAAACAAAATTAAAACCTTACCGCCTTCTACTTTTCCTGTTAACTCAAAAGTATAGAAGTACTACAGAGTCTCATTATCCAAAAATATGGCCCGTGGTTTTCCATTAAAATCCACGTGAAACAAAAATGATATTAAAAAATTCATGGGAGTTAGCATTATATTATCTGGTAGGTGTATTTCTTTGCTTCGCCCTCACCCCACTTTTTTTTTTAATAAGTAGCATGTGCACAGTAATTTTCCTTGTCATGATTCTATGCCTTCTTCATAGTGCATTTTGCCAAAGCAACATCGGACATAAATGAACATTCTCAGGTATCCTAGCAACAGGATGTGATTAATCTTACCTCTCAGCGCAGGGCAGATAAAATGCCTGCGAGGGAACGTGAACTCAGAATTGGCTACTGAGAAATTGGTAGTGCAGTGAGGGAAGCTTGATAAGATTCCATGACAGACTTTATTATACAAAGATGGAAGCAGGTAGAAGAAAGAGTATATTTCAGAGACAAGACTATATCTGAGTATAAAACTACATACATATGTATCACATATACATGAATGTAGTGCATGTATATGTACATGTGTATGTATGTGCATGTACATACATATACATACATATATGTGCCACACACACATACATATACATATACACATATACATGTACACACACACACACACACAATTTCCTTTCCATTAGAAGTGACCTAAAATACGATTTGTCATACAAACACCCCTCCTCATTATTGGTGAGACATCACTGGATTGTCATTTATGTGCCCATGGTTTTAAAAGATCAGAAACCATCACTGTGACTAGGGTACTGCTTCTGTACTGAGGTACAGAAATGTGCTGTAAATTGATACATATTTAATGTTCCTCCATGGAACAAAATCAACAACTTCAAGTCTAAGAGAGCTTTTAAAAATATCAATGCTCCATTTATATAAATAAGTAGTCATGACAGGTGGAATGTTAATGTTCAATTAAACACATTTTCTCAGAAGAAAAGTTTTCCCCAACAAATTCCATTTTTAGGAGATTACTGTCCATTTTTATTCTCACAGGAGGAGTGCCGCATCCAGGTTTAAAGAGAAGTAGGGTGCAAACCAGACTTTAATGTTTTGTTTTTCAACTAGAATCTGTGATAAAATAAAGCACAGCTAAGGAAAAATGCATGTTCATTATTCTGAAAGCCTGTCTGTTATTTTGTTACCCACGTTTCTAATATAATAGTTTTCTAGGGTGTCAGTTGTAGTGTATATATCTGGTAAAAGCCCTGTTCTGGGTTGTACTTGCACTCGGTGTTGGCAGTACTAAAATTTGCTTCATGTTCTCTAGCATTTTAAGGAGGGCTGGGGCATTTCATAACTCTCTGTGTGTGCTGACTCAATCCCAAGCATTTGTGTCCCCAGCTCTGCTAGGCAGGAGGAGACAGAGAGGGGTAAAGTACACACCCCTTGCCCTAACAGAAGCCAGTTGGGGGACACACAACTAATTATGAGCCAAACGTTGGAGTTAGTACTGTGGCAGAGGTATAAATAAAGGATGAACGAGCATAGCAGAGGGCGATTAATTCTGCAGGGAGTGGAGAGTTGGGGTGGTGCAAAGCAGAAGACTTCTCAGAAGGACTGCCATCTGACTCAGCTCTAAAGGATGAACAGAGTTCTGATAGGCAGGACTGACATGTCAGGACATTCCAGGAAGCAGGGACAGCTGGTACAGGGAGTTGGGATGGGAGGTGGGATTCTTGGCATAACTGACCAGTGTTCTGTATGGTGCTTGAGGGGTGGTAGAGAAGGTAGGTTGTGGCCAAATCTTCCGGGGTCATCAATTTCACATTAGGGCATGTGGATTTTAATCTTTAGTAGTGATCCAACTCAAGGACGGAAAAGCCATCCAGAAAATCAATGAAATCAGTTACGGGTGTGTAGAAAATAACCCCAGGAAGAAAGTTTGTGTCACGTTTGTGAACGAGGGCAGTGGCAGTGAGAAAGGAGAGTGTAGATCCAAGGGCCTATACAGGGAGAATGGAGTGAGGTGAGGATCGTGTTAGGTGTGGACATTGAGTGAAAGGGAGAAGCTGGTGACTCTGAGGCTTCATGTTTGGGGGCCTGAGCAGACTGGAGGACAGCTCCAAACACGAGCAGTTCTGCAGGGAAACACAATGATTCAAGTTCAGGATATGTGTTATAGTGCCGTATTAAACACAGATAGAGATTTCCAGTAGGCCTAAAATCTAGGTAGATTTGGAGTAGAGATATGGGTGTCAGAATCATCTCTTTCTTTCTTTTTTTTAATGTTTATTTATTTATTTATTTACTTACTTATTTAGAGAGAAAGAGCACATGAGCAAGAAAGGGGAAGAGAAAGAGAGAGCGGGAAAGAGAGAGAGGGAATCCCAAGCAGGCTCCAAGCTGTCAACACAGAGCCCAGTGCAGAGCCTGAACCCACAAACCATGAGATCATGACCTGAGCCAAAACCAAGAATCAGATACTTAACCAATTCAGCCACTCAGGCACCCTCAGAACCATCTCTTTGTATAAGGGCACACTGAAAGAATGAGGGGCAAGATAACCCTCATTTGGGGCAAGATAAAGGAACTAAACAAGAAACCTAGAGAGTCATCTCCAGTTAAGCAATATTCTCTGTATCTCTTAATCAACATCATGGTGTCTTAACTAGTCTTTTATTTTTCTAGTTTGCTGTCTAGTGTATATGTAATTAAGAAGAGAAATCTAAATTGATTCCTGTAACAGAACTAATAGCATAATAAAACCAAGAAATAACATTTATATAGCACTCTTCGGTTTACAGAGCCCTTGCATACGACACAGGGGTAGAGGACTATTTAAGGTCTCAGGGAAAAACCATTACAGCAAGGCCTTCCAGCCTCCCTTCTGAAACATTGAACCCCAATATCTTGTGTGAGTTTCCATTTCTTGCTGGCTCTGCATATGGAATTATTTACTCCTCACCACATTCCAGAGAAACAGGTTCTGATCCTCATTCTACAGAAAGAAAGTCAGGGAGACTGACTTATTTGCCACCAGTTATATCACTGTTGGTGTGGGAAGTGATAAACTAACCTAGACTTCCATAATAAAATTACTGTATAACAGTTTACCGAAAACATAGCAGCTGAAACCAACAATAAACATCTAGCGTGTCATACATTTTCTCTGGCATGGCTAACTGGATGGTTCTGGGGCAGGGCCTCCCATGCAACGGCAGTCAAGGAGTCAGCAAGAGCTGTGGCCATCTAAAGGTTTGAATGAGGCTGGTGGACAGACTGCTCATGAGCCTGGGAAGTTGGTGCTGATAGCTGGCAGGAAGCCTCAGTTCCTTGTCACATGAGCCTCTCCATAGGGTTACTTGAATGTCCCCGTAACCTATTAACTGGCTCCCCTCAGAGAGAGTGATCCGAGAGAGCAAGATGGAAACCACAACGGTTTTAAGGCCCAACCTTGGAAGTCACATTCCATCATTTCTGCAAAATCCTCTTGATTACACAAGTCAGTCTAAATCAGTGTGGGAGGGCACCACACAAGGACACAGTTACCAGGAGGACCAGAAAGACAATGGTCTTTGGGAGTATCTTGAGACTGAGTATCACACCATATTATTTATCCCTAATACTCTCATTGTCAACTTTCGGAATTTATGACTCATTCTTCTGCAAATTAAAGACTTTCCAAAGAGATGTTTGTCTCAAAACATTTTATAATTCAGGACTCAAATAACATTTTTTAAATTTGTAAAAATGTTTGAGGCCTCTACTATAGAACAGTTGGTAATCAAATAGTAAACAGTTGCTTGCCTGATAAAAAAAAAAAACTTAAATGAGGAGGTACCTCCATCACACTTGGTAATGAATGAAGCCTTTAAGTGGACTACTCATGTCATTTATCTGTTTGAATCATTGAAATAAATCGTATCAAACAAGACCTCTGGAAATCACCTAAATGAATAGAATGTGCCATTAATCAAAATGCCAGTTAGATGAATTCTGTGCTTTTGGCGGCTGCATGAGAAAAAGGTTATACATTCTCCACCTTATATTTTAGGATTTTAAAAGACAGGAAAGGCTGGTAGAAAAACTTAGATAAAGTTTACATGCCGTTTGCGTGTATTGCACACCCTCTCAGTAACTAGCTCCATCTGTGAAATCTTGAAAGGTGACAAGAAAGCGATGGCCAGAGGGTGCCCTCGCTTGCCCATCACAAAACCAAGGCTCTCACCTCCACGGTGGTGTTGTTGCCACACAGCAGTGCCCTGAGCAGAGTTCCTTATCTAAGCCTGTAACCATGACGAAGCATCCCCTAGCCCGGGTTTTCTTCTGCTCAGGCTGTTGCCCTAATCTCATTCATTTGTGGGCTGCCAGATTTCATGAGCAAGAAGCCATTTCCTCAGCCTCATCTTCCTCACCACCCCCTACTCCTCAGGCTCTCAGAGTGTCTTGTGTTCCCCGCCCCTGCTCTGCTAAACCTGCTCTCTCACAATGAACCCAGAAGATTCCGATGCTGTGGGTGCCCTCCATACTTCCTAAATTTATCTGTGGCACACGGTTCTGTGCTCTGTTGATCTCCGTGGATCTCTGCTGCTTCTTCTCATGGCCCTACATCTCAAAATAGAAGTAGCAGTTTTGTTCTCTTGGTCACTATCCTCAGCCTCGCCCTCTGTGCCGCCTGCCTTTCTGTTCCCATTCCCCACCTCAGGTCCAGCTGTCTTCTCAAAATGGACCTTTTCTGCATCCGTAACTTAGATTTTCATCTCTCTCCCAGGCCCCATGTCTCTGTAAGACTTCAAACTCAGTAAGTCTAAAACTGAACCAGTCATCCCCATGCCCCCATCCCATTTTACCATTCCCCCACATTGCATCACCATGCCCAAAGTCACCTAGATAGCCATTCATCTCGACTTTTACTTCTCCCTTGCACTTCACATTTTGTAACTCCCTGGGCCTTCTAAGTCCTGCCCTCCTACCTCCCTCTTCCTGCTGCCATGCTCAGTCCATCATCTCTTGCCTAAGCTCTAAGATAGCCATCTATGCAAAACCATAGTTCCTAAAGCAAGCTTTAAACATGGCACTTGCTCAAATAGCCTTGTCTTGTATAACCCATACTATCTCTTTTAATGATCACCAGTACTTTCCCTATTTCAAATTTCCCAGATCACATGTATCTTTTGAGGTCCAAATCAAATATCACTTTCTCCTTAACTTCGAGGGCACCCCTTTATTTCCTAAACTAATCACTTCATCCTCTCATATCTTTAAACAGTTTGTACCTTTTGGGGCACATCTCATCTCACATTGCATTGTCTGTCCTTTATCTCCCCAAATAGGTTGTAAGAGGCCTTGATCTTATTTAACTCGGGTGTTTATCCCCACAGTTTGTGCTATGGGGATTTGATCCTTGTAAGTTTATTGTTGAGTAAATGACTCTTACTAACAAGATTTTTAAAACCCAACAGCATGTTTTATTTCATGCATCCTCATTTATTGTTGGTTTTCATAAATTGGATTGAGAGCATTTTTCATCCCCTTCAACTATGCCCATGCCCGTCATCTCTAGAAGCATCTTGGACACAGCTGAGGAGTGATTATGTTTGGAAATTGCCATAAACGGGGTTTCCTCTTAGTTACACCTAGTTCTCATGGACCCACTCTGTACTGACCTGCCACTTCTCATTTCAGGGAGAGTGGAGAAGAAAAGAGAACAAAAAGCAACCTCAGGTAAGATTTGGACTAATTAGCTGCAATTATTTCCTGTTTTTACTTTCAGCTTTTTTTAAAAAAAAAAATCTATTTGCAATTGAATATTCTAAAACCCACACTAAAAAAGTAATGGTTTGTGGTCCTACAATTGATTGACATTAAATTAATTAAAATAAATTAATACATTTAGGTTTTTCACTTTCACATCAATCATGTCCTTCCCATTCTCTCACTGTATTCAAAAGAAAATGAGATAGAATGTGATTTTTTTCATCATTCCCTATTAAAAGGTGAATCTTTAACCACCAACTTTAAAAATTGGAATTGTAACAGTTGACAACCATTTTATTTGCCCAAATATCTGTGAATCTTAATTATTTGTCTTAAAACCATTTATGGAGTCAATTTTTTCAGGATAGTGTTGACTACTTAACCAAAAAGAATTCTTAAATTTTGGAGGGATTTTAAGAATTATTCCATTCCTAAATTCTAGTGTATCTAGAAGTGAGTGATGTTTTGACACAGTGCCATTGTGCATAGTAGGGGCCCCTATTTGCACACTGATAAATTTTTAAATTCCAGATTTGTATTACTTGGTTTTTGGCTTAAAGTCATGAAATATGATAAAATTTAATTTATGAAGTAAATCTTTGCAAAAGTGCAATCTTCCAGCTTCCGGTGCCCTAAAATTGCCGGTAATCCTAGGGAATTCTAATTTGGCCTATTTACCTGTGCCCACCACCCTTCCCAAGTGTCTACCAACCCATAATCATATGATATGTGAGGGCTGCCAATGTAAAGACACATATTTCCCAACCACCATTTTCTTTTAGTTGCATTTTTTTTGTCTGGTAACAAGAAAAAATGTATTTGTTTGTTTGTAATGTGTGTGTGCAAACAGTGTAGTCAATAGAAGATAAAAATCTGAATTAATCAAAAATGTATAAACAACCTCAGCCCCTGTCCCTTTTCTCCTTCTCAATCTTAGCATTCATCCTAGACAACTGAGCAATGGACTCCTTGTATGACTACCCTCTTAAATGTTATTGTTTGCATTCTCTTTGTGGATCTTTTAAAGCCTGATCATTAATACCAAAAAAAAAAAAAAAAAAAAATGTGAAGGCAAGAAAATGTCTTTTCTCCTCACAGATGTGATTACCTCCATAATTGCTCCTTGGGGGAAGATTATTTATACTGTTTCTAAAATGCTGTTGTTATGATTCTATAGATACTGGCTTAAAGAAACTTTATTGTTTGAGAGAAAGCTAAATTGGCCACAGTGGTAAACCAGATGTCTCTTTAAGTTCCCTTTGTATTCGTGGATTCTAATATTCTGTGTGACCAAAGGTGACACGAAGAGCTAGAGACAAAAGCAGGACAAGAACTCTGGTTCCTTGACTCCTTATTCTTTCCAGTGTCTCATCATCCTGACCTTTTCTTACAAATCAAAGCACCAGTCACTTCAATACCATGTTGAATTTCTAGCTTAATAAAATATTTTTCAACAATTGGAAAATCTTTTTAAGGCAACAAGGTCTTCGCAGGGAACACTAGTCACCAGGGTTATGAGGAAACTCCTTTTATTAACAGAATTAATCTGCCTCAACTGATGCACAGCTTGTCAGTGTGTCTGATTTTTAGGAGAAAGTGAAAGAAACTTATGAGAAAGTGAAGTCAAAGATACTAAATAGGGGTGCCTGGGTGGCTCAGTCAGTTAAGCATCTGACTCTTGATATAGGCTCAGGTCATGATCTCACAGTGGTGAGATCCAGCCCTGTGTCAGGCTTGCTTTGGGCATGGAGCCTGGTTAAGATTCCCTCTCTCCCTCTCCTTCTGCTTCTCTCTCTCTCTCTCTCTCTTTCTCTCTTTCTCTTTCTCTCTCTCCCTGTCTCTCTCTCTTTCAAAAACAAAGTCGTTAATGGACAGAGTTCAAATTATTGGGGAAATTTTCTAGACTTCTCATCATTTCAAAGAACACAAATCCAGTCCTCACAAAATCTATATTTGCAAAGATGGTCTGAGTTTTCAAAATTGAGACCTAACCTTCGCCAATGTAGTCATAAATATCACCATCTTCAGTTTGTGATACTAGTTTGACTATATGTGTCTTTAGATACCAAGAATGTCATGGGCATTCCTGCTGCTGACATCCTGCAAGGACTTCTTTGTGTCACTTGTTATTCATTCTGCTCAGATTCTGCATCCTGCCTGCTGAATTAGACAATGCTTCCACATCCTCTTGTTTGTAGCAGGTCCATCTCCTGGCTGTGGGAGATCAGCATTAGTTCCTGGACCCTTTCAGTCTACTCCATTGTGTTGTGCTAGTCGTGATGGAAACCAAAGAATATAGAAAAAGTGTTGTAGACAAAAATGTTACCCATTAAAACAAGGGACTTCCAGGACCCTTACTTTTTGATTGGTTAAGGTTGGTTAATTCTTTAAGGAATCATGGACTAAGATGAAAGTTACAGAGGTAAGTTTTTACTCAGGATAAAAAATAATTTCATAACAAGGAAACTTCACCAGGACTGGGAAGAATGAGATTACGTTAGTAAAACTGTACAGAGGTTGGGCCACCACCAGTAAGGAATGGTAATAAATAAGAGCTTCATAAAGGATTTGGTTGGATCATTGCTAAGGTGCTTTTCAATCTTGCATCTATGATTCTACTCACCATTATTACTTTATTGAAATGACTATGTGTATCTGGATCAACACACACACACACACACACACACACACACACACATAATGGTTCACATTTCATTATATAACCGAATGAATTATGTTCCAAAGCTTAAGCTTAATTAGTTTGAACTGAGTCGCTCAGGAAAACATATAGCCAGTGGGGCTAAGACTATAGAGTGATACTCTCCTGTAGTCAATTTAGCTTCTTTTGGGGAGAAAATTGTTTCACCCTTATTGCAACCCTGGCCGTACATTCAAATATGATGTTCTTCTTGAATTTAGCTATTTGGGTTGGTAAAGAATATTAAAAATATATGGTAATATAATGATAAGTAAGGAAAATATCAGGAGACAGGTTCCTGATATCATCAATTATCTATTTGCCCATGATTTTTTAATGACCCGATTTCTTTACCAGAAAAATAGAAAAAAATGATCAGCTGTATTCCACAGATTTTATATAAAAACTCAATTTAATTTGAAGAATTTTAACTTATGAAAGGAAAGACCCCTTTTTGGATCAAGGAATTCTTGATATTAAAAAACAACACAACAAAAAATACAAAGAAGAATCCTCACAGAGAAAGGTGCTTCATAAGCATGGTGTAGAAGAAATATATTAATTAGAAGGCTTACTAAAGTAGACTATAGAGAAACCATCTGTTAAATATATATTGATCCAGATTTTTCCAAGTAAGAGAACACTTTCAACTCTAGTTAACTGTTAAGTAAAGAATAGTCCTGGTGGGCCAGAGAATGGATTTGTAGGTAGAGATGATGAGTATTTTTAAATGAAGTTGCATACTTTTTATTTATGACATTAGATCATCCCTAAAGTTGGAGAGGTTTGTTCATTTTCATTATTTGCAAAAAGTTACCAGTAAGGAAGAACAAGCTTATTTTTTTCTCAACTCAAAAGGTGAAATCTATTAACGAAAATTCAGCAAATGGTAGAACATCTGCTTTGCAAGCTCAGTCCCTTGTTGCTTACTTTGTGACTGTGCTTTTCCCTTCTTTGAAATGTCCTAAAACATCAATAGCACCTCAATTTTTAAGACTTTCAACACACATTTAACATGCACTCATTCAAGATTTTAAAAAAATAGTTAAATAAATATGACAGGGATGTCCCCTTTCACCACTATTGTTCAACATAATGTTGGATGTCCTAGCCTTGGAAATCAGAAAACAAAAAGAAATGAAAGGCATCCAAATCAGCAAGGAAGAAGTCAAATTTTCACTCTTTATAGACAACATGATACTCTATGTGGAAAACCCAAAAGATTCCACCAAAAAACTGCTGTAACAGATAAATGAATTCAGCAAATTCTCAGGATATAAGATCAACATACAGAAATCAGTTACATTTTTATATAACAATAGTGAAGCAGCAGAAAGAGAAATCAAGGAATTGATCCATTTACAATTGCACAGAAACCATAAAATATCTAGGAATAAACTTAACTAGGAGGCAAAAGATCTATACTCTGAAAACTATAGAAAACTTATGAAAGAAATTGAAGAAGACACGAAGAAATGGAAAAACATTCCATGCTCATGGATTGGAAGAACAAATATTGTTAAAATGTTGATACCGCCCAAAGCCATCTATACATTCAGTGTAATCCCTATCAAAATAACACCAGCATTCTTCACAGAGCTAAAGAAAACAATTCTAAAATTTGTATGGAACTGCAAAAGACCCTGAATAGCCAAAACAATCCTGAAAAAGAAAACCAAAGCTGGAGACCTCACAATTCTGGACTTCAAGCTATATTACAAAGTTGTAATCATCAAGACAGCATGGTACTTGTACAAAAACAGACACATAGATCAATGGAACAGAATAGAGAACCCAGAAATGGACCCACAAACATATGGCCAACTAATCTCCGACCAAACAAGAAGGAGTATCCATTGGACAAAAGACAGTCTCTTCAGCAAGTGGTGCTGGGAAAACTGGACAGCGATAGGCAGAAAAATGAACCACTTTCTTACACCATACACAAAAATAAACTCAAAATGGATGAAAGACCAAAATATAAGACAGGAAACCATCAAAATCCTAGAGGAGAAAACAAGCAACAACCTCTTTGTTTTCGGCTGCAGCAACTTCTTACTTGATATGTCTTCAGAGGCAAGGGAAACAAAAGCAAAAATGGACTATTGGGACTTCATCAAGACAAAAACCTTCTGCACAGCAAAAGGAACAATCAACAAAACTAAAAAGCAACTGACAGATGGGGGAAGATATTTGCAAATGACATATCAGATAAATGGTTAGTATCCAACATGTATAAAGAACTTATCAAACTCAACACCCAAAAAACAAATAATCCAGTGAAGAAATGGGCAAAAGACATGAAGAAACAGTTTTCCAAAGAAGACATCCAGATGGCTAAAAGACAAATGAAAAGATGCTCAGTATCACTCATCATCAGGGAAATACAAATCAAAATTACAATGAGATGCCACCTCACACTGGTCAAATGGCTAAAATTAACAACTCAGGAAACAACAGATATTGATGAGGATGTGGAGAAAGGGGAACACATTTGCCTTGCTGGTGGGAATGCAAACTGGTGCAGCCACTTAATTTCTTTCCTCAAAAAATTAAAAATAGAGGGGTGCCTGGGTGACTCAATCAGTTAAGCATCCGACTTTGACTCAGGTCATGATCTCATGGTTTGTGGATTCATGCCCCACATTGGGCTTTGTGCAGACAGCTCAGAACCTGGAGCCTACTTTGGATTCTGTGTCTCCCTCTCTGCCCGCCCCCACTCACATTCTCTCTCTCTCTCTCTCTCTCTCTCTCTCTCTCTCTCAAATAAATAAACATTTAAAAAACTAAAAATAGAGCTACCCTATGACTCAGCAATTGCACTACCAGGTATTTGTCCAAAAGATACAAAAATGTTGATTCAAAGGGTCACATGCACCCCAATATTTATAGCAGAATTATCAACAATAGCCATATTATGGAAAGAGCCCAAATGTCCATCAGCTGACAAACAGATAATGAAGATGTGGTATATATATACAATGGAATATTACTTGGCAATCAAAAAGAATGAAATCTTGCCATTTGCAACACCATGGATGGAACTAGAATGTATTAGGCTAAGTGAAATAAATCACTCAGAGAAAGGTAAATATCATATGATTTCACTCATCTGTGGAATTTAAGAAACAAAACAGGTGAACATAGGATAAGGGAAAGAAAAATAAGATGAAAACAGAGAGGGAGGCAAACGAAAAGAGACTCTTAAATACAGAGAACAAACAGGGTTGCTGGAGGGGAGGTAGGTGGGGGGATGGGCTAAATGGGTGATGGGCATTAAGGAGGGCACTTGTTGGGATAAGCACTGGGTGTTAGATGAAAGTGATGAATCACTAAATTCTACTCCTAAAATCATTATTACACTATATGTTAACTAGCTTAGATTTAAATAAAATTTTAAAAAGTAGTTAAATAGGTAACTTAATAAATTTTTCCATCTGTATGATAATAACATGTTCACTTTATTATATGTTACTCACTTATTAAATGCAGATTTTCAAGTGGATTCACATTTAGCATTTTTTTCTCTATACTATTACTATTTTTGCAGTGGTTTTGCCTTAGTTCTTATACCCTGTCAAAAAACCCTCAAAAGTAAGCATGAGAAGACCTAATTTGTTATTGTTTTAATTATTGGTGACCAATATTAAACATTTGAAGTTAATAGGCAAATCCTGTTAGGACAAATACATTTAAATAAATTATTATTATTTAAAAGCCCGTAATTTAAGAATAATGAGAATCATTATTTCAGTTAGGATCAAGCCTGAAAATGTGTATCTTCCTAACTTGTTCACAGTTACAAAATCCCTTCACACTCAATAATCCTGTATTGTATATTTGAAAGTTCCTGACCAAGTAGATCATAAAAGTTCTCATCATAAGAAATAAAAAGATATTGTAACTATGTGTAGTGACAGATATTAAGTAGATTTATTATGGTGATTGTTTTACAATGTATATAAATATCAAATCATTATATTGTATACCTGAAACTAATACAATGTTGCACTTCACTTATATCTCAATTAAAAAAAAAAAAAGCTCTTGCCTTGACAAGACATCTCATTTGGTGCCACAAAGGCTCATTTCTTAGTTGATACATTGAGTTTGCTAAACGTTTTTGTGGTCCACATTTTGTGCTTGATATTGTAGATATGATGTTGAATAAGATACAGTGTTTATGTCCTCCATTCATTCACTTTAAGCTGGGGAAGCAAAGTAAGGACAGATGATTATACTACAGTGAAGAGTGCCTGTTAGAGAATTACTGTGTGTCACGAGGGTGTCAAAGAAGGCTTCCGGGAGGAGGGGTGACTGGAGCTTACCAGGTATAAAAGGGGAAAGGGGTGTCTGTCCAGAGAGACAAAGACAAGAAAAGGCATGGCCTCTTGAGAGTCCAGTCAATGGTTTAATAAGACTGGAGCACAGTCATAAGCAGACAAGAGGCAGGACATGTGGCCAAAGAGGTTGGCATGAGCCAAAATCAACAGGGGCCATTATGCAATTCCATGCAGTTGGGACTTACGCAGTAGGTGTTGCACGCCAATGACGTGCAAGGAATTACATGATCTGTTTGCATTTTATAGAAATCCTTCCAGAGGAAGTATGGATTGGAAGGGGAATTCGCTAGGGGCAGGGAAATCAGGTGGTATGCCATTTTAATTATTTAAGAATGAAAAGATGAATGTTTGAGGGTCTTTACTAAGACAGTGGCATTAGAGAGGGAGCTAGGGAAACAGAATGAAGATATATTTACAAAATAGAACTGGCCTGTTCAATTGGATACAGGAGGTAAAGGAGGAGGACTTCTAGGTTTCCAGCCTAAGAAATGAGATGAATAATAGTACATCCTGCTTCAGAAGGAAGGACTGGTTAAGCATGACAAATGCCACAGAGACATCAAATAAAATAAGCACTGAAAAATGTCCATTGAAGTTGGAGAAACAGTCTGCTGGTCATCACAGAGAAGTGATTTTTCAGGAGCTCTGTAAATGAGATCTGGATAGCAATGGGTTGAATGAGGGAGTTATAAACAAATGAAAACAAATGCGGACTTGTTCTCTCGGAGAGTTTATCTGTGAAGGGGAAGAATGGGGACACAGAGACGGACAGAGACATAATCATGAAATCAGCAAGCCAGGGAATCGATGTTTACTGAGGACCTGCTATTTCAGGCTCTGGGCTCAGTGCCTTCTATTTTACCCTCAAAATGAACTCCTAAGGCTTGTTTGTGGTTAGCACGTTAAAAATTAGGAAACTGAGATGTAGGGAAGTCAAATAAGTTGCCTTAAGCCCCCCATATTAACTGGTGGAGCCAGAAATGGAATCCAGGCAGCAGCTTGCTGGAGTCAGCTGGTGCTATCTGGGAGGTAATTTGGAAAGAATGGTTGTCCACTTTTCTTCCCACTTCAGCATTCAGTGAGGTCATGCACATAGTGTAAGTGGGTCATGGTGGAAATATTTACACCACAGAAAGTGGCAAACGTTACAAACCAGAGTTGGTTGATTTGCTTGCTTGTTTGTTCCCGGAGAGCCAGTTGTTACACACTGACGGTGCACTGCTGGAGCCCGCTGCCCTGCATGTGTGATCTGGCCAAGGTCACTTGGGTAGCAAACAGGTAACAAGAGCTGAGACTTGAATCTAGACCTGTCACCCACATCCAGCCCAATATAGGCCCTGGCGCTTTGCTGAAAAGATAAGGGAACTATTCTTTCCCCCATATTCTATCCCCACGTGGCCCAGGTTGGTATAAATGAAGTCTCATGTTTATCCATTCTCCAGTTCCAAGGTACCAATTTTCTGCTTCGGCCTCCCAGGCAATCCATCTCTGGTGTGTTTGCTTTTAAAAATAGCTTTCCTGAAGAACTGGCTCTCTGAACTATGTTAATGAATTCTATTTTTAAAAAAATAACCAATTTTCTCTGGGTTTATGGTTTCACAACAGTATTTATTATTGAGCAGAATAAAGTATCTTAGATACATTTGTCCACCCACGAAGTGGAAGACTTACATACAGGCTGTTCGTTATAAGAAGTCCTGAAGAGGCTATTTTTAAACCAACTTCATTTTCCAGCCAGTCGAATTTATGATAGAGAAGGAACAGCACAGCTGTGCCACATGATTTCGAAAATACCTTAAATTCCACTGGATAACACTGCATTTAAAAGTGTCTTTATGCAAACTGAACAAATCTGAAATGGTAAGTAGCTAATGGAGGAGAAATCACCATGTCTAACCACATAGGCAAAGTGCAAATGTGAAAAGTGTTACCCGAGATTCTCTACACATGTTTAATTTGCATGGCTATTATAGCACCCAGGGCAGGGCTTATTTGCACACAGTCAACACTCGAAACACTTGAAACATGGTTTCCTTAAGTGGTGGGACAAAATAGTCTTTAGGGGCATCACAGTGCCTCCTTTCATGACTGGAAAGGAGTAACTTACCTGGGTTGATTCTTGCACCACATATATGTGTTCCTTTCGCTCAGGTGAGGAAATGAAGAATTTGCTAATTTTGTTAGCCAAAAATTACTTCAGGCTTTCATCTGAAATATTCTTGGGGCACCTGGGTGGCTCAGTCAGTTAAGTGTGGTTCTTGGTTTCGTGAGATTGAGCCCCACTTTGGGCTCTGCGCTGACAGCACTAAGCCTGTTTGGGACTCTCTCTCTCTTTCTCTCTCTGTCTCTGCCCCTCCCCTGTTCATGCTGTTTCTCCCTCTCAAAAGAAATAAATTAATGAAAAATGTGTATTCTGTAAAAAAAAAAAAGCCACAAGGAATTCCCAGTTAAAATGGAAAGTAACTCAAATACAAATAGACTTTCAGGAGCTATCTGATAGATCTCATGAAGGCAGTACAGGCCAAAGCAGGTCCCCAGAAAGTTCAGTTCATGTTAGTTTCAACGTCCTGTGGAAGTTGCATCAAAGGGCATTCTCTCTGTGTGTAGCAGTGTTAAATCTGACACAATTTGGGAATGGAGCATTGTAGGTAACTGCGTATTTTGATTAGTTAAAAATGGCACTTACGCTAACAAAGGATTAAAAATGCCCACAGAAATAGAATATAGGTGATCCTTGGGCTTTCTTGTGAAAGGAGTCTTAAGTCATGCCTGACTTTCCCACAGAGAAAACAATGAACTTGTATTTCTAACCAAGAACAGATGCCCAACTTTTTTTTTCATAGAAATGACCACAAACATTTTAATCAACTGTAAATGATCTACTTGTACACTGCGTAACTAGAAACCTTCTAAAGTGAATGTGAGTCATTTGAGCCGAGCAATACGGGAATCAACAATATAAACTGTCCTATTATTTCACTGAAAATTCCCAGATAAGAGGATTGGCAAGGCAGGAGAGCAGCCATGAGACTGTAAGGAAACAAGAAGCCCCTGAAGACTGCTCACCCCAGAAATGAGGCTATGATGTGAGTGGCAGTTGAAGGAACTCTGAAAGGGGCAGAGCCTTAGTTGAAAAAGTAGAAGCGGGGGGGGGGGTGGGGGTGGGGGGGGGGATATCAGCATCTAGGGACTCTCAGAAGCTGCTGAGTTACCTGACCAATGAATTCATCCAGAGGGGCTAATGAATGCCCATGAATTAATACAGTACTGATTCCAGATAGCATATTTTTAAGTTTCTTTATTTTGAGAGAGAGAGAGAGAGAGAGAGAGAGAGAGAGAGAGAGAGATAACTCACACGGGTGGGGGAACGGCAGAGAGAGGGAGAGAAAGAATCCCAAGCAAGCTCCACACTGTCAGCACAGAGCCCCACGTGGGGCTTGATCTCACAAAGTGTGAGATCATGACCTGAGCTGAAATCAAGAGTCAGACCCTTAACCAATTGAGGCACCCCTCAGAGAGCATATTTAAATTTTGTTCAATGTGATCATTAGTGTCTAGGCTTCCATTTGAACCTTCCCCTCCATTTGTAGGAGAGGATGGTTCTGCCCATGGTCCATGCCTTTGTTTGAACATCTTTCCCTTATTAGAATCCTTTCAGAATGTTTCTGGAATGCTGTCTCTGTTTGCTTGCCTATATTTGCTTATACATCTGCACTCCGCTCTAGTTATTAGCATGACTATAAATCTCTAATATATTTCTTACTGCACAGAAACCATCTGTATCTCTCAGCCAAATATGGTCCCTTTCTCCTCAGGAATATCCCTGAAATGCAATTCTACCCATGCCTTCTCTGAAAACATACAGCTCTGTGTTTCACTGATACAATGATACAAATAAAACACCACATTCAATTTCATAATAATTTTGTTTGCTTATTTGGGTTATTTTGTTCCTCTCTCTCTTGCCTTCTCATCAGCAATCCAGTAAAAATATAATGCAAACCATACGTGTACATTTAAATTTTTGAATAGCCACATTTTAAAAACTAAAAAGAAATAGGTGAGATTAATTTAATAATATGCTATGTAAGCCAGTATAGTAAAAACGTCCTCATTTCAAAATATAATCAACATAAGAATTATAAACAAGATGCTAGAAACGATGCATTCGCCAGACATGTGTATTGCAATAGAGCTTAATGGAGTGCGTGACACCGTTGTGGCACTGGGGCCCTCCAGAATGAACCTTTATCAGCAACATGCCTAGTCCTGGAATGCCTTTTTGGAGACTGATGTCCTTGCAGGTTCTGTTTGCTTCGTTTCTGAGCTAGGTTTTAATGAAATCGAAAAATGTAGTGAAAACAAAGACAGAAGTTGCTTGTGTGGTTCTGTTTTGTCCCTGGTGCCTCCCACAGGGCCTGGAAGAAGCAGATTCTCAGGAGGTGTCGGTTCAACAAATGAAGGAGCAAGTGGCTTTGTGAAGTCATCAGACACAGAAAATGTCCCTGTGGGTTTCATAAGGGAAGAAGTCCCTAAGAATGATGGGAGGGAATTGCAAAGATAGGACAGGAGAAAACCAGCAAAATGGAAACATACATGAGAAGGGGACGAACACCCTAGACAGCGCCTTTGAGAAAGCACAAAGAATTATCCCCAACCAACCCCAGAGCTGTAAGCATTTCCTTATCCATAAATTAAACTGAAAACCTTATTAATTCTGCATATCAATTTCTGCATCCTAATTCAATTTGGAAGTGAAGTCATTCATTTATTCATTCATTTATGGGAGAGCTATTAAAAGAATATTTATTATTTGCCACTATGTGTCAAGGGCAAAGCACCAAAGTTGTATTTGAGATGGAGAGAAATCTCAAACATATAAAAAATATTCTTTGATTTGATTGTTTAGGGGAAGTAGAGGGTTGGATGGTATTTTCTAAGTTTTTCCTTTAGATCCGTGACTGATGAATGCTATTTCCCTGGAATGAGTCTGTTTTCCTGAAGAGATAATGAATATTACCTTTTCAGTGCCACTGTGGCATTTCAACAGAGAACAAAAGTCACTCTTTTTTTAATATATAATTCTGTCCTTACTGCACTTGTTGATTTTCAGTATTCTGCTATTATTTTTAAATATGTATGTAAATACAAGGAAAGACTATTATTTGCATACAGAATTTCTTTCCTTACCTACCTATGTGCTAGTGGAGATGGGAGCCAACATTTAGAAGCGATTTGGGGGATTGGACTGAAAACAGATCGCAGGGTATCATTAACATTTATCTCCCACCTTTCCCGCAGTCCTTTGTTGCATCTCTTTTCATTGCAATCAAACACATTTATCAGTAGCTCATCTGCCATTAACATAGGGGCTTCTAAGTTTTGGAAAATAATAGGATATGAATGACAATTTCTCTGTGTCAAGGAATATTCAATATTTGCTTCTCTCGCAAAGTGAACCTAACAAGCGTCCGCGTGCCTTGACCGCATTTGCTGCTAACCAGGCCTTCTCAGCAGTGAACAGTAGTCATCATTGTGTGCAAGTGGGACAGCTGTGCATTGACTTCCTGGGAATTTTCAGGGCATTTGTGAAAAGTCCAGCTATCGTACTCAGAGTATCCTTAATCAGCATGTTTGCGGCATTACTTCTATAAAGTTAAAATAAATGCGCCAGATGCAAAATATGTAACTCGTACTTCGTTCATATAAGAACTGTATATAAGTCATATGTGACTATAGTTGTTATTTTTTTAATTAATTAAATGACAACCTTAAAAATCATTATGTTGATTGAAAATACCCAACACAGAAAGGGCTGTGACTATATAATTTCGTATGATTTTTAATTTTTTTATTGAAGTCTAGTGGAGGCACAATGTTACATTGGTCTCAGGTGTACAACATAGAGATTCGACAAGACTCATGTTAAGCTGTGCCCACCACAACTCTAGGTACCATCTGTTACCAGTGATACTGCAGTCCCACTGATTATATTCCCTATGCTGTGCCTTTTATCCCTGTGACTTTTATCCCTGATTCCACAACTGAAATATGATGATATTTTTGCTTGTTGAATACACTGGAAGGTTAACCTCTTTGTTCTTTACTTAACCTGATGCCAATGTATGGAATATTTTTTTTGAAAAGTCAAATGTAAATTTATGACTAGAACTCAGTTTACCTTTCTAGCATTTATTGAGAAAACAAGAAAAAATCATTTTCCGCCTCCACGTGAGGAAGAAAACCAAAAGAGAGATAACCAATTGAATATTTTTTAACTCTATAACACAAGTCTTTAAGTAACAACTTCCTGACCCAACTGGATTAGGTCCTGTTTCCACGTTCGAGCACCAGTAATGCCCTATGCTAAGTATTCTGATTATAGTCACAGTGTTTGACTTTCCCCGAACTTTTCAGAAAGCATTTCAAGTTGGCAGTAGTCAGGGTCTTTGAGGGATTTTAAAAATCAAACAAACAAAAGCTAAATGGCCTGGAAGATGTACTTCATTACCTCTTGTTTTTAAGTAATATATAAGTGACTGTTGGCAGAAACAGATAAAACAAGCAGATGCCTTGGGTCAGCTTGCATTTTTTATCTTTTCTCTCCAAAGGTCGCCACGCTGGGTTCAGTAGGATCTGGGGCAGTGTAACTTGGGCAGTATACTCCGTCCACTGGTAAATTATCAAATGTAACATTGTCACTCGTGAGATAATGTCAAAGGAAAGTCTTTGTTCTAGGTGAAAAATAAAAGATTTGCTTGTAAGATGGCAGATACGATTTAACTTTTAGTTCATATTTGCTGATAAAAATGTAAACACTGAGGCACCTGGTGGCTCCATCGGTTAAGTGTCCAATTCTTGATTTTGGCTCAGGTAATGATCTCACGCTTTGTAAGATCGAGCCCTGTGTTGGACTCCGCATTAACAGCACAGAGCCTGCTTGGGATTCTCTTCTCTCCCTCTCTCTCTTCCCCAACCCTGCTCGAATGTGCTCTCTCTCTCTCTCTCTCTCTCTCAAAAAAATAAATAAATAAATAAAAATTTTTTAAATTTTTCAAAAAAAGAAATGTAAACACCAAGGCTAAGATGTAACTAATTTAGATCTTCTTTTTGACATTTGACTTCAGAACTTGCATAAGTAGTATATATAATACAGTATAGTTTAGTACTAGAAATGACACTGTAAACAGTACGCTTTAATAAAGGGCCTATGTAAGGGACAAAAACGAATGTGTCCCTGAAGCATGTAGATCTTCTCCAGAGCACTGGAATGGAAAATGTAAAGGTGAAATAGTTCAGGGAGCCTGGGTGGCTGTCAGTTAAGTGTCCCAACTTCGGCTCAGGTTATGATCTCACGGTTCCTAAGTTCGAGCCCCACATGGGGCTCTCTGCTGTCAGCACGGAACCTGGTGCCTGCTTCAGATCCTCTGTCCCTGCCCCCCCCTCTGCCCCTCCTCCACTCAGACTCTCTCAAAAATAAATAAACATGAAAATAAAATAAAATAAAATAAAATAAAATAAAATAAAATAAAATAAAATAAAGGCGAAATAGTTCAGAGCTTCGTAAACCAGCAAAAGCAAAGTACCTATTATTTATCAACTTCCCACTCTCCTACCCCAAGCCCTAGTAAGTTCTAAAGATCAGCTGTGTAATATTGTACCCATCCTAAACAATACTATATTTTACACTTAAAAATTTGTTAAAAGGGTAGACCGATGTTAAGAATTTTTACCGCGGGGCGCCTGGGTGGCTCAGTCGGTTAAGCGTCCCACTTCAGCTCAGGTCATGATCTCGCGGGGAGTTCGAGCCCCACGTCAGGCTCTGTGCTGACAGCTCAGAGCCTGGAGCCTGCTTCAGATTCTGTGCCTCCCTCTCTCTTTTCCCCTCCCCTGCTCATGCTCTGTCTCTCTCTGTCTCAAAAATAAACATTTTAAAAAAATTTTAAAGAAAGAATTCTTACTGCAGTAAAATAAAATTTTAAATTAATTAATTAAATAAAATAGTCAAGTTCTATCTAGCAGGAGGCATTTGTTGACTAACTTTGGGTATGATTGCACTAAAAAAGTGATCAAAATGTCAAAACTGATCATACGAAGGTCCAGACCTTTACTCGGGCAATTAGAAGTTTAAAAACTACTGGTCCCACCCAGTAGTTAGGGAGTTTTGAAACCACTTGGCTCCATCTGAAGCAGGGAGAAAAATGATCTTAGGAAATGGAGCTTTTCTATTTTTCTTCATGTTTGAAAATTTTCATAATGTCAGAAGACTAAGTAAAGAAAGCGTGGCAACTGTGCCTTTGTTTTTCCTCCTGTCAAAAGCCTAAAATGCAATCTCATCACATTGTATTTCCAGAAGTGGTTTTTCTGTTGGGCAGTCAGATCGCGTCTTTTAGACAGTTCAGGCAAGCAGAGGAAGAAAGGATAAATGAAGTCCAGGCTTCTTCAGCTTTGGGAACTTACCTACAAAGGGGGATTCCTCCTCCTTCTATGTCCTTCAGACCAGCGGATGCTACTTATTGTCACCAACTTGAATCATCTAGTGCCTGTACTTGATCTGCAAAATTACAGATACGCTGATACACCGCCATGATCTATATGCACTTTTGAATTCTGCCCATGGATTCTGCACATTCTTATTTTAAACTTTTTAACTGGGTTTCTAATTATAAATAATCTGCTTCAGTAAGCCCATATTTTTCTTTTTTCACTTGGTCATTATCCAAGAGAAAAAGATAAAATTAAATCTTGGGACACCACTTTAGCTAGAGTAGTGAAGGAAGATCTCTCTGAGGAGCTGGTATTTGAACTGAATCGTGGATGATGTGAAGGAACCAGTCATGAGCAAATCTGGCAGAAGTGGGAATGGCACGTACAGAGGCCCTGAGGCGGGACAAGCTTGCTGGACTGAGGAAGCCAGAAAGAAAGTCACAATGGCTGGAGCATGGTGGGTGCGGGTGAATATATAGGCAGTGTCCAGTTTATGTGGAACCGTATAGACCATAGTAAAGAGTTTCCATCTTATAACAATCGCAATAGAAGATGACTGCAAAACTTGATGTAAGGAAATGAGATGGTTTATTTTTTAGTACTCTGACTTGGGAGGGGTTCTAGAGGAAAAAAAAAAATGAGAGGTAGGGAAAACATTTACAAAGCTGTTAAAGTAAGCCAGGAGAAAAATGAAGTGGTCTAGACTAGAGTAGTTTCAGTGAAAATAATGACACGCTATCAGATTTAGGATATATTTTTGAGGTAAAAATGACAGTGGACGCTGGTAGATTGGATGTGGGTGGATAGGAGGGAGCTAAGGGATGGCTCTAGGTTTTTGGCTTGAGCAAGTTGGTAATCATACTATTAGCTGGGATGTGGCCAAACGTGAGAGGGCCAATTTGGGGAGCTGAGGACAAAAGATTTCTCTTTTAGATATGTTAAATGTGAGATCACTGTTACCAACCAAAGCAAAGATGCTTCCTGGATATCTATTGCAGTTATCTAGGTGAGAAATAAGAATGGCCTGAGCTAAGGAAGTGGCGGTAGGGCCGGGGGAGGGTGATGGATTCGAGAACAGGAACATGATTATTAATGGCAAGAAGAGTCCCAAGGCCTCTGATTTGGGTTCCTGAGTCGTGCCAGTCCCTGAGAGGGAGCACTAGGGGAGGAGTATGATTGGAAGAGGAGGACTTCCTATTTAAATAGGCATGATTCTAGTGCTTGTAGGAGACCAAAAGCCACGTGCACTGAGCGCATTCTTATTTGCGTCTGGAGCTCGAGTAAGAGATGCAGTTTAGAGACTTGGGAGTCAGCATTGTAAAGGTACTTGTTATCAATGCCAATAAAGTGGATGACATTACTCAGAAAGGGCCAGTAGTGCAAAAACATAAAGAGACTGAATTTCAGATGAAAAGAAAAGGCTTGATGTGAATCATGGTGGTTAGCAAAACAATCCTAAAAGCACAGAGAAGCAGGGGAATACTATAAATACCCTTCCAAGTCAGATGCATCATTTCAAGCTTCTCTTCAGCCAGAACTTCAATGAATCAATATTGGATATGAGTGTAAGTCTCATATACAAAGAGCAGAACCTACGACCATAGAACATGACGATAAAGAATATAGAAGTTGAGAGTTTGATTTTCAATTCTTGGGTAAATACATACATACTGTTGGTGGGAATGAAAACTGTTATAGTCACATGGAAGAAGAGTATGGAGGTTCTCAAAAAATTAAAAATGGAACCACTGTGTAATCCAGCAAATCCCAGTTCTGGGTATTTATCCAAAAGAATTGAAAATCAGGATCTAGAGGAGATATGTGCACTGCCATGTTCACTATGGCACTATTCACAATAGCCAAGATGTAGCAACAACCTAAATGTCCTTTGAAAGATGAGTGGATAAAGAAAGTGTAGTATATACACCCAACGGAATACTATTCAGCCTTGAAAAAGAAGGAAATTCTGTAATATACGGCAACATGGATGAACCTTGAGGACATTATGCTAAGTGAAGTAAGCCGGACCCAAAAAGACAAATATTGCATGATTCCACTTACATGAGGTATCTAAAATAGTCAAAGTCACAGAGTCAAAGAGTGGAATTATGGTTACCAGGGGCTAGGGGAAGGGGGAAAACAGGGAGTAACTAATCAATGAGCGTAAAAGTCAAGCAAGATGAATATGCTCTGGAGTCCTGCAGTATAACATTGTATGTATAGGCAACAATAATGTATTGTGCATGTAAAAATTTGTTAAGAGGGTAGATCATTGTATCTCCAGATGATATTAAGGTTGAACAATTGTCTTCCAGGCAGTTGAGGTCAGCAGAAGACAAGCCAGAATCAGATCCCCGTGATGGGGCTGCAAGCAGTGTGCTGGCCATTCAAATTAACAGAGCTCTTCTGGCTCTGAAATCGGTGAACACTCCCTGCCCCACAGCTGCCTCTTTAGAATAATAGAAGGACCTGGGGTACCCGGGTGGCTTAGTTGGTTGAGCACCTGACTCTTGGTTTTGGCTCAGGTCATGATCTTGCGGTTTTTGAGTTCGAGCCCCAGGTTGGGTTCTGCACTTACAGCATGGAGCCTGCTTGGGATTCTCTCTCCCTCTCTCTGCTCTTACCTTGCTCGTGAGCTCTCTCAAAAATAAATAAATAAACTTAAAAAAAAGAAGAAGACTGGAAGGTCTGTGCCTGGGAGGAACTCAAGATTATTAATTTTTTTTTTTTTTACAAATGGATTGAATAAAGCCAGGAGGGGGGAGCTTGTTACAAGTCACCCACCTGCTTTTGGGTGAAGTCTATGAGGATGTTGGAAGCAATTCCTTTAACACTCTGATACTATATTTATGGGACTCTTGTGAAAGGAAATGAAACCAATTTCATGCCTGCCCTCTGTATGCCTCGTGGCCGAATCTACTTCTGGAGAGAGTGGAGTGTAAAGGTTAAGAGTGCAAGCTCTAGTCTCAGACCGCCAGGGCTGGAGTCCCTGCTCTGTCCCTTAGGAGTCATATGACCTCAGCCTCTCTCAACTTGCTCCCCTTATTTGTCAAGTGGAGATAATAATAGTGTTATCTTATGGAGTTGTAATGAGGATTGAGTGAGATAACGCCCATCAAGCCCTGGGCCTAACATTTAGCTCGTGGTATGTTCGCAATAAATTTTGGCAATCTTTTTATTGCTCTTGACATTACTTCATATTACTTGCCTCTGTCTTTTAGCATCTAGGGTGGAAACGTTAATAACACACCCAGCGGTTTGTTTTTCTGGCATGTAGTGGGAATAAAACAAATATTTGTTGAGACAGTGACAAAGGAAAGAGGAAGGAAGAAAGTGAGTGAGGGAGAGTTTAGCACTGAAAGATCTTCCTTCATTGTCTGACTCATATTTCTGAGACGTGGAAATGTATAAGGTGTTTTTTCTTTAATATTTTTTAACGTTTATTTATTTTTGAGAGAGACAGAGACAGGGTTAGGGGCAGAGAGAGAGGGAGACACAGAATCCGAAACAGCCTCCAGGCTCCGAGCCGTCAGCAAGAGCCCAATGCAGGGCTCGAACTCACAGAGCTGTGAGATCATGACCTGAGCCGAAGTCAGATGCTCAACCGACTGAGCCACCCAGGCGCCCCATAAGGTGTTTTTATTAATGCTATTACCCATTTTTCTGATCTGTGTAACAGGCAGCCAGCATTTTTGACATAGTAGAGGAAAGAACAAGAAGGAAGGGGCGTGTCTCCATGTGTTTTAAGTGTGACAGACAATTTCAGAGGTTTGCCCTTTGTTTTCAGTGCCATGCCGGATTCCTGTACCTCATAGGTTGCTCCTACGGAGTGTCTCTGTGTGTACTAGTCAGAGGCACAGAGAAGACAGAGACCAAGTGCTTTCCTTTAGTGAGCTTGCATGTGGCAGAGTTAGTCGACACAAAAATATTTATGTAACAATGGAAGCATCCACAGATGGTGTGGTATAAGGGTTAAGCGCGTGGACCCTTTGGCCAGACCTCCTGAGTTTGGATCCAGCACTTGGCAACTTTAAACAATTTAACATCATTTTCTTGAAGGGATAGCCATTTGAGATCTCAAACATTTTTGTCAGTTTCTTACAATGTCACAGAAATCTTAATACTTTTCTAATTTGCTTCTTGAAGGAAGCAATACAATATAAATAGGAATACGAATAGGAAAACTGCTACATACAGAGGAAAAACAAGGTGACTGCATGATAATGAAAACCTATTTATTTACTTATGTTCGCCCCATTTGCTAGAATCTCAAAGGTGAAATGGACTTTGAGACATTTTGTAGATAAGAGAATTAGGGCCCAGGCAGGCTGGGTTCGTTGGTTTCCCCAGAGACAGCTGTAGGGTCAGACCTACCCCTTTTCAGGGCTGTTGTCCCTTCAGCGGCTGCTGCTTGGGCTAGCTTTCTCAGCACCTCACTGGACATGATTTATACTTTGTACTTTATTTTATAGAAAGCATGCCATAAAGTGCTGGATCCCTTTGCTCAGGGAGCCCGGCATGGGCGCAGGTGCCCTCAGCAGCCAGCAGAGCACAGAGAGGCTCCAGCTAGAATGCAGCTTCGTGAAAAGGAGCACTCAATACACACAATGGCACCGGATCTTGCCCTCTTTCTCTTTTTCATTTGTATTTCCTTTCAGTTAATTTTGTTAACTAACTAAAAATTAGTTAACTCATTTTGTGATCTTTAGAAAATGAAATAAACGAGGGGCGCCTGGGTGGCTCAGTCAGTTAAGCATCTGACTTCGGCTCAGGTCGTGATCTCCCAGTTCGCGAGTTCAAGCCCCGCATCAGGCTCTGTGCGGACAGCTCGGAGCCTGGAGCCTGCTTCAGATTCTGTGTCTCCCTCTCTCTCTGCCCTTCCCCCACTCACACTCTGTCTCTCTTTCTCTGTCTGACAAAAATAAATAAAATGTTAAAAAAAATTTAAACAACAACAAAAAAAAGAAAATAAAATAAATGGTTTACTCACATGGTCTTTACATTTGTACCCATGTTAATTAAATAATTAATCTATTATTTATAATAATGCTTCCAAAAGCATATTGAAATGAGATACTGTTTTATTACGAAGGAAGCTTTAAATCTCAACCGCATTTGTAGCCAAGTGATTGCAATAATTATTTTTTGAAACCAGATCGTTTAAAAATGAAAAAGCTATTTTTGAAAGTATATAAAACTACTGTACCATGTATGAACATTTCGCACAATTTAACATAATTTTATTGAAGGGATGCCCATTTGAGATCTTAACCTTTTTTATGAATTCCGTATAAAGTCATAGAAATATTAATGCCTTTCTAATTTGCTTCTTGAAGAAAATAATTTGGAAAATGCCAAGGCAAGAAACATGGAAGGCATTTAATATAAACCAAAATCATTAATACTTAATGGAAAAACATAATAATCCTTTCTGAGACGTTTTAAAACAGCTACTATAAGATCATCCCTTTTGGGATGCCAGGAGGTTCTTCAAAACTGGTGCTTATCGTCTTACTCAAAGAAGGACTTGATGGAGATAGAACCTGTAAAACCCAAGGATTAGAAGGAAGTGGATGGTGAGGCTCAAATGCCTTCAATGTAATTGCTGTTTGTCATCATAGATTTCTACTAAGCTTGCTCCCCTAGCTCCCCACGGGGCTGTTGGGTCAGAGGTTCTCCTGTGTTGATTATTGTTTGCCAGAGAGGAAGGATGTCCCTTCAGAGTTGCAAAAACTGAAAATAGTTGGTGGTGTCAGTTGACCAAATGTGTTTGCTGAAACCTCTTTTGTTTTGAACCAGTGAGGCCCAAAGTCAAGAAATACCTGGGTGAACTTAATGAAACCACAATGGCAGGGTTCTCGGTTGCCAATTCCTAAGACTATCTTATCACTTTCTGTCTTCTCTCTTCTTTACCGTGCTTTCTTGATGACCACTTGTGAACTATCTCAAGCCCCCTTCCTGACTGGTAGCAGTCAGGCCCCCTACAGCCTTCTCTACCCTAGGGCTCATGGGACAGAAGGAAAGAATACTGGAAGGATGGACTTGGAGGCAGAATTCTGGAGCCACATCCTTGTTCTATCTCTAGTTTTAGAATCTTGGGCAAGATACCTAAACTTATTGTCTCCTTCTCCTTCCCTCTCTCTCTCTCTCTCTCTCTCTCTCTCTCTCTCTATATATATATATATATATATATATATATATCAAAGTAATGCATACACAAAGTATAAAATACAATAGAAGGGTTTTTTTTAAGCTAACCCTTTCTTAAATGATTTGCCTAGTGAAGCAATGCTTTCTCTTCCCTAGATGTAACCTACTGATCGATTCTCAAAGCCAGCATAACATAAGAGCACCGCCTATTATCCCTCTAGCTTACCTGTAAACTTTTGACCCCACCTGTGGGGATATATGTGGACCAAGAGCCAGTTGTTGTGTTTGTTCCCAAACCTGCTGTGGTTATTATACTTGTTCATGTAATTATTCAATTCAGTTATAAATTATGTAATCCAATGACATATCAGTGCATTAAAAAAATGGCTATTTCTATAAAAATGCTTTGGAAAGATTCAATACTGTGGAGTTATTAAAAGTAAAATGCTGTGGACTAAGATGTGAAAATATAATCGTAAAATATTCGGAAAAAAATTTAGATCTAAAAGGATTACATGCTGGATGTTATTGTGGTTATTATTAATTTAATAATTGCGCATCCAAGTAACTTTAGAAGAAAATAGGAAAGAAAGGAAGGTTAGACCAAATTAATATTTCAAAAGAAAATATTGGAATAAACTTAAAAATTTTTTTTTACTGTTTATTTTATTCATTTATTTTAATATTTATTTATTTTTGAAGGAGAGAGAGACACAGTGAGCAGGGGAGGAGCAGAGAGAGAGAGGGAGACACAGAATCTGAAGCAGGCTCCAGGCTCTGAGCTGTCAGCACAGAGCCCTACGCGGGGGCTCAAACTCACAAGCTGTGAGATCATGACCTGAGCTGAAGTCAGACACTTAACTGACTGAGCCACCCAGGTGCCTCTGGAATAAACTTTTAAATCCAACAACAGAATATGAGACAGCAAAGGACCTAAACTTCACTTTGATCATTTTTTTAATCAGAATACCAGTATGTAAAATTGACAGTATTGATAATCACATTTCTGAAAAGTTTAGCTGGAAGATGAAAAAAACATTCATTCATGAAATGTAAACCTATTTCAGTTTCAACAACAAATTGCCACATGGTCTTAGGAAACTGTCCAACCTTTTCCTATCTCTGTTATTCTCTCCTAGGTAAGGATGATGATAAACAACATGATTAGTTTCTCACTGTGGCCAGAGGAATTACTTTGAGAGAAGTGCATTGTGGTCTTATTTGTGTTCTCTCACTTGAATGTGAGCTCTGTCTGGCTCAGTGTGCTATTTATGATGCATGGAGCTCTCCAACCCTGAGGAAAAGGATCAGTGAAATGCTATTTTTTTTTTAAATTGATTTCCCATCAAAGCTCTAGACCTACTCACTTAGTATGGTGCTTATGCCAAGTTTCAACAGGTGAAAAAAAACGTGCTTTACTACCAAAACCAAAAATGACTCAGAAGACAGTCCTGTTGAGAAGGGAAAGATCCTGTTTCATGAGATTGTCTGTACCACTAAACTAAGCCTTTAATATCGAAATCAATCTTACAACCACAATATAAGAACATGTACACCAGATGTGAGGTTTAACCATATTAATTTTAGGGGCTCTGGTCAAAACCCAGTTAATTTCTGTTATGTGAAACAAGCCTGTATGCTGAGATTTAATTCATTTGCACAGAAATGAATATTCATAGTTATTTAAAATATGGTCATGTAGCGGGGAAGTTAGTCTATGTTGACTGTGTGGACTGAACCCAACATCGTAGGTTACATTAAAAAAAAACAAAAACATAGGAATAGCAATGATTTAGAAGATACAGTCAAAGCCTTTAAGAGCCATACACACCATTACTCTTACTAAGTCGTGAGGGAGGGGGCTTTTCTTAATGAGATAATCCATTAACTGAAAAATAAATGGCATTTACTTTCCATTCTTTTTATCAGAAAAGAGATTTTTACCAGGAAAAGAAATTTTTAAATTTAACTTAGTTCAATGGATATTTATACAGGGCACAAAACTAGATTCAGGAAAGGTGTAAAGAGGGGTAGGACTGGATCCTCCCTGTGTTCAGCAAATTTACTATAACACGTACAAGACATGCGCTTATCTAACTCATATATTTCAGTCTGTGATGTGTAGAGAGCCAAACAGGACCAGCGAGGAGTATCCAATCCCTGAGGAGTATCCAATCCCTGACGGGACTTCATTATTATGCCCTGATGTCAGGTTTCCTGAGACCCTTAGGAAATTGGAGGATGGTAGTTTCCTGGAGCTGGGGAGAGGGGAATTGGGAGTTGGTGTTCGATGGGTATAGAGTTTCCATCATGCAGGATGAACAAGTAAGTTCTAGAGATCGGCTATACTACATTGTGCTTTAGAGTAAACAATACTGTACTGTACATTTTAAAATGTGTTAAGAGGATAGATCTCGTGCTGTCTCTTACCACAATTAATAAAAAAAGGGTAAGAGAAATTGGCAGATGACCTTGCACAGCCTTATATATTTGATTCATCGTGGAGATGGGGAAAAGAGTCCGTCATGTTCACATTTTTTAAGGAAACCATTTGATCATTATAAGCCAGAGAGCTTAAAAGCAATACCTGATGACACCAATGCCTCATGCAATCAATAAGCAACTTACCATAGTATCATAAGAGGTGAAAGAGCAGCCACATTTGACTTTTTGAATAGCCATTTTCCCACATCAATTTAATTTCCTCCCATGGTTGTGTGACAGATTATACAAACAATGAAACTGTGCTGAATAAAATCAGTTTTCTATGGAGGAAGATTTGGGGTTCTCGCCTAAACACTGTTCTTATCACCAAGCCGCAAGTGTGTGATCTTAATCATGCTACTGTTACATGGGTGAACAAGTAAATATAGAGTTGCAATTACATCAGAGTGGGTTGAAGCTGTGGATTATGTATCAAGTTCCAACCCGTGGGGATCAGTTGTACTGTAGGACCTCTAACTTATTGATGAGCTGTGCAGATGACTTACAAATGCCTTCATCCAAAATGCAGAGATCACTAAATCAAGTGGAGTTGATACGTTATACCAGGACACTCATGACAATACAATTCAGAATGCCCTTAGACACATCTTTTAAATCATCCTAGAGGGGAGAATAGCATTTAATTGACATAAGTATAAACTGTACATTTTAGCATAAATAAAATTTAGTGAAAAATTGATTAAAAAGGCAAAAGCCAATAGGACCTTTGTCACAATTAGGGTTCTAAAATGAATATTATAAGTGAGTTACACTGATAGCAGATTATGTAAATGGCACAGGATAGCAGAGTTATCCCTATCATTGCTTAGCTTCACCATTCTTAAGTACTTGTTCAAGTTTTTGACAACATACTTTGAAAGGGATATTTTACAGCATACAGAGAACAAAACATTACATATACAAGTATTTAAAATAGGATATGTGTTCACATACAGTTTAGCATGCAATACATTATCTAATATGTAAACATAGTTTAGTATGTAGTAGGTTATAATATATTAAAATTATATATTGCATACCATATGTGTTATAGTATACAGTATATAATATGTATTGTATATTATATATTTATAATGCATTATTTAAGGGAAGAATTATAACTGTAATCTAGAAAGCAGAAACCTAAATAGTCATATTATTACCATCTTGCAGTTCCCTGAAATTGTTCCCCGAATGAGTTGAGGCTCTCCTCTCCCTATAGATGACTAAGCCAGAAGGAATTTGCTATGTTACATTTAGCAACTCCATCTGGTAGAAAGAGGTCCTTCTTGATTATCAGGATGGAAAATCATTGGCTCAGGGAAAGCTCGAAGATTTCTTTCTTAGAGCTCTTTACTACAGAATAAACGAACATTAGTTCTGGATGATTTAATATCCATGGGATCACTTCCCTCAAACAGCCTTTTTTCTTTCATCCTAGATTTTAGTTCATTTACTCTTCCAAGCTTCACAGATCAAGGTATCCAACAGTGAGCCACAGATACTCCACGCCAGGAGATGTACATGGCATATCTATTCCGAATACCAATTTTATCCAGAGAGATCTGTCCCAAGTAGTCAAAGAATCTAAGCAGAAAATATAATCTTTGTATATAAACAAAGATGTATACAAAGATTCTAAGCAGGAAATATGATTGGATGTTAACACACTGAAACAAAGAATCCAAGGACACAAAGAATGCAGGGAAATTTTCTTCTCTCCAGTGAACATATTCCTCCTCCAAGTACCCCACCAGTCCCCAGTTCTATTTCTCTGATGTGGAGGAAACAGGCACAAGACTCAGTCTTCTCTGTGCAAAGTTTGAAGGCAATGCCCAGTTTCCTGATAAGTGACACTAAGCCTGTCACCTCTTCAGTAGCCCAGAAACACACAAGAGTGACATATTCTATTTCATGACCCTTCCTCCCCACACTCCATGATTTTCTTTGCTAGAAATAAAATACTAGAGGCATTGAGGCATCTTTATGTGGAAAGTTTTTAAATATACAGTGTGCCTGGGTGGCTCAGTTGATTGAGCATCCGACTTCGGCACACAGGTCATGATCTCACGGCTTGTGGGTTTGAGCCCTGCATCTGGCTCTGTGGTGACAGCTCAGAATGAATTGCCTTTCTCTTTTCCAGGATGGGAGCCAGTAAATTACCTGCAACCTATACCCAGAATCAGTGAGTAAACTTTCCTTATATTTGAATCTCGGGTAACTATAGATGAGCAGAGCAATGACAAGAATATCTGAAAACCTTATCATGTCTCTTTTAAACACCTGTTCTTAACAGTGATAACTGTCACCAGAAAGCAAAGTCTAGGTGCCATTGTTGGGGTGTATAGTCTTGGAAGGTGGGGTAGAGAAGCGAGTAAACCATGATCCTTGTCCTTGGGGAATTCACAAAGGAAACCAAAGATTTTGAAG
The DNA here is from genome assembly GCF_024362965.1 of Panthera pardus. NCBI lineage: Eukaryota > Metazoa > Chordata > Mammalia > Carnivora > Felidae > Panthera > Panthera pardus. The sequence goes on along the minus strand of NW_026526710.1, from coordinate 43,872,216 downwards.
ATAGATTTCAGTTATATCTAGCTTAATGAATAATTGATGTTCATCTCATTTGAAGAAGTTAGCATTTTCCTGTTTTTATTTTTAAAGCATTTAACACTTTCCTGGGACATTGGACTGTATTCCCCAGAAGGGCCTTCCACTGTGAATACAGCAAAACCTCATTAATTCAGCTATTGCTAATATAAGAGAAATAGAGGGAACACCTGTAACTTCTTTAAAGAGAACAATTGTTTTCATGACTTTTGCATATACAATGGTCTTTAGGCAAAAAGATTCAGCTATAAAGTAAGCATCCATGTCATTAAGTAGATGCCTCCTTAGACTTTATGGGCAGGTTATAGTATTGAAAGTAATAAAACCGCATTGCTTACAATAAATTCTGACTTCCATAATTCAGCGTAGGTTCTCCCTTTTCCTCCCTACCTCCCCAAACTCATTATTCCGATCTAATGAAGTTTGCTATTATGTTATATGTGAACATAGAATTTATTAATATAAGAAGATCAATTCCTATTATCTTATTTTTTAAACTTAAAAATAAATTTTAAGTTTTTTGGATGCTTATCTGTAACATTGATCACCTGGATGACAGTAATATATTTACTTTTACAAGAAAAATGATATATCAGTCCCTCTCCTTTTCCATGATTTCATACAGCAAGTCATTTTTTTTTATTTAAAACAATATTTTCATAAAGCAGACAAGACAAATTCCCAGGATAATAGTGGAGATTTAAAATGAGGGGAAAAAACCCTGAAATCAGATCATGCCCTCCTTGGGACATGTTGAAAAATTGGAGTAGTAACTGAATCACTGTTCATCCATCCATTTGTACATCCATGCATTCATCCATTCAACAGTCAAGGGCCGTGCTTATTGCTTCCAGGTGTGTAGAGGTAAATAAAGTTCTCTACTTGTCTCTATTGTGCTGACACCCATAAGTTGAAACAGAGGTGGAGACAAATAAGTCATGTGGTAAGGGATGTGTTTTCCTTGTGAGCAAAGTGCTTTGGGAACACAGAGAATTCACCATTAAATCTGACTGGAGTAACTGGGGAAATAGTCATAGCAGGTACAACATTTGAGCTTATTCTTAAAGAAGGAATAGAATTTCTGCAAGTAGAGAAAAGGACAACATTTCAAATCCATGTGAGCAGAAGTATGGAGATAGGGAAGCACATGGAGTGCGCAGAAAAACAGAGCAGACATAATTAGTTGCAGATTGCTGAGGGGTGGGGAGCAGTGTCTGAGATATACAGGGACATTGCTAAGGAAAATGTGCCCTTACTGGGTGATTAGAAACAGCGGTTGGAGCTTAGAGGAAGACTTGAAAGGTGAAGAAATGGAACAGGATAAAGCCACTCGTGAACAACCGAGAGAGCCTTTAAGAACATAGAATAGATAGAACCAGCTTCTCCCTGAGATAGAGGAAGTAAAAAGAAAAAAAAGGATAAATTCCAAGGTGGATATAAAGAAAATCGAGGAAGTTTGTATCTGGGAGCCTCCATGTTTTCTACTCTGCCATTAGATAAGCACTATATAGAATAGGACACAAGTTTGCATCCTAGCTCAGCTGCTGTGAAAGACGTAATGTGGGCAGGTCACATGACCTGTCTACATTTCAGTGTTACCTTCTGTAAAACGGAGGCAAAGGAACACTTAATTCCCAGGCTGGAGAACTACATAAAGTATGCGAAAGCACGTTCTAAACTGTAAAGCACTTTACATCGAGAAGCAGCCTGACATAGTGGCCAGAACACACGCTGAGTGACCTTGCTTAGCACTTGTCTATATCGCGGGGGTAACAATATGTAGCTTTTATGGGTTACTGAGATTATTAAACATAAGGTTTGTACAGCCTATGCACATAAAGGCGCTCTATCAATGGGAGCAGCTAGATGGCTATCATCTGAATCGGAGCTTGTCTCCTGGGAAAGAGAAGGAAACTTTCCCACAGAAAATGAAGACAAGAAGGGGACATATAAAAATGTTGGTAGGGGGCGCCTGGGTGGCTCAGCCGGGTAAGTGTCCAACTTCGGCTCAGGTCATGCTCTCGCAGTTTGTGAGTTTGAGCCCCGCGCCGGGCTCTGTGCTGACAGCTCAGAGCCTGGAGCTTGCCTCGGGTTCTGTCTCCTGTCTCTGCCCCTCCCACACTCATGCTCTGTCTCTCTGTGTCCCTCAATAATAAATAAACATTTAAAAAACTTAAAAAAAATGTTTAGGAGGAATTAAAAGCTCATTCTGAAAACAGGCACACATAGTCATGCCTATGAGCTCCCGACCAGCCAGAATGGATGACCTGGTGGGCTGGAGTTGGGGAGGGTCCAGGTAGGTACTATGCTATTGAGGGAACCACTGAAAATGTTGGTCAGTGCAGATCCCAGAAGCTTGCAGGCCTGCTTCTCCAAGACCTGTACTCCAGCCTCAACACTGAGTTAGCACGGTGCTGCCTTTTCTGTTCAGAGTCAGCAGCCTGTGATCCTAAGGCTCTTGTCATTATCAGGTAACTAGTGAGTTGCCTAACTTGCCCAAGGTCCAATGCTCCCCTTTCCGCTAAGCTCCCACCATGGGGCTACTGCTCAGAGATCCCCCAGCCCCTGCCTGCTCCCCCTCCCTTCTCACCTCCCACCCTTGGCTTTCAGTCTCCCCCAGCCTCTGCCCAGCCTCCCTTTCCACTTGAGATTTATTTCTTCCCTAGCATATAAGGCAGTGAAAACCTTTTCCACAACTCTGGAATAAAAAACCTGGAGTTTGACCCAAGTAAAAAGGAGCCAGACTGCATGCCCTCGGTCCCTCATGCCATCAGCACTCATTTGAGACCTCAGTACAGAGCTCACTGGTTCCAACGGGCAGGGCCACGCTTCCTCTCCCACACTTGGAAGTGGGTTATCTCACCGGCCACTAGGATAATGTCCGGCGTCCTCCTGAAATGTTTAGTGAGCCTTGGGGACCCCAGGAGAGAGCTGCCAAAATCTATCATGATAGCTACTAAACTTACCGCAGAGGGAGATTTGAATTGCTAGAGCGTGTCCTCAATTTGCCAAATGGCAGTAATAAAGAAAATATAGGCTGTATTGTGCACATTATTGACTCCTATTTTAATTAATGTAAGACACATTCCTCATTTGGGAACATGGTTGATTCATTCACTTGGTAATTATTCATTAAGGATATACTAAATTCAAGGCACTACTATCCAAGATCTTTAAAGATAACGAATACAAGCATTTTCCATGGATAACATTTGAAACATAAGGAAAATCCTGTCAAATTCAGACAAAACTCCAGGTTTCTGTGAATGTACAACTGCAAAGACTCGTTAGGGACTGGGAAACCCCAGAGCTTTTTCTTCTCTTTTCTCAGGCTTGGTTCTCAGCGTCCACTCTTCTGTGAATGCCAACAGAAAATCACCTCTAAGTATCTTGCTTCCTGAACACTCCTTTCAGGCAGCTGTGGTAACCTATGGACGTGTAGATTATTACAGAACATACTACATCCTCACTCCCCACACGTCCTTCCCTACGTGTCAGGAGCCATGCTAAAGTGCAGCCCGTCTCTGCCTTCCCCAGAGAAGGGAGCACCAGGCAATGCTTCTGCTGACTCAGTGTCAGACTGGGTATTCTCCCACCATACCACAAACATACATCAGCCCTTTCTTTCCTGAATGTGCTTTAATTGCCTGGGGACCTCTACAGCCACCATTTCATTCCTGCCTGGTTTGTCTGCAGTCTTCATTCTAGATCTGCTAGAGGAAGCAACTCAACCCTCATTAAAAACAGACACAGACATTATCTCTCCATTTCATTTCTTTAACCCCATGTAAACCTCTGTTTCCTTTTGTAATCAGTATGTCTTCCGTTACTAGGTTCTGTGTGTATTTTCCTCTTTACCGCTCATCTCTACCCTTTATGTATCTCTGAGTATAGTAAACCTTGGAAGACATTGTTTGGCTTATTTGCCCCCGAGTTGGAAGAACACAAGACTCCTGTCAGTTTCATGGCAAACTCAAACTTAGGAGTGCATGTGCAGCAGCATTTCATTTACATATTTTTCTCATTGTTCTTTAAAAATCCTTTGCTGCATAGTGCAATGATGTTCACCGTGAGACAATCCCGTGAATCCCTGCAAGCGACAATACAGTCCAGATTGCACCATCACAGACTTGGGGACCTTGATAGAATGTTCAAGGCAGAGTCTAAAACTTGAATCTTCTTACTCTGGATCCTATACTCCCTTCAGCCTCCATTTATAGATCCTGGGGAGAAAAATGCATTCCTTCTCTTTCATGAGTGGAAGTAATTCAAAATCATTGCTTAGGGTCATTGAACTGAGAAATGTTCCTTGGATTTTCATGAAGAAAATCTTCAGGCAGGGTTTATGTCTGAGCAAAAAGATACACACATTTGAGGGTAATACCTTTTAACATATTGATAGTATACTCTCTACCGGAGCAGAGGGGCCACCTTTGTGGAAGAGCTGCTGTGGTGTGTGATTTTAAAGGAAGAGTAGTCGTGGTCTTCGTAGTGCCTGGTCATCACTGAGGCACCCCTGAAGAGAGTCAATCCACAAAAGCCGTGCTCACGCCTCGATTTTTGCATTTTGTGGATGCTTTCTCCTAGACACAGTTCCCAGAAGGGACTATTGTTTATGCGTTCTCCGTGTCCTTGTGCTCACTCAGCTCCAAGGAGAGGAAGCACATCTCCTATTCGTGAGCACTCCAGATTGCAGAGATGTGGCTTCTGTCCTAGTGGGGACTCCAGCCCCACACTGGGCATGGCTCGGGGCATTTTCTGGAGCACACAGTGCTGGTTCCTCTGCACTTAGCTTCGCTGGGGAATGAGGAGAACTGAGAAGAGGTAGTATGGTGTTAGAATCAAGGTTGGATTATTATTAAGGTTAGAGCGTGAAGGGGATAGTTACCCACATTGTCAGTGCCCCTAGCTGGAGGCCCTGCCTTTGTGCACACCCAGGGACACGCTTCCCATCATCAGCCAGAACATTCCTGTCTGTAAACCCAGGATTACAGAAGCTGGTCGGAAGGGATAGTTACGGACTTTTCTACAGCTTTCCTGAGCTTATGTGAGAATTAAGCCTTACAAATCTTATAAGAATTGATGAACATGGTGATATTTTTAAAAATGCAGCGTAAACCTTCAGATTCATGGCCTAACCATCTCAACTGAAAAGCCCTTATGCTTCAGGATTAAAAAAAAAAAAAAGTGTCTATGCCAGCCTTACCCACTCTCAGACAGACTCTAGTATTCAAAGAGCTTGCAAATTCTGCACAAACTGACACTGTTATTCCCACATCTCTAAAAATAAACGGTGGAGTTGTTGGGGGTCTTTTTTTTGGTAGGAGAAAGGCTGTACGTTATTGTTCTTGTATGGAAATAATTAACAAAGAAAAAGTGGCATCCCACAGTTAATTTAGTCGTTCTTTTAAATATTTTCCTGGTACCTGAATTACACGAACATAGTATTTTAATAAGCTGATCTGCAAGTGGTTTTTTTTTCCCCTTCTCATTGAGGTGCAAAGTAATCTAGAGGGTCAAGGTTTCCAATCTTTTTCTCTTGCATTAAAATGATCCGTCATTTCCATTGTGGCTACACCCAAAAGTCAATTTTTGGTCTGGTTAAAGTGCCCTGTAGAATAATTCAGTGGTTAGGAAGATGAAATTCTTCCCAAAGTGTAACTACTCCACTTGCTGGTGTACTGAAGCAATGACATTCATCTTTGAACCGATCCTGATTCAGAGCAGGGGTTTTTTGTAGTTGTTTTTCAGCGTTTTCTTTCCCTTTGAGCAATGTTTTTTATCTTTATGTTTTGAACGTCATAAGAAATAGAGGCTTAATTTAATGAAATGGGATAAATTAATATTTCCATCACACCTTGTAAACCAAGTATATTAAATTCAGTAGAACAAGAATTTTTAAAATACTTCTCATGGCTAGAAAGTAGAGAAATATTCTGAATGACTTAACATTAGAGATTTGCTTAATAATAGAGCCCATCAATTTTTTGAATTGAGGTACACTTTCTATACAATAAAATGAACAAATCTTAAAATTTCAATCCAATGAGTTTTGACAATTGTTTACACCCTGTATAATGGTCAGAATAAGATATTAAATCTCATACCCAAAAGATTTGCCTCATGGCCCTCTCGAGTCAATTCCAATCCAAGACTCCACCATCGCCCTCTCACCCTCTCATCTCCTGTGTACTTTCCAAGCAACTACTTTCTTATTTCTATCACCGTAGGTTAGTTGGGCCCATTCTTAGACGCATCTGAAAGGAATCGGACAACATACGCTTTGTAAATGCTCCCTTCACTTACCCTAACATTTCTGAGATTGTTAACATGTATCGGTACTTCATTCCTCTTTTTTAAAATTCTCAATGTTTGTTATTGAGAGGCAGAGAGAGACAGAGCATGAGAATGGGAGGGGTAGAGAGAGGGGGAGACACAGAATCTGAGGCAGGCTCCAGTCTCTGAGCTGTCAGCACAGAGCCCAACGCGGGGCTCGAACTCAGAAACTGCGAGATCATGACCTGAGCCGAAGTTGGACGCTTAACCGCCTGAGCCACCTAGGCGTCCCAGTACTTCATTCCTTTTTTATTATTGAGTAATATTCCATTGGATGACTGAACTACAAATTATTTATTTATCATCCTCTGTTTGACAGTTGAGTTGCTTCTAGTTTGGGATAATTATGAATAAGATTGCTTTGGAAGTTCTACTACAAATCTGTTGGCAAATGTCTGTTTTCATTCCGGTTGCATAAAGACCAAGGAGTAGAATTGCTAGATCATAAGGTAAATGTTTAACTTTGTAAGTAAATATCACTTCCCCAGCAGTGTTGAAAGTTCCAGCTGCTCTTTATCGTCACCAATAGCCAGTATGAAATGGTATCTCTAGTGACTTTAATTTACATACCATTGATGGCTAATGATGTTGATCATCTTTTTTTTTTTAATTTTTTTAACTTTTATTTATTTTTGAGAGACAGAGACAGAGCATGAATGGGGGAGGAGCAGAGAGACAGGGAGACACAAAATCCAAAGCAGGCTCCAGGCTCTGAGCTGGCAGCACAGAGCCCGACGCAGGGCTGGAACTCATGAGCTGTGAGATCATGACCTGAGCCGAAGTCGGACGCTCAACCGACTGAGCCACCCAGGTGCCCCTATGCTGATCATCTTTTTATGTACTTTGAACCTTTGTATCTTCTTTGGTGATCTGTCTGTTCAAGTTTTTTCTCATTTTTGCCCAATCACTTGTCTGTTGTTGATGGCAGTTCTTCATATATTCTGGATATACATCGTTTGTTAGATACATGTATTGTAAATAGTTTCCCAGTTTGTGGTTTACCTGTTTATTTTATTTAAAGTGCCTTTTGGGGAACCTGGCTGGCTGAGTCGGTACAGCATGAGACTCTTGATCTCAGGGTTGTAAGTTCAAGCCCCACATTGGATGTAAACATCACTTGAAAAAATAAAATCTTTAAAAAACATAAATTGGGGCACCTGGGTGGCTCAGTCAGTTAAGCGTCCAACTTCAGCTCAGGTCATGATCTCACAGTTCATGAGTTCAAGCCCCACGTCGGGCTCTGTGCTGACAGCTCAGAGCCTGGAGCCTGCTTCCGATTCTGTGTCTCCCTCTCTCTGCCCCTTCCCCACTGATGCTCTGTCTTTCTCTCTTTCTCAAAAATAAACAAACATTTAAAAAAATTTTCTAAAAACATAAATTACCTTTTGTGAACTTAAATTTTAAAATTTGACAAAGAAAAATAAACTTTTTTCATCGATGGTTAATGCTTTTTAGTGTCCTAAGAAACCTTTATTTACCCTGAAGTTGGGAAAATATTCTGGCTATGACTCAAAAAGTGGTGATAGCAGCTTTTTAAATTGAGAAGAATAATAAGGACAGTTTGCAGGCAGATAAAGAGGCATGTTTATAATGACTGAAACACAGGGCTGTCTCTGCACTTTTATAAGTTTGTGATTACTTGTTAATTTTCAAGTGTCTCCTTGATTTATCCTCTCTTTCTGAGAAACGGAAAGTAAATTTGGGTGTTTCGTGAATTGTCAAGATTGAAGTACTAGGAAAGAAAGCTCAATGTGAAGTTTGAATGCCCTATGTATGATAATGACTTTAGATAATGATCTTTATAGTGGAAGTGATTTTATAGCATTATTCACTGTCCTTGAGCAATGACTTCAATTCCAGGGAGCCAGACCATGCTATTTCTATTTTGTAGCCTCATCTCTGCAGCAAGAGGATGAGAGCAAATTATCAGACTGTCCTAATAATATCATTTGTTGGATCCGTTGATTTAAATACAGTTTTTAATATCTTAAATATACAGGCAATATATGTGTGTAAAATTCTCTTCACCTTTACTAAGGTGATGCTCTAGCATCACCTAGAGCTAAGGAAAGCTCTGATAATATTTTATTCCTTTGATTAATATTTATTGATCCATACTGGTGCTAGGCACTGGTTATGCCATGGTGAGCAAACAGACCAGGTACTGACCTCTAGGGGCTTACTATCTAAATGAAAGGAGTCAGTCAAGCAGACAAAGTATCATTTAGATTTTGTTAGATGCTCTGCAGGATATTACAGAACACTATGAAAGAGAGTAACAGGGATGATGTCTTTTAGGGATGCCTGCCTCAGCAGGTGACGTCTAATCAGAGACTTGGGCTGAGAGGGCCATATAACAGATGGAGAAGAGCAGTCGGTGCCGAAGCAGCACAGGCGAAAGCCTTAAACAGTTAAGAGCTGGTGTGATCCAGATGAGGGTCGTAGGGGTTAGTGAGCAGAGGAGAGAGATGACGTAAGGTGAGGTAGGAGAGAAAGCAAGATCACCGAAGGGTCTTATTCACTATGGTCAAGAGTTAAGTTGACGAAGACTGTCCTACTTTTCAGAACACATTTCTCACAAAATACATACAGGGTCCTTATAGCTAGAATAAGGGATATTAATTAATACTTTGTCTTAGAGTCCCTGAAGAGTAGTTCATATTTATTTATAAGTCATGACTGATAGCATATGTCCTGGGATGACTGGAGTCACTCACTGGTGTTCACTGAACAGAATTGTCAAGACAAGAGCTCCATGGAAGTGTGAAGCAGAGGGGGGTTGCTAACCACGCGGGTTTGGATTTAGAAGCCACCTGTAGGACATGAGGTCCCAGTGCATGAACATACTGAAGAAGTAAGAAGAAGGCCAGGAGTCAGATGGTTGGGTTGAGGCAAAGCCTTGAAATAATGTCTAGGATTTAGGATGAGACCATGTGAGGGACAGCAGACCTCATGTACACCAACAATTTATAGATTATTCTCAGGCAGGTGATGTGGACTGAACGGAGAGAAACCAGAAGCAGGAAATTCCACTAAAAAGAGTTTGAAAGAGTTTGTGTAAATTATGAAGGGGGATAAAGAACAGGAAGACATGAAACCAAGAATCATTGTACAGAAATCTCTACCAATTGGTCAGGTATTTTTTTCAGGTTTGCTGACCTCCTTTGCTGACAATCAATTTTCAAGACCATCCAAGTCTGTTAGGGAATAAGAGCCCCTACATGACTCTCTCTGTGATTCAAAGTTATTTCCAGCCATTAGGAAGTATGGACAAAATATGCTAGTGTGTATCCTTTCACACAGAGTCTTCAAGAGAGGCAAGGGTGTGGCTGGAAGCTGTCACCACAGCTCTAGGCAAGCAGATGAATGAGCTGGGTGCAGGATCAAAGTCAGAATCCTCTCCCTGCCTCTGTGCCCCCATCAGTAGCCATGTGCCCCATCATTAGCCTTTCCTCTTCTCAGATAAGCAATCCTCTGGCCCTCTCCCAAGGGTGCACAGTGCCTGCATAGACATACAAACAACTCCCTCTCTGGTGATCATATAAACTTGGGAAAATAAAAACCATCTCTCCCCATACTGAAGAGACTGGAACCCTTTGAAAGAAAGGTATCAGAATGACTAAAAACAAATAAAATAAAAAGCTCAGGATGGTGAGCTTGCAGAAGAGCCAAAATGCAATGGTTACAAAAATGTTTTTCAGGAAAGTCAAAGACTTTCAGTACCTTTTTGTTGTTGCTGTTGTTGAGTGTTGGGGTCTAGTTGGATATCTGCAGATGACAACAAAGCACACGAGTTTTGGCAGAAGCTCACACGGACGCAAATATTCAAGAACAGTGCATTTCATCGGCGGGAGACAAATGACTGGATGTAAAGATAAAACAATAAGGGATGAAGGACAGAGTCCTTGGTGACACACACAGTGGGAATTGATGGAGAATTTTTTTTTTTCATGGAAAAAAGGAAGATATATTTAAATGGTGAAAACTTAAAAAAGCAAGAAAGAAGAGGATCACAGAAATAAAGATGAAGAGAATGTCTACAATGTGCTGTTAATCATGTTGATTATGATTGGGAAATCTAAGAGATTTAAAATAGGACAAAATTCCCCTGGTCTTTATAATGTGTTTGCAGAAAATATTTTTTTAATATGAAATTTATTGTCAAATTGGTTTCCATACAACACCCAGGTATTGAGGAGGACACCTGTTGGGATGAGCACTGGGTGTTGTATAGAAAATATTTTTCAATTAATCACAGTTCAATTCAATTTTTTTTCCAGAAATGGGCTGCATTTCTTACATAAATCCTCTAGATCGTGATTCACCGTTTTGGAAATCTAGAAGTTAGTCTATGGATGAGGTTGGTGGTTTTGTAATAGAGTAGTTTGAGGGTTCTTTTGTAATACTAAATAGGTTTTTGTTGAATTGGTTGCAAAAACATTAGTTTCAACAGATCTATGATTCTTTAGGTTTTCCATTCATTGTATTAGATATTTTTTTCATACCTCCTAAGGCTAAAGTTAGCTAGTTGATGTCACTGTGGAATTGGAACAGGGGAACATAGAACTAATTTCCTTATTTGACTTTTAAATCAGTTTTTTGTGTGCGTTAACTACAATTGAAATGTTTCGATTATGAATAATGCCAGGATGAACGGGTACACTCCATTGACTTTAATGAAATGCACATGTTCTTGCCGGCTTGTGAATGATGGCCTGGTAGCAGAGTGCTTGAATCCTACTATTTAATATTGGCTGCACTCACATATTGTATTTATGATACTACTTAGCCACAGTCATACTTTTTTAAATTTTACATACACAGGTGAGCTTAAAATTTTGTTTCATCAACTTTTCCAAGAGAATGACATTACCAAAGGTGTGCTCATAAAAGCAAGAGTCAACAACCAATTTATTAAATTCATATTAGCTGACATCTACTACATGGCTATTATTTGAAAGGCACCTTGCCAGGAGATTAATTTTCAAAGAATAAACAAATCAACTAGGTAATTAAAACTTTAAAATTCAATCTTTAGTCTTCAGTGCTAGTGACTATAATAAAATGTATATAATGAGTTAAATATTAAACAACACTTGCTGCTAATATATACAAAAAAAGAGGAGCAACCAGGGAGATTCTGAATAATGATATTAATTGCACAGAGCCTTGAGTAAAATTCTGCTAATTCTTTTTAAACAGAGTCTTTTCTTGAGTTCTATCTTTAGTGATTGTTAGAAGAGTGAAATATGCTCAGATTCTTATAAGTGTATTTAAATTTCATGTCATATATCCACAACTGGAAGCTAAAGCTACGATTTTCTTGTGTGACTATTATTTATTACTTTTTAAAATTCTCATATAGTTAACATACAATGTCATACCAGATAGTGATTCAACAGTTCTATGCATTACCCAGTGCTCATCACAAGTGGAGTCCTCAGTCCCCATCACGTATTTCGCCCACTCCCCCACCCTCCGCCCTCCTGGTAATCATCAGCTTACTCTTAAGAGTCTGTTTCTTGGCCTCTCTCTCTCTCTCGCTCTCACTCTCCTTTGCTTATTTTTGTTTGTTTTTTAAATTCCACATATTAGTGAAGCCATATGATATTTGTTTTGCTCTGGCTGACATATTTGACTTAGCATAATACTCTCTAGCTCTATCCACGTTGTTGCAAATGGCAAAATTTTATTCTTCTTTATGGCTGAATAATATTCCTATATATATATATATATATATATGTATATATATATATATATATACATATATATATATATATATACACACACCACATCTTCTTTATCCATTCATCTATCAATGGACACTTGGACTGCTTCCTTACTTTGGCTACTGTGAATAATGCTGCAATAAACATAGGAGTGCATGTATTCCTTTTAGTTGGTGTTTTTGTGTTGGGGGGGGGGGGGGGACGCAAATACCCGGTAGTGCAGTTACTGGATTGTAAGGTGGTTCTATTTTTAACTTTCTGAGCAACCTCCTTAGTGTTTTCTGCATCAGCACCAGTTTGCATTCCCACCAGCAGTGCATAAATGTTCCTTTTTCTCCACATCCTCACCAGCACCAGTTGATTTTTGTGTTTTTGATTTTAGCCATTCTGACAGGGGTGAGGTGATAGCACACTGTAGTTTTTATTTGCATTTCCCCAGTGATGAGTGATGTTGAGCATCTTTTCATGTGTCTTTTGGCCATCTGGATGTCTTTGGAGAAATGTCTGTTCATGTCTTCTGCCCATTTTTTAATTGGATTATTTGATTTTGGTGGCGTTGAGTTGTATATGTTCTTTTTTTTCAAGTTTATTTATTTTGAAAGAAAGAGAGAGAGAGAGAGAGAGAGAGAGCATTAAAGCGGGAGAGGGGCAGAGAGAGAGGGAGAGAGAGAATCCCAAGCAGGCTCCTCGCTGTCAGTGTAGAGCTCAACACAGGACCTGATCGCACAAACCATGAGATCATGACCTGAGCTGAAATCCAGAGTTGGACACCTAACTAACTGAGCCACCCAGGTGCCACCGTGTATGTTCTTTATACATTTTACATTCTAACCCTTTATCAATATGTCACTTGCAAATATCTTCTCCCATTCAGTAGGTTGTCTCTTAGTTTTGTTAATTGTTTCCTTTGCTGTGCAGAAGCTTTTTATTTTGATGCAGTCCCAATAGTTTATTTTTGCTTTTATCTCCATTGCCTCAGGACACATATCTAGAAAAATGTTGCTACAGCCGATATCCCAGACATTACTGCCTATTCTCTTTTCTAGGATTTTTATGGTTTCAGGTCTCACACATTTAGATCTTTCATCCATTTTGGATTTATTTTTCTGTATGGTGTAAGAAAGTGTTCCAGTTTCTTTTTCTTTGCATGTAGCTGTCCAGTTTTTCCAACAACATTTGTTGAAGAGATTATCTTTTTCCCATTGGATATTATTTCCTGCTTTGTTGAAGATTAATTGACCATATAATCGTAGGTTTGTTTCTGAGTTTTCTATTCTGTTCCGTTGACCTATGTGTCTATTTTTGTGCCAGTACCATGCTGTTTTGATCACTACAGCTTTGTAATATAACTTGAAGTCTGGAATTGTGATACCTCCAACTTTGTTTTTCTTTTTCAAAACTGCTTGGGCTACTTAGAGTCTTTTGTGGTTCCATATGAATTTTAGGATTGTCCATTCTAGTTCTGTGAAAAATTCTATTGGTATTTTGATAAGGATCCATTAAATGTGTAGATTGTTTTGGGTAGTTTAGATATGTTAATAATATTTGTTCTCCCAATCCATGAGCATGGAATGTCTTTCCATTTCTTTGTGTCATCTTCAATTTCTTTCATCGGCATTTTATAGTTTTCAGAGTACAGGCATTTCACCTTTTTGGTTAGGTTTATTCCTAGGAATTTTATTATGTTGGTGCAATTGTAAATGAGATTGTTTTCTCTCTCTGCTGCCTCATTATTAGGGTATAGAAATGCAACAGATTTATGTACCCGTTTTGTATCCTGTGGCTTTACTGAATTCATTTATCAGTTCAAACAGTTTTTTTGGTGGAATCTTTAGGGTTTTCTATATATAGTATCATGTCATCTGCAAATAGTGAGAGTTTTACTCCTTCCTCACCAGTTTGGATGCCTTTCATTTATTTTTGTTGTCTGATCACTGTGGTTAGGACTTCCAGTACTATGTTGAATAAAAGTGGTAAGAGTAGACATTTTTGTCTTGTTCCTGACCTTAGGGGAAAGTTCTGTTTTTCCCCATTGAGTATGACGTTTGCATTGGGTTTTTTATATATGGCCTTTATTATGTTGAGCTGTGCTCCCTCTCAACCTACTTTGTTGAGGGCTTTTATCATGAATAGATGTTGTACTTTGTCAAATACTTTTTCTGCATCTATTGAAATGATCGTATGGTTTTTATCCTTTCTCTTATGATGTATAACGTTGAGTGATTTGTGAATATTGAACCACCCTTGCATCCTAGGAATAAATCCCATTTGATGGTGGTGAGTGATTTTTTTTTCAATGTATTGTTGGATTTGGTTTGCTAGTATTTTGTTGAGGATTTTTGCACATATGTTCATTAGAGATACGAGCCTGTAGTTCTTTCTTGTGTGTGTGTGTGTGTGTGTGTGTCTTTTTCTGATTTTGGTATCAGGGTGATACTGGCTTCATAGAACGAATTTAAGAGTTTTTCTTCTTCTTCTTCTTCTTCTTCTTCTTCTTCTTCTTCTTCTTCTTCTCCTCCTCCTCCTCCTCCTCCTCCTCCTCCTCCTCCTTCTTCTTCTCCTAGTTTTTGGAATAGTTTGAGAATAGATATTAACTCTTCTTTGTTTCATAAGAGTTTTTTGATTCCTTATTCAGTCTCCTTGCTGATAATCAGTATGTTCAAATTTTCTATTTCTTCCTGCTTCAGTTTTAGTAGACTATATGTTTCTAGGAATTTAACCATTTCTTCTTGGTTGTCCAATTTGTTAGTATATAGTTTTTCATATTATTCTCTTACAGTTATTTGTATTTCTGTGGTGTTGGTTATTATTTCTCTGCTTTCATTTATACTTTTGTTTATTTGAGTCCATTCTTTTTTTAATGAGTCTGGCTAGAGGTTTATCAATTTTGTTAATCTTTTCAAAAACTCAGTTTCTGCTTCCATTGATCTGTTCTATTGTTTTTTTAGTTTCTATATCATTTATTTCTGCTTTAATCTTTATTATTTCTTTCCTAATGCTGGTTTTGGGTTTTGTTTGTTGTCCTTTTTCTAGCTCCTTTAGGTGTAAGGTTAAGTTGTTTATTTGATATTTTTTCTTGCTTCTCGAGGTAAGTCTGTATTGCTATAAACTTCCCTCTTAGAACTACTTTTGCTGTATCTCAGTGGTTTTGAGCAATTGTGTTTTCACTTTCATTTCCTTACATGTACTTTTGGATTTCTTTGATCTCTTGATTGACCCATTCATTGTTTTGTAGCATGTTATTTAACTTCCATGTATTTGTGGTCTTTTCAGGTTTTTTCTTGTGATTGATTTCTAGTCTCATAGCATTGTAATTAGAAAAGATGCATGGTATAACTTCAATCTTTTTTAATTTTTTGAGGCTTGTTTTGTGGCCTAATATGAGGTTCATCTGGAGATTGTTCGATGTGCATTTGAAAAGAGTGTGTATTCTGCTGTTTTAGGATGGAGTGTTCTGAAATATCTGTTCAGTCCATCTGGTCCAATGTGTCACTCAAAGCTACTGTTTCCTTGTGATTTTGTGCTTGGATGATCTGTTCATCAATGTAAGTAGGGTGTTAAAATCCCCTACTATTAATGTATTGTTATTGATTAGTTCCTTTATGTTTGTTATTAACTGTTTTGTGTATTTAGGTACTCCCATGTCAGTGCATAAATATTTATAATTGTTATATCTTCTTGTTAGATTGTCTTTTTATAATTATATAGTGTCCTTCTTTGTCTCTCGTTACAGTCTTTGTTTTAAAGTGTATTTTGTCCAATATAGGTATTGCTTTCTTTTGACATCCATTTACACATAGGTGTATTTAGGTCTAAAATAAGTCTCTTGTAGGCAGCATATAGGTAGGTCTTGTTTTTTTTTTATCCACTCTTCCACCCTTTGTCTTTTGACTGGAGCATGTAATCTATCTATTTATTTATTTATTTATTTATTTATTTATTTATTTATTTTGAAAAAGAGAGAGGGAGTGTGCATACCCCTGTGCACAAGCCAGGAAGGGGCAGAGAGAGGGAGAGAAAGAATCCCAAGCAGGCTCTGTACTGTCAGTGCACAGCCCAACACAGGCCCTCACAAACCATGAGATCATTACCTGAGCTGAAATCAAGAGTCAGATGCTTAACCAACTGAGCCACCCAGGTACCCCTCAAAGTAATTATTGCTAGATATGTACTTATTGCCATTGTGTTACTTGTTTTTTTGGTTATTTTGTAGTTTTTCTCTGATCCTTTTTTCTCTTTCTGTCTTTCATGGTTTGCTGACTTTAGTGATATAGTTGGATTCTTTTCTCTTTACTCTTTGCATATCTAATACTGGTTTTTGACTTGTGATTACCGTTAGTTTTGTGTATAACATCTTCTGCATATAGCAGTCTATATTGTTGATAGTTGCTTAAGTGTGAACCCATTCTTTACTCCTCTCCCCCACCATGTTTTAGGTATATGGTGTCATTTGCTTCTATGCGAATGTTACCTAGCAGTATCCATAGGATGATGTGATTTTAGAGTCCTCCTACTCCACCATCTTCCCCAGAAGTCTGTGTGATTATTTTTGCTAACTTTTTTAATGCTAAATGAGCAAAGTCTAAAGATATACTTAACAATTGTTCAGTTAATATTAGAAGGATAAACAAGTTATTCATGAACGTGCTAATATTGTGTGTGAAAGAGCTTTGAAATGAACAGTAGATTCAGCGTGTGTAACATGCTCTGAAAATTAGCTGTTGCACAGTCTTGCTAAGTGTTATATGCTGCACAAAGTCATGGAATGAGAAATTATGAATACCACCCCAAGTGATAGAACTGGATTTATAAGCCAGGACTCCACTATTCTAGCTTGACGGGGGTGTATTACAGAGTTTACCTATATACCACAGGGAGAGCCTAACATGTTGCCCACTAGAAAGTTCCATGGGCATATGATCTAATTTAATATACAATTCTTTGATAGATAGCCACTAGCTACAATTTTTAGCCCTATGTCCAAAATGGTTGAGGGTTAATTTTATTGATCATTGCAGCTTTTTGTTTTATTTTGGATTCTGAACTTGAAAAATATGCCCTGGACTAGAGTTCTAAGCCCATTACACCCTAGCTGTGTGATTTGTGGAAACTTGCTTTACCTCTGAGATCCAGGCCTCTGTTCTGATTTTGTTTGTTTCTTTGTTGTTTCCATTTCCATTTCAAATATTCTTTAAAGTGTAAAGAACTATATAAATTACAATTAACAACTATAAATGTATTTACCTATTTGCTGGTTTGAGGGCTTGGATGCCTCCAGTGGCATCAGAGGTGGGGATAATGTATGTGCCCCATTCCACCAGCATCCTGGAGAAAAGTTGGGCCAAGACACAGCCATATACATGTGGACCTGTGCACCAAGAGAGGGGGAATACCCCCTTTTTTCTGTCTTGTGGGAATTTGGATCTATAGGCTGCCTCTCCTGATGAGGGAAATGGGCAGCAGAGGCCCCAAGTCCAGCGCATAGCCTGGCAACCCAGAGAAACCTTCTGAGGCACTCACCAGACAACCTATTTATCTCCCCAAGACTGAAAGTTTGGAAACATTTAAATAAGAGAAATAGAAATAATAGACAGTGATTTCAGCCATTCCAATTAAAATGCATCCCAAGTTTACTTCTTTGTCTTTCTACATGAAGGCTCTCCCTTGTCTGTTTCCACCCCTGCACTATAGTCCACCTTTCTCCCCCTCCCCTGGATGGCTGTTCTCTTCCAGTTGGATTTCCCACTGGCCACCTCCACTTTGCTAACCCCCAGGTTGCCCCTCAGTTATGGGCGTCACACAGAACTGCCCTTGTCATGTTCTTTCACTGCCTGAGAATGACCCTCAAAGTTTTCATGATCAGAGCCTGGCTTTCCAAGTTCTATCTGCATCCCATGCCCTCCCTTCCACTCATGCCAGACTTCTTGTGGCTTTGCATTCCAAAATCTATGAAGTTTTCAGCATGTTTATGCTACACCATAAAACACTCTCTGCCGTGTGTGTTCTCCTAGGTAAGACCCAAGTCCTTACCACTTCGGTGGCAGGATTCCATGAAGCTTTCCTGATGATTGCCATCCACAATGGTTTCTCACTTATCTGTAGTAATGCCATGAAGTGCTGAGCAGTTTGGAATTTAATTGTCCCTCAGTTGTTCAGCCTCCCGGCTTCCTGGATGAGTCAAGGGACTGTACCGTGAACGTTGTATGATTGATTCCCTGCCCTTCCCACATCAGATGCCTAATTACCATCTGCTTCTGGATTAATTGCCTGATACATGAGGGAAAGATGGACAACATTTTGGTCTACTTCATATTTTCCCACCATCAGCCTTCCTTCTGAGGCTTTGTGCTTGACTCTGGCTCCATTGCCCTCCCTTGAACACTATAAGACTTTGGACTCTGGAATCAGATATAAAGGGGCTCAAGCCTTGACCTTTTGTAGGTCCTGGGCATGTTGTTTAACCTCTCCAAACCTCCATTCCTCTATAAAATGATAATATATTAAGAATTGGGGTTTGGGGAGGGAAGGGGAATTGTCTGCCTGTTTGTTTGCTTGTTTGTTTAAATGGATGTGTTGACCATTCTATAATGAACAGAGAGAAGTGTTTAAAGACACAAGTATAAAAAATGCACTATTCTAGGGGCACCTAGATGGCTCAGTCAGTTAAGCATCTGACTCATGATTTTGGCTCAGGTCATGATCTCACAGTTCTTGAGATCGAGCACTACATCAGGCTCTGCCCTGACAGTGTGGAGCCTGCTTGGGATTCTCTCCCTCTCTCTCTCTCTGCCCCTCCCCTGCTCTCTCTCTCTCTCTCTCTCTCTCTCTCTCTCTCTCTCTCTCCCCCTCACTTGAAAATAAACATTTTTTTTAAATGTGCTGTCCTATAAGTGCTCCTTGCATGCTATGTTGAGAACACTGTTATTCAGGTGACTGGGTGTGTTGTAGATGTGAAACCCGATGTTCAGGGGAATCACTTTTCTTGTCCACAGCCCTAGAGGTAGAAGGTGTGGAGTTAGGATACAGATTTGAGGCTGTGGGACCCCAAACCTCACACTCCTCCCATTCCACCTTCCCTGTGTCTCTGGAACACAGGATTATACCAACTGATCCTAAGAGAACATCTGTCTTGAATGACCTTTACAATTACTTCAAGTTGTATAACATTCATACACACTCAGTAACTTACATTGTCAAGTGCTCAAGGAGAGAGGGGCTCCTTTTTGCATATGTTGCTAAAATCATAATACTCTGAAATAGGACAGTTGAAATGAGAAGAAACATTATAGACTTATATCCCTGGGCTAAAGCCAAGGATACTAGGTCCTGCTTTCAGCTGTCAGGTATCATTTATGATCGTAGATAAATTTACTTCATATGAAAAGAAGAAAATTATGTATCTCTAGACATGTTATAAATGAAATTGATTACTGAATATGATATAATTATAGGTATAGAACCTAGCAGCCACAGAAATAATCCGTAATCTCTAAGACATAGAACCCTGCACAGAAATCTGAGGTTAAAGGGTGATATAAATGAAAACAATAAAAGTATTACCTTGTTATGTTCGCTGGTTTAATTTAAACCCATGCTCTCAGGTTTTGCCTGGGAGGTTTATGGTACTAACTGTGTATTTCTGATGCAACCCAAAGTAAGTTACCATAGATTTGATTCCACCAAAGGCAAAAAGAAAGGAAAAGGAAAACAGAAAGGAGACAATGCTTTTTCACAATTCAATTGTGAAAGAACTTCAGAAGTTGCATTTCAGAAGGTGTGTTTTTAGAAGTATTTTATGGTAGCCTTTTGAACAGAACCACAGAATAATAAAAGCTTATTTAACTTAATTTTCCACTCCATTACTCCCAAAGTACAGGACCAAGTGAAGGAATGTCCTCACAGATTGCATACCACATGTCAGAAATTTATTACCATACTCACTGGCATTATTTCACCCATTTCTCTGTAATATTTTAATTCCTAACTGAAGGCAGGGAAATTATACTAAAACTTAGATCTTAGTCTGATGATGCCCTGTCCACCTCCATTAGTGTAAAAATCTGTGCTCATTTGGTTACTAAGGGATCCTGAACAACAAATTCAAATTATCCAGCATACATTAAGCAATCATGCAGGCAGAACACCATGCTCTATAGAGTCTGTGGGCAAAGAAAAAAGTGAACGTGCAAACCCCTCCTCTCCTTCCTGGGAGTCAGTTCTGTGCCCTATCCATAGACCACTGCGGCCACCAATTCACAGAATTGTATCCTCAGGCCATATTCTTAACCATTGTAAGTTTTTCTTCCATAAAATGGAGTGCAGTCCAGGCTGGAGGGGAGATCAAATGGTCTCTCAGATCCTTTTCAACATTAAAGTCTTGAAAGAGAGTCCACAACTGAGTCAGCGTTACACATACACATAAATTGTGACAAAATATTAAGTAGAACCTAACATGTTCTCCTTTCTTCTCTTGATGTTTAAAGCAAACACTTTCCTAAACTACAGAGTTATGTTTCTGTCTGTGTGAGAGAGAGGAACAGAGGGAGAAAGTGCTTGCAAGTGATTCCCTTGATTTCCCAGTTGGTGTTTCAGTGTTTTTGACAAAGAAAAAAACAAACAAGCAGAAAGCCTGTCACAACCCTATGCCTCAAGACTGAAGGGCCATTAAAGATCTGGTCTCTTCATGGTAGCATAAGAGATACAATTAGAAATACCAATATTATGGAATACTTACTGTGAGCCCAGCACTATGCTGGATGCTGGAGAATGAGAGAGCAAGGAAGGGACCTAGGGGCAGGCATGGATCCAGGGGCACAGGCTGGCGAGAGGCTGAATGAAGGCAAGCCTCCTGGCCTGGCAAGGAATTTATTGAACACCTTTTCTGCAATTAATTTCCACTTTTTGCAATTAGCTGTTTTCCGTTTGAAGAAATTTCTGCTCCAAACATGCTGTTTCAAAGAGGAAAGATTTATTAAGTTGTGGAGAATTACAAAGTATGCACAGAAGTACATTTAAAAGGATTGCTTTTAATACATGTTTAAGAGGGACAAGTAGAAGTGGGGGGACAATATGTTTTTAGGATTCATATCTGATACTCACATTTCTGACTGAGTGTTGTTAAAGGACCCTTCGATCATTCCAAAAATTCATTCCCTAGCTAGATCGTTCTCTGAAATAATCATCTCATACTACCTCCGGTTTGAAATTTCATCCCCCAAACTCCATCTGGCACGCCTCTCCTCCTGAGTGGAGGACATTGCTGCATGTTTCAGGGAGCGTAACGGAAGCCATTCGCTGAGAACCATCTCAAATACCTACACCAAATCTGGAAAGCAGTTTGCTTCTCTTCCCATCTTCTGCCCCTCCCTTTCTGTTCCAGTGAAGGGAGCGGATTAGTGGTGAGTTGTTGCACCTGTGCCCTGGGTCCCATTTATTCCGCCCTCCCATGGACCTCCCTGAATGGGTTACTCACTTTTCCTCCTAGATATTCAACCTCTTCCTCTCTATGGCTTCTTTCTGTCGGTATTCACAATGCTCTATTTTCTCCTTAAAAAAAAAAAAAAAACAAGTTTCTTCCCTGAGCCAAGCATCTCAGAAGAGTTATCTACATAACACCCCACCCGTTCACTTCCTGTTCACACCAATCTGACTTCAGTCGCAACCACGCCACTGGCTTGCTCTTGCTAATGATCTCTGTGTCGTTAAATTCAAAAGACAATTCGTGGTCCATCTGACTTGACCTGTCTTCATCTTATTACTCTTTCCTTCTTGAACTGCCTCCCTCTCTGATTATTCCTTTTCTATCCCTTTAAGGAGCTGTCTTCTCCCATCTGAATTGTACACAATAGATTTTTAGGGTAGCCCTAGCTCCACTCTGCTTTGTGGTCTACACTCTTTCCCCAATGATTTCATCCACCCCTGTAGACCAGCCTCTCCTCTCCACGTGCTATATTCAGAACTTCAGAGCCATGTAACCAACTGCCTATGGGTGTGCCTCCCTCGAGCCTGCACCTCCTCCAACATTCTCCATCTCAGTAAATGTCACCTAATTGCTCCTGTTGGAAACATGGGACTTACACTTTCCCTCTTCTGTAGCTCACATATTTAGTTATCAAGTCTTCACCATTTTAGCTCCAAAATGTCTATCATGCTCTCTCTTTCTGTACTTCTCCACCCACCACCATCTCTCACTGGCCATAGAAACAGCTCCCTAACTACTCTCCCCATATCCACTTTGGTTCCTCTCTATTCCACTGCCCTTGTCAGAGCCAGAATGAGTTTTATCAAATGCAGATCTGAATGTGTCACTCCATGGATTGAAATGTTTCAGGGGAAAATTGAATATTTCTTTCCATGATTGCATGTGCCTTTTCCCCCTTGACCTTTCTCTCTCCCTACTACCTGTTGCCATCACCTGACTCATTCACCTTTCTGTTGTACTGAGCTTCTCTCAGCAGCTTGAACACAGAGGCTCCTGCTGGATTCCCTGAGATTCTCTCCCCACCTCATTCCACCTATCTCCCCCCAACTCCATGCTTTGTCTTGGGGTTCAGATTAAATATCACTTCCTCCAGAAAATTCTCTAATCTTCCCAACTCCTCCAGACTAGATTTGCTCTCCCTGCTCTTTGCTAACTTAACACCCTTTACTCATTATATCAGTTACCACAATTGTAATTATATACTTATTTGAGTAATTATGTTTAACATCTCTTCCCGATCAGACTATTTTCATTCCTGAACCTCCAGCAACTAGCATATTTCTAGCACATAGTAGGCCTCAAAATTCTCGTTGAATGAATGAATGAACTATGAAGCGTTTTTTCTTTCTCTCTTCTAAAATCTCCTTTCCAATCACTTCAAGTTTATCTTATATAGGTTTCCCATCCTGTAAGGAAAAATCTGAGTAAAAACTAGCAACAGCTTTGGTTCTATTTTGGTCCTAGTCTTAACCTAATTCTCTTTGAGACTGTTTGCCCTCTACTTTTTTCTAAACTACAAAGAGGGACTAAAAGAATAATAAATAATACAAGTGGAATTCAAAACCATTAATACATTGTATTATTCTCACAGTGAATATCAAAGCGTTTTACTTCCATTTGTTTACATTCTCAATGGCGTGTATGACTTAGTATCTGGTCTTATAACCAACACTTCTTAGTGGGTGCCCTTCATGAGTTCTGCTGGTCCCTATATTCCTTTTCACAGACGTGGTGCAGGTTGAGAAGTTCATCTTCAATATTACAAATGTGAACTTTGACCTCATTCATCTTCCACGTTTTTCAGTTCTACTTTAAACATGGTTTTAGTTGTAAGTAGCCAAAAGTACATCTCAAAACCTAGATGCCTCTACTCACAGTTGAATTTCGATTATTTCTGCTTCTGACTCTCCTAGCTTTATGGGATTAGTAACTCCCAAAATAAATAGATGTATAGATGTGTTATCCTGATTTAGATTTTGCAGGAATGATGGTTTTTTTCAAAAGTCCACACACTTTTATAGGACCGCTTTTACATTTAATAGGATATGGGCACAAGACCACATAGAAGCAGAGCTGATCATCATAGAACAAAGCAAAACAAAAGGGCCTATATGGAAATAGAACCTAAGCTGTGGCCTCTATAATACTGTGCTTTGAGCAAATGGATTAAACACGAAAATATATACACACAATTGGTAGTGCACAAAGAATCATTCATTCATTCATTTTTTCATCTAAGTATAATTTATGGAATGTCAACTACATGACAAGTATGATGTATTTACTAAATAAAAAATTATATACTTTTCTTTTTTAAACCAGCATCATCTTTGGGGCAAATCAAGTATGTGATTAAATCAAAGAAATAGCCAGGTACTGAGGAGTAGTATCTCAAGAAGGTCATGTGAATCTGCCAAGGTTCCATCATCTCTCCAAGGCAAGGTCATGCTTAAATGCAAGAGGCCTGTGCCTTCCTTGTGAGAGGGCACCCACATTAAAAGATGTATTTCCTTCACATATTCTCTGATGCCCAAAGTACTCTTTAGCAAGAGACAGCCATTTCATGACATAATTGAAGGAAATACCTAAGTCCAGAGGTAACATATTGTCAAGGACTCCCATTAGGATGCAAGAAACTAAAATCCGCTTCTCACTGTGACTTTGATACCAAGGTATGGAATGTTTATATTGGACTTGAAATTTTAAGATTTAAGAGCTTGAGGTGAACTCCATGGAATAAATGGGAATACACACACACACACACACACACACACACTCGTGTAGACTGGAGTATTGAAAACATTCTGTGCCCTCTCACCTACTTTCAGGCCATGCTTGATATTGTCATGACAAGTCTGCCTACTCAGGAGTCCTGCTCATTCACCAGTGTCTGGTCACCAGCCCTGAAGTTGCTCAGACAACTTGGCTTTGCTGGTCTGACTTGGTCCAGATCAGTGAGATTAGGCTGTTCCGTGAACCTTTGTATGTTGAGCAGAACTAACTTCTAAAATTGCAGCAATCCCAAGAAGACTCAGAAGTAAATCACATAAATTACTTGAATCTGAAAAGGGGAGGAGGGGGGTAACAAATTTTAGTACAAAAGAACAGACCTGCACCTGGAGATGGGAAATAGTTTTTAGAAACAATTGTTACCACTGTTTATGTGACACACTGGGACACTGTGAGGACAGAGAACTACAGATCTTTGGATTTCAACCATAACTGAAATCAAGTGAATGAAAATTAAATGATAAAACAGGCCAAAGAGAATGACAATAAAAATTTATATGGCAGGGGATACTACTTTAAACTCAGTTCACGATCCGTGTATTGCTAGAGGTTTTCAGAACACAGAAAGTACTTACTTGCCCCAAATTCATTGAAATTGAGTTCTGCGAATATAACATACCCTCCCCATGCCTGAGGTGTAAGGTTTAGAGATCTCTGAAAATAGATTCATCAATGAATATTTGATCCTGGCCAAAAAAAATAAGAAAAATTAATAAAGCCTAGAGCAGCTAACCTCATTCTCTTGAGGGCACTGGCTAAAGTCTTTCTATTATTCTGATTACATCAGAGAGAAAATTCCAATTGCACACTGATCCTTTTAACTTCATGCTAATCAGTTTTCCTTTTAACTAGGTCTGTAAATAGGTGACAGAAATAGGACTAGGGTAGTATAGGGAGTACAAGTGAGGAAAACCAGGAGAATTTGAAGCTAAAAATTCTAAAGCAAGAATTACAAGCAATTTCTCTTATGTAGCTATAGAAATATAAATAAATATAAGCATAATTGACTGGAGTTCTTAATCAAGATCGGTTACTAACCTTATTTCCATTCCAGAAGTGGCTGAGGAATTCAACACATGTCCATCAATAATAGTGCCTCTGGGGCTGCATATTCTTAAGCATCTTATGCCTCTAAAGGAGCATGGGAGTGTGTATCTGGGAAAATCACTCCCCCCAGAAGATTCCAATACTTCCCCTCCAGAGCTGTCCCTTCCCCCATTTTTCTCCAATTGATGTACCTCTTTGTGCCTTAGTTTCCTCAATAAAATGAGAGTATGTTTAAGAATCTGTAAATGATAAATGGATATAAGAAAAGTTTTAATATCTCCCATTTGCATGTTTTATTCAGACAATTTGTTAAATATGGTACAACACAACTGGATTTGTTGGATGTTCTAGTTAAGTTCTTGAACACTTAGGTTCCAAAGAGAATCTAAAAATAGCTTAGATTGGAAGTAAATATGGTCCACAGTCTGTTTAAAGGTCTTGATGACTCTGCTTCAGAGTATTGAGACTGATCCTACCAAATACTTTTTAAAAAATTTTAAGTGTTTATTTATTTTGAGAGACAGAGAAAGCAGAGGAGGGGCAGAGAGAGAGAATCCCAGGCAGGCTCCTTGCTGTCAGCGTGGAGCCCGACACGGGACTCAAATTCATGAACCGTGAGATCATGACCTGAGCCGAAACCAAGAGTGGGATGCTTAACCGACTGAGCCACCCAGGTGTCCCTAATTCTATCAAATATTTTCAAAGAGAGAAGAAAATACACAGAATTGGCTTACATCAAACATTGAACTGCGCATCATCACAGTGATTAACATTTATTAAGCCCTAAATATATGCAAGTAGGTTGTTAAGAGCTTAACATGTAATATCGTATTTAATCCCCCACAACAGTCTTTTATTATCACTCCCATTTTACAGATATAACATTCACACTTCAAGAAATTATGTAACATACCTCATATCCTATAAAAAGTTACTAACTCAATATTCAAGCCTAAATTTTATGATTACGACATTTTGCCTTTTACCTACCATACTAAGTTCCTAGAAATATCAGAAGTGATCAGAAGAAATTATAACTCGGAAAGAATTGTAGAGTGTCATGTCTGTGTCTATGCTATTTTATTGTTTCACAAGATGAATGGAAAGAAACTATGTCAGGATTTGAGTCTTAATACAACTTCACAGAGGAAGAGGGGGATATGACTGATCACATTCCCAAATAGTTTATTTTGTAATGGTACAACTGAAGGAAACTTGCTCTTATAATAGGAGACTATAGATTTCTTCAATAATAAATTAATTTATAGAGAAAAATAGTAACTCACTGTTATAATGTCTTATAAGAAGACATTATACTTTCCTTAGAAAGTTTCTTAGACAAGAAACTTTCCTCTTGCCTAATTAAAATAAACTGATAATAAGTTGGATGCTTTGTCCCCGAGATGGCCACATTTGTACTGGGAAAAGGAAACATTTAGAACAAAATTACTTGCAAAAGAGATTTTGAAGTTGGACCTTGTCACTAGGGGGCACTTAGGGATATAAAATCAGCATTGCCAAAAGTGTTTTCTGAAATAAAGCAATTACTGGCATGTGTCTTTTCAAGGGAGGATAAAATACTTGTGTGTATAGATATAAGATTCAGGATGTCTTCTGATCGACTATTTTTAGGTGCCAGGTTGATCGGAGAAGGAGCATTTAAAGTGTGCACAGTACTAGAGTCAGAAGTCCTGTCTTCTCTCTCCTGTATTTCACCACTGGAAGCACAAATGAGATGCTAAGAAGAAAATAATAATAGTAGTAGTAATTAATAATAATAATAATAATAAAGGAAGAAGAGAACAGGGGAGACAAAATCCTTCCTCCTGCCAAGTCCCTTTCTTTGCTTCCTCTGAGCATCTTTCTCACTGTTCTTGTCCCTTCCTGCCTTTTTTCCCTGAGGACATCCGTCCTGTCCCCTCTTTTCCTCAGTTATATGGTCTTTGTTTTTACTGAACTGTCTTTCATTTCATTTCTTCCCATTGTGCCCAGCTCTGTTTTTTCACTTTATTGTTCTTTGTTGTCATTAGCTGCAACATTGTGTTCCGGTTTGGGTTTTTATTCCTATTTTGTAGGGTTTTTTTGGTTTGGGGTTTGTTTGTTTGTTCCTTTTTCAGACGCTTGCATCACTATATCCTTAAGAAATCAATAAAATGTGTTTCCAGGATCTGCTTTACCTAAACTTGATGGTCATAGCGTGTGATCTGAGGCCAGAGGAAGATAGTTTTTCACACTGATCAAGTAAATGGGGAGAAAAACAAAAGAGCAAAAAACACGTTTTTACAGGACACAAACCAGCAGGAAAACCTATTTCGTGGTGTTATATAGAAGACCAAAACCACAGATTAAAAAGAGGAAGGTGTGGTAAGAAAGCTTGCTTTTGTCCACAGGACACTGCAAAACCAGTTTAATTGATGTTCTTTTCAGAATTCATCATTTTTTGGGGTTGTCATGTGAAGAAGTTGTAAACTACGTAAAATCATTAAGTGCTGTATTTAAGGGATATTAGATATCTCAGCAACACCTTACAGCAAAGATGAGAGACCTTCAATCGCCCTACTCCTTAATGTGAAGGGAAAAAAAATCTTCCTATATTATGCACCCTATCTACGGAAATTACCCTGCAGTTATAATTAAGGAAATAATTGCAAGTACAATTTACCAGGTCCGTGCCCATCATTTCATCCTGTAAATTGAAACACTTCACCCACCGACCTAGATTGTGAGCTTTGGGCTAACCTCCCATGAGTGGTAGATGTAGGTCTTCTTGAATAATGACATGTTAGTCTGGGACTGGGAATCATGAATTTGGTTCCTTGTTCCCCTGACTCACCATGTGGTCAGGAAAGTCTACACATCATCAATTTTTTCTGGTAGGAAAATGATTAGTGTAATTGTTATGCAGATTACTCTAGAGCCTTGATTTCAATAAGCCATTCTTAGCACCCAACTCTGCCCTCAACCTTTAAATAAACTTTTTATTCTCACAAACAACAAATGTTACTTCAGATGTCAGTTTTCTCAAAATTATTATTTCAAAATTATTTTCAGGATGAATTATGTTAATTTTTCTACTTATTTAAAGCTAAATCAAATCATAAGACATCTATCCGTTAGTCAACCCGCATGGTTGAGTTACAATAGATAAGTTAATTGTAATTTCAATTTAACTTAAATTAAATTAATTAGCTTGTTTAAA
The DNA here is from genome assembly GCF_024362965.1 of Panthera pardus. Taxonomy (NCBI): domain Eukaryota; kingdom Metazoa; phylum Chordata; class Mammalia; order Carnivora; family Felidae; genus Panthera; species Panthera pardus. The sequence goes on along the minus strand of NW_026526710.1, from coordinate 43,843,601 downwards.
ATAAGTTAAATTTCAATTAAATTTCAATTTCATTTCAGAAAGAAATTGGTTTTTCCTTTTTTGCCATTTGACTTCTCCTCCCACCTGACGTTACTGCCCTGAGCTGACTTCATATTTTATATATTTACACAGTCATTAATATTGTATAACTCCCTAACACTTCTCCTAGGAAGACAGAACATTTGCTTTTCTGTGTTCACTGTAATGTGTTACATTTCTATATCACATCCACTTCTTAGCTTCTAGGAATTCCAAGATGGCCAATGAGTGCAAAGAGCTTCATTTTTGTTGCCTCTAAACAGACTAATGCAGGGTACTGTAATGTAACACAGTATGTCCAACAACAATGGGATCTAACACTTTATTCAACAGAGCAGTGATTCCATCAGAGGCTGCAGGCCATCCTAGGAAGAATTTCTGAAAGATTGTGAGGATAGTTTCTTGTTACAAAAATTGAGAGTCTCTGGCATTTAGTGGATCGAAGCCAATACTGTTAGACATCATTGAATGTACAAGTCAGTTCTACCCAACGAAGAACTGCCCCCAGTTGCACGTGGTTTCCTCAAATCCTACTGGACGTTCTTGAAGTCATGTTTATAATTAGGTGATCATAGACCCTTACTCTATTTGAGACATAAACAAAGAAATTATTGTTATTTTAAGAGACACCAGATTTTCCGGAAAAGAATTACCCTGTAAACCAAGGGAAAGCTTTTTAAAATTTTGCTCGGAACTTGACCAAGAGAATTCCTTGGAAAAACTATGTTACCAACTGCTGATTTGCTCATTTGGAACACTAATACGTAGTGTGTATCAATCTGGGATTATTGCTGATACATTCAGTGTTCTAGGTATTGATTCAACCCTCTTGCTACTCTTCGTTATTCCCTTTTGGTAGTCTTTCCTAGGAAGACTTATGTATTCAAGTTTGTATTGTTTTGTTATAAATTATTGCCCTTTGGTTCTTTTTGGTGATAATTAGGACATTTAATTAAATTTTTGAAATTACATGTGCGTGTAAGTTTTACCATATGTGCATTTCATTTCAAGATAATTGTATCAGTTAGCTATTGCTGCATAATAAACCACCCCCAAAATTTCATAACATCACCCGACCACCACCCAACTCACCAGCTCTGTGAGTTTATAATTTAGACTGAACTTCCTCATGATTCTGCAGACACGTGCAGAGGTCAGGCGGTAGGCTTTGCCAATATTGACTGGACTTTCTTCCATGTCTAGAGTCTTGGTTGAGACAACTGGACTATCTCACTTTGGTCCATGTGTGTCTCATCCTCCCATAGGCTAGCCCAGACATGGTCATATGGCAGAGGCAAGAGATTTCAGTCGAGCCAGCCTAGACTCAAAACTGTCACATTGTCACTCTTCCTGCATTCCATTGACAAAACAAGTCACAGAAATTTCCAGATTCAAAGGATGGGAAAATAAATTCCATCTTTTGGGAGGGGCTAGTACAGGAAGGGAAGGAAACAATTGCTGCATTGTTTACAAACACCTGGCCACAACATTTGTCATAAAAGGTAGTGTTGGGTCTAACCATAGGTCTAAAAACCACTACAATAGTCAAAGAAGAAGCGGAGAAAGAGAGTATGGTCAAATTTGTACTCAGAAGATCATCCAGCACTCTGTAGCAGGTGGATTGTCGAGAGACATGGGTGGAATAAAGGAAATAGTAAGGCAATTGCAGACTCCCGGTGAGGGATGGACTGAAAAACATGAAGAATGATGCAGGCCTCCAGATAGAGTTCTGCAATTTGTGACCTGCAGAGTGAATGGGAATTAAAAACTCACTTCATTGTTTCCAAGCTGTGGGCCCTGGCCCCAGGGCTGAATTAGCTCAAAGGAAGGAGCAACTTTTTCTAAGTCTTCCACCCAAAACAAGTACCTTGTCTTTATTTTGTCAGTCCCAAGGGGAATCTTTTTAAAACTGTGTCTTTCCACAGGAAGCAGCATTCTGTAATTGGCACCAAGGCTCGGTAAATGTTTGGCCAGAGACTGGACTACCATCTCATTATTCCATGCCTTTGCTCACACTTTCTCTTCTGCTTGGAATGACCTTAGCCCCTCGTGTGCCTGGCAAATGTTTTGTTGTCTTTCAGTGTAATACTAGGATTACCTGCTTCTGATTCCATACCACCCCCTACCTTGGTGGAAGAGAATGCATTTCCCCCCCCCCCCCATGTTGTGTCGATGTTTTTACCCAGTACAAAGCTCCATCCTAAGCAGCTCTGGTCTCAAATGGGATCCTGAACAATCCAGTTCTGTCCTGTCAAAGCTGCTACTACCACTACCACTATGAAATACAATTTTTTAGAAATTTGTGATATTATTTTAGCAATTACATATTGCTAAGTTTGATATGTTTGTGTTTTATCTGCCCCTCTAATGTATTTGCCTACTTCCTTCCACTGGATCCCAGTGAAGTTTCAGATTTTTTCATAGTACCCAACACAGGGTCAGGCACAGAGCAGGCATTCAGTAAATGTTTATTTATTTATTTATTTAATTTTATTTTTTATTTTTTAAAATTTACATCCAAATTAGTTAGTATATAGTGAAGCAATGTTTTTAGGAGTAGATTCCTTAGTGCCCCTTACCCATTTAGCCCATCCCCCCTCCCACAACCCCTCCAGCAACCCTCAGTTTGTTCTCTATATTTATGAGTCTCTTTTGTTTTGTCCCCCTCCCTGTTTTTATATTATTTTTGTTTCCCTTCCCTTATGTTCATCTGTTTTCTCTTGAAGCCCTCATATGAGTGAAGTCATATGATTTTTGTCTTTCTCTGACTAATTTCGCTTATCATAATACCCTCCAGTTCCATCCACATAGTTGCAAATGGCAAGATTTCATTCTTTTTGACTGCTGAGTAATACTCCATTGTATGTATATATATATATATATATATATATATATATATATATATATATACCATATTTTCTTTATCCATTCATCCATCAATGGACATTTGGGCTCTTTCCATACTTTGGCTATTGTTGATAGTGCTGCTATAAACATGGGGGTGCATGTGTCCCTTCAAAACAGCATACCCGTATCCCTTGGGTAAATGCCTAGTAGTGCAATTGCTGGGTCGTAGGGTAGTTCTATTTTTAGTTTTTTGAGAAACCTCCATACTGTTTTCCAGAGTGGCTGCACCAGCTTACATTCCCACCAACAATGCAAAAGAGATTCTCTTTCTCCTCATCCTTGCCAACATCTGTTGTTGCCTGAGTTGTTAATGTTAGCCATTCTGACAGGTGTAAGGTGGTATCTCATTGTGGTTTTGATTTGTATTTCCCTGATGATGAGTGATGTTGAACATTTTTTCATGTGTCGGTTGGCCATCTGGATGTCTTCTTTGGAGAAGTGTCTATTCATGTCCTTTGCCCATTTCTTCACTGGATTATTTGTGTTTTGGGTGTTGAGTTTGATAAGTTCTTTGTAGATTTTGGATACTAACCCTTTATCTGATATGTCATTTGCAAATAACTTCTCCCATTCTGTCGATTGCCTTTTAGTTTTGCTGATTGTTTCCTTTGCTGTGCAGAAGCTTTTTATTTTGATGAGGTCCCAGTAGTTCATTTTTGCTTTTTTTCCCCTTGCCTCCGGAGACGTGTTGAATAAGAAATTGCTGCAGGCAAGATCAAAGAGGTTTTTGCCTGCTTTCTCCTCGAGGATTTTGATGGCTTCCTGTCTTGCATTTAGGTCTTTCATCCGTTTTGAGTTTATTTTTGTGTATGGTGTAAGAAAGTGGTCCAGGTTCATTCTTCTGCATGTCGCTGTCCAGTTTTCCCACCACCACTTGCTAAAGAGACTGTCTTTATTCCATTGGATATTCTTTCCTGCTGTGTCAAAGATTAGTTGCCCATACATTTGTGGGTCCATTTCTGGCTTCTCTATTCTATTCCATTGATCTGAGTGTCTTTTCTTCTGCCAGTACCGTACTGTCTGGATGATTACAGCTTTGTAGTATAGCTTGAAATCTGGGATTGTGATGCCTCCTGCTTTGGTTTTCCTTTTCAAGATTGCTTTGGCTATTCGGGGTCTTTTCTGGTTCCATAAAAATTTTAGGATTATTTGTTCTAGCTCTGTGAAGAATGCCGGTGTTACTTTCATAGTGATTGCATTGAGTATGTAGATTGCTTTGGGTAGTATCAACATTTTAACAATATTTGTTCTTCCTATCCAGGAGCATGGAATCTTTTTCCGTTTCTTTGTGTCTTCTTCGGTTTCTTTCGTAAGCTTTCTATAGTTTTCAGTGTACAGATTTTTCACCTCTTTGGTTAGATTTATTCCTAGGTATTTTATGGTTTTTGGTGCAACTGTAAATGGGATCGATTCCTTGGTTTCTCTTTCTGTCGCTTCATTGTTGGTGTACAGAAATGCAACCGATTTTTGTGCATTGATTTTATATCCTGCAACTTTGCTGAATCCATGAATCAGTTCTAGAAGTTTTTTGGTGGAATCTTCTGGGTTTTCCATATAGAGTATCATGTCATCTGAGAAGAGTGTAAGTTTGACCTCCTTCTGGCTGATTTGGATGCCTTTTATTTCTTTTTGTTGTCTGATTACAGAGGCTAAGACTTCCAATACTATGTTGAATAACAGTGGCAAGAGTGAACATCCCTGTCTCGTTCCTGACCTTAGGGAGAAAGCTCTCAGTTTTTCCCCATTGAAGATGATATTAGCGTTGGGTCGCTCGTACGTGGCTTTTATCATCCCGAGGTATGATCTTTCTATCCCTACTTTCTTGAGGGTTTTTATCAAGAAACGATGCTGTATTTTGTCAAATGCTTTCTCTGCATCTATTGAGAGGATCATATGTTCCTTGTCCTTTCTTTTATTGATGTGATGAATCATGTTAATTGTTTTGCGGATATTGAACCAGCCCTGCATCCCAGGTATAAATCTCACTTGGTCGTGGTGAATAACTTTTTTAATGTATTGTTGGATCTGGTTGGCTAATATCTTGTTGAGGATTTTTGCATCCATGTTCACCAGGGAAATTGGTCTATACTTCTTTTTAGTGGGTCTTTTTCTGGTTTTGGGATCAAGGTAATGCTGGCTTCATAGAAAGAGTTTGGAAGTTTTCCTTCCGTTTCTATTTTTTGGAACAGTTTCAAGAGAATAGGTGTTAACTCTTCCTTAAATGTTTGGTAGAATTCCCCTGGAAAGCCATCTGGCCCTGGACTCTTGTTTTTTGGCAGATTTTTGATTACTAATTCGATTTCCTTACTGGTTATGGGTCTGTTCAAATTTTCTATTTCTTCCTGTTTCAGTTTTGGTAGTGTATATGTTTCTAGGAATTTTCCCATTTCTTCCAGATTGCCCATTTTGTTGGCATATAATTGCTCATAATATTCTCTTATTATTGTTTTTATTTCTGTTGTGTTGGTTGTGATCTCTCCTCTTTCATTCTTGATTTTACTTATTTGGGTCCTTTCCTTTTTCTTCTTGATCAAACTGGCTAGTGGTTTATCAATTTTGTTAATTCTTTCAAAGAACCAGCCTCTGGTTTCATTGATCTGTTCTACTGGTTTTTTGGTTTCGATAGCATTAATTTCTGCTCTAATCTTGATTATTTCCTGTCTCCGCTGGTTTGGGGTTTTATTTGCTGTTCTTTTTCCAGCTCCTTAAGGCGTAAGGTTAGGTTGTATATCTGAGATCTTCCTTCTTTAGGAAGGCCTGGATTGCTATATACTTTCCTCTTATGACCGCCTTTGCTGCGTCCCAGAGGTTTTGGGTTGTGGTGCTATCATTTTCATTGACTTTCATATACTTTTTAATTTCTTCTTTAACTACTTGGTTAGCCCATTCATTCTTTAGTAGGATGTTCTTCAGTCTCCAAGTATTTGTTACCTTTCCAAATGTTTTCTTGTGGTTGATTTCGAGTTTCATAGCATTGTAGTCTGAAAATATGCATGGTATGATCTCGATCTTTTTCTAAGTTCTTTTTTTTTCACATTTATTTATTTTTGAGAGACAGAGTGAGACAAAGTGAGAGTGGGGGAGGGGCAGAGAGAGAGGGAGACACAAGAACGGAAGCAGGCTCCAGGCTCTGAGCTGTCAGCACAGAGCCCAACGCGGGGCTCAAACCCACAGACCGTGAGATCATGACCTGAGCCGAAGTTGGATGCACAACTGACTGAGCCACCCAGGCGCCCCTGATCTCAACCTTTTTGTAGTTACTTAGGGCTGATTTGTGTCCCAGTATATGGTCTATTCTGGAGAACGTTCCATGTGCACTGGAGAAGAATGTATATTCTGCTGCTTTAGGATGAAATGTTCTGAATATGTCTGTTAAGTCCATCTGGTCCAATGTGTCATTCAAAGCCATTGATTCCCTGTTGATTTTTTGATGAGATGATCTGTCCATTGCTGTGAGTGGGGTGTTGAAGTCTCCTACTATTATGGTATTACTATCGATGAGTTTCTTGATATTTGTGATTAATTGATTTATATATTTGGGTACTTTCACATTTGGTGCATAAATGTTTACAATTGTTAGGTCTTGGTCTATAGACCCCTTGATTATGACATAATGCCCTTCTGCATCTCTTGATACAATCTTTACTTTAAAGTCTAGATTGTCTGATGTAAGTATGGCTACTCCAGCTTTCTTTTGTTGACCATTAGCATGATAGATGGTTCTCCATCCTCTTGTTTTCAATCTGTAGGTGTCTTTAGGTCTAAAGTGGGTCTCTTGTAAACAGCATATAGATGAGTCTTGGTTTCTTATCCATTCTGTTACTCTATGTCTTTTGATTGGAGCATTGAGTCCATTGACGTTTAGAGCGAGTTCAGTAAATGTTTTTTAAATGAATAGATTCTTGTGAAATATAGTTATTACTCTGTTTCCTCTTGTCCTTTTGAGCAGAGAAGAAAAATACTTTACCAAATCAGATATACTTCTAAGTTATGAATCTCTACTGTCAGTATATTTCTTCTGTTTAGAAATCTCAGCTTCTAGTGGATGATGACAGACAACTGAAGCTTGGCATTTAGACTGTCCGCTCATGTGTGATAAGTAACTAACCACAAAACACACACACACACACACACACACACACACACACACACACACACACATATTCAAAGCATACAAACTGATTGTTTAATTTTCCCAAAATTTAAATCACAATTCTATTTTTCAAAATTTGTAAGAGTATAGTAGAGAAACTCATTATTGAAGAAAATCTTTTGTCTAAAACTGGCTTTTGATATCACGCTCCCTAGTTCTAAGTCACACAGACATCTCTCAGCATTGAGGAGGTAGTTTCTCTGAACCCCACCTCCCAATCAGCCAGAGAAATTCTACTTGTATTTATATGATACATTGGGCTTCCACACTGGATTTTGATGGAATAAAGGGTTTAATGTTGTTAGATAAACAAATGAATATGTAAAACACTGATGTCAAAAACAAGTCATTTGTCATGAGGGGCTGACTCATATTATCACCTCCTGCATTATCTGTTTTGTACCCTATCCATTCTTCAAAGACCTAGTTTATATCTACTCCAATCTACTCCTTCTGCAAAGTCTTACTAGTTTCCCCAGTGGATGGGTTGCTGCAGTCTCTGTGCCTTATGTTATCCGTTCACACACCTTTGTGTCCTTTGGGGACAGTGATTTCCAAAGTGGGTTGCTCATAGTCCAAGAGGTATGCAAGATTATATATTAGGGAAGAAAATATTGGAAGTTCCATTTGTGTGTATTTTTTGTCTTCTTAGTTCTCTATTTTGGTATAGAATGCATTGTATAAGATCAAAATATTCCACCACAGTGGTATGTGATAGATACATGATAGATGGTAGAGATAGATAGATAGATAGATAGATAGATAGATAGATAACAAATAAATGGTGGGAGACTTTAGTGCTTCACAATGAAAAAAAGTTTTAAGACCACTTGTCTGGTCTGTTGACTCCTAGGATAGAATTTCTTCATCTTGTATATTCAGATCAAATATCACTTGCCTAATAAATTAGTTTTGAAAGAACAGGTAAATTATTTTGGATTTTCTACATTTAAGTTTTCTGAAGGCAAAGCACGTCTAAGCTAAAATTTTGAGAAGTCCTTTCATAAGTGAGCACCTTTGTCACCAAATTGTGTCTTGTTTTTCTTGAAAGTTGCCACTATGACCAGTTTTTCCTGAAGTGCTGAAGCCCACAGTTCCTCATGTGGAAACTAAGAGCAAAGCAGATGTGGTTAGACAATTGAGAAGGCTGGAGTGAGTCCACAGAGCGTGGTTAGCTGTATACACCACTTTGGAAATGGGGGTGAGAGGTGAGGTTGGGAAAGGGGGTGTCTGTAGTGGGATCTTGCCAGGGATGCGAGGGAGGCAGAAGGTGTCATTCTGAATGCATGCTCCAAATGATCAACAAAGACAGCTTGGATCTCTGCCTTGCTGAGCATCCTGTCAGTGAGTTAAACGAGCATGCTATCAATCTCATTTTCTGTTTCATTTTGTTATGCTATCCTCTTGTATTTTAACTGATGTCTTTTATAATCCGCCATTAAATAACTAGCTTTGTGGGGCTCAGTTGGTTGAGCATCCAACTCTTGATTTCAATTCCGGTCATGATCCCAGGGTTGTGGGATGGGGCCCTGCACCTGGCTCCACACTGAGTGTGGAGCCTGCTTAAGATTCTCTCTGTCTGTTTCTCTGCCCCTCTCCCCTGCTGTGCTCTCACTCTCTAAAATAAAATAAAATAATATAGTATAAAATAAAATCTAGCTTTGTATCATTACACACTGTTCTTACTCAACATCCCAGCATCCAACTAAATTAATTATATGTATTTTGAATTCTTACTTTAATCTTATCAATGGATTTCCCTAAATATACAGATAATAATTAGGCTACTAACTCTGTAACATTTCATAAATTATAACTCTTATAAAATCCCTGAAATGTAGGTCATTTTTATCCCTTTGGTTACAACGTAGGAAGTTAGGGAGAAACATACAACTTTCTCAATAGAGAGAAAATGATATACTACCATGAAATCCTTTAATTTTCTCTAACTTCCAATATTTTCTTTATATAAACTCTTAAAATTTTTGTTCTGTTTAAATTTTAAATTAAATACTGAGTTTGATCTTATAAAACATTTAATCACTTTTGGAAATGCATTTTATGAGACCCAGTAAAGCCAGTTTCAATGATATGAACTAAAAATCTAATATCATGCTTGGAACACAATTTTTGAGACCACACTGCATCACTGGTGGTATTTACTTTGGAAAATGAATTATTGTGTTATGGGCTGAATCCTGCCAGAATTGATTTTGAACATCCAAAGTGGAATATTTTGGATACTATAGTTTAATATGAAGTGAACAGGCAAATAGCATTTTATTTTCTTAAAAAGTAATAAAGTGGTTTCAATAAGTTGTTATAGCTCGTATTTATTACCTACTCTGTGGCTCCAAACCGTAAATCGACGGCTATATCTGAAGTGTAAGCAAATACTGTTCTGTATAAATGTGGCATAAGCATTTTCAAAGCTTGTTGCACAATCTCATTATCGTGATCAGTTATTGCTTTTCTTCCCAAGAGAAGGGTTGTCCATCCTAATTTAGCAGAGAAGAACTGATCTTTATTATATTCTCCTGAGTGAAAAGTAGCTCCAGTTCTTTCAGATGGAATGATAACCAGAATGACTTATTGGCGGGGGGGTGGGGGGGAGAGTGGGAGGGGGGTGGGCTGCTGAGGGGCCAGAACTGCAAATATCCAGAGCAAAGCCCATTGGTGCCTTGGGCAGTGCACCCCCCTGGGCAAAGAGCATGGCTTCAAAAGTCCTTCCTGTACATTTTCACATGATAACCAGGGATTTCCAGCATTTATAAGACATTCCTTCCATTTGATATGGAAAACTATGACATAATAGTCTCTCTGAATTTCTTTATGCTCCCATTTCTTTATTTTCATCTTTACCGTCTTTATGCTCCTTGTCCATTTGTTAGTTAGTTAGTATTTTTTTTCAATATCTGTTTTATGTCTAAGCCAGTGCCAGATCCCAAGATGGCAGAGACAGGATTTATTCTCTCAGAAGGGAAGACCAGGCAGACAAGCCAGCAATTGAGACCCAGTGGTATGGGTGCCACAGTAAAGGTCCAAGCAGAGGGCCGTGAGGACACAATGCAGAGAGAGATGAAGTCCAGTAGGAAGGGTCTGGGGGGACTCCAGAGAGCTCAGCCTTGTGGTGTGCCTTGAAAGAAGGGAAGCTGAGCTCCAGCTCTAACTCAGGCTGTGTCTGGAAGCATCAGCAGGCTCTGCCTGTTGTGGCTGCTGCAGCTGATACTGGTGCTCCCGATGACGACGGCATTAAAAAGTTACAAAGTAACCAGCAACACAGGATGGGAATTTTAAATAAAAGCAAAGTTTTTCAGTAATTTTCTAAGTAAGGTGCATTCTATGGTGTGGAACTGTGTGTTTTGCGGGGGAAATTAATGGCAGGAGGTATGCTGGTTTGGGCCTTGTCTCCCAGGTCTGAAAGACAGTGATGGTAACATAGCACAGCAGTAATGTACTAATATAAAAGGAAAATAATTATCGAAGATTAATTTTGAGTGATACTGTTTGAGTATTAGAATGGCCGGCAGACTACGGGATGGCAGCCATCTTAACCTTTTCCTCATCAAAAGTTTCCAACTCAGTTTGCAGGGACGCGGCCATGGAACAATAGCTATTCCCTAATGACACAAGTCAATGGGACAATCCCTTTACAAGCAGCTTAACTGGAATCTTCCACTGTGCAGAGAGATACCTCTGTTATAAAGTGGTTTCTCCTCCAATTCCATGCCATGGAACCAATTTAAATGACGTGTATAAGAAGAAGAAGCCAAACCCTCACAGACGGTCTAGAAAGATGGATTGCATTGTAATTGTTGTGCCTCATAAGATCATACTCGAACATTTTGGTTTTATGGCTAAAGACTGTGTTACTAGTAATAACACTGTCTCTACTGAGGATTCTGTTCATAGTTACGTTGTGGAGAACTACTTATTTTAGGAAAATTTATTCCATGCTCTGAATGATTGCTCACATTTATTGAGCAATGGCTGTGGGGAAGATAGGGTGGGTGTGGTCCTAAGCACTCTACAATACAACCCTGTCAGGAGAATCTGCTATTGTTCCCTTTTAGAGATGAAAAAGTGAAGCTCACAGAATTAAACAACTTGCCCACTGGCTAGCAAGTGGTAGAACAAAACTGGAACTCAAGTGGTCAGAATTCGGGAACCATACTGTGACTCATTATCCTAATATATTTAAGATACTTATAAAAAATACTGTATGTTTTTCTGAAGTTGTGAGATTTGTTTAAACATACAAAGGATTATTGTTGACAACAGAATAATATACCCTAAATCAACTGATTTTTCTACAATAAACATAAGGTCAAATTAAAGGACGAGGCATAGGGGCACCTGGGTGGTTCAGTCGGTTAAACCTCCACCTTTGGCTCAGGTCATGATCTCACGGTTCATGAGTGTGAGCCCCATGTCGGGCTCTCTGCTTTGCAGAGCCTGCTTCAGATCCTCTGTCTCCTTCTCTCTCTGCCCTTCCTCTGCTCACACCCCCTCTCTCAAAACTAAATAAACATTTCAAAAGGACTAGACATAGTTTATATACCTAAATGTACACACAGATATAATATATGACATTAGATTGTATGCACATGTGCACACAGGCATGCATTCACACACACACTGTAGAAAAACAAGAGACTACTGGACAGAAATCTGAGGCTGCCCTTTAACTTGAGTTAAAAATCTTGAGTCTTTCTAGGAAATTTTTTTAAGAAAAATTTTTCTATAAATGTTTATTTATTTTGAGAGAGAGAGAGAGATCAGGGAGGAGCAGAGGGAGAGAGAGAGAGAGAGAGAGAGAAAATCCCAAGCAGTCTCCATGCTCAGTACAGAACCCAACGTGCATCTCGAACTCCCGAACCATGAGATCATGACCTAAGCCAAACCAAGAGTCAGACACTTAACCGACTGAGCCACCCAGGCACCCCAGTCTAGGAAATTATTAAATTGCCCAGTGTCTAACATCCCTTTGGGCAAGAATCTCCCTTCTCTCTTTCAGCCTCTAGCCCATGGCGTTTGGTTTCGATCTATGCAGAATGATTGCCACGTTACAGTTAGCCAATAATTATAAAAGCATTGATGTAGAATAGAACTTTCCTCTTCCTTACTCCCTGTGTCCAGAGCCCTCCAATAAAGAGATAGGTTGCTGCCTAAGAGTCACATTTACAGAGTATAAGTAATAAGAGCATTAGATGCAACATATGAGGGTATAGGAACTGAGTGTGACAAATTGTCTTTTGGAGCTATCACCCAGGCTTGCTCACAGAATCCTACATGGACAGAACAGACTGGTGAGCACCACAGGATGCAGTGCCGCCCAAAGCATGATGATCCAGAGGTTGGATCAGATCCAGTCTCTGCCAGCAAAGTGTATAAGTAGTGCACAGAGAATCTGCCTCTGTCCCCAAATGGGTATTGCATATTAACCATATAATTTCTTTTTATTAAAACCATTAAAAACAAGGTCTTTGAAAATTCTTGTATTGTTTTAGTTCTCTCTTAAAAGAGAAACTGAAATTTTAACTGAAATAAAGGAAAACACAACCTAAACTAAGTAATTATAGAACTAAGTTAAAAGGAATTAAGATCTATGCTCAAGCACTTCGTTTAGTAACAGGAAGACAGAGCAAAGCAACTCTCTTTTCAGGTTCCTTGTTGGGTTAAAAAGTGACATAGACGTATCACCTTAGATTATTTTTTTTAAGTAGATACCACACCCAGCATGGGGCCCAACTTGGGGCTTGAACTTACCACCCTGAGATCAAGACCTGAGCTTGATCCAACCCGAGTCAGATGCTTACCTGACTGAGCACCCAGGCACCCCAACTCATCCTAGATTTTTAATCTCAATTTAGAGTTGTTAATAAAAATTGTCTGAAATTGATTTTTAAACACTATTGTTTTATGTGTCAATGAGCTACAGTTTCAGAAAGCTATGTTTGGCTGGTATTTATCGGTTGAAATTTTATTGGTTATCTTTTGTTCCATAACAAATTACCACAACACTTAGCAGCTGAAAACTACACTTATTATTTCATAGTTTCTGTGGATCAGGAATCCAGTCACAGCTTAGCTAGAGAATTTTAGCTTGGAGTTTCCCATAGGCTACAGTCATCTTTCGGCTTGTTACTCCCAAGCTCACTCATGTGAACAGGCCTCACAAAATCTGCTTCCAAGCTCTGTCATGTGGGCCTCTCCACGGGACTGCCTCATGACATGGCAACTGGCTTCCCTCAGAAGTGAGCAATCCAAGAGAGAATGCCCGAGATATAAGCCACAGTACTCTTTAACCTAAAACTAAACATGATATTCCAACACTTCTGCCATATACTATTTCCAAGAAGGGAATCAGTAAATCCAGCCCACATTCAAGGGGAAGGGATTACCATGGACATGAATACCAGAAGGTAGGGATCATTGAGAGACATTTTATGGGCTGCCTAATATAGCTATGTATCAGAAACCGAAAGAGAAAAGGAATTAAAAGGAAACTGAGAAGAGGTATTGAGAAAATCTCTGTCAACTCTTCCCCCACCACCCCCCACCCCACAGTAACCATTTGACAGATCATAACATTTATAAATTGGGATACTTTAGCACTCGGAGAAGTGTAAGAGAAAACAAAACACTTTTTAGCATTATTTTAAATATATGCATTAGTATGTAAATTTTTTCTGAAGTCTAGTGCTATAGATCAAATTATTTCCCCTGCCCCAAATTTATATGTGGAAGTCCTAACATCCAGTACTTCCGCATGTGACTCTATTGGGAGATAGGGTTCTTAAAGAGGTGACTAAGTTAAAATGAGGTCATTAGGGTGGGCTTTAATCCAGTCTAACTGGTGTCCTTACAAGAAGAGGAAATTTAGACACCAAGAGACACCAGATATGCAAAGACATAGAAGAAAGACCCTGTTGGGCTCTCGCTCTCTCTCTCTCTCTCTCAAAAATAAGTAAATAAACATTAAAAAAATGTCCCTCTGAGGAACAGGCACAAGATGGCCATCCACAAGCCAAAAAGAGAGATCTCTGGGCGCTTGGTTGGCCCAATCGGTTAAGCATCTGACTCTTGATTTCAGCTCAGGTCATGATCTCACAGTTCATTAGATCGAACCCCACATGGGGCTTTGTGCTGACAGTGAGGAACCTGTTTGGGATTCTGTCTCTCCCTCTCTCTCTGCTCCTCCCTTTCTCATGCTCTCTTCTCTCTCTCTCTCTCTCTCTCTCTCTCTCTCTCTCAAAACAAACATCTCTCTGTGCATTTTAAATTGTTGCTATTCCCATTGACCTCAAAGAGAGCAAAGTAAGTGTTCCCATTTTGTTTTGTTTTAGTTTCCTCTAGACACAGTCTTAGCCCTTCTATTTTTTAGGATTGCTTGAAATTTTCCAAAGAATACAGTTAAATCAATTGACTCTGTCTCTCTGTCTTTAGCTTTCCTTCTTTTACTCACTTATCATATTGTTTCCATATTTGCTTTATCTTTACTAAGATAATATTAAGCTGCCTTTACACTGGCTTGGTAGCAATATTTGTGGCTTGATAGGAATCTTGGCACTATGGTAATAACGTAGAAATTCATGGATGAGGAACATTTCTTGGAATCTTCTGTTGTTTTTTATGGGACAACATTGGCACACACATACTAATACCATTCAATTTTCACCTTCATTTCTAGACTTAAAAGTTCTGACTTGACCCAAGAGAGTAAAATTTAAAATTTAAACTCCCTTTAGTTTCTATGATGTTCCCATTTCATGCGACAGGCTCCGCTTTAGTGGATACTGCAATTGCCAAAGAGTTTCCAGAATCATTATGCAAATTACAGTCCTTCATTAGTGTGTGAGGGTTCCTTTTGTTTCAAATCCTCACCAACACTTGGCCTTATTTGCTTTTTTGTCAGCCATCCTGGTAAGTATGTGTGGCATACAATTTTCATTTCCCTGGTGACTACTGAATTTGAGCAGCTTTTTATGTTTTGCTTATTTGAGAATCCTCTTTCATGAAATGGCTTTACAAGTTCTTTCTCATTTTTCTGTGTGGTTGACTATCTTATTAATTTGTAGAAGTTCTTCATATGTTCTTTTGTCAGATACATGCATTGCCAATATTTTATCCTTACTAACAGATTTCCTTTTTACTATATTAATGGGGTCGTTGGATAATCAGCATTTCTTTTTTAAAAATATTTTTTTAATGTTTATTTTTGAGAGAGAGAGGGAAAGACAGAGTGCAAGCAGGGGAGGGGCAGAGAGAGAGGGAGACACAGAATCTGGAGCAGGATTCAGGCTCCAAGCTGTCAGCACAGAGCCTGACGTAGGGCTCGAACTCACAAACCCTCAAGATCATGACCTGAGCTGAAGTCGGATGCTTAACCGACTGACCCACCCAGGTGCCCCATATAATCAGCATTTCTTAATCTTAATGTAGCCAAGTTTATCAAAGTTTTTTTATGGTTAGTTCCTTTGTTGTCTTATTGAAGAAAACATCGTTTGCTCCAAGTTCATAAAGATATTACCCAGTGTTTTGTTCTAAAAGTTTTATTGTTTATCCTTCTCACTTAGTTCTACAATCCACCTGGAATTAATTTTGTTTGTGGTGTGAACTTAAGGGTCAAGACAGGAGTAACCAGTTTCTCGGGCATGATCAATTGAAAAGACCATCCTTTCTGAGCTAGCATTTTTTGAGCATTGATTATGCTGTAAGCATTGCATTAATTGATCTTTCATTTCATCTTCACAAAATCCCTATAAAGGTTGGTGTTTCCTCCCTTTATAAATGAGAAAAAATATAATTACACGAGTTAAATTAATTTTCCAAGTGTTCCTGGCTAGTAGGGATCGTGAATCTAGGTTTTGAGCTTAGGTCTTTTGACTTCAAAGCCTTTTTTAAGGTAACCATAAGTCCCAGTGTTATCAAAAGGGATAATTACATTTTGTTAGTAAAAACCAAGAGAGTGAAAGGGTTGGAAACCACTGGGAAGCGTGAAGGTGAAGAAGGGTTGACCCTAGAAAAGAGGACCTTGAATAGTGCCTTGCATATGGCAGGACTCAGTAACAATTTGCTGAATTGCAAGGATACTCTTCAGAATAACTATAGATTTTTGTTATTTATATTCATAGGCCACATACAATTTTTATATACAAAACTTTTTGTGATCTGTTCCTTACCTGTCTTTGGCAGTGATTTCCAAAGTGTGGTTCCGCAGTCATCAATATCACCTGGAAACTAGTTAGAAATACACACTATTGGGCCCCACCCAAGACCTATTAAATCAAAAATTCTAAAGGTCAAAACTGGAAAATTGGATCGTAACAGGTTCTTCGGGTGCACGAAATGTGAAACGTACAGGTCCAGAGCCTACATTTTGTCCACCCCTCCTATAAGGCTTCCTTTAACCTGCCATGCTTGGTCCTACCTCCAGATGAGTGCTTACTGAGAGTGTCTCTGATCCCAGACAGAGAGTGTCTGGATCCCCATCACATTCCTTAGCCTGTCTAATACCTTCTCGGGGATCAGTCCCTCCCTATTATTATATATATGCACACGTGTGCATGCATGTATATACACACACACTCATGTCTGGACTCAGTCCCTCAGTCACTCTTCTTGCCACACTGCTTTGTCTGTTTATCTATATCTGCCACTAGACCGTGAGGAGCTTAAGGCAAGGGCCTTTGAATTCCTAGAGCAAGGCATATAATAGGTGTTCAATACAATTTTTTGAGTAAATGAATTGTATTCAATTTTATGCTTGAAGGACTTTCATGTTGAAAAGGAATTACATAATTTTTGAGTAAATCAGTAAATACTGAAGGACCCTTTTGTGGAAAAGGGATCATAGAACAAGGTGCAATGAATAGAGACTTCAAGGAAGCAAGGAGCACCGAGATACCTGTCACAAGAGGCATTCAAGAAAAGGCTAGAAGATCTCCAAAGACCCTGCAACCCCTTTCCCACTCCCTCTTCTAAATTGTGAGCTCCTTGAGGCCAGTGACAATATCCTATTTACTGTGTGTCCCCAGTCTTACGTCGGGGCTGGTTCAGTGCCTAATACACAATGAATTCACCATAAGTGAATGAATGAATGAATGAATGAATGAGTTACTTAATGGCATACACAGAGTTTTGTTGTTGCTACCATTCTGTTTGCTTGACTGTTCTTTACTGGAGAGACAGCTACAGTTCTAGATCATCCAATTGACTAAGTATGCAATTTTTTTAGGAGCACCAGTAAAGCAGAAGGGAAAAAAGTGAGAGTTTAACTTTAATAAACATATCCAGCATTTTGTAATCAGAAATATCTTAAGAAATGAGTGTAACTACAGCATGCATATGTGTTTTGTGTTTTATGGTTTCTTCCTCTCTTTTTCTTATTTACGTATGGGTCAAGGGACTAGGAGGTGGGGCATCCTAATCTCTTCAATGTTTAGAGGCTCTAACTCTGGCCCCTGGGCAGAGGCCAGACCACGAAGACCCTGTGGGTCTTGTTTACTCTGTGTAGGAGTTTGTACTTTATCTTGAAGGCAGCTGTAAGCCATTGAATGATGTGAAGGAAGGAAAATAATGTAATAGATTTGCTTTTCTAAAGGTCACTCTGACTGCTGTGTGAAGGATTGATTGGGAGGTGGGCAGGGGAGGACGGCGACTGGAACATAGACGCCCAGTTAAAAGAAATGTTGAGGCTGACAGAGAGAAAGCTGACGAGGACTTGAACCAGGGCCCTGCCAGGGTGGAGCTAAAAAGGGACTGGACTGGGTTCAGCAGATACTCAGTTAAATTGACTCAACCCACTGAATTTGCTGACAAAGATATAGGGGGGCTTGTCAGGAATTATTAGAGTTAGCTTTGAATTTAATAGTAATAATTAAATTGTCAGGCCTCCACTTCTCCTGGATCTGCGAGCTTATGTAAAGGAAGCCTTTGTTAATGACAAAGCGCTGAACACATACGAAGTGGGATAATTACCCACAGAAATCATACCTCCAAAGTCCATGTGCCAGCGGCAAGCACTGAGAGTTTGAAAATGAGTTCATGTTTATTGGTGATCAACAGCAGGATTGCACATGTACTCCTGAACAATGAACTTACTGTTCATTCTCAAGTGCTCATTACAATGGAAATGAGTAGCACTTGAATGATTGATGCCTCTCTGCTCTAAACATGCCACTTAGCAAATACTTGCTGAGCGGAGTATGTCAGGAATTCACATGCTGATTGATGCCAGATATGCGTGGCTATTTTTTGTGAATGGAATGAAGATGGGTACCTCCCCTTGAAGAATGTGCAGTGTATCTGCGCAGCTCATGCGCAAGATTGCGTTTATAAGTTGGCGTTAAGTCGCCTGGTGATGCGCATTTAGGTTTTTGGCCCCGTAAAAAGGAACATTTAAGCGTCTTCTTACCGATATTTTACGTCATGCTTTTTTTTTTCCCAAAACCAAAAGCCTTTACTTAACACATAAAATTCAATCTGCAACTAACTCCAGTTTCTCAGCCCAATTCTTAATTTGGGAAACTAGGGGGAAAAAATGCAATATTCCAACTCTGCTATGTGGGTATGTGTAAAAACAGGGGGAAAAGGGATCCTCCTGTGGCCTTAATCCATTTCCATCAACATCACAGAATTCTCCTTGCATATTTAAGGATTTTTTTTTTTTTTTAGCTGACAATTGATCAGCATTTTGAAGAAAAACCAAAGAAGGGAAAGGCAGTATCTGTATTCTTTAAGATCACTTCATTTTTACATATGCTTTCTGCACTGCGGTTTAAGCATAGAATATTCTGGTTTCTGTTGTAGCCAGTGGGTTGCTATGAAATAATTCCATGGCCTCTTTCACATCACTTTGCTCATTTTCTGCCCTTGGTAAAATATTCATTATTAACTGTTATAAATTATAAAATCTATTTTTTTTTCCCAGGAAAAGTCTAGACTTTCTTTTTTAACAGATTTGGAACTGATAGGGCTGCTTGCCTGAGGCAGCACTACCAGTAATTGAATCTGAATGCTGAAGCAGTAACCCTAGGACTCTTTAGAGGAAGGAATCCCTATGTATAAAACAGAGTAAAAGCGGGTTGATGGAAAAGTGGAAATCCATTGTTGTGAAACTTCCTGATTCCAGCATGTGAATCATCGAATAACTGAACATTATAGCAGGTGTTGAGCATTAATTCTGTCAAGATTTCGAGAGCAAAGAATTCCACTAATTCTCTATCTCTGTGTTTGGTAAATAATAATCATCGCCATTAGTTTTCTTCGTGGATCAATTTAATTACATAGTTGGAATAAACACTAGCTACTTGCAGTCACCAAGTATGTCCTGAAAATCTGTTATACTTTTAGGCACTAAGGATTATAAAATTAGTGAGATTTGCCTCTTGCCTTAAAAGAGCTAATAGTCTTGGGGCACCTGGGTGGCTTAGTCGGTTAAGTGTTTGGCTTCAGCTCAGGTCATGATCTCGAAGTTCACGGGTTCGAGCCCCACATCAGGCTCTGTGCTGACAGCTTGGAGCCTGGAGCCTGTTTCAGATTCTGTGTCTCCCTCTCTTTCTCTGCCCTTCCCTGCTCATGCTCTGTCTCTCTTTCTCTCAAAAGTAAACAAACATTTTTTAAAAAGCGAATAATCTTGTCTGGAAGAGAGAGCAGTAAATATATAGCTGTAATAAAGCATCACAAATATATGGTGGAGGGTTATATGGAGGTACACTGGAGGCATACTCAAGCTTGCCAGGTGAGAAGTGGTAGGGGAACAGAGAATGCTTCCTGGAGGAGGAAACATCTGTGCTGTCTTAATGGAGTCTTGACCAATGCTGGGATATAGCCTGGAAATGATAAAAGTGGATGCACCTTCCTTAAAAGAAATTGGTCAATGTATGTCAAGAGTTATAAAAAAAAATGTTTAGACCTAGAATTGCCTTTCTCTGAATCTCTTATTTTAAAAAATCTGAAATACAGAAAAAAATGATATTTAAGAGTGTTACATAGTTATTCGTAGTAACAATATTGGAACCAGCAATAGAGAGATTGTTTAGGAAATTTTTGAGTGATTTTTGAGTCACTTAAAGGACTGTGGAGTCATGAAAGAACTCGTGAAAGGACTCATGAAAGAATTTATCACAACATTTGGTGGTTTATTCCACAAATATTTATTGAGCAATCTATCTCAGGCACTGATCTAGGCCTGTGTACACGGAGTTAAATAGACACAGTTCCCAGTTGGAGGAATGTATGGTGAAATGGGGAACACAGAGGATTCAGTTAACCTACCAAAAGAAGAGACATGGACCCCGATGGTAGCCTAGGCATCTTATTAGAATGCGCCTGAGGCCCATGTGATCCTATCAGCAGGAGGACTTGGGTTTTGAATGATAAGAAAGGAGAAATGAGATGGAAACATTTAAATTGTTTTAATTTTATGATGTTATGTGGGAAATAAGAGCAGACTCTAACATTGGATATACAATTTGACCACAGCTATACAAAACCAACCAGCCAAATATATATAAGCATATGAACATACGATATAAGCATATATATAAGGAGAGAGAGGGACAAAAAGAGAAAGAAGACAAATAAAGTATTAACAGTGGATGTCTGAGGACAGTGGTACTATGGGTAATATTTTTCTTGCTTCTTTTTGGCCTTGTTCAAATATTCTGTTATGAACATATTGCTTTTATTTATTTATTTTTTAATTTATTTACTTATTTTGAGAGAGAGAGTGCAGGTAGAGGAGTGGTAGAGAGCTAGAGAGAAAGAGAGATGGAGAGAGAGAGAATCCCAAGCAGGCTCTACCCTGTCAGTGCAGAACCTGACTTGGAGCTCAATTTCACAGACCATGAGATCATGACCTAAGCTGATACCAACAGTCAGGTGCTCAACCGACTGAGCCATCCAGGCACACCTAACATTGCTTTTATCATGAAAAAAAAAAAAAAAAGATGCATGAGGTTGTCAGCAGGAAGGTAAAAGGCACAAAGTGTTCGCATTTTATAAGGGAACGACGCATGGTCAAACTCACAACAAAACAGGATGGGCACATTTTCCAGGACACAATAACACAGGACAACATTGCATTCCCTAATATACCATCCTGTTCCTAAAACACACACACTGATATAAGATGTGTCACATAAGTCACCTGGAAAACTCTTCCTGTCTGCTAAAGACACGACTCTTGGATTCATCCCTGTGTAGAGAGCCCACTCTGCCTAGCACTGAGCTAGGCACTGAATCTGTCATTTACTAAGTGCATCAGTGCCTTCCATGTACATAACACTGTGAAATTTATGAAGCATTTTCACCAAGGTTTTATTTTTATTTTCTCTACAGCCCTGTGAGGTAGGTAGAACAGGTATTATTTTTCTCATTTTACTGTTGAAGAAAGTAAGACTTAGATGAAGTTTCTTGCCCCCAGTTACAAGGCTGGAGAGCAACACGGGAACCCAGATCGCTTAGTGAACATAGCGCCTGTTCCTCTGTGTCACAAATACCAAACAGTAGGCAACTCCTCCAAAACTAGCAAAAGCAGACCAACACTGGGAGAGGGCAGATAATAAGGTGGCTTATTCTTAATCTGTGCCGGCGCCAGTGTCTAGGAGAGTTCTAGCACATGATAGATGTTCTGTAGTTTTTGTTGTGGTTAGGGCAAAGAACAAAAGAATTATTAATACTCTGACTTAATACTTAGTAAACATACAGTTCTTAAGTAAGTCATCCAAATAGATATTGTCATTTTCCTTTAGGAATCTACTCTGAAGTTCAAAAAAAAAAACAAAGGGTATACATATACATATATATATGTATATGTGTATATATATGTATATGTGTATATGTATATATATGCATATGTATATATATGTATGTATATGTATATGTATATGTATATGTATATGTATATGTATATGTATATACACATACCACTATCAGGAATAGGGGAAAGAAAGAGGGGTCAGTGAGGAAGAGTGAAAAGTAAAACATGGAGACAAAGAGATTCCTAAATTAAATATAGCAAAATAGTTTGTTATTAATTTCTGTTTTACTCCAAGGAAAACAAGTTGATACTCCACATTAAACATCATTTTACACTGGAGGAAGGAAGGATGGGGGAAGATAATGTCTTTGAGAATCATCCAAGCACATCTTATTTCTTACACATGCACACACCTGCTCTTCTCCTACCTGTGTCTAAAAAGGGGACTCATTTAGCATTCACTGATGAACTGGGAGAGCATTTTGGCACTCCTGCTGAGCTCCTGAAATTTTTTTAAAACTGATTAAGGTGGCACATGCAATCATGCCCTAGTGACTTCGGCTATATATGCCCTTTGAAAAATTTCTAAGGGCATGTTGGACATCCTGCATATAAATGTCACCACTTGGAATGAGATTCAGGCTTTTGGCTCATTGCAATGTTCTCTGCTTGGCTTCAGTGTAATATTATCTCTGATCTGGTGAAAGCAAATGGTTCTTCGTAACTCCCTCCTAAGTAATATTGCATATTCTTTTTCTGCTATATGTGTGGTGGTGGGAAACAGCTTAGCAATACACACAGGAACAATTCTGCTGATAGATAAGGATAGAAAATGAAATTGCTATCGTATGACTGGCCCTAGACCTTTTAGGTTGTCTTCAAAACTCATCACTGCAACAGTGATTTCCCCCATATTATTTTTGACTAGCGTTGCAGATTTGGCTTTCTTCATATATAGGAGGCATCTTTAAATCCATATACTTTTTTTTTTTTTTTTTTTTTTTTTTTTTACAAATGACCTTTGGAAATGATTTCCAATAACCACAGCCGACTTGAAGCTCAAGGCTTGGTAGTGAAAGGTCACTCTACATTTAGACTAAATGCAGATAGATTTGTACTCCCTGTAGCAGACTATTGCTTTAGGACCCGCTATTGTATTTGACCCAATCTTCTTTCTAACCCAAGCATTTAGACAGCTTCCATATGGGTTTTATTTAAACTTCTTTTTTTTTAACTTCAGTACAAATTAAATAGCTTTATGTATTATATGTAACATATTTTCTTTAGAGATGCACATTTTCCTTAGAAATTTAAGAAAATAGAATGAAGTGTGTGTTTGTTGGACTCCCCATAAGACAATTCTGTGACTTTATATAGGATTCTCCCGGCCCATGCCAGCCCTGCGTCTGTGGTAGGGGCCTGCAGAGTATGCTCTAAGGCACCTGGGGCTCCTCAGATCCCTTGTTTCCCTTTCATTCTTCCCTTCAAATAAGACCATTCCTTTTAAGTTAAGGAGAAGGGGTGGATACAGCCTCTAAACTCAGGCAGCTCTGCATAAACACAGAGTTGCATGGTGGAGAGATAAAAAAAAAAAAATGTTTCACCTTCTAAACTCTGGGAGCAATGCTCATTCTTGTGTCCCCAGCTTCTTCCCCTCACAAGGGCCTGGTGGTTTCCATTCAAGTGCTATGTGGTATGTTTGTGACACTGTCACACCACAAAGCCTCTAGAAATGAGTTACAGGGCACTTTTCTTCTTGTCCTACGAGAGTCTGTCCACAGTAAAGAAAGACTTCAACAATATGCAGAAGACTCAAACTTCTCTCCACGTCTGGGCAAGTTCCAGGACTGCTGACTGTCAGAGGACCCTCCCCCTGCCCTTCTGTCCTCACCTCATCCTTACCCAGAAGAAAAGTAAAGTTCCCTCCTATTGCTTGGTTATGTAGGGCCCTGGAAAGGACCCTGGGTGGAGCATCAGGGGACTGGATTCACACTCAAGGCCTGCCATTTGCCAGTATGTGACTTGGGTCTACATCACTTGTCCTCTATGAGTGACTTTTTGTCTGAACAGAATGAGTTAATAGAATTAATTGCTATAAATTCAGTGAAACAACACCCAGCCTCAACCATGCCCCCTTTTGATAAATGAATGTCTTTATAGCAGATTCCCCAGGAAGAGTCAGATTCCTGCAGCTCTGATTCTGATTTCAAAGAAGGTGTTCAGATGAGTCAGTCTGCCCTAAGAATTCACCAGCATAAAATCATTTCTTATATTCAAAAAAACATTTGAAAAAATCTAAGTTGCTTTCAATTATCCCACTTACAGTAGCTCATGTAATCCTCCTGACTAGCATAGATTTGGGGCATGCTGTTGGAGTCCCTTCAAGTATTCTTGGCACCCTTCTGAGGATTGCCTCAGAGCACTGGGTGCTCTTCTAAGGTGGTGGGAGACAGCCCTTGTTGATTGGCCAACACAGAAGTGTGCGCGAATACAAAAGGCCAACTCTTTTGCCTGGAGGTGGAACAAATTCTGAGATGTAATTTATGCTCTAAAGCACCCCTCCCTCAAAAATCAAGCTGAGTCTGGCACTTCTGAAATCTCCCTTGTTTGGCTCCCTCCTCTTCCACACCCCGCTCTGCCATCCCTTACTTGCTTCTCCTGGGAGCCCGTCCTTACTACATCACTTGCCTGGGTGGCTCAGTCTAAGTGTCTGATGGGCTCAGGTTCTGATCTCGCGGTTCATGAGTTCGAGCCCCGCATCTGGCTCTTTGCTGTCAACGCAGAGCCTGCTTCTGATCCTCTGTCCACCTGCCCCACTTGTGCTCTCTCTCTCTCAAAAATAAATAAAACCTTAAAAAAAAAAAAAACAGCAGATTTAAATGGCAGAGTTGACAAGGCTTTGTTGGTGTGTTCTCAAAAGACGCCTGTCTCAGCATCTCTGCTACTTAACAGCCCCATGGCCTGGAGCAAATTGCCTGAAGCTCAGAGCCTCTCTGTCCTCATTTGTAAAATGAAAATAATAATACCCACTCTGCCTACTGATGGGTTCTTGGGAGGATAGGACTGTGAAGGTGTTTGAAAGCTGCCAGGGGCGCCTGGGTGGCTCAGTCGGTTGAGCGTCTGACTTCAGCTCAGGTCACGATCTCACAGTTCGTGAGTTCGAGCCCCACGTCGGGCTCTGGGCTGATGGCTCAGAGCCTGGAGCCTGCTTCCGATTCTGTGTCTCCCTCTCTCTCTGCCCCCCCCCTGTTCATGCTCTGTCTCTCTCTGTCTCAAAAATAAATAAACGTTAAAAAAAAAATAAAAAAAAAAAGAGAAAGCTGCCAAACATAAGGAAACTTAACTTTTTAACTTAATACTAAAATCACAGGTAGGCTTTCAGAGGAAACCAACTCAAAGCTGTTTTAAGGTAGAGAAAACATGGGGCGCCTGGGTGGTTCAGTCAGTTAAGCGTCCAGCTTTGGCTCAGGTCATGATCTCACAGTTCCTGAGTTCAAACCCCACATCAGGCTCTCAGCTGACAACACGGAGCCTGCTTCAGATTCTCTCTCTCTCTCTCTCTCTCTGCCCTCCCCCACTCACGCGTGCTCTCTCTCTCTCTCTCAAATAAATACACATTAAAAAAAAAAAATTCAGAAAACATACTTCACACCTTACTCTCCTCCTACGTTTTTCCCCCCACATTCCTCATGTCACTCTCATCTAAATGTTTGTTCTAAGTAGCCCATCAGTGTACCAGAGAGTCACAAGAGAAAATAGGAAGTGCACCTTTCGCCTCTATGTCTTAGCTACTAACCATTCTCGATCTGGTCGGAGAACTTTGCTGTGCCTACTAATGCCTACCAGTGTGTGCTGCCTATATCTAAGCCCTGATTTTCATTTCGTCACTCCCTCATTTCTTTTATTTCAGAATGTATTAGGCTTTAAAACTTCAAGAGGGAAATAGACTTCTCAGGGAGATCTGGGTCATAGATCATAGTTCAAATCTTATACTTCACATTTTGTGATATTGACACAAATTGATGGAACACAATATAACAGAGCCAAAAAAACACGTGGCCCAGATGGTGACTTGACTAGAAACATCTCAATGTGTCTCAAAGATCATGGCATGTGTGCAAAGTTTCTTTCCACAGAGGCCCTACAAGATTCATGATAAGATTTTATTTTTAATAAGGACCTAATTAGAAGGCTCAGCATGACAGAGTTAGGAGACATGAGTAGCCAGTACTGTTTGGTACAAAAAGTATTTGTCAAGCATTTAGGCGCCAGGGATAAAAGGAAGAATAATACATAGCCCCTGGTGGAGGAAACAGATACAAAAACAGATCATTAAAATCGAATATGGTGAGCGCTGAACATGACCAGAACGATGGCATCCAGTCTGGGGTTCAAAACACACTTCGCCGGGGTGCCTGAGTGGCTCATTCGGTTGAGCGTCGACTTTGGCTCGGGTCGTGATCTCGTGGTTTGTGGGTTCGAGCCCCACATCGGGCTCTGTGCTGACAGCTCAGAGCCTGGAGCCTGCTTCGGGTTCTGTGTCTCCCTCTCTCTCCCCATCCCCTGCTCACACTTTCTCTCTCATTCTCAAAAACAAACAATAAGAAAAATTTTTTTAATAATTTAAAATTTTTTTTAAGTTTTTAAAAAATTTGCAAAAATCACTTTACCATGTAAAATGTCACCTTCTCTAGTTTTTATGAAATACTTGAAAATCTCCTTCAATTCCCACAGGGCCTTTTTTCCACTGATCGAAGTCTTTGCCTCTTTGATTCCAGCTTATCCTTTGGGACTTTTCATTCATTCATCTCTTTGGGCACACACGAGTCAGGTACCTAACACTGCCAGGCGCCATTGTAGAAACTGGGAATCCCACTTAAGACAGATCCAAGCCCAGCCGTTTTGTCAGGGAGTTGACATTCTAGTGGTCAGAAGCAGACAACTAACAGAGAATTTAAACTGTGATGGAATTAATCATTGGAACTGCAGATTGTAAACAGAGCCATGAGGGAAGTACACAGGGGGATGGGACCCTGAACAACCAAGCGAGGACCCCTTAAGCCACGCAATCAGGGAAAGCCTCCCTAGTGTGAGACATTTGAGCTGAGACATGAGAAGGGTGCCCTGGGTGAAGGGAATGCCATCAGCGAGGCTGGAAAGAACTTGAGGGTAATCAAGTGACAGAAAGGAGGCCAGTGTAGTTGAAGTTAGTGAACCGGGTGTCAGAAGTTGAGGCTGGAGGAAGGCAGAGGCCATGGTGGGGGCCGTGGGAAGAAAGCAGATTTCATTCTCAGTGCCATGCAGCATTTGAAACTAAAACCTCATTTTAAAACATGCACACACCTGAAAGTTAATCTGCAATCAGAGCCCATGGCAAGGAAAAGTGCCATCGGCCTGTGTGAACTGCCATCCGCCCTCTCCTGGAATACTGCACCAGCAGCCCTCTCCTGGAATACTGAACCTTCCAGTGTTCATTATGAAAGAAGATCCTTCTTGAAGTTAAATAAAATATGTCACTTTGCTCATCAAAACTCTGCCATGGCTCTCTGCATCATTCAGAATAAAAGCCAGAATCCTTCCAGTGGCTTCCAAGGCCCCACGTGGTCTGGCCTCATCTCCTAGGTCCCTACCCATCCCCACCTGGCCCAGCCACACTAGCTTCCTTGATGTTCATCAAACACACACAGATGCTCTCATTGTGGGGTCCCTGCTGCCCCCTCCATCCAGAATCCCCTTTCCTGGGTAACCTCCACTAACTCCTTCCCTTCCTTCGAGTTCTTACTGAATGGCATTGCTTCGATGGACTACCCAGCATATCCTGCACCCCTGCCTTCATCTCAACTACAGCCCTTTTTCCTCACTCTACCTATTCTTTCTCCATAACTCTTATCATCTTCTAACGTATTCTGTGGTTTACTTAACTTATTGTCCTTGTCCCCTTCTAGAGTCTAGAATTAGCTCCAAAAGGCAGACATCTTTGTGTGTAGCCATGAGAGCCATCCACTGACAACAGTCTCTCCTTCCAAGTCTACTGTGGGTGCCTATTTTCCTGACTATTTGGTGTAGATAAGGCTCTGTGCCCTTCCTTGGCCAATAGAAGATGAACAGAAAGGGTATGTGCCATGCCTGGGCAGCACACTCTCTGCCACATCCCCTCCTCCCTCTGACACAGCATCCCACACCTTTTAACATGGAGGCTACTCTATTGGGCTGGATCCCCAAGTGAGTGAGTTGAGCAAAATCCCGCTGGCAGCTATTGAAAACCACATGGCATGATCAGGAAGATGAAAGATGAAAGATGGCTTTCATCTCAAGCCACTGTGACCTGGTGATCTTTTCTTACCACATCACCTGACCTGATCTCACTGAGTCTTGTTTGTTCACTGATGCTTCCCAGGGACTTAGAACAAAGCCTGGTGTCCGCTATATGCCCAGTAAGTGTTTGCTGAGTGAATTTCTCTGTCCTCGTTCATAAGTTTTTATGTGGCATGTTTTGAATTTAAACATACCGAAGTCAATAGTATCTGGATATAGGATTCCACTAAGTGTCCTATGACCGACCCCCCACAATAATCAACATTAGGCACCTACTTCAAAGTGCCTGGGTGGCTCAGTCGGTTAGGCGTCCTACTCTTGGTTTCAGCTCAGGTCATGATCTCAAGGTTCATGGGATGGAGCCCCATGTTGGGATCTGTGCTGACAATGGGGAACCTGCTTGAGATTCTCTCTCTCTCTCTCTCTCTCTCTCTCCCCCACTCCCACTCTCCCTTTCTGCCGCTCCCCCCCCCCTCAAAATAAATAAACTTAAGGGAAAAAAACATTAACCACCTTACTACATGAGCTAAGTCTTTCTTAGAGCCCCAGAGGAACACGCTACTGCATCTGTCTTAATGTGGTTGGCAGTCTCATTGCAGAAACGCGACAGGACAAAATCCTGTGCGCCACTGTGCAGCAGCCGGTGATACATCACAAGATTGTCTGAGACTTCAGATGTGGGGGCAGCCATTGAGGGTGAGGCTGGTTAGAGACGGGAATGGGAGGCGACCTCAGCTGGACCTTGAGGACTTGGACAGGCAGGGGAGAGCCAGGGGGAGAGTATCACTGCCTAGAAGAGTAGCATCAATCACACACAAGCAGGAATAGATTTTGAAATATTAGAAGGTAGCATATACCACCCTGGTCAGAGGCCAGAGTGTAGAGCTAGACCAGCTCCATTAAAATCCTGGCTGTGTATGTGCTGGCTCCTTGACTTCAGACAAGTCAATTAACTTCTCTGTGCCTTGACATCTTCATCTGTAAGATGACAATCACCAGATACTACCTACATCAGAGTGTTGTTGCGAGGGCTAAATGAATTAATAACATGCAGTGTTTAGAACAGCACCTGGCAGAGAGTGAGTGTTGATCTGGAAAGAAGAGTTGAAAATCGCACAGACCTCAGAGTTCGCAGGATCTTGAATCGGAGTTGATGAAACGTAGTGTTTCGTTCTGAAAGCAAAAATATTTTCCACCAGCAGTTCAAAAGCTTTTTTATCAGAAAACTGTAGAAGGTTCAAGTTACAGCAGGGTGAGCAGGGGTTGCAAAGTGGAGGCAGAGAGACCGCTCTGCAGGCAGATGCCATCATCTCGTTGTGGGAAGCTGAAAGCTTGAGCTCCAGTAATGGCTCCAGCACAGAAGAGACAGATGTTGAAGATGTCCTCGAGAAGGTGCTGGAGAGCAACCGATGGGCAGGCTAGGTAAGAAAAGAAAGAAGCAGAACTGACCCAAAGGCTTCAGGGTCTGGGTGACTTTGAGATCTAATGATAACACTGACCGAAATGATGAAGGCCAGAGGGGAACAGATTTTAAGAGAAAGATAACAAACTCTATTTTAAACACTGAAGTATCAAGGTCAAGCTATGGAAAAGGAAATCAGATATGAAGCTTAACTAACTTAGAGCTATACTCAGATGTCACTCGGAAACCTTCCCCAAATAGCTGATCTGAGACACCTCCCTCCTCCCTCTCACCAAGAGCCCCCACCATAACTTATTTTCTTCATTCCACTTCCTGGCACTATCCTCAGAGTCGAGGACAGCAGCTGGCCTGCAGTCTTTCAAAAACTATCTTGTGGAATAAAACCATTTTCATCTGCAGGCAAGATTGCCAGATATATACTACCAACCAGAGGTCCTCTTCTGCCTACACAGAGGCTTCCACCCCTTACATTATTTAGGAATTAATGGAGTGAAGGCAGGGGGAGAGGAGTAAAGAAGGAAGATGAGATGGTAAGGCATTAACACACAAAGGTGCACAAATTCAAACAAGAATAGACGAATAGCGAACAGAGCAGAGAGGAGCCCGGACCCCTTTGCTCAAGCACTGCGCCAAAATGAATTTCAAGCATATCAAAGTTTAAAATAAGAAGTCAAAAATAATAACATGTGTAAGTACTGGAAGGAAATCAACTTTTTTAAACAGCCATGGATTAAGAAACATCTTCTAAGAACGGCAGGAAATGCACGCAGCATAATGGAACATGTAATCAGTTTACTTCCCAAAGAGTAGAGATGTCCATACAAAATGTATTTCCCACCATCCAAGTCAAAGGACAGCAGAGAGTTAAAAATTCTTCAGAATTTGCACATAAATACCTAGTGCTTTTAATGTGCAGTGAGCTATTACAAATAAAAAGTAGCTGTGGGAGACACGGACAACTGTCAGAAAGGCAATCACCAGTGACTGGTAAACGTAAAAGCATCAACCTCACTCATAATATTTTTTGGCACTTTTTTCCTCTCTCATCATTTTTGAATTCCAGTTAAATCCATGAGCTAGCAACGGCAATGATTTCAAAGCTCGAGAATGCTAAAGGCCGAAGGATGTAGGGAAAACATACGCTCGTGCCTTGTTAGTGGGGATGTACATTTGTGTAACCATTTGTACGGTCATTTAACAACCAAAATTTTAGTTGTTTCTTAATTTTTTTTAACGTTTGTTCATTTTTGAGAGACAGACAGAGACAGAGTGCGAGTGGGGGAGAGGCAGAGAGAGAGGGAGACACAGAATCCCAAGCAGGCTCCAGGCTCTGAGCTGTCAGCACAGAGCCCGACGTGGGGCTCGAACCCACAAACCGCGAGATCATGACCCAAGCTGAAGTCAAACGCTTAACCGACAGAGCCACTCGGGCGCCCCTAACAGCCAAAATTTTAAAGTTCTAAGGATTTAACCTACAGACTATACTTGCAGTACATAAAGATAAAAGAAAGTTCATTGACAAATTGGTTGTAATTTAGAAATTTCTAAATGCATGCAATAGCTAACTGCTAAAAAAAATAAGTGACGGATACTTTTCAGTAGAATACAATGCAATTATTAAAAACAACAAGGTGTAGCTATATAGACTGACAAAGAGAGGTTTAAAATACTGGTTAAATGAAAGAAAAAAAGGGAAGTAGCTAAACACCACATATAGCATGGGCACATTGGTGGTAAAAAGCAAAAGGACAAATCTAAAAGTCCTTGCATGTGCAACAAAAACGTTCAGAATGCTGTACAAGAAACCATTAACTATGGCTTCCCGTGGGGAGTAGGACTAGGGAGTCAGGTGAGGCTTTTAATTCTCACTTCATACTTTCTTAATATTGGAGATTTTTTCACAGGGAATGTGACCACTTTTAGAATTTCGTACGAGAAAGAATAAAGCCCTCGACATTTAGTTTACACTATCCTTTCAACCTGTTCCCCAAAAGAGTGTATCTATAGCATTTGCTTGATTATTCCTGAGATTAAAATTATGTGAATCCTCAGGCTAGCCCAAGATATCTGCCACCTAGAACATTAGATTATGTAGCCTTCCAGAATCTTTTAAACTTCTGCAGGAACTTCCATAAATCCTTCGTAGAGAGGAACAATTACAGTCTTGTTTTCTTATCATCAGTGATCACCAAAAAACTAACCAGGGAGAATCTCAAGTCCTAAAATAATTCGTGGGCCTCCGAATAGCCAACTGCCCTTCACCTGTTCAGTTGATACCAACTCAGGATCCTTTCCAGCATCTCCAAGGGAACCAGGAAATTGATGGGACAGCTGTGAAGACATCCTGCCATAACAGGAAGATCTATGTTTAATTCCTTTGGGAGGCCGGACAGTTAATAAACAACTATATATGTGTATGTGTGTGTGCACATGCAGGTGCGTGCAAGTGGATGTATGTGTGGGAGGCAGAGCCAGATTCTAAACCAGTACCGGCATTTTAAATCAAGAAATACTGAATACAATATTTCTATTCCCGCCATGTTGTTTCAAAAGAATTTAAGGCAGAGAAATGAAATTCTTTGAATCACCAAAGTACTA
Organism: Panthera pardus; assembly: GCF_024362965.1. NCBI lineage: Eukaryota > Metazoa > Chordata > Mammalia > Carnivora > Felidae > Panthera > Panthera pardus. The sequence continues at coordinate 43,811,399 of NW_026526710.1, read as the reverse complement.
GGTCACTATTCTTTCAATTTAAAATGGATCTATACTTCAATTTTAGAGTGTAAGACAAGAACATACTTTTTCAAGGCTTTGACTCACTTTTGCTGGGCCTGATTTTTTCCAAGGGTTTAAAGGAGACTTCTTTAGGAAAACTGAAAGTGTCTTATCGGTTATAGTTTATCTTTGCTTTTTTTTACAGCAGTGGCCATAGAAATCATAGCTTATATAAAGTATTTCAGGGGCGCCTGGGTGGCTCAGTCGGCTAAGCGGCCGACTTCGGCTCAGGTCATGATCTCACGGTCCGTGAGTTCGAGCCCCGTGTCAGGCTGTGTGCTGATAGCTCAGAGCCTGGAGCCTGTTTCAGATTCTGCGTCTCCCTCTCTCTGACCCTCCCCCGTTCATGCTCTGTCTCTCTCTGTCTCAAAAATAAATAAACGGTAAAAAAAATTTTTTTAAAAAAGTATTTCATCTTTTAAGCTTGCCAAAAAAATCCTTACTAGGAATGATTAACAAACTGAATTCTCCTAACTTACACTTCCCACGTTAAATGATCAGTTGGGTCCATCAGCTGGGAATGCTGGAGACTTCGGAAAGAACAAAACAATTATTTGAAAAGAATAAAAGCAGCATTATGAATAAATTACATATTTTGCTAACAGCCCGAGATAGATCCTATACGGTTGTTGTGTTTTCATTGCCAATCTCATCTCACTGAGTGATAGATTCAGAATTGCAGAGGGTTTTTTCCCACAAGGTTCATTTCTTCAGGATCTTTCCTTGTCCTACTATGGAGATGTTTCCTACCTGAGTCTCTCACTAGGTCTACCAGTCGGCCACAAGCCTCTCTGATCCCTTTGCACATATTCAGCATCTGATGGTAAGAGCTTCTTGCCATTGACTTTCTAGGTGCTTAGTGTTGTTGCAGGAGGGGAAGAGAAGAGTGAATGCGTAGTAAGCTCTTCTAGGCACTTGGCACACGTTATTCATTTTGTCTTCGTAGCAACACCCTGAAGTCAATCCCATTATTATCCACATCTCTCCAATTTGCAATCTGTGGCTTAGAGATGTTAAATAACTTGCCTAAGGCTGCCCAGCTAATGAGTGGCGGTGCTCAAACTTGAACTCAGGCCTGTGCATGCCAAAGCCTATGCTACAGGCCAGGGTCAAATTAAAGGGCAAGCCAGATGGCCTGATGCCCAGGGGTTCCGATCTATAAAAAGCATGGAATGTCACTGGAGTAAATGAATAATATGTTGTCAGTTCACTCAGGTTTCCACACACAACTCTTCACGTAGTTATCAATTGGTTGCACTCCCAGCAAACGGACTGCTCTTGCAAGTGGAAATAACACTCCCTGGGCACCAGTACACGTTTCCTCACACCAGTACGGGTTCATTTTTGTGCAACACAGGGCGAGGTGCACAGTGCAGCTTCCGGCCGTGACCCACCAACCAGGTGACCCTCCTCACCTGAGGCTCAGCGTCCAGTCACAGCTCAGATTTTAAACACAAATAATGCCTGGCCCAGTGCTATTAGTTGGGAGTGGTTCCTCATATTAAGTTTTACATTGTTTTAATAAGCTTCTCAAGAAGTCGTTTACTTTGGACAAGTAATGAAGGGAAGCAACAGATAACTCTTCAGAACATGAAAAAGGAGGTGTGCCTCTTATTTCCCAGATAAAACCTCCTGCCATCTTGACTCAGCATTACCTCTGACCACTAGACAGAAAGACCTCCCATATTACTTTCCTTGCACATTTGTTGGACCTCCTCTTTCTCATCCTGGTTGCTTTGTGCTCCCTCCTTGTGCAATACCGTGAAATACAGGCTCATTTCCTTTGGCCGTGTTCTAAAAGGGCACCACTCAAAGCCGCTCCTTCTTTAAGACAGGGCTTCCATCATTTCTCACATCACCACACACATAGAAAATGGTGTTACTGGTGTGGAATGCACGTACATTTGTGCGGTAAGCAGACAAGGCTGCTGGAGGTGGGAGGGTGAAGGGCCTGGAGACTTGGGATTTGGCGGCGGGGCGGGGAGGGGGGGCAGCGCGGGGGTTGGTAACTTAGCACAGCTGTTTCTCTTCCCTGTGCCCTCCTGAGAAGCTCTGCCATAAGCAACACTAGATTTTCCATTACTATGATGTGGACCTAGCTTTGATTTTTCTCACTTACAGATCGAGAAAAAGAAAACACATATAAGTTATGTGGACTAAATGGGAAAAAGAAATTTGAAGTTTGAAATGATCATATTTGTTTCTGGAGGTTAAAAAAAAAAAAAAACTTGAGTGCCTTCTTCCCTTCTCTGTCTGTACTTGCATGAATACGTGATTGTCCTTTGCTGAGGTGCTAACCACAAAACCCTCTCAGCCCCCTGTCTGGGACAGGTGCAAACAGACCAAAACAGACCAAAGCAGAGGCAGCCAGTCCTTTCTAGGCACCGGTCCAGGAACCAGATGGGTGGTTGAGAACAAATGTACATTTTATAGAACCAATATCTTAGGAAGGCGGTTAACTGAAACATACAAGACGCGAACTGCCTCTAAGTAAACCTATAAATTTTTGCACTAATTTCTTAGTGGCTAAGTTAAATGTGAGCAATGGAATAAAGTACATGATATGGATTTAGATTTGTTCTCCAATTTTTTCCTCATATTAAGAAATAATTGACATATATCACTGTCTAGGTTAAAGTCGTACGGCATGATGGTTTGATTTACATATATTGTGAAAGGTATATGCAATTTATCTGTGAAACCTATATTGCAATAGGTTCAGCTCACATCCATCCTCTCATATGGATACAATAAAAAAAGAAAGAAGAAAAAAATACTGCTCTCGTAATGAGAACTCTTAGGATTTAGTCTTTTAACAGCTTTCCTGCATATCAGACAGCATGTTACCTATAGACATCGTGTTATACGTTACATCATAGTACTTATTAATCTAATAACTGGAAGTTTGTACTTTTAACCACCTTCCTCCAATCCTCCTGCCCCAACCACCACGACCCTTCTTTGTCTCTGGTAACCACCTATCTGATCTCTTTGTCTATGATTTTTGTTTTTTGTTTTTTGTTTTTTAGATTTACATTTAAGTAAGATCATACAGTGCTTGTCTTTCTCTCTTCTCCAATGTTTATAAAACTTTAGAGCTTTATTGAATGTCATCGTACTCGTGTTAGCTACATTAAGATCTCAGTTGCGCTTCAATTTTCTTATGCTAAGTGAACTTTATGATGTCTCTTTAAATTTATCTAAAATTTTCTTCTTATAAAACCAGGGTTTGGCTGCCCTGGCTATAAATATTTAGGTTGTGCAGTCATTTCCACTGGCCTTCCTCCAATTGTGATAAGCAATACTGTGCATAATAAAAGTGGCTACATTTATTGAGCACCTACTGTGTGCCAGGCACATTGTGCTAATTATGATACATGCATTATGTCATTCATGAAAGTCAACTCATGAAAGCCTCAAGACGTAGGTATTATCCTGATAATCCCCATTGTTGAGAAACAAGGTTTAAAGATGCTAAGTAAATTGTCCGAGATCACACAGCTGGTAAATAGAAGAGTTGTGGTACTGGAGCCCATGTTTGTCTGATACCCAGGTCTGTGCCGTAATCACTACTTTCTACCGTCACAGAATATTCTTTACGTTGCAATAAGTGCATACATTTGAAGAGACACATAAAGAATTGTTTCACTTATTGTTTTAATGCTCTTTAAAAATCCAAGCTTGAATCCGTGCCGCCCGGCACCCTAGGGCTCCATGAAGTTATTCCATTTGAACAGCTGGGGGAGCTTGAAGGCAGCTAATCTTTTCATTCTCTGAGTTCTCAGAAATAGACCCAACGGCTTGGTACTAAGCCACCAGCATTAGCTTTTATGACCAGTCCCAGTGATGACTTACCAGGCGCAGACTTCTAGAAGCTTGGAGATACTTCCAGGCCTAACTAAAAGTGTGTGACTGGAGGAAGACAAGATGTAGAAATGGAGCCAGAGTCTGTGGTGTCCCAGGAGTGGATCTGTGGCAGAGGAGTGGATCTTTTAAGTAATTTATTCATAAAATGAGAGTTTATCAGATACTTGAAGAGAGGCACCATGAGGCAGCAGAAAGCACAGGGCGTGGAGAGGTACACTGGTTGTGCCATATTGTGGATATTTAAAGTATTTACATGGTTCAAAGCTCACAACTATATTTAAATGAGCCTGGGTGGCTCAGTCGGTTAAGGGTCCGACTTCGGCTCAGGTCATGATCTGGTGATCCGTGAGTTCGAGCCCCTCCTGGAGCCTGCTTCAGGTTCTGTGTCTCCCTCTCTCTCTGCCCCTCCCCTGCTCACACTCTGTCTCTCTTTCTCAAAAATAAATATTTAAAACAATGTATTCTCAGAGAGGTCTTATTCCCAAACATATTCTCTTCCACGCAGCCCACTCACACCCTTCCCCATAAGGAACTATTTCCATTAGTCTCTGGTTTGTTCCCTCTACCTTCTTTTACAAACATAACCATACAGATATATACACGTTCTTATGTCACAGAGATCTTCTCTACTGTCTTTTTATAACTAAGTAATTCTATATTGTGTGGATGTACATACAGTTGTTTCTAATGGGTTATTTGTTGTCTTTTTCATTACTTATAAGGGTGTAACGAGCAATCATGTGCACATATTCTTTATATTACAGAGGTGTATCTTCAAGGGCGAATCTAGGAGTAGGAGTCAAAAGGTTGATTCAAGAGGCAACTTATTAAGCATTTTGTTAGATGTTGACAGTTCTCCTCCTGAGGGGTTGTCACTGTGCCCCGACTGCCGGCAATGTAAGAGTGACCGGCAGCAACGTAAGAGTGGATCTTTCCTGACTTGTTCATGTCCTTGATACCACACCCTTGTTAAATTTCTTATACCTTCCTGGCCCCTCTCTTTATCTTTCTGAGCACCTTTTCCTCTGATCACACGTAGCCCCATTTCTTCTCATTCTAGACATCTCATCCCTAGATGCCCCATAGTTACTGAAATGATGTACAAATCAGAACAAGTATTATCTTACCTTCTGAACCTGCTCCTTGGATGCCCCCACCATCCAGATAGACACCAAACTTGGAACCTGCTAATTGTCCTGAGTTCTCCCTCTTACTAATCCATCGAGCAGTTGCTTTTACCTCCTGCGCATTCCAGGAACGCATCCCTCCTCTACATCTCAACACCACTTGTCCTCCCCCAGGACCTCCTTGCCTCTCCCCAAGAGCCCTGATATGGTGTTCTCACTTGTCCTCTGCCTCTACCCAGTCCTTCTGAAAATCATCTCAACAGGGTGGCCATGATGAGAGTTTTATAGATTTCAAATTTCTGCCTTGTTTGCAGTCAAGGGCATTGAATTAACTTTCTATAATCATTGCTGAATAGCTAATTCTTAAAACATACCCAGATTTCAGAAATGCTCTAACGTGTGTGGAAGAAATCTTGGGTAGCAATTTAAAATGAGTAACTCACGGATTGTTTTCTGAAAGGAACCCTTCACAGGGTCAGTGTTATTACAGAAGAAATATAATGTATCCAGTTATTTCAGAACAGCATCATGCTAGTTTTTATTTAGCAAATATCCTCTAAAAGACAAAAATCTCTATAAGTAGGGAACGTAAACAAAGCCAAGAAGAAGAAATGTTCTAGTTACATGAGATTGTGACTGGTGATTCAAACCACCAAAATATTATTGACCTTAACTTGGTTAACAGAGAATGACAGAATTACAAGACAGTGAGAGGAAGTAAATGAGCATCTTAAGTTCTTATTTATGCTGTTTGGTGTTTTAAAGGTAAGGAGCATTATATATACATATAAATATTTTTTTTAAGTTTTGAGAGCATGCGCAAGTGGGGAAGGGGAGAGAGAGAGGCAGAGAAAGAATCCCAAGCAGACTCTGCACTGACGGCACGGAGCCTGACGCAGGGCTCAAACCCACGAACCGTGAGATATGACCTGAGCCAAAACCAGGAGAGGGATGCTTAACCAACGGGGGCACCCAGGTGCCCCTGTGAGGAGAATTATATTGATAGCATTCACTATAGTACTCGAGCAGAATTAATATTTTATTTACCTGCATCATAGAACTCTAAAGATTTATGTTCTCTGTTCTTTCAAGAAAAAAAATAATGAGATATTTTAAAAGAAAAAATCATATAAAAATTCATGTACAAAATGGTTTAGGGATTTGTGAGTGTGAGTGCCTTGTTCAAATTATGACTTTCATAGTAACAGCCAAACCTAACCAGAGATACATATTTTCCAAAGGGAAGAAAAATAACAAAAGAAAATTATTCTGTCACCATTGAGAAACAAAATAATCAATGTTTTCCTGCTAACTGAAAAAAAAAAAAATGGTGAGCTTTAAAACCCAAAAATCTTTTCTTACAAAAAGCAGGAAGCCAGGAATCAATTTTTATTCAAATGAATATTAAATGATTTCCCCCTAATTAATTTAATTATGTAAGTATCTGATTAAAGAAGAGTTTACTATGGTACAACCCTAGATCTTGTTCAGTTTTGTTATTCCTACCCTTTCCTGGGTATTAAAAAAGGATTCCCACCACAGAATTGATTCATGACACCCTCTCTATGCTATCCTACTGTTCTCCCCGTTCCCAACCCCCTCACTCTTGACCCCCACTCCTGGGCTAGGAGGGGTGACTGGATATACTTAGGAACTACGAAATGTACAACAAACTAACAAATGGCAAAATTCCCCAAACTGCCAAAAAATATAGAAAAAGTAAGGGAAATGAAATAAACGTATAAAAATCATGAGCCTCTCCTCCCCAGTGGTATTGTACAGGATAATATCACATCGGTTGATACTGGGGAAATGGTGCCACATGGAGCCACGTAAGAGCTGCCTGTTTACACCTGGTCTCTGGTGGCTGAACCACAGACCCACCACATGCCACAGCGTGACCCCAGATCATACAGAGGGACCACCGAAGAAAGCGCAGCCTTCACTTTTTCTCTCCACAGAACTGTAACCTACACTACCCAAACAGACTCTCTGGAGGTATGTTTACATCATGTACAGAGAGCTGGGAGATTGACTAACAATTAGAGCACATTAACAATCCTTTCAGCTACTTCTAGCCTTAAGTGAGTAAGTGTTGATGTATGGAAAAGAGGTAATTGAAAAAAAGATCCATAAATACTGTCCGTAGTCTCTAAGACTCTAAAAGTTAGCTAAGAATAACCAGCTCGGTTCAGTGTTGCCGTTCAGTGTTGCTCTTTTTGAAAAATCTTGTTTGACTTAAGCTCTGTTTTGAATTTGAAAGAAAACTTCTTTAAGGGCAGTCACCAGCGGTCGGTGATTTCATCAGTTATAGCTATGTAATGCGACCTCCATAAAAAACCTGGAAGGACAGAGTTCAGAGAAATTCTAGGTTGGTGAACATGTGCAGATTCAGGGAGAGTGATATGCCCAGAGAGCCTGGAAGCTTCTGTGCCCCTTCCCACATACCTTGCCCTATGCATCTTCCATCGGACTCTTCCTGGGTTATATCCTTTTATAATAAACCAGTAATCCAGTAATCCAGTAAGTAAAATATTTCTTCGTTCTGTGAACCTCTCCAGCAAAGTAATCAAACCCGAGGCGGGGGTGTTGACACTTTGCGTCTATAGCTGGTCAGACAGAAGCACAGAAGACTACCTAGACTAGCAACTGGCATTTGAAGTGGGGGTTGGGAGGCAGTCGTTTAGGGCTGAGCCCTTAATCTGTGGGATTTGTCACTCTTTCCAGGTAGATAGTGTCCAGACTGAGTTAAATTTGTGAGATACCCAGGCAGCATCCATGGAGAACTGAGTTCATTGTTTAGTGTGTTAAAGAAAAAACACACGTTGGACTAGTGTCAGAATTCGTAGCCTTTGACTCACATCCAGGACCAGTGGATATAAGCTCTGAAACCAGACTTCTAACTTGCTAGTGCCTGATAGTAAATCCTTCTTTTGGCTTAGCTTAGTTTAGCTTAGAGATGGCGTCTCTTCGTGTTCATTGTGAACGATGTAAACTTTGAATTCCATTACCCGAGGAGGCACAAATCATTCAAATATAAATAAGTTACAGGGGCTCCTGGGTGGCTGAGTCGGTTGAGCGTCCGACTTCGGCTCACGTCACGATCCTGCGGTTTGTGTGTTCGAGCCCCGTGTCGGGCTCTGTGCTGACAGCTCAGACCCTGGAGCCTGCTTCCGATTCTGTGTCTCCTTCTCTCCCTGCCCCTCCCCTACTTGTGCTCTGTCTCTCTCTGTCTGTCAAAAATAAATAAATATATTAAAAAAATTTTTTTAATATAAATAAAATACAGTGTTTCCCAAAGTTCTGATTTGGTGTTTGTTTCCCTTTCTCTACTTGTAAAATGAGTCTTGCATCCTGGGCTCGCCCTGTCATCTCTCTACAGAAGATTGCCTGATACTGACCTCTTTCCTGAGCTCACTTTCTTCATCCTCTAGAATGTCTTACTGGTATTTTAAACTTAACCGATGAGGAACTGAGCTGATGATCCCACCTCCACCGTTACTCACCAAATTTACTGCTTTAAACTGGCTCGATGTCCTTATTTCCACCTTTGCATGAAGCACGTCTTCTCCCAAGGAGCTAAACTTAAGATCTTGGCCATCTCTGGAAACTGACTAGTGTACAGAATTGTTGAATCATTATCAGTGTAGACCTGAAACCAGCATAACACTATGTGCTAGTTATACTTGAATAAAAAAATTGAAAACAAAAAAATACACACAAAACAAGAATAGAAAAAAGATCTTGGCCGTCTTTAATTCCTTTCTTTCCACTCTCCCACTGCCCCAGAGCCCCCATCTGAATTGTTAAGGCTGCTCCACTCACCCAGTAAGTCACCTTCTACTTCTATTCTTGTCTGTGTCCCCCTCCTCCAGCCAAAGCACTGTTAGATTAATCTTTAAACAGGTTTGACCAATTTCTGGCTCAAAAATCTTCTTGAGCTCCCTTAGCAAACAAATGTCAAAATTTCTCCCTAAGTATTTAGGGCCCTCCATGATACTGGTTTATCATACAGGTTTTGCCTTGCCTCTTATTACTCACTAATATACATATAGACTCCCCTGAAGTCAAGTGCAACTGTTGGCTACTCTCTGTACATGCCCCATGCACCTCCTAGTTCTGTGTTTTTGTTCACGCTCTTCCTTCTGTGTGAAATACTTTTCCCCCAATCTGCTTCTGCTACTAACCTACCTGGATCAAATGCTATTGCCCTATGAGGCATTCCCAGTTTTCCCCACCAAACATTACCTCTTCTCTTTTTTTTTTAAAGTTTATTTATTTATTTTGAGAGGGAGAGCACGAGTAGGGGAGGGGCAGAGAGAGAGAGAGGGAGAGAGAGAGAGAATCCCAAGCAGGCTCTGCACTGTCAGCGCAGAGCCCGATGCAGGGCTTAAACTCACAAAACATGAGATCATGAACTGAGCCGAAACCAAGAGTCAGATGCTTAACCGACTGAGCCACCCAGGAGCCCCACCTCTTCTCTTTTTATTTGTGCCACTTCTATGGGAATGTTCGATCTCCCTCATTCTTTCTAGGGCCAAAGAATTTAAGTAACTAGAAACAAACTTAGAAACCATCTGTACTTAAAACATTGTCATTATGCACCAAAGACAAAGCAAAGACCAGAGGAGTGAAGTTATGTGCTAAATACTGTACAGCTGGACCAGAAAGACAAAGCCAAGACCTAAAAAGTCTGAAAGCGAATCCATCCCCATTTCTACGGTATCAAGATTTAAATACCTTCTGATCTGAGTGCTTATACACTTTACTAATAATCCCTTACAGCTCCGTGATTTCATGGTGTTGCCTTTTTGTTTGGTCATCTTGTTTCCCCTACTTTACTTCTGGGTCTCCAGCACACAAACATATTGTCCAGAGTAGATGCTCATTAAAATATTGCTATAGGATCAAATGAATGAATTTTGCTAGAGTCAAAGCATCTCCAGGCTTGGGGATAATCTGAAAATCTTTTGGCCTGAAGCCTGTGGCTGTTGAGGGCTCATCCATTCTTGACTTACCCAACATTTTTTGAGTAGTTCAAATTACATCTATAACTCATAAAATTTGAAAATGTAATTGAGTACCCCAAATATATTTAGAGACAAGGAAAGGAAACCAACATTAATACATTCATCTCTTAGGCTGGATTAAATTCACTTTGATACTAGATTGTCAACTCAGACTCAAATTATTTAACTGTTATGGAGCCCTCACTCTAGCCATGTCAGACACTTTCTAAAATGAACTAAGAAGTAAGTAATAGCAATCTAATGTTTCGGCTTATACCAGAAAAGGTATCTGGGTACTTTTCTGCCTCTCATACAGGTGTGCGTGTATACACGTATGTGTGCCCACATTGACACAGCCCACACATACACACACAATCCACTTGCACCACAGTTATCTTTGAAAAATGGATTACTGCAGCTCCAGAGGGAAATTCTCTGATGGTGGTGCAGAATTAAGTCATTCATTATTACGACAATTAAATTGTTATCACCATTGTCATTGTTATTGAAAGCCCTGATTGGGTGCCGCCTGCCTTTTTCTGAAGTAGAATTATAAACAATGAGTACCGATTTTTCAAGTGTCAAGAGATCAAGGTAGTAGCTGTAATATGACTACCTGACGATCCGTCTTTCCAGATAGTTCTCAGTGGGGGGTAAAAAAAAAAGCAGTTAATAGCACTCTTTGGGACAAAGTGGAGAGATAACATGTCTACGCTATATATATTGGTACATGGTCTTAGTAGGCATTTGTCACAGAAGCAGACTGACTTCAACCAACAGATTACATCAAACTCATTTTCTAGACAAAGAAACTGAGGCTTGACAGGGAAGGAAGTATCGGCCCAGGGAGAGGGGATCATGAGCTCCTGTAATTCACTTAGCCCCTAGGTTCCTGCACCCCTCATCCTTTTTCCTCTCAGTGTTTCAGGGCATTGTTCCTTCAGTTTGCACTAAGTTGGTTGGAGGTAGGCACCATAGGTTTGATTGATACAGCAATTTGCATCTCAAGGCATCGCTCGATAAATACAGTGCAATGAAAGGCCACTCTCTCACAAACCAATTTCCCCCTCTGGGCTGACTTTAGAAGCTCATTGATGTCACTTCCTTCCTCAGTCAGCAAGTGAATTTTCTTTAATTCTCAAGACCAGCTGTCCATGCTGTCAACAGAAAGTTATTAAAATTCCTTTAAAGTGAATAAAAATAGCCTAAAAGCAAATGTAGTTGGAAACAGGAAAGAATCAGTATGCAAAGTCCACAAACCTCTGAGCAAAATAATGTTGATCCAACCAGAGATTTCAAACATTGTATATTCAAGATGCTAGAAAAAATAATTAAAAGATGCTAAACCACATACTTCTTAATCTTTTATTAGCAAAGGCTTAGGCAGTTACAATTTATCCCCTAAATTCCATTCCTCTTTTTCAGATATGATTTGAATAAACTTGGGAATGACTTAGGTTTTCCTTAAGTGGGATTCCCTCCTTTTTTCTTGCCTTGGCCGGAGAACATTTACATCTCCACCAGCCTAAGACTATCCGTAAGCAAGAGAAAAAAAATTATCATTAGCCGCAATCATAATCACCAGGGCCACAAAATAATTATATATTTTAATTCATTAGAGTTTTAATAGCTCAAGGGAAAAGATGATTTTTCTTACATTTAAATAACTGTAACTCACAGAAATATCTGGCTTCTGAGCCCCTGTGATCCTCAGCCAACTACATGACCTCAGTAACTAGAAGCTTGCCCTGTTATCATCTGAATCAGCCCTTGCCTTACCCCTCAATCTCCCAGCATAGCACCTGCCTTGTTGTCTGAACTGGACACGGCCTGGCCACTTCTCCCACCAACAGTCCCCTGCCTCTTCCTCATTCGGACAGAGGACACAAATCCTGGACTCAGTCTGACCCTTTGCCAAGGAGACTTGTGCCCAGCCTGTCTTGTCATCCCATGACACAGCCCAGGTTTGTGTCTTGGGTTCCTACATGTAGCTGTAGCTGGGGCTTTCACAGATGTATTACTCTTAAACTTCTGGAAGTCAGACGCTCCAAAATGGTCTCACTAGACCAGAATAAAAGTACGGCAAGACTGCATACCTTCAGGCGGCTCGAGGGGTGAATCCACTTCCTTCCCTTTGCCCAGTCTGGAGGCTGCCCACATTCCTGGCTCGTGGCCCGTTTCCTCACTGCACCACTCCAGCCGCTGCCTCCCCTTCCCTCTCCCTTTGATTCTCCGTCCTCTCTCTTAGAACGACCCTTGTGATTATATTGGGTGCATCCCAATAATCCCAGATAATGTTCCCATCTCAAGACCCTTAACTTAATCATATCTGCAAAGACCCTTTGCCATGGAAGGTACCATATTCACAGGTTTCAGAGATTAGGATGTGGACATTTGGGGGGGGCATTATTCTGTTTACCATAATTGCCATGTCAGTTTTCATAACATACAGATATCTTCACTTTAATCATGGGGACAAGCCCAGAGGGCTCCTCTTATCACTTCTCTTTACATTCTGTTCCTTTTCCCACTGTATGTTTGGTAATACCATTATCCACCAGCTCCCCTAGCTGAAAACCTAGGGATGCTCTTGCTCCCTGCTCCCATACTTCCCACATCCATTCTCCAGAATCCACCTCAGAAAGGCCACCAGCTCCAGGCATCCCTCCATCTCTGTTCTCCCTCCCGGGCTGAGACCCTCGTCACTCCTGCCTGCACTCTGGGCATGCCTGTTGCTCTCTCTGCCACCTCTCTGCCCCTCACCGTCACCCCATCCTCCGCACAACCACCAAAACCATCTTTCTCAAGCACAGCTTTGGTCTCATCACCCCCTGCTGAAAAGCGTCTGCTGGCATCCCACGGCCTGAACACCCCTTCTCAGCCTCACGTCGTGCCAACAACATCCCGTGGCTGTTTTCTTACCTTCCTCCCACACTCTATACTTCCCACCTGCTGTGCTATATGCTTTCACTCCATTAGCTACTCAGAACACCTCGAGAGTCATCCAGATACACCCTCTTCTTGCCTCTGAGACTGTTCTTCCTGTCACGGTCCTGGGAATGCCCTTCGAATGCCCTTCACTTATCCTTTGCCTGCAAAATTTATTTTAGTCCTCACAAATCTGGAAAGGGGTAGGTATTATGAACTCTTTGTTACAGATGGCCAAACAAGCAGGGCATCAGTTAATGGGCCCCAAATCAAACATCTAGCAAATGGGAGGGCTCTAATTAGATAGGAGGTTGTTGTCTCTCCATTTGCTGGAGTCCAGTGGGCTGCTATATTATTACACAAAGATGATCTGATTGTTTGAGCTCTCATTCTTCTCTGAAATTCCTTCAGATTTCCCTTCGTTCCTAAGGAAACAAAACTAAGATTTTGTAGTGCGGCTGCCATCCCCAGGCTCCCCGCCAGCCTATTCTGCAGTCAGCAACAAGAGTTGAGTGGTCTTTGAAAAATGCAGATTTGACCCCGCGATTCCAATGTCCCTACCTGGCCCAAATTTCCTTAATGGCTGACTTCCCACTGCTCTTGTAATGATCATAAATCTCCTCAAGGCGTCTACATCACTAGCTGCCCAGCGTCATCTGACATCACACACCCCGGCCCTTATTTCTCTACTCTGGCCTTATTGGCTTCCTTTCCAGGCCTTGGACCCCCTAGACTCCCCCTTGTCACATGGCTTTGCACATGCTGTTCCTTCTGCATGGATGTTCTCCTCCCTCTTCTTGGCAATACTGATGATCTGATTCAAAAGGCCAAGCTTTTCTCACAAACCATGTTGCCTCTTCTCTAAACATTCAGCATATAATCCAACAAAGAATCTATTAACACATATCAGCAATATCTTATTGGGCAATGCCATTAAAAAATGAAGGAAATTGGTTCTTATTATCTAAGGACTCCAAGATTGGCCCCTGGCATTTTGTGACAGTGACATGATTAAATAGTCCACTCTTAACACCGTCATTCCATTTTGGATGCTCCTTATACTTATACTGTATCTCATGTACCACCTTGCCAGATACAGAGCACTTAGTAAACTTTTCAAATATACTTATTTTTGGTTGATTAATTGATGGGCAAATATCGATTATTCATTACATGTCTTTAAAAAAAAAAGTCTGGCATGTTTTCTTAAACAACTAAACATGCAGCTACCATAAAATCCAGCAACTGCATTCCTGGGCATTTACCCCAGAGGAGTAAGGACTTGCACTAACCAAAAAACCTGTACACAAATGTTAATAGAAGTTTTATTCATAATGGCTAGAAACTACCCAGATATCCTTCAATGCGTGAATGGTTAAACACACTTTGATGTTCCTCCACTGGTGAACGGATAAAGAAGATGTGGTACACACACACACACACACACACACACACACACACACTGGAATCTTACTTGGCCATCAAAAAGAATGAAATCTTACCATGAGCAACAACATGGATAGAGCTAGAGTGTATTACGCTAAGTGAAACAAGTCAGGCAGAGAAAGACAGTTCTCATGATTTCACTCATAATGTGGAATTTAAGAAACACAACAGGTGAACATAGGGGTAGGGAAGGGAAAAAAAGATAAAAACAGAGAGGGAGGCAAACCATAAGAGACTCTTAAATACAGAGAGCAAACTGGGGGTTGTAGGAGGGGAGATGAGTAGGGGGATGGGCTAAGTGGGTGATGGGCATTAAGGAGGGCACTTGTTGGGATGAGCACAGCGTGTTATATGTAAGTGATGAATCACTGGGTTTTACTCCCGAAACCAAGATTACACTGTATGTTAACTAATTTGAATTTAAAAAAAAATAAATTTTAAATAAATAAATGCATACATCCATAACATATGTTTGTACATCCATACTATGGAATACTACTCCTCAGTGAAAAGGAATGAATGTACAGGAATACACACAGCAACGTGGATCTCTGGAGAACCCTGCTGAGAGAGAAAAACCTATCTGAAAGGTTATAAGGCTGATATTTGCCATATTCTTGAAATGGCAAAATGATAGAAATGGAGAACAGATTAGTGAGTGCCTGGGGCTAAGAGGGAGGAGGTGGGAGGAAATAGGTGTGGCTATAAAAGGACACCTTGAAATATCTCTGTGGTGTCTGAAATGCTCTATCCTGGGGCGCCTGGGTGGCTCCGTTGGTTAAGCGTCCGACTTCGGCTTAGGTCATGATCTCATGGTCCGTGAATTCGAGCCCCGCGTCGGGCTCTGTGCAGACAGCTCAGAGCCTGGAGCCTGTTTCACATTCTGTGTCTCCCTCTCTCTCTGCCCCTCCCCTGTTCATGCTCTGTCTCTCTCTGTCTCAAAAATAAATAAGCGTTAAAAAAAAAAAAATGAAATGCTCTATCCTGACTGCCTCAATGCCAGCATCTTGGTTGTGATACTGTGCTATCTATCGCTCTTCCAGATGTCACCACTGGGGGAAACTGGGTAAAGGGACACAGGATCTGTCTGCCTTATTTCCTGCAAATGCAAGTGACTGAACAATTATCTTAATTAAAATTTTAAAAGAATCTGTTTAATAAAGTATGTATCCTACCAAGATGTTCACAAGCCCAGAATACCATAGTGCCATAAAATTTCTTCTCTTTATTTTTTTTTTAAGTTTTCTTCACATTTATTCATTTTTGAGAGACAGAAAGAGACAGAGTGTGAGTGGGGGAGGGGCAGAGAGAGAGGGAGACACAGAAGCTGAAGCAGGCTCCAGGCTCTGAGCTGTCAGCACAGAGCCCCACGCGGGACTCGAACTCATGAATCGCGAGATCATGACCTAAGCCAAAGTCAGATGCTTAACTGACTGAGCCACCCAGGTGCCCCTCTTCTCTCTTTCTTGATGGTTGTTTGTTATTTATTATTACTAAGGATTTTTCTTCCCTTTTATTTAAGACATATACAACACTGATCACGTTCAGGCTGTTTTCAGCATGGAGGTTTATTATTTTGTTTATTTTAATTTTTTTTAAGTTTATTTCTTTATTTTGAGAGAGAGAGCATGAGCTGGGGAGGGGCAGCGAGAGGGGGATAGAGGATCCAAAGCAGGCTCTGCACTGACAGCAGCGAGCGTAATGCAGGGCTTGAACCCACGAACCCTAAGATTATGACCTGAGCCAAAGTCAGACACTTACCTGACTGAGCCAGCCAAGCACCCTGGAGGTTTATTATTTTAACGTCTTTATTCTTTACACTCCCTGTTGCCTTTCATACATTACTCTGTGTTTTGTTTTCTTGTCCTGACCAAGATACTTTTATAAACTGTGGGTTTTCACTTTATTCTCTGCAGTACTGTAACAACAAAGTATAATAATGTCTTTATTATATTCACAGGTGAGGGAAAAGTTTTTAAAAGTAGCACCTCTGCCACCTGCCACATTAGATGTCCTTGTCTAGTCTTCAAGGTTCCATGAGCTCAGTGTTAGTATTATACTTGAACAAGTTGTCATTGTTTGAAAACCTTGGACTGGCTGTTGTTCAAATTTTTATTCGGTCCTTTTCATCTCTTCACTTCTCCGCCAAAGTTTAATACATTCTTCTGGTATCACCCTTACCGGATTTCCACTCTGTTTTCTATTACCTTTGCCTCATGTGGTTTATGTAGGATTTGGCTTTTTTTTTTTCTTTCTTTCCAATTATGGGAGTGATTGTAAAAGTCCATATTGTAATACAAATGTTTGCTCAGAGAGCCCGTGACTGCTTTGGAATTTTGAGGGAGAATAGAGCAGGATCAGTACTGCATTTAATTCCTTTTCACACTTTAATGGGACATTTATTTTTGCTTTCTCTTTCAGTGACTAGAGAACAAATCCGGGGACATATCACCAACCAGGTATTTCCTCACTTCTCATAAATTATAATGGAGAATTATGTTTTGGATGTTAATAATCAAGCATTTGTAAATATGGGGGAAAAAGGCTTTGCTAATTATTGGATATGAGCAATACACACGCTCTTGGTTCTGAAAACAAACAAATTGGTCATACATGGATGACCATGTACTTTCTTTGTCCCCCATCTCATTCCTTCCCTCTGCACATCCACCAGAGGAAACAGTAGAGAAATGAGACTCTGCGAATTCTGATTCGTAAGCTTCCCTCTGAACATAACATGACCTCTGCATTGATAATATCATGGCTGCAAATAGATACTTTTATCTACTTTTCCCTTAGCTGAAGTGACTCTCCTGTGTGATTTTCCCAAGTTTTAATTTGCCCCGCTGAAAGTCACTCCCTCCCAAACAGTTCAGAACAGAACCCCTAGCAGTAGAAACACACAAGTTGCTTTCCATTATGGTCTTTGATTTCTAAGCTCAATGAGCCAATGTCTTCCTGGGTACGTCCCTGTTTTCTTATCCAATCTTGTTACTTTTCATTTACGAGTAAATGAAATCACTCCTCTAACTGTTTTAGGGAGTTGAATAAAGCCACCCCTGAAACCAAGGGAGGCCTTCCCAAACCCTATCTTGCCCCACCCCGCCTCCTCTTTAAATAGGCCAAGAGGGCTGTCAATCTCTGAAGGCTTCCTGTTCCACCAGACTCCAGGAAAGCAGACAGCAGTTTGCTCAGGCTCCACTCACAAACCCAAATCTCCATGTCTTTTGTTTGGTTTGGTTTTCGTAGTTCTCCTCTGGCATAAATTATGACTCACCCTTGCCAAGGAGAAGAGTGGTAAGTCTACTTTTATACCAGTCAAGGGTACATTTTCCAAAGGCTTCTAGTGCCCTCCCAAATAAGTTCCAATTCTAGTCCCCATTGTCATTCCACCCAAATTAAGTTCTAGCTTTACCTAATCTGTGCCAGATGCCCAGTAGCTCATCAAGCTCTAAAAATAGTGAACTCATTTGGCTAATGTACTATTGTGCAAGTTCAACCGGCAACATTTAATGCTGAGCAGGTACCATTTTGCTTTTCATGTAATTGGAAATGTTGATTCACAGTAACAGCCATCTTAATACTTGAAAATGCTGTCATTGTGCAATGGCAAGACCAGTTAGCTATTTCAAATAGTTTATTTGCTTTTCGAGCTTCATTTCTTTATCATTGTATTTTCAATTATTTGTATGTGCTCAAGTGGTTTGGTAAGGCTGACAGCAGTTAACTGGTAAGGTTTATTGCTACCATTTTTATTTATTTAAGTCACACAGGGAATACTTTTTCTTATAAAGAGACCTGTTTATTTTATTAAGTTAACAAGTTAGAGCAATTGATCAAGAAATATATTAAGGCCCCCTTTTATGGGCAGATTTACATTTCCTACATTTTCCTTCATTTTACATGTGGCTAAACTGATAGAATATGTAGACACCAAAATAGAACACCAAATATTTACTTGTAATCTGAAACACTGATTAGTTGCCAGATGAAATCACAATGATTTCCAGGCCCAGTAAGAGTGAAATTCTTTGGACTGACCATAATAAGGAAGAGTCTTAAGTATATTCGTTATACAGTCATTCTTTTTTTTTTTTTTTTTAATTTTTTTTTTTTAACGTTTTATTTATTTTTGAGACAGAGAGAGACACAGCATGAACTGGGGAGGGGCAGAGAGAGAGGGAGACACAGAATCGGAAGCAGGCTCCAGGCTCTGAGCCATCAGCCCAGAGCCCGACGCGGGGCTCGAACTCACGGACCGTGAGATCGTGACCTGAGCCGAAGTCGGAAGCCCAACCGACTGAGCCACCCAGGCGCCCCTACAGTCATTCTTAAAACAGATAGTTGTATTGTTCAATCAGTGTCTGCCAGCTGGTATTTCTAATTTTACCATAGAATTTCTATTCTTTCTTCTCCCAAGTACAGAAGAGCTTTCCACTCTCAAGAACGCACTGGCAAAACAACTCAAAGAGACATCTCACACCTCTAATTTATCTAATTTTGGCAAAGAACCAAGAAATGAAGTCACACCCCTTCTTTAATCCCTCCGCTACTCCCAGAATCTGGCTTTTAAAAAACAAGTTTGAAAACTCATTTTGGACAATCAATACAGTGTTCTTCATCAGAAAAGAATGTGAAATGGAGCACTGTTGAGCATTAATCTTTGCCCCTAAATCCTTCCCAGTGGGCACTATAGATTGTGTAATTAAATTGAAATTGAAAATCAAGTCCTTTTTTTTTCCCCCATTAAGCAAGCTCTGAGTTGCACACCAATGTGAGAAATCAGGGCTGGAGTGGATGGAGAGCTCCAGCCTACTGGCCAATCGCCAGCGTGCGTTTTTAGCCCACAGCTATTTTACCACACCTGAGCTCTGAGAACAAACAACTATTTGAGTTCTCTGGAGGGAACGCTGGATTCTTTCCTGTGTAATTCACTGGGGAAATTAGTATGCTTTTTTAAAGTAACTTGTTAACGCAGCTTGTTTACGAGAAGAGGACAAAAATGAGCAGTGATCCGTTTGGCAGCTCCTGTCCCAGAATGGGATGAAAGCATGACCCATTTTTTCAGCTGTCTTTTTGGCAGTTCAGTGCTGCAACAATTTCCTCTCTGAAAAATGCTCCTTCTAGAGATGAAAATCTCCTGTAGGTTTTCTGAATATTTTTTACTATGGGAGATTAAAGATAATGCTTTAAAATGCTACCTCAAATACCTTCAAAAGCCAGATCAGAATATGGCCGGTACCGAATGGGAATACTGTACGTGAAACCTTTTAACTGAATTGGAAACGGCCTTCTTATATGGTGGGCAGTTGAAAACCGCAGTAAATTAATACCTTGTGTGTATGCCTTTTTGTATAGGAGATCATTGAAACCCATTGGGAATTAATACACAGCTAGGTGACAAAGAGGGGCTCCATTTCTTGTGGAGAGGACGTGCATGTTGGAAAGAACATGCACACCCGGGTGCTGGCTGGGACAAAGGCTCACCTTCGCTGAATGCCTGGTTCAGAGAGAGCCACCACCCATAGGTGTGCCGTCAAAGCTGTGCGTTAGCTCCCAGGGCTGTTGTAACAAACTACCACACACTGGGTGCTTTCAAACAACGGAAATGTATTGTCTCACAGTTCTGGAGGCTAGGAGTCCAAAAACCAGTGATCAGCAGGGCCACATTCCACGAGAAACCTACAGGAGAGGATCCCTCCTTGCCTCCTTCCGGCTGCTGGTGGCAGCCAGTGGTCCTTGGCGATGCTCGGCTAGTAGCTCCATCACTCTCTGCCCCTTTGTCATGTGGCTTCCTTCCTGCGTGTCTCTTCTTTTCTTCTAAGGACACCAGCCGTATGGGGTTGAGGCCCACCCTAATGACCTCATCTTAACTTGATAACATCTACAAATGCCCTCTTTTTAAATGAGGTCACACTGACAGGCACCAGGAGTCAGGACGTCCACGTACCTGTCTGGGGGGACACGGGTCAGCCACAAAAAGCTGGGGACCTCAGACTGATCCTCAACCCCATCTCTCCCTGTGACCACTGAGCACTTCCGATGTGGTCTCCCATCACCCCTCCATCCAGCTCCTCCAGTGCCCAGCCCACAGCCCCTGCTTCGGCCAGACCCTCATGGAGGCGCTTGTTCGGCGAGGCTCTCCTGCTCCTGTCCACATTTTCCATTCGTCCTCCATTCTGCTCCTCTTTGCTTCCTAAAATCCCAACCATCCGCATCCCTCCTCTGCTGCAAAACAAAAATCAAACAGAAAGACTTTCCCCACGTTTAGTGGTGATTACAACCCCTGCCTGTGCATCATACTCACCCTTGGAACTTTATTAGCACAAACCCTGAGGCTGCACTCCTACGCCAGCCCAAGAAGCACTGGATCCCTGGTTGGGTTCAGACACAGCAGAACCCTTAGACCAGACCAAGAGGGGTCATGTGCTTTAGAAGACCCCAAACATCGCAAACACAGAAATACAGAGACTTTTCTTTCCTTCTCAGCGTCATATTTTAAAGTTTGACAATCAATGGAGCACACACAAAATATGGGAGCACAACAGGGGAGTACGACAGAGCGGCTGAATCGGGCCGGGTCGTCAGATGCGGTGGGGTTGGGCTGGGGGATAAAAAGCACGCTGTGCCCTTTGAAACCAGAGAAGGAGGGGATGCGGTAGCCTCAAAGTAGCCACCCCACATCCTCTCGGGGCGGGGGTGGGGGAGGATGTGGAGGCAGACAGTGCTCCTGAGGTAAGTGTCCTTCTGCCCTTCCCTCTGCTTAGGACACAGGTGGAGTCGGGGGTACGGTTTCGGGTGGTACTTAGAACTGCCTGGCAATCCCAAGGTCCGAGAAGTGGGGCGTGAGGTACGTGACCCATTCCCGCCATCCCTTCCACACCCCACCAAGGAATCTGAAGAGCCTGAGTCATCTGCCTCCTTCATGGCAACGGGTCCAGTCTCCCGCCTGAGTACCACTTCTGCCCTGCCTTCCTCCTGAAGGTCCACGAGCCACTCAGGCCTCTGGTGGCAGGTTGGCTCTCAGGGAGAAGGGAGGGCTCCTGTTACTGCCAGGCCCAGAACAGTCCCTCTGGAGAGGCTGCAGACCCTGGGTGGAAACAAGGGTCACGTATCGAGTCCTGCTTACCTTGAAACTTCTAAATATTTAGACGCACAGTATGTGGGCCTCCATGCCTACACTTGCTCTGGGCAACACAAATGTTGGGAATGATTCTGCTCAGATATCTGCGGCTTTACAACTCAGTATGTGATTCTCATAAAAAGCCAAGATTGAACCGTGTGGTCTACGGGATAAAACCCCAACCTTTGAATATGAAATCCAAGACCCTGTGACCCCCACAGTCCTTTGGACAGCACGCTCCCCACCTCCCTAGATTTATTTCCCATTCTGCTCCTTTATGCAAAAATGTTGTGTGCTATATAAAACTGTTCTACCAGCATACTAACCCCTCTTCCTGCACATGCAAAATTTACTCATATTCCAAGACATAACTCAAATGCCTTCCACCAAGCTTTCCTTCGTCACGTAGTGAAGAATAATCTCTCCCTCGTCTATGGTCCCATATTATTTTCCAGCTCCTTTGCTACAGATCCTTGCATTTTCTACTCTATTTGTCCCTATGATGTTTGGTTCATTTCAGTATCCACTGCTAGACCTTGCACATCATAGGCACCCAACCAAATGTTGGTCAGTTTAAACCTTCCAAGTCAGTAAATTGTTACCCTGGTAGTCAGAGGGACTGCTAAATGTGGGCGGTCCACTCCCCATACACTGGACTGCTCTAAACTGTTGTGTCATTGATTTTTACAAGGCAGGACCCAAGTGTTGTTCTTTGACCTCCCCAGCAAGGAATCTCAGCCAAAAACAGAAGGGACAAGCTAAGAATGCACATGGTCTCTACGAATAATGGTCACACTGTCAGAAGAATGACAGAATTGAAGGGCAAGGAGACCTACACCTCTATTTTATCTTTATGTCCACATTCCATAACAGCCTGTAGAATGTTAAATGATTTGCTTGGGTCAAGACATGAGCACCTGACTTTTTTCTCGAATGGAAGAATGGCAGCGCCATTCACTGTCACCTTTTCAGTGTAGCATGAACTTTATAACTTCTAAATTTAAAGTGGGATTACATTACCTCGCACTATTCTTATCAAAATGGCCATGCACTCAAGGAGACAACTTTGACCTAAAGAGAGTTTCTCACCGCAAGTTCAGCACTAATGGAACTAGTGAAGATCCCATGACCCTAATTCCCTTTTAGGAGTACCTTCCAGAACCGGAAGTTGTGCTTTGTAAAAGCTATCCAATTTATGAGTCTTTCTAAAGAATGCTTGAAAGCAGGACTGAAATGCTCCAAAAGTGGTAGCATGAATAGTGGCTAAAAAGAAGGATTTCTAAAAGATGGTTTTTATCAAAGGTCAGATGGCTTCCTATCTAGAAAATACTCAGGTATAAATGTCACAAAGCTGGGGCTCGCCTCTTTAATTGGAAACCAAGAAAATCAAAATATTGTGTAAGGGTTTCTGAGGAAATAGACAAGACAATGGTCTGTGGAAATCTACCGTAAAGACAAAGGGAGAATGAGAAAATGGCCCTCGGGTACTTTAAAAGCCTGAACACTAAGAAGAAAATAATGATTGAGATCAAGAAAATGGCTTATTAGCAACACTGCACGATTTATTAGCAATCAAATATGCAGATAGTTCTCCGTTCACTCAAAATGCCTCTGAATAATTGTGACCAATAATTGTGCTACTCACTTAGTGTTCCGTGTCTCTTATTTGTCACAGCAAACCTATGAGGATACATATTTTAATCTCCTTATTATACAGGTGGAAACTCAAGCTTGAAAGATTTAGTAATTTTTCAGGTTCTGCTATGCTTAGCACTAAATTAATAATAATAATAATGGTTAGCATCGTTCTTAGGTGCTTAACGAGCTTTCTGTGTGTAGGCACTGGGCTAAATTTTACATAAAATTATCTCATTTAAACCTCATAGCAGTAATCTTGTGTGATAGTTACAAACCCAGGGATTCATGGTCCATTAAGGGAAGTAGCTTGCCCGAGATTGCCCGACACCAGGATGGAAATAATACGACTCTACCCTGTAAGCACCAGCCACGAGTCTATACAGGCACACAGCTGGTGAGTGGCAGAGCTGGAATCAGAATCCAGGTAGAGGGACACCTGGGTGGCTCAGTCAGTTAATCGTCCGACTCTTGGTTTTGGCTCAGGTCATGATCTCATGGTTTGTGACATCGACCCCCACATCGGGCTCTGCCTGCTTGGGATTTTCTCTATCTCCCTCTCTCCCTCTGCCCCTCCCCCATGCGCTCTCTCTCTCTCTCTCTCTCTTTCTCTCTCTCAAAATAAATAGGGACACCTGGGTGGCTTAGTCAGTTAAGTGTCTGACTTCAGCTCAGGTCAAGATCTTACAGTCCGTGAGTTTGAGCCCCATGTTAGGCTCTGTGTTGATAGCTCAGAGCCTGGAGACTGCTTCAGATTCTGTGTCTCCCTCTCTCTCTGCCGCTCTCCTACTCATGCTCTCTCTCTCTCTCTCTCTCTCAAAAATAAATTAAAATTTTAAAAAATTAAAAATAAATAAATAAACATTAAACAAAAAATTCAGGTATATATCATTCCGAAATCCTTCCTCTTTGCTGTTGCTCTATACCGATGCCTGTCCTGGAAGGTTTTCTATTAACTAAATGATCCCACTCATGACCACCCTAATCAGCACCCCAATTTTGACACTAATGCTGAAGCAACTGGTTATAAGACCCTAGAATACAGATATTTATGATGTAATTTGTTTTCCCAAAGCATTTCAACAATCAAGATAGGCATATACTCACTCTGGGGTTCCTGTTAAGCACTAAATTACTTTTTTAATTACATAAGTGAAAAATCAAGAGAATCTAGTCTAAGAGAAAAACTATCTTTCACCTGAAAAGAGATTATAAACTGAAAAAAGAAAAGTATACACGGGATAGTCTGCTGCCCCTGGCAATATTCCTCAGCAGAGCCCAAGCAAATACCATGGACATAAAACAAGAAAGGAAGTAGAAACCTTTATTCTCACCAACTATAAAATGTTCTTTTATTCCTTTATTTTCCAGAAAAGTACCTTACTTCTAAACACTTGTTTATAAGTTCTTCATTCTTAGTAACAACTGCATCATTGTATATGTGCTCGTGGGAGAAAATGTGTGATATTGAAGCTCTGTGCTGAAAATGTAGCATCTCTTGCACAAAAATAGCTAATTTACCATCTAGTGGTTTTATTTTTATTTTATTTTTGTGTTTTAAGAGAGAGAGCACATAAGCAGGGGTGAGGGACAGAGAGAGAGAGAGACAGAGAGAGAGAGAGAGAGAGAGAGAGAGAATCTCAAGCAGGCTCCACGCTTAGCACAGAGCCCAACATAGGGCTTGATCTCACAACACTGGGATCATGACCTGAGCTGAAATATCGGGATGGACCTTTATCCGAGTGAGCCACCCAGGTGCCCCTTAAATTTTTTTAAAGCTCTATGCCCAACATGGGACTCAAACTCAGGACCCCAAGATCAAGAGTCACATCTTCTAACAACTGAGCCACCCAGGCGCCCCTTTACCATATAGTCTAAATGAATCCCACTACCTAAGATGCCAGTGAAATATATTCCACGGATGATTTTCTAGTCAATCTGTTCCCCTTCCTTTTCTTCCCCTCTTTGGAGTTTTTCTAATCCTATCCCTCCCTGCTTGCTAACACTTGTAGCTAAAGATGAGTTAACTGGGGTCACTGAAGTTTTTCAACCCAGCAGATTGTATGAGCAAATTGGTTGGCATCATTATAGCAACAGGTGTCAGTGGCCAAGTTCTAGTGGCCGGGAGCACAATTAGCAGAGTTCCCCAACTCAAACACCTCCTCCGGGTGGAATGTCTGTTTTGCACTTCTAGAGTTAAAGCTTTGATCAAAATGGGCCACAGAGCCAATCTGGCATCGTATTTTAATGTATACTCGAAAACACGGGGGGGGGTTTTTGGTCTACCTTTAAACTATTTTATCCGTATTATTCCTTCTCCTCATGATAAGGAACTAAGGAATCAAGTGAAAACTTGAGACCTTGTGGTAGACAGCCGTAGACCTTAAGTAGTCAGCATTTTGAGTAAAAAGTTGCTGGTTGACGTTAAAAGTTGTGTTTTAAGAAGTAGTGATCAGGGATCAGAAATATGTTTATAAATTTAAACATGTTTATAAAATTTAAATATGTCTATCTTTATCAGTTTGAATTTCACTATTTCCAATATTTGGCCATAATACATATTTCTAAAAGCCCAAAAAAGAAACAAATAACAAGAAACGGTCATTAATACTAGGCCAATTCTGCAGAATCTATGTTATATATATGGTTTAGATCCCTCAGGGCAGATCACCTGGGTATCCATCAAGAGATTTCTGGAGTGCCTGGGTGGCTCAGTCAGTTAAGCATCTGGCTCTTGATTTCAGCTTAGGTCATGATCTCATGGTTCGTGAGTTCGAGCCCCGTGTCGGGCTCTGCACTAACCGTGCAGAGCATGCTTGGGATCCTCTCTCTGCCCCTCCCCTGCTTGGTTTCTCTTTCTCTCTCTCAAAATAAATAAATAAATTTAAAAAGAGAGAGAAAGAGGTTTCACTTTTATTTTGTATAAAATTTTGTGTGTAACTGTATTTTGCTGAGGAAATACTCCTTGGTCCTTGTCAGAATCTCAGGAGTGAAAGAAAGTGTCTTGGAGAGTTTTTCTACCTCTCAGTAGAGAGAGAAAGTTATCCCACTTATTTCCTTTATTATGCATAAATTGAAACCAATTTTGTTTCAACTTTATTTGTAAAGTAGCACTTACCAGAGAACCAATTTCTGGGAAAGAAAAGATATAACAGACAAGTAGTGAAAATTCAGAGTACTGGTAAGGATCGTAGTGAAAGCTACCTTGTCCTTATTATCCTCAATGTGGAAAAAGTTATTATCCACAGAATTGTTATGTTTCATTCCATGGTCAGTCATCAAACAAGGAAGGAATAAACAAGATTCTTCACTGTTTCATCACGAGTATGCGCCTTGCTCAAAATGTATTAAAGGAGAGTATTTTCATGATGCTATTACTGAATAATTAAATTAGGCCAATGTTCTGTGGATGTGGAATAATGTAATTTACTATGTTGAATGATTAGCCAATCAGATTTCTCTCATTTTCTAAGGCAATGGATTGACTAAAATGTGACCATAAACAAAATAGATTTTATTAGGCATAATCTACTTTGTAAACAAATGAAATTAATTCTTTGCCTGACCTAAAGCTTTGAAAATGAAAGACCAAAATTGAACACATGCTTCCAATTTTGGTTCTGTTACTAAGATGACACTTAATATAAAAGTTACAATTTAACTTCCCCTCAAGTATTCCATACTTGATACTAAATGACTCTTAGAAATATGTTCATCAACAGATGGGAGCCACTTATGGCCTCATAAACTCCAAAGCAAGTGAAATTATCTCCGCCAAATAGAAAGATTACAAGAAAGCCTCATCTGGTTATCTCAGAGATGATTAATGCATTGCATGTTGGTTCAATGGTACAATGAATATTGACACATAATCACCCTTCCTATGAGAGAAATACGGAAGAGACGAATGCTAGTGGTCTATGTTTTTAATCAATCACTAAGCAATTTCAGCACGTGCCCTGTGTTTGGAGCTGAGCTCAGTGTGACAGAGGATGTGGAGGTAAGTGCCAGCACAGACCCTGTTCTAAAGGGATTGTCTCTCTTGAAAGAGAAGACTAGCATCCCTCAAGTGCTATGTGTGGATAACAGAGTGTATTATTACTTACTTGCATATTAACTGAACCAGTATAGATACTGTTGGAGTGCGGAGAAGCCGACGATCGATGAAAAGTGGCCAGGGAAGGATCATGGAGGACTTGAAACCAAAGTTACTTAGATTTGATTCAGCAGGAAATAGAATGTGCTGGCAATGAAGCTTTTGGAATTGAGAAATGACCTCAAGAAAATTAGTGTGGAATTTTCTTAAAACCATATCCTGTATTTTCCTTTTTGCTCTGTCTCCAGTGGTACCAGCCACCAATCTGTCTCCAGGCTATTCTGCTTCCACTCCTACCAGGCCCCCAGTCCATGCTCCACTTAGTCGGGAGAGTTTTATAAAACATCAGTTCACATCATGTTATCACCCTGTCCGAGACCTCCGGTGGCTAATATTACACCTCTGATGAGACCCAAAGTCCTTCCTGTGATTTCCACGATCTGATTTTCCTACAAGATATGGTCCCACGCTCCCCTTTGATTTTATCTTAAGTCACTGTGCCCTTTTTGCGACAACCACACGGGTTCCCCCTGCATCCTTCCACCTGGCCAGGTGCATCCCCAGGCGAGGACCTTGCACTCGCTGACCCTGCCTGAGATGTTTGTCTTAATGACCTCTGCTCCAGCAGCTTCTCCACAAATAGATCTTCTCTAGATGTCTATTTAATGTAGTCTCTCCGTTCTTCCCACAACTCACTCTATGTCACATGGCTCTGCTTCAGCAATTGTTTTCTGGTTTATTTATTTGTTTATTGTTCATATCTACCTTCACCCAAAGAACATAAGTACCATGAGAGCAAGACCCTTGTCAGAGTTGTTTGCCCCAACATGTTTAAGAGTTCGCATATTAGATGCTAAATAAATACTTCAAATGAATGCCTTGCTTAATTAATTCTACTAGCAGGCAATGGCAGTAGTCTAGGCATGAAAAAATGTGTATAAGTGTCTATTGATAGTGAGAATAAACACTTTAGATGGAAAAAAATGAATAGAATTTGGTACCTGAGTACAGGAAGTGAAATAACAAATTAAGACAAGATCCCCAAGGTTACTGCAGAAGGGTGAGACTCTCGGCAGAAATAAAAAAGTGGTGGTTAAAAGCCACATTTCATGAGTATACACCACCTATAAAGCATGATGTATTTGTTCCATTTGATTTCCACAACTCTATTAGGTAGGCCTCAGATGGGAGGTTGAGTCGGCTACCACCGAGTTGCTCAGTTAGATGTCCTATTCCAGTGAGTGACATTGATTTGGCAGAAAAGTATTGGTCTGATAGCCATTGACAATTGCAAGTAAAGCAGTGTGTGTATATTCATCCAAAACCCACTGTCACTAGTCAGCTTCTCCCTATGGCCTTGGTCCACGTTTCCTTTCACTAAAGCAGACTGAATTCCTGGCAGGGGTCAAGATAGGCAAACTGACCTTCTGTGCCAATTAGTATAAATATATCTCTCCTCGCACAGGAGGGAGCATGCTCTGAACTGGGGAATCTCAATGGATGGAGCCTGAGTCACAGATGAGGCAAGAGAGTCTTCCCATTGATCTGAGAACTGGTCTAGAAGTACAAGTCTTGTCTCTGGTGTTCACAGATGAATGATGCTCGGAACTATCCACTTTCAGTTATCATACTGGCTACAGGCTAGTAACTAGTGGCCTTCAGTTATGGGAGACCTTCAGAAAATTCCCCGTGTGGAGCCTGAGACTTCCCCTGTTGGGTACATTTTTTCCCCTGTTTGGAGAGTAGGTGGAATGAATAAGCTGTGATATTATTTCTGAGCAAGGTACACCAAGATGTGTTTGTTCCTTTCAAGGAGAAGATTACAGAATTGTATTCAGGAAAGGGAGGTGATGATGCCATCTCTGAAGGACCTTCAGAGAATTATGCTTGCTTGCTTTATGATATCAGTGTCTCTATAAATAGGTTAGACAGAAAATCCTGTTCATCAGTGTCTGGATGAGATTTGTGGTTGGATATCAACAGCAGCCCTGTTCCCCCCCTTGGCATCGCTGTTCCTAGGGCTCAAGTAGCTTTGGGCTAGTAGGGAATGGGTGGAGGAAGAAGCATTTCCCCAGGTATATGCCGCTTCCAGGGACTTGGACTCTGCCTAAAAACAGCAACAGAAAGCGTTGGACGGCCCCCAGCACCACCACCCCCCTTGGCCAGTGTCACAGTTGCACTTACCCAGGCTGGGCTGCAGATGGCAGGCGCCTCTCTGTGATCCTCCCATGTCCTGTAGGAGCTCAATCTGTACCAGCTCTGGGGAATGAGGTTGTATTGATACTGAAGACTCCCAGCCTCAGGCCAAGGGATCAGGATCAGTGCCGCTCCTACCGGCCTCATGAAGAAAGGGTGACCAAAAGAAAAACCCATGGCCATGACCATTGATGCCTCTTAGTATCCATTTCAGTGACATCTTGAATCAAGTACAGTCATCTTCAGGAGAAACAACTCATTTTGGAAACCCCAAAAGGCTTCAAAATTTAGATTGAAATAATATTCTTAAGATAAAACTGATAAAATTTATCTTAGTGCACGAAGAGATAAGACCTACACATATTCATTTTGATCAACACTTTGTTTTGACAGAGATCCGCTCATTCTGACCCCCTCATATGGTAACTCACTCTACTGCCCCTCGCCTCTCTGTTCTCCTGCTTTGCTATGAGTTTATGTCTTACATTCTTCCTTTGCATTCCTCCTCAGACTGAAATCCCAAAAAGAAATCCGTGTCGGCATGGCCTCAAGATCACCATGGCATGATCTGGTGCCCATGGCAACTCTCTGTTCCTAGTACAGGGCCCAGGTAACCCATGGTAGCACCAACGTGTGAGGTGCCTGCTCTAGACTGAGAGGGTTGGGCCAGGCTTTGGGGAGGCAGTCTTGAGGAAAGCTGAGTTGTCAAATATGCAGGCAAGTAAGCCAGAGGGGCCTGTGTGTCACTTGAAGGTGCTGACCCAGGCAAATCTGATCTGGGGCTGGCAGATGCTTAACCAAATAAGACAAATGGAATGTGTTCCTGCCAGTGTCACTGTTGCTTGCACAGTGTGGCCGTTCCCAGAACTCAAGTAGCTTTGGACTGGTAGGCAATGGGTGGGGAAGAAACGGGCCCTTGCGTGTACACGGCTTCCTGGGACTGAGTTCTCACCATGCTGACACCCTCTACTCCACCATTACCTTGACTCAGTCATTCTCTTGGACTCTGCTTCTCTTTAAGGCTGATGTTATTTTTTTTTTCTCTTTGCCAATAACGAGCCAAACCTCTCCATGTTTTCCAGTCTAGAGCCAGAGGGAAGATGGATAAATAGATTTAGCTAGTCACTGTCCACACCTGAGCAGAGGCTGTTGCTGCACACTTTTTCACTGGTGGCCAGCTAGCCTATGGATAAGCTGTCCTTAAAAAGCAGGTGCTCACTCCTAATTGGTGCTTATCCCCACCACTTCTTAGAGGAATAGGGCCTGTTGCTGTGGTCATTTCACTCTGAAGTTGGGAAGGCCGGCATTCTGGATGAGCTGTCCAATGTCACGGGAAAATCAAGAAAGACACAGAGACAGGATGCATTAACATTTTGGAGGAACCAACTATGTGGTCAGGAACTGTACTAGGTACTTTAAAACTGCATTTATCTCATTCTCAAAAAGACTCCTTTCCTCTTGCCATCAGAGTGTCAGAATCAGAGGGCTGAGATTTTAGGATACATCTTGGGTAAATGGGTCCAAAGAGAACTTTTGTTCAAAGTTGGTTCTAGGTCACGGGGCTGCCTGCCCCGGGCAAGAGAACTCTTACAGAGTTCTCTTACAGAACTCTACGTAGCCTAGTTCGGCTCCATAGGACTAGGTTCCATCTGGTCATAAGGTGCTCCTTTTCTCAGCCTTATTTTATGCGTATATACACAAACTCATTGTGAACACTTCCAAAGGGCAAGTGACACTTCCAAAGAACAAGGCGTTGGGATCCTGGACCCCAGCCCATGCCATCACTTCTATTTCAACATGTCCAAGAACAAATATTAGGATTCTCACTTTAAAAATGGGAAAACAGAGAACCAGAATGTTAATTGACTTCCTGTCACAACACTGGCTGTGCCTTTGTATATTCTCTCGTCTCTTAATATCTCCTTGCATTTTGGCCAGACTTCCAGCGACTGCCAACACCTGTGACTCTGCCTGAAGTTGTCTACCCTGGCCTCCCATAGAGCAGGCGAGAGTTGCCAGACCTCTTCCCTTTAGGAGCCATCAACCAAGGCTGATGGGATTTGATGGGATAACTCTGGAGCTTTGAAAGTTCCCCCAGTGGAACAGAAATCCAGTTCCTACTGTGCTAACTTGCTTAAAAATTCACCCTATGCTCTCTGCCTTCTCTTCCCTACCTTACTTCCCTACTGTCCTACAAGTATTTGTTAGAATCAACTCTAAATTAGCAACTTACACTCACATCCTTGACTCAAGGTCTGCTTCTAGGGAAACACAAATAAAGACACTGCCCTAAAAGGTGGGGAACCTGGTGCATCTGGCTCAAAATTCTTTATATACTTTATACTTTATGCTTTCGTGATCTATCCAGCTACCGTGTTCCTGGCTTCACAAAAGCTTTCTTCTCTCTTGCGCTTCCCTCGCCATCCCATGGAAGCACCCCACCCCTCTCCTCCACTGATCACCCATGTCTCTGACCCTCCCTGGTCCACCCCAAGTCAGTTTCCAATTCTAGTGTCACCTCATGGACTCATTTCCTTTGCTTTCTAACCCATACCTGTAACACCACCACCTGCTCCCATAGAAGGAATGAAAGAGGGAAGGAAGGAAGGGAAGAAAAGAGAGAGAAAAAGAAAAGACAACACAAAAGCATTCCAACCCAGGGCAGCGGGCTCCTTCTCCCCATCATACTCCCCAAAACCAGAGCAAGAACTGTCTAGCAACTGCATTCTCTAGAAGAAGGTATTGGAGTCAAGGTTGCCTCCCCCCATGTCTCCTCCAGAACTCTCTCATACATACACATCTTTGTTGTTATCTTCAACTCAAGGGGATGAGAAGCTGGTTGACAATTATTAATTTTTAGAAAACTAAACATTAACATATTGGAGATATTAAGGAGCCATATTTCAAATCTATTAGATATCGAAAATTCCAGTGAAATATCAAAATCCTTGCAATGAAACATCCAATTATTCTACCTCTTTTATTGCAAATTGACTTTATTTGTGACTCTCATCCACACTTGACATGTGCAGGCGCACCTAGAAGAAAAATTGTGAGGACCAAACATTCTGAATGCACATTATCATGTTGCAGCTCCTCATTAAAGTTTTGAGTTTCTTTAAAAAGCAAAATGTTTTGCCATTTCTTCCTGGGATGGACATAAAGAACTGGAATGTGTTCCTGACTTCTCCAAACTCACTCCACAGAGTGACTTTGGGCAAGTTATTGCACAAGTATTTTTATTTATCCATAAATTTAAAAACAATAGCCTCATTCTCTCAAGATAACTTAGAAGACAGATAAAATGATAAATCTATAAAAGCACAATTGTCTCCTTGTAGAGAAGCCTTATCTACTTACATACATTGAGGTTATGTCTGTTTTCAGCTTCGGATGGTCTTGCCAAACGAGTGAGCAGCCCTGTTCTTGGGAGAAACTTCCCCGCTGATGACATTTCACTACATCCTCAGTGCTCATATCTTAATTTTTCTTAGCTTTAACAGGAAAGAGAGAGAGAGAGAGGAATTAAATCCAAAATTGAAAGAACTGGCAAGTGCAATTATAATTTTAGTCCTTGCATGCAAGGTGACTATAGAAATTAGCTTGTTGGCTCAGCTGAAATAGCCTCACTGCTGAAACTATTGTTTTGTGTTCAAGCAGCTTAAATGATTTGAAGGTTGCAGCTTAGAGAGAGCTAGAATTCGCTAGTTTCTCTCTTTACCCTCTAGCTCCAAGTGTTCATTATTTCTTCCTGTGACTGTAGTTGTGATTTCTTTTCCTCTGTTTTCTTTCGCTGGCTTTGCCACCACTTCCATTGATCTTTTTTTCCTTCCCATTTCTGTCTCTCAATTGTCCTCTGCCCTCTTTCTTCCACTCAGCTTTATCCCCATTGAACATTTATCATAGACTCTTAACTTTGTTGTGTTTTAAGTGAGAGAAAAGAGGAGAAAAGGATGTCAAAAGCAGAGGAAAACCAGTGATATTCACCTAGAAAATACTTGTCACATAGAGATGCTCATAAATAAACATTTAAGGAATAAATCAATAAAATATCTATCATTTATAGAGAACATACTTTGTGTTAAGCACTCTACACATATTTCCTATAATTCTACACTGCAAGGGAATGCTGTTTTTCTCTCCATTTTAGAGACAAGGAAACTGAAGCTTAGAAGAACTAAAATAGGTTAGGCAAGGTTGCTGTGATAGAAAATGAGAGAAAAGGGGCACGAAACCAGGTCCTCATGATTCAGAAATTCTGGTTCTCAACTGCCATGCTCTCTTGTGACAGACATATGCTTGGTGCTTTACTTACATCAATTCATTTAATGGGAATTAAACAAGGAGTAAATTACTTGATATATTGTGCAGCTGAAAAAAGCCACAAATGAGTAAGACTGAGGTCGGAAGCACAGCATTAGCAATAGCTTTGTCAAGTTGGGCCTGTTACGTCATCTCTCTGAGCTTCGAGTCCTTCATCTGTAGAATAAACATATCCATGTCTTGTCTTTGGGTTGATGCAGCAGTTAAATGAGCTTGCTCCATTCCCCCTGGCTTTTATACTGGGCAAAAAAAGTGAAGGAGAATATTCCGGAGAGAGAAAATAAGTCACAGAGACAGGAAACAAATGATTTTGCACAGTCCACACTTTCTCCAAGAAACCCTCCCTGCCCTCCAAACTGGATTGAATGCCCCTTTTTAATGCTCTCCTGGCATCACTTTCTTCCTGTCTTGCCACCTGCTATAAGTGTGGTAATTCTTGACTGTCTTTTCTGTATCTCCCTCCCCTCCCCTGCCCCTGCCCCTGCCCCTGAGGCCGCTCCATACTAGCAGGGACCAGCTGAGACTTAGCTGGCTATTCCTCCAAAATGCAGCCCAGAGCCTGGTACACAGTTAGTGCTCAGGGGACATTTGATCAGTGAATAACTGAAGCTGAAGAGTAGGAGATGAGGATAAGAAGGAGACAGGGAGGATGGTGCTGGACACTAGGATTGCATGATCACACCGTTCCCAACTGTCCCGGTGTCCTCGTAGAAACGCAGTCAGTCTTCACCCCTCATGTAACTGAGCCATCAGTTTCCAAAGCCCTTGGCCTACGACTTGAGAGAAACAGCTCTGGGACAGAGGGGCCAGGCAGAGACACGCTGGTTTGCATCCTCAGAAAGCACCAGCTTTCAGGCATCCCACCCACTGCTCTCCTTGCCCTTATTAACCACTAGAAATAACTAGATCTTCACGACGGTATGAAGACATCTAACTGCAATCATATCTAGATTGAAAATAAATCACAAAAGATGTGTTCTTAAAAGTAATACTGTGCAATTAAACTAGAAAACTATCAAAACCAATGACAGGAAGGGACACATCTAATTACCAATATTATCATCATCAACTTTATCTGTTAATTGCCCATCAAGGTCCCCCCACAATGGACACAGGCACCATGGATACTTTTTGAGCCCAGAAAAAAAAACTGGGCTCATGAGTTGTCCTTCTTCCCAAGCTGTGTGCCTTAAATAACTTGCTTAATGTTTTTGAGGCTCCGTGCCTTCATCTGGGAAATGGAAGTGGAAGATTATCCTAGCAGTAGGTGATGGTGTGTTACGGGTCTGACACGTAGCAGGCACTCAAAACTGGCAGATGTGTGATCACCATGACTGCTCTAACTAACGCCTTCTAAGGCCCATAAACTCGGGTGGCACCTCTACCAGCCAACAACTTCCAAATCTGTATACTCCGCGTCGGAGTCCTGCTACTGAGACCCCTATCTCTCAAGGGCACCTCGAACTCAAAGGGTCTGAAATTGAAGGTAGTGAATACTTAAACCACCCCATAGCCTTCCATGATATCTGCTACTCCTATTTCCCCGGTCTGGGAAATGGGGGGCAGCATTCCTTATGCTTTTTTTGCCCCCACTTGTCCACTCTTCCAGTCTGATTAATTTCCTGAATTTGCCCCAGATAATTCCCTTTTCCTGCATTCTTACCTCATTGTCTTGGCTCCTCTCCTAAGGGACAGTCACAGTTGTCTTCTCGATGACCCCCTACCCGCAGCTCCACCTGCCCACTGCTGCTAGAATGTTCGTTCCAAACCCCTGCCTTGTCGAAAATCCCTGCCATCTACATGGTAAAGTCTAGACTCTTTATATGTCATGTACATGTCATCTAGACTCTTTATATGGGCACAAGGATTCACCCCACCTGCCTCTCCCTCTAATCTCCATCTGTCCCCCAAGTGTCTTCTCCGTGTCAGCCTGTACTGTCTTTCCTATCCGTGACTTGTTGACCTGTCAACTCCCCAGTATCCTCCTAGATTCATCTCAGACATCACTTCTCTTTGAAATTTGCCCCAAAATATTTCCTCAGAAAACCTAAGTATTCTTGTCTCTGTTCCCTGATACCTTATGTATCCTTTCACTATGGCAATTACCACATTTTTTCATAAACTGCTTATTTTTGTAATGTTTATTTATTTGGGGGGTTCAGAGACAGAGGGAGAGAGAGAGAATCCCAAGTAGGCTTTGTACTGTCAGCTCAGAGGCCAGCATGGGGCTCAATCTCACAAACCACGAGATCATCACCTGAGCCAAAATCAAGAGTCAGACCCTTAACTGACTAAGCCCTACCCAGGCGTCCCCATAATGTGCTTATTTTTATCAATACATTTAAACTTCGACTTCCTCAAGAGGCCATACAATTTATCTATTTTGCCTTTGTTTATACAATGCCAAACACAGCATAGAGCGGTAGCTCAATACATGCATTATGAATGAATGATCAAAGTCCTTGAGTGACATGATAGCACAATAGCAGATGAAGTCGTACCGAAGTACACTTGTCAACTGCATAAAGCCAGTGTGTGTCAATTGCCTGAGTACAGGGAACTACAGGAATGATCATTGTTCTTCAATTAAATTCAAAACATATGTTTATTCGAGAGACTATTCTAGATACTAGTGGAAGTTCCATAGACTTACAACACTGCACACTGACCTTTAATAAGTTTAAAATGTATGGGAGAGGGGCGCCTGGGTGGCTTGGTCGGTTAAGCGTCCGACTTCGGCTCAGGTCACGATCTCGCGGTCCGTGAGTTCGAGCCCCGCGTTGGGCTCTGTGCTGACAGCTCAGAGCCTGGAGCCTGTTTCAGATTCCGTGTCTCCCTCTCTCTGTGACCCTCCCCCGTTCATGCTCTGTCTCTCTCTGTCTCAAAAATAAACGTTAAAAAGAAAAATTAAAAATAATAAAAAATAAAAAAAAAAATAAAATGTATGGGAGAGATAGTCACCTAAACAACCGACTCTAACAACTAACCAGGGTAAAATGAAAGGTGCTAAACAAAAGGCTTAACACCAAACCAGGTCAGACTTGTCGTTACCCCCTGCTGTCGCACTTCTGCTCCCCAGGCCTCCATTAGCATGCTGCTGAGCCTTTGCCGCTATGGTAACCGATTCATTATGTAATTCATTATGTAATTATGTGCTTAATGTATTTTTCCCTGTAAGAATATTAGCTCCATGTGGGCAAGGATCACACTCATCTTATCCACCCCTCCATCCCTGGCATCTACCCCGCTACCTAATATGTAGTAGACCCTCAATGACTTCAGGGGGAGAGAGGAAGGGCAATTAATGTCAATGTTGAGGAGCAGAGAAGACTTCACAGAGGATGTATATGGACACAGAGGCCTTAAAAACTAACAACAGGGCCCTCAAATTTACTGCACGGTTCATGAAAAGTCCGTATTTTTTCCCATTAGGTTTCTTTGAACACTCATTGTTCTCATCTGTAGTGATAATATCTTTTAACTAACTTGGCAAGCATGTCCATTCTTCAAAGGTATTTATGGAAAACTATAGCTCTCTGCCATAGTTTACAATTTGGCTATGCCTAAAAGAGTTTCCCCAGTGAGAAAATAAAATAATGATGTGAGCTGGAATAAATCACTCTTTTCACAGGTGGCACAGACTAAGTGCTAATGCTGCTGTGAAGAGAGCAGAATCCCTCGCTGGAGTCCTGGGCGGTTTTCAAGGAGACAGCAGGATTTTTCTGTCAACAGGATTTCTATAAAATCTAAGAGATTTGGAAAGTTCTAGCAAGGGGAAGAACATGAGTGAAGGGTGTTGAGAGCCCGATGGAAGCAAGTAGAAGACAGCATGTGTCGAGATGGGAGCAGAGCACAAAGTGACAAGCCCAGTGGTGACACAGTACCGATGCCAGCTAAGGAATCCGGTCTTTGGTTTATATATAGTTGAGCCAGTTCCAGATTTTAAAGGGATGAAAAGTTAAAATGTTTTAGGAAGACTATTTTGGCAATAATCTTCAGAGAAACCAATTAGTAGGATACTAAAGAATATCCAGTTAAGAGGTAATAAATAAAAAAGATTTTTAAAGACATTATGAGATGTAAATTAACCAATTTACTTTCTGATTGTTAAGGCATCTCTCAGATTTTGTGAGTGGGTGGCCAGAATGTAATAGAACCATTTCAGAAATAGAAAAAAGCGCAGGAGGAGCCACTTTGAGAAGGAACAGGAGACGTTTGGCTTTATAGACATTCACTTTGAGGACAAGCAGAATGAGGTGTCCTGAAGGAAAATGAAGATGTAAAAGTCTACTCTTTTTATATTATCATCGGCATTATGATGATGGTGGTAGAATTTCATTAGTATAACCTGCAAATTTAAAATACCATCAGTCTCATAGCCAAATTATGGAAGTGGTCCAAGTACCCATCGACTGATGAATGAATAAAGAAAATGTGTGTGTGTGTGTGTGTGTGTGTGTGTGTGTGTGTGTGTGTGGAATATTACTGAGCCATCAAAAATCAAAAAGAATGAAATCTTGCCATTTGCAAAGATGTGGATGGACCTAGAGAGTATTAAACTAGGTGAAATAAGTCAGAGAAAGACAAATACCACATGATTTCATTCATATGTGGGATTTAAGAAACAAAAAAAAAAATGAACAAAGGAAAAAAATTAAAGACAAACCAAAAAATGGATGCTTAGCTACAGAAAACACTCTGATGTTTACCAGAGGGGAGGGGGGTGGGGAGATGAGTGAAACAAGTGATGGGGATTAAGAGTATACTTACCATGTTGAACACTGAGTAACGTATAGAACTGTTGAATCACTATATTATACACCTGAAATTAAGATAATACAGTATGTCAATTATATTGGAATTACAATTGAAAACTTAATTAAAAATAATAATTTAATACAATATAATACAGTTCATCTTGATTTTAGTAATCCAAACCCTTCCATCATGGAAAGTCTTTTCTGTGATTGAAGAAAATGGAATGGGGATGGGGTGGGGAGGGAGGGAGGCCACCACACCCTATAATGGTTTTCATAATGTGAGTGATGGTGGACTAAAACATGCTAGAGGAAGGTCTAGTGACCATCCAACAAGAAGCCTCCTGGGGTGTCACTACTTAGAATGAACCCTTAGCCCATCTCTTGATTTAATCATAGCTGAGGAAACTGACTAGTACTAAATACACTATCAGGAGATTGAAGTCTCATTTATGAGCAATGAAACTTTCCCTCATGTAGTTATCTCCCTAGCTGAACTAGTCATTAGAAAGTAGGTTGAAGAACATGGACTTCCAGCAAAGGGAAGTGGATAAACGTGTACGGTATCTCATCAGGTGTGTTGTGAGGGCTCATGTGACATCCCTACCCATAGCAGAGTATTTGTCTCTACTTACTAAAATATTCACACCCGCCATATTTGATGTCCTTCTCCCCTAGATGGTATGAGATGAGCTTGTATTTTTTTACTTTCGTTTGCAATACTCTCTTGAGTGGTACCCCAAATGCCATTACTGCCTGCAGAGTGCCTGGGGAGCTTGTTTAAGGTAGAGTCAAGAGCCCCACTCCCAGAGATTCTGCTCCCGAGTGTCCACAGTGAGGCCTGGGAGGCCTGGGAAGCAGATTGCTGGCAAGCCTCCAGAGGTTCCCAGGCAGCCTTGAGTGACTTTGAACCAATCTGATTTGGCAGGCAGGTAAGGCTCCGAGCCCTCCTTGCCTACTTTAGCATGAGCAGCTCTACGTGTACCTATTTTATTTGTGTTCTCTTCTGCCAAAGATTTGTTTGAATACAGATTTTCAGCACCTTGACAAGAATTGGTAAATTATTTATCTGAATTAACCTTGACCTTTTGATTAACACTTTTTCTTTGACAAGGTTATAAAACAATTATTTGGAAGCCCATCATTTAGTTAAAAGCACATTTACTGCAAGAAATAAAGCAGAAGAAACTTCTATTTCCATGAAAAGCTTTTTCCTCAGTCATTGCTCTCCAATATAAATGAAAATATAAAATTTCTGAATACCATATTGTCTGAGGCACTAGCTGATGTTTAAATGTGTACTGGTCATGAAAAAGATGCTGAATTTCTCCTTCCACTTGGTATTTGAAGAAAATCTAAAATATTCTGAGTAAAAATGATTGTATTTTAAAGTGACTATTTGTGCATGTAAAACTCTGATTTTGTGTGCGTGAGAAGGATGTCCTGGTTATGTGCAAGGAGTCGTCTTACACACACTGTTTTTCCTATTTGCAATGACAAACAAGCTGACACTAGTCCCTTCTATTTAAAAAAGAAGAAATTATAATCTTGATACAGTCAAGGTATAACCACTATGAATGTTTAGGAGGAGCTTAAAAAAAAACCATAAGGTGACACGGGAAAGAACACCATGCTAGACAGTTTTGTGAATTTATTTTTTTTATTTCATTACATATGGCACGAAGGCTGGTGAAATGTAGTACAATTGTGTAAGTAAATCCTGTTAATAGATACACAGATTCATTTTGTGCTGTATCTTGAAATAAACAATCCACCTGTGGTCTTTAAAAATTGCACTTAATCAACAATTATTGGTTGACTGTTTTCTATGTGCCAGGCAACATGTTACGTACCAGAGATCCAAAAGAGAACAAAAAAGATAAGACCTCTGTGGTCATGTTCTAGTGCAAGAGGTGGGAGTGGGGTGGGGGGTGGGGGGAGACAACACAGAAGTAAGTAAATAAAATCCTTTCGCATTGCAATAAATGCAATGAGGAAAGTAAGCAGAGTTCTTATTTGGGAACCTTACATGGGAGAGAATCTCAGAAGAGAACATAATTTAGACAAGGTGGACAGGGAAAACCTCCCTGCAGAAGTGACTTTCTAAGAGCAAATAGAAGAACCAGGCATTCTGGCTACTAAGAGCTTGAATAACATGGTGAGAAGTGGTCAAAGAACTGAAAAAATGGAAGTTGCAATGAGCTGGAAGGTTAAAGGATGGTGGTCAGAGAGATGATGGAGGTGGCACAGGCACTGGTGATGACACGGTCTATGAGAAATGAATAACACCTCTATTAAAGGCGAGGTGGTCAAGGAACTGAGAGTTTATTGGGTGTCAGAGTCACCACACACAATGACAAGAAGGGGTATGAGAAGCAAAGTCTGAGCTAGAACCTAAAGTCTTCAGTGCATGAAGCAAAAAGGACAAGGGTGCAGGCAGACGACAGCATGAGGAGGGAGAAGGGAGGCTCAGTAGGACACGTGTGCTTGACAGAGGCAGAAGCTTTTGCCAAGGGACATGTCCTGGAAGCAGCAGTGAATTGCAGGGAAATAGTGCCCTGACTTCTGGCTGGAGGGACAAGTGGTTCAAGGAAATAAACTTTTGTCTACTTGAGAAAGTGCAAGGGCAGCAGAATCTTGGGGGCCAGCCAGGTTCCATGTAGAGAAAGTCCTGGGAAACAAACATTCCAGAAGTCTCCAGAGTTTAAAGGGGAATTTGATGACCACAAACAGAAGGTCCAGAGGGCACAGTGGAAAGCTGATTTTGTTTTTGTTCTTGTCAATGGGGCAGGGAGGGAACTAATTAAGGTACATCTAGAGACACACAAATTATAGTCTGGATAATAATGGACAACTGGGGAACCTTGAAATTCACTAAGTCAATGGGATAAAACATTATTACTACACTATA
This sequence comes from Panthera pardus, assembly GCF_024362965.1. Classification (NCBI taxonomy): domain Eukaryota; kingdom Metazoa; phylum Chordata; class Mammalia; order Carnivora; family Felidae; genus Panthera; species Panthera pardus. The sequence goes on along the minus strand of NW_026526710.1, from coordinate 43,769,939 downwards.
AAATATTAATAATAGCAATTATTATTTACAGTTGTAATAGTAGAAGAAGTAGCTGCAAAAATATATTGGCAATTTTATTTCAGGCCTGTACTAAGTACTTCCCATGCAGTCAACCAATAACCCCATGATCTTCCAAAGCTCAAGTCAAATTTCAGATCATCTGTGAAAATTTAATGGACTACAGGTAATTGATCAGAGTAAAGATGGATTCAGGGCTTTGAAGTCATCCTGGCAGTCTCCAGTATGACAGAAGACAAATGGTTTTAGACTTGAAACACCAAACAGTTGGCTCAATGCTATGGAAGATTTGGGCAGCTGTTTTATGGGGCTACCCAAGTTGGTGTATGGTGATCAGGGGTTACTCACACAATCTTCTTGCACTAGAAAGAAGCAATTCCCACCCCCACCCCACTTAAAGCCTAGCTAGTAGAAGGACCATGATGCTTTGAGGTGGCTTCCATCCACAGTGCAAACTGTTTCTCTGCTCTTTTGCTCAATTTGCTAGAATATTACTAATCAACTTGGAAGATTTCATTCCATTTATTCATTTGTTCACTCAATAAATATGTGAGAGCAATTACTATAGGCTCCAGGCCATTCTAGACACTGGGGATACAGTGGATGGATGGATGGATGGATGTCAGATAGATAGATAGATAGATATCCTCCTCTAGGGAACTTCTCCCACCACTTCTTCCAGCACTAGGCTGGTGGCCCCATTTATTATTCCCACAGCACACCATTTGTTGATTGGTTTTTCCAATAACATGCTGACAATTCTGTATGTATATTTCCAGGCCAGTCTTCTCCTCAACCATCCTTTTCAAGTGTAAGTGAGATCATGTTACTTCCCTGCTACTTCCCTAGTTTACCCACAGTAAAAGCCAGAGTCCTTACAATTTTATCTCTAGGAGAGGATTCCATCTTGTAAGTCCTGTCTTCCATGTATTCCCTTCTGCAGTCATTGCAAGAGCTGTAGGAAGATGTAGTCGGATGAACAGTAGATGGTTGGTAGGCTGATTCATCCCACTGACATGAGAACTAAATTCTTATTCTACTTTCCATACAATTTTATGTAGCAGGACATCAATTAGACTTTTGAAAAAGACAAAGTTTTCATACACGAATGAAATTGTATGGTTATAATTACTAAATTATTATGATAAATGAATATTCTGAAATAAAACATTGTCCGAGGGAAAAAATATCTCCTTTTGCAAGTGCTTGAAAAACTGAAATGGTCATGAGGATTTTATAATTTGCCTTGCTGCAATTTTAAGTTGTAATTTGTGACTTTAAACTCTTCTGTGCATCACAGAATACCCCAAAAGCAGCTACATTTTGTATCTACATTCAGATGCACTAATTAATTAATGCTTGAAGGTAACACATTCCTGAATAGCTCAAGAATCATTGACCTACAGGATGATGAAGTACATTCTAATGTGTTACAGACAAAGCTAAAATGAAAATTCAGGACACCCTCCTTTCCATCTTGTGGCCAGTGTGTGTGTGTGTGTGTGTGTGTGTGTGTGTGTGTGTACCTTGTAAGGTTGTGTAATTGATAACCATAGTTAACAAAGATAGCACAGAAAACAATAACCAACTTACTATGATCATACTCAAATCAATACTAGTAGGTTTAGCCAAATAATACTCAAGATAATTTAGCTTGAGAAAATCTATTAATATAACGCAGCACATTAACACTAAATAAATGATAACATGTAAGTAACCAAATATGTATAATATAAAATGTGAAACTTTGGCTCAAAATGATGCTTGGATACCATTTTTCATTGTTATATTTTCTCTGAAGAAACTTACTACAAAATGTGTATTCAGCATGCTTTGCTAAATTGTTCTGGCAGCTTATATGAAATGTGCTCTCCTCAATAGTATTGTGAAACAAATATGTTCAGATCCTTGTATACTCACGTTTGTGAATGCGCTTTCAACATTTCTCCTTCTCTATTTTAACAGAACCTCAAGTTCCACATCACTGAGGATCCCAAGGGAAAAAAGGAAAATCTTCTGCTCAACTCTGAGAGGCCAATGAGGGTCTTAACAAAGACCAGCCACTCACAAGGAGAGGATCGAGTTTTGGGGAAGACCACAGGGCCACCAACAATTAAGCTGATTGCAAAACATCAAGGAACTAGGACTGTTTTCAAGAAGTTCAGTGAAATGAAGTGGCCATTGGACATACACCCTTTAAATAAAAGTTTAATCAAAGACAACAAATGGAAGGAAACGGATGTGGCCCAAGAGAAACGCAGGTCTTTCCTTCAGGAGTCTTGCAAAAAATATGGCGGGGTGAGTCGTCCTCAGTCACATCTTTTTCATATGGTGTCCAGGATCTATGTGGAAGATAAACACAAAATCTTATATTGTGAAGTACCCAAGGCTGGCTGCTCCAACTGGAAGAGAATTCTGATGGTGCTAAGTGGGTTGGCTTCCTCTGCGTACAACATCTCCCATGATGCTGTTCACTACGGGAAGCATTTGAAAAAACTAGATAGCTTTGACTTAAAAGGGATATATACTCGTTTGAATACCTACACCAAAGCTGTTTTTGTTCGTGATCCCATGGAAAGATTAGTGTCAGCATTTAGGGACAAATTTGAACACCCCAATAGCTATTACCATCCAGTATTTGGGAAGGCAATTATAAAGAAATATCGGCCAAATGCCTGTGAAGAAGCATTAAATAATGGATCTGGGGTCAAATTCAAAGAGTTCGTCCACTATTTGCTGGATTCCCACCGTCCAGTAGGAATGGACATTCACTGGGAAAAGGTCAGCAAACTCTGCTATCCATGTTTAATCAACTATGATTTTGTAGGGAAATTCGAAACTTTGGAAGAAGATGCCAATTACTTTTTGCAGCTGATTGGTGCTCCAAAAGAGCTGAAATTTCCAAACTTTAAGGATAGGCATTCTTCTGATGAAAGAACCAATGCTCAGGTCGTGAGACAATATTTAAAGGATCTGACTCGAGCTGAGAGACAATTAATCTATGACTTTTATGACTTGGACTATTTGATATTTAATTATACAACTCCATTTTTGTAGTTTGCATTAATCTTCTAAAACCCTGTATTTACTTCATGATGATGGCCTCAAATCAGCTAACTGTAATTTTCCTGCAGTTCTCTGTATGAGAGAGAATTTAACCAAGTGTAGTTGTCTTGATTTAATGAAGATTTTTACCAAATAGTATGACACCAATTCGCACAAAGTTATAGGAAAATTACCTTACAGAGACATGTAAACAAGTTGAGTTGCTCTAGAATGTTTGGAAAATAGCTGCTTTTGCATTATGGATTATATTATAGAAGCAATAACCTAGCCAGCTGCTACATTAGCTTCAACAGCCTCTTGCAATGATAGAAAAAGGGATCTAAAATAGCATGAGTATATGTCTACATCCTGGAATTTGTTGTCTAAAGTGCATGGATATATTTTTAGCAGTCTGTGACATATTACTCGAACCTTGGAGAGTTTTCTTACACCCTGGAAATCTTTCTATCAACTGCAATGATAAATCCATTTTGAAATAATATTTTGGACCTAGGCATTTAAGTTTAGATTGGAAGGCATTATGTGATTTACAATATGAGAATATAGCAGAAAAACCAGATGAGGCTATGGCTTTTTATATTCAACAGCCAATAAAAAATACACAACATGCTAAGATCAAAGCAACAAAAACAACCTTCCTCTTCCAGAAAAAGTTAGGGGAATTGATTCTGTTTTCTTCTGAGCCCTCTGTGCAGAGACAAAATGAACATAACCACTAAAGGTCCTCGCTTCTGAAGCAGGCAGTTGAGAAGTTTAAGTCTCATCAGATATAAATGTGCTCCTAATTTCTGGTTTAATTGGGCAGGGGGGAAATTGTTTCAGGATGGAATAATCATCAAAAACAAAAGTTGCCACTCTGAATATGGGCCTCAAACAATAACAAAGTTTTATAAGAGTATTATTTGAATCAAAGCATCGTGTGCATAGCTTTATATGTGGAATGTACTCTAAGAATAACTTTTGTTTCCAGTCTAATTACTTAGCTTAGGAATGACTTTTTAAAAATGCCTATACCACTTCAAAGATAGGTTATATTCTAGAGAATAAACAAAACGAGAGCCCCTAGAAATATTTTTAATAGGCTTATGCATAAACAAATTCAGGAGTTTTCTTTTTAAGTTCAAATATTCTATCCTAACACAGTCAAATACCATTGCATTCAAATATTAAATCCAAGTTTTGGGAAAACAGGACCATGTGTCACCCCTATCGAAAGTTGTAATGCATTTTGGAAATTTTTTCCAGCGGACCCTAAATTTGAAGACACGTTTGGATGGGAACTTATTTTAATTGGTTGACTATTTGAGTTAAGAAGACCACATGTCATTGAAACTCTGTTTAAATGCAGTTCTCGAACATGTTCTTCTTCCCAAACTCTCATTTTTTTCCTCGTCGATAAATATTCAGTAACGTCTCGCAAAGAAAAGTAGGTATTAATATTTAAATATTAATAGACCAAGATAGTTACCGTGGTCCTTATTTCATTTGGATTTTCCATTTCATGGCTGAGTATTCATGAATTGCTTCACTCGACACACGCCTGCCTTGTCCCATCGGTGTCTCCCAAGGAGTAGGTACCTGCAACGGCCTGCCAGATCCTAAGTATTAAGCCTTCTAACCCAACCTTTTACTACTTTCCACTCCATTTACTCTTACCTCTAGACCATACACTTAAGCTGTGCTCTCTGTTTTTAAGGAGTTTTACTCTAGAGTAATCCCAATTGTATAATTTAAATTTTGCTGTACCATGTAGAGTAGATTCCTTGTAACTTGGAGACAATGAAATTATCTTTTTATGGAGAAAGAGACAGAATGGAAACTACGCCAAGAAGCCTGAAATTTTATTCCTAAACCACACACACACAAAAACTAATTTTAGATGGAATCTGCTATAAAGTATAGGAGCAGTTTTCTCAACGTTATTCCTAAAATCTTATCGGGAACAAACAAAAAACCCTTCTTTTCATAACTTTGGAAGAAAAAAATGGAAAAAAGTGCCTTAACTCTCTCTTTTTAACATTTCTAACGCACTTGAGAGAATGGAATACATATATGCGCACATAAACATGTGTTTGATGTGTATGTATATATATATATATATATATATATATACACATATATATATATATATATATATATATATACAAACAGACACATAACTCTGGCACTGGTGGGAGAGAAGAGAGCTGAGAAAATGATACACGATACTCTCTATCAAAGCTATTCTATGCCTTTCGCCATATATCCTCCTTCTCAGACCCTTTCCACTGAGCCTGTGTAACCAGAGGTTGGTCTTTCAGTCATTCTTTTCCTAAAAGACTGATACCAGCAGGAATCCTGTGTGACATGAGTCCCAGAGGCCATGTGTTCATAAGGTTTTATGAAGGAAGAACATATTTTTCAGGTGCCTCCTCTTCCTTTTAAATCACTTCTGTTCATGGTAGGGCTGAAGAAGCCAGTCATCATTTTGGATTCCTTGTGATTTTGAATAATTTTTTATTTATCTTTTCTGAATTATTCTGCTTTGCAGGCCAACTCACAGTCACCTTTGTCGTTTCTGCCTGTGCACAAGCCCCAGGTGTGAGCATCACTGCTTCTTTGGACGCTCACAGTTTCATGGATTTAGATTCCTAAAGGCAAGTGACCAAATCCAGACTCATCTTCCAGATGTCCAGTGTTCATATTTTAACACTAGCATGCTTCGGGTATAATTATGAGTCCTCTAATTAAACCCTAAGGATCTTACTTGTTTTATAGGCAGTGGTAACAACCTGGGCAGGTCCCTTCACTCTGTTATTCCCGTCTGGAATTACTATTAGAGTAAAAGTTGGCAATTAAATCCAAAACCACAGTTAGTTAACATGGTAAACTATCTATGGATATGTGTTGATGTGATTATGCCCTGGAACTGCCATAAATTTCAATGGAAATCCATATACAGGGCACCCAACTTTCCGATTTTCTCACATGTGTTTGGAAATACCCAATGGAAATGTGTGGCTACTTGCTAAATTCTCTAACTTTGCAGTCTATAAAATATTATCTAGCAATTCAAAAGCCACTTGGATACCATTTGTAATCAGGAAGAGGAAAAAAACTTATCTGCTTTACTTATGAATAATTATTCTTCAAAAAAGTATTATCTCCTAAAACATACAGTGTTTCGCTGAAAAGACTATATGAGCAGATGCAGGAAATTTTCAATATGAGTTCTCTTTGAAAAGATCACCTGCGGAATTAGAACTTGGAATTTGTAGGCCAAGACTACCACAAACATCTCTGTACTATCAGTCATCACTTGGACTCTTGGGACCTCCTTAGCCTCTAGGCTTTCATGGAATATGGCAAAGCAGAAACTCTGCCCATGGCTAACATCCCCAGCGTGCTCTGAAATTTGAAGGATAGTTGCCCATAAGCCCATAGCTCAATACCTGAGGACCTCAGACCAAGGCTAACTCAATCATAAGCATTATAATAATATTCATGATCATAGTCATAATCAAACACTTATTCCTTTACTACTTAAGTGCTTTACATGCATTTATTTAATCTCCATAGTCAATGTAAGATGCTATGTAAGCCCACCCCATACAAACACACACTAAATATATATATATAGAGAGAGAAGAGTGGTTGAGTAATTTGCCTGAAAAGTCACAGCTGGAAATTAGGTCAGGAGCCAGGATGAATCCAAACAGCAAATACCACTACCAAACTCTCTTCTTAGTTTAAAGACAACTAAAGGCAAGAAATATATTGGCATCTTGAAACTTTTTTGATACAAATATAGATATATATACATACGTGTATGTGTTTAGCTGGTTATCCCATTTCAGATCAGCTTATCCCTTTCTTCCTGCTGAGTTGACAGATTCAAAGACTTTGTAAGAAGTTAAGCTTTCTTCCTAACCCCTTTTTTAAAACTCCCAGTTGATCATGGAGCACAATGTAAGAGAAAAAAGTCCCTGGACCAAGTTTAGCATAACAAAAACAAAATATCATTTTGACAAGAAAGTCCAGACCGCTACAGGAGTGGGCAAGGTCACAGAGAATATGGTCCAAACTGGGAGAGAGTCTGGCCAACTTACCCCAAATCGGCACTTGAAGATGGCAGTGGTTCACCAGGTCAGCCCAAGAGAAAGCTCCTTAAATACTGCTAGAAAGTAAGCAATTGTATATGGTCTCTTTTTTACTGAGCTCCTGTCCCCAGGGCTAGTTTAGTTGTCAGCTAACCCTAAACAGACTCAGGAAGATTATAGAAAAGAACAGAGGAGCAGGTTGACTCAAACTAACTGAAAACACCATGAAAAATTCAAGATAAACAAGTGCTCAGATACCAGAGGGAAGACTTTTCCTAGACCTTTGGGATACCCTCCATGAGGAAGGCCAACTCTAGAGAGTTCAGCAAAAGGGCATTGCCTCACACCATTTTACTTCTCAGAACTGCCTAGTCCCACACATCTTGTCTACCACAATCCTATCCTTCCAGGCATATTCAAGTCCATTTAGGACAATCATTTCTTCCTTCTCCTCTGTTCAACTCTTCACTCTATTTTGAAATACTCACCTCTCTCATATCTAGACATTCGCTTCATGTTAAGTCACCAAGGAATCTCTTTAGATTATTCAGTTTGACAATCTCATCTCTTCATGAGCTCTCTGATCAACAGAAAAAGGCAAAATGATTTTCCCCTGATGTGACATGCATCTGATACTTCTTCCTTCCTCTTTTTTTTTTTTTTGCTTCATTTATTCATTTGCTATAGCCCTCTTCACATGAATAAAAAATCTCTGCTGTCATTGGAATATGTTCTAGGTCTTCCAAGAGGAAAGGAATTGTGTCTGTTTAATTCACTTTGCACTGTTTCTAGCAAAGCATGGAAAGAGAGTTATTGATATATTTTTGATATATAGTTTAACGGTTCCTCTATATCTTCTCCTCTTGTATAATATGTTTTATTATTGCCTTTGACTTTCAGACATCTATATGATCAGTGGGTCTAAACAGAAGGTCCTAAAGCAAGGCAATTGGGGAAGTTATCTAAAGGCACATGGCTTCTCTATACTGACTATCACACCTTAACCTAAAGTATAGCTGTAGACACAGAAACATTTTACACTTCCAAGATGACATATTTGTTTATTAGATTGGGGGAGGAAATGTTGAAAGAACGCATGATTCTGATCAATAGGAAAGCCATTTACAGAGCAGGGAGCAGACACTGGAAACCTACCTGATATTCATTTAATGACGTGAAGAATATGTCTAATCCTTCCCCCCAAAAACGTAAAAGTTAGGTATTATTCCACCCATCGCTTTGTGAGGGAGAAAACCGAGGGTCAGAGAGGTTTAATGGCTAGAAGCCGAGCCAGCTTCCTGCCAAGGTCTCTCTCGCTCCAAAGCGGAGACCACACACGACAGCCTATGGGCCAGATCTGGCCACAGATATGTTTGGTTTGGCCTATGACACATTTTACTTAATATCTGAATTAGCATTTTAAAATTGGAAAGCTTTCATCAGTAATAAGGAATTTCTGTTACGCAGCACCGTTTGTGCTCACCTGAAGACAGTTGGGCATTGTCAAGGCCAGCCCCCTTAGAGAAGCCAGAGAGCTCTTGTTGTTCATGCTCTCCATCTAGGCATCATCACCCACTTACCCTACCTGGCTGGCCCCTAAGGTGCCCCACCTTTTCATCCCTGCTTTGAAGTGTGTGTTCTTGAGTCTAGCACGCTTCCAAAGGAAAAGCAATTCCTGAACATTTTCTTTGACCATATTTGTGTCATGCAATCCAGGTTCCCTTATCCTCATTCAAAATGCTGCTTGGCCTTTGGTCGTATACCCAGTGGGATCGCCAAACAATATTTCATTGTATGAGAAAATCTCTTTTGACCAACAAAAAAAGATGTTGGGAGAAATCCAGTACCTTCCTTTGGCATCTTTTTTTCTTAGTCACTGGGTCCCCCTGGCAACAACATTCCTTCCCATCCCCTTCAGCAGAGATGAATCATTCTCCCATGCCCTTGGAACCTCAGGGTCTAGGACAAAAACTGGTTCCCACCAATGCATCCAGACTGCTATTCCATAACTTTTCTTCAAAAACTCCTTCTCTTTTAAAGGTGTACCCACCCTTCCTCTGAAAATTACCTATTTCCCAGCTTTCCCTGAGGATTTCCCCATCAGGCTCATAACATGCCTCTCCACCCCATTCCTGCTATTATCCTGGGTGACTTTTGCCATCCCAGTGACATTCAACTGTCTTTGCTTCTTAGGGCTCTAACCTCCTCCTTCTTCTGCTTCAACACTTGGAGAGCTAGAGAAAACAGAAGCCCAGCCATGGAAAGAGATAACCATGACTCTTGTCCCTAAAGAGCAGAAAACCTGTGGCAAACTATGTAGTACTTCATTTTATCCATTCATTTCCTTAACCAATCCTGAAGTTTAGAAAAATGTTCTTCAAAAATATTATGAACTGAAATGTACTCCAAACGCTAGTATAATCACCAACTTCAAGATGACAATATTAGTTTGACTGTAATTATCATTAGGCAAAAATAAACCCTGATTTAGTCTATCAAGTGCTCAAAAAATAGTGCATAGGCCACCACCACTTATCAGAGTTATCTACATTTTTGTAAAAAACAGATTCCTGTACGCCACCCAATATGCGCTGAATTAGAATCTCTGCGAAAGCCACTTGAGAATTTTCTCTTTTAACAATCTCCCTGGGATGAGTCTTATATACAACATGGTTTCCGCACTGCTTATGTGTGTGTGTGTGATTTTTTTTTTAATCCTGGTGGATTATAGGTACTAATGAAGCCTGCGCCCTTCGTTCTGTTACTTTGTTAAAAAGTTAATGGCTCTTGGCTCAGAGAAGGTCAGCGGGTATTGGTACTGAAGTCCTCTGTGGGATTTTGAGCCGCACTGAAACAGAAACTTGGCATCTGAGGTCTGCCAACAACAAGAAGTAGAGCTGAAATGATGAAGTGAGTTATGGGAACAGCACTAGTCACTGCCCAAACTTTGTGAAAGCTTTCAGGATGAAATGGAGAAATGGAAACTTTCCTCTTTGAAACACAAAAGACAAATGTGGACTGAAGGCAATTTTGGCAACTCAACTTCACACTGAATGAAGTGAAGACAGTATGAGTTTTCCAATAAAAAATAAAAAAGCTATTTTCCAATTGACCTAAGATGATTGAAAGTGGAAAATATTTGCTATTTGGGTTATTAGTTTGAAAGCAAGTGCCCCAGGAAATATTTTGCAATTTAACTTAAATGGTAAGAATGTACATTTTCTTGGACTTCATTAAGGAACGTGTCTCCCTTTGCCTTTCTGTTGGGTTGAACCATATGACATTGCCAACATTTGACCATCTCTGATGTACGAACGAACACAGCCCTTTCATACAGTTGCACTGACAGCTCCACCAATACCTACCCAATTCTAGCCGCATTAGCACTCATCTGGGCTAAGAAATAGCCTCCAAAAAGAAGCCCTGCTCCTCATCACTCTCCCCCTTTTTCTTCTTTTTTTTTCCTTTTTAAGTTTGCAATTGTGGTAAAAGACACATAACATAAAAATGTACCTTCTTAACCATTTTTAGGTGGCATTAAGGATATTCATGTAGTTACACGGCCATCACCACCATCCGTATCCAGGACTCTTTTCATCCTGCAAAACTGAAACTCCATACCCATTACATAGTAACTCCTCCAGCCCCTGCAAAACGCTATTCTTTCTGTCTCTATGAATCTGACAATGCTAGGCACCTCATATAAGTGGAATCATATAGCATTTATCCTTCTGTGACTGGCTTATTTCATTTAGCATTGTGTCCTCAGAGCTCATTTGTGTTGCAGTGTCAGAATTTTCTTCCGTTCTAAGGCTGAATAGTATTCCATTATACATATAATTCCTCCCTTTGATCCACTCTACGCTCTTTGAAAATAAACTTCCTACAGCATCATTCTGCTCCCAGCTTCTCATTTCCTGGATTCAATGGTCACAATAATATAACCCTTACCCAATATCATCAATTAACTACATAAAACCCATTATTATCCAGCCCCTCCCCCAAACTTTATTACATTCACTAAAAACATACTTATTTCCCCCTATTTTATTGTATTTCACACTGCCTGAAGTGCCTATTTCTCTTCTCCCTCTTTATTTTGTATTATTTTTTTTAGAGAAAGAGAAAGCATGAGCAATGGAAGGGCAGAGAGGGAGAGAGAGAGAGAGGGAGAGAGAGAGGGAGAAAATCCCAAGCAGACTCCACACTCAGCATGGATCCCCATGCAGGACTAGATCCCACAACCCTGGGATCATGACCTGAGCTGAAATCAAGAGTCAGACGCTCAACTGGGTGGCTCAAGGAGCCACCCAGGCACCTTCTCCTCTACCCTCTAACCATCTCCTCACATGACCCCTCCAACCTACTCCTCGCCCACCCCACTCCTCTCCTCCCTTCCCATGACCATCCCTCACTCAGCTTGCTTCACCCACTCTGCCTGGGACACGCTTCCACTCTTCTTGCCTTAACTTTATCCATAGGCTGATGGTACCAAATCTCTTTCTCCAGCTTGTATGTCTATTGTGGACTTTGCCCCATATTTGCAACTTCCTGATGGAGTTCTTCGCCTGGATAATCCATTGGCACTTCCAACTCAACATGACTAAAGTTGAACTCATTGTCTAACCCAAAGCCTGATTTCTGTTTATTTAATGGCATCACCATCCATCTACTCTGTCTCCCACATCAGGAACCAAGGAGCCAAATCAGACTTCCCCCAGTGCTGACTCCCCACAGCCAGAGGAAAGCCCACTAACTTCACCACCTACATTTTACTCAAGCTTCTCCTCTCCCTCCGTCCATTCTGCTACTATCCTAGTTCAAACCCTCCTCACCCTCTCTCTGAAACACTGCAACAATTTTTAACTGTCCTCCCATTTTGTTCCCTTCTACACCATGCCCCATACGACTGCAACAACCTAGAATGGCCATGGTCCCCTGACATTGGGTAATTTCCTGCCTCCTGGGCCTTTATTCACTTTGCCCCATCTTTTGAGCACCCACCTACCCCCATCACCCCACCCATATCTCTTAATTGCTACACTCAGCTCAAGAAGGCATCTTCACCTCTGTGAACCTATGTGTTACTAGGAAGCAGTATGTTATGGTGGCTAAGAGCCTGGAAAATCCTTATATGGATTTGAATTCCATATCTTCAACTTTCAAACTTTGGGAACTCTCCAGTTTATTTAACTTCTCTGAGTGCTGGTTTTCTCATCTCAGAAATGAGGACAGCAATACCTACCTCATAAAGTTACTGAGAGAAATAAATGGGGAAATGTGTAAAGTTTTCAAAAGTATCCCATGAATTATTTTCATTATCTCACTAGAGCCTGTGCATATCTCTATCTTTGCACACATAGGATTCTGATGATTTATGTATGTGTCTGGCTTCTCCAATAAACGGAATTCACCTTGTTCATCTTTGTAACCCCAGACAAGGTACTTGGTAAATATCTCTTGAAGAAATGAATGCAAGAATGAATCCCATACACCTACCCCTATGTTCACACAGCACTATGCCTTTCCCTTAAGGCACATTCTGACTTAGAACAATGTGAAAATATGTCGTAACTTTTCTGTTAGATTCAAAGTTACCTGAGGGTGAAACCAGGTCTTGCTCAATAAATGCACATCTAATTGAATTTCAAGCTTTCAAATGTGGATTCTTTTTAATAAGATAACGGCTTAAAACAGTGGGCTCCATTACTACAATATAGAAACAAATAAATACACTAAAAAGCTGTTATTTCATTCATCGTCAGCCCCTTTTTTTCCATTAGCTCTACTCCCTGACCAGGCTGAACTTTGATCTTCTCAGATAGGGCACTCTTTTCCCTGCCTTGAAGCCTCTCTGAAGGCAGCTCCCTGTTCCTGCACACTAGGGACCAATCTAATATCTCATCAGTCTTCAGAAAAGACTTTCCTGACCCCCAAGCCAGGTTCAGCGATTTGCAGTTACTTTTCCAAAGTACATGTTCCCACTGGAAAATGAGAAGATTCTTTGTGTCCAGGTAAGTCTCTGTCACATTTCTAACTTTTTATTCATCACCAAGTATATAGTCAACACTCAGCAAACTCATGCTGACCAACTGAATGGACAAAGCTCTGGGTTTTGGTCTTTCTCCATCATAAGACATTGGCAAATGCTAGACTGAAAAGGATTACACAGAAGTTACTTTATGACTAAATTCTTAAAGACTGCATCCAGAAGGCAGAAGTCTGTTCTATAACAGAAAAGACTGGGGAGAATTAAAAGGTGACCACTGTGTTGACCAAAAGTGGGGTTTCAGAATGATAGAAGCCAGGTATGTACTTGGCTTTCTGAGACTAGGTAGATATGATTACATGATGGGGAAGAAGGCTGCAGTAGTTGTCAGGAGGCTTGATCTGCAGTGTCTGTGGCAATGATTAATAGATCATTTGTATCAAGAGATGAAATATATGATCAGCTGACCCTGAAGTTGCTCGATTTGTGTAATCAAAAGAAATTATTTTTTTAATGTTTATTAATTTTTGATAGAGAGAGACAGAGAGCAAGTGGGGGAGAGGCAGAGAGAGAGAGGCAGACGCAGAATCTAAAGCAGGTTCTAGGCTCTGAGCTGTTGGCTCAGAACCCACGAACCATGAGATCATGACCTGAGCCGAATTTGGACGCTCAACTGATTGAACCACCCAAGTGCCCTCCCCCCAAATGTTTTAAGTGTACTTTATTTTTTTAGTCTATTTACTTATTTTGACAGAGAGAGAGAGAGAGAGAGAGAGAGAGAGAGAGAGAATGAGTGGAGGAGGGTCAGAGGGAGGGAAAGAGAGAGGGAGAGAGAGAATGCCAAGCAGACTATCTGCTATCAGCACAGAGTCCCATGTGGGGCTCAATCTCATGAACTGAGACATCATAACCTGAGCCAAAATGAAGAGTCAGACACATTTAACTGGCTGAGCCACCTAGATGCCCCATAATCAAAAAACTTGAGAGCAAAAGAACACATGGTGAATATAGCCTCCATGGAAAATCATAGACGCTCACATATTTTCTAGACCTATGTTGGTTTATAGACAGAGCCCTTTAGTTGAAAAGAAGATCATATTTCCTTGAGGAAGGACCTTGCAAAACTACTGCAAGAATATATGGTAGATATTCATCAATCTTTCGAAAAGGACTTGCCATCATACGTTAGAGTAACTGTGCATTGAGGCAATACCCAACCTTTTCTAGGTCTGTAAGATACAGAGCCTGAACTGACATTGACACCTTTGGATGCAAAGCACCATTGTGATCCTCCAGTTAGAGTGGAAGCGTATGTGGTCCTGATGGTAAATAAAATTCCAATATATGTCCGTTTTTTAGTGAGTCCAGTGGATTCACAAACCGATGCTGTGTTTATTTCCTCTGTCTCTGAGTTTGTAATCAGGATAGATATATTTAGAAATGGCATAATTCTCACATTGGTCCACTTAGCTGTGGAATAAGAGCCATGATGACAGAAAAAGACAAGCAGAATCCCCTAAAACTGCTTCTAGCCCTGGCCAAGAGGCTAAATCAGAAGCAATACCACATCCTGATGGTAGTTTTCGATTAGTCTTCAAAGACTTAAAGGATGCAGGGGTGATACTGTTCATCACATCTCTATTCAAGGGCTACTGTAATCTGAACCAAGCGATGGCTGGCCATACTTGGTATCTTCGTTGCAACAAAATAACACAGTTTCGGACATCTAGCTTGTGGATTTTGATCTAGTGAAAGCATTCTTCTTAGTCAAAAGAACAAACAGAGATCACCTTTATACAGAAGAGATAGAATATTCACTGTCTTGCTCCACGGCTATGTTAATTCTGTTGCCTTTTGTTACAATATGGTCCATAGGGACCTTGACCATCTTGACATCCCTCAAATTATTACATTCACTCACTAAAGTGATAACATCAGGTTAATTTGCCCTATAAAACTGGAAATGACAAGTTCCCTGATGTTCTAGGAAGATACAGGTGTGCAACAGAGTGGGAGTTAAACCCCATGAAAATTTAGGATTCTGCTGTATCAGTGAAGATTTTAAGGGTATGGAAGTCTGGAAGAGGTGGGGCATTCCCTACATTATGGAAAATGACAGAGTCTTCATTCTTGGGGGCCCTCTTAGGATTTTGGAGGTAGCCAATACTGTGGTTGGGAATACTTGTCTTACTCATGTTGGGAGCCACCCAGAAAATTGGCAGTTCAGCTGGGGCTCAGATCAAGAGAGGACTCTGAAGCAAGCCCAGGCTGGGGTACCAGCTTATCTGCCCCTTGGCCATATGACCGAGCATGTCTGATGATACCAAATGTCTTTATGGTAGATAAAGATGCTGTGTGGAATTACTGACAAGTCCCAACAGGAGAGCTACAACACATACCTTTTGGGTTCTGAAGCGAAGACATGCCTTCAGCAGTATGAGTAGTCTCTACTTGCAAAATAGTTATTGGCACCTAGCAGAAACTCGACTTGTCCGTGGGACACCAAGTGCCTCTGTAACTGGAGCTTCCTGTTAAGAATGGAGTATTATCAGATCCACACACTTATAAGGGCAGATGTGAACAGTAGCAATCCATTATACAAGAGAAGTGTTATATTTAGAATCAGGGCTGGCAGTTCTTGAAGTTATGAGTAAATCACAGAAATAGGTGATGAATAAGCGGCCCATATTCCCATGTCACCTGCCTCTATTGCATGGATGTCTCTTCATCAGCTCACACGCCTATGGTCTGAAAGTGTGTTCTCTCTGATCAACTGAGGAAGGAGTAAATAACCTAGGCCTGAATCACAGATGGGTTGGTGTGATATGTGGTTTTAGACAAAAATATACTACGGCTCCATTCCAGTCCCTCAGGGGTGGTTCTAAAGGACAGTGGTAAAGGGAATTTCTCACAGATGACAAAGCTGCAAGAAAATACACTTGTCCATTCACTTTACATGAAGGAGTAGCCTGAGAGGTAGATATGCAAGGGTCCCTGGGTAGAAACCAATGGCTTGGCTTTGTTCAAGGAAAAGCCTATAAACAAATGAGATTGAAAGACTGAGGAAAATGAGATCTGTGGAGGAGGTATGTGGATGGAGGGACTTATGGGAACAGGCACAAACAGTGCAAGCAGATCTTTGTGTCTCAGGATTATCCACCCCAGGGGAGGTTCTCAACAGTCACATGAGCAGGATGGCTGTCAGTTTGCCTCTTGGCCCTCCTTCCTCGGTGCTGATACAGTGGGCCCACTAGCAGAGGGTTGATGATAGCAGGGACGAAGGCAATGCATGAGTCTGACAGCATGACTCCCCGTTTCCAAAACAGATCTAGCTACTTCTACTACTGAATGCCCTGTATGCTTGCAGCAGAGACCAGACAGCTACTTGGCATCAGACGATTGTGCCGGGCCTCTTCCACTACGGAGGGAACAGCAGTTTGTCTTACTGTAATCTACATCTCTTCCAAATGTTGGTTTGCCTTTAGCACCGTCATCAACACCACCATCCAGGACACTCAAAAAGACTGATCTAGCAACATGTGTCTCACTAAACATTGCTTCCAATCAAGGGACTCATTTTATGGCAAGTGAGATATGGCAATGTGTACACAACCATGGAATCCACTAGATTGACTGTGTATTGTTTTGCCCAGAAATCATCAGCAAAAGATGGAAAGGCCTGTTAGAGACTCAGCTAAAGCACCAGCTTGAGGGTTGAGGCACTGACCTTCAGGATATACCATCTACACTGAATGACAGTACTGTGTCCCAATAACAGGAACACGAGGCTCTTGAATACAATAGTGGAAGAAGGACCCTTCCCTATCTTCATTACTCACAGAGAATGACCTGCAGAATTTGTGCTTCTCAACCCTGGAAATTTAGACTCCTCTGGCTTCAATTTCCAGGTTCCTGGTGGGGGGGGGGGAATTTTCAGCTAGGAAAAACAATAAATTCCCATTAGCTTTCTGAACACTTTGAACTCGTCATGCCATTGGGGGAAAAGGCAAAGAAAAAGTCACTATACTGACAAGGGGTTTTGACTCTGATCTCCATAAGAAACGAGACGTGCTACAAGGGCAGAGAGATCCTATAAGGGCAGAGAGGAGGAAGTCTAGAACTCAATGGAGTCCTTGAGTGTCTCTTGGTGCTTTCATTGTAAGTGAGAATAGCAAATTAACAGTTGCAGCAACCACAGTCCAATGAGCATAAAGCAGCTAAATGTTTCAGATCCCTGAAGAATGATGATCTAGGTCGTAACACCAGACAAGCAATCCAAATGAGCAAAAGTGCCAGCTGAGGGCAAGGAAATTTTGAATGGGTGATGGAGGTAGCAGGTGGTGAATATCTATTATAATCTTGAGAGAAGCTGCAGCAAAGGGGAAAATTCTTATTTTAGTCTGTTAGAAATTTTGGTTTTGAAGGAAACTCTGTTCTCCACTGGATTTATAACTTTCCACTTGGGAAGAAAGTGAGGGTAACTTTATTTTCACAAAAGTGGAGGCTCATATTACAGTGTGGGAGGATATAATGCTGGCAGAAGTGGGTCTGTGTGGCTCAAGGGGTGGACGTATCAGAAACCTTACAGACACAACTTTAGATTTTCTCAGCCTTACCGGCCTACTATTTCAGCTGCCATGGAAACAACCAGCCTTGCATGGGCTCCAACTAACTTCATTCACATAGGCTCAAGCAGACAGGACCTTACTTTATGAATGCACTTACGGTCTCTTGTGTCTTTCTCCAAGATTTCCCTGTTAACACTTTATGGGAGCTTTAACATCCCATTGGGTGAACTTCTGACCAATGAAAAACAGAAACTGACAGATAAATTCTTCTCTTTCTTGAGATGCTGGGGTTTTTTTCAGACGCTGTGATAGTCTCTCAGTACCAGGCTATTAATCACCCTTAATGGGAGTAAGTTAGGTGATGAATTCTTAAATCTGCTCGCTCTCTCTCCTTCTCTGCCTCACTATTCTTATCTTTCACTCTTGCTTCCTAGGACAGATCCCCTGGACTTTACCAGTCAGAGTTTGATCACAAAAAAAGAACCACTGAGAGTGGAATAGAAAGAGGGATTTTTAAAATAGGGATTTCACTTTATACAACTGTGTGAAACTGTTTATGGATGTCTGTTATTTATGTGTGTGGTGCTAGACAGGGCAAACATTTGAGAAAGATAGCTGCACATGAAGTGGGTGAAAATAGGACCATCTGGAACATACTGGGGTGAACTGTAACCCAGGACAACGTGTACCTGTGGCAGTCTCTTGCCACCTGGAAGTCTCCAACTTCCTTGATGCAGATGGTCTATAGGAGTCACAAATCAGATACGTGGAAGGTGAAAATCTGATGGAGGCAGCAGGAGATGCTAGCCTGACTTATAAACAAAGGGCTTAATGGGCTTATGAAAAAAGTGGCCATGGTGGCAGAAACGGAGGTTATATGTTATATATCGTCTCAGAAACATGTACATCCCTTCATCACAGATCTAGCTACCCCCACCAAGTACCAAACAGTAGAAAACACTGTGAACAGTAGAAAACACTATCCTACTCCACTCCCAACTGACTCTTGATGCTAATATGACACCATATCAGTCCCCAGCAGCATCAGCCAGCCACCTAATGACAGATCGATTACATAGGATCACTCCCATTATGGAAGGAGCAGTGATCTCATTACTACTTCCAGTCAGTCATCTGCCATTGAACTTTCTCAGCTGTGGCTAACTTTATATTCCTCTCACCCTGATCCAACACCCTATGATCCATTCCCACCCATGTTCCCCAAAATGTCTAGAGTTACAAATTGAAAAATATTTTCTCAGATAAGGGCTGCATGTACTGACAGAGCAGTGTCAGCAGAACTTAAAGATTCAAGATCCCAACTTTATGAGAATATGCCCATATTTTTCCATTCCAAATTTTAGAATGCCTCTGTTTTCCTATCAATACTTTATGTAACCTAAGAGATCCAGTGAAATTGAAAATTCATTTTATTTTATAACACAGCTACCTATAAGATTAGAATTTGGGTTTGATTTCAGAAATCTCAGCCCTGCATGTACAGAATATAAGGATTTGGAGGATGGTGGGCATTCATAGAGACTTTCAGGTCCCTTATATAGATCTTGTATTGAAAATTTAAAGTGCTGCATTCATAACTTTCTTTTCTCAAGCTCTCTGGCATGCTCAGAAGCAACAAACCAATACTATTATATTCCATATTTATGGGAAAAAAATCCCACTAATATGGTAGCAAATACTTGATCACCTAAAGCCATACCTTCTATGACCATTTTATTGCAGATGAAAACTGAATTAAATGCTTACCACTTAATGTGATGAACTACCAATGTTCTTCTTATCACGGTAAACAGTGTCATTAATGCTTTTAAATCTAATTGATTAAGAAGACCAATTTCAGGTCAGCCAGAATCAATTTAGAAAACCCATCTTTAAGGTTCTGTTTTCGTTTCTCAGTACCAAATTTAGTATCTGTCAGAGTATGATCAACAAGAAGACCATAAGGAGTGATATACAACACAATAAGAGATTTATTGTAGGGATTCAAGCCTTCAATTTTGCTGATGCAAGTGACCTCATGAGAAGCTGAGAACCTTCATCACGGTGCCAAATCTACAGTTGGCTCAGGAATTAGAGAAGCTGAAAGAGGCAATCGTAGATGTCTAGTCTGTTTTCTTACCTATGATTCAAACCAAACTAAAATAATTCTATGAAAGGTAACAACAGTCTATCTTTCATTTTTCATAGGAATATTTGAAAGCCTTTTCATATTCCCTAAAATTGCAAGTTAAAATTTAATTTAAGATGCTCTTTCAATAAGTGAACCATCCATTTTTTTCTGAATAATTAATGGCACAAACTCAGAGAAAATAAAGCTAAATTTTCTTAAGTGTAATTTATATTATTCTAGCTCTGTTTGTGCCAATTTATTTTTTATATTTTCCCATTATGTTTGATTTTAAAATATTTATTTATCTCCCCCCTTTGTACATGCAAACTCTGTAGAAGATAGGCATATGAATAAGATTCTGTACCAAAGATCATATAATTTAGAAGAGAAAATGCAAATTTTTAAAACTCAGGATATGATAAATTTAACTCAATAACATTAAAGAACTTTTTATGATAATTTGAAGGAATGAGAAATCACATCCACAAGTGGAGAAACTCAGGAATAATTAAAGGAGTGGCATTCAAGCTGAATATTAAAGCTTGAACTGGGTTCCTACTAGAGTGGGGGAATAGGAAAAGAAAATCTTTCAAGGAAAAGAGCAAATGATATGGGCAATGATGTGTTTAAAAGAAAGCATGGGGAAGGGGCACCTGGGTGGCTCAGTGGGTTAAGCGTCCGACTTTGGCTCAGGTCATGATCTCACAGCTCATGAGGTCGAGCCCCTCATCGGGCTCTGTGCTGACAGCTCAGAGCCTTGAGCCTGCTTCAGATTCTGTGCCTCTCTCTCTCTCTCTCTGCCTCTCCCCTGCTTGTGTTCTGTCTCTCTCTCTCAAAAATAAATAAAAACATTAAAAAAAAAAAGAAAGAAAGAAAGTACAGGGTGGTCTCTGATCACAGACAGTAGTCCAGTTGAGCTGCTGTGTGAGTGGGATCCAAGGGAGAGGGAAGGTAGGTTGAGGGAACTATTGCTGGGTTTAGGAGTTAGTGCTTTATTTAGCGGTCCATAGAGTGGCACTGGGAGTTTCTGAATAAGAGAATGACAAGTTCAAAGCAATGTTCCAGGAAGATTATTTTGGCAGTTGTATGTAGAGAGGGAGGACCGCAATGAATTAGAAAGAACCCCAGACTGGGAATTGGGGGACCTGGCCAAACCTAACCTCTGTCTAATTTAAGGCAAGTCATTTCCTCCAGTGAGCCTCAGTTTTCTTCTATGGAAAATCGGAAGGGGAATTTAGTTATCTCTAAATTTCCTTGCAGCTCCAAAATGTTTAAAAAAAAAAAAAAAGGCCAAAAGTTAAGAGGCTTTGCAAAAATGAAACCTTCAAATAAGTGACTTTTACACCGGTGGTTTACTTTATTATAGAGAAATTAAAGATGTGATTAAAAGAAAACATTCCTTTCTGATATTCTATAATCATAGGGAATGTCTTTTATCAAAGAACAATCCAAATGATTTGATCTCATGCTAGCTCCATAAAAAAGTTTGCAAGCAGTTTTAATAGCAAGAATGTCCCCTTTATCTATATACTTTCTTAAACAATTATTAAGAACTTGCTGGAGTTAAAAAATAAAAAGAGCCAGAATGGTAGGTGAGCAAGCCCATCTGGGAAAGAGAACCTGAGACAGGTCTCTAATCTCTAGGGAACAGCGCAAAAGCTGTCACAGTGCCCTGTGCCCTCTGCCCGCCAGAGCAACAAGGAAAAGCAGTGAGCAGGCAGCTGACCTAAAGGGATCCACAGGGGTGAGGACAAATCCCGGCATGTGGACCCAAAGAGAGACACTATGATGTAATAACATTTATCTCAGAAGATGCCAGAATGACAGGTATCAGCAACCAGAAATGGTAGAGCTATAGAGAACTCAGAGGCGGCCACACCAGCCAGAGGAAGTCTCTGGAGCAGGCACTTCCTTCTAGAGGCGGTGATGCTGTTTCTGCTGCCCAGAACTTAAAGGTCAACTTGGAAAGAAAGGTAGGAAAGCATGAACCCTAAAACTGACAAAGACTTCCTATGAGAAACTGAGAAAACCCAGAATGACTGAGTTTCCTCACAATCCATGAATAAGTCATTAAGTTATGTTACAGAAAACCAAATAAAGTGTGACTTGTACACACCTGGGTGTGTGGCCTGTAAGAATCTGACCAAGGTCACTAAAGGGTGAAATGAAGGATGAAGAACTTAGATAATATAGACCACTCTTTTAAGAATTTTGGTTACAGAAGGGAAAGTGTAGGATGGTAGGCCTATAGGGTTTTGTATTATTTTAGGATGAGAGAGACAAGTGTGTGTGTATATATATATATATATATATATATATATATGTAAGAAGTTAAGCCAGCAAAAATGATGAGGTTGAAGACATAGGAGAAAAATGAAGGATTAATGGAGGAAGGTTTATGAAGAGGCAGAAGATTAAGATCCAAAGGACAAATTGGGAAAGTGAGCTTTGATTGGCATATAAATCTTTTATAGATCAAAAAAAAAAAAGGAGAAATGTTGAATCCAGAGAATTGGTAGTGAAGAAGAGATGACCTATATTTAGATTGCTAACTTTAAATTATTACTATCGCAAATGAAGGAAAGATCAACACTACTGATCCCACAGATGCTTAAAGGATAACAAAAAATACAACAAACACCTTGGTGCCTCAAAACTTGATAACTTAGATGAAATAGACCAGTTTTTTAAAAGGACACAAACTACCAAAACTTACACACGGAGAAATAGATATCCTGAATAGCCCCATATCTATTAAAGCAATTGAATCAGTAATCAATAGTCTTTCAAGAAGAAAGCATCAGGCCCAGATGATTTTGCTGATGAATTCTATCAAAGATTTAAGGAAGAAATGACACAATTCTCGATGATCTCTTCCAGAAAGCAGAAGGAAAGCTTCCAAACTCATTCTATGAGGTGGTATTACCAAAAGCAGCTAAAAACATCAAAAGAAAGAAAAACTGCAGGCGAATATTTCTCGTAAACATAGATGTAATAAGAGTCCTCACAAAAATTGATGATATTCAAAACTATAAAATGAGTTTCAATAAATTTTAAGAGATTAAAACAAGAGCATGTTCCCTGACCACAAAGAAAACAAATTGGAAATCAGTAACAATAAGATATCTAAGGAAGTCCATATGTTTAGAAATTAAGAGGTAATGCTTAGATTCCTCCTTAAATGATTTTATCAGAATATATAAAATGTCCAAAGTTGATGACACAAAATTCCACTTAAAGAGCTAGAAAAAGAGCAAAGTTAATCCAAAAGAAGTTGAAGGAAAGAAATCAGAAAGACAAGAGCAGAAATCAATAAAGTGAAAGACAAACAATAGAGAAAACAATCAAAACTTTGTCCTTTGAAAAGATCAACAACAAATTGATAAATCTTTTGTTAGACTGAACAATAAAAACAGAGAAAGCACAAATTACCACCATTAAGAATAAAAGATCCTATCAGTATACGTAAGGGATGATAGGAGAATATTATGAACAACTTTATGCCAAAAAATGTGACAGCTTAGATAAAACAGATATATTACTTTAAAAGTAGGGGCACCTGGGCGGCTCAGTAGGTTAAGTGGCTGACTTTGGCTCAGGTCATGATCTTGCAATTCATGGATTCAAGCTTCACATCAGGCTCTGTGGTGACAGCTCAAAGCCCGGAACCTGTTTTGGATTATGTGTCTCCCTTTCTGCCCAACCTCTGCTTACACTCTGTCTCAGTCTCTCTCAAAAATAAATAAACATTAAAAAAAATTTTTTAAGTACAACTTACCAAAACAGATATAAGATGAAACAGAAAATCTAATCATATATTTATTGAAGGAAATAGAATTTATAATTTAAAAAAAAAATTCTCCACCAAGGAAATTCAAGGCGTAAGTGGTTTTACTGGTAGATTCAATTAGCATTTTAGGAAAAAATAATTTCTACTCTTACATAAAATCTTTCAGAAAATAGAGGAGGAGGAACACATTTCAGCTTGTTTAATGAGACTAGCAATTCTGAATCTAATATTATATAAAATGGATACTACATGTGAACAAGTAAGGTTTAACCAAGGAATGTAATGTTGGTTTAACATTCAAAACTCAATTAATGTAATTCAAAATATTAATAAAATAAAAGAGGTAAACCTTATGATCATTTTAATCAATGCAGAAAAAATATTTGATAAAATTCAACACTTGTATGATTTTTTTTTAAATTCTCAGAAAACTAGAAATTGAAGCTAACTATCACAGACTGATATCAAATGCTTTTCTCCAAAGATGGAGAACAGGTACAGATGCTCATTCTCATCACTTCTATTTAACATTGCATTGGAGTTCCTAGCTATTGTGATAAAACAAGAAAAAGAAATAAAAGGCTTAACTATTACAAAGAAAATAAAAATTGTCTCTCTTTGCAGATGACATGATAATATATGTAGAAAATCCCAAGGTATTTGCAAAACAACTACTAGAATTAGTATGTAAATTTAATATTGCAAGTTACAAAGTTAATATATAAAAATCAATTGCATGTTTTAATATTAGCAGCAAACAACTAGAAAAATGAAATTTTTAAAATTCCATTTACAACTGTATCAAACCCTGAAACTCTAAAGAATAAATTTAACAAAAATGTGCAAAATTTTTATACTGAGAACTATAATATTTAGCTGAAAAAAGAAATAAAGACTTAAATATAGGCTTATAAATTGGAGGGTTCAAAATCATTAATAGGTTAATTCTTCCTGGGTTGATCTATAGATTCAACCCAATTCCACTCAAAATCCCAATGGGTTTTCTGTAAAAATAAAAAAGCTGTTTCTTAAATTTACGTGAAAATGCAAAGGACCTAAACTATCCAAAAGAATGAAGTTAAAGGAAATATACTCTCTGATTTGAAGACTTACAACAAAGCTACAGTAATCAAGACAATGAAGTTGTGGCGTAAGATTTGATAAATATATCAATAAAACACAAGGAAATAGACGCACTCCTATATGAACTTTTGATTACAAACAATTCAGCAAAACAATCCAGTGGGAAAATTCTTTTCAACAAATGCTGCTAAAGCAACTAGATATCCACATGGAAAGAAATTAACCTTGGCCTCTACCTCAAAGTATGTACAGAAATTAATTTGAGATGGATCATAAACTTAGACATAAAAGCTAAAACCATAAAACACTTAATACACGTATAGGAGAATATCCTTTTGACTTGAGGCAAAAGTTTCTCAGATTTCATAGAAAGCAAATAGCCACAAAAAAAATAAATAAATAAAGTAGATTTCATGATTTTTAAAATTCTTCTCATCCAAAGACACTGGTAAGAAAAAACTTTAAACCAGGAATTGGAAGAAAATATTTACAGAACATCTATCTGACAAATGATTGGTATTCAGGAAAGATAAAGAACTCTCACTATCTTTATTAATAATACAAAGACAAGCTAACCAATTAAAAATGGCCAAAAGGTGCTCAATATCACTACTTATCAGAGAATAAGAAAACCACAATAAGAAATCACTACAAGTCTGAGTTCAGCAAGGTGGGGAGGCATAAGCCTTCCACAAAGAGGGTACCAGATACTAGTATACAGCAATTCAGTCTACCTCCAAAATAATCCCCTTTAAAGTGAGAGCTATAATTTCTACATCTTTCAAATCCCAGTTTGATTGGGACAATCCTAAATATCAAGAAAAACAAAACACTTGTGTTTTCGTATTTATAGTATTCCTTACTAGTTGTTTCATTTTGTTTGATATCCATGTTCCTTTCAAGGTCCTTAAAGAAAAATATTATAATTTTTGTATAATAAATATTTATCCCAGAGTTTGAAATATAACAACATAGGAATCATTGAACATTTGAAGAGTGAATGAATGAATGAACAAATGAATGAAATCATAAGCAGCCTAAGTTGATTTTTTTGACTATGACTTTTTATAGTAAAACTAAAGATTGCTATCAATGATCTTTAGATCATCTTACATATAAAATAATTATACTCCTAAAAGCTACAAACACATTTTTAAATATTTTAAAATCCGAGGTCATTTTTCTGGCAATAAATTTTTAAGTTGAACTTAGTTTTAGATCACTGAAATACTATCATTGAGAAAAATTTTGAAAATTTCTTTTTGGTTTTTTGGGGGGCTTTTTTGAGGGGGGCACAAATGAGTGAGGGTGGAGAGAGAGAAGGAGAGAGAATTTCATGAGGGGCAGAGAGAGGAAGAGAGAGAGAGAGAGAGAGGCAGGGCTCACCCGATGCGGGGGTTGTGCTCACGAACTGTGGGATCTGACTTGAGCCCAAGTCAGATGCTTAACTGCCTGAGCTACCCAAGAGCCCCTGAAAATGTTTTATTATAAATAACCTGAAGAAGAAATGCTTGTCCTGAGCTATCTATTCCTGGCATTTTTAACCGGTACAAAGGGGGTACAAATTTTATACAATTTTTATAAAAATACATTAAGACTGTAAATTTTTGGCACCATGAACCTGAAATAACTGTAATCATCTTTACAGAAAATGACAAAAGAAAATTTAATGTTTTGTGAGGTGGCTTTTAATTTTCCTGGATGATGGCTACAAGATTTTAAAGTTCAGGATAAACTGAGTTGCCAAATCTGGTTACCTACTGTATTAGTGGTAGTGGTAACAGTCGTAGGAGTATTTTTATAATGCTTGTGACTATAGTTACCCTCAAATCCTTTGTAAATACAAATGAAAGCATTTAAATGTAGGCCTATTTTATGGTAAACAGCTATTAAAATGCTGACCATTTCAAAATAAAAAAGAATGAAAATTCACCATTACCTGCTGCACATTGCCACATAGGTTTAATAAAGGCTTTTCTATCTCTATGCTAGAAAAGCCCATGAGAAGTCCTCTCTCTGTCTCTCTGTCTCTCTCTCTCTCTTTTCCCTCTCATTCAGTGGTTCACCCTCTTGTACAACAACTCTCTCCCTAACACAATCCCAAAGTCACTGCTTTATCTGGAGCCACTGCATCTACTTCCCGGGGACTCCTGCAATAGATTTCTAACAACTCCCCTTGGGTCCATCAGTATTGTCCTTTGAGTTACCTTCTTAGAGAACATAAACATCATCCCCTTGACTGATAGCAGGAGACACAATAAATACAACCTCCACAAATCACACTTTAGAGGAATATTTCCTGACATGAGATTATGCTCATGACAACTGAGTGGGACAAATCAAATTATAAATGAGTATATTCAGTAGGATTTCAATTTTTAAATACTATACACTTTGTAATATGTTTATTACTGGAATAATGGCTTTGAAACACAGTAGGATTTTTTTTTTTTTTTTTTTTTTTTTTTTTTATTTCCATGCAGTGACCTGCCTGCGGTCAGTTTGAGACTTCAGCTACCTGGTTGGGGCTGGGATTGGGCATGTAGAATTAGACAAATCTAGCAGAAAGAAGAAATACAAAGACAAAGAGGAATACAAAGATAATATTCAGCTTTTGATTACTGAAATGAATTTTTGAAACAGTGTTGAAAGCCGCTCTTTACCAAGAAGAACTAACTTTCCCAAGTTCTTTTAGCTCCCATCCAAGCCCTTAACAAAGTAGAAACCAGACTGGTAACCAGATCATAGAGTTGCTTCAATGTGAACAAAAACTCAGGATATAAGAGAGAGTGGTGGTTCTCTAACTTTTGATCTCAGAACCCCTTCACAACTCTTTACAAATATTTTGGACCCTTATGATTTCTACTGTTTTAACTACTGATAGACATTTGTTTATGTGGATTGTATACATTGATAGTTACCATATGCTGTAGAACTGTTTGTGGCCCTGCAAAATCCATATGCTAAAGTCCTAATCCCCAACGTGACGGTATTAGAAAGTGGGGCTTTGGGGAGGTAATGAGGGTTAGATTAGGTCGTGAGGGTGGGGCTTTCATGATGGGCTTAATGCTCTTGTAAAAATGAAACAAGACATGAGAACTTTCTCCCTGCCATGTAAGGATACCACAGGAAGATGGCCGTCTATGAGCCAGGAAGAGAGTCCTCCCCAGAATCACCAGAATCTACAGCCACTTTGATCTTGGATCTGCTCCAGAACTGTGAGAAATAAATGTCTGTTGTTTAAGCCATTCAGCCTATGATAACTGTTATTGCAGCCCAAACTAAGACTAATTAGAAATTAAAGCTAAGAAATTTATTTATTTATTAATGCCCCTAAGATAGTAATAAATCTACCACATTACCATAGATTACATATTTTTATGAAAAATCTATTTTTGAATCCCAAAAGAATGAGCAAGAGGAATGGCATTGTTTATATTTTTTCAAATCTATTTAATGTTTGGCTTAATGAAAGGCAGCTGGATTCTTATATCTACTTCTCCATATAACCTATTGTGGTACATTGTATTGGTTAAAGTATAGGGGCGGGGGGGAATCCAGTCTCACACATATAGAACTGGAAAAGAAGAAGTATTTTAATGGCCCTTTAAGGTAATTGTGGATATTCGTTGATATTATGCCAAAGCTCGACAATTAATAGTTTCTTAAATGTTACTTACAATATGGAATCTGAAACCACATAAATGAACATTCATTCATAGTGTTACATTAGAGTCCTTTCTTTATCTTGCATTCTGAATGGATTTTTAACCCATACAATATTTTCAAACATCATGTATTGATCATTTGGAGATTATTAGTTCACTGAGTTATGTAGATTTTCCATACGTTGACATATTTTATTATACAATGTCACAAATCACATCGGTTACCATCATCACAAATCTCATTCAGAAAAATCTGTAAATATTAGGAAGCTGTCAAGTTCATGGTAGCAGATACAAGTTTACCAGACATCTACTTTTGGGTTGAAAACCCAAATGTTATTATTGGCCACAAATACTTTCAATGAAATGAAATGACAGTCTCACCTCATTTGTTTTTGAGAAAATATCCACCAAAAATTCAAGTCTGACCAATCACAGTTTGTCTGTTTACCACAGTTTATCACAGTATCATAGTCTATCCATTGTTCTTTCAGGTAAAAATGGTGTTCCATGAGAAAAACTTCTAATTCAGCTCACAGTCAAATAATTGCAGACACAGTTTCCCTCAAAACAACTGTCATATTTCAATATGAATCAGTACTTTACTTGTACTTCCTAGTTAGCCCCACAGAGTATTAAAAAGATGTGTAATTAAAAGTTGAGATTGTTTTTTCGCTTTATCAAAGAGTTTCCTAAGTGAAACTAGCAAGTTACTTTTGTTTGAGTTTTTTCCTCTGTGTCTTGGGGTGTGTGTGTGTGTGTGTGTGTGTGTGTGTTTACTGCATGGTGCGACAAATACAATGACTTCTAGTAGAGTTCAGAGCTCCTGCCTTGTTTAGTGCTAAGGAGCCAGCAAGTTTTACCTACATTGCTTTTGTATTATCGGTGCAAACATCAGAGTGTAAAGGGGAACTAATTTCCCAATATTTTTATGAAAATTATTTTGATCTCATGGACCCCCTAAAATGTCACAGGGACCCAGAGATCTGTGAGTTACACTTTAAGAACTCCTGACAGAGGAGCTACATCCATTCTTTCTTGCCCAAGGGAACAAGGAGAGAGACAGGTAAAAGAAGCCAGAAGTAAGTCACCTGGACCTGGAGAGGTCTGAGGAGGGCTGGTGGGACAGGGACCTGGGCAAACCAGGAGGAGACGATAGGACTTCTGGAAATGCCCTCCTCATAGCAACTTCCAGAGAGACATGAGTGATGGTGAGGTCAGGCAGCACAGGAAGATAGGTACATAGGTGAGTCTGAGGGAGCACTTCTGGTTCCCTGTGGCCTGTGCAATGCCTGGAGGAAATCCAGAGGTTTCCACGAACCCATTGAGGGGCCACAAAGGTGCTGGGAAGAGACCATTAAGAGATGCAGACTTATTTGTCAAGGACCAGAGACTCCAGCGGTGGCTACCAGTACATCACGTCAAGAGACCAGGGGGAGCAGGGAATCTTGTAGACACCGGTCAGGAGTAGATCAGAGCAGACCCTCTGCCCCAGAGTTCAGGCACCCTGCCGGAAGGCACATCATTTGCTTTATAGACTCAACTTTCACCTGGGAGAGAAGGGAAAGGAGCAGAAATCTGCAAGACTCAGCACTGAACTCCAGAGTCTAGTTCATCTGAAAGGAACTCTTTAAACTCGCATTGATAGGAACTTAAACTCTGAAAAGATTGAATATCGAAACAAAAAGTAAATCCTTTTAAGCCTGAGATAGTGTTCATTCGTGAGCAACATTTCCCTACCAGCCATCGGGAAAAGACCTCCTAAGGAGCTATAGAATCGCCTAGAAAGCAGACATTGTTTGAATAAATTTATGTGACAGAAAAGAACCATGTTCAGTGTTACCAGTAGTTATCTCCGGGTGGTGGAATTATGGATGGTTTCTATTATCTTTTCAGGCTAATCTGAATGCCGTTAATTTTTTATAATAAAGAATCATTAGTTTAATAATCAGAAAATATGTGGTCATGTCATATTACCTGAAAGATAATGTTCACATTTCTGAATGTGGAGGGAAAATGCTCTTTCTTCTGACCCTGCTTCAGCTCCTCATCTTCCTCTCCCACCCCCAAACCCCACCACAAGGGTCTCTTTGCCACCACTCCCCACCCCTCCCCCCCACCCCCCAGCCAAGCTTGCTCAGGGATTTGAAACATTCTAGCAAGATTAGCACACAATCTTACAATGGAGAAACAACCCCTACAGCCAAGGACAAGTCAGGGCTCATACAAATGTTGTATGAGCCCCAACATATCTTTACACGGAAAGGGTATAATCAGCCACTTTCAAAAACTCACTGGATTAGCTAACATGTGAAACAAAACAAATTCCAGCATAATAAAAAACAAAACAAACAAAATGTTTAGGAACTTCTTAGAGCTGCCCTGTGTAGTACAATAGCCACTTAGCCACATGTCGCCTATTGAGTACCTGAAACAGAGCAAGTCAAACTGAGAAACTGAATTTCCAATTTTATTTCATTTTAATTAGTTTACAATTAAAAACTGTTCCTCTATTCAGTTCTTTGACATTGTTAAAGTATATTTGTGAGTCTGTCCTTTCAACCGTAAGTTTTATGGCATCCAAACACTAATCGTGTATTTTTAATGAAAATTTAGCATCCAAATGGAGAGAGCCTCTAAGTGTAGAATGCTTAACCAAATTCAGATACTTAATAAAAAAAAAACCTGTTACTAATTTTCATATTGATTTCATACTGAAGTGATAATATTTTTCATATATCGGATTAAATAAAATACAGTATTATAATTAAGTTTACCTGTTTGTTTTTACTTTTTTAATGTAGCCTCGAGAAAATTTTAGTTATATATGTGGCTTGCATTACATTTCTATTGCACTGTGCTGCCTTCAATCTCGTCGTGGTAGAATTAGACCTAAAATCATTTTATTTGCTGTTCTGAGTATTTCTTTTGACTGTCACTATAGGCCTACTTAAAATCCTTCCAAATTACAACTGGAAATAGTATTATTCTTTTTCTGGAAGTTGTCCCTCATGACTACTATGATCTCCAAGCTACCTAACCAGGTATCTGTAGTGTAAGAGAGATTAAATACTTAGGAGGAATATGTACTTAAGAGGGGAGTCGTTATGTTACTGCAATGCTGTCACGACTACATCTCTTTAAACCTGAAAGTTCTGTCTGTATTTCAGAGCCAGGCTGGTGAAAAGTGGCTCCAGACATTGGGCTCCAGACATTGGGTACTTGTGTATGAAAGCTAACAGTACTTTTCTATTTGCCATTATGACTCGATCCTCTTTGTCTCAGTTTTGTGGCAAAGGATTGAACAATTAGAATTTCCCAGAGGCCCCTTTTCTTAACTCTTAACAAAGCCCTAACAAGTGCTTCTGTCCCTTATTCACAGTGATGGCTTTTGCCTTTAATGAAAAAGTAAAACTGGGAATAGTTTCCAGAGCTTTCAGAACTTTTTCCATTGAAATGCAAACACTCCTCTGGCACCTCTGAACATTCTGAGAAATTGCTGGGTTCTGGCAATGTTTCTAGAAAACCTGGCATTCTTCTCCTGTTCGTGGCTGCTTTAAGTTCTTCTCTTTCCAAGTGCGTTCCAGTAAAGTCAGTGGTTGACTGTCTCTTGCAGGGCAAACCCCTAACCTGAACACCAAACAGAAGAGTAACTCTTTTATCCCAAATTTGGGATTGTGACCAGTAAACCTCACAACTCTACCTTGACACACCTCCTCTCCAAGCGTGACTTAGCTTCCTAACATACACCCTCCTCCTTAACCCTGTTCGTGAACTACCACAGTCCCGTGGGCAGCTCTTGCAGTAACTAGGCATGCACCAGAACAAAGATCACTTGTATGTTGTAAAGATAATGACATTTTCTTGGATTCTTGAATGCAGCCATTCTAACTGGTCTTAAAAATGTCCATCCACAAAATTTATTATGCCACACAGCCTGTGCTCTCTTTTCCAAAGTATCAGCATAAAATGAGGCCGCTAATCTTTTCAATCTTCATTTCTCAATAGGATAAGTAGTCCAAATGGGTAAATCAAGAAAGCAATTGCCATGTGTTCAATTAACACAAACCAGATTCTGATCTCAGATAGAAGCAACTCAGATATGTCCTCCTTATTTATTATCTACAATGTTCAACCTGGCTTTCATCATGCCATCATATAATAATAATTGGAAAGATGTGTTATTCACTGTCTCACCTGGATTCATCTCATCTCATCTCATCTCATCTCATCTCATCTCATCATCTCCTGAGTAGAAATCATGCCTAATTTTTCTTCTGTGGTTCACAGACTAAGGTCAGTGGATACCTATTTAATGATTGTGGTTTAAGACAAAAACTTATCTAACAGCTCCAAGTATGTTGGAGGAACAAACAGGCAAATTCAAGCTCAAGCAGATGATAAGGAGATCTCATATGGAGTGCACCTAAAAGTGGCCAATCCACATGCGAGCAGAGCAAGAAAACAAACAAGAAGGAGTAAGCTTTTTGCTATTAGTTGCTGTGCAATCTTTTGATCTAGTAGACCATCTGCAATCTCCATACTCACCCAGTATCTGATACTTAAATATCATAACAAAACCCAAAGTAAATTGTTTATGAAAAATTCTGATATAAGATTATATATATATAAAAAATACCAGTCTCATAAATACCATATGATTTTACTCATATGTGGAATTGAATAGACAAAATAAACTAACAAAGAAAAAAAGAGATGAACAAACAAATAGGTTTTTTTTTTAAATGTTTTTTTTTAACGTTTATTTATTTTTGAGACAGAGAGAGACAGAGCATGAACAGGGGAGGGTCAGAGAGAGAGGGAGACACAGAATCTGAAACAGGCTCCAGGCTCGGAGCAGTCAGCACAGAGCCCGAGCGGGGCTCGAACTCACATACCTCGAGATTGTGACCTGAGCCGAAGTCGGACGCTTAACCGACTGAGCCACCCAGGCGCCCCAACAAACAGGTTTTTAAATACAGAGAACAAAATGGTTGTTGCCAGAAGGGAGGTGGGTGGGGAAACAGGGAAACAGGAAGGGAATTAAGAGTACACTCATCTTGATGAGCACTGAGTAATGTATGGAAGTGTTGACTCACTATATTGTACACCTGAAACTAATAGAACACTGCATGTTAATTACATTTGACTTTTAAAAATTAATTAATAAACAGGGACGCCTGGGTGGCTCAGTCGGTTATGTGTCTGACTCTTGGTTTCAGCTCAGGTTACTATCTTATGGTTTTGCGGATTCAAGTCCTGCTTGGGGCTCCGCGCTGACAACGTGGAGCCTGCTTGGGATTCTCTGTCTCCCTCTCTCTCTTTCTTTTTTTTTAAATTTTTTTTTAACGTTTATTTATTTTTGAGACAGAGACAGAGCACGAATGGGGGAGGGGCAGAGAGAGAGGGAGACACAGAATCGGAAGCAGGTTCCAGGCTCTGAGCCATCAGCCCAGAGCCCGACGCGGGGCTCGAACTCACGGACCGTGAGATCGCGACCTGAGCTGAAGTCGGACGCTTAACCGACTGAGCCACCCAGGCGCCCCATCCCTCTCTCTCTTTCTGTCCCTCCCCCATTTGTGCTGTCTCTGTCTCACTCAAAATAAATAAGCTTTAATTAATTAATTAAAATTAATTAATAAATAAAAATCCAGCTGTCTATATTTATCAACAAGTCTCTCTAGGATTCTGGTTCATCTCCTGAAAGTGAGGAAATAGGAGTAGGTGACGGCTGAATTCCAGTGATTCTATAAATCTGAGCCGTGATTCCTTATGTCCTATAGTCCTAAATAAAGTTTTTCAGGCCTGGAGCCCAAAACAAAATTTAAAAATCAGCACTAATTTTTAACAACAAAGTTGGCATATCCAGGTAATAGTAATGTTTTCTAAATGCAAACATTTTAAAAACTAAACGGCAGAAAATATCAAAACACAAAACAACATCTAGCCATTAGTCTATCACTATAGTTCACACCCAGATATTAGGAGGGCTAACAGTGCCAAGCACATGGAAGATGTTCAAGAAATGTGTCTCAAGGGACACTCTCTGAGAACCAAGACAGCAGTTTTGGAGAACTACTGACCAGGCAGCACATCTCCTGGATATTATGCAAACAAGGAAAAAGTGGCATTACCTGCATAAGCCCTGTGGTCAGGGAGGCACTCCTTCTGGATCTCCCCTCCCAATTACCCTTTTCCCGCCAACTCTCCACTCCACTTCATGCTGGCGGTGAAATAATTTTCTGGGGGCGTCTGGGTGGCTCAGTCAGTTAAGCGACGGACTGCAGCTCAGGTCATGATCTCACAGTTTGTGAGTTTGAGCCCCGCGTCGGGCTCTGTGCTGACAGCTCAGAGTCTGGAGCCTGCTTCGGATTCTGTGTCTCCCTCTCTCTCTGCCCCTCCCCTGCTCGCATCCCATCGCTCTCTCTCTCTCAAAAATAATAAATAAACATTAAAAATTTTTTAAAAAAGAAATAATTTTCTGGGCGTTTTCATACCCTTTTGTAGGCTCCAGGATGTGGTTTCAATGGGGTTCAAACCTGAGGCCATAACTGCAGTTCCGGTATTAACAGCACAGTTACAAAAGATGAATTGTAAATGGCAATAAATTTACGAATCCAAAGTACTTTGAAACTACCATT
The DNA here is from genome assembly GCF_024362965.1 of Panthera pardus. NCBI lineage: Eukaryota > Metazoa > Chordata > Mammalia > Carnivora > Felidae > Panthera > Panthera pardus. Next base: position 43,734,906 of record NW_026526710.1, on the reverse strand, counting down.
TGCAAGGCAAAGTTTGTTGTTTGGAAACTAACCATATAGCACAATGGACTTCCCTTGTATTTCACACACACATAAACACACACACACATACACACACACACACACACACACACACACAATCTTTTCTTACAAGCTAATATTCCAGCTAGGGAGACTGCAGAGATGAGTAGAGGCTATCATTGATGAATGCTTTGTTTCGAGAAATGCAGTGAACTTACTATTTACCACTAGGAGAAAAAAACATATTTTTCTTAGAGTTGAGAGATTAGGTATAACATATTAGAAAACGATTCAAATGGGAAAATTAGATTTTGAGTAAGTGACCTACATATGTAGAAAATGAAAATTATTTTAAGTCCATTTGCTCAATCTTACAATCTTCCAAGCAACAAAAATGACAAAGGAATCCGAACAATCAAGTTAGTACCAATACTGGGGACAGAGCCTCTGCAGTTAAATCACAGACGCGCTCAGTTTTTACCACTCTGCTGCGCATCCCCTATTTAGAAAGCCATCTTGGGGTTCTACCATGTGGCACAGAACAGTATAGACGATCACAGGATCTAGAGGCCGAGAGAGCTAGCCAGAGCAGCAAGCTGCTTTAAATCAGTTCTTCTGTTACAAAGCAGACAGAGCGACGTGTCAGTTTGCAGAGAAATAAAATGAAAAATCGCTTTCAAAAGCCTCAGAATGGTCCCTGCTTTGAGGCATTGGAAAAAATTGATTTCAGTAATTGAAAGAGAGTTTTGCTGTGCATGAACAATCAGCTTCACATAAGATTCTGCCTCCATGGCCCGCTGACTTTCACGATATCTGAATTAAGATTGGTCTATATCCACAAACAGGCAAACAAGCCAGGTGGGCTAAAATCTGTGTCTCCTTTTCCAGATGCCTCTAAACATAAGTCTGAAAGTTAGTTAGTACAAATGCCAATTAAGATCTTCTGGACATGATAGCAAATTGCTTTCCTCATATGGCCCTGCTACCAAATCTTTTTTTTTTTTAATTTTTTTTTAACGTTTATTTATTTTTGAGACAGAGAGAGACAGAGCATGAACGGGGGAGGGTCAGAGAGAGAGGGAGACACGGAATCTGAAACAGGCTCCAGGCTCTGAGCTGTCAGCACAGAGCCCGACGCGGGGCTTGAACTCACCGACCGCGAGATCATGACCTGAGCCGAAGTCAGATGCTTAACCGACTGAGCCACCCAGGCGCCCTCCCTGCTACCAAATCTTAACCTAATGAGAGATGAACCCAATCTGGATTGAATTTTGTTTCACCTATTAAGGGAAACACTGCCACAGACAGCCACGACTCTCAACCACAGTCCAGGCAGCCAAATTATTTTGTTTGAAAATTGATCTTCTCAATTCTAAATAAGACGAAATCCCCCCTTTTTTTCCCTGTGAGTAGAAACTAAATCAAAACAAAACAAAATTGCCAAGCTTAAACTCACAACCTTGAAGATAGAAAGGGATTTGACAACGATCATCTTGTTTATCAGACTGCTTCCAAACAAGACCACACCTAAAATATTCCAAAATGGCCAAAATAACATACCCAGTCTTTTAATGAGCTTCCGGGAAGATTACAATACTCTATCTCAGGTGTCTATTCCGGAACTGTCAAATCGTTACAGTTTAATTCTTCACACTGAAATTCCATCCATCTCCAGTGTAAGCTGAAGCAACGGAACATGAATTTCTGGAACCTTCACCAAGCCCTGGAATCACTCTGCCTTTCCATCTTCTCCAGCCTGCTAACCTTCTGGTGGTCACATGACTGCTGCTTGAATACACCAGTCATAACTACACCAGAGATGATGTACTTAAAGACTTAAGAACAGAAACTGGCACGTAGTAAGAGCCAAAAACGAAAAAAAAAAATAGTGATCCTCATGATGACAATTGGCCGAGGTGACATGTCCAGTCACTTCAATGTTGCTCTCACCAAACACTGGATTGCTTTTAAATTTACCACTGTGCCAATCTTGACATAACCCCCTCCATTCATTTTTCGTATCCCTCCTCCTGACTGCAGAGCATGGCTAAGCCAAATCACAGAATTTTGCTATCTCCCTACAAACTCATGCTAAGTTCCAATGTACTCTTAGTTGACCAAAACCTTATTACGTATCTCGTGTGCCCTCCCTAGCACACTTCTGAAATAAATCACTCCACATCTTCTCTCCCTCAATTCTTTTCCACCGGAAATCTCTTCTCCCAGCCGATCTCCTCAGGAATGGATTTTTCATACAATGCTGCATACACCAGTGCCTCGCTTAATACCTGAAAGATGGAGTTTGTTCAACGCGTATGTATCTGATTGAAGCCAAAACAACAGTAGTCAAGGTAGTTTCTACAGGAATTTCCATTTCCTTTTTTCTAAAGAATTGGGCAAGATCTCAGCCAAATGCAGGAGAGGAAAGGTTTTCTGTGTTCACCTGTTTTGTCATCTTGTTCCCATGACTTTTACTGTCCTGCCTGCTATGTTATCCTGTTGCCACTGGGTCTGCATCACAGTGGTCACTGCGGTCACATCTAGAATCTAGTCTTCAGTACTAGCTGCCATGTGCAGCCCCTCTCTTGGTCTGCAATTGTTCGAGTTTCCTGTTTTAACTTTTTTAAAATTTTTTAATGTTTATTTATTTTTGACAGAGAGAGAGAGAGAGAGAGAACATGAGCAGGGGAAGGGCAGAGAGAGAGGGAGACACAGAATCTAGAGCAGGCTCCAAGCTCTGAGCTGTCAGCACAGAGCCTGACGCGGGGCTGGAGCACCCAAACTGTGAGGTCATGACCTGAGCCAAAGTCCGAAGCTTAACCGACTGAGCCACCCAGGCGCCCCATCAAGTTTCCTGTTTTAAATAGCTTTCTTCACAACACATGGACAGCTCCAGCCAATTGTATTCCTACCAGGAATTGACAAATTATGTCAAATGACTGGACTTGCTGCACATGCTCCCTTTGAACCGACACTTCTGTTTGCTGAGAATGGTCTCTCCCTTTCGTTAAGTTCTCTGGCTCCGGGGTCATCAATATTTGCATGACTCGTCCCCCCACCCCCTCCTCTTCCCAGTCTCAGCTCCATGCTACACCATGCAGAGCCTTGCAGGAACAATTATGGACACCCCCGTCCAAACTCCATACATATGCATCCACTGACAGTTTTTGTTGGTGATGCCCAAGTTTGCACACATCAGCTGTGCAGTCCAGGTGGAGACAGGAATGCAGAAGAAGAGAGCAGAGAACTCCAGAGTCCCAGTTACGGGTGTGGTATGTGATCTAGAGGAGCTCTGATGTGCCCGAGAAGGAGGTTGGTGCACCCAGAGCCTTCCGAAGCATGGCCCGCAGCAGGGCTCCGTTGCCTGGGTCTGAGGAAAGCACTGCTGCCATTTTCATCATATTCACATCTGCAAAATAGGTACCGATGGATGGCAGAAGTCTATCTATTGAAAAATGCAAATCCCCTTCTTCCAAAGTAATTAATTCTGTAATGATTTCTGTGCTGCGCTATCAAATATTCCTTGATCTGTGTAGCCCGAAGGACTAACCATTTTTTTACCCTTCAAATGAGGTACACACAAATCTTCATTTTCCTCCCTTTCTTCATTCCCTCTTGATCTCAGGCATTTCCCCCTGCTATAAGGCATTTCCTCTCTTCCTTTTCTCCTTTCTCAAAAAGAGTGCCCTTCTTCACATGGAAGCAGCATACACTGATGGTATGCAAGGTGTGCACAGAGTGGACTTCTCTGAAACTATTTACTAAACCTAATGTGCATTATAAAAATCTAGCATGTAAAACCAGTTATGTTATTGCATAGACTGATGCTATATAAAAATCTGAATTGACTTTATATATATTACATCTATATTATATATATACATATGTATGTATATATATAATATATTATATATTATATATAATATATAATATATAACATATATTATATGTTATAATATATACATATTATATACATTATAATATATTATACATTATATACATTATATACATTATATATTATGTAATGTATACATAATATATACATTATATATATATAATATATAACATATATTATATATTATATATTATATATAATAATATATATTATATATAATATAAATATAATATATAATATACATATATATAATATATAACATATATATGTTATATATTATACAATATATAATATTATATTATATATATACATATGTATGTATATATATTATATATATATACTTAAGAAAGCAGTAAGTTAAATAGCAATTGACTTAAATATATATATTATATATATAGTATGTATATAATATATATAATAACAGGAAGGAGTTGACTTAGATATGGCAAAAATGATGAAGGTGGATTAGAAATGATAGAAATTTGGGAAATGTTCAGTACAGGAGAACTCATTAGAAAAAGATACACAGCCCTTGTCCTGGATCTTTTACTTCTTGGCTGTACAAACCTGACCCTTACATCACTCCTCAGGTTTGTTTTCTTACCTCTTTGGGTGGCTCAGTCAGTTAAGTGTCTGAGTTCGACTCGGGTCATGATCTCACAGTTCATGGGTTCGAGCCCTGTGTCGGGCTCCACACTGACTTGGGATTCTCTCTCTCTCTCTCTCTCTCTCTCAAAAATAAATATATAAAAACTTAAAAAAAAAAAGATCACGGGAGAGCTCATTGAACTGGCCATGCTGAAGTCATGTGCCCTCCTACCCCCCAGTTTGCCATGCTGGAGAGTGCCCTTTGTCTGGAAGGTGCCCCTCAGCTTGTACCCAAGGGCACTCTCAAGCGAGACTGGGGAAAATAGGAATAGGAGTTGGATGCTGGGCTGCCGAGAATTGATTGGCAGTCACTACGATCAATTCTTCTCTTCCCTCTTCTTACTGACTCCTACTCATACATCAGGACTCAACTTCGATACTACTCCTTCCAGGAAGCCTTCCTGACTTCCAGATCTGGATTGGCTGTGCCCCTCAGCACTCTGCGCTTCCCCGCTCATGGTACTTTTTATGGCAGGTTGTAGCATCTGGTTTCTATTTCTTCGCTGAACTGCCAGTTCTGGGAAAGCAAGGCAATTTCTGCTTTTCACCTTGCATCCCCAGAACCTAGCACAGGGTCTGCCACAGGGTTGTCTCTCAGCATTGAAGAATAAACACATATGCTGGGTTTGAGCACTCCTGAGGACACGTGTATCTGGAAGTGGTTAATAGGGAAAGGTGCTCACAAGAGTAGTCTACAGGCTTTAGAAATAGTTCAGATAAATAACGTTTGAAGTTGTTGGAATGGATGAGAAACTATCATCCATTATTGAGAAAGAATAAAAAAGTGCTGAGGACAGTGCTTTGGGGAATGGGGATATAAAAGTCGATGAAGAACACTCAAATAGATGAGTTAGAGATGTAACACATGTGGGAACAGTGAAAAACCAAAAAGGAGAGCATTTCATGGAACAGGGATACCCTGGCACACAACTGTTGCAGAAAAATTAATGAGACTAAAGACCGAAGAAATGCTATGCAATTTTGCAATTGTGAAACCACTTGGTGGCCTTTGAAAGAATTGTTTCAATGGAATAAGGATAAAAATGGGAGAAGAGGGAGGAAGTAGACACTGAAGAAGTGGATGCTGAGGGTGGAGGCAGGGGTCGTAGATCGTGGTTCTACGGGTGTGACTTCAGATTCATCTACATAGATGTAAAAATTACAGCTCTGGGTACCATTCTCAAACTTTTCTAGTTCAGTAGATCTTCAACGGGGCTTGGATTTCTCTAATTTTAAAAAGCGTTGTGGGTGATTCAACCTCTGTCTGGGAATCATTAGTGTATATCCATTGCTTCATTAGTTTGGCTCACGCAGGAAGAAGAAGAAAACAGGTAAGTGTTATGGATCGAATTGTATCCTCCCCAAAATATGCTGAAGCCCTAAGCCCCCAATGTGATGGTATTTGGAGGTAAGGCCTTTAAAGAGGCCATTCCATTTAAATGAGGTAATAGGGATGGAATAATTAATTGTGATATGGAATAATAATCATAGCTACACCTCAGGTTGCCGTATAGCTTAAACGAGCTATCTTGTGTAAAGCATTTGGCACCATGCCCAGCACATATTAGATGGACAAGTAGTCAACGAGGTCAGAAGGTCAGAGGGTCAAGGAAGGTAAGGATTGGAGCATGTGCCCTAGAGTCACATACCAGGGAAGGCCCTGGGAACTTGAAGACAGCCATTTACAAGAAGATAGAGGGACAGAAACTAGATTTCAATGGGTGCCAAGGATGCAACATGAAAAAAGCAGACAATAAATGGTAATGACTATTTACGGATATTTGGCTGTAATGGGGAAAATAAATTTGATGGTCTTTAGTGAATTACTTGGGATTGAGGGGAAATTTATTTTGGTGGTTTTTTTTTCCCAATATGAGAGATGCATAAGCATGCTTAAAAACTAATAGAAAGAGAGGTACCTTGGTGGCTCAGTCAGTTAAGCGTCTGAGTCTTGATTTCGGCTCAGGTCATGATCTCATGGTCATGGGGTGGAGACCCAAGTCAAGTGTGGAGCCTGCTTAAGATTCTCCCTTTCTCTCTCTCTCTCCCTCCCTTTGCCCCTCCCCTGCTCTCTCTCTCTCTCTCTCCCCCTCTAAAAAAAAAAAAAAGGGAAAAAATAATAGGAATAATAGGAAGAGACAATATTGAATAGAGAATTAAGATACAGAAAAGGGGACTAATCAATTCAATCTGTGGGCCTCAGAGCGTGGTTTCCATACCCCTAGGGGTCCCTGAAAACTTTTCAGGGACCAATCACAACTGTTTTCATAATTACTATAGGATGTTACTTGCCTCTCACTATATGGCTTTTGTATTGTTAATGCAAAAGCAATAGTGGGTAAAACTGTGGGCACTTTTGTGTAAACCAAAGCATCAAAGTGTCATGGTGGTGTTTCTCTTCTTCACCCTCCTACACAGTAAACCAGTGCCAGTTCCACTCAAGAATGTCCTTGCTGAAGCACAAAATTACCAATTTTATTAAATCTTGACACTTGAGTGTATGTCTTTGTAATAAGCCATATGACAAAACGGGAGGTACACAGAAAGCACTTCTATGTAGACTCAGTGTGATGGGTGTCTTCAGAACTGATCTTGTTGGGAGTTGAACTAGGCTTTTGTCATGGAATACCATTTTTAATTTCAAAAATGGCCTACAAACTATGGCTATTCAAATGAGTGTTTGGAGGACATTTTCTTGGAAATGAGCAAAAATGAGGCTGTCACTTCAAGAAAAACTGACAATATTTGTTGGCAATAATACTTGAGCTCTCAAGCGGAAATTATAATGTTGGAAAATTTGTTTCTGCCACTGTGAGTTTGACAGTTCTCAATACTTTAATACTTTTCTGATGTGATTGGTGGTGATATTCATGAATATGGCATTTTTGATATTATAAAATAAAATGTGCCAACATGTGAAAGATCTGCATAATTCAATGAACCAATATTTTCCAAATGACTATGCATAATGTTTAAAATCATGCCATATTAGCAAAAGATTAGTTCAAAATGCAAATAGATTAATGGATTTTTAAAGTAACAGGCTATGGAAAACTCATTAATATGCCTTCAGGATCTACATGGCAGCTAATCTGTAGGAAGATATTACTTGTTGAGTTTTGGTATAATATTAAATAAAAATATCCACAATTATCTGAAGAAGTTGTTAGAATAGTCCTCCCTTTTTCAGCTACACATATGTGTAAGGCAGGATTCTCTTCCCGTACTTCAACCAAGTAATCATTTCACAATTGTATGCAGAAGCTGAAGCAAGAATCTGGTCGTCTTTTGTTAAACCAGACATTAAAGAAATTTACAAAAGTGTAAAATAATACTACTTTTCTCACTAATTTTTTTGTTTTGGAAAATATATGTATTTATCTTTTAAAATGCAATTGGGGTGCATGGGTGGCTCAGTCGGTTGGGCATCCTACTTCGGCTCATGTCATGATCTCATGGTTTGTGGGTTGGAGCCCTGCATCAGTCTCTGTGCTGACAGCTCAGATCCTGGAGCCTGCTTCAGATTCTCCATCTCATCTCTCTCTGCCCCTCCCCCACTCGCACTCGCTCGCTCTATCAAAAATAATTAAACATTAAAAAAATTTAATGCAACTTAATTAGCATATACTCAGGTTATTTTTTTTTAATTTTTTTTTAATGTTTATTTATTTTTGAGACAGAGAGAGACAGAGCATGAACAGGGGAGGGGCAGAGAGAGAGGGAGACACAGAATCTGAAACAGGCTCCAGGCTCTGAGCTGTCAGCACAGAGCCCGACGCGGGGCTTGAACTCACGGATCGTGAGATCATGACCTGAGCCGAAGTCGGAGGATTAACCGACCGAGCCACCCAGGCGCCCCTCAGGTTATTTTTTTAAGTCAATTTATTTTTTAAATTCTCTGTTTCAGTTCCTAAAATGGTGTCAATAACGTACACATAGTTCACATAAACAAGAAGTCCATCGGGGTGCTCGATAATTTTCAACTGTAAAGGGCTCCTGTGATTAAAAAGTTTGACCAGAAAGCTGGAAAAACAATGGTACTAGAGTAGGCAGGAAGGCAGAATGGGAGTGAAAGATTCCATCCAAGACGAAGGGAAGGCTATTTCTCCCATAGGAAACAAAGAAGGAGGAGAGGATTAGGCAGATGCCAAGATATTTGGAGATTGGTGGCAGGAATTCAAAGGATTTCCCATCTGAAGTCTTGCTTTTCAGTGTGATGTAAGTGTTGGGGTTGTGTGTGGAAAGTGAAGGGAAAGGGGAAGGTAGCTCAAGCGTTTGAGAGACCCATGGAGCAGCTCTGGAGAACAGGAGAACCACCTGGCCAGAGCCCTGCAGAGAGAAGACTAAGCAGCAATGGGGACAAGAGGTGAGGTGAACATTCCAAACCAGGGACAATGCTATACTCTTTACCCTGCCAAAGTAGCTTGGTTTTACTATAATTACTAAATTTCTTATCCATTTAATATTGCAACCACACAGAAATAAGTAGAACAATATCTCAAAACACCTGTCTGTCCACCACCACCATTTTAACAATGCTAATGTTGGGGTGCCTGGGCAGTTCAGTCAGTTAAGTGTTCAACTCTTGATTTTGGCTCAGGTCATGATCTCATGGTTTGTAAGATCAAGTCCCATGTCAGGCTCTGCTCTGGCAGCACAGAACCTGCTTAGGATTCTCTCTCTCTCTCTCTCTCTCTCTCTCTCTCTCCCTCTTTCTCTCTCTCTGTCCCTCTCGTGCTCAGGCTCGCTCTATCTCTCTCTAAATAAATAAATAAACTTTAGAACCAAAACAAATGCTAATGTTTTGTCATAGGGAACACAGACTGAATATTTAAGCTAATTTATTTCTAGATACTATAAAATGTCTTTAAAAACTTTATTGGTAGTTTAGTCCACCCTTTATATTCTGATTTTATAATATACAGTTTTTAATTCTACTTCTGGTTGTTGATTTTGAAATGTAAATCTAGAAGATTGGACAATTGACAATCTTGCTGTTTTATTGTAGCTTCCAGGAACAAACAATTTTACTGGGGAAAATGGCTAAATGGATTTGTTTTCTTTTTTTTTTTTTTTTTTGACTCTTAACAACTATTTATTATAAACCATAAGTTAAAGTTGTTTCAATGAAGAAAACTATATGAATTTTGAAGATATTTTCCTCTAAACAAATGATGCTATTTTAAATAAGAGGTAAGAGCTAAGCGTATTTAAAATTTTGGTCAACAATCTCCTTCAGGGTTTACTCAAGGATTAAATCCTGAATTATTTCATTATATTATTCATTGTTTTTTCTAATATGAAATTTATTGTCAAATTGGTTTCCATACAACACCCAGCTCATCCAAACAGGTGCCCTCCTCAGTGCCCATCACCCACTTTCCCCTCCCTCCCACCCCCCATCAACCCTCAGTTTATTTTCAGTTTTTAAGAGTCTCTTATGGTTTGCTTCCTTCCCTCTCTGTAACTTTTTTTCCCCTTCCCCTCCCCCATGGTCTTCTGTTAAGTTTCTCAGGATCCACATAAGAGTGAAAACATATGGTATCTGTCTTTCTCTGTATGACTTATCTCACTTAGCATAACACTCTCCAGTTCCTAAATGGATTTGTTTTCATTTTCTCTTCAATACATAACATAGGGAGGATCTAATGCCAAAAAAAACCCCAAAAAAACAAAACAAAAAAAAAAACCAAAGCTCAGCTTCCTTGTCTGAAGTGAACAAATTCTAATCCTTAAAGTGTATCTTCAGAACCCAAAGTCTAGATTGGTTCATGACCTTGATTGTGCAGTTCTGACCACCTTTAGAAGTTCAGACTTCCCAGCTATGGAAGCACTCACTCCCTTTTCACTTCAACTAAAGGCTCAGAGGATGACACAATACTCTAAAGTGTTTAAAAAGCAATATCCCCTTGTTGGGCTGAGGTCAAGCTGTGGTCATCTCCACCGAAGTCAAGGTCAACGACCTTCACAAGTTCTGATGCTAGCAATCTCTTTCTGCCTCCCTAAACATCCAATGAGCCACGAGCCACTCAGCGCAGCACTCTTTCCCCTAAAAATGCAGTGCAGAATGAGAAGGGCAATGTGAGGTTTGCAAACTTTTTCTGTGAGATCTGTAATGGAATATGCTGCTAAAGGCTGTAATGTTGCTTCCACCAAGACACCATAGAGTTCTTTCATTTATTCCACGCAACAATCTCTCATTTTGAAAATAGAATTATTAGCAATAATAATAAATAATAAGTATATTGCTCTTGCTAGTTTATAAAGTGATTTTCATATGTCCCTCTGGGTGATTATAAACACTGGTACACAGAAACTATTATAACAAAATTATAAACTATACACTGAGCGGATCTATAAAACTGTTGACATCTGGTTACAATGTTCTGTTGGACAGCCACTCTCAGGTATCAGGGCGACTCATCATCGTTCATTATGTCAGTACATTACTGATTCACTAAACTTTTTTTTAAAAAAGTCTCACCCAGTTGAAATGAAAATGCTAATTAAAAAAAAATAGGGGTACCTGGATGGCTCAGTCGGTTGGGTGTCCAACTTCAGCTCAGGTCATGATCTCACAGTGAGTTCGAGCCCTGTGTGGGGCTCTGTGCTGACAGCTCAGAGCCTGGAGCCTGCCTTGGATTCTGTGTATGTGTGTGTGTCTCTCTCTCCCCTCCTCCACTCATGCTCTGTCTCCCTCTGTCTCAAAAATAAATAAACGTTAAAAAAAATTTTTTTAATTGATCTAACCAGTTAACAGGAATAGGATTCTGTGTTTGTTAAAAGGCTATCAAACAACCCCAAATTAGCCAATTTCCCTACAAACTGTTATTCTATTTGCAAAAGAAAATCAAAGCATAAACTTCCTTTTAAGTCTTTTTTTTTCCAATATATGAAATTTATTGTCAAATTGGTTTCCATACAACAATTGTTGTTCCATACAACACCCAGTGCTCATCCCAAAAGGTGCCCTCCTCAATGCCCATCACCCACCCTCCCCTCCCTCCCACCCCTTTTAAGTCTTTTAAATAGATGGGATAGTATATGAAAAGGGATGCTTGTCCCCTGAAACATTAACGTTCTTAAAAAGCCAATACCCCCATGATAGATAGGAAATGTACTCCTATAATACATGACAAATCTGGTCCAGTCAACTTATGACCTTCCGGGTCACTCAAACTCTCCATAATTCAGATCGAATGCTTATCTCATAAACATACAAAACAAGACACATGTGAAACCACTTTGGTCAACTCCTCACTCATTCATTTATTCATTCAACCAACCAAAATGTATTGACTGCCTTCTTTTTTCCAGGGTCGCGTTAAAAAACTAACACACAATCTCTGCCCTGAGGAATTTTTTCTTGAGTTAGAGACAGAGACATAAACAATTAATTACCAAGCAGTGTGTTTATAACGAATGCAACCCTACTTGGACACCGCACGCACAATTCTTAGTGTTTGTTGTCAGGTACTGGTTATAAAAGCCTTTGATTTTTGGACCTCCTTACTGAGGCACCTCATGTATTTTTGGGGGGGACGTGAAAGGAACTCTGGATTTACACGCTCAGAAATTGGAAGGTACAAAGCTATTTTAGAAGGCACTGTGGAAGAACAGAGAAATGGCATCTAAATAAAATCAGAGGAACAAGGAAGTTTTTACAGAGAAAGTAAAATTTAAATTGAATTCTGAAGAAAAAAAGGTGAGTTATCTCGTCAGGGACTTCTAGCCTGTGAGAAATATCTTTCTGTTGTTTAAGCTGCCCAGTCTGTGGTGTTTTGCTATGGTGGCCCCAGTAGACTAACAGTGCCGTGTGACTAGAAAGAGATGGCATCAGGAATGGTGGGAGGTGAGGATTAAATGAGTTTATATAAAAGAGTTAGCTGCTATCATTTTCACCTCTCACTCACTGAGTGTGGCCTTGGCGGCAGGATAACTCCTGGTGACTCTCCCCAAGGAAGCCATTTTCTCCCTGACATAAGATGGAATACTCACTCCAGGGACTTTTCCTCTCGAAGCAGTGAGGCAACCGGAATTCTTGATGGCCATCCACCCCAGCAGCCAAAATGCGGGTCCTGCCTCAGCTTCCGGAGCTGCCTGGGGTGTGGCCACAGGCAAGCTGGTTCTCCGCCTCCCTTCAATTCTTTGAGCCTCAATATCCTTTCAGTAAAGTCTCCTCTGCTTAGGAAACGCCAGAGTCATATTCTGTTTCAGCTAAGGTCCCGGCTTGATAATAATTTCCATCTCCTTCCTGGCTGGAGGATGAGAGAGATTGCTGGGTGACGGTAGAGGAGCAAGGGTACTTTACAAATGATTCACTTGTAAAATGATCAATCCTCGTTGGTGTTATTTGTCCTAGCAGTACTCAGTGGCCTGTGTGGAAATGTGAAAGTCATAAATGTCATATACGATCATCCCCAAAGAGTTTCTGGGACAATGAGGAGATGACATATGAGTCAGTTTCTTATTTTTGAACAAAATTTACCAAAACATTTTGGATTAACCTATAAAACAAAGGTTTTGAAAACATTACTTCTCCCTTAAACTCTCAAATGTGGCCTTAGAATTATCTATGCCCATTTGAAGTTTATAAAATTTTATTATTAATGTTATTACTTGGCAGTTACCCAGCTCTTTATTTCAAAGAACTATACATATGTTAACAACTATTTCTAAATTCTTACCTGCACTAGAAAAAACTTTCATTCTGCAAACAGGAAATGAGATTAAAAATACATGACTTTTGGGGTACCTTGGTGGCTCAGTCGGTTAAGCGTCCAACTCTTGATTTTGGCTCAGGTCATACTCTCACAGTTCGTGGGATCGAGTCCCAAGTTGGGCTTTGGACCATCACTTGAGATTCTCTCTCTCTCCCTCAGCCCCTCCCCACCTCTCAAGATAAATTAATAAGCTTAAAAAAAAAAAAAGAATACATGACTTTTTCAAGGTTTGGCATGGATAAGTTTCTTGATTTTTTTATCATAAGCATCAGCAACAACATTATTTCCATTTACTGATTCAGTTTGCAAAGCACGTCTGCTGATATGACCTTATTGGAGTCTCATCCACTTGTTTATGTATTCCAAAATGTTTTTTCATCTTTATTTATATTAGTTTTATTTTTTTAATGTTTTTATTTATTTTTGAGATAGAGAGAGACAGAGCATGAGCAGGGGAGGGGCAGAGAGAGGGGAAGACACAGAATCTAAAGCCGGCTCCAGGCTCCAAGCTGTCAGCCCAGAGCCCAATGCAGGGCTTGAACTCACGGAGTGTGAGATCATGACCTTAGCTGAAGTCGGACACTCAACCGACTGAGCCACCCAGGTGCCCCTGTTTTTTCATCTTTAAAATGTATCTTGGATGTACACTAGGTGCTGATGTTACAGCAATTAATTACTAAGATTAACTAACCCCTGAGATGACTAAGAAAGTATTCCCTGCTCTCACTCTGATTCCAGACTGATGATGGAGTTAGACAAAAAACAGGGGGTTCCAGCATGCTGAGAATAATTCTGGGATGGAATTTAGGGAACCGAAGTATTGCAGAGGCACACCAGAGGTCGTCCACAATGAGAAGGGGGTGAGGAGGGACTCTGGACTTAACCACAGCTTTGCAAAAAGACAAGACACAAATAACGCTCCATTCCATTTCAGAGATGAAGAAGTAGCTCAGGGAGGTCAAGTGGACCAGAGCCAATAACAGTGAAGTGACAGAGTCCAGAATGCCAACTCTTACTCCTTCTCCTCTTCGTGCACAATCGTATCGTCACCAAAATCATGGCTGGCACTTCATCGTCGTCCTCACCATCATCATCGTCATGATCATCATCATCGCAGTAAGGAAGGTAACAGGACACGCATACTCCACAACTTTCTTATACCCAAAGAAAGCAGCGAAACACTTTGTGAATCAGACAAAGACATCATCTAGTCATGACTGCAGAGTATCACAGAGCCTTGCGGTCGCCAAGGGTTTGTCAAGTGGCTACTGTCTAGTTGGCGACAGGCATGCTTCCGGGAGTAGATAAATGTTAAGGAGTGTTTAAAAGAGAGTCAGAGGATCTTGTGGCAAAGACAGAAGGGAAAGGGATTGGAGACGAGACAGCACCTCAGTTGGCTCTTGAGAGGCAGGAGCCGGCAGGATGTGGCCACAGTGTGACCCCCACAGCAGGCAGACAGACCAAGGTGTGGCTGGGGAGAAGAACATTCAGGTGAGGCGAAGTCACGAAGAAATGTGCCACCTCCAAGAGGCCCTGTAAATTTCTTCAGGTGTACATTTCTTCCAATGGCATGAATGTAAAAAAAAAAGGAATTACAGAGGTCAAAAAGAAGGACCTGTGATGATTTAGGATTCAGTTTTGTCTGAATTATTAGAAGTCTCATCCATGGGAATTTCTATGACTGTCAGTCACATTTTTTTTGTGGTCACAGATTATGACCATTTCTGTTCCTTTTTTAGAAAATGTTCTGTTTCTAGCATTACTCCAAAGTATTTTTTAAGTGCCTAGTTTTTTGGTCGACCCCCCCACCCCCACCCGGCCCAATCACAACTTCCTTGTGCACAGAATTGTAAACATCTTGCTCTTTTCTTGAAACTAGGAATATCTACGTTAGTCTATTAAAAACATGAGGATTCTGAGCCTTCAGAATAATGGGTGCTAATAATCACCAAAATGTGGGGCTTCTTATTATGTTCAAATTTAATTTAAATGTTGGAACAATTATTACTACAGACCACACTTCGATTATTGATCATTTAAAACGTTTTGGTCTGACCCATTAGATCCCAAAGTCCTTTGCTTCCCAGAGAATTGATTTTCAACTATGGATGTCTGAGTGGCCTTTAAAATGCCCAACCAAACTCTGAACTGTCATAATAGCTGGGTGAGAGATAAGGGGGAAGAAAAGTATCCAGTCATCCAACCACATTTCTGTTTTTTTGTGCAAGTTTCAGATGAAATACAGTCACTCAATAAAGTCCTTCTGTTTCTCTTTCCCTCCCTCCCTGTCTTTCTCCCCGTTCGCCTAGAGTGGGGAACCCTAAACCCTTTGGAGCCCCGCCAGCAGCACCAAAAGAATCTCTTGACTATTTTCCCAGGGAATTCCTGCCTTAAATGTCAGCAGAGTACAACTCCCCAGCCAAAGCAGAGTCCGGCTGGATCTGAATCAAGGAAAATGTGCCTGCTGTACCAAACGGGAAAACCTGGATCCATGGAGCATGGGGGGCAGGGGCGAGATTATCCACAAAAGTTGCCACATCCATTGGAAAGACCCGAGTTTTCTCAGATTCACCCCACTGAGAACTGGGAGACTAAGCCAAGCGTTTTGGTTCCTTGATGGTTTTGTGTTGTTTTTTTTTTAATTATTATTTTACTCTTTTGGTGGTGAACTGTATTTCTGGAAGCCATTCTGAATTGTAACATCTCAGTAGGGCAACATCTCTTTGAAAAGGGAACAAAGCTCTATTAAAGCCCTTTGTTGTGAGGGTTGTGGTTGTGGCTGCTGCTGCTGTTGTTCTGTTTGTTTGTTTGTTTGTTTTTAATGAACATCCTGATATATAAGTGCTCTGGGGGGAATTCATGATGCTGAGATTCATGAAAAGCAAAATAAGATTTATGACTTAGGATTGAATCTGCCCCTACCAGCCTGGAGACACTTCCGTCTGGTACTGAGGCATTGCTGGCATTTTTAGTGCTTCTGTGTTAGTCTTCAATCTCTGAATACATGAAGAAATATTAAAAGTTCTGAGGGCAAGGGTGGGAGAAGGAGTCCACAAATTCCAAAGACATACATCAGCACCAAAAGAAAACAGCGTGGTGTGGTAGATTAAAAATGTGGAAGCAACGTGTGTCAATCAGCTAGTTTTTGCTGAGTACTCTTGAAATGTTCATTTACTCTTCTCTCATTTTTCTCAGATGTTACTAAGCTACAGCTGCACAAGGCTTTTCAGCGAAAAACTCACA
Source organism: Panthera pardus (assembly GCF_024362965.1). Classification (NCBI taxonomy): domain Eukaryota; kingdom Metazoa; phylum Chordata; class Mammalia; order Carnivora; family Felidae; genus Panthera; species Panthera pardus. Next base: position 43,718,397 of record NW_026526710.1, on the reverse strand, counting down.
AGTTTGCCTGGCATAGGATACTGATTTTATTTTATTTTATTTTATCTTATTTTATTTTATTTTTTATTTTGAGACAAAGAGCGTGCACGTGAGCTAGGGAGAGGGGCAGAGGAAGAGATAATCCCAAGCAGGCTCCGAACTCAGCACAGAGCCCGACATGGGGCTTGGTGTCAGGACCCTGGGATCACGATCTGAGGGAAAATCAAGAGTCAGATGCTCAACCAACTGAGCCACCAAGCGCCCCAAGAACATTGATTTTAAATCAATGTGCCACATTACTATCCTTCTCCCCGCAAAGATCATAGCACTGTACATTAAGAAAGTCAAGAAGATTTAATCAGTAAACTGTTATTCCATTTTTAAATGAATTAGGCCCTTTTCAAGTTAGCAATGGAAAAAAAATTTTAGATTCCAAATCTCATTTGGCTCAGGGTCCAGGCCAGTTCAAAACAGATCAACTTAGAAGGTCTTACTTATGTTCACCAAGGTTCTTGCCTCATGCTGCCCACACCATCCTCACAAGGGCATTGAAGCTGCTTTCTTCCAACATTATCCTGCATGCATCACCCTAGACAACCCTACTGGAGACTCTGTCCCTAGTCCAAAGCAAAGCCAGGCAAGCAGCCGATTATTAGTGTTGCAGGAGAATCAATAATTCCTCCTCAAATATAAAATAAAAAAGACGATAACTAATACCTGATAAGAAAAACTAACCCCAGTAGGTGAAGGGTTAATCTCTGGTCACTTTTCAGCCACTCTGCTGAGAGTACTAATAAGTGCCCAAGTCGGTGCCAATTAGGGTGGCTCTTCCCTTGTTGGGAACAGCCATCCCTTAGGAACTGAACTGTCAACACATGCTACCAGGGCGGTGATCAGCCAGCCAGAAGAAAGGCAAAGAGTCTGAGAAACCGTGGTAACCAAGTTTTTTGCTGGCACTTTGTAAAATGGTGACGGGAACTGCCAAGGCCAAGGAGTGAATGCTAATGAGCCTAGGGCAACCTGCAAAAAGTGGACCTGAAAATTGTCCCCTGAACAATGGGCAGCCCTAAGGGATCACCACGCTTTGTGGGTTTCTGTGGATATGACTGACCACAGGCTTCATTCACAAGGAAGAATCTAAACACTGAAGCGTCATTCCTCGGGTTCATAGGCCTCACAGTCCCATCTGACTCAGTGTTCGTAGGGTCAGAGCAATTAGCACATCTGTGTAGAAAGTCAAAGTTTTCAAATTTTTAAAAAACATTTGTGACCCATTGTTTAAATCGCACTCTAAAATCGGAGCAGTAAACAGCTTTAAGAATCAACAGGAGGGGCGCCTGGGTGGCTCAGTCAGTGGAGCTTCCGACTTTGCCTCAGGTCATGATCTCATGGTTGGTGGGTTCGAGCCCCACATCGGGCTCTGTGCTGACAGCCCAGAGCCTGGAGCCTGCTTGGATTCTGTCTCTCTCTCTCTCTCTCTCTCTCTCTGCCCCTCCCCCACTCATGCTCCGTCTCTCTCTGTCTCTCAAAAATGAATAAATGTTAAAAAAAAATTTTTTTAAAGAATCAACATGAAATGTTTTAAGCATTCTTTGCAGAGTCGCATAAATGCTCCCTTCACTTCTCATCAGAATTTATTCTTACCTTCAGGGAGCACATTTTAAGAAGGCCAAACCAACACCATCCCCCCCCCCCAACATGGACAACCATCAGTGTGTAACCACATTCTTAAGGGCGTAAATTCAATCTCTATTATCTGAGAATGCTTGACACAATAATAAAATGCTCCTCCGACATTCACCCTCAAAATTTTAATTCCTCTTTCTAATAGCTTTTCACCCATTTCCAAATCTTAGGTCCCCAAATGAGACAAGAAAACAAAAAACTGTCATTGTGATGCATTCGTTCCGCACTGGGCCCCACAAATGATGCAGTCAGTCTGGTCCCTAGGTTTGTAGATATCAAATTTACCTACGATTTCCAAAAATTTTGTCCCCACCCAACCTGCATATTTTTAAATTTGCTACTCCATACCCAGCAATTATTATTAATGTAACAGTCAGAGGAGCACCTTGGAAGTCTTGTTTCCTATTTTTCCTATTTCCCTATCGTCCAAATCAGAGCTGCCCAGGCTACACATGGACTTCTCTGTTGTGCTGCTTCTCAGGTCAAAAACTTCTTATAGAACCCATTGGATAGTTAGCCCCTCAACAGCAAATGCACTACAGCCCAGATCTCAATTCATCTCAAATGCTGGATAACACAAATCTGTTTTCTCATGGCTGCCCAAATCTGCCTACAACACGCAACCAAACAAGACCAATTCTCAGCAATCCTTTGTGGTGAGAAGAGTTGAAATACAAATTGGGGGAAGTCCTCGTTTTCAAAGATTACCGGCTAAAGAAATACAGTGTAAGCAAACGTTTTGTGTTCCTGAAATGCCCTGTGTCTACAGGGATCAGGTAGAGAAAAGTTATTTCAAGTTCAAATATAACTCGACGATTGCCACATGGTACAGAGTCTTTCCACCCCTTCACTCCAAAAACCCAATCAGACAAGTGGCCGTAATCTGACTCCCAGTGCACTGGGAGCTGTGGGGCAGGCAATGAGAGCTGCACTCTGGCCAGGGAAGGCATGAGTGGCAGACCTGAAGCAAGGCAGTGGGGGTAAGTCCTTCTTTGCCTTAAGGGAACAAAGCTCAGGGCCAAAAGATGAAACTCTGACTCTTTTATTATAAATATATGTGCCTTCTCAGACAGAATCTAGAAGGAAATCGTAGGGCAGGTAGGCGATGCTTATAGATCTGGGTATTGGGCGTGTTCATAAGAGAGGCATAGAGAGGGTAGAAGGGGGAAAAAAGGATGCTTTGCTGCAAAAGCCTCCACATATTCAAGACCTGTGCATGCACAGGAAAATTACCCTATGGAGGTAAAATCTATCTGCAGTATTTTTCATCAGAAAAATTACTCACCCAGAGGCTCAGCTGTCCAGAAGCGGATCAGGCTGTGTGTTCAGCTAGAAAGTAATGTGTCCGGTTCAGTACAACCCAGGCACATCAACAAACCCCCTTTGTTCTGGGGCGAAGGAAGCAAAACAAATGGTGTTGATCCATTTCCAGTGAGTGCGAACACATAAGGGAACATTGCTGATAATAACAGGAGCTATGACAGACTCCGCTGAGGGGAGCACTTGTGAGGTCAGGGGTATGTATGTGCTGCCTGGAAACTTTGGGGTTCGTGGCTAACTGAGGCTGTTCGGTCTGCGCTGGAAGGAGATCAGATTTTGTGGGCTTTCCAAAAAAAGCTAAAATCACTGTCAAGGAGCCTATTTATCTATTCGGGGTGTCATCGTTGTTATTGTTTTCATTTCTCTGGCTGATGAAAATTTGAAGTTGAAAGAGCAACTGAGTTTCTTAAATCAGGTCTCTGGAGAGGCATGAGAGAATGGGCTGGGAGAGAGAATTCGGGGGGACTGGGGAAAGTGACGGAGAAGGGGTGTAGCAGGGAGGAGCCCTTCTGCCAGGGCCCGCCTCTCCTGGTGATCCATGCCTCCGCCTTCGCCTTCGTAAGGGACCTGAGGCTTCCTGCCCACCAGCCTCCCTAGCTCCCTGCTTTGTGCTCTTCATTTTTCCCACTTAATCCAGTCACAGACGACCAGCACCTGTGGCGGCACCTTGCCCTCCCCCCCCCATTCCGGCTGCGGCCGAGGGCTGCTGGTGAGTTCAGAAGCCACCTTCCTAGCTTCTTTTTCAATTTGTAAGTTCTTGGAGTTTCTCCCCTTTGGGATACTTTTAATGTCTCTCCCAGAGCATACTCCCTGTCCTGTTCCAAGTGCTGTTTTGTCTCTTTATTTTCTCTTCCTCTAAGGAATATGATGTCATTGTCCTCCCAGCTGGGTTTTCTTGTAATTACATGATTCACTTAGAGGAGCTCACAGGCAGGGGACACCTGGGACAGGGCTGGCTGTCCCCCTTCTGGAGCTACCCCCCCGCCTTGGGCAGAAAATGGGTTTCTCTTTCCAACTCTGAGGCAAAGCCCCATATCAAAGCAGAGGCTGACTTGAGATCCTAAAGGTCAAGGGAGAGTTCCCCTAGCCCTTTTTTGGCACAGCATTTCCCTACTGTTCATCCAGAACCCAGGCTCCTGGGGACAATAAGGGGGGGGGGGGGGCGGGAGGGGCGGTTCCTCTTCAATAATACATCAAGGGGAAAGCTCTAATAACTCTAATCTGTTCAAATGCTTGACTTTCTTGCCTAACCCTTTTCATTGTCCTCTGGTGATCAGAGTCTCTGCTAAATGTCCTCCACACTCCTTCGCTCTCACGACTCTAACAGGCAAAGGATAAGAGCAAATGCCTTGAATAATGGAGTAACCAGTGTCATTGACCCCCACATCGGGAATTCTAGCCATTTCTTGCCCAAATGAGCACTGGGCATTAATATCCTCAAACCCCATCCTTTCTCAGCTCCAAAGATCTTCAGACAGTATGAGGAAAACAGACTGGAGGAACAGAGTATTCCCTCTCGGTGGCTGTCTTGCTGTACCGCACCCTCCTCCCCGCTCCCCACCCAGGTCCCCGCTGCCACAAGATCCCCCAGAAGTGGCAAGCCCCCCGACTTTCAGGGCCAGGCAGAAGTAGGAGACGGCCGCCAAGAAGACGCTGGAGAACAGTCGCCGTCCGTGGAGCCTTCTGCTCTGAGGACCACTGTCCCCCGCCCCGCGCCCTGCCCCGCGCTCCTGCCACCCCGCGGGGCTCCGCGTCCCCGCACTCGGCTGCCCCCTGGAGGGCGCGGGCGGGGTGCCCGGGGCTCCTACTCCCGCCTCCGGGATCACATTGAGAAGGTGTCTCTGAAGGGTAACGTCAGGGGTCGAGAGAGGGTCAGACGCCAGGAGGGACTGTCCCCTCGCACTGCAGAAGCACCGTGGAGCCAGGATGCAGCTTTCCCAGGCGCGGCCGCGGGGACGCCGGGGACGTGGGCGGGGCGCGCGCCTGGAGGCTGCTTGTTTGTCCACCTGGCCGCTGCCCCGGGTCCTGGCACCGGCCCAGGGGTGGCCGCTCCCCCGGGGCCCGGGGCCCGCGGCCGACGCGTCCTAGTGCCGCGCGTCCAGGCCCGCAGGGGAGACGGAGGGAGCGTCCCTGCCCCCGCTCAGGCCCCGCCGGTTCCCACCGCCCCTGCCAGCTCCCCGCCCCCTAACGACTTCACCTTCTGGAAAGACAGACTTCGGCATTCCCGGCCTCCTCGCTGGCCTCTCCTCTAAATCCGCAGTCTCTGCTGGGGCAGAGGAGAATCACGCTCCACAAATCCACTTTCAGAATGCCATTTTGAGCAATAAAGTGCAAAACTGCAAATGACCTCCCCCCCCCCTTTTTTTTGAATCGCTTTACGTTCAAAATATAAACAGCATGTTAAAAGTACACTGAAACTCAAAACCTTGCTCTGAGGGAATTAGCTCTTGCTGGGAGGTAAATACATTTCATTCTTAATTCTTTAAGAAACTTGATTTAGACATTTTCCTTTTTAGGGGCAAATCAGGGAAACTGGCTGAGCTTCGAATGTTAGATAAAAGGAGGCTAGAATAACAGGGGACAATTAATTCGTTAATTAAGAAGGTTTTCTGGAAGCATTCTTTCCTGGTATCAAATAACCTTTGAGGGGGCCCTTCCCCACAGAAGGGCAAGACTACAGGCCCCGAGTCTTCACCCAAATTCACGAACCTTGGTTTGATAGCTTCTGATATCAACTTGTTTTCTTTTCAGTAAGTGTGGACCTTTGTGTAGAAGAGAGAGCATCATGGTGGCCTTCAAAGGGGTCTGGACTCAAGCTTTCTGGAAGGCAGTCACAGCGGAATTTCTGGCCATGCTTATCTTTGTTCTCCTCAGCCTGGGATCCACCATCAACTGGGGTGGAACGGAAAAGCCCTTACCTGTCGACATGGTTCTCATCTCCCTTTGCTTTGGGCTCAGCATTGCAACTATGGTACAGTGCTTTGGCCACATCAGCGGTGGCCACATCAACCCTGCTGTGACAGTGGCCATGGTGTGCACCAGGAAGATTAGCATCGCCAAGTCTGTCTTCTACGTCGCCGCACAGTGCCTGGGCGCCATCATCGGAGCTGGGATTCTCTACCTCGTCACACCTCCCAGTGTGGTGGGGGGCTTGGGGGTCACCACGGTAGCATCTTTAGCTCTCATTTTCAAACTAGGATTCCAAGCTTCTTGCAGACTCTGCTAAATGCCACCCCGGTGGCCTGAGAGACTTTTCTAAAATTGCAAATTTATTCCCAGGGAATTTCTGACGATTCTTGACAGGGGGGAAACTGACCCCAGCAACATTGAGCGTATCCATATATTATCATCGTTTGCTATATGGAGTGACTTCAATATTATTAAGTCTAGGTGACACAAAAATGGTGTTGTTTTTTTCCTCTCTCTCGCTCCCATCCCCGTGACTATACTAGACTATATATTTAGCTTAAGGAATTTTTATTACAGCCATTGGTTGGCTCACTAAATTTTGTTTCTGGTCATGTTCGTGAGACTTAAAATGATCTACATCAAGGACCACACTTAAAAAAATAAATTGGCATTTGATCCTAGTTTTGTTCTTAACTGATTAGGAGTATCAGTTGTTAGCTCAGCAGCAGATTGATTTAAAAACCGCACACAGTTTAAATTTTAATTGAAATATATATTAATTAATTTAAACCTAATTAATGGATTTAATCATTGCCTTATAAAATTACAAGACTCTCAAGAAACTCCTTTATAAGTTAAGTGCAGCAGTGGCACATTTTGCTTCCTTTGTAGAAAAGGACATTCAGCACAAATTCCCGCTTGGTCATTGTAAGAGTAATTAATTATCTGTGATGGCCCAAAATGAGTGGAAATTTATTCCTTTTTTTTTTTTTTTTTTGGATGCAGCCGGTTGGGGGGTGGGGGCGGGTGTCTCACTCGTGGGGTAGAATAGATGACTCAAATTAACCATTGCTTTTTCCAGTGATGAAATATGCCTTTCACAATAATATGTTCTCATAGAAAATGTAATCATGCTTCAATTCAGATAGAGCATTTTTCTCTTTCTAGGTTCATGGAAGTCTTTCTGCTGGTCACGGTCTCCTGGTGGAGTTGATAATCACATTTCAGCTGGTGTTTACTATTTTTGCCAGCTGTGATTCCAAACGGACTGATGTCACTGGTTCAGTAGCTTTAGCAATTGGATTTTCTGTGGCAATTGGACATTTATTTGCAGTAAGTTTCCAAGTCCATTTAAATAATTGATTCATTTCATTTATCGTCACCCTAGAGCTGGCCTAAAGATATTGTGTTTTACAGCTGTAGTTCTTTAGTATCCAGCCACGTCTGTCCACGTTAGGTGATGATTTTGCTAACTTTATGATGAGAAGGTTGATATGGCTGCTAACGTCTTGACAGTTCCTCTAACTGACTTGGCAAATGGTAGCAAATTGCAATGAATGCTTCCTGTTACTAGCCCTGTTTCAGCAATGTCTGAAGTTGTCGTTTTTTGTTGTTGTTGTTTTCCCTATAGATCAATTACACTGGTGCCAGCATGAACCCTGCCCGATCCTTTGGACCTGCGGTTATCATGGGAAATTGGGAAAACCACTGGGTAACCATCATGTCGATAGTACTTGTCCTCCTGCAGTTAACAATTGCCCATGTAGCTCTTTTTTTTCTTTGCCCACTAGCTTTCTTACTTCCTCTCAACCTTGACCCCCCCCCCCTCCACTTTATTACATCTTTCATAAAGACCAGGGAGAGACGAGCACATATCTACGGTAGAACATCTCACCTTATATCTGTCCTGGGTCTTCAGTAATAGCCTTTCTTTTTATATATAAGCACTGCTCTGGGCACCGTATCTGATAGACTGAAGCAGAATACATTGTGCATGGAGGCTGCCAATGTGGAACAAGTGAAAACCAGGATAGTGTGGTGAATATAGTGTTTAAGTAATTGAATGTAAAGCCTTCCTGGCAATGACAAAATATATACCTACCAAGAAATAAAAAAAAAAAAAAAAAAGAAGAAGAAGAAGAGGAAAGAAATGCTTAAAAGCAATGCCCAGAGCAAAAATATTTATTGTTTTTGTTTACAAAAGCATGGACCCAATTAATAGTATGTGAGTTGGGAGCACTTGAACTACAGATGGAGAGGACTAGATGTTGCAAATGTTTATGCTATTATCACCGTAACTGTACCTGGACACACAAATGACTTTAGAAGAGGCACACTTTCCAGTCTCACTGGCTAACCTACTTAATGCGGTGGCAGCGCTTCCAGAGAGCAGTGATATCCATTTTTAAATATCACAATCAATTTTATTTCAATTGTTTCTTACAACACAGGCATTTAAATCCCTTAAGTGAATAATGCAGCAGTTTTAAGGCCACTCACATGCCCACTTCTAATAACCAATACAAATATGAGATATGGGACTTATGTCTGCCAGCCTCAAATAATGTTAACTCCCGTTGTCACTTATGTGTTGTGAATGCTATTTCGCAACTTTTAGTTTTAATTCATGACCGTAACAACATGTCACTCGTGTTTGAATCTCATTCATACAGCGGTTATTGACCCAGTTACATCCACTCAACCATAGTGCACATTGCCAATAAGAGGATATGGCACCATTACTAGGGGCACTGACAGTTAAGAAAAGGGTACTGAGTCTTTAAAAGTAATTTCAATCGTGAAAGAACGAGCATCAGCGTTCAAAGCAAGATTTTGCACCCAGCTACACAATGAATGTCAGTAATACCATCCATGAGATTGGTCATTTTGCCACTGATGTTTCCATTTATGTCTCAAAATGTTTGCCACATTGACATAAGTGGAACATTTTAATGGACAGCATATAGTTAATTATGGTAGAAGTACAATTGGAAGCTCAACTTCTTACATTCAAACTTTTTTTGTAATTAAAATTTAGAAAAATAGCAACTTTTAATTTTATGGATGAGGACTTTAAAATGGGGGTGAAATGTATGTTTTTAATGATTACCTACTGGTTGTGGTAAGCTAGCTAAAATTCAAATAGTGGGAAACTTTTTACCTTGTTGACTGAATGAAATGTTTCCCCTTATTGCAGAGCTATTTTATAACAAACTTAATCCTACTGAACATGAATGTCCGTTCTGTAGCAATAATTGTGTGAATTTTAGAACTAATTTACAACATATTTGCAGATTGATTGATTGATTGGTTGATAGACTAGAATAACATCAAAATATTAACGGTGAATTTTCTAGGTAGTGTAATGACATTGTTTTAGTTTTCATCTTGATACTTTACATAACATCTATATTTATAGCAATAAAAATTATTTACCTTTATACATTTTGAGAGTCATTTTAAAGTACATTTTGACTTTGTTTTGGAATAGCAACTTGAAACTGAGATTTGCTCTTTTTGGAGAGCATGTGGCCAGATGTATTCTTCATAGGTGTTTGGGGAATGCATCATAATTATTTAGCAGACCCTTGTTTCCCTTGTGGGAGTTGTAGCATGTGGAATAGACCATCTGTAATGAGCTCTTACCAAAGGAACAGACAGCAAAGACATTTAGAGGAGGGCTCTCATTTCTCCTTTGAAAGGGCAACTCTTACATGGTTTCTTTCTGTTCAAGATAGGAGCTTGGTGCTCACAACCACTCTACCAGTATTTTCCACATTAAGTATATGTGCTCATCTCCAGCTTAAATTTTGAATTGTCTTTAGATTTTGCAATGAGGATGCTAAGTGGAATTAACTTCCAGAAAGTGTCTTAAGCCAGAAAAGCATTTCTCCTATTTTTTTCAAACGAGATAAGTGCAGTATCATGGAAAACAGTGCAATAGTTCAAAAGAGAGGTTTGAAATCACAAAGACCTCAAATCCCAGTTCAAGCACTTGTTAGGCATGAACTCCTAAGCAAGCTTCTTATCTGCTCAGGGTGTCAGTTTTCTTACTCATAAAAGAGGGATAATAATAATATCTACCTCAAAGGTTGCTGTTTGAATTATGTGAGTTAATACAAGAAAAGTGCTAAGTACAACCGGCTCAATAAACAAGGTTTCTGTTGCCTAATTGAATCTGTTGAATGAGTGTCAAATATTCTGCAGCATATACGTGCTCTAAAGCAAATGTTGAAGTTTACCAAAACTCAAAACTGAGTTTTTTCTAGATACAGTAACGATACGATAAAAAGCTTCCATGTTGGATTAAAAATCCTATGGAATTGCTAAGCCTCAAATAACCACCATCCATAAACTCAGTACTGGTTTCTTTGTTTGTGTATTTATTTATTTATTTACTTATTTATTTATTTTTGAAAGAAAGAGAGCTCAAGAGCAGGGGAGGGGCAGAGAGAGAGAGGGAAAGAGAGAATCCCAAGTAGGTTCACTGCAGTCAGCATGGAACCCGACACAGGACTCAATCCCACAGACCATGAGATCATGACCTGAGCCAAAATCAAGAGTCAAACGCTGAGCCAACTGAGCCACCCAGATGCCCCAAAGAGACAAGGTGGGATTTTTTGCACCAAGTGACCATGGTAAGAACCATGAGGATGAAAGTGCTCTGCAAGAAGAGTAATGAACAAACCATGAGGTTTTCAATTAAATCAAATCATCAGATTTTAGGGAGGAAAAGCATGTAGAAAACACAGGGTGCCTCGGTGACTCGGTTGGTTAAGCCTCTGACTGGCTCAGGTCATGATCTCAAAGCTTGTGAGTTCAAGCCCTGCGTTGGGCTCTGTGCTGACAGCTTAGAGTCTGGAGCCTGCTTCCTATTCTGTGTGTGTCTCTCTCTCTGCCCCTCCCCCACTTGCACTCTATCTCTCTCTCAAAAATGAATAAACGTTAAAAAAAATTTTTTTAAAGAAAGAAAAGCATGTAACAAACAAAATGACTTATCTCCAGCCTGTTCACACACAACTTTGAATTGCCTAGGAAGCATGGAATGAAGCCGGTTGCTATGAAATTAGAACCACCAAATACTTTACAAGTATTGTTTCAATTTAATTTTTACAGTCTATGAAGTACGTATTATTACAATTCCCACTTTGCAGATGAGGAAATTAAGGTTTAAGAAGTCAAGTAATTGACACAAAAACTGACCAAATTACTAAGCGGTGGAGCTGGGATTCCATTTATCATGCTTCACTGAATAACTAAAGCTCAACTGATAAAAGCTGTATATTGGTCACAATTATGCAGAAAGCCAATGTATGATGGCAATATTAAGAAAATAAGATAACTCTCTAGAAATTTTTTTCTATTTTACTTGAAGAATTCTTTGCATCTACTGAGTGTGCAGTACCACCAAAGAGGAGATATCTTTTCTTAATATGTTTTTTAATGTTTCTTTATTTCTTTCAAGAGACAGCGCATGCACATGCATGTGGGCGAGGGGGAGGGGCAGAGGGATGGAGAAGGAGAATCCCAAGCAGGCTCCGTGCTGTGAGCAGAGCCCGATGTCCGAGCTGAGACCAAGAGTCAGATGCTTAACTGAGCCACCCAGACGCCCCTAAAGAAGAGCTATCTTGACTTTAAGGACTCTCAGAAAATGGAAAGAAAGTAATTAGTGAAAGCAAGAAAAGAGAAAACCGTCTCCTTGTTTTCTGTTCAAATGCTATTTAGCAGTTTATGGATCTCTGGTGTGCATTTGATGTATTCTCTTATAGTGTTTCCAATTCTGCTTTCTTCCACACGACACATTTGTTTTCTTAATGTAAACCAGCTAAGCTCTCTATTCACGAGTCGTTCAAAGGAATAGTTTTACTCCATGCTCATTCTATAATGCTTCCATCTTTTCCTCCAGATATATTGGGTTGGACCAATAATAGGAGCTGTCCTCGCCGGTGGGCTTTACGAGTATGTCTTCTGTCCAGATGTTGAACTCAAACGTCGTTTTAAAGAAGCCTTCAGCAAAGCTGCCCAGCAAACAAAGGGGAGTTACATGGAAGTGGAGGACAACAGGAGTCAGGTAGAGACTGATGACCTGATCCTAAAACCTGGAGTAGTGCACGTGATTGACATTGACCGGGGAGAGGAGAAGAAGGGGAAAGACCCGTCCGGAGAGGTGTTGTCTTCAGTATGACTAGAAGATGGCACTGAAAGCAGACAAGAACACTTAGAACTGTCCTCAGATTTCCTTCCACCCATTAAGGAAACAGATTTGTTATAAATTAGACATGCGCAGGGTCATTGTTTCTTGCCTCATTATTCAGTCTAGACAAGAAATGTTTCACTATTCTACCAAGGAGGAATGGAAGAAACCTATTGTGAATTCCAAATCTAAAAAAAGAGGTCTTTTTAAAGTGTCCCCAAAGCAAATGGGCATCTAGTTTATCTTGTTGCCATTCATTAATTATCAGTTTAAAATGAGTATCAAGATTTGGTTAAGTCTTGCCTGACAGAACTTATAGACATACCTATCAGCTTATTCCTCCTCTACCATGAAACCAGTATTTGTCAATCTTCGTTTGAGTGTTTTTTCCAGTACGCCAAAACAATATGCCACAGAATCATGCACATTCAACAGAGGAAATATAACAAGCTCTTTTGTGGGCAGCCCCCTCTTAAAAACTACCTCGGCGAAAGAATATTAACAAGGGTCATTGCTAATGAATTATTTCCATTTATATTTCAAATACCCAGCTTTCAACCTGAACTCTAATTCATAATATTCCTTCTTCTTCTTCAGTGCCCAGGGTAATGTGGAAAGCCCAGAAATTTGAGGAATGTTCGGAAACCCTTTATATTTTTTAGTTTTTTCTAATAAAATATCCAAATCGTAAGAAATACCTATTAAGATTCAGGACAAACAGACTCATAAGATCTTATGCGAGTGGAGGAAAAATTACCATTATAAAAAAATCATAAGGAAAGAGGCAATCCATATTCTGGAATCAAAGAGTTGATCTGTTTTCAGTGCACATCCTCAAATACACCACATGAGGTTAACGATCTATGCTTTTAACTACTTAACCATTTTGCTTATATTTTTTAATTTATTGGCAAAACTGGGGGTTTTGTTTGTGACTTTGGTTATCTATATTTAAACATTAGCTGAGATTTCTTTTTGATAACAAGAACATAACTAGCTGAATCCTGACTTTTTGTGATTAAGCTCTGCTCACTCTGAAAGATAAAAACTGGCTGTCCCTGTCCCCGTTTCTGCACTCTGTCACTTCTCATGAGATTTGGTGATAATCTTCACTGTGCCTGTGATGATATTTTAATGAATTAAAATGCACGAGAGACAAGGAAGGCCATGGTTGCAGACTAAAGGGAGAAGGCATCAGAACACTCTGTATTCAAAGCTGACTAGATGACCAATCGTTTATTTGTAGAGATATTGTACGTCGTAATGAAATACATCTTTAAAGTATTTTCATTACCGACTCGTTTGTCAGAATACTTTGCTCTTCCTGTACTGCTGTGCCTTAAGTTGGGAGAATGGTCTCTGGAAACCCCAGTCTCTATCATCTTAACCTAAACTTTATCTTAGACAAAGAGCTGCAAATGTCAATTTCACTGAACAAAAGCTAGTAGTGGAGCAAACACCCATCACTGCAAAGAATGGCTTAAAATAAGCTGATAATCAAGGACTTTCTTCTCCCATGCGTCGTTCCAACTGTGTGTCACTTTTTAGTGTTAATGGCAGTTGTGTGTCTGTGGCAGTGAGATAATGGACCACTGTTAAGCCTGATTCTCTTCGGTGCTAGGAAAGTGATGTGCAAGTTTCCCAGGGAGTCATCACTCCAGTGCAGCGCTTGGGAGTGTCATTGGTGGTTTTTTTTGTTTGTTTGTTTGTTTGTTTTTTGTTTTATGGCAGATTCCTAAATCCCAGGTGCCTTTCTCAGATGTGTGGCCAACCACACCCTCCACCAGTGAGGCCCATCCTTTCCTGTTTGGAGCTGCTTCTATAGAAGTAGGGTGAGATTCTAAGGATGGCTTGTGACTTTTCTGTTCAAATGTTTGCACAAAATACCACTAAAGGCTTAAAATAGGGGCGAGGGTGGGGGGTTGGTGTTCAGCTCAAAAGATAATTCTATCAACCAGCGGCAAGCATATTAGCTCAAAAGGAAGCGAGGTTAGCAAGGGAAAGTTAAACAGATTTTTTTGAATACGCTTACAATTTACTGGCTTACAATCATTTTTATTCAGCCATATGGTTTACTTCTTATGCACTCACTTTTATACTCACTTCCAGTTAGAGTATTTAATAAGTTAGTGCTGTAATAAAAAAAAAGGCATGAATGATGTTTTTGTAGTTTGTTTTCCATAGAGTGCCTGGCACTTAGTAGGTATGTGTTAGTTAATAAAAATACATGAATTTAATTTAGGATTTAAGAATGTAAATAATTTTCTTTTAACCTTGATTTTGCTCAGTATTTAATAAAAGCTTGATTTCAAGGACTACTAAGGGAAGGCAGTATAAATGTAAAACCCATAAAATATATTTTTGCATTCTACTATTTTAGAGGCGTGAAGTGAATGAAAGCTTTAGCACTTTTTTTCCCCTGCATATGAGACAACATATTTTGTATTTCACTCAAGGCTTTGCCACTAAAAAGTAATGAAATTGTACCTTTCTAATGACATCTATGCAGCAGGGGTCTATTGCCTTGTGGATGGCACCAAATTATCCAAGTGTATTAGGAGACGAGGGCTTTTTCCTTTAATCCCTTCTTATTAATGAAGTGCATCGTGCTGCTCCCAGGAGAGTGCTGCTGACAGATATACAGAAAAGAGATCAGAGAGAAAAAACTGGAAGGACATAAATGAATTATACCAAGCCAGGAAGCAATGCCAACCGCCTCTTCCCTATGGAAAAATACAACACGCGTCCCAAATTGTAAGATGGTCCCTACACTGAAAAGATACATAGTTTGTCAAAAGGTGTACCAAAAGATAAAGAGTCATTTTTACGTTTGGGGGGTGGGGGGGGAGGCTTTCTTAAATATTTGGGGCCCAGAACTGGAATGTATTTTTTCACTGTTGAACTGGACATTGTCTTCAAAGAGTCCTAAACTTTTACACTGGAAGGAAGTATTTTCTGGTACCTAACTCATTGCCTAAATGTAAGATCCCTACACTTTGTTTCTACTATTTGATGGTTTTCATAAGTTCTTACACTTTCGGACTCTTTTCCTTATGCAGTTGATAGGTACTAGCTACAGCTGCCACTCAGTCTAGAAAATTTTACAAGGAGATTAGAAATATTTGAATAACATATATGAGAGCATTAAACTACCTGATTAATTATTAGAAGTCTGATACCAAATAGCACATAATATTCTTCTTAGGCCAAGAAACTAGGCAACTTACTTACCGGTTTAAATTCAATAATGAGCAGGGGCATCTGGGTGGCTCAGTGGGTAAGGCATCTGACTTCAGCTCAGGTCATGATCTCACGGTAGTGGGTTCAAGCCCTGCATCGGACACTGTGCTGATAGCTCAGAGCCAGAGCCTGCTTCAGATTCTAGCTCTGCCCCTCCCCTGCTCATGCCCTGCTCTCTCTCTCTCTCTCTCTCTCTCTCTCTCTCTCTAAAAAATAAATAAACATTTCAAAAAATGTAATAAATAAATCAATCAATAAATAAATTCAATAATGAACAGGAAAATTCCAAAACAGAGTAGCAAATTCAAATGCTAAAATTGATCCTGGCGAGGCCCTTTGTTGCAGGATGTTGACACTATCCCCACATGTTGTCAGCATTCGACAGAGCCATTGCCTTTGTGACAGCTGAAGATAACAGTAGGAGCTCAAGAGATACCCTTAAAAGACAATATAAGGCCAATATGACTTCTCATTATAAGCACTATAGATTGTGCAAATTCAGAATATCTTATAAATGTCTTATATCTAATATGTATCTTATATTATTCTGTCTTTCCTAATATGTTTATGGCAACAACATTATTAGGAAGACGTGACTACTATCTGGAAAGTATAATGAACAAAACTCACTTTCTTTACCACAGATTTTGTGTGCGTGCATTGGTATTATACTACTTTATAGATCACCCCAAAATAACAGTAACTTTTGAATTCATAGTTCTCTGAAATACATAGAAGGCATTTAATTCAGGGCTGAAAAACTGTGGCCACTCACTTTTGCAAATGCCTGTACCCTATGAAAGTAGTTACAGTGTTACCCAGGCATGTTAAAATTCAAAAGCTAAAAAATACACCTAATTTATATAACCTATCAGAATATATTTTTAGATTCTCTTCAGGATTAATTAAATAAACATGCAATTTGTGAAGACATAATTGTTTATCACTTTTATGACCCAAATCATGATTGTAATTCATGATAAACTGCTGAGAATAAACTGAACATATGGTCATATTCACAATTATTTATTAACTGAAATGTTATTCCAACGTCAGAGCTAATGTTGAGATTTAAACTGTAATGTCTAATGTTTGGAATAATCTAGTAAGCATTAGCATTGTGGCTGATTTCCATGAATTATGTTGTATCTCATACTACTAAGTTTGTGCAAATAAACTTATAATGTTTAAAAGGTAAGCACTGCATTTGATAATGTTTGAAAAATTTTTTTCAAGTTTTTCCAAGTTATATCTTAAGAGCACCCTTTAGATTTTTGAGTGTAGTCAACACCAAATGAAAGAGTGGCGAAATCTGTATAATAATATGCATTTTTTTTTAAAGCATGCAGAGGATGCCTTGTGGTAGGTCCTGGTGCACACAGTAAAAATTATGCTTTAGCGGGCTTACTTCTAAATGTTCACATCTAGGCAAAATAGGCCATTGACTATCAACTGTCATTACAGTGAGTCTAGAAGTGAAGACTTTAACAACTGTGACTCAGATGAGGCTGGTATTGCCAAATAGATGATCCATCCTCAAGGCATTTGCTAGATTGTGCCCACCCAGATGGATAACGTAGGCACAGTGAGTACTGTAGGCACAGTGAGTAGTCCCTTGGGCTCTTCGTTTGAGAGGCTCCTCCATTTTGAGAGGTTAGAGACCCTCAGGGAAGGATTGAGGACAATCATTTATGTAGTGTGCAACCCATCAGATGAGTAGCGAGCGATGCCTTAGGAGCCAGGTGGATATGTACCTCTCTTACAGCATTTGCCCACGTTCGTCAATAGAGCAATAGCACTATTCCACATTGTAGGAAAACAGTTGGTATAGGTATCTGTCTGCCCTGCTAGGTACTAAACTTCTCAAGGGCTAAGATGGTATTTTATTTATTCTGTATCCCTCACCCTCAGCATTGAGCACCAGGCTTGACATTTGGCTCAATATATGCCGGTTGCATGAATGAATAAAGAGCTTAAGGAATATCTTACGATCACTAGGAGATACTACAAAGCACTATTCCTCAATCCAGTTGGTTTTTTCTGTTGTGTAGATGTGTGCTAAATATTTGAATTCTTATAGTTTCAGTGAGGAGCCTGAAATTGGCTCAAACACTAAAGAAAAATAAAAGAAAAATACACAGAAAGAATAAAACACTAATTGGATTTCTAAAATTTATACCTACTGTGTAGGCAACAAGACATGTTTTCATTGCTACATTTATACAATGGCCAGATGTTAGATGAAATTTAGCTCAATGAGTATTTCAGCAAGAAAAGTCTTTTAACAAGCATGGGAGGCTAGAGATATAAATGTCAGCCTGATTTTAGATAATTATCCTGCTTGGAAAATGTCCAAAACAATGTGTCACCTGAATAATTCTAATATTTTTTTCTTTTTTCTATGTCGTCACTCCTCAGGTTTAAGGAGACATTGAGAACACAAGAAAGCTGAGTTCTTCTACATGCACATATTCAGAAATCTCTGAGAAACCATGGCACTGATTTTTGAAAGCTTTATGCATAGCAGAGTGATAGCACATGGTTACAGCTCAGTAAATGCATAGTGAACGGATGGATGGATGGATGGATGGATGGATGAGTGGATGCAAGAAACACTCCAATCTGGAGGCATTAAGTTAATCTGTGAACATATGGCAATCAGAGCCTGTATTCCTTCTTCCCTTATGAAAGTCCTGGCCATGGGTCAGATAGGTAGAGGAGAAATGCAAGCATTAGAATAATTATCAATTATGAGTATGTATATGGGGCTTTATAATTTATAAATATTACTCTCGATCATTTATGCTTCAAGGCTTATTGTGGGGTAAGCATTACTATCATTTTCATTTCCAAAGATGAAAAAAAACAAGTGTTAATGAGATTAAGTAAATTACCCAAGATGATACCCAAGAGTAAAGCAAAAACTAGAACTCACATCCCAATTAATCTCATTTCCCTAAATCACACAACGTTCTCCCATTTCTCCCATTCATCTATCAGTCTAATTTCCCATCAGCCATGCTTTCTTAGGTGGCAAGAAATATATTAAATCCATGCAAGAGAAAATTCTTATATACAACACCAATAAAGGGCAATATTTTCAGTTCCACAGACCTGGAGTATCACAGATCTTAGAAAAGTTCTCAAATAAGAAAACAACGTTGGGGCACCTGGCTGGCTTAGTCGGTAGAGCATATGACTTTTGACCTCTGGGTTGTAAAAAGAATAAAGAAAAAGTCTACCACAGATTTACTTTAGGATACTTTGGATAATTTCAGACATTTTTTATTGATATTTTTCCTTTTGAAAATAATATAAAGATCACTATTTGAGATTTTGTAATCTGGTCCAGGAAGGAGAATTGGGGATTAATTGTGAAGATACTGATAGTGTCTTCCACATTTCAATAATAATAACCATAATAGCTTTCAATTATCGAATGCTTATTGTGCACAAGACATACCCTTGACACTTGAGTAGTCATTCCTCATAGAAACCTTATCAGGTAGGTATTGCTATCATCCCCATTTTACAGGTGAGGAAACTGAAGTCTAAGGAAGGTAACTTGTTCAAAGTCAAATAGGTACTAAGTGGTAAAAGTAGGATTTGAACCCAGTCTGTCTAGACTACTCTTAGCCACTGCCCTGTGTTGTGTCTTACCTGTGGTACTGGAGGCGTCCAATTGTTCTAACATTCATATTTGCTTTTTCCAAGCCTTTGACTTTTCAAATCCAGTAGAGATTGCAGTGTGTTTAAACTTCTCAGTTGTTCCCGACTTCACCTCACATTATCATTTTGACCACCTTTGAAGCAAGATTTAAATATTCAAGAACAAATGCCACAAAGATAAGTCAGCTAAACTTACAAAGTATTTTCAAAAGGGACTTTGAATGGCCAAGACAACTCTTTCTTTACTGAACAGGAGTACGACGGACACCTCTTACACAATATACCTTCCACGTTTCAGCTTAAGTTTCCTGGTTATTCAAATAAAATAAAATTGCAATAAGAGAATCAACAAAATGGTGTTTGGAAATAATCTGAGCTTACCCTAGATCAGCCTATAAAGTGTACAGACTGTATTTTTTTTTTAACAAGATAAAATAAGGGTTATTTTTGAGTGGTTAAGTTATAACATTGTTACAATGGCACCGGCTTTGGGAAATAATTGAATGGAATGACCAATGCTAGTACCTTTACCCTTTCCTGCAATGGTTAAAAGGAGAAAGATTTTGCTTTACAAAACAGAATGGAACACACCTAGTACCTGCGGGTTTGCAAACTATAGGACTGTAGAGTAAGTCCCCAAATATTTTGACTCAGACTCTCAGAAGTCAACAATCTTTTAAACAGTCTTTTGAATACTATATAGAGACGTATAACCAAGGACTGTTGGAAACCATTTAATTCAATTTGGGGCTCCCAGAGGGGAAAGAGGAAAAACAGGGAAGAGCGAGGGCAGGGCAGGAATCCCAGGGTAACAGAGCCCAGTTAGTGGACAGGGGGGTCCTAGCACTCCTGCCCCCACCCGGTGCAGGAGTAGGTAGCACAGCCGTTGCCCCCTTGCAGAGAAAAGTCCCTGTGCTAAGGCAGAACACTCTTGTCAACCTATATTAAATTAGTGCCCCAAACAGAACTGGACTGTGCTTTGTCATCAACAGACATGAGCCCCCATCTCAATTTGAATCGTCAAATGTCAGGCTGAAGAGAAACAGACTCATTTCGCTCAAAAAATCTAGACTCTACAGTGAACTTCTTTGTAAAAGAAGACTTATGAGTCCAAATCTCAGCACATGGCTCCTGGAAATGAATTGCCATATTAAGCTACTCCAGGATTTCAATGTCAAAACTTATCACAAAGGATGTAAGCCTCACCTTGTTGTTTCAAAAGCCAATCTCATGGAAACAGTCACAGAAGCACTAAAGAATGAGAGCGGCTGAGGTTTCTCTGGTGACCCGCAGTGAGAAGGAGTTGAGAAAAACTGATACAGATTATTCAGCCCTGTGGTGTTGGTACATTGTGGTTAAATCATTCATATTCTTTGAACTCTAATAAAAAATTCTCATCAAACAATGATGACATTTTCATCTCATCAAAGTTTAATCATAAGAGTATTGTAATTCAGATTTTCTTCACCTCGTTTCAAATTGAAAGTAATTGTCAGACGTCATTTTAATTCTAACCATTACATCCGTCCTTACATGCTCTCTCTCACATTATCATGGCCCATTTTGTTCTCTAAGAGGCATGTCATTTTTTTCTATTATTCAAGCAGTTTTAAAAGAACTTTGTCACCTACTTACAAATAGTACACTTAGGGCTCATTTTCAAAAGCATTTGAGATAACAAATGAACATGAATGGAAAATGTTTCCTTGAAACACTGAGAGACACGAGGGGTAATAAATTCTGACTATGGAATTGTTTGATGTTGGAAAAACACTTAATTGCCTGAATTCTTGAGTGTTTAAAAAAAAATGTCCTTAGCAACCCTCAGAACAACGGGCTTAAAATGCACAAAAGCAGAGAGGTAAACACACGCTTGCTTAATTTTCTTCCATTGACACTTCGGAAAAATAACTCTGCTTTACCGCAGTTGAGACAAAGAGGTGGCTCCTTCCTGGAGGTGGTAAGAGAGCCCTCATCACTGTTTCCAAAGATATATGGAAATCTAGCAACAAAACCCTTGAGGCCTCTAAGATTTGGGATAATATGTGTGCTGTATTTTCTGTGTTTCCCACAAGAAACATGTCTGACTACCAGAATCAGAAAGAAAAAAAATGAATGATATATTTAGAAAGTCCTAAGAGATCTGACTGAAATGTATGGGTCAGAGGCGGACACAGAAGATACAATATGGAGCCTTTTGGAATCGTTCTCACATCTGTGTCTATGTCAGAGAGCAGAAAGCTCTAATCAAAACAAAGATTCTACCCTCAAATTCTTATGGGGTGAGTGGGTAAGTAATGCAATGGAGTCAAGATGTATTTGGGGAGACTGGGACAAATTGAGGCAAACCCTGCTCAGTAGATTTTTGTCACCTCAGAACTTGGGTCCAATATGTGCTGATCTTCTAATGTTTCAGACAAACTTAAAATTTTTAATTGTATATGAAGTCTCCCAATTCTTAAATGTTGGCTGAGGTGTATTTTTTTTAACGGTAGACACAAAGAAAATAAGTCTGAGATTAGACCAGGCTCAAGCATCACCAATTTGAGACCCTTACTGTAAGGCTTCTTGGACATCTTTATTTATGTTCCTCAAATGCCCCAAACTGAACATGTCCCAAACTGAACTAATTGTCCAATTCTCCCAGCCTGTTTCTCCTCTTGTGTGTCCAAACTGCAGAATGTCTAGGCCAGAACCTGGCTATCAACAACATGTAGTTCCCCTTTGCATTTGATCATTTGCCAAATCGAAGATCTCCTCAATCCTTCTTGCCTCCATTCTTACCACCTCTACCTTGGTTCAGGCCAATGCAATAGTCATCATTGCATTACATTCCAAACCCAGTGGTTCTCGACCCAAGGTAACTTTGTCCCCCAGATGATAATTGGAAGAGTCTGCAGACATTTTGGTTGTTACAACTGGAGGTACTTCTGGCATCCAGTGGGAAGATGTCATGGATACTTCAAAACTTCAAAACATCACACGATGCAAAGGACAGTCTTCTACTCCCAACAAAGAATTATCTGGCTTAATACGTTAATAGTACTGAGGCCGATAAATCCTGCAACTGGTGTACCTGCCTCCAGTCTTGCTTCCCTCCAAGCAAGAGGAATAATCCTCTCTTAAAAATGAAATCAGGCATCGCTTCTCGGCCTTTTGGCTAAGATCAAGTGTAGTATCTGTTCTTATCAGTTTAATATCTGATACGTCCTCTATCCGAGGACAATATATTAAATGGATTTTTGGAGTTGGGAGATGGAATAGGAGCTTGCTCCGTCCACTCCGCGCATCGACCCGGTATTGCAGTACTTCCGGGAACGGTGCACCTCCCTTCCTAAAAAAAAAAAAAAAAAAAAAAAAATGAAATCAGGGGCTCCTGGGTAGTTCAGTCAGTGGAGAAACCAACTCTTGATTTCAGCTCAGGACGTGATCCCAGAGTCATGGGAGCGAGCCCTGGCTTGGGCTCTGTGCTGAGTGTGGGGCCTGCCTAAGATTCTCTCTCTCTCTCTCTCTCTCTCTCTCTCTCTTTCTGGCTCTGCCTCTCTCCCCATTCACACTTGCTCTGTCTCTAAAAATAAAAAAAAATTTAATGAATCCTATTTCAAGGTTATCTTTCAAATGTGAAATCATATCTTTTCATCTTTCAAAAGCTATCTTTCAGTGAAATCATTATCTTTTAAAAATGAAATCACATATCTTTGGAAAAATCTGGGAGATAATGTTTATTTTTCCATCCAAATCCCACTCACACACTTTTTTGCAGCAAGAACCCTTTTGCTTCAGTGAAGGATGGGTCCTCATTTCCAAGGAGTCAACTTTTACTATGCTTATCTAACTGGAATCATCTAATCGCCCTCTCTATGATTGGTTTAGGAAAGTGTCTGAGAAGAATTTGCTTAACATCATCTGAAAAATATTCTCTAGTCTTCAAAGGAGGCTGTGATAGATTTGTTTACAAAGATGATTGTAACAACTCCTACCACTCTTTACAATACAACGTCTCTGTTCTTTCCATCATGGGGTCAGATCTATTTCTTATCTCTTGAATTTGGGCTGTTCCTGCAACTTGCTTTTACCAATAGAATGTTGCAGAGCAGCTTTATGGGATTTTGGAGGCTAGGCTTCAAGAAGACTTGTAGCTTCAGCTCTCGCTTCCTTAGAACACTGCCCTGAGACTACCGTGTGAAGAAGACCAGTCTAGTCAACTGGAAGAGAAAACCACTGGGAGCAGGGAGGCCAGCTGTCCCAGTCATCCCAGCTGAGGTCCCCGACATGGAAGGGAGGTTATCTTAGACCATCTAGCCCCAGATAAGCCACCACCGGACTGACTACAGGAGAATGAGTGAGTCCAGGATAGCAGCAGAACTTTCCGGCTAAGCCCAACCCAAACCACTGACTCACAGAGCCATTAGCACCGAACATGGTGATTGCTACAGACCACTAATTTTTGATGTGATTTGTTATGGCTCGATAAAAGACTGATACAAAGACATAAGGAAGGAACATGGCCTTTCTTTCCTTCTGCTTTTGGATGTTGTGTGAGGATGCCATATCTGGCTTTTTTAGTCATTCTGAGAGATCTACCTGGCACACCGAGAAGAGCAGAGTAGAAAGAAAAGTCTGATCCTGCCTGATATCACGGAGCTGCTCAATTAATCTCCCTACCTCTAAACCTCTTGTTATAGGATAAAACATAATAAAGTCCCCCGATTGCTCAAGATATTTTCATTTAGTCTTTCTCTCACTTGCAGACAAAAGTACCCTTTGAACTTCCATTATCCTCTCGTTAAAATTAAAGCCCGTTCATGATCTGATCCCTGCTTCCCTCAATACCACCCACCTTGCTCCTCACCCTGACGGGCACACTCACCTTGAACTTCTTCAGTTCCTCAAGGGAGACATACCCTCCCTGCCTGGCTCAGGCTTTCACGTATCCTGTTCCTTCCGACTGGAGTTCTGTTAGACCCACTACCATGCACCATCGCTCTCTCTTTCACCTCAAAATAATTGAGTCATTTTTTGTAACATTTATATTAGTAGTTCTACCAAGTTTGCCTATCAACAATACTACTCTAGCCTCTCGGCCCATTTCCCCCTCCCCCTGAAGGCAATCACTTTCACTTCTTTTAACTAAATATTTTGGCCATTGCTTCTATGCCTGTAAATAATAGAGTTGCGTTGCTACTTGCTGACTTTCTTCAGTTTGGGGTTTTAGACATTTATCTATTGACTTGCCACTACTGAAGAAGATTCATCGTCTTCCCTACCATTTCTGAGGCACAAATAGAGACAGATATGTTCTTTACAGCTGAGCCATGAGCTCACTCGAATTTCTTTGCTTTTCTTACATTTTTTGTTTCCCTTAAAGTTAATAGTAATCTTGTAGGGCTGATTTTTCTGATTTTTAATGTATTTTATCAGTTTAACTCCAAGTCCTCATCAATTTTCCAAATCTCCTCTGAAGATGTTGAGATAGAGCAGGCAGTCTCTCAATGGCACCTTTCTGAAGGTCTCCAAGAGCCTTCTGCTGGACTGCTGGAGCTCCTCACCTGGTAAATGTCTGCCACCTTGGGACCTATCTTCACCATCACCTTGAGAATTTCCTTTGGCCCTCTCCTCTGTCTCTCCTATTCTCTATCTTCCTCTTTATTGTTGCTATTTGTCTGTCCTGACAATTGATTATAGTCTGAGAATAGAAATTTTGAAGGCCTCTGGCTTCTGGCAGATGAGAAATATGATGCCATTTGCTTTATTGATTCATTCTCTCTCTCTCTCTCTCTCTCTCTCTCTCTCTCTCTCTCTCTCCCTTTCTCTCTCCCTCTCCCTCTCTCTCTCCCTCTCCCTCTCTCTCTCCCCCCCCCCACCCACCACAACCTTTCTCCTCAGCTTATGCATGCCTCAATTCTCCCCAGTGCATTGATATTTTGTAATGATATGTCTTGCATCTATTTAAATCCACTGCATTTTGTTGGCAAGCATACATTGAGATTTTTTATCTCAAACAAAGATCCTTCAATTCCAGTTTATTTACTTGCATTGTCCCTTACATCCAACTCTCCATTTTGTCTCATACTGGAACCTCCTGTACTACATAGATGCTTTGCTCACATGCCTGGTTATCCTTGACTGCCACTCACATTTAAGTATGGGGACCAAGAAAACCCGAAGGACTCCACCAAAAAATTTCTGGAACAAATACATGAATTCAGCAAAGTTGTAGGATATAAAATCAATGTGCAGAAATCTTTTGCATTTCTATACATCAATAATGAAGCATCAGAAAAAGAAATCAAGAAATCAATCCCATTTGCAATTGCACAAAAACAATAAGTTACTTGGGAATAAATCTAACTAAAAAGGTAAAAGATCTATCCTCTGAAGACCATAGAACACTTACGAAAGAAATTGAAGAAGACATAAAGAAATGGAAAAACATTCTGTGCTCAAGGATTGGAAGATCAAATACTGTTAAAATGTCTATACTACCCAAAGCAATCTACACATTTATTGCAATCCCTATCAAAATATCACAGCATTTTTCACAGAGCTAGAACAAACAATCTTAAATTTTGTATGGAACCACAAAAGATCCAGAACTTCCAAAGCCATCCTGAAAAAGAAAAACAAAACTGGAAGCATCGTGATTCCAGATTTCAAGCTATATTACAAAGCTGTAGTGATCAAGACAATATGGTACTGGCACAAAAACAGACACATAGCTCAATGGAACAGAATAGAAAACCCAGAAATGGACCCACAACTGTATGGTCAACTCATCTTCAACAAAGCAGGAAAGAATATCTGATGGAAAAAAGACAGTCTCTTCAACAAGCAGTGTTAGGAAAAGTGGAAAGCAACATGCAGAAGCGTGAAACTGGACCACTTGCTTACACCATACACAAAATAAATTCAAAGTGGGTGAATGCCTAAATGTGAGACAGGAAACCATCAAAATCCTAGAGGAAAACCTCTTTGACCTCAGATACAGCAACTTCTTACTAGACACATCGCTGAAGGCAAGAGAAACTACAACAAACGTGAACTATTGGGACCTCATAAAGATAAAGATTTTCTGCACAGTAAAAGGAAAAATCAACAAAACTAAAAGGCAACCAAAGAATGGGAGAAGATATTTGCAAACAACATATCTGATAAAGGGTTAGTATCCAAAATCTATAAAGAATTTATCAAACTCAACACCCAAAAAACAAATAACCCAGTTAAGAAATGGGCAGAAGACATGAATAGACACTTCACAAAGAAGACATCTATATGGCTAACAGATACATGAAAAGATGCTCAACACCACTTATCATCAGAGAAATACAAACCCAAACCATGATGAGATACAACCTCACACCAGTCAGAATGGCTAAAATGAACAATACAAGAAACAACAGATGTTGGTGAGGATGCGGAGAAAGGGAACCCTCTTGCAGTGTTGGTGAAAATGTAAACTAGTGAAGCCACTCTGGAGAACAGCATGCTCAAAAAACCAAAAATAGAACTACCCTATGACCTAGCATTTGCAGTATTAGGTATTTGCCCAAAGGACACAAAAATACAGATTTGAAGGGGTATTTGCACCCCAATATTTATAAGCATCATTATCAACAATAGCCAAACTATGGAGAAAGCCCGAATATACATCAACTGATGAATGGATAAAGAAGATGTGATGCACACACACACACTGGAATATTAGTCACCCATCAAAATGAATGAAATTTCGCCATTTGCAATGACACGGAGGAAGCTAGAATGAATTATGCTAAGCAAAATAACCCAAAGAAAGACAAATACCATATAATTTCACTCATATGTGAAATTTAATAAAACAGGTGAACATATGGAAAGGTGGGGAGAGAAGAGAGAGAAACAAACAAGAGACTCTTAATGATAGAGAACAAATTGTGGGTTGATGGAGGGAAGTGAGGGGGCATGGGCTAGATGGGTGATGGGTACTAAGAAGGGCACTTGTTGTGATGAGCTCTGGGTGTTGTATCTAAGTGATGAATCACTGAATTCTACTCCTGAAACCAATATTGCACTGTATATTAACCGAAATTTAAATTAAAAAAAAAAAAAAGAAGTATGGGGACCAAATCCTTCAAACACAAGGGTAGTACTCCTGAGCTATGAACTTCATTGTAGGGTGATCTGACTTGGCAGGTCAGGTGAGGAACCCTGGATGTCACCATCTATGGGACTCTGTGCTTATGCTAGCCAGATTCCCCAGAGAAAGTTCCTCAGTCCCCTGGCTGATTGACGTCTGCAGGCTGAGAGGGTAGGGGATGGCCTCAACATCTAGTACACATTCACTTAACCCTCTGGTTTCAATGTGGTATCTCCATCCTCAACTGAGCTCAACTTTCCCTCCTTTAGAAAAAAATAAACCTTCCTTCTCTTGCCAGGGCAGTCATTGGTTGAGATCTGGGAATCTGACTACTTCAAAACCCAACCTTCAACCACTCCTCCTCATTTTAGCCTTTCTAAAATCCTTTTAAATGTTTATTTATTTCTGAGACACAGAGAGAGACAGAGTGTAAGCAGGGGCGGAGCAGAGAGAGGGAGACAGAAACCGAGGCAGGCTCCAGGCTCTGAGCTGTCAGCACAGAGCCCGACGGGGGTCTCGAACGGACTGTGAGACTGTGACCTGAGAGGCAGTCAGATGCTTAACTGACTGAGCCACCAAGGCACTCCTCATTTTAGCCTTTCTGAAGTTCCCTTGCCTGCAGGTTACAGGCACTTCTGAGCTGTGGGTTCTGCATACATTGAGTTGGATTTCATCTCTCACTTCTGCTGAACCGTCAATTCTCTCAGGTCCTTTACCTCTCATCCATCTGCTTTCCAGGTTACAAAATTTTGTAGTTTTTGCCTTCTTTTCTCTTCTTCTTTCCTTTGGGGTTTAAGACTTTAAAAATCACTTTAGAATTGTTTTATGGGGAACTTTGCAGGGAGCTAAAGCATTTAATCTTCCACATTTCACAGTAAGCTTCAGATCCCTTCTGCTCTTTGTTTAACAATGTTACTTCCTCTGAACCCCCTGGAGCCCATGTTAGGTGCCTCTGCTAGTCTCCCCCTTAACACCCTGTGCTCTTCCCATCAGGCATGTGGATGTGGGTGTGGATGGGACCAAACCACAAATTTATTTTTGCCTCTTTCTGTCCCTTTAAACTTTTATTCAGTGGAGATAATCTTCCCCATCCCTGGAAGGAAAGTTGGCAGAGCCCCGTGAGTTCTTACTTGCTCACATGGCAGAGACAGTTCTGTGATCGCTTTCATTCACAAAACCAGATTGACTAACTAGAATGTTTTAAGCCCAAAATGTCAGGCAACTCTTCAACCTTCAAAGTGAAGAACGTTCCCTCTTGCCCTTGCTCAGTCCTGCACTTGGCCGACTTCCAGGAAGGAGGTGTGCCCAGCTTCTGTTTTGTGCCTCTCTCTTGGCCCCCTTTCCCTTTCAACAACAGCTCACATGGCTGTGGGCAGAGGGCAGAGTAAACAGAAATGCCGGATTTAACAAAGAAAAATATTGGTTGGGTAGCTTTGAGCTCTCTGGTCTGGCAAATGATTATTGCTGACTCTTTCCTCATAGGTTGTAGTTTTGTTTTGTCTTGTTTTGTCTTGATTTTTACGTCTTTGGGATTCCCCTCCCCAGGGACTCCTCATCTGCAAATTTCAAGATGGGCTGAAGGGGATGTGCTCTGTCTGGCAGGCCTGCAGTCAGCTCTCTGCTCCTGGGACACAACAGGAATAAATGGTTCCAGCATGGCCCATGGGAAGCATTCTTACATCTTCTATTCCGACAAACTCTGGGCATGGTAGGCTGACCCCTGTGCAACATGAAAGCAGCTCATTGCCCCTCTGTCACCCTCCAGACTTTCCAAGTTAGAGTTGGACCCCAGTCCAAGGCGACCCCCAATCTTTTTTTTTTTTAATTTTTTTTTAACGTTTATTTATTTTTGAGACAGAGAGAGACAGAGCATGAATGGGGGAGGGTCAGAGAGAAGGAGACACAGAGTCTGAAACAGGCTCCAGGCTCTGAGCTGTCAGCACAGAGCCTGACGCGGGGCTCGAACTCACAGACTGTGAGATCATGACCTGAGCCGAAGCCGGCCGCTCAACCAACTGAGCCACCCAGGCGCCCCGCGACCCCCATTCTTAAAACACACAGCACACTCTCTAAGAGATCATAGTAAAGGCTCGAGTTGAAGAATGTGATGTTATTCCCTTCCCATCCTACCGCTCGGGGTAAAATTAGGGACTTGTAACACCATTTCCTCCAAGGAAATCCCCAAATCTTTCTGCTCAACACACTTGTACCTCATCCAGTTTTTAACCAGAATTTAAGGAACTACTTCCAGTATATTACTATATAAATAAATTATGTGTCAGGGAGAATCTGTCTCAGGTTGACTTCGATTTCTTGTGTTTATTATATCAGTGTCTTAACCAAACCAGGCAGAAAGCGTTCATTTTCAATTCTTTTTCATTTGGTTACTTGTCTGTCTCTACCCCCTAGATCATAAAACTCACTAAGGATAAGGAGACATCAGAACATCTCTAGAACTTGGCACATGCGTGGCATACAGACATCAATCTGTAAATACTTTTTGGTTGGTGAGTGAATGAATGAATGAATGAATGAATTGGCTATTACTGGTTTTCAGCATGGAGCTGTAACACAATAAACAGTTATTAATTATTTCTCCCCTCTCTACCCAGCACAGGTACCAGTCTTAGTTCCAATTTGCAGTTGTAAATTAAACAGAAAAAACAGAAATGCTAAGTCTTAAGACAAGTTACCAATGAAAGTGCTTAAAACTTCTTTTTAAAAGATTTTAACAGGGGCTCCTGGGTGGTTCAGTCCATTGAGCCTCCGACTCTTGGTTTGGGCTTGGGTCACAATCTCACAAGTTTCTGAGTTCGAGCCCTGCATCGGGCTCTGCGCTGACAGTGCAGAGCCTGCTTGGGATTTTTTCTCTCTCTCTCTCTCTCTCTCTCTTCCCCTTCACAGATCTCTCTCTCTCTCGCAAAAGAAATAAACATACACAAATTTTTTTTAGTTAAAAAAATAAAATAAAGGATTTTAACATGAGCTCAACAACCTCCTATTTCAAGTGGTTCAGAGGTTGTCCTTGATAAGGAGTTAAATGAAATACCCAACTGGGGAGATGCTCCAATACCACACTTCTATGAAAATACAATAGCTTTGTTTCATTTTTATGAAGAAATTGAAATCGGATTAACAGAAAATTAACTTGGTCAGGTCTCTTTTTTATTGTTCAAGCCAAGTGAAAAATGAAAAGTAAACAAATTATATCCTATTCTAAAATTCTATGATTCCATGATAGGAATAGTGGAAAAGGGGTTAGACTTTTCAAATATTGCCAGCAATAATTTTGCAATTTCTGGTTATAAGCATTTGGAACATATTACATCCAAATTTCTGTACTGAGTCATTCCCACATTAATACTAAATTTAATTTTAGTTATTCAAAAAGAAGTGTAGAAGTTTATAGAGAGTTACGGAGAAAACCTGGGATCACATAAAATTTACCTGATGTAAATATCACCTAAATGTATTTTTTCCCTAACTTATGATTATAGAATTTATGAATGTATCATATGTATGCCCACCTGCTTCCTAAAAAAGATTTGAGGAAGATTTCAATTTTTTTAAAGATATCCAGTTACACAGGATAAATATAAGAAATAACAAGGCTGTAGACAGAATGATGCTTATATATTTTGAGTCACAGACGAAGTTTTAGATTTAGCTCTAAAATTTCTGAGATCAAGTCAAAAGAAGAAATCTAGTAGTCTTTATTAAATCTGCCATAATGTAAAAGGAGACATACCAGCTCTTCGAGGGTCACTATTTTAGTTTTTGTACTGAAGTCCAGGACTAATTTATTTTATGAGTATTTACAAAATAATGGCTAATATTTATTGAATGTCTATTATGTGCAAGCATTATCCTAAACTCTTCTTATGTGTTGATAATTTCATCATCATATGAGCACTGCAAGATAGATTACCATCCCTGCTTTCCAGGTGAAAAAATCAAAGCTACAGAGAGATAAGTTGCCCAGGGTTACAGTTGGAAAGAGGCAGCCCTAATCTGGACACCCAGAGCTCCTGCTCTTGACTGACACATTGCAGAAAATCTTCATGGATGGTTCCACGGGTGACTCTGACGGTCTCCATTTCTTAAATCAACACTCAAAGCCAGGGGCATAATATTGAACTTAATGAAAGCATTTGCACTATTAAAACTTAGCTAATAGAACCATTGGAACTTAGCTGAAGACACACAAATTGCTCGCTACTCAGTATGCTGTAGGAGTGGAGAACAGCAAACCTATAGGAATCCTTCTTGTAACTCACATGTGTTAAGTGCTTACTATATAACGGGCACTGTGCCGAATGGCTTGGATGCATTATATAATGCAGTCCTCCATCAATCTTACAAAAGGAGGTATTTATTTATCTATTCACCCCAAACTGTTGATCATATACCTTCTATGTATCAGATACGCTGAACGATGAGTGACAGGGGTGAAGCAAAGAGTATAGTGCTGGAGACTTACCCGAATTAAATCATAAGAAATAAAAGCGTAAGTATGAACAGAAATGTCGTGAAGAAAAGATAGGGTGTTGGGACCTCATTGACAAGAAGATTGGACGTAGTCTGCAAGGGCTTCATTGTGGAAGTGACATTTGAAATAATATCTAAAGGTTGTGTTGGCGTTAATTAGGTGAAAGAGGAGGAGGGACAGGCTCTGGAACGTGAAGAAACATGAGAAAACCCAGAGGGACTAAGAGCAAGAGAGAGAGAAAGATTAATTTGATCAGCTTGCCCATTGTCAAGAGCTATGAAGGGAGAGAGCCTGGATTCAAATCCAGGTTCACGTTTGAGTTCACGCTATTAACCCCCACCTCATTATGCTTCTAACCCCGAAGGTGTTTCTCTTCGACATTCTCTGAGAGCTAAAATAGCAGTCAGCTCAAACAGAGTTCTTCAAGGTCACCCGACGTGCAAACTACAGGTGTTCTGGGGGTACTTGAAAAAGACCTCTCCCCTGGAGTTGCTCTGTTCTTTCATTTAATTTCCACAAATTCAATGATACACACTGGCACCAAACTAAAAACAGAAAGAAATGTACATTTCATAGTAAAAACAGCTACGTCCTGCATTCCCCATCGAGGGCTTGTCCTGGAAGGAGGGTGAAACAGGTGACAGGAGCCAGCTCGCTCTGTCACCTCTACTCTGTGAGCCTCTCAAGTGAGAGCCCCTCATGGTGCCAGTCAGCTCTCTGGGGTTTCCATGCCTTTCCTAATCATAAGCCATATTTCCCCAACGCGTGTGGTCCTTCTCACCTCCATGGCTAAGTGCAGGCCTTTCTGCCCTCAGCCTGGGCTGCCCCTCTCCCACCCTTCAGCCGGGCAGATTCCTTGAGGTTCTTCTCTGAAGCTCACTTCTCCCCTGTGCTGTCCACGCTGCACCCTTATGAGACTGCTCATAGTCGCTGCCTTCCTCGAAGGCCAACAACGCTCCAGCTTCAGATGTGTGTCTTCCTAATGCCCAGCAGATAGCAAGTCTTCAATAAAATTTTGTGAATTGCTGAATGAAAGTTCATTTAAGTTGGTATACTGTGTTTCCAGGGGACTCCCCTTCACACGGACCAGGGAGAGAATATTTCACTGCACTCAGCACTTTGACGTGGAGCTTTCTTTTCCTGTCCAGAAAAGATTCTAATGTTCAAAGGAATCATCTGTTTATTAACAAGGCTCTGGTCAGCAGGCTGACCAGCCAGACCCCAGACTCTGATCAGATCCTGAGAGACCACATCCACCAGTGTATTCCCCACGTACGGGCCTGGGCTCAACCAAGACCCTGACCCACCACATCTGCCAAGCCCCCCACTGCTGCCAGGAAGGCGGGAGTAAAAGAGGGTGGGGAGGGAGTGAAGAAAGGAGGGAGGGAAAGCAGGAGGGCAAGAAGGCAAGCTAGCTAGATAGGCGTTTCTTCTCTCTCTGAATTCTGCATTGAAGGTTTCACTCAACCCAGCCGGAGCAGGAAGCATCAACACAGGGGCCCAGAGATAAACAGCTATGAGCGCTTATAGAAATTACAGTGAGGGTTCTGGACTCTCAAGACCTGGGAGGGTAGGGTTCCAAGCCAGGTTTAAGCAGATCTCAAAGGTACAGGGCATCCATCCCTGCTGATCTGCAGTCACACTAACCGACATATCAGCCCAAAGGAAGCCTGTCTACTCCCCGCTCGGCCTCAAGGCGGGTCACAAGGTGGGCTGCAGCTATGATAAAATCACTAGATAATTTTCTATGAAAACTCAGCCTCTAAACAACTAGTTTCCAACAGTTTATGGAAAAAAATTGTTCAGTAATATTAGAAAGCTTTGAATGTACGATCCCCCCCCCCCCGCTGACATGCACACGTGCATGCACATACACACACGCACACACATGCACACTCCTTTTCTAAAAACAAACAGCGGTACCAACAACCACATCTATCTCAGTATTTTGACAAACTTACCCACACATATTCTAGAAGGATTACAATGACTGTGGGAAAAGAAAAAAGGAAAAGAGCAAATAAATCTGATGTAGGATAATTGCAGCGCTGGTGATCCCCTGGGATTTACATTCTAATTTTTTTTCACTTTTCAACTGTTTTGAGGAGACGTTCCCCAGAGGCCAGGTGTTAAGGATCAGAATGTGACTGACAGTCAGAATGATGTTGATGACAATAAGCAACAATAATAATCAGAAGAAATAACTGTGATGATAGTAATAATCCTGGAGGTGCCATCAGAGCAAAATGTTGCCATAGAAACTGGGAAAATGAGGGTGGGGGGAGACGTGGAAAATCTTTTACAATAGAGTGCTGGGTTCCTGCAACTTCTGAGAATGAGCTCACACATTGTATCCTAAAGAAGATTTGGATAAATAGCAATCTTTTGTGATTATACACAATAGAGTTAAGGACAAAATGGCTTGCCAAGATCAGAAAGGATGTGCCGGGGCTGATGGGTTGGGATATTTGCCCTCAGGTTCTGCCTCAGAGAAACAGCTGCACAACATCCTTGTAGAGAGAATTCAGACCAGCTGCACAATAAGGAATATACACAACAAAATGAAAATGTTCCAAGGGTGGTGTTTCTTTTCCATCTTCACAGCTGTCCAGACAGCTCAAGTTTAAGTGTAGCATACATTGCTCTTTAAGGCACAAGAGAGGAACTTTTCGAGTCCACGACTGAAATGTGAACAGATATAAAAACGATTCCACTTACTTCCAAAAGTGTAAAGGAAATGTTGGTGCAGAGAGAAGTAAGCAAATCTATCTGGATCGCTTTTGAGCTTGGCCATTCTATCTTCGGGGTATTTTTTCGTTGAAAAACCTCCATCACAATGTTATACAATTATACACGAAGCCATTCTGTGTGGTAGGCCACACCCCGGCAAACACCTGCAAAGGCAATTGCTCTCCTATCTTGAGATAGCCAGCCCGTCCGAAAGCGGGCTGCGAGAATCTTCCGAAAGCAAGCCCGCGGAGAAGGTGTGCCGGTCCCTGCCAGCCACGGAGCCCGTTTGCAAAGAGACCGAAGAAAACCACCTCGCTGGAGATGGCGACTTTACCAACATGCTTCGCCCTTAGCGCTCCGAGACCGACATCTGTAACGGCCAGGGAAGTGCAAGTGGTTCCCAGGCAAGAATAGTCTTCCTTACTTCCTTACGCTGTACTACATATGATTATAAACGGTTCTCCGTTCTCTTTCCTACCTGTGACATCATCTACAAATTTCTCTTTTCTTTCCCCTTGTACTGAATAAACATCTTATGATGATAGAGGTACATCATATCAGCAACATGGAAGTTAATCCAAGCGCAATGCTAAGTGCCCAGTGTTTTTACTGGAGGTGACCAGTGGATATCTGGTAACTTCCACTAGTGAAAGTCATTGGAAGACGTTTGTTCACTCAAATGGAAAGAATAGCAAGGCAGCATCATTGTATAGTTTTGTGCTGAAGATTCCTTTTCTAGCAAGGAAGAGGCACATCCCTTACAGCTGGACTGGCTCCAGAAGGCTTTTGCAGATGGAAGGAATAGGTCCCACCGCCTCGGTGCCGGCCCAGCGTGGAGGGCAGGGGTCTTCCAACCCTTCCCAGAGTAAGCCTTGCAAACCTCCTCAAAGGCACCACCACATTGAGAGTTAGTAAAAAGAATACCCATTACCGCAATTTGAAAATACTCTCAAATCACAGACCTGGCTCCGGGTTTCTTCTGAAGTCTCACAAAACAGTCCCTTCCTCTGAGCACCTTCCTGGTGCTAATTTAGAGTTCTGCAAACCATCTCTGGAATTCCAGGCTCCAGCCCCCCTCCATCCCTAATGATTCACTTTTCACATCTGTCCCAAATTGCAAAAGGAGCCCCTGAAGTTGGATAAAATGCATATTCCGTTATCAAAGTTTCTGCTTCCCCGAGTCACTTTGATTTCACTAAAAGCAATCAGTCAAAGGACGCTTTGCAAGCCGGTATCCCAAACAAACGGACTAGCATGAAGCAAAAGTGATTTGAATTGTAAGAGATTTTCCCTTGAAATATGCTTTGTAGTAAAGGTTGTGATGCTGAGAACAGATAAAAGAAAGCCAAGTTGCACATAGAGTTCAGAACGACTTAAAATCAAATTTAATCATCAAATGTTAAGAGTTTAGCAGATGAACACACAGCAGCATCTCAGGCCTCCCTTCTTGCGTTAAGATTTCTATTTTGTATTTTCTGGAGGTTGATGTCACGGGGTGAACAGGCACCGGGGGCTCCTGGGGGAGGGTCAGAGAGCTCCCAGTCAGGATTAGCCCCATCGTTAGAACAGGCGGTAGCCCAGGGCTGTGAAATATTAGGAGCAACAAAAATACGTCGTGACTGGGTATTCTCTGACTGCCGGCTTCTAGGCACCAACATTTTCCAGTTCACCTGAGACGGTAAGTCTTCATCTCCCCCTCTCAATTCAACCCAGCACACACGATATTGACTTCTAACCTGATTACAGAGGGGATTTTTTATTCTTGAATACAGTTATTTTCCATTGTTTATAATGCATATGTCTTTAAGGAAAAAAAAACTGGAAGGAATTTGAGAAACCCTCCACTCAGAAGTATTCTAATATACAGAATTCATTAATTTCTATTGCCTGAATGAAGATCCTCTGACTCCCTAAGACAAGACCAGATGGGGTTTTTTTTTAATGTTTTATTTATTTTTGAGAGAAACAGAGAAAGAGCAAGAGCAGGAGTGAGGGAGAGGGAGACCCAGAATCCGAAGCAGGCTCCAGGCTCCAAGCTGTCAGCACAGAGCCCGACGTGGGGCTCAATTTCACCAGCTGTGAGATCATGACCTGAGCCGAAATTGGAGGCTTAACCGACTGAGCCACCCAGGCAGCCTGACAAGACCGGATCTTAAAGGGCTATAGGTTCCAAATGTTTAAAGGCAAGAGGCATTATCTAAGGGCAACCCTTCTGTATGCTGATACAATAAAATATGGAAGAGCTGCTCATTGATCTATAAGGATCTATGGACCTCGTAATAATGATCCAAAAACCCTCTCTCAACCAGCCTCCGTCCAACTGGAAATACTACCAGCGGTTCTCATTGCCCTCTGTAAAACATACTGGTTGGTGCCCTTGGAAGGCTGAATCCAAACAACCAGTAGACCACTCACCCCCCCCATACAATTCTGCCCAGGCCCCTGAGTTAGATGCTTAGCAAAAGGAGGAGGTCCTTTTTCCTAAATCCAATGATGCTAGCTGTACTTGTTCCTGTAATTACGTAATTTAATTAAGTGTTATTAAAAGGAATTAATATGAAAACAAAGATCAAAAGATCTATTTCTATAAAAACCACATTAAATGTGTTGGAAACAGGCAATAACATAGGCTGCCGAAAAAAATGCTTTC
The DNA here is from genome assembly GCF_024362965.1 of Panthera pardus. Lineage (NCBI taxonomy): Eukaryota > Metazoa > Chordata > Mammalia > Carnivora > Felidae > Panthera > Panthera pardus. Next base: position 43,681,415 of record NW_026526710.1, on the reverse strand, counting down.
ATATTAAGTGTGAGCAAAACAACTGTAAAGGATTCAGGGAGAAAATCATAAAAATCTAGATGAATACTCATCTCAGGCTACCCTTTAAGTTTCTGTAAATTCTCCCTTCACTTAAGAAACTGAAGCTGAACACTGTAAATGATGCTGTGTCGTGTCACTTGTGCATGAGCCAATGAACAACATGAATCGGCAGGTCCCCACTCAAGGATGAGGTCTTGACCTACTTCCCAAGGCTAGTGAATTAGTGTGTAATTACGGTTTCAAGTTGAAATAAAGCCCATAAGATTTGTGTAAGCTCTTTTTTTTATGATTCCTTTCTTTAACTGACTTTTATGATTGAGCAATCAGCTTAGCATACTATTTTGGTCAAAGAAGAATAATGTTATTGCATTACACACAAAAAAATGGTATTTTGAGATTATATTGAGGTAATTTCTCTTTTATTGTCAGGAGCATCCTCACTTTGAAAGACACAGAAATACTGTGTATGTCCTTGGCAGTGATCTTGCCAATATGTTGACCTGAGTATTTCCACATCAGATAGCACACAATTCCCTTCTCTACTAAGAGTTGCTGTCTTTGTGCCTCTCCTAGAAGATTCAATAAATATAACATGAAACTGCACCAGCATTCTTCTCGAAGCTAGAACAAGCAATCCTAAAATTCATATGGGGCCACAAAAGGCCCCAAATAGCCAAAGTAATTTTGAAGAAGAAGACCAAAGCAGGAGGCATCACAATCCCAGACCTTAGCCTCTACTACAAAGCTGTCATCATCAAGACAGCATGGTATTGGCACAAAAACAGACACATAGACCAATGGAATAGAATAGAAACCCCAGAACTAGACCCACAAAAGTATGACCAACTCATCTTTGACAAAGCAGGAAAGAATATCTAATGGAAAAAAGACAGTCTCTTTAACAAATGGTGCTGGGAGAACTGGACAGCAACATGCAGAAGATTGAAACTAGACCACTTTCTTACACCATTCACAAAAATAAACTCAAAATGGATAAAGGACCTGAATGTGAGACAGGAAACCATCAAAACCCTAGAGGAGAAAGCAGGAAAAGACCTCTTTGACCTCAGCCGCAGCAATTTCTTACTTGACACATCCCCAAAGGCAAGGGAATTAAAAGCAAAAATGAACTATTGGGACCTCAAGAAGATAAAAAGCTTTGCACAGCAAAGGAAACAACCAACAAAACTAAAAGGCAACCAACAGAATGGGAAAAGATATTTGCAAATGACGTATCAGACAAAGGGCTAGTGTCCAAAATCTATAAAGAGCTCACCAAACTCCACACCCAAAAAACAAATAATCCAGTGAAGAAATGGGCAGAAAACATGAATAGACACTTCTCTAAAGAAGACATCCGGATGGCCAACAGGCACATGAAAAGATGCTCAACGTCGCTCCTCATCAGGGAAATACAAATCAAAACCACACTCAGATATCACCTCACGCCAGTCAGAGTGGCCAAAATGAACAAATCAGGAGACTATAGATGCTGGCAAGGATGTGGAGAAACGGGAACCCTCTTGCACTGTTGGTGGGAATGCAAATTGGTGCAGCCACTCTGGAAAACAGTGTGGAGGTTCCTCAGAAAATTAAAAATAGACCTACCCTATGACCCAGCAGTAGCACTGCTAGGAATTTACCCAAGGGATACAGGAGTACTGATGCATAGGGGCACTTGTACCCCAATGTTTATAGCAGCACTCTCAACAATAGCCAAATTATGGGAAGAGCCTAAATGTCCATCAACTGATGAATGGATAAAGAAATTGCGGTTTATATACACAACGGAATACTACGTGGCAATGAGAAAAAATGAAATATGGCCTTTTGTAGCAACGTGGATGGAACTGGAGAGTGTGATGCTAAGTGAAATAAGCCATACAGAGAAAGACAGATACCATATGGTTTCACTCTTATGTGGATCCTGAGAAACGTAACAGAAACCCATGAGGGAGGGGAAGGGAAAAAAAAAAAAAAAAAGAGGTTAGAGTGGGAGAGAGCCAAAGCATAAGAGACTGTTAAAAACTGAGAACAAACTAAGGGTTGATGGGGGGTGGGAGGGAGGGCAGGGTGGGTGATGGATATTGAAGAGGGCACATTTTGGGAAGAGCACTGGGTGTTGTATGGAAACCAATTTGACAGTAAATTTCATATATTAAAAAATTAAAAATTAAAAAAACAAACAAAAAATAAATAAATAAAAATAAATAAATAAATAAATAAATAAATGTTGGGGCGCCTGGGTGGCTCAGTCGGTTGAGCATCCAGCTTTACCTCAGGTCATGATCTTATGGTCCGTGAGTTCAAGCCCCACATCAGGCTCTGTGCTGACAGCTCAGAGCCTGGAGCCTGCTTCGGATTCTGTGTCTCCTTCTTCTCTCTGCCCCTCCCCCACTCACACTCTCTCTCTGTCTCTCAATAATGAATAAATGTTAAAATTTTAAAAAAACAAAAAACAAAAAACACAAAAATAAATAAATGTTAAAAAAATTTTATTTAATTTAAAAAAAATATGTATTCAGTTGGAGCCTAGAGCAGGACATCTCCAAAGTGCTGGAAGTATCAGTCCTCCTCTGACCCCTGCACAAAACCACTCAGGATGATCTACAATGTAATACTAATAAAGAGTTAAATGTTAGGTACTATGCTATTTTCCTCATACATAGCACACCCAACTTAAAATAGTCCATAGACAGCAAAGAGATCTGCATTTGTAGGTCCATTGCACCACAGTTATAACAACAACAACAAAAAGGTGAATATTACAAGAAATAAGCTTCAGTAGAAAAATAGTAAAATAAATTGTGACACATTTGTACAATGTACAATGGGATACTCTACACCCATTTTGGGTTTAAAAAAAGAAAAGGGGCGCCTGGGTGGCTTATTCAGTTAAGCATCCAACTTTGGCTCAGGTCATGATCTCGTGGTCTGTGAGTTCGAGTCCTGCATCATGCTCCATGCTGACAGTGCAGAGCCTGCTTGGGATTGTCTCTCTCCCTCTCTCTCTGCCCCTTATCTGCTTGTGCTCTCTCTCAAAATAAATAAACTTTAAAAAAAAAAAAAAAAAAAGAACCCATTTGGAGGGCTGCTTGTGTGGCTGAGTAGGTTGAGCATCTGACTCTTGATCTGGGCTCAGGCATGATCCCAGGGTTGTTGGATCAAGCCCTGCCTCAGGCTCTAAGTCGGGCTCCACAATGACTGGAGGCTGCTTAACATTCTCTCTCTCTCTCTCTCTCTCTCTCTCTCTCTCTCTTTCCCCCACTTCGCTCACTCTGTCTTGCAAAAAAAAAAAAAAAAAGAAGAATCCATTTGGAAATAAACTAACAAGGTAACTTCTATAACTCCTATGCAATACAGCATGATTAGATGTAAAATTTATCAATAGTCACATATGTTGTCTTACAGAAACATCCACGTCTTTTCATAAACTAACTTTGATATGATTTCTACATTATCAAAAGTCAATGTAACATTAGTTAGTTTTTCTCTCCATACAAATACTTCACTTATTCATTCAACAATTTTTTTGCTATATTCTAGGAACTATATTCTAGGAACTCTGACATGTGAAAATTCTTTGTTTTTGGGTTTTTTTTTTTATTTTTTAATGTTTATTTTTGAGAGAGAGAGCACGCGCCCATGCGTGCATGTGCACACAAGCAGGGGAGGGGCAGAGAGAGGGGGAGACACAGAATCCAAAGCAGGCTCGACTCGGAGCTGTCAGCACAGAGCCCAACGTGGGCCTTGAACCCATGAACCATGAGATCATGACCTAAGCTGAAGTCGGACGCTTAACCAACTGAGCCACCCAGGCACCCCAAAAATTCTTTATAGAGTAGAAAGTGCTGTTCAAATATCAATGGTTGTTTTCAGTCTAAGCAGCCGTTATAACAGTGCTTCCTTATAGCAGTTAATGGCTACTCTTGAAATAAAAGAAAAAAGAAAGAGAGAATCGGACAAGTATCATAGAGGTGATAGATAAATCTCAGCCACTTCCACCTTTTTAAAGATTACCAAATAATATTATACCACCGCAAAAGCAGAAGGACTCATCGGGGTGGCAACAGAGTGGGGAGTGTTGGTTAGGCAGCACCACCTAATGGCTGCTGGACAGAACCCGTAACCTCTACCTTGGGAACATGAGCTGCTGTATCACCTTTTCCTAGATAGGTTTTAGATACAGGCAGCACAGATGCTATTATTTGAGCAACGTCAAAAGAAGCCTACTACCTGGACCTCCTTGCGTGCCGGTAGAAATTTGGCTAGACACTGTCATGCTTGTTTAGATTTGATGTGAACCACTCAGCCTACCCAAAGCCCATATTTTCAGGGCATCGCAACTGATAAGACCCACCGTGTGTTCTGTTTAAAGGTACTGCTTCCAATTCCTGCTCCAGACAAGGAAAGGGGAAGTAGGAATTTCTTAGAATAAACCCTGCCATAAGTTAGCATATGTCTGAAAAAGAACTTTAGAGAAAATTCAGGCTGAGATTCTATTTCCAAAGATTATTATCAAAGAACATAATGATTGAGATGAAGGATACTGTCCTCTTATGCTCATTGTTCAATACAGATCTAGAAGATATGCATCCTTCAGCTCTTTCACTCTAACCCTGAATTTTCATCATCAGCAGTGATGTATACCTATGCACCAGAAAGTACAAAGGGGTGTTGTTCATTGGATTAATCAGTGAAAACTTCCAACTTCCATTACTTTCACATTTTTTTTCTGGGAAAAAAAAAAAAAGAATGACAGTATCTGATGAATACAATGAACTTTCCGCCTCTCCCAACCTCTCTCAAAGCTGTCGAGTCTGGTCTTTTGTCTTCAAGGCTTTTAATTCCTTGATCATGACCACCTCACTCAATCCCCTACTACTCTTGCTCCAGTTTCCCAGACCTACTTTCAAGAGGCTGGTTTCCTGGAACCCATTCATCCACTTCCACACCTTCTTTTGCGATTTTTTGGCCTCACATTATTCCAGTCAGCCATTTTGCTTTTGGTCCCCATTCTGAACCACAGACCATTGCTGCAGGGCTGGAGGACCAGGGAAGGGAGAGCCACATAACTGAGCAGATTGGATCTGCAATACATCCATGCCATCTAATTCCACTGCACTGAGTCCACTGAGCAATTCTGTCTCTACTGACCCCTGTTGACTCTTTACAGCTCCTCCAGTTCTTTTCCACCTTCTCAAGCCCCCACCACACCACAGTCAGATTACCTTGTTACCTACTTCACTGAGATAATAGATGACCTCAGTTTGATCTCCCCCAATTATCTTCCCTTAAGCCTCAAAGTTCCCTACTTCTCATTGTTTTCCCCTTTTATCCTCCGTTAACAAGAATTGTCCTCCAATGCTTTGACCCACTCCTTCTCTCCTCAGGTACTTAATCTCTGAACCATTGGCTCTCTTGTATCTTCCATCGCTCCCTCTCCTTAGGCATCTTTCTTCCTTGGTTTAAAAAATTCAACTTTTCCTTTGACCATTTTTTGTCCCCAAGATAAATTCCCATTCTGCTCCTATTTGCCAAACTTCTGGAAACAGTGGTTGTAACTCATTGTCACCATGTCCTTCCATCTCTAACTCTTTAATCATTGATTATTGGGTTTTCCTGCCACTAGTCAATGACATTCGGGCTCTCTAAGGCATCGGATCCTCCACAAAATTCAATGACTTTTCCTTGTATCTCACCTTTTTCTATCTTTCCTCAGTATCCAGCCTTGAGACCCCATCCTACATTGCCTTCCAGAACCATATGCCCATCTTATTCTCCTACCTCTCCACTCATTCCTGCCCATTGTCCCTGCTTTCTTTTCCCTAGAGTTATCTCCACAATAACCTTGTGCCCAATACATGGAATACAGAAAGGACAATGCAAATAAAAATCGCTGCCTCCATGAAGCTCATGTTCTAGGGGGAGAAAGAAAATAATATAGTGATTAGGCAAATTATTTCATATATTATAAAGCAAAGCTGGTATGATTATTATCTCTATCTTACAGATAAGGAAATGGAAGCCTAAAGAGAGTGAATTGCATGAGTGTATATCATCTGTATTGATTATCCCAGTCCAGAGCCCCAACACCCTTCCCACCTTCTTATCTATACAAATTCTCCGATGCCTAATTAAAGACTTTTGGAAGAGGAAACACTGGGTAGAAAAGGATTCTGTGTAGCAGACCCTGACTTTTTCCCTGAGCTTTGCCTTTCCATAGTGTTTGTTACCTTTCAGAACCCTGATGCCACCATGCTTAACTTAGCTTCTGGAGTATATACTCTCCGCGTAAACTTCCAACCCAAGAAAGAAAAGAATGATCTGAAGTTGGCCTCAGTTTCCTTCACTAGCCTAAAACAGGCAGACTGGAATTTTGAAAACTGTTAACACCTACGGAAAAAGTTAACTTGAAAGTACTAAGAAAATATGAGAGGCACAGGTACAATTAATCTTGTAAAGTACAGGTTTCTGACTTGGGCATTAAATATGTAAATGACTCACCCAACTCATCCATTCATCCTTCTCCACCTCCTGCTTTTAGAAAATGTGTATTTAGGGGCGCCTGGGTGGCTGAGTCGGTTGAGTGTCCGACTTCAGCTCAGGTCACGATCTCGCGGTCCGTGAGTTCGAGCCCCGCATTGGGCTCTGGGCTGATGGCTCGGAGCCTGGAGCCTGCTTCTGATTCTGTGTCTCCCTCTCTCTCTGCCCCTCCCCCGTTCATGCTCTGTCTCTCTCTCTCTGTCTCAAAAATAAATAAATGTTAAAAAAAAGAAAATGTGTATTTATAAGGTTTCCAAGGCTTTTGTGTTCATTGTCCACTTGCACCCTAGCGAACCAGCAGAAGGCAGAGCGGACTCCCATTGAACCTCCAGGCACTGGCCGTTACAGACAGAGGTTATGGACTTCAATCCTCCCGCAGAATAGTTCTTATTACCTCTCTACTTCTTCACCCCATCCCCATTAAACTTATAATAGTCTTACTTACTAACCACTTGGAGGTCCCCAACATAATGATAACAATGTGGGAATCCATAAAAGTAAGTTTAGCTCAGTTAAACAAGTAATTATTGTGTTTCTATTACATGCCAGGCCCTGTGCCTAGCACAGAATGAGCACTTAGTCAATATTGGTTGAATATTTATTTGTATAAATAAACAAATGCTTTGCTGTGTGCTGAGGCTCCAGAGATAAACAAGACATATGTACTACAGTCCTCAAGGAGCAGATTTAGTTCACTTGCTGAACATGCACACATCCAAATTCAGCATATGCACAAACAAGTTCTTTATCTGTTTATTAAAAAAGAATTGTGTCCCCTTTCTTTACCCCCTTTAGGTGTTCCATGACGTTTAACTCCAGGGTCGTTTGCACCTCCTCTCCATGGGCCCCTACACCTCCCAGGTCCAAGGTCTGCTCTTCCTTCTCACTATCACTTCCCCTGGTCATGATATTACCAGTTTTTATCTGAACCATTGCAGTAGCTTCCTGACTGAGCACTCCAGTTCCAGTCTGTCCTGGCCTGACTCTCACACATGCCACCCATTCTCCACTCTGCCCCCAGAATTATCTTTCTATAATCTCTATAACCACATCAACTCCCTTTTTCAAAAACATTTATTGGCTTCCCATTTTCCTCTGACCCAGCAGTCATAACCATCCACCATCAAGCCCCAGCCTTCACCTCCAATCTTGCTTAAGACATATGCACTTATCTTACTTGACCTCCACATACCCTTCCTGGGCCTCCCTGGATTATTCTCTGCTCTGAAGCATGCCCAGCTGTCTCCAGCCTCTGTGCATATGTCCAGGCCATTCTCTCTTCCTCAAATGCCCTTCTCCTCCTCTGTGCCTGTTACGGTTCTACATCTCCTCCTCCAAGGTCTGAGTCAAGTCCCTTCTTCCCCCAGATGGTTCCCTAGTTAGGAACATTCTCTCTTTCCTTTGTTTCTCTTAATGGAATCCATTCATACTTTTATAATAACATGTTTCACAGTGTTTCTCATATAGAATCACTCCTCTCTGTCTGCCTTGGAGTCTGAGCCTTGGGAGAGCTTGGATTCCATCCAACCCATCTCTGTAATCTCCACAGTTCTCAGCCCAGTGATGGCTATTTGGCTTGGGAGTAAAATATTTTGTCTGTAAATAAAATGAACATAGCATGGTGCTAATGAGGAAGGACTGAGGGTAACACTGATTTTTAAAAGAGGAAGAAAAGAAACCATTAACTTTGCATGAAGAGAAGTTAGTCCCTTAATCAAGACCTGTGTCTCAATCCAGTCCTCCAGCAAATACATCATCTTCCAGGAAACCCCTGCAATTTCTCCCCAAATGTACAGTCGTTTTCACAGGGAAGACTGGCAAGAGAGTTTCACTAACTCAGGTTTAATTCATCATTACTACTATAAATACAGCTCAACATACATGCCCTGCAGACAGGAGGCCAATAACATCGACACTCACATGAAGGACAACTGTAACAAAGGACAAACTTGGCTAGAAAAAATACAAGAACAGACTTTTCACTTGTCTGATGCTAGTTTCTGAATCATCCCAGAATATAGCCTCGTGACTACTAGATAGCATTTGGACAAGGGAAGGAAGACAGGAATTGCAACTTTCAGGGGACTGAAACAAAAGGAAGGACTCACCACCACCTGCTGGTCCCCAGCCAGTGACTTCTTGTGTTCTGCTTCCTGTATGCTCACGAGGTCCCTTCATCCTCCTGACTCAATCTGCAATTTCTTCAGCCCATCATTGGCCACACACTGATGGTCAGCCTGCTCCTTTCTTGGACAACTCCATGTATTACTTTGCTAGGATGGCCATAACAAAGCACCACAGTGGCTTCAGCAATAGAAATTTATTTTCTCACACTTTGGAGGCTAAAAGTCCAAGATCAAGATGTCAGCAGAGTTGTTTCTTTTGAAGTCTGTCTTCTTGGCTTGTAGATAGCCATCTGCTTTCTCTGTCTTCACATCATCTTCCCACTGTACTTGTCTATACTTATCTCTCTTTTTCTTATAAAAACAGCAGTCATATAAGGTTAAGGCCCACTCTAATGATCTCATTTTGACTTCATTACCTCCTTATAGACCCTATCTCCAAATACAATGACATTCTTAAGTAGTGGGGGTGAGGGCCTCAACATATGAATTGGGGAGTGGGCACAACTCAGCCCGTAACACTCCATGAGATATTGTGTCCCCCTCTAATCTCTGACTCTGGCTATTTAGCATTTCTCTGAGGGATTAAAGGGACTAATGACTCTGATCCTAAATCCTTGAATTCTCAAGACTTTATCAGTGTAGTGGTGAAAAGAAACTAGAAAAGATAAACCTACAGAAGAAACCACCAAGACAGTATGTATTTGCCTAATATATTCCCTCTAGGTCAGCCTCTCTACATAACCAACCAGGGTTGGCCATAGTCATAGGATATGGAAAAATCTGAAAATGCTGGGCCATCCCTCTACAAAAGAAACGTGACAAGAATGAACCATGATTTCTACTTTGCATCAACATCCAGCCAGCTCATTCCTCAGATTCACCATAACCAATAGAATATGGGTCATTTCTGAAGCTCTACACAATCAGACTTAACCCCCAATGTAACGTCATCATTAAAACTCCTTTCTCTCATCCATCTCCAGTCTTGGCCCACAATTATTGATGCCACTGTTAAAAGGGTTTTTTTTTTAAATATAATAGCATTTGCCTCAACCAGAGTCCAACAGATCAAGTTTTAATCAAACTTTTTGCACAAACCATTTTTTAAAGAATAATTTGAATGACACTGAAAACTGGTAGATACTGGGGTTTTTAAAAAATAAACTTCTGGAGGGGCGCCTGGGTGGCTCAGTCGGTTAAGCGTCTGACTTTGGCTCGGGTCATGATCTCACGGTTCGTGGGTTCAAGCCCCACATCGGGCTCTGTGCTGACAGCTTAGAGCCCAGAGCCTGTTTCAGATCCTGTGTCTTCCTCTCTCTATGCCCCTCCCCAAATCATGCTCTGTCTCCCTCTGTCTCAAAAATAAATAAACATTAAAAAAAAATTTTTTTTTAAATAAACTTCAGGAGAATGTTCCAGGATCCATCCATATTTAGCCCAATTTCCTTCAACTTCTCCAAGTAAAATATTGTACAATGAGAATTTATACTCTGAGTGATAACCCTGAGGCACTGTAAAATTCTTGATCATCAAAAATGCAATTATGCTCACCATACTGTAATTACTAAGGAAAGAAAGTGCACTCATACATTTTACAAAGATTTTCCAAAAAGAGGAAATGGTAGGTTAAGTGTGTTGGAGGGGAGAGTTTCTAATTAACTTTCAATTAATCAGAAATTCAAGTAACCAGAAGACCCCATTTCTTAAACATTCCATGAGTACTTGCCATGTGCCAAGCATTGGATGACTCTACTTTAGAAAAGTGCAAGAAAGGCCATTTCCTAATTGATAGATGGAACACCTTTCTGGAAATACAATTTAACAAAGGACTCCACTCTGGATTTGCATATCAAGAGAGGTCATATGTAAATCTATAAAGCTCTGAACTTTTCAGACATTTTAGACATCTAAATACAAATCAGATAGCAAAAATCACATTCAAATTTGAACTTATAAAACCATGAAGTGTTTCTCCCTGTCATAGGAATGTCGACTGTGGCATAAAGTTCCAGTAGGGACAGACCTTTTATGGTGCAAGTGACCAAAAACTCAACTCAGATTAATTTAATAAAGGAAATTGGTTGCGCTGTAGCTGAACAAGCCAGAGGAAGCAGTGGTGAAGTAGGATCCCACAGCTGGAAAGATATTGCCAACGGCCAAGTTCTCTCATGGGGCTGACTTCCTCTTCAAGTTACTAATTCCAGACCTCATGGCTTCACATCCTCATGCTCACCAACTCGGAGAAAAAAAGGTCTTTTTCTATAGTATTTGGGAACAAGTGTTAAAATTTTTTTTCCCAGAAACCCTAGCAAATTTCTCCTCAGGTCTCTTTGGTCCAGATTGGTTTAAAAGTCATCTTTCACAGGGGTGCCTGGGTGGCTCAGTCGGTTAAGCCTCTGACTTTAGTTCAGGTCATGATCTCGCAATCAGTGAGTTTGAGCCCTGCATGGGGCTCTGTACTGCCAGCTCAGAGCCGGGAGCCTGCTTCAGATTCTGTGTCTTCCTCTCTCTCTGCTCCTCTCCCGCTCGTGCTCTGTCTTTCTCTGTCTCTCAAAAAAAAATTTTTTTAAGTCGTCCTTCACAGAACCAATTACAGCAGCCAAAGGAGATGGAGTAGTCTGATGGCGTAGGCTAACCAGGGGCCACCCTGGAAGTGGGGGTAATTTTTTTAATCCTACCTGGTCCCACAGGGCTGATAATGAGAAACAGTGGCTTCCCGGAGGAAATCCAGGGCACTCTTGGGAAGGAGAAAGGGAGACTGGTGGCTAAAACATAAATAAATGAATGTCTAACCAGACCCACAAATGCAAAGCAAACTCTGAGGCTTTCACTTCTACCTCCCAGTTTGGGCACCAGGTCAACAGTAATTTTCCTATCAGTAGTCTTTTAACATATTTATTTCAAGGAGCTTTCACGGAAGGGTGGAAATAGCAACTTAAAGCTGCCCATGATCTTCTAGAATTCTGGTAGCCTGGGTCAAAACATCAGACATCCTGATGCCTCAAAATTGGCCCTTTGGAAAAAGAGGAACCAGTAGTCAGTCACTGGAATACAAAGATCAAAACTTTCAAATACTAACAGTAGCTGACACTGGGTGTGTGCTTACTTTGAGCCAGACACTGTTCTAAGTCCATCGCCTGCACTGGATCATTGAATCACAACAACTGCAGGAAGTTGATCCTGTGATTACTTTTTTTTTTTTTTTTGGGACAGAGAGAGACAGAGCATGAACGGGGGAGGGGCAGAGAGAGAGGGAGACACAGAATCGGAAACAGGCTCCAGGCTCCGAGCCATCAGCCCAGAGCCTGACGCGGGGCTCGAACTCACGGACCGCGAGATCATGACCTGGCTGAAGTCGGACGCTTACTGCGCCACCCAGGCGCCCCGATCCTGTGATTACTTTTGAAAAACCGAGGCAGAGAGAAATTAAGTAACTTACCTGAGATCACATGCTAGGAAGCAGAAAGGCCATGATTCAAAGTCAAGCCATACAGGTGAGAGGAGGGAGAGGTCATGATTCAAGGAGCCAAGCGTTTATTCCAGAATAGGGCTCGCCTACTGGTGGCAAGGGACACTTTCAGGTTTGATAACTGGTGCTGTCACTTACATCTGTTTCAATCCAGCTTCAGGGAAATGCATTCCAAGTCCCCAGAGTGAGAACACGATAAAATCCAGAAAGCCCAGGCTCAGCCTGATGGGAGCACTGAGGGAGCACCTCCCAAGATAGGAGTGACGGATGGACAAAGCCACACTGGGAGTGGCAGGTCACTGTTGGCAGCAGGGATGTCCCTTCCCCGAGTCTGTACAGCCATAAGCTGCCAGGAGGAGGGCAGGCAATTCGGGGACTTTGGGTCCTAAGATCCTACCGGGTGGAGGACCTGGAGGTAAAGACGATGACCGCCACCTTATTTTTGCTAAGCGCACTTGGGATTTGTCCCTCTAGCCAGTGTGACCTGGGAAAGCAAAGCTTACACAGTATAGGACAAGATTAAAGGAGAAGCATTACATTTTAGATGCTGAGAGTCCTAGTAATTACCATGATTTCACTTCTGGACTATTCTTTTCTACTTCTGCCCAACATTGAAAGGCAGGGATAGGATTCTAGAATAGCAATTGTTACAAAACACAGCATCCCATTAAACCAGTTCTCCTGATCCACTGCAAATGTAGCAAACACCAAAAGAGAGACAGAGAGAGAGAGACTTCAGTCCAATCTGAGTGCAGGTTTTGACATGTAGGGTGTAGCTGCCAATGAAAATCTTGTCGCTGAAAGGAAGAGCTAACGCAGCAGGGGGCAGACGGCTCAGAAACCGCAGGGGGGCACAAAGGATCTGAATGAGCAGTCGACGCAGTTAAAGACCAAATGTTAAAACAAAGAGCATCAGAGGCGCATAAAAACTCCTGCTGCTGGCTTCCTGGCACACTGTCTTCTGCAATCTTAAATAGTTTAAAGAAAGGTCGAGGAAAGGGTCAGGTATTTCTGCCTCGGTGGCACAGCTTGCATGCACCCAGCCTAAGTGATCGGTGGCTGCAGTGTGCCACCTAACGGTGACACCAGTTGCTTCTGATTTAAGTGTGTGAGTGCACTTTTCAATCATGTCCAGTTTCTGGCTCCAATCTAAGTGAGATGATAAGAGCATAGCTTTGTTACAGATACAAACGGTATCCTTGCTTTGAGTTTTTATGGCTCTAATGAAGATGTTGAGTATGTTTCGTTCAAATATTAAAATTCAAATTCAGTATCAACTAGATGTGATGACAGCCAAAAAATGCATAAGTACATTGTCATGTTAAGTGTATATAAATACCAAAAAGGGCTGGGCTTCATCTGCTGCATTTCTTCAAATCCAGTTTTAGGCTGAATATCCTGACATCTTTATTTTTCTCCACCAATCCTATATTTTAACTAAGCGGCAGTCCTACACAAAGTTTTAAAACCAACCTCATTAAAGCTAAGAGTCCTTCCCTAAGAAACACATTTTCTGCATCATTATCTTCTCTGGCCAGTTATTTCTTCTTTACTTTTTATGCACACATCTTATCAAGATCCATTCTTTGAGCACTGTGTCCTTGAGCGTTCTGTCGCCACTCAGACCCTCTGTCACAGGGGTAACTTGTAAAGGGATTTACATCACATTTATAACCAAGGTAAAATTACCAGGAAAGAAAAGGGCTAAGAACCCAATACTAAATACAGGCAAGGGATAAAAGGCGGGTCTGCCTGAAGCTTGAATCACAGATCAATGCAGTACTAATGGGATAGAAAGAGCAGGACCACAGTGGTCCCTCGGTCTGCAGCTCCACCCCTTGGCAGGTGTTGAAAGTAGATGATTTCTGCATCAGCCACCCTGCTTTTTGGTTTGGTTTGGTTTTTACATTCATTAGAGGCGTGTGTGTGTGTGTGTGTGTGTGTGTGTGTGTGTGTGTAAAATTTAAGTCTGGAAGATGAATAAGGAGGTAGTAAGAAATCATCATAGGAAAACCATGAAAGGAGACGATGATTTTTTCCTTTCAGTTTATGATTTTCTGTACAATTGCTTTAACAGCAACTACAATGACATGAAATTTGGTGCCTCAGAGCAGTGAGGCGAGGAGGTCAAAAGACACAAAAATCAAGCAACTCAACCATAAGTTGGGTTTCATCCTTGCAATCTTGGCTACCTCTTGCCACACTGGTACGTGCTCGATGCTCAGATCACTGCCAGTCATTCCGTGGATTCCGGGTGTCTCATAAACTAAGCAAATCATCCAATATGTGCAAGATTTACAATGACATCACACAACACTCTCATTAATAAATGCGTATGCAATATCCTTAGAGACAAGAGAAATGATATTTAAGAAAGACAATGCCTTGGTTGAAAATAATGATTGGTGTTTCCAATAAACAAGGGAACTAAGAGCGGTAGGGGGTGGGGAAGGGTGTAGGGAGAAGAGAGGTGAACACTGACTTCCTGCAGGCTTGTGCACAAGCTGAATTTGTGATCCAAATCCCAGCAACAGCACTAGGCTGCAGGGATCTGTGTGGAAGCCCAGAGGCTTCAGCGAGGAGGTGCTGCAAACAGTCAGCCTCCCACTGTCAGTGCTTCTCCAAGTTACAGCTTATTTCCCTGCCCTTCCAGATATGAAATGTAGGCTGTCGGAGCCCAAGATGTTCTTTCATGAGCTCGCGAAGCTTTTGTCCATGGCGCTGGACTTCACGACGATTAGGCTACGATCTGGACTTACGTGGGACTTTATCTGATGAAGAAATTTTTGAGAATTTTAAGAATTGTCAATTGCTTCGGAGGTTGCTCTTGGGGTCTAGCTTGGAAATATTTGTCTTCTCAACCCTTAATTGTTTAAGCTTAGATTTCAGGCCTTTTTGGTACTTGGTAAACTCATTATTATCTTATAATTGTAGTCAGTTAGAAGCTCTTTGAACAGAAAGGAGCTGATGGCAACTCAAGAGGCATCGTCTAGTGGAACATCTAAAACCCAGTCAAGGAAGTTAGCAGTTGGGGCACCTGTGGTACCTCCCCAAAGTCACCTAGGCATTTTCAACAGGGACACTTACACCTTCCTCTCGATAGAAAACATTGCATGGCCCTTTGATTGCAGATCCTGGGTCTTTACATTTTTTAATATTCAAATTTTAAAATATTTAAAATCTGTAGTCCCTAGTAACACGGGGAGCTGCTGTCATTCATTCACCTCCCATCCTCCTGTTGAACCCTCTCACCCACTCACCTCTTCCCCATGGGAAGATGCTCACTGAGCTTAAATAAGTAGGCCTCAACCTAGCTGCACGTGGAAGTCCCTTGGGAGCTCCTACAAACTATTGATGCTTGCTCCCACTCCAAGAAATTCTGGTTTTATTTGCAAGGGTGTGGTCCAAGCATCAATATTTTTCTTTATCTTCCCAGATACAGCTGTTGTGGAGGTGAGTTTGAGACACCTCATTTTAAATGAATGGGTCCAATTCACATACGAACTTGACTTTCGAGCCTAACCTGAGGTTTCAGTAAGGTGGAATCCATTCATGGTGGAATTGTAGTCAGAGGAACCTGTTCCTCTCTCAAGTGAAACTCTGAGTGGCCACAAGTCTCCGCCCAGGCTTACGTTTGGCTTGCAAAAGAGGGTATGTTTCTTAAAACATTAGAGACCTCATTATGCTAACCTGCTTCCATAATCATTTTGTAACATGTTGCTCTATTTTCTATTCAGGCAAAGCTTTAAAAGGAGTGTTGAACTGTTTTCTACATCCGTGTTCCTCTCTCATCCTGAAAGCAAAGGAAAAGCTAGCTGGTGTCGCAATCATGCCCAAAGCTTTTTTAGGATGACAACTACAGCTTCTACTGACATAACAGAAACCTTACTGTGTTAATAATAACAATAGTAATAATGATAATAATAATAATAATAATGCCAAGTCCCTTGAGACTACTAGCAACAGTAAATTGGCCACACAACTAAGAAGATCAGCCTTCCATGCTGCTCAAATTTATTTTTGAAGGAATGCCTTGAGAAACAGGAGCCGATACAAGAGAGTCTCTGGTCTCTTGCGTGTGTTCTGGAGACAGACAAGTCAGATCAGGCTTCAGATCTTTGGGTTGAACTTTAATGTCACAAGATGAGTCTCCTTTCCTCTGCTGTAAAATGGGGAAAATAAAATTGGCCTACTGCCCTTGCAGGGTGGCTGTGGGGGCCAAGCTGAGCCAATGGTGTAAGAGGGTGTTATCAGATGTGAAGCCCCTTACACATGGAAGGTTTTAATGTGGGCACTAAGAAAAGATACTACAGACACCAGCAGATGCTGGTGACTTATCAAAGGCTACACAAGGGATCCTTCCAGCTCCCCTACATATGTTCTATAAACTATTACTCCTACATCACACGAGATAGTCTAGGGGCACCTGGGTGGCTCAGTCGTTAAGCGTCAGACTTTGGCTCCGGTCATAATCTCACAGTCGAGCCCCACATCGGGCTCTGTGCTGTCACAACACAGAGCCCACTTTGGATCCTCTGTCCCCTCTCTCTCTGTCTCCCTCTCTTCTGCTTGCACTCTCTCTCTCAAGAATAAATAAACATTTAAAAAAATAGTCTAGAAGACAGGTATTAGAAGCCAACTTTATTCTATACTCAAATAATTCATAATAATTCGTTTTTTAGGAACATGACAGCAATAATTGGAGATGTGCAGAAAGACATATATCTCTTAGTTGATTCATCAATATTTATTGTGCACCTACTATGTGACAGGTTCTGTTTAAATCCCAATGTTGGTTTCAAAATTATTTAGAATACCAAAAATATGGGAACAATCAAAATGTCAAAACATTATAGGTAATACATCTCAATTACAGAATGTTATACAGTAACTAGAAATAATGTTTTGCTTTTTGGGTTTTTTTATTTTTTTAAGTTTTATTTATTTATTTTGAGTGACAGCGAGAGCTAGAAAGAGAGAGTGGCAGAGAGAGACAGGGAAAGAGAGAATCCCAAGCAAACCCTGTGCTGACAGCAGACACGGGGCTCGAACCCACGAACCTTGAGATCATGACCTGAGCTGAAATCAGGAGTCAGATGCTTAACTGACGAGCCACCCAGGCACCCACGAACCTTGAGATCACGACTGAGCCAAAGTTGGACACTCAACCGACTGAGCCACCCAGGTGCCCTGAGACACCTAATTTTAAGTGATTGAGTCTAATTCACATACTCACGACATCCTTCAAGCCTATCTTTCAAGTATGTATACATACTAAAACCATCTTAAATTACTTCAAATGTCATTTAAATGCAATTACTTAAAATGTTAAATTATTTTACTCTGGGTGGTAGGATTATTTTTTGATTCTCTTTCTTATATTTTCTGCATTCTCCAATTTTTCTACACTAAGCGTGCATTACCAGTATAATCCCCAAATGAACAATAACTTATTTTTTCTAAAATAAAAAAAAAACATAATTAGTGTTTAACAATGAATATAAATTATTGTTCTTATTAAACATCATGATGAAGCTTCTTTAATGCTCTCATTTGGTATTTTCCCACATTACAGTGCTTCCAAATTACATTCACTCAGAAAAAGTTTAAAGGGATTCTCTTGTATTTCAATGACGTCTTTATAAAATTAGCTATTTCTTTGTGTGCATTTAAGCTCTTAGAACTACCTTTCAAGTTGGAGTACAGTCATTCCAACTGAGGTCTTCTGGTTGCTATGACAATTTATTTCTTATCTCTGCTACCCTGTGATCCCATCACGTTAGCATTGGTCGGCATCTTACTTGAATTGTTTGTGTAGTGATGCAGAGAAGCTTTGAACGTTCTTGCCTTTATATAATATTCTTTAGTAAAGAACTAGTCCTTCGGTATGTGCCATTTGAAGAAAGTTCAGAGGGGAGAAAATAAATAATTCATAAGAAATAACAAGAGAACCATCATGCCTAGGTAGTTCTGAGCATAGACACAGATGCCACAGCTGAGTTATAAAGAGGAGTTGAGTAACATAGTTGGTCCGTATGGCGATTAAGAAAAAAGCCTAGGTGGGTTTTTTTGAAATACACAGAAAAATAATGCTACCATCCCATCATTCATGTATTCATCCTTTCATGAAATATTTAAAGAGCACCTCTTCTGCACAAGTCCTGTGCTGTGTTTAACGGGGGATACAAAGGACAATGGTCCCTGCCCTGCAGAAGCTGATATTTGGGGAAGGTCGGGGTGCAGGGTGTTGTCACTGGGAGGTGGCTGCCCAATCAGAGACTACATTTGCCAGCCACCCCTTGGATCCAAGGGTAGCCATGTGATACTCATCACTGAATGAGAATGGATTAGGTATGTGTCACTTTCAGATCATGTTTTTAAGAAACTGGTTTGCCTTCTCCATGCTTTCAACTTCCATCTGCTAGAAGCTAAAGAATCTAGGTCCTAGATGATGGCCGAGCCCCACAACTTGGAAAGAGCATGGGTCTCATGCTGTGTGTATTTTAAATCGGTCCACAGATTCTCTGATACTCCTCCCTTGAAAGTTGGAGCTTAATTTCCACCCCTTGAATGTGACTTGGTGACTCACTTCTATCCAACACATAGAATGTAGAAATAATGATAGAGTGTGATTTCCAAGTATAGGTCATAAAAGACAGGCTCCATCTTGTTCCCTCTTGGATCTCTTGCTCTGGGGCAAGCCAGCTGCTATGCCACAAGGACACTTAATGGACAAATAGAGGTACTGTGAGGGAGCCATCTTGGAAGTGAATCTGCCAGCCCCATTCAAGCCTTCAGATGCCTACAGCCCCAGCCAACAGCTTGACTGCTATTTCATAAGAAACCCTAAAGTCAGAACCTCCCCCACTGAAACTCTCTCAAAGCCCTGACCCACATAAATTGTGATATAATAAGTGTTTTTAAGCAATAAGTTTGGGGCTAATTTGTTATGCAGCAATACATAACTAATAGATAAAATATATGAGTAAAGGGGTACCTGGGCGACTCAGTCGGTTAATCGTCTGGCTCTTGGTTCCAGCTCAGGTCATGATCTCATGGTTCATGAATTCAAGTCTGAGCTAACAGCTCAGAGCCTGCTTGGGATTCTCTCTCTCTCCCTCTGTCTCTGCCCCTCCGCCACTAGTGTGCATATGCTCTCTCACTCTCTCTCTCTCTCTCTCTCTCTCTCTCCCCTTCTCTCTCTCTCTCAAAATAAATAAAATTAAAAATATATATACATGAATAAAACTAGTAAAATCCTCAAATCAACACATAGAGAACAGCCTCCAATCAAACAATAAATACAATGTTTGGCTGTCATACAAAACGACTAAAAGTCATGGGTTTTCTTTCTTAGGGCAGCTAGCATAACCTTAACTAATTTGAGGAGGTTATGTATGTTCATATTCAACCTCCCATGCGCCACAGTGTTTATCACTTTTAGGTACTCAGTATTTGTTTAAGGCATAAATGATTATATGAAAAAACCACACATGCCCTCAAAGAGGTACAAACTAAGTACAAGACACACTCACAGAAAAGAGAACACGTCTTCATTTATAAAAACAGAACATTTTTCACGGAACTGGTTGATATTAGTGCCTTGAAATCAACGAATTTTGAGAGACAGACTTGAGGCAAAGGTGTCCCGGCCGGGGGTAACATCAGAAACACAGATAGAGAGTAAGTAAAAATGAAAACAATTTGAGGGCTAATAGACTATCCCACTTGATTGAAACATTGAGGGAGAAGGGAGATTAGGGGTCAAAACTACAAGGAAAACCTGTAATCCAATCCAGAAGACCTTAGATACAAAAGAATTGGTTTTCATATTAGGGCCATTGATAAACTGGATATGAGGAGAGCCACACCTGGCCTCGGGGTATAAGATTCTTAAGGTGGGAAGACAAAAACAGTGGGACCAGCAAGAGACTACTGATGCAAGTTGTGACAAGTCACAGGGCCTTTCCTCCCGGAATGGAATGAGCGGATGGCGGTAAGGAGCCCGGAGCAGCTCAGGCCTTGCCAGTGGCTTCCCAGTGCTGACGACGGTTCTGTCTGGGGAAGTCCAAACTGTTGCACCGTGTGAGTAAATTCTGTAAGCACGGAAGAGATTTTCTTCTACATAAAGTTAACGAGATAGCAAAAACATTTACTTTGGTCTCAGCATCACGTCCTAACCAAACTGCACTAACTGGCCTTTAAGAAAGATCACACCTGCATCTTGGGCTTGTCGAACAAAGGGGGAGTTGAATATTCATTAGCCACGGCTGCTCATTGCTGAGCCTCTAAGCATCCACATATTTTTTTTCATGTTTACTTATTTATTTTCAGAGAGAGAGGGAGAGAGAGAGCATGAGTAAGGGAGGGGCAGAGGGAGAGAGGGTGAGAGAGAATCTCAAGCAGTCTCTGCACTGTCAGCACAGAGCCCGACACAGGGCTCGATCTCACAAACCTGAGCTGAAATCAAGAGTCGGAGGCTTACCTGACTGAGCCTCCCTGGTGCCCGAAAGTATCAGCTTTTCTTCAGGAGCAGAGCAATGAACCCCACGGAGTGCAAACTTGATCGGTAGAATATACCCATGTGCCAAGAAATTCAAGCTGACGTTTGGCCCAGCTAACAAAGGCTATCTGTTCTCAAATAAGCAAGCTGGTGGGTAAGTCCTGTAGGACAAAGGGACAGCAGCAGACAAGACAGAGAAAAAAGCCATCTCAGGTTTCAAGAAATTCTCATGCATCTTCAAACCAAGACCCTCTCTCAAATATTCCCACATCTGCCTCTGGCTCTCTTCTCTGGTCCTGGTGCTGCCTTTGTTTGCTGCCTGGTGCTTCCCCTCACTGCTGCTGCCTTTGTTTACTCTCTTACTGACATTTGTGACCATTTCCCGCACTGAAACTCTTGCTAACGCTTTGGCCCTCCTAGAAGGTGGGCTCATTTCGTCCAGCGAACCTTCCTTCCCTCCCCGTTCCTGCCAGAAAGAAGGACTCGTAGTGCCTCTTTCACTTCTCTTCTGGGGGCCGGCGCCACCGAGCCCACACTTGGGGATCCTCTGCAGCGCGAAGATGAGAAAGTTGCTGGTATATTTCAGCTGGCTTCCTTAAAAACAACCCTAGGCACTACAAAGTGTGGGTTATTAATATGCATATGTGATATCTTTGAGGCAGAGCTGCCTTTAAGGTGTATTTTCAGCAGGACAACATTTTCCCACGTGAGGCAGGAACAACAGTGAATCATATGTGTGGGAGGGAAAAGCCTGTGGGCTATGTACAATACTTACTCCCTTTGTGTCTCGCTTCCCTCTCCCCCTCGCCCCCTCCCTCCCATTTTATTAATGGTTTCTGCAATTACTGGTAACAGTGCATTGCCAGCGAAGAAAAATCGGTGACTGTTTGACAGATCGTTGGAAGGAGGGGCAGGAGAAAGGTCGTGAAAAGAAAGGAGGGGACTGCCATGGCAAAATGGAGTTTCTGAAGCCAGGGTACTCGAGGATATGGGGAGGTCAACAATCCAGCTGGGGATAGGATTCTCTGTGTTATAGCACCTGACACTTTATAAATAGAAAGAGAGAATTCAGAACAGGAGAGGTCACCCTGAGAGCACATCCAACACTATCTAAGACAATGCTTCTCAAGGGATTCCAAGTGGGAGGCCCCAAGAAACTTGGTAGAGAGGATTTTCATATATCCATTAGAGGTTCAAAGAGACATTTTAAGTGGGATACAGTGGTTCAAATAGCCAAGAAATAGATTTGGGATCTTTTTTCTTTTTTATTTATCACTCAATGTACAAAAGAAGGATTTTGTATTGTGGCCAGAAATGGAAAGAGTAGCTGCTGAAAGAAATGTCACATTACATAAGTAAACAAATAGATATATAGTCCCTAAGAGGAGTATCGAGAAATGCTGTTACAACTCGGCTTTGGTTACTGGATTTGACAATGGAAATGTCAGCCCAGCTAAATACAACTGGGTTCTTACTCACATGGTATAGCAGAATTCCAAAATTGCACTCAAGTTAAAATAAGTTAGAAGGACTCTTCCCATCAGAGTGACTATAAAACACCTGAAACCAAAAGCTAACATTGAGATTCAGTAGAAGGAGACTTTTTCTACTTATTTGTATTTATTAGTTTGCAAACATCACATGTTCAGTGAATATATATATTTTTTATTTTAAAAAGTGTTTTGAATGGGACCCATAGGACTAAGAAGGTATTTGTATTTGAAAAGGCAAAATCTCCAACATATTTTGCGCACATAGCATTATACCTTATCCTTTATTAAATTTAAGTGAAATTACTGGTAATTGAGCATCTTAATAATAGTTGCTATTTTTTAAGCCAACTATCCGTAGAGTCTTCAGGATAAATGTGAATATACATACTAAAATTTTATGGACTCCATTTGGTTCCATTACAATTTTGTCAGGTCAAGGAAAACATGTCTATGTCAACCATCTGAGGTAGGCATATGGTAGTAAACATTGGAACACATATTCAGTGTGAGGCATTGAACTAAGCCCAGAGATGAATGAGATAAAACCCCTTTACTGAACTACAATGAGATATCACCTCACACCAGTCAGAATAGCTAAGATCAAAAACAAAAGAAATGGGGCACCTGGGTGGCTTAGTTGGTTGAGCGTCCGACTCTTGATTTCAGCTCAGGTCATGATCCCAGGGTTGTGGGATCGAGCCCCACATTGGGCTCAGCGCTGAACGTGGAGCCTGTTTGAGATTCTCTCCCCCCACTTTTGGCCCTCCCCCACTCTCTAGCTCACTTTCTCTCTCAAATTGAAAATATAAATAAAATAATAAAATAAAAAAACCCACAAGGAATAGCAAGTGTTTATGCAAGTTCCTCAAAAAGCTAAAAATAGAACTACCTTATGATCCAACAATCGCACTACTTACCTAAAAAACACAAAAACACTAATTCAAAAGGATACATGCACCCCTATATTTATAAGTATCATTATTTACAATAGGCAAGATATGGAAGCAGCCCAGGTGTCCATAGAGAGATAAATGGATAAAGAAGATTCACAGACACACTATGGAATATCATTCAGCCATAAAAAAAGAATGAAATCTTGTCATTGGCAACAACACGAATGGAGCTAGAATATAATGCTAAGCAAAGTAAGTCAGAGAAAGACAAATACCATATGATTTCACTCGTATGTGAATTTAAGAAACAAAACAAAGGAGCAAAGGAGGGAGAAAAAAGAGATACACACTAAGAAACAGATTCTTCATTCCAGAGAACACACTAATGGTCACCAGAGGGGAGGGGTTAAATGCGAAATGGGGATTAAGGAAGGCACTTGTGATGAGCTCCAGGTGTCGAATGGAAGTGTAGGATCACTGCATCGAACCCCCGAAACTAATATAAGACTGTATGCTAACTATATTGGAACTAAAATTTAAAAAAAAAAACCTTATAAATTAACCTTTATGGGAGGACTCCAAAGATTAGTGTGGTTGAAAGGGTTTAGGAAAGAAAGAAGGGGAGAAAATGTCACCCACTAAATCTGGGAGACTTTACCTACAGACACTTAGAGAAGAATGTCACAGTCTTCAAACATGCGAGATGCCGCTCGGAATTCTGACCTATTTTCCCGGTACCCTGAGCCGGCCTCATCCTCCAGGCCTTCTCCCTCCTAACCCCGGCACTTTGAGGTTAAATGTTCACTAATGACCCGGCAGAGTCACCCTCTTTGACAGACCCTAGTTGTGCCCAAGAGCGCTGAGGGTTCTGAGAACCACCCACATAAAAATGCCCTGGCGGGGTTTCACAGCCATCCCCTCCACCAAAAAGGCAGCTCCCACTCATCATGACACGGGGCCAGTTCCTTCCCCGGGGTGGCCTCCGGAGCAGATCTCCAGCTCTTGAAATGTAAGAGGCTTTCAAAGCCTGCCTGCTTTCTCTCTCTCCCTTTCACTTCCAGTCTCTCCAACTCAACTGCACGCTTGGAGAGTGCCCTCTGCAGTCATGTGGCAGGGGACACACAGTTCAGGGAGGGCAGCCCCGCCCTCGGGGAGCACACACTCTAGCAAGGCACTTGAGGAGTGATGAGGAGCAGCCTCTGAGGCAAAACAAGGCACTTCGTGGGAAAATGACATTGGAAATAGGCCTTGAAAAAATGGCCTTTGACTTTCCCCCAAACCCATCTGAATCTACAGGTCAAGATTCAAGAATATCTGGATCCTAGGGACACCTAGGTGGCTCAGACGGTTAAGTGTCCTACTTCGGCTCAGGTCATGATCTCCCAGTTTGTGAGTTCGAGGCGCACGCCAGGTTCTGTGCTGACAGCTCAGAGTCTGGAGCCTGTTTCAGATTCTGTGTCTCTCTCTCTCTCTCTGCCCCTCCCCTTTCACTCTGTGTCTCTCTCTCTCTCAAAAATAAACATTACAAAAAAAAAAAAATCCCACTATTGGCAAGAAGTAGCCCTCACAAAATTGGAAGGGGGGGGAGAATATTTTAATTAATCTAAAAACCTCAGATTGCATTCCAAACCTATACCTTTTCTTTTTATTACACAATTAAAACTTCCAGACATCTTCTGTTTAAACTACCCCCTCGCTCTTTTTGCACTCTTTATGTTCACCCCTCCAAATACCCTGGCATCTAGACCACTGCTAAATCTACTGAGCTGTCCTTTCATTAAAATGGCAGGAAAAATTGTGCCTCAACAGAAGGGTTAAGGGGACCAAGAGAGGTGCTTTGCCATTGGCTTTCTTTCCAAGGATTGGCCTTCCAGGAAAATTAACAGCCCTCTGATTTACAGAGGAAGCACTAAAGTATCCACTAAATGCCAACCCAACACTTGAAAAACATGTCAAATTTTATTTGTACATAAAACTTCTACTGTTAATGTACATAAATGCCTACTAAACAGGCCAAGAGGAACAATCATTAAGTAGATTGACAGACTGGTTGCAGAGAACGGACAGAGAGGGACGTGCCCATGCATCGGGTACCCAGGAACCCAAGTGTAGTTCATGAATCCACACCAGCCAAATGGCACTGGAGCGAACTGCCTGTCAGGGTGAAGGTAATTGAGCTGGGTACGATAAGAGCATTTGCTGAAACAAAGCGAATGGTGTTTAATTTAAATGTGGTCTCATCTCAAGTCACACTATATTTAAACTTATATAAGAGGAATCGGGGGGGGGGGGAATACCATGAATAACTGTGCATGGACAAAAATCATCTGCAACTTATTTGCATATCTCTGAGTCACCGTAGACAAAAAATAACAACGTGAATTCCCTGATGAACGAATGTGACTGAAACCAGTTATCCAGGTATCCTAAGTACTCTAAAGAACCCATATAATAAAGGTAAGCATTTTGGATATTTGAGATATTGAACTGTGGGAATTTCTGCTTCCCTGTGGAACATGCTAACATAGGTTCCTGGTCTAATTTGCCTACTGATTCGCTGATTATACTATCTTTTCTCTTTGTATCATCAATTTTCATCAACAACAAAAATCTCATAGCTAACGGAATTCTTGACCTAGTCTTGCAAAGAAGCTCTATAGAATCCAAGTCACTTCACAGAAGTAGCATTTATCAAAAGATGCCTGTCTTGTTTAGGAAACAGGAAGGCCACCAGTACCCCCACAGGAAAAAGAAAACAAAACCAAACAAAAAAAAAAAAAAAAAAAAAAAAAAAAAAAAACCCCGTCAATTTAGGGAAAAGACGGAAACCTGAAGCAGATTCCGTCCAAGTCAACTCAGCAGGCTATTTACCAAATACTCACTTGTGACTGCTCTAGTGTTTTGCTGTCTTGAAAAATATTTAGCATGGTCCCTTCTCTGAGACAATAATGAAAAAAGCTTTTGAGATTTGGATGCAAACGGACCTCTGTAAGTGACAACTGTTAAATTGTCTGGTAATTCAGTCATTACACAAGCTGACCGCTGGAAAAAAAAAAAAACCGATGCCTTTGCATTCACAGCGCAGACTGGCTCCCCGCAACAGGTACAGCACACAGCAAAGGAAGTCCCTGCGCAGAAAGACATTTGTCAAAGACACATGACAGGCCATTCAATTCAGGAAAACTACAAGAGCAGCCTAAACTCTGTTAAGATTAATGAGCAAACAAAATTACCAATGTTGTGTTGACTTCAAGGACTTTTTAAAAGGAAGAAGGACCTCACGGGGACCTCGACGTCAGACCAAAGAATTTCAGCTTGAACATATAAGCTACGATTTTTTTTTCAGTTTTTTTTTTCCTTTTTGCATTTCACAAAGCACATGAAAATGTTGACTTCGGTAATACAAGACAAATTCGAGAGTTAATAGAGAAAGAGTTTGAGGGAGATGATGGAACCCAAAACAGATAAGACCCAGGAATGGAAAGGTGCAAGACACATGCTGGAGAAAAGAGACTTCAACACAAGAAAAAAGTTTCTAAAGGTTCTAAAATCAGTTCACGGAATTGTCTACTGTATTAGGTGATGAGCTCTCCAGCCCTAGAAACACATGGGACAAGGCAGGGATGCTGTGAGGCAATTCCCACGTCGGGGCGGGAGGTGGTACCCAATAACCTCCACAGACCAAAAGAGGGAGGGGCTCCCCTACATGGCCCCTCCCGGTCCTCAGGAAGACACTGTGCATGCTTGGGTAAGCACAGCTATGTCAAACCAGGAGGTGTGAAACCAT
The DNA here is from genome assembly GCF_024362965.1 of Panthera pardus. Taxonomy (NCBI): domain Eukaryota; kingdom Metazoa; phylum Chordata; class Mammalia; order Carnivora; family Felidae; genus Panthera; species Panthera pardus. The sequence continues at coordinate 43,654,577 of NW_026526710.1, read as the reverse complement.
TATTCCAGAGAGCTTGTTAATTCTGAGTAGCACAGGGACCTGGAGATTAGTGAATAATAAATAAAGCATTTCTTCTTTTGTTGGTAGCGTCTGTCCCTGTTCATTAACTCTCTCTTTCTGGGCAGCCAAGGGCGGCCGCCGCGCTTGCGCCCGCGCCACGGCCCTCCCCGGTTGCCGGGAGGGGGCTTGCCCGGCGGCTGCCGGGTGGTGCGTGAGCGTGTGCGTGTGCGTGCGCCCCGTGTCCCTTGGGTGTGTGTTGGGGGGGAGGGGACAGGCGGGAACCCCCTGGGCGCCTGTGGGGTTGTTCCGAGCTCGCCCCGCGCGTCGTCCGCGTGGCGGGGCGGGCTGCTGGACTTGCCCTGTTCCAACCCTTCCGACCTCTCGGAGTCTGGTCTTTGTTGTCTCTCGCTCTATTGATTTTATTTTTTCAAGTCATATTATGGAATGTCATCCCCCCCCCCCCATTGATTTTACTAGAAATTTTAGAATCGGAGCCTTTTTTTTTCTTTTCTCTCTTCACAAAGCAAATCAGCCTATCCGTTTTCCACTGCAACCATTTTGTGTGTTGATAGATGAAAAATGACTGAGGCAAGACGTGGAGAAGAACTGCCCGGCTCAGGAGGAGAGCTCCCCATTCATTCATGGCCCACCCGCCACTGCTCCGTCAGCAGGGGAAGGAGGCACAGGTTATAGAGGAGTCACACCCCCAGGCTCTCTTCTCAGCCCCCTCTGCTCACCACCTCCCCTTGGCAGGTCTGCAGGTGGACCCCTCCTCCGTGGGACTCTCCTTCTTGGCATCTGTACCACTGAATTCTTTTGATTCTCTTCCTATTTCTTTGATGCGAACTCTATGCCCCTTTTGTTGGCTTAAAATGCCCCTCTTTTCATCTAAATATCACCCTCCCTTTTCTTTCCATATTCCTCCCTGCCCTCAAGCCCTAATTACTTCACTGAAAATTATTCTCAGAATTGTATGCCTCTCCCTGACCTCTCTCCTTAGCCTCAGACCTGCTCGTAAACTGCCTGCCGGACATCCCCACCTGGATACCCCACTGACCTCGGCGTTAACAGCTGCCCACTAACTGGTCGTGGAACCAGCACAGGTCAGTTCCTTTAGGCCTCCTCAACTGGAAAACAAAGGAGCTTAACGAAATTATCTCCAAGGGGATAATATGGCAGTTTTGTCAGATGTTGAACTTATCCTCCTGTCCTGGAACAAGCTCTGTTTCTTGTTTTCTGCTTGACTCCTCCTTTGGGAGGAGTTTTCTGCTCCTCTGCTTGACTCAAATCCCAAAGAGCTTGAGGCACCGCTAAAAACAAAACAACTGCGGGCGCCTGGGTGGCTCAGTCAGTTGGATTCCGACATGGGCTCAGGTCATGATCTCAAGGTTTGGGGGTTTGAGCCCTGCATTGGGCTCAGTGCTGACAGCTCAGAGCCTGGAGCCTGCTTCGGATTCTGTCTCCTCTCTCTGCTCCTCCCCCGCTCATGCGCGCTCTCTCTCTCTCTCTTTCTCTCTCTCTCAAAAATAAACAAACGTTAAAAAAATTTTTTTGATAAAAACAAAACAACTAAACTTGAACCTGGTCTCGCCTCCAGCTCAGTGTTCTTTACACTTTACCCCACCTCAGCATTTCTCAATCTGCCTCCCAGCTTTTTCTCTCAGACACTCCATACTCCAGCTTGCATGCGGGTGGTCTGCTCAAGGACCCTAAACACCCATCTCGCACCTTCACACCTCTATGGCTTTTCTCTCGCTTTTCCTCCTCTCAAACACCTCCTTGCACTCCAAAGTCCTTTGCCTACTGGGGTAACACCCACTTTTCAGTGCTACCTGAGAGGCAGCCTTTTCTGATCCCAACGAATCCGAAGTGTCTCTTGGATATTTCCTGGATGCTCTTTGCCAGTGGTGCTTAACCTTGACTGTGCATTTGAATCACCTGAAAAGCTTTTCTGAAATCCCAGTCCCAAGGCTGCGCCCCGGATCAATTAAATCGGAACCTCTGGGGAGAAACCTCCAGTGTTTTTATAGCTCCCCAGTTGATTCTGATAGGCAGTCAAGGTCGATAACCACTGCATTGTACCATTTATCACTTTCTTCCTTGTAGTTGTAATTACGCCGTATTTGTCTTATTCCCACTACTAAATTTGAAACTCCTTGAGGGCACAGACCATCTTATCACATCTGCTTATCCCCCGCAGTTCTCAATGAATCAGAGATGCAATAAATATTGTTGAATTGAACTTGGAAACTTGAAATTGACCACAAACCTCAATTTCAGATCTTGCATACAGTTTTAGAAGAGGAATCATATTAGTGGAGGACTAATTTGAATTTTTTTAAGGTGGGGTGCTATTTGCCTTTACCAAGAATATTCTGATATAACTTTGAAATCAGAAAAGCTCCCATTAAAGACCAATGACCTGCAAATGTGCGTACAGCTGATGCTACTTTGCTTTTACACTTTTGTTTCTGAACCGTTCACAGATTAAAATGAATATTCTACGATTCCTTGAGAACCGTCAAATGTGATTGTGTATATGTGCTCATTTCTAATTGAAATAAACAAAAGCTGTTGGTAACTTGCACAATGATCCGCCTTCCCCTGCTCTGAGACAGAAGGTACCACAAGCAAAACTGCAACGTGAACTTAACACAGAGCATCTGACCTCCTTTCAGGAACCGCAGAAAATGAAATGAAAAATGAGACAGGGAAGACTTGCCAGCCTTTCATACGGCTACAGTTGCTAAGGAAACTGCTTTCTTAGCTTCAACCTGTCCAGTACAGCCCGGTTCACATATTCTTCTGGGTTTTTTGAAAATGAGGATATCAAAGAGGGAAAAGATCATAGAGAATAAAAGTCGGGGTTGTATTGGTCCAAACAGAGCCTGGTGCTGTTTCTCCTTGTTACACTCTTTCCCAGTCATCTGGAATATCTACCACCTGGCAAAACCCTCCTGGAACTGAAAATCATAGAATTAGCCCATAAGGTAAACAAAACAATGGGAAGCCCTATTTGACATGCAGCAGTAGCCAAAAAACTGCTTCCTCACCTCAACTGGGCTTTCTTTCCTGCTGGGAAAGTAGGAGGCAACTCTTAACGCAGCAGGTGAAGCGCCCCAGCCCTCTCCTGCCCCACATCTCAGGACAAAGTGTTGCACATTTCTCAGCACCGAGAATGCAACCTGGAGCTCCGAGGCAGCACCTGACCCACACACGTGGGAAGGTGCAGCCTGGGACCTCTGGAGTCTCCAACCAAGCTGGGGGATGGAACACGCTGGCCAAGGGAAATCAGAGGTAATAAGGTTCGACTTGCCTCATCACCGACCCTCCCAGAGGATACAGAAACAGAAGAAGGCTCACGGGAATGGATGACACCTTCCATCAACAGCGAATTAAATAAGCAAATATTTCTTCGGCATTTACTGAAAAGACAGGGCGCTTGCAAGGCAATGGATAGAGATTGGTTTTGAAAAGTAGTTTGGCAACAAATATCACCGTCCTTCATATTCAATGATGATGCCACCTTCTTCCTCCATGTTCTATGAAAACTTAATTTTCTGAATGAATAATCTACTTATTCCTCCAATTCTACTGAAATATAACAAATAAAAATTCTCTACGCAAGATGCTGGTAGCACCGTTTGAATCAAAGCAGGGGGACTGAGTAGCTGGAAGGAAGGCTCTTTCACTGCTAATCATTTGCTCTTTTTTGAATTTTGAACTGTAAATAGCCAAAAATAAGAAAATAACATTTTAAGATCAATCTAAGTGCTGCTTACCTAGGTTAAAATGTCCAAAGTATACTACAGATATTTTTTAGGATGTCTTGGGAGAAATGTGTATTGTTTTTTCTCAAATGTATAAGACTTTCAGACGATCCAGATAATATATTAAATTTATCATCTTGTAACTAATCCTATTAAAGGCAATTATGAATATTTTTATTATGTTTTATGTAACATATATTACATATTTCAGCATATATACTTTTTAAATGTGGGATTCTACTATATGATGCAATATAGCTTCAGACTCCTGGGATATCACAAATGAGCCAGCAATAATACACTCAGATCTAAAAACATTTGGGTTTTCTCAGTCCTTTACAACAAAAAGCATTTCTCCTGAGGCTTCAATGGAAAGCCACAGTATATGAGGGAAATGGACTCACTGTAGTCCAATCATAACTGGACAGCTCTGACCAAGTCACCCACATACTTTCACTTTCTCAGCTAAAAACCGGGAAGCACAATATAATTATGGTAACTTAAGTTTTTTTAAAAAAACATTTTTAATGTTTATTTATTTTTGAGAGACAGAGCGTGAGCAGGGGAGGAACAGAGAGAGAGGGGGACACAGAATCCGAGGCAGGCTCCAGGCTCTGAACTGTCAGCACAGAACCCAACGCGGGGCTCGAACTCGCAAACTGTGAGATCATGACCTGAGCTCAAGTCGCACACCTAACCGACTTAAAAAGGCTAATTAATACTAACTCATACTGTCAGATGGAGTGTGAAATCTATCTGAATATTGATTATATTTGTCTTTTTCCTCATTTTACAGGTGAATGAAAAGATGCCAGTGTCTTGTCTCAGATATGTGCCTCCTGACAGGAGTCTCTGTGGATGTTACAGCTGAGGCTGCTGTAGTCTGCTAAGCCCAAAGATTACCATGTGGTCACATAGGACTGCGGGAACATTGTAAGCCTTCTGGAGACCTGCTCCCCAAAATCAATAGGTCAAAAGGATTTCCTGTATCTAAAAGGTATTGCAGTGAAATACATTAAGAATTGACTTGAAATGCCATATTAATAGCACATTAAAATCTGGCTTCAACTCAGAGTTCTGCTCTCATCTTCTTCTCTGGGTATAGCAGGCACAATCCTTGAAGCCAGTGAGGACCCATCTGTAGTGCTTCTCCGCAGATGTCAGGGGTTCCCAGCCCTGCTTGGGAATCCATGACCCATGGGTTCCCAGAGCCATGCTGGGAGCCGGCAAAGAACACCCAAGCCCCAGACCTGCTCCAGAACAGTTAAGTCCAAATCTCTAAACATGAGGCCCTGGGTGCTTCCCAGGCTGACAGTCAGTCAGTCTTTTTTAAAAAGACAGTAATTTTAAAATGTGGTTAGTCGAAGGATGAAATAGTCCTGAATGCAAGGGCCATCTCAAGAAGTTATTAAGATAGGGGTGTCTGGGGCGCCTGGGTGGCTCAGTCGGTTGAGCGTCCGACTTCGGCTCAGGTCATGATCTCACGGTCCGTGAGTTCGAGCCCCACGTCAGGCTCTGTGCTGACAGCTCAGAGCCTGGAGCCTGCTTCGGATTCTGTGTCTCCCTCTCTCTCTGACCCTCCCCCGTTCATGCTCTGTCTCTCTCTGTCTCAAAAATAAATAAACATTAAAAAAAAAAGATGGGGTGTCTGGGTGGATCAGTCGGTTAAGCCCCGACTTCAGCTCAGGTCACGATCTCACAGTTTGTGGGTTCCAGCCCCACGACCTGCTCTGTGCTGACAGCTCAGAGCCTAGAGCCTGCTTCAGATTCTGTGTCTCCCTCTCCCTCTGCCCTTCTCTCCCTCTCTCAAAAGTAAATAAATATTTTTTAAAAAAGACGTTATTAAGATATTAGTTGTTGGGGCACCTGGGTGGCTCAGTCGGTTAAGCGTCCGACTTCAGCTCAGGTCATGATCTCGCAGTTTGTGGGTTCGAGCCCCACGTCAGGCTCTGTACTGACAGCTCAGAGCCCTGAGCCTGCTTCAGATTCTGTGTCTCCATCTCTCGGCCCCTCCCCTGCTCATGCTCTGTGTCTCCCTGTCTCTCAATAATAAATAAACATTAAAAAAATTTTTCTTTTAAGATATTAATTGTTGAGAGTGTGGTCCCAAGGTGGGTAAGTGTGCATGCGTGTGCGCATGTGGGTGTGTTTTATATGCTAACGTGTTTCCTCGGTGTTACTGTTCTTTTGTTTGTTTGCCTGTGTTCATAGAATTGCCTTGGCGAATAAAAATTGGGGCAACCTGGACATAGAAAGGCATACATCAGAAAAGTAAAAGATGTAGCTTCCCACCAGGGAATGCTTTTGTTGCTTCAATGCCAACAACTTTGCCTGCCTGAAGAATGCAAACTCCCATATAAAACCTTGGCCAACCCTGCCCGAGCTGGCTGAAAGATTCTACTCTGGGCCAGGAAGCATTTTCTGTTCCCCACAGCAACCAGTTGGCAAGGACTTTGCTCACACACGCAGATCCTCTCTCTCAGGTCTCAGGGCCAGGAGCTCTTTGGGCACTCTGAATAAAACTTCTCCTTCAAGGCTTCCTTGTCTCCGGAATGCATGTCTACATGCTCCTCACGCATATGTATTTTGGCAGGGGAGACACTTCCTTTAGGATTTCCTTTGAGGATGCATTTAAAGCGTGGACTTCAGGCAGGGCCAAAATGACCTGTGGACAGAGGCATCTGCAGGCAGCATATGTGTTCTTTCCACCTTGTGTGAAATTCGATAGAGTATCTTTGGGTCTGGGGAAAAGAATGGTGGAGAGCTGAGGAATGTCTTCATTTCCCTTCCTGTCATTAAGCCCCTCCATAGCTTGGGTTTTGTCAACTCCAAGCAGACTCCTATCTCCAGTGTGAGGCCAGGCTGCTTTGATTTTGCTTCATTTGGGATCTAACTCAACCTCGTTATATGCCAAATCCCCTCCAGGGTGTCCTACTTTTCTGGATCTTCTCCTGTGTCAGAGCTCCTGTGGCTCCGTTTTTCTGTCCTTCAGGAGAACAGCACCCACCACCTCCCACTCTCCCCAGGGAGAGAACTCCAGGCTGGTTTGCCTGCTATTCAGAGCACTGCGCACACGCATTTGGTGATCTTCAGTGAAGATTGTGAAAATGTGAATTACTGTGACAAAATTTTACCAGCCAGGTTTGAAAATAAATGGAGCATGCTCTGAATCTGATTGAAAGAAAAAAGTGATTCAAAAGCAATTTGAAAATTGGGCTAAAGAAAAAAAAAATTCCCCTCTCTCTGTCTCTTGTCTCTGCCAAGATTTTTCTTGGTTGCTTTCTTTCCTCCCTATCCAAACCTAACTTATTTCCACGTCTAGTAATTCTTCAAGTCTGAGAAACTAATGGAGGTAGAAGCAGGCCTGTTTTGAGAAACCAAAAATATTTCAAACCATACAGCCTCCACAAGAAATTATGGTGCACTGAGATTTCATGGACTCTTAGTTACACAGACTTCTGGTTAGATTCTTGATCTGCCGTATAATAACCATGTACCTTCAGCAATTCTCTTGCTCTCTTGGGACCTCAGTTTCCCTACTAGTAAAAGAAGAACAACATCTCAAAGGGTTAAGATGAGAATTCCATAAAATAACATGATGTATTGATGTGGGAAAGACAGTAGTCTTTAGAAGATGCAAATTAGTTAACAGGGAGGGTTTTAGAGTTCAAGTTTTATCTTGTGAACTTATGGGTTGTGTAACCTTGGACAAGTTACTTAACTTCTCTAAGCCCCAGTTTTTCAAATATTAAAGAGAAATTTTAAGTTTAGTTCACAGTATATGGCACATTCTAACTGCTCAAAGTCATAATTTTAAATATTTTTTTAATGTTTATTTATTTTTAAGACACAGAGAGACAGAGCACAAGCAGGGGAGGAGCAGAGAGCGAGGGAGACACAGAGCCCAAAGCAGGCTCCAGGCTCTGAGCTGTCAGCACAAAGCCTGACGTGGGGCTCGAAATCACGAACCATGAGATCATGACCTGGGCTGAAGTCGGACGCTTAACCAACTGAGCCACCCACCCAGGAGCCCCTGAAAGTCATAATTTTAGGAAAGCATTATTTTAAGCCACTTTCAGATTCATAAAGTTTTCTGTTCAATAAAGCTTTCTATTATAATAGTGTTCTATTAAGGTGTATATAGCCCTGTCTCAAATGATTTGTTTTACTGGCTTATGGGAAATTTGATCAAAGAATCCAGTTATCTGCCTTCATCGACTAAATTTGCTTACATTTAGATACCAAGTTCTTCATTTATGTGGAGTGTTTGTTTTGATCACTCAAATCAAAGATGACATTATACTGGGTACTTCAAGACATGACCACAAAAATGTTTCTGTCTCCCAAGTTTAACTAAGCCATGCCACCCTATACCAGATAATCAATTGCCCCGTTATTGAATGGGCCCTTGGTGAGATCTTAGGAGTAAGAAGTCAAGAGAGAAGTCCCCATTGTGGTTAAGGATAATGGCGGGCTAGCAGAAAGCTTGTCTGATTCTGGCGGGATCCTGGGGAGGGGGTGTGGAGGTGAGGGAGAGGTCAGTAGTATAGAAGAACTGCCTTCCAATTGGGACACCAAGACCAGACGGCAACAGCAGGTGCAGCCTGACTGACCAGACAACACCCTGAGACCCAATCTGTCCCTGTGACCCCAGAGACACAGTCATGACAGGACATGATGTAGTTTTGTCTAGACACCAGCCACATCCATCCCAAGAGGAAGCGTGCTCAGAAGAGGAGAGAATCTGGTCTGAGAACAAAAACAGGAGACCAGAAGACAGCTGGTGGCAATCCCCCTTCTTTTCTATTATTGACTTGTCTGCTACTAAGATTTTGCAATTTGATTGACATATATGTGGACAAACGAGGCAAAAGCGTACAACATTATGCAGTATCCAGGGCCAAGAATAAACTTCCTTGAGACTTTTAAGAAACTCCGGGGTCTTCAAGGTGGGAACGTCATGTTATTATTATTTTCAGGGATGAGAATTGAAGCACCGAAGCTCTCCCAGGTGGAGGGCACACAACTCATCCGACCCCCTCTCTCCACCCTGTGCCCTTGGCCACCATTAAAATGCATGCACACCACACACATACACTCACACACATGCACACATGCCCCTTTAAATAGTGCCCTCAAATCCCTGAAGGTCAGCAATTGCCTGTTTTGCCTTTTCTGCAAGGCTAATAACAATCTCAGGTAACCAGTGTCTCCATTGTCCTCCCACGATCCACTTCACACATCTCAGCCCCCACCCTCTGCCTTGATTGGAGAAGAGACCAGAACCGCTTCTTGTTATTGCATGCTTCACTATGCCTGACACATAGTAAGCAATCATTAAAGCAAGGGAGAGAGAGAGAAAAGGAAGGAGGGAGGGAGAGAAGGAGGAAAGAAGGAAGAGCTTTTATAGCTCGATTAACATTAACTTGCCCCGACTCCGATCATTATCTTGTTTCTTTTCCCATTTTTGTTCTACTTCCAGGCTCCCAGGAGGAAAGAGTTGCTCAAAATGATGACCAGATACTTCACTGCTCAAAATAAATGTATTTCCAAAAGAAAGTCTACATATATAAAAATAGATTCTGTATTTTCCATTTGCATATGAACAATAAAAGTCAGAATTTGGTTAAAATCTCACCATAAGGAAAAGGTCAAGCAAATATGGTACATCAGTATGGTAGAAAACCTTACCACCTTACAAACAACAACAACAACAACTGTGTTTTAGAAGAATATTTAATTGCATGGAGAAATTCTCACAATATATCTTTAAATGAAAAGCAAAAGCAAGTTGCACGACAAAATGTATGTGTATGTATATATGAAAGTGTAGAAGGGTATATATTCCAGAATGTTAACGGATGGTTATCTCTGAGTGGGCACCTGGGTGGCTGAGTTGGTTAAGCATCTAACTCTTGATTTCTGCTCAGGTCACAATCTCACAGTTCGTGAGTGCACTGAACACGGAGCCTGCTTGGGATTCTCTCTCTCTCTCCTCCTTCTACCCTGCTCGCATGCTCTCTCTCTCTCTCTCTCTCTCTCTCAAAATAAATAAACTTAAAAATTAAAAAAAAAAAACCAGGGGTTACCTCTGCGTAATGAATTATAAGTGATGTTATTTTATCTTTATACCTTTACGCATCTTCCCCAAATTCTTACAAAATTTACGTACGTTAAGTTTATAATCAAAAAAGGAAATTATTACAAGAAAATAAAAGCCATATGAATACTAATGAAAAAGAAATGATTTAAGAAAATCTCCACATGCAAATGAAGATTCCCAGAACGCGATGTTAGTACCAGATGTCGTAAAGGAAGGAAGGATTGTTATAATTATTGTTTTCCAGATCAAGATTCCCAGAAACTTCCATTGCTGTGTGAGTGATTTCCAATTACTCTATACAACCAAGCTCTTAGATTTACTGCTCATTTTCCAGGCAAAGCTGACCACGATCTCTAGGGAAATACATGTGACTTAATACTTAAGTTCTTCTGAAAACTGCAATACGACCACAGCTAGTTGTGTTGCTGTTTGTTGCTGCTGTTAGGGCCTGCTTATTTGTTTGTTTGTGAGGGTTGTACAAACACAGACCCACACACAGACAGGAAACCGTAAAAGAGTGCCCTCACTGTTTTGGAACCTCAGGAAGACGTGCCTCTGTGTATACCATGATAACATCTGCTTCTAATTGAGATGATTTATCAAAGTGGCCATCAGCAGGAACGGGTCAGCAAGTGCATAAATCTAGTACAAACACTTTCGGCTCTGAGCCTGGAAACATAAAGTCTGGTCTTGTTCCTGACATTAAGTAGCTAGCTGGCTGAGCCCATGTAAATCAATTAATCTCTCCGTAACTCAGTCTCTCCATCTGCAAAGTGGAATTAATAATAGATATCGATTGCCGGTTTGTGTCTCTGGTCACAAGGATGCTTCTCCTCCACTAATTTATTCTTATAACCGTATATTGAGGGACTCCGATGTGCCAGGCACTAATTCCTCCAGGCCCCCTCCACCCCAGACTGCTCTTTGTTCCCACAGCTGGGCTGCCTAAGGACTCCCGGGCCCTCCTACCAGCCCTGTGGTCACACTGCCTGTTCCTTAGGCCGCCAAGGTGGAAATGGAAGAGGGGCTTAGGGGAAAAGCACAGTGCGTGTCTGATGCTTGCTGTGTTGTAACATGTGATATATCATGTGTGTTACAACATGTGACAGATGACTGCATAAGGTATGTAGAACTCAGATGGTTCCTCACGTAACATCCCCATATGAGCAAAGGGCCGTGTTACCATTGGCGTGGTCACACCTGGAAATGATTAAAGTCTTTCGTTTTGTTCTGCCGCTGTTTGTTTTATTTCCTTGTCCTTGTTTCGGCTGTGTCACTAGGACCCTACTGAAGGTCAAAAGCAAATACACAGTAAATAAAAAGATGACCCCACAGGCCCCACCACGGTCAAAAGACGGATAACGTGGCTTCTTCTCCAAATGTTAGAAATATTTCCCAGGTTGTACCAGCAGGAGGAGAGAAGGCTCACTCTACTCAGGAGGTTTAGCTGAATGAAGAAGTGCAGATACCGTTGCTTCTCCAGAGCAGCGAGGCATCTACACACACTGGTGCCCGTGACCGAATACCCAAAGGAACCCTGGTCTTGAGATTTTGGGTTTTTTTAACTCAATTCTGGGATGTCTGAATCCTTTATAACAGCACTGGGGCTGCCATATGTGCTCTGGGTCATAAAGTCAATACAACCAGAGCCCTTTTCCTCTAAACCATGGGGATGTTCAATACCAGTTCGAATGGCGGCGCGTAGCCTGGCACAGGGTAGCGGAAGCAGCATTTCCGGGATGTGCCTGACTCGAGCAGCACTTCAGCTCCTTTGAAGTTGGTCTCATTTTTCACATTTTTCTTTTTTGGGTGACTCCAACCCAAGTAGGCAGTTTCCAAGCTTTAATTTTAAGCAGTAGGGATCCTTTTCAAACATTTCCCTAAATAAAAGTGAGTAGGACAGAGATGGAGTTGCAACATTCACGGGTGTCACTGGACACCAGTCCCCGTAAGCAGGAAATAATTCACATAACAAGACACAAAATTACATCACCACGGGAGGGCGGCCAGCATTAACTCTTCCTTGAAAAGAACTAACCTGAGAGTTACATGAGCAAGTACATAATAATAGTCTACATCGGTGTAAAAAATGTATGTCCATACTCATAGCAGCATTAGTCACAATAGCCCAAAGGTAGAGAGGAAGCCGGCTGGCTCATTCGGAAGAACATGTCACTCTTGATCTCAGAGTTGTAAGTTCAAGCCCCAAGTGGGGTAAAGAGATTACTTAAATAAATAAAACTTAAAAAAAAAAAAAATAGCCAAAAGGTGGAAGCAACCTGAATGTCCATCAACACATGAATGGATACACAAAAGGGGTGTATATATACAATAGTCCTAAAAAGAAAAAAAATTGATGCCTGCTATGACGTGGATGAAGCTTGAGGATGTTATGCTAAGTGAGATAAGCCAATCACAAAAGGGCAAAGGTAATATAATTCCACTTACATAAGGTATCTAATCAAATTCATGAACAAAAAGTAGAATGGTGGCTGGGGGTAGGGGTGGTGGGCAGGGGAGAGGGTCAGGGGGAGGAGGAGGGAATAAGAAATCAGAGTTTAAGAGGTACAGAATTTCAGTTGGGAAAGATGAAAGAGTTCTGTGGACGGTTGGTGGTTATGTCACAGCACAACACTGTGGCTGTGCTTAATGCCACAGAACTGTAGGCTTAAAATGATCAAAATGGTAAATTTTGTCATGTATCTTTACCACAATAATTTTTAAAAGCTTAGTATTCACAGAGTACTAAAAAGTTAGAGCAAAAAGTCTTTTGACCACAAAGATGTCTGTAAACAAAACCTGTCATCAGGAATTATGATGCCTGTAGTGGTGAAGTATTTATATGCATTTGTACCCTTTGAATGTGACTTATTTTTTTTAATATTTTTAATGTTTATTTTTGAGAGACAGACACACACACACACACACACACACACACACACACACATGCACGTACAGAGCATGAGTGGGGAAGGGGCAGAGAGAGAGGAAGACACAGAAACTGAAGCAGGCTCCAGGCTCTGAATTGTCAGCACAGAGCCTGACCCGGGACTTGAACCTACAAACTGCAAGATCATGCCCTGGGCCAAAGTCAGATACTTAAGCGACTGAGCTACCCAGGAGCCCCTAAATATGACTTTGAATTGCCATTTGGCTAAACAAAAATACAAAATATTTGGCAGCTTTAATTACCAAGCATAGTTATGTTAATCATCGAAAGCAAATGATATTTAGATTTGGATATAGAAAGTCATGAAAGAAAGAAAGAAAGAAAGAAAGAAAGAAAGAAAGAAAGAAAGAAAGAAAGAAAGAGTAAGGGGAGGGAAGGGAAGGGAAGGGAAAGGAAGGAAGAAAAACCCCAGTTGTGATTTTTGTACCATGGAATGACAATTAGCATTCCAGGAATCACCCTTGCACTAATTAATCATGGATGTCACTGGTTGCTTTAGGACACATGGATAAGAAACTGCTTTTAATATCCAATTCCATATTAAAGCTAGTCCTTTTCATGATTCCAGGAGAAAAGATGGGTATTAACATCTTTATAATGGCATCAATTTATAATAGCACACAGAGATAGCCTAAGATTTGAAAGTCTGGATGCTGACTTTAAAAGATGTTTGGAGACTGGCCTCGTGCTTTCAAAAGGCTCAGTGCAATGTCTCAAGACTCCTACATCTCACCCACCAATAGGTGAGCATTCTTCCACGGCAATCCTTCACTCTTACCAAGATACCATCAGCAATGATCACTAGAATATGCAATTTTGGTCATTTCTGTAACAGCAAGCAGCCACTTGTGCTGATTCATCCACAGATTTTCCGGCCAGATGCCCCATTGGCAAAGCCCCGGAGCCTTCCCTTCATGAGTTCTCCGCTCCAGCCATCCGCGGTAATTCCTTCCTCTCCTCTCTCCTGATCTGCCAGTTGCAAATAGAATCTGTCCAAGGAATAAACAAACCTTCCGGAAGGGATAAACTAGGCTGCTCTGAAGTATATGTGGGAAGGGTCTGCAGGGGTCAGAGTTTGAACCGTGGAGGGGGCTGCCCCTCCCTGCTTCTGATGCCTTCCCTTGGGCAGCGTTGAAAGCAAGGTTGAAAAGGATGAGGCCACCAGTGAAAAGAAGAAAATAAAGGGAACGTTTGCTGCTGTGGACGAAAACAATCTGTGTTTCAAAATCCGCTGCTTCTGTTCAAATTTGTTTGAAGTTAGTTTTTATTGTCACAGGACTTAGAGATACGGTTTTCAATGAGCTAGATTTTGAGTTCCACTGCTAAGTGAGCAAACAGAAATAACATGATGTGTGTGCGCATACAGGCGTGGGTGTCTTTTTTTTTTTTTTTTTTTTAATCAGCAATACCATGTTTTAGCACCAAAGCTTTCAAAGTTAGTCAGGGATTAAGGGGAGATAGTGATGCCTGGAGGACTGTTAAAAATATGCTATTGCTCCCTCCACAACTTAGCCTCAAGGCAAGAAAGACAAAAATGGGGGTGAGCCCAGAGAAGAGAAAGGAAACTAACATTTATTGAACACTTAACTCTGTGCCCAGATGATTCACTGAAGGTAGCCTACGAATTCCTCCCAAACACCTTTCAAGTTAGTATTGTTACCTCTGTTTCCTGGTTATAGAAACTGAATTCCAGAAAGGTTAAGTTACCAGTGATCCACAGAAAGGGAAAGAGATGGAATTCAAACCAGGTGTTTCCACCTTCACCCAGCAGGGGGAGGCTAACTGAAATAGGAGAGAGTCAGCCAAAAAGGAAGTCTGTTCATTAGCTAACCACCAAGCAAACTAAGCATACTTTTTCTTTTTTTTTTTTTTTTTTTTAATTTTTTTTTCAACGTTTATTTTATTTTTGGGACAGAGAGAGACAGAGCATGAACGGGGGAGGGACAGAGAGAGAGGGAGACACAGAATCGGAAACAGGCTCCAGGCTCCGAGCCATCAGCCCAGAGCCCGACGCGGGGCTCGAACTCACGGACCGTGAGATCGTGACCTGGCTGAAGTCGGACGCTTAACCGACTGCGCCACCCAGGCGCCCCTAAGCATACTTTTTCTTAATATGCATCTGACAACCACTGATAGTCCAATAAACACGTTGAAGGACTCTGAACACGAAGCCTAGCATGATTATGATATTGTAAGACATATAAAAACCCCATAAGATTCAGAACCTCATGACAGAACAAGGGTCAGTTAAGGGACTACTGTTTTTTAAAACTTTTAAATGTAAGAATCCATATTTAATTTTCCAAAGACATTCATATTTGATGTCTTGCTCTTTTATTCTTATTTATTTAATATATGTTGTTTTTAAAGAAAATAATCAAGGGAGAAGCACGATAATCTGTTCATAATCCTCATGTGTCAGACCATAAACTCACACCTAAGCCATCACCTATAAACCAATGTCAACACTTCCTAATTGTAGGAAAAATTTGCAGGCAAACACACACACACACACACACACACACACACACACACACACAAAACAAACAAACAAATAAACCCCTCTCTAAGGTACTGGACGCAAAATAGAAACTTATGAATTGACAGACTGTAATAGATCAAAGGTGGCCACAGTTGGGGTTTAAGACCATTCTTGCCCTAGATTCCCTTGAATATAGGTGGATTTGACTGCTTGACCAATGGTGTATGACACTGGGTCCTGGACCCAGGGCTTGAAAAGACTGACAGTTTCTCAGAACCTTGCCACCATGCTGTGAGGACGCCCAAGCAGTCCCATAGAGAGGCTGAAGCAGAGAGGAAATGAAGCCCTCAGCCACAACCCCAGCTGAGCTCCCAATTGGTAACCAGTAACAAATATGTGTCAGTCACCTTGGAAGTGGATCTTTCCACCCTTCTCAAGCCACAGTTGGTACTGTGTGGAGCAGAGATAAGCGTTTCCCACTGAGCCCTCCCCAAGTAGCAGATTTGTGAGCAAAGTAAATGACAATGGTTGTTTGAGCTGCCAATTTTCAGTATAAATTACAATACGTCAAAAATATTGAAAATAGGGGCACCTGTTAATCAGTTGAGCATCCAACTCTTGATTTTGGCACAGGTCATGATTTCACAGTTTGTAGGTTCAAGCCCCATGTTGGGCTGTGTGCTGACAGTAAAGAGCCTGCTTGGGATTCTCTGTCTCTGTCTCTGTCTCTGTCTCTCTCTCTCTCAAAAATAAATAAATAAACATTTTCTAAATAACAAAAATATATGTCATCACTTCCTTAGCATTTAATAAAACTTGAAATTACATAGGTATTTGTTTTTATCGTTTATCATCTGTCTCTTTCACTGAGCATAAGCTGCGTAAGGACAGGAACTGTACCTGTCTCATTGACCTGTCTACACCCAGCACCAAGCACAGTGTCTCTTGCCCAGGAGAAATACTCAATTAAATATTTGTTAACTGAATAAATAAATGAGAGCAGGCATCAGGCTTGCATATGCTGATGATGCGCTCCTTCTTCCCTCATGTAAAGACAAAAACCTGAGCGCCTGGGTGGCTCAGTCAGTTAAGTATCCAACTCTTGATTTCAGCTCAGATCATGATCCTGGGGTCACCTAGCTCCACGCTGGGCCTGGAGCCTGCTTGAGATCCTCTCTCTCGCTCTGCCCCTCCCTCCCTCTCTTTCAATGAATAAATAAATAAATAAATAAATAAATAACCATGAACTGGAGCCACTCTTCGAGTACCCTGAGATTTTGATGAAAGAAAAGAATAATACAAAGTAAAAAAGATCAGTTTGGCAAGGATTAGACACGACTCAGTGTGAAGAGGGGACTTACAGGGTCGCCGGTCAAGGATTATGGATTACTGAGCAGAGTCCATGAAATATTCAAACCTGGCCGCGATGCCCATCTCTAAGGTATAGTTTCTGCAGGTTGAACATATCACAGGATGTGGTTCTTGGGCAACTCATTTATTCTCTCCGTATTTCACAGTCAAGGTCTATAAGGTCACTACGTATAAAACTCCCACTTAGTATGACTTTTTAATGTTACAAATGAAATCATGGTTGTGAAAGCATTTTTAACTATTTGTAAAGCACTTAGAATCTTGCCTGGTAGGTAGTAAGTGCTGTAAACACAATCGTTTCATACCATCAAACAAATGGGACCAGCCTGCATCCCCTTACTACCACCAACCCCTCCTGCCTTTTTGATCTCCCTTCATACCACTTTCTTCCTTGCTCACTGTTTCCCAGATTTCTGTCCCTCGTTCTACGCTCCAAGCTTTTTCCTACCTCAGCACCTTTGGATTAGCAGCTCCTTCCAGGAATTCGTTTCCTGGATCTTCCTATGCTTGAGTCTTACTCATCCTTTAGATGTGAGCTCTTCAGGGAGGCTTTCCCTGCCCACCCTGTATAAGTTAACTCCCTCCTTTTGCTTATTAAGTCACTTCCCAGCACATCATCCCATTTTGTTTTCCATGAGACTTATTTCTATATATAATTATTTATCTGTGCACTGCTTCACTGCTCCTCCCTCCCCACTACAATGAAGGCTAATGGGAGCCAAGACCTTGTCTGTCTTGTTTGCGGCTAAATCCCCAGCATCTAGAAAAGTACCTTCACTTTGTAGGTGTTCAATAAATATTTGGTGAATAAATGAATGAATGAAACCTCTCTTCTAGCTACCTTTTGGTGTGTCGATGATCCTTGTTAAGGCATGTTACCCACTACTGGACCAGTACACTAGGAGATAACAGACCAAGCGTCGTGGTAAATATAATTGACATTTATCAATGCAGCCAGAGATCAAGTGAGCTCTCTTGGCAACCACAATTTAATCTTCACTCACATCATGCTTTCAACAGGGATCCCTGAGCCTTTTTACCTACGTGCTTCTCCCAGACCAAGTTCCCCTTTTTTGTATTTATGCTTGTCCACACCTGGCTGGTGCCTTTAACTGTTCCTTCCCCACCCATGCCTAAAGCCACTGCAATGGAGAAAAATAGCAAAGCAACCAAGAGCACAGGAACTGCCCCAGGCTCTGCCTATAACCTCCGTCTCCCATCCTCTTCAAGACTTTTCTGTCACAACCCTCCATCCCACTGGCTTGGTAGCTAGACGCCCCCTCCCTCCGAGCTAACCTCTTTGGGTCACTCTGTTGATTTGCCTGGCTGGCTTTTGATTCAGCATCACCCCAAGATTGCCACCCCATCCTCTACACCTCGATCCCCCATACCTGAATACTACCCTCAAGTCCAGGCTTCAGAACATAACCCTTCCTCATCCAGGAGAAAGAAGTCTGTGTGTGTGTGTGTGTGTGTGTGTGTGTGTGTGTGTGTGTGGTGTACCCAATTGTGGGACTTTACATTTATCCCTATTGAAGTTTATCTTGTTAGATTTCACCCACTGTTTCTGGATTTTTATTCTGTCTTTCAGTTTATTTGCTTAACTCATCCTGCTTCCCATAACCAACCAAGGTGATCAGTGTGTCCTGAATGATCTCATCCAAGTCACTGATAATATTGAACAGTACAGGTTAAAGAGAGACCCTCTTCAAACATCCTGCAGGTTGACAATTATCATTACATCGGTAATCTCCAGAAACTAGTGGTCACGTCAATACTGTCTAAACACAGGATCATCTAACCTACATGTTCCTTCAAATTCACAAAAGAATTTGCCAACTGACTTGCTGAAATTCAGAAGTTTTTCCATGTAGTTCGTCCATGTAGTTCCTGTACCAGACTTAAAGGCAGCACATAGTTTGGAATTGGAAATAACTCCTGTGGGGGTTAGAACTGCCATTAACTTTATCCCCATTTACCCACCAGGAAAGAATGTGGCCAGAGACCAAGGTTTAGGATGCTTTGTCTTGAGCTATCTAGACTAAAGAGGGGTCTCTGACTACACCTGGAAGGAATTACTGCCTCTTCAATCTTAACAAGCTCTCCCCCATCTCTCAGAGAGCCACAGAGGATCCAGATGGATTCCCTTGCCTGCCGTGGTTGCATTTCTTGAGGAGGACAGATTGATCACACACCCATATGGCTGTAGTTCAAAGCAGTGAGTTACACAGTAAGGTGCCCGAGGGAGAGGATGTCTTTCTGCCAGAGTGAGAACACAAGCAGCTATAAACTTGGAAGTCCAAACCCAAAATGCTACTACAATGGAGCAAGAATGGGGAAGCTATTCAGGGAAGTAGTGTTATCTTGTGAAAGCATCTTGCACTGTAAAGAAAGGAAAGATAAAGGCAAGTATCACTTCCTCTAGACAACAATGGGAAATCTACCTTTAATCTGCCCTTCCTGGTCCTCTGTATCTAAAATAGATGCACTGAGGAGCGCCTGAGTGGCTCAGTCTTTAGGCGTTTAGGCGTCTGACTTCCACACAGGTCATGATCTCCTAGCTAGTGAGTTTGAGCCCCGCATTGGGTCTGACAGCTCAGAGCCTGGAGCCTGCTTCGAATTCTGTCTCCCTCTCTCTCTGCCCCTCCCTTCCTGGCAGTGTGTCTCTCTATCTCTCTCAAAGGTAAGTAAACATTAAAAAAAAATTTTTTAATAATAAAATAAAAAAAATAGATGCACTGAAAGGCTGAGGGATGAGAAAAAAAGCAAACTATTAATTATAATATGACTTGTTGGTTTTATATTGATATTTTCTTGATTTTTCTTGTTGATTAGATTATAGTGGTAAATGATTGATGCATGACTTTCTTAACAAAGATGTCAACAAGAGGTGCTTGGGTGGCTCAGTCGCTTAAGCGTCGGACTTCGGCTCAGGTCATGATCTCACGGTTCATGAGTTCAAGCCCCCCCCCACCTGGGCTCTGTGCTGACAGCTCAGAGCCTGGAGCCTGCTTTGGTTTCTGTGTGTCTTCCTCTTTCTCTGCCCCTCCCCCACTCATGCTGTGTCTCTCTCTGTCTCTCTCTCTCTCAAAAATAAATTTGAAAACATTTAAAAATTAAAAAAAAACAACAACAAAGATGTCAACAAGCCAAAAATGACTACAACATTCTTCTACTATTGGTGGAGTTAAAGATTCATCATGCTACAAATGCATCTTCTTCTTACATGACTAGCTAAATGATAACCATTTACAGTGAATAGTAGGAAAAATGTGAGCAGAGGCAGACAGAAAATAATCAGGATCCAGAATTTGTTGTCCAAATATATTTTACCCCATTTTCTAAAGTACATCCAATTTGGCTCTTCATTAAACTTGCAAAATATAGGACTGCTTATTCTCCAAATTCCTAGAAAAAATAATTGTAATGTTTTTGGGGGGGGGGAATCCATTTTTCTTTATTAAATGAGAAGAAATAAGCATGACTCGCTTAACTATACAAACATGGCAGAATCACAGATGCCAAATATCAGGAGGCGTGAATCCAAGTTCCTTTCTGAAAATATCAGGAACAAACATACCTTTTTTCATTCATTTAATAAGTACTTAATGGGCATTTACTCTATGCAAAATCCTTCACTGAATACTTTAAGGAGGATACCAAGGCATATAAGAAACCATCTCTCTTTTCTAGAATTGTATACTGTTTTCATAGAGGTAAGATGACCCCAAACATCGATAACAATGGAAGAACTGTATATGATACAAATTTGTCAAATCACTAAGTTGTACACCTGAAACTAATGTAACATTGTGTGTCAGCTATACTCAAATTTTTTTTAAAAAGGGAGAGAGGGAAAAAAGAATGTTTCAAATAGTGTTTGTATCAGTTATCTGCTGCTAGGTAACAAATTTAGCCACTTAAAACAACACACATTATCCCATAGTTTCTGTGGGTCAGGAATCTGGGCAGCTTAACTAGGGTTCTCTAATTCAGGGTCTCTCACAAGGTTGCAATCAACTAAGACCAGCTAAAGTTGGGGTCTCATCTGAAAGCTTAATTGGGGAAGAATCTGCTTCTCAGCTCACATATGTGGTAGCTGGCAGCTTTGAATTCCTTTTTGGGCTGTTGAACCAAGGGGCTCAGTTTCTAGCTTGCTATTGACTGGAGGCCGACCTTGGATCCTCACCCTGTGGGCTTCCCAAACGTGGCAACTTTTGCAACAAGCCTGCAAGAGAGAGTGTCTGCTACCAAGGTAGAGGTCACAGCCTCTTGTAATCTAATCACAGAATCAGCATCCCCTCAAGACTGAGATACTGTATTCATTAGAAGCAAGTTACTCAAGGAGAGGAGATTATACAAGGCAGTGAATACCAGGAGACAGGCATCATTAAAGACCATCTCAGAAATGACCTACCATGATGTTTAAATATGATAAAAAGCAAGCATAAGTATAAAAGATAGCACCCATTCAAGTTTAGTAAGAGCACCCTTAGGACTTGACCATAGAAAGCATCTACTAGATGTAAGAGAATGGAAACACTTCATTGCACTGTCAGCAAAGTAAACATTTGACTTGAAAATGACAGAGTGAGTCCTAGACACTTTCAAAGCCATCAGGGAATAGAAACCATTGACCTTCTTAAACTTAGAGCAATAGGTTCCACCTGAAAAAGCATATGTCACAACAACCGTTCATAATTGTAAAGGCCACATATGTACTCACCATGCCTACCCACAACTGAGCCTGGTGAAAATACAAACTTCAGAGGAATACTTCTATCTGCTTTTTGTCTTGTTATATCTACTGTTTCGATAAACAACACTCTGTGCCCTATGCACTACTTCTTTGAAATTTGTATTTTAGAAGTCAGCGTCTATGTCTCATTTGCTGTTTTCAAGTGTGCAATGAATTACGGGTGGAGAGGGATGGACATAAGCCATATCCACAAAGAGCACAATGAAAACAGCTTCATCTCCTCTCTCTCTCTCTCTCTTAGAGGAAAGTATAAAGGGCAGCATTTGTTTCTCCTACTTCAAGGGAAACGATCAAGAGTTCCGTGGGACAGGCTAACAGGGAATAAAGCATCACTGCTTTGACTTCATCAATGAACCACTGGTGCCAGGCTGCCACCTGAGTATCCTATCCAAGTATGAAAGGAGGGATCCTTCTGTTGGTTCCCCTTCCTCAACCAGATTCCCTAATGGATGAGGATTTTTATGTCTGCACAGAGTACCAAGTCTCGGTTGTCCCTTCACATCATGACAAGTATTACCAAATGCAAGAATTGGTAGGTAAGAGCATGAGGTGAAAGCAATTTCCAATCACCTATTTTAGTGTCCCTGAATGAAACCTAAACCTGTTATTGGTAATATCCCCATGAAGTGTCATATGTAATTTTTTCTCCTTCCGATTTATCCCCTTTCTGCTCTCCAGTATCCCTCCTTTCTTCTCTCCCAACGTCTCTGAGACAAAATATCATCATCCCGCAAGAGTGATGATGGCATGTGGAGGCTGCCATCCAGAGTGATGTAGAGAAGTCTATGTGTTCTTTAAGCTCTAGGTTATGATTCCAGGCATCAGGATTTTTGAAGTTTCCTGAGTAATGGTTATACTGTGTGGCCAGGGTTGAAAGCTTCTCCCATGTTTGGACTGAGTCTCTAACTGCCTTCGGTGTCGATAGTTGAAGGAGTAGAAAGAGAAAGAAGTTATGAAACATGTCAGAAAGACACCAAGTATATCAATTTATGCTTTATATGGTGGGTTCATGTAGGACTGTGGCTCTCAAACTTAGTACACATTAGTTTCACACATTAGCAACTGTTTTAAATCCTGATGTCCCACCACACTCCAGCTCAACTAGGTCAGAGCCTCAGGAAATGGGACCCAGGATGATCTTGCAGGAAGGCTCCCAGACCGACCTGTTCCTCCTCTCTGAGACCAACTTCCCCTCAATACTTTCTAAGATCTCCAGGCAATTGCAAAGTGCAGCAAGACTGAGAACTACTAAGTTAGGATCATTTCATTTTATGACCTAACCGAACATGATGGTTTGACTCAAGTCTGCCTACTTGAATGCAAATGCTAACAACTGCCTAACCTCCAGCTCCATGCACTTTAAAAACTTCCACGGTACTCAGTACTGGTGTGTTAGGGAATGAGGATACAAAAATGAATGCAACAGGCCCTGCCTTCCAGAATCTTGTAGTCTTGCAAAGGAGACAGACATAAATAAATGCTTCTGATACAATGTGGTACATGCTTCGATAGACAATGAGGACATATGGAATATAGAGGGGGTAATTAATGCAAGGTGGCAGAGACAAGGGAGAGGACAAAGAGAATGGCAATAAAAGAAAAGCCTTCTAAGGACAGTTAAATGGCATTTTCGAGTTGGCCACACACAGAGAGTATCCTAGGTAGAGGGAACAGCTTGAGGGAGCCAGGAGGTGTGAAAGTCCATGATGCATAAAACTCCAAAGACTGGCGTAAGGCTGGAAAGAATGGAAATGGGGCCAGAGTGGAAGGCAAAGCCGTAGTTAGGAAGCAAATGGCAGGCCATTCCCAAGGGCTGGGCTTTATCCACTGGAAAGGGACACACAGAACATGCAGGGCAGTGCTGGGATCAATTCCTGATTTTAAAGAGATGACTCTAACAGCATCATGCCTGAATTTGAAGATCATGAAGGCCAGCTAGAACAAGAGAAAATTACAATATCTGAACTAAGCCAATGACAGCAAGAAGAGAGAGGAGACAGATCATTGGAGAGCTTAGGAAGTAGGATTTGGTAGTTGATTCAGTGTGTCCTGACATTCTGGATTGAGCAACAAGGTAAATGAGTGGTGTGGCATTAACCAAAGGAGGGCATACCTCAGGGGTGCTGGTCCCAGGAAAAGATGAAGCCTGTCTGTGCACCTCGTGAAAGAACTTGATAATTATCCCAGTTATAACACATGACTGATTTTCAGAGACACCCTGGGGTTTAGGACTCAGCTGCCATCATGGAGCTTGGCCGAGTGCCCCCTCATTCCCTTGACTCTCTAGAGCCAGTTGGGGTGGTTGCTAGAATTCTTGATTACGTTTTAGGGCGATCATCTCTTTTTCAACCAGAACTCAGATGAGGCCAAGGCAAATTCATCTTTCGATGCATCTAGAATGTTTCTTTACCTCCTGTCCCCAACTTCAGAGTTCAGAACTCAGGGTTCCTGTGATTCTCATCCAAGGAGAGGTTTTGGACTCGTTCTGTTCCCCAGTCCAGGGGACAAGCAGGAGGCCTATTAGGCTCTGGAACGCAGCTGCATCCACATTATTTGTGCAACAGTACTTGGTGTCTCTGACAGAAGAGAATGGAAAGCCTTAAGGCCCTACACTTAAACCTTTAGATCATTCTCCAAATACGGGTTCTCTGGAGACAAGTTGCCTTGAGCCAGATCAGACTACCCCAGGCCAGTCAGCAACCCTATATAATCTGGAGAGTATCACGCCACTTCTTTTCTAGAAAAACAATGAGAATGGTGATTTACAATGCTAGAAAGTGAGTTAACTGTTCCCCAAATTCCATGCTACTTTAACATTCTGTGGTCATGTTTTTGGTTGTTTTTTTTTTTATTATTATTCTGACAAATGCTTAAAATTTTGTCAAAACAGAGAGAACTGCAATCATGCCTTGTTATGCTGACATTATTCACACTTGCTAATGATTAACTCCCTTTGACACTGTTGAGTTGTAGACGCCAGAGTTGAACAAACAGCTTCAGGGGGCCCAGAAATGAGTTACACTACACTGGGCCAACTGACTTGGAAGAGATCCAGTGCTATTTCCCTAGTTTAGACTTGTCCTAAGGGGCATTTCCATTGGGGGACCTGAAGTTCTGGAATTCCTTCCTCTTCCTGGTTCAACAAAACTCTAATTTATTGACCTTCAGGGCACAGTGTAAGACATCTGTTAAGTTTGGCATTTCCTTGACCTGTACAGAGAATTCTATTCAGTAAAAAAGGTTTGCCTGTTTTAATTCCAGGTTTTGTACTTAGAATGTGCACGCATCAGGCTCTGATCTAAAAAGGTACTTTTTTATAAACCCAGGAAACAAAAACATGTTGCTCCTTTGTATCCAAGCTGTTCCCTTATGAGTATCACCTCAATGTAGTACTCCCTTTGAGTATGACAAACCTTTAGGTAAATAACCAAGAATCATTCCTTCACTGTACAAGGCAAAAAGAAGACAATTTATTGAACAGCAAATTTTTGTGCTTTATTTATTTTATTTTTATTTTTATTTTTTAAAGAGAGAGAAAGCTCATGCACAAGTGGGGGGGAGGGGCAGAAGGAGACAGAGAGAGAGAGAGAAAGAGAGCCTCACATGAGGCTCCATGCTCAATGTGGAGCCCAATGTGGAGCTCGATCCCACAACTCTGGGATCATGACTTGAGCCGAAATCAAGAGTTGGACGCTCAATCGACTGAGCCATCCAGGCTTCCCGCAAATTTTTGTGCTTTAAATGGAGAAAATCAATACTGCAAGAATGTGAGAAAATTCCTAGACACAAGCCAAACAATTGTTCTACCAGCTAATAGCTCATATGTTCTATGAGCTATGAACTGCCTAATAGTTCATGTTCACCTTGGATGAGAAAGATAATGACACATAAAGAAGCTTTGGATCCAAGGACAAGGAACAGAAACACTTAGAGAGCTCCCACCCTGTATGCTCACCTCTCTAGCCATCAACTGAAAGCCGGCGCCGCGATTCGGGTCTCAGAGATGGAGGAAAGGCTAAAGAGAACGCATCCTCCATGCCAAATGAGGGTCCTCTGGGTAACACTTGATAATGCTTCATCTCTGCTTTGTTATCTCCTGCCTGTGCCACAATGGGAGATGTTCATGGGATTTAAGCTGAGAGAGGCCTGGGGTTAGATGTCTGTAGTCCCCCCATCACTAAAGGGAAAGGTGGGAAGCTTGCACAAAGGTTGGTGGGCTCCCAATCCATCCATTTTTATGAGAAATAAACCCCCTTAACTTTAAAAAAAAAAAAAAGCCATGTTTTTATCCCAAAATGAGAGATTTCTTTTTTAGTATATCCAGATCAAAAGGGGAAATAATTTCAATTTGTTTATAGAAAATGTAGACATGCCCCGGGGTTATGATAAATTGAGATCTAGGTTTCCAGTGGGATTTGAGCCTGCACAGCTTACAACAATGCTAGACTGTTTGCAATGTCTTTAATACAGACAACGTCCTCAGACCTTTCAAAGCCAGTATAATTGAAAATCGTGGGCAAGAGAAGATTAAGCTGTTTGATCAAGGATAGAAAGACATACATTTTCATTGAAGTTTAAGAGAAGCCAGGAAGTTGAAAAAGATTGCAGAAGGTAGACTAAGGACTATAGACGAGAATTTCAGGAGTGAGCACATAACACTCTTCATGTAACATGTTTATTATCTAAGAATCTAAAATATGGATGACATTTGGGGCACCTGGGCGGCTCAGTCAGTTGAGCAGCCGACTTTGGCTCGGGTCATGATATCAAGGTTTGTGGGTTCGAGCCCCGTGTCGGGCTCTGTGCTGACAGCTCAGAGCCTGGAGCCGGCTTTGGATTCTGTGTCTCCCTCTCTCTCTGCCCCCTCCACCGCCCGTGCTCTGTCTCTGTCTGTCTCTCAAAAATGAGTAAACGTTAAAAAAAATTTTTTTAAAGGATAAAATATGGATGACATTGGTGTTTGAAGACAGAAGGGAACTTTTTGTATTTAAGTGTTGGAAGGAAACAAAATTATACATTCTTAAACAAAATATGTGATTGTACATTTTTGCATGTTTTCTGAAGTACAAGATAGAGTCCATAGAGAAAGAAGAAAGGGTGCCTATCATGATTCACTTTCAATTACTAACACTAATCAAAAGTAGTTAACTTGGTAGAGCACCCAACATACCGCCCCAGTGGGCCATTTGCTTTTAGCTCTCCAGCGGTGGCAGTGAAACTGCCTTGACTTGCCCATGGTACTTTTTCTAAGAACAACGGCAAAGACTGAGTACAACCTACTGGGGGAGAACACAGCTAACTGGCACCAGCCCACATCCAAACCATCAGACTGATTTTCAGAGGTACCCTTAATTACACCAGAATCATCGAGCAAAACAGAGCAGGACATTTGCTCTGTCTCATGTGGTTTTTGCTGATCAAATGCAAACTAGTGCAGGGTCTTTCTTAAGTAGTTTAGCCTAAGCCCTGTAGCCATTTGCAGTGGTACGAAAAGATTTGAAGCCAAGATTCATCTGACTTTAAGAGTTACTTCAATCTTTTATGTTCAGCTCCAAACTGCAAGTGTTATAAAGGCACTGACTGGAGAGCCCAGGTGGGATCACGTTTTGGCTGCAAAATGAATAACAACAAGGAAAAATCTGATTGTGATAAGAAAAAATTTACATGAAAAATGCACAGTTGTATTGTTTGCTGGGGCTGCCATAACACAGGCTGTATGGCTTAGACACTCAGAAACTGATTCCTCACATTTCCGGAGGCTAGAAGTCTGAGATCCAGGTGTCTACACGGTTGATTTCTTCTGAGCCAGCTCTCTTCAGGCTCGTAGAGCTGTCTTCTCCCCATGTCTTTGCATGGTCTTCCCTCTGTGCGTGTCTGTGTCCTAAACTCTTCTTATGAGATGACCAGTCATATTGGGTTAGGGCCTGCCCCATGATCTCATTTTACTTAATTACTTTAACTTTAAAGCCCCCAATTCCAAATACAGTCACATTCTAAAGTACTTAGGACTTCAACATATGAATTTGGAGGGAGTGCAATCCAGCCTGTTATAACACCTAAATACGTAAACATCCCCACTGGGATTGCTGCAAGGAAGAAAACGAATCAAAGACAGGTATAAAGAACCGCCTGTGATTTCTTTGAAACAATTAGATCGGCCATACACGTAGCATTCGAGATGGAAAAATTCAAGAGCTCTGCTTCCCCTACTGCCCCACCAGAAAAGCCTTAAATCAATCCTGGAAATTACGTTAGAGAGTTTGGGCACTAAACCGAGCCACAAAGAATCATGATCCATCCTCTCTCCAGGAAAAGGGAGTAAGAGCTTGTTGATCTATATAGATAACTTCTTTTTTTTTTTTTTTTTTTTTTAATTTTTTTTTTTCAACGTTTTTTATTTATTTTTGGGACAGAGAGAGACAGAGCATGAACGGGGGAGGGGCAGAGAGAGAGGGAGACACAGAATCGGAAACAGGCTCCAGGCTCCGAGCCATCAGCCCAGAGCCTGACGCGGGGCTCGAACTCACGGACCGCGAGATCGTGACCTGGCTGAAGTCGGACGCTTAACCGACTGCGCCACCCAGGCGCCCCTATATAGATAACTTCTTACGGTTCACGAGGAACATAGATTGCACCTAGCATAGTTCCTGGCACGTAGCAGGCCCCTCAGTAAAAGTTCATTGTATCAGAGGTATCTGCTTTGAAACAAGTATGGGCTCTGTAATCACAGATACTGCAAATAAACTGTTTTAAAAACTCAGGATATCCATGCTTTGTTTTTATCTATGCCTGAAATGAATTTCAGGTTCCTTCCCTGCTTCCCCCTTTTATTATTAATTTATTTAAAACATGTATCCAGTATCTACTAAACTCCAGGAACCACGCTGGGCACTGAAGACAGTGCTTACCCTGGAGGTGATCACAGCCTAGGTGGTGAGGCAGACATAGAAACACAGGGGTAACCAAGTAACAAAAGCTATAAAGTAAATGTGGAGGTTGCTTTTGTGCGTCAACTAGAACTGGGCCACAGTACCCAGATATTTGGTCAAACATTTAATTGGGTGTTTCTGTGAAGGTATTTTTTGGATGTAATTAATATTTGAATCAATTGACTTTGAGTAAAGCAGATTACTGTCTGTAATGGGTGCTCCATAATGGGTGAGCCTCATCTAATCAGTTGAAGTCCTTAATAGAACAAAGTCTGCCCTCCCCCAAGCAAGTAGGAATTCTGCCAGAAGATGGCCTTTGGACTCAAACTGCAACTCCTCTCTGAGTCTCCAACCTGCCAGCTTACCCCATCAGATTTCAAAGCCATCAGTCTCCATAATGGTATAAGCCAATTGCTTAAAATCAGTCAATCTCTTTCTCCCTCTCTTTCTCTCTCCCTTCCTCTGGAGAACCCTGACTAATACAGTAAGCTTAATTTTTTTATCCCCGTCAAAATTACAAAAGATTTAATAGGAGAACTGGAATTAAGTTCAACCTACAGATGAGAATACTTTCTAAACCAGCTAGTTATAAATCCGACTAGAGACCAAGGGATACTATTTCCAAAACCAGTTTCCATAGACCACACAAATATTCTGAAATCCAAAGATCACTACAAGAATTGGTTTTAATTTTATGTTTCCATTTTTATAATCTTTATATATATTATCATAAATATACTTGTTATCACCTGGATAATTACATAATAATAGAATGTTTTCTGCAGTTTTAACACCTCCAATTATATTTATGGCTACAAAAAGTTTGCAAGAAGTGACATTAAAACGGTAGCTACAAATGGCACAATGAGAGAATCCAGACACTACATAGCACACCCTATACTGGATTGCCCATAATTAAATTAAGGAAAGCTGAGGTACATGCAAATAAACGCACACACACACACACACACACACACACACACACACTGATCCATTCACATGGGTATTTGTTTTGTTTATTTATTTATTTTGAGAGACAGAGAAAGAGAAAGGGAGGCAGGGAAGGACAAAGAGAGGGAGAGACAATCCCAAGCAGGATCCACGCTGTTAATGCAGAGTCAGATGGGGGTCTCAAACTCACAAACCGCAAGATCATAACCTGAGCGGAGATCAAGATTCAGACACTTAGGGGTACTGGGTGGCTCAGTCAGTTAAACGTCCAACTCTTGGTTTCAGCTCAGGCCATGATCTCAAGGTTTATGAGTTCAAGCCCTGCATCAGGCTCTGTGCTGACAGCTCAGAGTCTGCTTGGGGTTCTCTGTCTCCCTCTCTCTCTGCCCCTTCCCTGCTCGTGTTCTCTCTCACTCTCAAAAATAAATAAGTAAACATTAAAAAAAAATAAAAAGATTCAGATGCTTAACCAACTGAGCCACCCAGGTGCCCCCATTCACATGGGTTTTTAAAAAAAGATTTTGATATTTCAATAACTCTAGAAAATAGTAGTAGATTAAACTAATACAGAAATACTTTACCTATAGACACTTACAAATACTACATGAAAATTGAATAGTTGAGCTTTAAAAGAAGAAAAGGAGAAAGAAGGACAGAAGGAAGGAAGGAAGGAAGGAAGGAAGGAAGGAAGGAAGGGAGGGAGGAAAGACTTTTTAAAAATATTGATTACGCACAGATTTGGTCTGGTCATATGGTCATTTTAAAAATTAAGGATAGCCACAAAAAATAAAAATAAAACCAAATGTTTATTAAAGGATAAAGGGAGAAAGTTTTTAAAAAGTAAAAAAGATGGCAAAAATAAATAAAAACTGAGAGAAAGCACAAAAAGAGATCGCAGAGATAAACTTCAAATATTGGTAATGTTAATGTAAATTGATCAAACTCATCAGTTAAAAGACAGAAATTCTTGGGGTGCCTGGGTGGCTCAGTCGGTCGAGCGTCCAGCTTCGGCTCAGGTCATGATCTCGCCATCTGTGAGTTCGAGCCCCGTGTCAGGCTCTGTGCTGACAGCTCAGAGCCTGGAGCCTGTTTCGGATTCTGTGTCTCCCTCTCTCTCTGCCCCTCCCCGACTCATGCTCTGTCTCTCTCTGTCTCAGAAATAAATAAACATTAAAAAAAAATTTTTTTTAAAGACAGAAACCCTCAGAATGAATAATTTCTATCCAAAGGGAACACAAGGGATCATAGAACAAGTTAAATTATATCACAAAGCAAAACACAGACTTCAAAATGCAAAATATGAAGCACTCTACAGAAACTAACTTGTTTCTGAAAGAAGACAATAGCATGAAAGAAAGGGGAACCCCTCTGTACTAAGAGACCAAAGAGATCTAACAACCAAATTAAACACATTGACCTTGTTTAGATTCTGGTTCAAATTACCAACTATAAGAAAGCATGAGCAAACTAGAGGAATTAAATTATATATTGAGTATTATATGATACCAAAGGATTATTACTAATTTTGTTGGATGTAATAATGGTATTTTGTTACACAAAAAAGAAAGTGTTCATATTATTTAGACATACATATGAAATATGTAGGTTGAAATGACACGATATCTGGAAAGTGCTTTAAAATACTTCTGCAGGGGCGCCTGGGTGGCTTGGTCGGTTAAGCGTCCGACTTCGGCTCAGGTCATGATCTCACGGTCCGTGAGTTCGAGCCCCGCGTCGGGCTCTGTGCTGACAGCTCAGAGCCTGGAGCCTGCTTCCGATTCTGTGTCTCCCTCTCTCTCTGACCCTCCCCCGTTCATGCTCTGTCTCTCTCTGTCTCAAAAATAAATAAACGTTAAAAAAAATTTTTTTTCAAAAATACTTCTGCAAAGAAAACAAAACAAAACAAAAAGAAAAGGAACACTTCTAAAGGGTTAGAAGAAGCAAATGTGATAAAATCTTGATAATGATGAATCTGGTTAATGGATGTTTGGGGGTTCATTGGACTATAATCTCTACTTTTGAATAAGTTTTTAGAAGATTTTAGTACAACCATAAACTGTTTTCAAAAAACACCTCTAAAAAACAATACAACGAAAATCTAAAATCCAATGATAGAAAATGATGTAACATAGAAACACCCACCAAAGAAAGCTTGAAACTTATATTCACATCAGACAACCAGATCTTAAAGCAAACAAACAGGCAAAAAATTGGGAGAACATAAAGAAGGTCATCCTGTAACGATAAAAGAAATAATCAGGGTGGGTTGTATCTAATAAGATCACCTTCAAAATACAAAAAATAAAAATTGGCAGAGGTACGAGCGGTTGAAAATTGACGGACATAGTGGGAAATTTTAACGCACTGTAGCAGGTTAAATGGTGACCTCCAAAAGATACGTCCTCTTCCTGACCCTCAAAACTTGTAAATGTGACCTTATCTGAGAAAAAAAAAAAGAAAAAAGAAAAAAAGTCTTTGCGGATGTGATTAAGTTAAGGATCTCAAGATGAGATCCTCCTGGGTTATCTGGCGGGGCCCTAATTCCGATCACAAGTGTTTTCATAAGAGACAAAAGAGAAGACAGACTCAGAGAAGGATGTGTGAAGACACAGGCAGCAATTCGTGACACAGCCCCAAGCCAAGTAAAATCCGGAGCCACCCGAAGCTGCAAGAGGAAGGGAGGATTCTCCCCTAGAGCCTTCACAGAGGGAGCACAGCCCTGCCATCACCTTGATTTCAGACTTCTGGCCTCCAGAACTGAGAGAGAATCAGTTTCTGTTGTTTGAAGCCACCAAAGTTTGAGCATTTGTTACGGTAGCCCTAGGACAGCAATACATATACCTGTCTCAATATTGGCAGATCGAGCAGACAAAAAATAATAAAAACATATGATATATTTGAACAATATAATTAGCAATTTTTACCTAATGGGCATATGTGCAATCCTGCGCTCAAAAATTAAAAAAGAAAAAAGAAAAAACAACTTTCCTTTTAATTGCACATGGGCCTGTCTGTATGAATTTGAGTAATATTGTAACAGAAAAAAATTTAAGTCAATATTGTGGAGCTGAAATCATTTTTGCCCTCTAAAAGAGCAGGTGCATTGCCCAAGTGTGAGAAAAATTGGCTTAGAACTTTCTGACCCTTTAATCTGCTAGAGACAGCTTGTCTTCTTTGTGCTTAGGAGAGAATATAGTTCACTAATTAGCCACAAATAAACAACTACGCCCAGGCTCTTGGTTTTATCTATTTTGGACAACTCTTGCAGGAATTAAAATTTTCAAGGACACATAGATTCCACTGTCATTTCAAAGTAAGCACTCATGCTGGAGTCACTGTCATCGTAACTAGCAGGATAATTACTCTTAAAGTAACAGTCCCCAGAAGCGAGAAGGTTTTGTTGGTTTGGTTTTTTTTTTTTTTCCTGGTGTTGCTGATTGACCCTGAGGCTTCATAAGTAAATACACACAAAGTTAACATGCTTCAATAAATTTTGCATGAATGAGATCATACATCTTCTATGCCTCTCACAAAAGGAAGTAAGTTAACCAATGTAAGACACCGGACATCGAGGCAGGAAAAAAGTAAAGATAGTTTTCAGAGAATAGCAATACCCACCTTTCTTAACTAATATACCAACATAAAACAAGAATCGAGATAGAGTGACACGGGGGGACACTGACAATGTGAGCTGCCTTTTCTTAAATGGCATCATTTATACCCTTAGCTCCCGGAGGCAAGGACTAGGTTATTATTCGGGGGCACCGTGCCTTTAGTCATGCAACGTGTGTGCGCTTCCAGCTGGGAGAAATATTGGATGATTCCGTTAAAAGAAAGGAAACTCCTCACTACTTCTGCAACCTATTGCGTCCTGGCCCCCAGTGAGGGAAGGAATCCTTGGACCTGAATCCCTTTGGAAGGAGGGATGTTTGCCCAGTGAAGCATAAAGTGTGTCCTAGGCTATCTGGGAGAAAGGTCACTGTGCCAGGGTTTCCATTTCATCAACAGTACACTGTCACGGCATTTCCTGGAGGGATTATGTAATGTATTTGGACAAAGACCTCTCTGGTTGCCCATTCTTAGTGAGAAGTGAGCTTTGGAAGGAATAGTTAAGGCATAAAACGCCAATTCCTTAGGGCTGCTTTGTAGATAGAGCCACAGAGTCTCATGACCCATAAAATACTTTAAGTTCTAACCAGCTGTTGCCATAGAGCAGTGTCAGAATCACATCGAAAGGCATGGGCTGCATCAGCCCACAGATGTCACGTGATGGGTTCCAAATTTCTGGTTAATTCTCACTCTTCCTCATAGTGTGTTTTCTTTTCGAACTAGATTGATTGCTTTTGAATTCTGATCCTGGAGACCTAGGCTAATTTGCATGGTGCCTTAAAGGGGTGGAGTGATACCTTCTGAGAGGCCATCTCAAATGTTGGGGAAAATCAAATTTCTCATGCCAAATTTTCAGAGCAAAACTGCAGTGCCCTAATTGCCTTTTCTGACAAACAATTATTTAGAAAAATTTTTTTTTTCTTTTTTAAGGGATTGTGCAAGGCAACAGCTAACCAGCTGATGATAAACTAATGTGTAAACGCTATTCCTTGATTTTCAGGAACAGAGCCATTAGAACCAAAATCTCGAATTAATTATAGCATGTGAATGTTTCACAGATACGCAGAAGCGCATTCCTTTTGGGAGGTAGACATTACAAGCTAGGTGACATTAATGGGTCAGAGAAGTGCTTAGAGCTTGTGCTGGAAGAAACAACGGCTTTCGGGGCAGGGCTGCCCCCCACCCCCTCACCCCTGCAGCTGCAGAGGTTGCGCCCGTTCACCCTTTATCTGGACTCTTACGACTCTCCTTTCCACTAGGTTCTCAGTATCACTGCCAAAGGCCGTCTTGCCCATTGTTTGTAACTCCCCACACTTTTCCAAGGACCCTCCATTCATTTCCCATGGCCCAAGGCGTCAAGACCTACTCTCTCCTTCAAGAAACTGAGCCCCAAATTTCTATTAAGATTCTACAACTAAGGAGTGCCTCAGTGGCTCAATCTTTTGAATGTCCATCTTCGGCTCAGGTCATGATCTCCTGGTTCGTGAGTTCAAGCCCCACATCGGGCTTGCTGCTGTCCGTGCAAAGCCTGCTTTGAATCCTCTGTCCCCCTCTCTCTTTACCTCTCCCCTGCTTATGCTCGCTCTCTCTCTCTCTCTCAAAAATAAAAAATAAAAATGAAAAAATATTCTACAACCAAAATACTCCACATACCAAAGCTTCTCAGGGGACTCCCCCGCCCATGGATTTCCTTCCCTCATCTCCTCTCTTCCTTTGCTTATTCTCTGCTCTTGCTACCCTCTCACCCACCTTCCCCAAAAAAGGAGAAAAAAGAAAAGTGTGCAGGGCACCAACAGTCATGTTTAAGCCACGCTCACTTCACACCAGCAACTTTTAGGCCTGCCTGGGCCTTTCCGTCTTCTTTGCTTCCTTCTTCAACTCCCCAAGAGCTTTTCCAACCCAGCCACATCCTTCCTTGTCCCCTGTGATGGTCCCATCTCACCTCCCCACTGGATTTCCCTATTCCTTGACTTTTAAAAAAAAAAAGTGGGTGCCTTCCGGAGTGCCAGGTGGTATGTACATTCATAAGATAAAACATGGCATATCTCCCAGCGGTGACAATTTTTCTCAAACTGAAGATGGATGGAATAAGGGGGGAGGAATTAAGGGTTTTAGCTAAGTAATTTGAAACAGTTTTGTATTAAAACAAACACGGATGCGTTATGGAGGAGAATGCAAAATCCACATTAATTTTTTAAATGGAAATGAGACTTCAAAGAAGTTCTGCATCTGTGGAGGGTGGCTTCTGGCGGAGGTCTCTCCGCTGGTACATTCTCACTTTCCTCTACCTGAAGGGCTACCAGAGACACAGGAAAACACCTGCCAAAATCCCAGGCTGCTCTTGTTTTAAAATCAATTCCCCCATTCGCCAAATTGAGTACCTACCATGTGCCAGTTCCCGTGAATGTAAAAAGGATTTAAGCACAGCCCCAACCTTCAAGCCGCTCATAATTTAGAGAGATTAACCTAAGTAAGTAGCTATTGTAGAATGTAATAACTTTGATGATAAAAGTATGTGGAAAATGCTAGGGTATCACATAGAAGGAAGCAATTAACCATGTCAGACAGAACCAAAGGAAACTTCGAGGTTTGGCAACATAGCCGGCTATATTCTTTAAATTGTATGATTTTCTACCATATCTTTTACCATCAACAAAGACTGCCTGAGGCATGATACCTCTGTATCTAATTAATTTACTTTGCAGAGAACCAAATAGATATGTAACCTATGTATTATTCTGATGCCAGGAAACAATAATGGTTAAACACATTGTTATGGGTTGAATAGATACCGTGAGGTTCTAACTCCCAGCACCTCCCAATGTGATCTTATTTGGAAATAGCGTCTTTACAGAGATAATCAAGTGAAAATGACGCCATGGGAGCGACTGGCATCCCTATAAAAAGGAGAAGTTTGGATACAGACAGGCACCCAGGAGAGGCGATGTGAATAGACGCAGAGAAAAGAAGGCCATGTGACTGCATGAATCTACAAACTAACTAAGGCCACCAGAAGCTGGAAGAGGCCAGGAAGGGTTGTCTTCTAGAGCCATGGGAGAAAGCATGGACCTGCGGACACCTTGCGCTCAGACTTCCAGCCTCCAGACGGTGAGACAACGTTTCTGCTGTCACCGCAGTGCTGGGATACCAATGCACACATGTCCCCCATTTCAGCATAAGATTATAATTTCTTGTCGAAAAGCCAACCTCTGCTTTGTCTTCCTTAGCAATCCTCTCTGCAGGAGGCCAGCTGCCAAGTAAATTTCCCTACTGCAGTGGTTCTCCAAGTACCACCTCTGGACAAGCAGCATGAGCATCAGTCGGGAACTTGTTAGCCATGCAAATACTCCCACCCCATATCTACTAAAATCGGAAACTGAGCAGCATTCTAGGAGATGCTGATTTGAGAACCATTGTTCTACCACATATGCCATCACATCTCACTTTGCCCCTGACTCCTAGCCTATTCCGAGTATTAACAATTATTAGATATTAGCGGGGTGCCTGGGTGGCTCAATTGGAGTGTCTGACTTCAGCTCAACTCATGATCTCCCTGTTTGTGAGTTCAAGCCCTGCATCGGGCTCTGTGCTCACAGCTCAGAGCCTAGAGCCTGCTTTCAATTTTGTGTCTCCCTCTCTCTCTCTACCCCTCCCCCACTTGTGCTCTCTCTCTCTCAAAAGTAAACATTTAAAATTTTTTTAAAGAATTATTAAGTATTAGCTCTCATCACCTGAAATACCAGAACAAGAAAAGTAAACTACAACTTCCATATGATCATCTCCTAACTAAATCTGCAAAGACCCCAAACAGCTTCTTTAGAAGGGCCTTTAATTCTAAGATACACAAACCCAGCAAGTGAATGAAGAGTAGAGATTTTTATCATTTTCTCCCACCCTTGGCACTGGTCTCCTGCCTCCCAAGTTCCCTGGTACCCAGTGCCCTGTTCTATAGCATACCCACCCAAATAACCAGACCACCCCCTCCAGGCTTACCTTTTCTCATTATTCCTTATGATCCAAAAATCCCCCTCTTTCTCTCCCTCCAATAAAACGTCCATTCACTCAGAAAATTGGTCTCAACTAAGTATTTGGAGATAACTATTGATTAGTTTATAATGAAAACACTAATGACTAACAGCTTCCTTCTTTAATTAGCCCAGGTTGTCTGATTTTATTTTAAAGGTGATTTTTCGCCCCAAATAACTTGTTTTGGGCAGGTTTTAAGCCCATGTGAAAGTAAAATATGTATGTTTATTTGCTTGTGTTTTTTATAGTAAGTTTGAGAAGTGGATGGCCAGTGCCATTTAAATTGCAAGTTCACGGAACAAACACTTGGCTCACATGAGGCCAGTCCTGTTTGGCAACTCTCTCCCATTCCTGGTCACCAGCCTGCCAGCTTGTTGACCTTGAAGAAATGGCACCAGGCCCGTCCTTCTACTTTTGCTGCATTCCATGTTGGGTAAGTTTGTGGATATTTCAATTTCTTAACAGGAAATTTTAGCTGCTGGTTTAAATCCAATTGAAGTATTCCATATGCACACCCTGAGACCCTCAGGCTAGGGTGTATTTTTAATAAGTCAAACAAATAAATTCCAAGCTCTATACTAAACAAAATGTCTTCATGCCTTTAATGGTGGCCCCATAAATGAAAATACTAAGATATGCGGGAATAATGTCTGTTTAGTAGCAAATAAGCCTAATGAAGGGTGGAGACACTGGGAGGGGAGGGAAGGGTCCCAACTGTAATCATAGAATGAAATTCATGGCATAAATTATCCTGAAAATTGGCCCCCATTTCTCAAATTGCAGAGATTACTCTGAATCTGGTGCTATGGATAGAAGGAAAAGGGAAATTAATGTTTAATGAATGTTGTGTCAGGTACTTTATGTCTATCATGGGACAATTGGGTTCAGAGACTTTAACCAATCGTATACAACCTCTGAAGAGCAACCTCAGTTCTTGGTGAAACTTCAGAACTGATTTAGGCTTGCCTGTTTAATTGATCAGCCAAATTTGCAAAAGAGGTTGTATACAAACCTAGTGGTAACCATATATTAAAAACCACTAATAAACATGCAAAGAAGAAAGAGAAAGAAATCAGAGCATATCATTAAGAAAATTAGAAAAACATGAAAGAAAGAAAGACAAGAAAGGATCAGAGAAAATCTCCAGAAACAACCAGAAAACAAGTAATAAAATGGTAATAAATACATATCTATCAATAATTACTTTGAATGTAAATGGACTAAGTGCTCCAATCAAAAGACACAGGGTGACACAGGGATAAAAAACAAGACCCATCTACATGCTGTCTACAGGAGACTCATTTTAGAGCTAAAGATACCTGCAGATTGAAAGTGAGGGGATAGAGAAACTTTTATCATGCAAACAAATGTCAAAAGAGAGCCAGAGCAGAAGTTATAACAGTTATAAATATTTGTGCACCCTAGTATATAAAACAATTAGTAACAAACATAAAGGAACTAATTGGTAATAATTCAATAGTAGTAGGGGACTTTAACACCCCACTTACATCAGTGGACAGATTATCTAAACAGAAAATCAACAAGAAACACTTCATCAGGACATTTCATCCTCAAATGGCAGCATACACATTCTTTTCAAGTGCACATGGAACGTTCTCCAGAATAGATCACATATTAGATCACAAAACAGGCCTCAACAAATATAAAAAGATTGAAGTCATTGCATATACCTTTTCTGACCACATCACTATAAAACTAGAAGTCAACCACGAGAAAAAATCTGGAAAGACCACAAACATGGAGGTTCAACAACATGCTAGTAAACAATGAATAGATTAACCAGGACATCCATGAATAAATTTTACAATCCATGGAAACAAATGAAAATGAAAACAAAACAGACTGAAACCTTTGTGATGCAGCAAAAGCAATCATAAGAGGGAAATATATAGGAATACAGGTCTACCTCAAGAAGCAAGAAAAATCCCAAATAAAAAAACCCAACATTACATCTAAAGGAACTAGAAAAATAACAACAAGCAAAGCCTAAAGCCAGCAGAAGGAAGGAAATAATAAAGATTAGAGCAGAAACAAATGATACAGAACCTAAAAAAGCAATAGAACAAATCAATGAAACCAGGAGCACGGTCTTTGAAAAAAATTAATAAAATATAAACCTCTGGCCAGACTTATCAAAAAGAAATGAGAAAGAACACAAATAAATAAAATCATAATGAGAGAGGAGAAATAACAATACACACCACAGAAATACAAGCAATTATAAGAGAATATTATGAAACACTATATGTCAACAAATTAGACAACGTAGAAGAAAGGGATAAATTCCTAGGAACACATAAATTACTGAAACTGAAACAGAAAGAAATAGAAAATTTGAATGGACCAATAACCAGCAAAGAAGTCGAGTCAGTAATCAAAAAAACTCCCAACAAACAAAAGTCGAGGACCAGATGGCTTCACAGACCAATTCTACCAAACATTTAAAGAAAGGTTAATACCTATTCTTCCCCAAACTGTTCCAAAAAATAGAAAAGGAAGCAAAAACTTCCAAATTCATTCTATGATACCAGTATTACCCTGATTACCACAGCCAGATAAAGACACCACTAAAAAAAAGAGAACTACAAGCCAATATCCCTGATGAACATAGATGCAAAAATTCACAGTAAAATACTAGCAAAACAAATCCAATGATACATTAAAAAAATCATTCACCATCACCAAGTGGAATTTATTCCTGGGAT
This sequence comes from Panthera pardus, assembly GCF_024362965.1. Taxonomy (NCBI): domain Eukaryota; kingdom Metazoa; phylum Chordata; class Mammalia; order Carnivora; family Felidae; genus Panthera; species Panthera pardus. Next base: position 43,614,901 of record NW_026526710.1, on the reverse strand, counting down.
GCAAGGGTGGTTCAATATTCGCAAATCAATCAACATGATATACCACATTAGTAAAAGAAAGGATAAGAGTCATATGGTTATTTCAATAGATGCAGAAAAAGTATGTGACAAAGTACAACATCCATTCATGATAAAAAAAAAATCTCAACAAAGTATGAGAGGAAACATATCTGAACATAATAAAGGCCATATATGAAAAACCTACAGCTGCTACCATCATAAATGGGGGGAAACTGAGAGCTTTATCTCTATGGTCAGAAACAACACAGGGATGTCCACTCTCACCATTACTCTTTAACATAGAACTGGAAGTCCTAGCCTCAGCAATCAGACAACAAACAGGAATAAAAAGCATCCAAATCAGCCAGGAAGAAGTAAAGCTTTCACTCTTTGCAGATGACATGATACTCTATGTGAAAAACCTGGAAGATTTCACCAAAAAACTGCTAGAACTGATAAACAAATTCAGTAAAGTCACAAGATGCAAAATCCACATACAGGAATTTGTTGCACTTCTGTACACCAATAATACAGCAGCAGGAAAAAGAAATTAAGGAATCAATCCCATTTACAACTGCACCAAAAATAATGACATACTTAGGAATAAATCTAACCAAAGAGGCGAAGGACCTGTATTTTGAAAACTATAAAAGACTGATGAAAGAAATTGAAGATGACACAAAGAAATGGAAGGACATTCCCTGCTCATGGATTGGAAGAACAAACATGATAAAAAGGTCTGTATCGCCCAAAGCAATCTACACATTTAATGCAATCCCTATCAAAATACCAACAGCATTTTTCAAAGAGCTGGAACAAACAATCCTAAAATTTGTATGGAATCACAAAAGACCCCAAATAGCCGAAGCAACCATGAAGAAGAAAAACAAAGCTGGAGGCATCACAATTCTGGGTTTCAAGTTATATTATAAAGCTATAGTCATCAAAACAGTATGGTACTGGCACAAAAATAGACATGCAGATCAATAGAACAGAATAGAAAACCCAGAGATGAACCCACAGGTTTTTTCAATAGGCTTCACACCCAGCATGGAGTCCAACACGGGACTTAAACTCATGGACCTGGGATCAAGCCCTGAGCTGAGATCAAGAGTCAGATGCTTAACTGATTGAGGCACCTAGACACCCTGAACCCACAATTATATGGTCAATTACTCTTTGACAAAGCAGGAAGGAATATCCAATGGGAAAAAAGACTGTCTCTTCAACAAAAGGTGTTGGGAAAACTATACAGCAACATGCAAAAAATGAAAACTGGACCACTTTCTTATAACATACACAAAACTAAACTCAAAATGAATTAAAGATCTAAATGTGAGACCTGAAACCATAAAAATTCTAGAAGAGAGCACAAGCTGTAACTTCTCTGATATCAGCTATAACAATTTCTATCTAGATATGTCTCCCGGGGAGAGGGAAATAAAAGCAAAAATAAACTTTTGGAACCACATCAAAATAAAATGCTTCTGCACAGTGAAGGAAACAATCAACAAAGCTAAAGGCAAAAACTAAAAAGCAACTACGGAATGGGAGAAGATATTGGCAAATGACACATCTGATAAAGGGTTAGTGTCCAAAATATATAAAGAATTTATAACACCCAAAAAACAAATAATCCAATTAAAAAATAGGCAGAAGACATGAATAGACATTTTCCCAAAGAAGACATCCAGATGGCCAACAGACACATGAAAAGATGTTCCACATCACTTATCAGGGAAATGCAAATCAAAACTACGATGAGATATCACCTCACACCTCTCAGAATGGCTAAAATCAACAACATAAGAAACAACAGGTGTTAGCGAGAAGGTAGAGAAAGGAAAACCTGCTTGCACCTCTTGGTGGGAATGCAAACTGATGCAGCCACTCTGGAAAACAGAATGGAAGTTCCTCAAAAAGTAAAAATAAAATTACCCTACAATCCAGCAATCACACTACTAGGTATTTAACCAAAGAATACAAAAACACTAATTCAAAGGGATACATGCACCCTGATGTTTATAGAAGCATTATCCACAATAGCCAAATTATGGAAACAGCTTAAATGTCCATCGATTGATTGATGAATGGATAAAGAAGATCACACACGCACGCACACACACACACACACACACACACACACAGTGGAATATTATTCAGCTATAAAACAAGAATGAAATCTTGCCATTTGCAATAACATGGATGGAGCTACAAAGTATTATGCTAAGCAAAATAAGTCAGTCAGAGAAAGACAGATACTATATGATTTCCCTCATATGCAGAATTTAAGAAAAAAAAAAAGAGGAGCAAAGGGGAAAAAGAGAGTGAGAGAGGCAAACAAGAACTAGTCTCATAACTATAGAGAACAAACTGATAGTTAGCAGAGGGGAGGTGGGTAGGGAGAAGAGTTAAATGGGTGATGGGGATTAAGGGGGGCACTTGTGCTGAGTAGGGGGTGTTGTATGGAAGTGGTGAATTACTTTATCGTACACTTGACCAATATTACACTGTAAGTTAACGAACTGGAATTTAAATAAGAACTTAAAAAAAAATGGATCAGCCAAAGTTAAATCACGATTAGATTCATTCCCAAACCAACTACTTACCCTCAAACCTGAATGGAAACCAAACCAGTCATCAGAGGAATCAAGTCTAGGCCATTCTATCAGGATGTTGTTTTAAATAATCAAAGAAGTGTGTTGGCTCTTATATTTGGAATGTCAATGGAAAGACAGATTCATTAATTAAGCAACTCAAAAATATCATTAAGCAAGAATCCAGGTCCTTCCCATGCCTCCACTCAGCCACCACAGGGAAGGCAACTTCAACCCATGTCTTTTTCATGGTGGCAAAATGGCAGCAGTTCTAAGTTTCACGTTGCTATGCCACAGTAGCCAGAAGAAAGGCACAGTCTTTTCTGATACTTCTCTCAGAAGGGTGATGAAACTATTTTCCCGAGAATGCCCAAGCAAATCTCTCTTTTGCCTTCATTCATTTATTCATCTAATAAATATTGAGGACCTAGTACGTGGCAGGCCCTTGGGATTCACCAGAAAATATAACAAAACTTCCTTCCTTCATGAAGCTTAGGTTCTAGCAGAAGCTTACATCTCAACATCTCTTGAGTATCATTTGCGTTCTTAGGTTCTTGGTAACAGCACCTGTTCCCTTTTGTCCCCCAGCCTTGGACATGGTAGCTGCTTTTAGCAATTCCTGATCTCTGGTTAGCTCCATGTCCCCTTCTTGCTTGTTCAACCTTTGAACACATGTGTAATCAATATCCTATATTGAACCTTGAAATAACAAGTATAAGCTGACAAATAGATAAAGAAGATGTGGTTTCTATATACAATGGAATACTACTTGGCAATGAGAAAGAATGAAATCTGGCCATCTTCAGCAACATGGATAGAACTGGATGGTATTATGCTAAGTGAAAAAAGTCAGGCAGAGAAAGACAGATATCATATTTTTCACTCACATGTGGATCCTGAGAAACTTAACAGAAGACCATGGGGGAGGGGAAGGGGTAAAAAAAAGTTACAGGGAAGAAGGGAGGCAAACCATAAGAGACTCTTAAATACTGAGAACAAACTGAGGGTTGATGGGGGGGTGGGAGGGAGGGGAAAGTGGGTGATGGGTATTGAGGAGGGCACCTGTTGGAATGAGCACTGGATGTTGTACGGAAACCAATTTGACAATAAATTATATTTAATATATAAAAAAAAAAACAAGTATGCATCTCCTTTCTTGATGGGACCCTGACTGATACAGGGAGGCAAACCTAAACAAAGACCTAGCTACTACTGGGAAAACTTGTGAAAGTGAGAGTTAATCCTGTGTAGGCACCCAAACTCTGTCTATAATCACTGATTATTTTTCACTTATTGGGAGACTTCTGAGCAAAAAGTAATGAGTCAGCAACATTAATAGGAGTTTCTGATTTTGGTAAACGTGGCGCTTGCCTGGACATACCTGGCAACTTCATCTCCAGGCAACTGATTGCACGAATTGACTTCAGTTGAATGGAGGGAAACCTTCTACAAGATGTTTTCTGAATGGGCACCTAGAAGCAGAGATGGTACCAGAAGAGAGAAGGAAAAGGGAAGGAATTGTAGGAAGATGGCATGAGGATACGTCCTCTGTCCAGCCACATGGTGTGGATCTCCACCACGTGGAGAAACAGGGTACAAGCCACCACAGGGTTACGTGAAGCCCAGGTGACAGCTGGCTGGAGCATTCTCTGACTGCACAGAGCTCTGCAAACTCTGGCTCATTCTTTCTTGGGTCTCACTCTAATTGGGCTTACATCCCCGTTGCTCCACCAAAATTGCTCTGTGAAGGTCGCAAATGGTCTCTGTGTTTGCCAAATCCATTGCTCAAACGTCAGTCCTCATCTTACTTCCGTTCCAGCATCGCTAATCTTTTGTGTTCCTTTCCAAACGCTTGTATTTTAGAGACATTCAGCTGCCCCGAATGCATGCCAAATAGCTAAAGGAAACAAATCCATCTAATAATTCAACTAATAAGAATGATGACAATAATAGCTAACATTGTTGAGCTACAATTTACCATGTGCCAGACACTTTTCTAAGCACCTTATGTGGATTAATTTTCACTGCAGTCCTGTGAGATGAAAACTATTCCCATCTTCACTCTACGGTGAGGACTCGCAGGTATACAAAGGTTGAGTAATTTCCCGAAGGTCACACTGCCAGCGTGCAGGGGAAATGGTGGAGCCAGGCAGGCAGTCTCCATGTTTCCGTTATTTGACCTCAAGCAGATCAGATTCTACATCAGAATTTTTAAACTGTCATGCAGATATGCTTTGGTAATATCTATATCAAAAAGCTAGAGAACTGAGTTCAAGGACACCACGTTCTTGGAAGAATCTCCATACTCTTTTGCCCCCTCCACATCACTGGCACCGTTCAAGCCACGGCTGGCCATAGTGTACTTACCTGCAACTGAAGGGGTCGGAGCACCAGTCACAGGAGCCAGGAGCGGCATGCAGTAGCCAATTGGCCCATGGATGCCTGCCTGTGTTCAAGAAGCCGAGAGTTCCCAGAGTAGGGCAAAAGGAAACCTCAGGAGTAAAAGACGCTCTGATCAAAGGCCAAGGGAGAAATCTTTGGAGGGCTCCAGGGACCCGTATACTATATTGGGGCTCAAGGGTAAAACCACTATCCCTGAAAAGGGAACTGGGGGGAAAAAAAGCAAGACAGTAGCACTAAAGATGAAGATTTTTCAGCTGATTATAAAAATTGAGAATCAGGGGCAAAAAACAAAACTCAAAACCATCAACTCCAGAAGGGCAGGAAACCTCTCTGTCCTGCACCATCATATACCCCACACAACCAGGCACACACCCCATACCGTTCAGTGAGTTCTAGTCATCCAATCTCAAGCCAAAGCCTGGCACTAATCATTTATTCAAGTTCAAATCCAGTGGACTTTGAGCACATGCATGGCAAGAGGTGCTATGCCAGCTTCTCTCCTACTAGATCTAAGAGTACTGGGCTGCAATTTCTTGACCACTGTAGGCTAAGCATATATAAGTACTAATGAGTACTAATTCTTACAGTGCTGATATGAGTACTATATGACTACTAAAGACCAGGTTGAGGCTAGGTCTGTAGTTTGGGGTCTTAACAGCAAAGAGTGAGGGACTGTGAAGAATAGAAACCAGATAGACAAGCAATGTCATTTTATCTTTCTTACCATAAGTACTCCTCGTATTTCTAAATTCCCATGTAATTGCTCATTAAGTCACACTACTGACAGAAGGCGAAATGTATCACCGTGCGCTCCTGAAGTCTGATAAAAACTGATGGGATAGTCTGATATTTTTTGAATAACCTTAGCAATGGAATCAATTAAGATCAGAAGCAGATTATTTCCAAAAATCCATTTTTTTCTTTTGTAAATACCCTTTATTGATTGATTTCAACCTGGCTAAAATGTTACTTAGACATTTTTTGACCCTTGTTGGAATTCTCCATACAAATGACTAAATACTAAACTTAAATAACATCGATACTCAAAACCAAATTAGCCAATTGAAACAGGGTTGATTCACATGAGTACAGAGGTACTTTTTGTTTTTAATAATACATTGATTTTCCATTACCCAAAAACGCAGAATTGTGTAAAACTATAAATTAATTGCAACACAACCTTCCAGGGCTCTTAAAATATACTTTGTTTCCTTGTGATGATGATGTATTTCCCTTTCATATAGTTTATCCCATGAAGCATAAAACCTCAGTCTCAATTATCAAGACTTTAATCCCATGAATCCCCAGCATCATGAGGAAGTTCATGTCACCCAAAAGATGGCAATTAGGGTCAACTATTCTTCCTTATATTCCATTTTAACACTTATAGCTTACAAAAAAATCAAAAAACAAAAAACATAAAAAAAAGAAAACTTCTATCATAAAGAATAATAAAAGAAGAAAATAGATCAAAGAGGTTGAATGAAAACTCTGCAGTCCTGAATTTGAATTGGAAGTAGCCATACAAACAGAATAAACAAAAGGACTATTAAAAAAAAAATACAACTATGAGACAATTAGAAATATAAATACCAACTGGATATTTGACAGTATTAAGGTATCTAGGCTAAATTTCTTAGGTATTATAACAATATTATGATTGTGTTTTTAAAGTAGTCTTTATCTTTTAGAAAAGCACACAAAAACATTTTCAAATAAAATTCCAAGATGCCTGAGATTTTCCTTAAAATACTGCAGAAGCGGGGTGCCTGGGTGGCTCAGTCGGTCGAGGTCAGTCAGCTCAGGTCATGATCTTGTGGTTCGTGGGTTCAAGCCCTGCATCAGGCTCTGTGCTGACAGCCTGGAGCCTGCTTCTCCCTCCTTCTCTGCCCCTCCTCCGCTCACACTCTGTCTCTTTCTCTCAAAAATAAATAAACATTTAAAAATATACTGCAGAAGTGGAGGAAGTAAGTGTTGACTTTGGATGGCAAAGTCAACTTATATGTGGTGACTTATATGTGGTGTGAATAGTACTTATAGGTCTAGCTTTATATATGTTTGAAGTAGTTCAATATAAATTACTGGAGAGTCGTACCCAACTTGCCTTATAGCTCAGTAATGTTTTTCTCGAGAGAATTCTCTTCACATTTTTTTTTTTTTTTTTTTGGCAAACGAAGATACTTAATTCTCTTGCTTTTAAGTGAACAACTAGAATCTCTTTCCACAGATTTACATCTTTCTCTTCCACGTAGGAGGGAGAAGAATCAGATGCAACGTGAATAAAGAAAGCCAAAGTAGACGGCAATTCAAAAGGAAGTCAATTACACATGTCGCTTTGGGGGTGGAGCTAGTAGTAACACACTGGAATATTTTTTATTTTCTAAGAAATTTACTGTTTATTACAGCTCCTCAACCTTTGACCACTGTATAGCCTAAGATCTCCCTAAGTCCTCTGTACCTCTGGTAAAACATTAGTTCTACAAGCACTAGTGTGCAAAAGACTAGGGAACCTTACTGTGGTTTTCAGTGCACTTCCAGAACTCCCCCCAATACCCTGGAGGTACCAACAGTTAGCTTTAAGAAAAGTGAATGCAAGGGCACCTGATTGGCTCATTTGGTAAAGCATGTGACACGTTATCTTGGGGTTGTAAGTTCGAGCCTCACGCTGAGTGTAGAGATTACTTAAAAATAAATCTTAAAAAAGAAAAGTAAAGTAAACACAAGAGTCAAGTTTCTAAGTACTAACATCAGTCACTCTGGATGGAAATAATAATAGTAAAAGAAATTATTTCCAGTTTATATAGATATAGATACAGATGATATAGATAGATATATGGAAACTAATGTTGAGGAAGGTTAAGTAATGTTCCCAAAAATCCAATAGCTAGTGAAAAATAGAGTCAGGATTCAAAATCAGATCTCACTCACCTATTCGAGGCCCGCTCCCAACTGCTGATTGTCACCAGGAGGAATACATTCTTGTTTCCTCTTAAAATTCATGAGCACAAATCTCAGTGGGTACTCAACTCTCCTGGGAAATACTGCTACGCTCCCTTATTTAGTTCACTCTCCCACTTTCCCATAAGATGATTTCACTCCTTTTTCATTCTGTTTGAATATCCAGCAACCCCCCTTCCCATCCCATCTCTCTTAATTGTTGACTTTGCCTCATACTTATTTGGAAAAATAAAAGACATCAGAAAGGAACTCCAAAGTCTTCCCAAAACAAATATGGCAGCTGTCCACATTTCTGCCAGTGCCCCCTGCCTTCTATCCTGTCATTAAATGAGACTCCTATTCTACATGGTATATTGTGCACAAACTCTCCTTCACCCCTCCCCAATTCTGGAGGAGTTGGTCCTGAATAACCACTTCTCACCTGCATTTCAAAGACTCTCCACCAGAGCAGCCCTCCCTCACAGAAACATGCTATATTATCTATTATCCACACACAAAAAAATAACAACCTGCCCTTTACCACACACACCCCTCCAGCTGCTGCCCCATTTCTCCATTCTCCTGCATAGCAAAATGCCTCAGAAGAGTTGCCTCCAATGACATCCTTCTCTTCCTTGCCTCCTTTTCCTTCCTTTGCCCACTACAATGAAGCTTCCCCTCCAACCAGAGAAACTGCTGTTGCCAGAGCTCTACCGACCTTAATTTCCCCAAGTTTAGTGTGTGACTGATTAACCAACATACTCAAACTCTAATAAATCTCAACACAGTTGGTTGTGCCCTCCTTCTTGAAACACTATTCTTTTAACCTTCATGACGTCAAACCCTCCTGAACCAAGGCAAGGATGAGGAGGGCATATTCAAGGAGTGGGAAGAAAACCAATGTAGCTGGAGTATCCTGAGTAATGTGAAAGTAGGAGGACACAAGATTGGAGCTCAAGGGACTTGGCATCATGCAAGACCTATTAGGTGAGGGGAAGGATTGGGGAGACTTTTAGATTTAAATCACATGATCAACATGCTTTTAACTTATATCTTTACACGTCACTCTGGCTATCTATGAAAAGTGGGCTGCATAGGTGTGAAAGCAGAATCATGGGCAACAATTAGAAGGCTGCTAATAAATTCTAAATAAGTGTTTGATGGCTTGGATTAAACTGGGAATAAGAAAGGGAGGCACCAGTAAGCAGAAATGTTTGTAGGATGGAAATAGAACCAAAGAGTGAAATCCGGGGGCGGGGGGGCAGCTAAAAAGCTCTTGGAATTAGTGAGAGGACAATTTCACCCATGGGATTTGGCCCAGTTCCCAGCACACCCAAGAAACTGTCAAATAAGACTCCCTGTCTGGATGTGCCCGTGGAGCACATTTGCTTCTCAAAATGGTGAACACTCAGCCTTCTTTCGCGCCTGCGACTCCTATCAGGCAATGTTCTGCAGCAGGGAGAATTTGACTCATTATCTTCCATTGTGTCTGTCATGTCACGTTACTCTCCAGGTCCTGACAGAACACTCTAGAGGTGTGATGCATTATTATTTAACACCAGTTACCGAGTGCTGCGCCTCATTAGGGGGAGCAGGAAAGATACAGGCAAGGAGTAACCCGCTTTGTACTATCCCAACTCTCTCCATGACTCCATTAGTCTCTTGATCTTTTTGTGGCTGTCATTAGAGGCCCAGAGTTTTATGTCCTGGTCAATTTCCAAATGACAGCTCTTAGTGTCAAAGTGATCAAGGAGAGCTGCTCTCCCCTCCCCGCAGTGACAGCAGCAGACAATCACAGGAAATTGATCATGTTGGATAAACTCACCTGATCCTAAAAATGATATCGGCTCCATGCTCCAGGGCAAGGCAAAAACAACTGAAAAATAATTGCCAGTACACCCCAAAGGGAAATTCTTTCCTTTCCCCAAATTTGACAATCAATCTAACCCAGGGCACGTGACTAAAAATCACTGCTGTGAAGAACGTAATTCCATTTACACACCAAAACACCATGGCAATTTGGTTTGAATTGGGGGTCTTTCTGCCTAGGTTTTTATTTTTAACTTGTGAAAGGCCATATTTACAAGAGCAGCAAGGACTTAACAACACGAAAAAACAGCAACCACATCTAGGACAAATAAGTATGTTCCGTCAATCTTGGTTAGATTAACAGTCTTCAGACATGTTTTGATTATTCCCTCTCAATTTTTAAAACACTTAAAAAAATAATAATAATAAGTAGCACATCGTGATGTTCTTTCTCCACCTAGTCTCGGAGTTAAATGCACCATCTTCAGAAAACACATGGAAGTTTGTATTATTTTAGTGTTTTACACGTGGAAAGTCTCTAGGATGGGTTTCCTCCTCTCTCTAGAAGTGAGCAATCCAACCTGACCACTAGGATTCCAGGAGAGGCTTTCCTTAACCAGGAAAAACAGTTTGCATTTCTTTACATTTAATTTCCAAATGCAGCCAGGGCTTTTAATCTTTGCATCTTTTGAATTTTTAGGGAAATGCTGGGAAAGGCACTTTGGGTAAAGTTGCTCTCTGAATTAGTAAGAGAGCCTGCAGGGTTAGGTTGTGGTTCTATAGCTTGTGCTGTTCTTTGAAGGTCTTGAACTAATTAAGGCATGTCTGCTCACCACTTACAGTACCTGACCTTCCATAGCAAAATGACCTGGTGCTCATTTGTATGTTATTTTGAACGTGTTTGATTTGTAGTTTTTCTCAGAAGGCTCTCCTCCCTCCCCAAGCCCTTCAAAGACTAGAGGTTCTCAGTCACCATGCTTTTCCTGACAGACCCACCCACCATGCCAGTTTGCTGTGACACATCCTACCTGCGTATTTCCGGCTAGGAAAATGGCACTAATTAGTGTGCAAGGAACCGAGCCGTTTGGAAAAGAAAGCCAGGTTCAGAGACCCAGCAAATGAACCAGGGTCAAATTCCAGAGCTGTGTTTCCTAGACCCTTTTTTGTTTTAATGGTTGGAGAGAGGTTCAGTAGTCTATAAACATACAAGAAACTCTAAAAATGTCCGGTGAGAAGATTAATTGATAAAGAGCAAGATAGACATTGGAAGACAAATGACAAGCTTGCCCAATGTCACCCAAGGACAGCATCTAGCTATAAGCAGTTGTGTCCACAGTATTTCCGCTCCACCAAATATAGTCTATTTATTTATCTGTATATCTATTTATCCATTTATTTACAAGACAGGTATCTCTATGTTTCTTCACACTTTTTCCTGGATGTATAACAAAGGCCATAGAAATTACAAAATAAAAACTACAGTTGGAAATTGCATGGTGTGTGTGGTTCCTCGATTGATGTTAGAAGGCTTTAAGGTCAAGTAGTTTTGACAAATCTAGGGCTAGATCTACTTGAGTGTAGGGTGACCTTAGATCTCAGGATGAATGAAGCTTAGTCAACTAGTTAGGCAGTATAGGCTCAGGTACAATTCCAGCTCCACTATGGACATATCACTGTATTTCTTTGGGCAGGCTTCCTAATCCCCTGTGCCTTGGTTTCATTAACTTTCAGTGGGACAATAGTAACACTCACATCATTATTGTAAGGATTTAATGAATGATACACATGTAAAGCAACGAGCACAGTTCCTGGTACATTTTAGGTGATCAATAACATGAGTTCTTTTCCCTTTTTCCTCCAGTTAGATTTCTGGAGATACACAGCAATCCAGGTTTGTAAAGTTCTTAGAAGTCCATACTTAAACATTTTAATACGGTCTGTAATAAACTTGAGCATAACTATAGAGTGTTTTCCCTTTATTCTAGATTCCAGTTTATGTCTTCCCCCTTGCCTGCGAGACTAAAGTCAAAAAGTCCACATCATCCCGTATAGTAGCCAAATGTGGCTATTGAATGCTCAGAAAGTGACTTGTACGATTTGAAGTGTGCTGTACGTATAAATACGTATCAGATTTTGAACACTTAGTAAAATATCCCATTAATAATTTTTATATTGATTACATTTTTAAGTGATAATATTTGTATATGTTGAGTTAAATAAAATATGTCATTAAAATTAACTTGACCAGTTTCTTTTTCCCTTTTTAATATGGCCACAAGAAATGTTATAATTATACATGTGATTCACATTATATTCCTACTGGACAGTGTTCATCGAGAGAATATAGACCCAGAAGTAACCCAAAGATCACCAGCGGTGAGGTGTTTCCCAAGTTCACTAACACCCTGAGGGCCACACTCAAAAACTTCAGGGTGCGTATACTTATTTACCTCAGTCCCCTACTGTACCCTCACACTGCAAAAAGTGCTTTGCATCTGGCACAGCTGACCTCTTCCCTTCCATTCCTGCTTTTTCTGATGATGAGAAGTAAACAACCACTATAGAAAATGGTCTAAAACAATGCTGTCTCCCAGTATGGATGAGCCACATTGAAGTGCTCAACAGCCACCATCGTTAATGGCTTCTGGATTGGACAACTCCGCTGCAGAGTATAAATTCCTGATACTTTCTTGACAATAATTGAGATGAATTGTCAAAACAACAGAAATACACCCTCCTCCAAACAACGGAGCTCAAACCATTCCCCTAATCCTAATCAAGCTCTACATCTTGGTAGGTTAAAATAATAACGTTTATTTAAACATTTGCCTCTATTTAAAAGTTTCAGATTGGCCTGACAATTGGAAGTGCCTGTCCCATAGGAGGCTTACAAAGCAGAAAAATGTACAGTCTGAGAGGAAGCAATTTAAACTCCCATTTGCTACGAGTCACCAGATGTTGCATTTTGACCGGTGAAGTTTTCAAAGGCACACACCTTGACTAATTGCAAACCGAGAATGGGATCTAATAGCATGGAAAAGATTAGCCGTGTGAGGAGTCAAGGGTCTTTTCTAGGATTTAGCTGCTATTTCTGCCTTTCACTAAATGACAAAATACTTTTAAAAATCATAGAACCCCACACAGTGTGCTTCTCAGGTTTCCAAGGCCCCATGAGGAAAATAGTTCTGGGTATGAATTGGCATGTCTACACAACCACAGTAGTTTATTTTGCACTGGAGATTGTATACGTAATTTCCAAAGTGACGCCTTCAAACCACTGGCAAAATAAAGGTTAACCCTTTCCATTCAGAATTTTGGGAACAAATGCTTGCAAAGACTAGTTTTTTATTACCCTGGGATAAGTGCACTTTGGGATTTTTCCCCCAAAGAGAGAAAATTCAAGTAGACGTAGTGGCCATGGAGAATGAAGAAGCTATTATAAACACCAGTTGTGTTGTACCTGGGAACTAAGTTTACTTATTTATTTCAAGAGAGACAGCAGCAATGCAAGTGGGGGAAGAGGAGAGAGAGAGGGGGAGAGAGAGAATCCCAAGCAGCCTCCGTGCTGCCAGCGCAGAGGCCAAAGTGGGGCTTGAAATCATGAAACTGTGAGATCGTGACCTGAGCCAAAACCAAGAGTCAGATGCTTAACTGACTGAGCCGAGGCACCCCAAATCTGTATTGTTTTAAAGAGCAGATGTCAGGGAACCTGGGTGACTCAGTCAGCTAAGCATCCAACTCTTGATTTTGCTCAGGTCATGATCTTGAGGTCACAGGATGGTGCCCCACATTGGGCTCCATGCTGAGCCTGGAGCCTGCTTAAGATTTTCTTTCCCTCTCTCTGTCCCTCCTCAGCTGCCCCTTAATTTCCTGAATTTTTCTGATGCCCCTAGTGGTACTTGTCACTCAAGTGTTTCAAAAGACAGATCCTTCAGATCCTCACAGAGGCAGAGGGAAACCATGCTAACCTTCATTCTTCTAAGAAACAAATGAAAATATGTCAAACCAAAGAATATGAACTTCTGCGAAGTCCTCAGAACTATCAGGCTGTGCTGTGGGATATTTATGGAGACAAATAGCACACATCCATGAAGAACTCAGTGTGCAATAACCATAACTAACCTATCTTTTTTTTTCAATCTACTTGTCAATAAAACTGAGTTCAAAAAGCCCTGGAGTTCTATCAGGCAAATGGGTGACTCTGGAAATTCTGTTTGGAAGCAAAGAGATAGAAGATAAAAGTTTTGCCTTTAAGTTTCCTCTGAATTTGTTATTTTCTGCCTTTAAAATTCTTTTGACAAGAGGAAACAACACATAAGACAGGACTTCTGCTTATAGATGGAATAACAGAAACTGAATATATCCTCCTGCCTTACACAACAACAACAGCAACAACAACAACAACAACAATAAAACAGGACAAAACCTATGACTGGTTGTCAGACATTAAACAGCAGGCAGTGTGAAACCGTGATCCCTGAGAGAATGGTGATTGATTACGATTGATGAAGGCAGTTTTCAGGCCACAGGGTAGAGAGGGAGAACCTGAACAGAGGTTAGCAGTCTTCCTAAGTTGAGGAGAGAGAGATGAGGGTTCAGAGAAGCCAAGGCAGCTGAGATTTGAGGGATAGAGAACAGGGCAAGGGAACTACAAAGTGAGAGAGCTCTGGGTATCTGTAGAAGGGTCGCCTCAAGTCCCTGGTTGAGCACTGATCTTCACATGCAGGAGGAGAAATTATCAAAGTTGAGAAAAAGAATCATCAGAAATGAATATACACAACTTCCAAAGCTCACACAGGGCTGGGAATAGTCTAGGCCTCCCACCCCAGACAAGGTGGAAAGATGTCATAATATGGGGCATCATGTAGAATCCACAAAAGGTTATATTACCTTAGTAAGGGATTAAGTTAGACCTAGACTAAAAGTTGCTCTGGATCTGCCCTAACAAAGCTTATAAGCAAGTCAAAAAGACAAACTGATTCCAAGTCACTTAACTGTGCACCAGAACAAAACCCAACAATATTTTTAGAAATACAACAAAATCCAGCAAGCAACAATGTAAAATTCATAATATATAGTATCCAATAAAAAATTATAAGGCATGAAAAGAATCAAGGAAATATGTTCTATAACAAGAGAAATATCAGTAAATGGAACTAAGCCAAGAAATAACAGAGATTATGGGACTAACCACTAAGGATATTAAAACCAATAGAAAATAGTAATAAAATGAAAAAATATAGCTAGTAGGTAAAAAGCAAAGATAAAATGGAATCATAAAAAATTAATCTAAAACTAGGCAGAGGGCACCCAAGTGGCTCAGCTGGCTAAACATCTGACTTTGGTTCAGGTCATGATTTTATGGTTTATGAGTTCAAGTCCCTCATCTGGTGAGCTCAATCCCCACTTCAGGTGAGCCCCACTTCCTCTCTCTCTCCGTTTCTCTCTCTCTCTCTCTCTGCCTTTCATTGGATTCTCTCTCCCTCTCTCTCTCTCCCTCTCTCTGCCCCTCACTCACTTGTGCTCTCTTTAAAAAAAAAAAAAAGTAGGCAGAGAATGAATATAAAAGGAGCAAGGAACAGATGGAACAAATAGAAAACAAATAACAAGATGGAAGTTTTAAACTCAAATAGTTCATTACATTAAGTATAAATGGCCCAAATACTTCAGTTAGAATACAGAGATTCTCATAATGGATTAAAAGAGAAGATCCAGCTGTATGCTACCAAGAAAACTACTTTAAATATAAGACATGCATAAGTTAAAACTAAAGGAATGGAAAATTATATACATAAAAAATATTTAAAAAAAAGAGAAGTTAGAGTGGCTATATTAGACAAGATAGAATATAGAACACAGAATATGATGTGAGATAAAGAGAGAGATTTTATGGTAAAGGGGTCAACTCATCAAAAGTACATAAAAGAGGTGCCTGGGTGGCTCAGTCAGTTAAGCGTCCAGCTTTGGCTCAGGTCATGATATCACAGTTTGTGGGTTTGAGCCTTGTGCTTTCTCTCTTCTCTCAAAAATAATATATTTTTTTAAAAAGAGGACATAATAATCTTAAATTATGTACCTAATAACAGAGTTTCAAAATATATGAAGCAAAATCGATACAGTTCAAAAGAAAAATAGAGAAATTCACAATTACAGTTGGACAGCTTAACACTCTTCTCTCAGCAATTGATAAAACACATAGAAAATCAGCACAGAATCAGAAAATTTTAACAAACTTGTCAATGATCTTGATCTACTTTACATTTATAAAACACTCCATTCAATAGTACCTAGAACAGTCACCAAGATAGACTATACTGTGGCCAAAACAAACGTGTGTGTGTGTGTGTGTGTGTGTGTGTGTGTGTTAATGAAATCGAAAACAGAAAAATTATGAAAATAAAGTTTTGGACTTTCAAAGGATGAACAATATTGACATGATTGACAATGATGAAAAGTAATGGAGAAAAGACACAAATCACCAACATCAGGAATGAAAGATAGGATATCACTATAGATCTTACAGCTGTTTAAAAGATAACAAGGGAGTATTTTGAATTTGATGCCAATAAATTTGACAACTTAGATGGAATGAAAAAATTATTTGAGAGACACAAACAATCAAAGCTCATTCAAGAAGAAATAGATAACCAAAGTAGCCGTATTTATAATAAAAACTTTTTTAAAAAAATTTTCTTAACGTTTATTTATTTTTTGAGACAGAGAGAGACAGAGCATGAACGGAGGAGCGTCAGAGAGAGGGAGACACAGAATCTGAAACAGGCTCCAGGCTCTGAGCTGTCAACACAGAGCCCGACACGGGGCTCGAACTCACGGACCTCAAGATCATGACCCGAGCCGAAGTCGGCCACTTAACCGACTGAGCCACCCAGGTGCCCCTATAATAAAAACTTTTAACCCATAGTTTAAAGCTTTACATGAAGAAAACTCCAGAAATTTGACATAAAAATTATTTATAAATTCTTCCAAACATTAATAATACAAATCTTATGCTAATTTTTTCATAAAAGAAGAGTGAACACTTTCTCATTTATTAAACCAATCCTACTTTGATACCAAAACCACACAAGATATTACAAAGAAAAATAATTACAAACCAATTCCCTCATAAACACAAACATTAAAATCTTAACAAAGTTTTAGAAAATCAAATCCAGCAATACATGAAAAAATTCCACCTATGACCAAGTGGAATTCATCCTGGGAATGCAAGATTTGCTTAATATCCAAGACCAATTAATATAATTCACCATCTTAACAAACTCACAAAGAGAAATCTCAAGTTCATCTCAACAGATTCAGAAAGGATATAATTCAATATCTATTCACAATAAAAGCTCTCAGCAAACTAGGAATAGAAAGAAACCTCCTCAACTGATAAAGAGCAGCTACAAAAACCCTAGAGCAAACATTACACTTAATGGTGAAATGCTTTCACCCTAAAATCAGCAACATGGTAGTCTTCTTTCTCTCACAGTCTGGGAGAAAATATTGCAAAATATATATTGGATGAAGGATTTGTATCTTTAAAATTCAACAGTAAGACCAAACCGGTTAAAAGACAGGGCAAAAAATTAGGTAAACGCTTCACTAAAAGAAGATATACAAATGGCAAACACAGAAAAAGATGCTTAACATCATTAGTCTTTAAGGAAATACACATTAAAACCACAATGAGGGGTGCTGGATGGCTCAGCTGGTTGAGCATCCAACTCTTGATTTGGGCTCAGGTAATGATCTCAGGGTCATAGAATGGAGACCCACACTGGGCTCCACACTGAGTGTAGAGCCTGACTGAGATTGTCTCTCCCTCTCCTTCTGCCCCTCTGTAGCTCATGCTCTCTCTCTCTCTCTCTAAAAAATTAAAAATAAAAATAATAAAAAATAAAAATAAAAACCACCCTGAGGTACCATTGGACACCCATGCAATGGCTAAAATTTTAAAAACTATGCTAACTAACTGGTGCAGCTACTCTGGAAAACAGCATGGAGTTTCTTCAAAAAACTGAAAATAGAACTACCCAACAACCCAGCAATTTCACTGCTAGGTATTTATCCAAAAGGATACAAAAATGCTGATTCGAAGAGGCACATGCGCCCAAACATTTGTCGCAGCACAATCAACAATAGCCAAAGTATGGAAAGAGCCCAAATGTCCGTCAACTGATGAATGGATAAAGAAGATGTGGCATATATATTCAATGGACTATTACTCGACGATGAAAAAGAATGAAATCTTGCCATTTGCAACAACATGGATGGAAGTATAGTATATTATGCTAAGTGAAATAAGTCAGAGAAAGACAAATATCTGATTTCACTCATAAGTGGAATTTAAGATACAAAACAGATGAATAAGGGAAGGGAAGCAAAAATAAAATAAAAACAGAGAGGGAGACAAACCATAAGAGACTCCTAAAAACAGAGAACAAACTGAGGGTCTCTGGCAAGGTGTTGGGTGGGGAGAAGGGCTAAAGGGGTAAAGAGCATTACAGAGGACACTTGTTGGGATGAATCACTAAATTCTGTTCCTGAAAAAATATTTTTATTTAAAAAATAATAATAAAATAAAATAAAATAAAATAAAATAAAATAAAATAAAAACTATGCTAAGATGGTGACAAGGATGTAAAGAACTAGAACTCTTTTCACTGCTGGTGGGAATGCAAAATGGTAGAGCCCCATTGGAAAACTGTTTTTTATAAAGTTAAAAATATGCATACCATATGACTTTCAATCCCTTTAAGGTATTTATTCAAAAGAAATTGAAAAATATACATTTACACAAAGTCTTACACTCAAATGTTCATAGCAGTTTTATTCATAGAAACATACAAGTGTCCATCAATTGTTTAATGGATAAGCACATGGCACTATATTCATTCAATGGAACACTATTCAGGAATAAAAAGGAACAAACTAATGATACGTGAAATAATATGGATGAATCTCAACAATTTATAACAAACAAGAGAAACCAATCACAAAAGACTGCATACTATGTGGTTTATAGAAAACTCTAGAAAAGACCAAATTAGAAAAAGCACAAAGCAAATCAGTGATTGTCATGTATAAGACATACAATGGAAATTTTTAGGTGGTTAAATATACTTCTATAGACATCTGTAATTTGAAATGTTTACATGAATACACATTTTCATTTCTCTCAGGTATATCCCTAGAAGAACTGCTGGGTTGTCTGATAACCCCTATGTTTACCTTTTCAAGGAACTAGATTTTATAATATGATTTCAGTGATGGTTACACACTGTATACGTTTGTCAGAACTTACAAAATCGTGCACTTAAAATTGGTCAATTCTGCAATAAAGTTAACTTTTAAAGCAAAAAAAAAAAAAAAACCAAAGAAAGCAAAAAAGTTGAGATCAAACAGGGAAAAAAATCATGAATATCCCTGAATTATACGCTTTACTGATGCACAGTGCTCAAATTAACAAGATGCTGCCAAATCTCGATTCACTCTATGCTGGGTAGCCCTGGCCAAATGCAAAATCTCCTGGGCCTACTCAAGAAGTTGTGATGGGAACACAGGCACTGGAGAGAAAAGGCCTGGGTTTCACTCCTGGAGCCATCGCCTACCAGCAGGTGGGTAGGGGGGATGTTAGTTCACTTGCCTCCAAATCCCTCCTGCGTTCAAGGATCTGCCACGCCCCCTTGGCACCTCTCTCACCCTTTGCAAAAAGCATTCTCTGCAAGCATTTCTGACTGGGGCTTCCTTCTTCAATCTGGCTCTGCTTTACATCTTACCCCAGTTCTTCATAGTTTCTGGGAGCATCTTTTCACTGGGAAGATTCCTACACTTGCGTGCGTATGTGTGCGTGCGTGTGTGTGTATTCTCTCATTTTTAAGGTGCTGGAACAGAACACTGTGTACTCAGTCCACCTTCTTGTATCTCTCAGAGCTCAGTTTCCTGATCTAAATATTATAGTCTTCCACGCTCAGTGTTGTTAGAAGAACCAAGTAGCATAATGAATGCAAAAGAACCATATAAAAGAGAAACTGAATAAAAGGCTTATAATTAAAGCCAACGTGTTCTCAGAGTGAGTTAAAAGCCAAACATGAGATTTCTCATTAAGAACCTAACTCTTTCACTAATAAATTTTTCTCCTCTCCATATGTCCTACTTGAGGCCTCCCACTCTTCCCAGGAAAATCCTAAAGCTCATTTATCCACAAAGATAAATTAAATTAGTGCTGAATTTTTAGAATGAGAAATAGAGAGATGATAGGTGGATGGATGGATGGATGCATGGATAGATAGATAGATAGATAGATAGATAAAGGAAAAAGTTGTTTCTTGTTTTCTAATATTTTTAAAGGAATATTCAATATACTTATAGGTATCTTTATTTAACAGTCATGAAACTGGGGCACCGGGGTGGCTCAGTTGGTGAAGCGTCCGACTTCAGCTCAGGTCATGATCTCACAACTCCTCAGTTCGAGCCCCACATCTGGCTCTGTGTTGACATCTCTCTCTGCCCCTCGCCCGCTCGTGCTCTGTCTCTGTCTCTTTCAAAAATAAATAAACATAAAACATTTTAAAAAGTAATGAAACTGAAGTCAAGTATATAAGAAAAACTTCCCCTGGAGTGGTCTTCTAAAATTCTGCCTTCAAACATAATGAAAATACATCTGTCCTCTTTTCTCCATCATACAACACAAATTCGAACTTCTCAGAAGACATTTTAGCTTCTCTCAACAAACAGAAGTGGGTTCTGTGCTCCTAATTATACAAAACTGCAGCACAAACACTCACCTGCTCAGTGGGGCCCGTAGCTGCCCTGCCAGAGGTTTTCTCGGGACAACAGGAAGTGCCAGAGAGGAAAGAATGGGCAAATAGCCAAGGTCAGAGCTGGTGGCCACCCGAGACGAGAATAGGTTGCGTGACCAGACCCGAGTTACACTTGCTCCGCGCTCAAGTATGGGTTCCAAACGACACTAACCATTTGAAACCTTAACAAGTAAACCGTGTCCTGCACCAAAGCATGCAAATATCAGGTCTAAATGCCAACTCTATTTAGCTAACAAAGGGAAGATTGAACTTGGCCAGAATTATCAAACACAAAAGCCTATTTGCAATCATTTCCACTGGCCAATGGAGGAGGCTGGACAGAGCCCACAACCGGAGACCAAACAAGGTTAGGAACTCACACGGGTGCCTCACTGCCGTGGTTCAGCATGTCAGGCTGAAATGAGAGGGCAGTTGTGACCAGGACATTTGCTCACGGGACTTCCAATGCAATAGAGACGCATGTGAATATCGAGTAATAGAGAGTGACATTCCTTATGTTGTGTCAGTTTTAAAATCCAGTGAGATGGAGATATAGATGTCAGCTCCTAGGACAGGCTGGCTTCACTGCCCGTGGACATCACACTGCCAGCACCTGTCCGCTCAGCAGGTTGTGTGCCTTCAAGTGGAGACATACACATGATCCCTCCCCAGCCTCTTCTCCCTGGGCTGCGGTGGCTGTAAAGGGGGTGCCTCCCCTCGGTCTGTCCCAGCACATGGAGAGCAGTCAGGGGAGACCACTTATAATTATTTGACACAGATGGTCATTTCATTAGCATATACACCAAGCAGCCTGTTACAGGGCGTTGAACTGCCTATCACTCCCTCCTCCTGTACAAGCCTTCGGGCTACCAGGCAGTATATTTTAAGCAAGGAAGAACCTTCTCAGACCACTCTGGATACCCATTTTGTGAGACAGGCGGAAGTGTTTTAGGAAACCCTAAAAGAATGACAAGCTCCTGGGTTTCTGCAACTTAAGAGCCAGACGCGGACACAGAAGCTCGCCTATTCCTAAATGAGGTCATCAGTGTGTGAGGAATTTATTGTTAGCACTGGTAGGTTTCTCAGCCCTCATTCCGTGGCTTTAGGACATGTGAATCCATAGCAGGTTGTAAATCATAGAAATGGACCTTCACAGGGGCGCCTGGAGGGCTCAGTCAGTTAAGCCTCCAACTTTTGATTTTGGCTCAGCTCATGATCTCACAGTTTATGAGTTCAAGCCCTGCATCAAGGTCCATGCTAATAGCACAGAGCCTGCTTGGGATGCTCTCTCTCCCTCCCTTTCTGCCTCTCCCCCGTTTATGCATGCTCTGTCACTCTCTCTCTCTCCCTCTCAAAAATAATCAAATTTTGAAAACATTTTTTAAAAAAGGAAAATAGATGGGCCCTCACAATAACGCTGAGCTAAGACTCACTCTGACTATTCACTGGTCCCAGAACAAAGAAAAGAACCCAGTAGCAGGGAATGGCTGGCAACGTAGATCTCCAAATTTTAAAGTGGGAAGGGAACTTAAGCGACACACACACACACACACACACACACACACACACACACACACGAGCCAGGCCGGTTCTCAAGCATTGTTTGAGTAGCACACCTCATCTGCAAGTAACATCTCTGAGTGAGTGCCAGTGTTTAGAATAGGAAAAGCAAAATGGTTGTGAAGGAGAGTTTTGGGGCCCAGAGCCTGGTGCACCTGTCTCCCCACCCTTGCTCCAGGGCACCCCAGGAGAGCTCTCAGAGGAAACATGGCTCTCCTCAGAGCACAGTTTGGAAAACACCTGTTAGCAATGCTCTCATTGTGTAGAAGGAACAGAGCCCCAGGGGAAAAACTCTCATCTCCCTCTTCTGCTACCAGGCAGGCATTCCACACAGACCCCATGGATTCTGAAGCATTTCTAGCAAAAGTGCAATGACCTACTTGGACAAAGGGAAGTTCAGTTCATCGTCAGCCCTGAGTTCACTCACACATACAATGGGATCCTGGAGGGGTTACAACATACAGACCATCTAGTATAGCCTGCAAAGTCCATCAAAAGACACCTTAATCTCGCTGTGTACCTGCTTCAAGCTCCGTGCCACCAGGAGCCCACACACACTAGCCCATGCCATGTATTTTGCTGTAAATTTATAAAAAGTTCCCACCAGCCAAGGGAAAAAGAAATGGGAAGGCAGGCAGGCATCTGAATCTGATCAATAAGGACAGACCATCTGTGAGAATATACGACCCTCTACTCCCGCCCACCCTCTCCTCAACAGGATTTTGCTGGGTGAGTTATCTAAATAATCGCACTTTGCCTGGCTTTCTGTAGACACGGCAGGAAAAAATCATTCCTGCTCATGAACAGAAATTTCCTCAGATTCCTATCCATATATCTTCTGTGCATTTTAAAGCCTTTTAACAAAAACTTGCGCCATTCTTAAAAAACGCCAGCTCTCTGGGAAGCATATCTTAATCTCCGAGTACAAGGCTGATTTATATGCCGAGGCGGTCATGACTACGATGCTGTAGCCACATTTATTTAATGGTTCACATAAGGCTTCTTGCTCAGTGCAGTCTCCATGCATCTTCTCACTAGTCAAGTCAACATCAGTGCCTTTTTAAAAACATAGTAAATCTCTTTGATTGGGACTTGAGGCTGGAATCATTCAATTTGTGTTCAACTCAACTGTCTTATCTCCTGGTGTGCCAGGCTGTCCCTGGCATGTCCAGCACTGTGTCTCAGCATGGCCTGGGATGTCAGCGCATATAAGCAACTAACGGGAGCATTGGAGCAGGACAGACAGCCCTTCTCTGGCTCTCCCACCACTGGGATCCCAGTGATGATGGACAGGGCAGTGTCACGTGACCATGACTCTGAAAATAATAAGGCTGCTCTTCCCATACAGAGACAGTGGCCTGAACACAGACCTGTTAATGTCAAAGGGAAAGAGACAAGTGCACATATGTTGCCTATGAGTGATCTCAGGCAGTCTCCCGAATGCCAGGAATAATGTATCTGTACCAAACTTTTTTTAAGAACAGCATTTCTCCTGAAGTTTTAATGCTCTTTTCTTTCCTTTTTTATTCATTCGTTCCATCACCTGACATTTACTGAACAACTCCTACAGGCAGGCATTACCCTGCGCGCAGAGGCATTCACTCACTCCCTCCTCATGTACCGGTTCATGTAACAACCAGGTCCCCAGCAACCGTTTAGGGTCAGGAGCTTTGCCAGGTGCTGGGCGAACAGAGATCAAAGACACCATCCCTCTCTAGGAGAAGGTCAAGAGGCATTGGTGCTGTGTCAGCGGCTGTTTAGTGCGAGACCCTTGCAGAGAGCTCTATGGCCACTGTCTCATTCAAGACTCACAGCAATGCTGGCCCCAGTGTACAGGTGAGGGCACCGAGGACCCAGAAAACTGAAGGCACCATTTCAGGCCCTTCAAATGCCAAAGATGAAATTCCTTCTAGCTCACTAGTGACTAGAGCATAAGAGGAAAGGGATGTGCTATAAAGAAAGACACATAGAGAATAACATTATAGTAACATTTCCATCCAAAGATGACAGCAATTTCTATTTTTCTTTGTGTACCTGTATTTAAAGAGCTGAGCAATGTGAAAAAGGGTTTGGCAGTTGCTCAAAAAGTTAAACAGAATGACTATATGACTCAGCAGCCCCACTCCTAGGAATAAACCCAGAGAAATGAAAACATTTCTTTATACAAAAATATGGACATGAATGTCCATAGCAGAATTACTCATACCAGCCCCAAAGGGAAAACAACCCAAATCTTCGTCAAATGACGAATGGATAAACAAAAAGGGGTATAGCCACACAATGGAAGACTATTCAATCACAGAAAGGAATGAAGTACTGAAAGATCCCACAATGTGGATGAACCTTGAAAGCACCATGCTAAGTGAAGAAAACCAGACACAAAAGGCCACATGTTGTGTGATTCCATTTCTATGAAATGTCCAGAATAGACCAATCATCCACAGAAACTCGAAGGGTGATTGCGGGGGTAGTTAAGAGGGGGTAAGGGAGAGTGACTGCTGACAGGTACGTGGTTTCCCTCGGAGGTGGTGACGATGTTCTAGAATCAGTGGTGATGATGGCACAACCTCATGAAGATACTCAAAACCACTGAACTATACCCTTCAAATGGTGACTTCTGCGAGATGCAAAGGATATCTCAGTTTTAAAAGAGAGGGTTGAACGGGCTGCCACGAGTGAAGATGTCAGTGAGGATTCTGAGTCCTGCTCCCCAGTTTCACCAAAGGACACTTTCCAGCTCCTGCCACTTCAGCTGCTCACAGCCAGGGGCAGGAGTCAGTCTGCCGGACTCCCCATCCCCAATGCAGAGAAGCTGGGAGGGCCGCCCTTGGCAGAGTTGGAAAGCAGATGATGTGTATCTCCCTGGCTCCCAGCTGTCCTTTCCCTGAGCTGGCCCTGGGCTTAGTGTCAGGAGACCCTGCCCTAGTCTCAGCCCTGCCAGTAACTTACTTGCTTTTTGACTTCAGATAAGTCTTAGCGCCCTTTCAAATTGGCTAATTCATCAGATTTTTTTTTTTTTTTTTTTTTTGCCTTAAATGAATGGAGAGGAGAGGGCTTGTCCTTATTCATTTTTTTCTCTTCTCGTAGCATGGCAGCTGCCACCTAACCTTGGGTAATGCTAAAAATCAAGCAAACAGCCGCTAGATGTAAATGCAAAGCCAATTAGCACTCAGCTTGCCCGTTCTGAGGTGGACAGCTACAGATCTGGAAATCTCCTTCCAAGGAAACGCACCTCCATCAAGAGTACCCGGGGAAGCTGAGATGCTCACACTGTCCCGGAAGGGCTGGCTGGGTGCTTCAATTCATTAAGTCATAGATCTTCGGAGCTGGAAGGGTCTTTCAGCTCATTTAGTTTAGGTTCCTCGTTTCATAAATGAGAAAGCTGAGCCCTGGGCACTTACATTCCTTATCCCCAAGTCACAAGCTAATAGAGGCACAACCCCATTCTCTCCTGCCTCCTGCCCTGGGCTCTTTTTAACCCAGCACACTACGTCTGTAGAGTCATATCTTATCTGTTGAAATCCCGCACCCAGGATGGCCAAAATACATTTGTCCTAACACCTGCGTCAAACTCAACGCTCTCTGAACGCACTGGAGCCCAGACATTCAGTTTTACTCATTTAGGGCTTGTTTGCAGGTCCAAGCAGAGCAGGACCCTAATTGTATGAAAATCAAGGAAAAGCGATGAGTATTATTTAGGGGGAAGTAAATTTTGCCCCTAAAATCCTTATCTTAACTGTGAGAGTCTTAACTCAGGAAACTATTCCTCATCATCAAGCATCTGTTTCATGGATCAAGGTGAGTGTGTGTGTGTGTGTGTGTGTGTGTGTGTGTATGTGTGTGTGTCTTAAAGCTCTTGACTGAAACTGAGAAAAAACTCAACTCAAACTAGCTTACGAAGAAAGGAAATTTGTTAGCACACACAGGTAGACTTTAGGCAAGACTTGATTTAGGTTTCTAAAATGTCTCCAAAGATTCGGTGTCCCCTTCTTTATCTTTTGACTCTGCTCTCCTCCAAATTGGCTCCACGTTCATGGAGACTCATCTCATTCCGGAATTTACACACTCTTATGTTCAAGACCAGCAGAGAAGAGTAAGCACCCACTGCCCTGAGAGCCCCAACAAAAATCTGAGAATTACGTCTCAACACCTCAGATTAGCTCAACAGAGATTTTTCTCTTCTTCTTTAGAAATATTGCTCTATTTTCCTTCTCTCTGTGATATCACACGCTAATTAATAAAGGGTCATTAAACACCAAAGAGAATTTTCTTACCATTTAACCTTTATTTATTAATAAAGATCATCTCAACATCAAACCCTGCCTTTTGGAAAGTGGCTTCCTCACTCAGCTTGGACACCAAAAACATTAACGGGGGAAAAAGGCTTACAAGACTCCTCTGCAAGGTCCACTCAATATTTTCTTTAGACTAAGAGATTATTCTCTGGAGATTTGCATTGCTAATTATAATACACAGTTTGAGACCTTGGAATTGATCTACTATGAAAACAGACTAAAGCCTCCTGCTATCTGGGATGATTCATCAAAGCCAGAAGTGTGCTGTATCACAGCTCTCCCCCAACGAAGAGGAAACTTCTGGAAACCACATTATTTTTATTGTCATTTGGTTTGTCAAATACATTCGTGTTAGTCAGGGTCAGCCCCAGGCAAAATGTGAAGTAAGAAAAGTTGGATCTTCACTATTAGCAACACCCGTCACACCAAACTCCCTTTAGAGCAATGCTTTTCTCACCTTTCGGTAGCCTTGACCATTCTCACACCCCTACTAGTGCCTTCATCTTTCAGTCAAGATTCCCAGAATCCCCCTCTTTGGAGCCCAGGTCTCCCCTCTCCCAGAAACACTCCATGATCATTACCAACAAGCAGTAGAACACCTATTATGTGAAAGCATTTATGGGGGGAGTTGGACATCTGCTGCTTTTTCAGCTGCCCTGTATCACTTTCCTTCGGGACCTGCATCTTTCTTACTCAATGCAATTTTTGTGGGGCTATCAATCAAGGGGAAATACTTCCCTTAGCAAATGGGTGAATTTGTCACTTGAGCTGGTCAGGAAAGACGACTATGTGACCCAAATGAAACCAATCAGAGTCCTTCTTAGGGATGGCTATTAAGGCTGAGACAGAGAGAGTATTTTTCTTCTGCTACGTGACCATGTGCCTTGGAACCATAGAAGCCTGACACTGATGGAGTCCATCCCTGGGCCTGAGAATGAAACCAAGCCAGAAGAGAGCAGAATTGAAAATGGGGGAAGATGTGGTCCTGAGAGCATTGTGTGAGTACCGGATTGAGCTGCACCTAAACTTTCATCCCTAGACTTTCCGTTTACCTAAGCCATGAAAGGATCTCTTTAGTTAGATTTTCCCATGTCATTTCTCTTGTTTTCAGTCAAGAGTCCTAACTGATGTAACAAGATATGAAGAAGTGTAGAGTATCAGCACACTGGGACATAACCAGCCAAGGAGGGCCATGGCCATCTGACCCAGGTAAGCAATTTTAGAAGGAGCCATCAACAACACAGGCTTCGTAGCAGAGCTCATTGCTTCCCGGAAATCTGTAACCAGCCGGCCAATCCTGTTGTCACATGATCCCTACTCTTCACTCTCTTTCTTGGCTCTTAGATCTCCACATTGATTACAGGCACCCTCTTGCCTGCTCGTCCCTTACCTTCATTCATTAGCCTCCTCTGAAACCTTTATCCTATGTAATTTTGAAGGGCTCCTGGCTTTCCCTAATGGACAGCAGATTTTCAGATTTCCTTCTTTCCCTCTGAGGTTAACACAAGCTTCCTCCAAACAGCTCTCTGATGCACTCCAACCTCAATCACTGCACAGTTAGCACCCTCCCTGGATCGCCACCAATTTCACCCCATCTTGTTTATCTCCCAGGGTCCCTGGTCCCAGCCCTTGCAGCACAACTTCCTGACACATGAAGGAACTCATGTATAGGGCTTCTCTATCCAATATCTTCATCAAAACTACCATCACCATCATCACAGCTACCATTTAGTTGTCAAGCACTTATGTACCACTGTGCTAAACAATATATATCCATCATCCCAAGTTTGCTCCACATAACGTAGCTACAATCTTTCCAGCTCACCAGAAAGAATGCCGGGCCGAATAGCCACAACTCCTGAAACAGAACTAATTCCCGAACCCATAACCCAGGTGTATTCCTCACTCTCCAACCCCTGTCTGGCCCACTTCTATGTCCTCTGTTGTGTTTTTCATTGGTACTCCAGGCTAAGTTTCCAGAGACCAAGGAGCTGTGACCCAGACTTTTGGTCTGAATCCATTTTATGGGCTTTCAGCTACTGATTTCCCTACATATCTCATTGTTAATGAGAATAGGGTTAGTAGCACATTGGGCCAGTATAAAGACCTCAAGCATAAACGAGCGATAAAGGACAAACAAAGGGAAGAAACTACCAGACTTCCACCTGCTAGTGTAAAGGCAGGCAGGAATTTCTGACAACTCTCTCGGAAACAATAATAAGTAACATTCACTGAATTCTTAGTACGTACTAGATACCCACTCTTCTATATTTTGTATGCATACCATCTCATTTAATCTCCACACTTCCAATGAGTTGAGCGCTATTATCCTTCCCTCTTTCTACTGAGGAACCTGAGGCATAGAGATGTTAAGTAACCTGCCCGAAGTCACATGGCTAGTCTGGCTTCAGAGTGCTAGCTATCAACAACAATGTGATGCCACTCAACGGTGTCATAAATCAGAGCATCATTCTCTTGACATCTTCATCAACATAAATATCAGTGGAGGGTGGCCTAAAGGCAGAACAACGGTCAGTGGTGTATTGTTTTCCGATCGCTATGTAACAAATTACCACAAAATTCAGAGATTAAAACAACATACAATTCTTATCTCACAATTCTGCAAGTCAGGAGTTTGGGCTTTAGCTGGATCCTCTGCCCAGCCAAGGTGCTAGCCAGGACATGGGTCTCAGGGTCCTCTTCTAAGCCCCTGTAAATGTTGAAAGTATTCATATCCTTGCAGCTGTAAAATTCATTAAGACTTGGTTCGTTTTCAAGACCAGCAAGAGAATCTTTCTTACCTCAGGGAGCCCCAGTCTCTCTTGTAAAGAGTCCATCTGATTAGGTCAGGTCCACCCAAGATAATCTCCTTTTTGATGAACTCAAAGTCAACTAAGTAGGGATCTTAAGCACATCTGCAAAATCTTTTCACCTTTGCCCTACAATGTAACATAATCACTAGAGTGAGACACAGTCTCTTTTGCCATACTCTATTGTCCAGAAACACAGCATAGATCCTATTCCCACCCAAAGGGAAGAAATTATATAAAGGCATGGGTCATAGAAATCACTCTACAATTTTGCTTACCATACTATCTATACCAGGTCTTGAATTGGTTGAGTAACTAGACTTGCTAGCCATAAATTGGACCACTCTCCAATGGTTCTATCAGGGTCTTGATCTGGAGGCCAGAACCTGACACCTGGTGCTCCGCCAGAACTAGAACATGTCTTTTCATGACTAAAGAGCCAGAGCCATAGTGATTTCCAGGGTGATACTGGTTACCTCTATCCATTGCACCGACCTGCCTACCAGAACAGAGACACGGCTACCCTACCTGGCAGGACAGCCCTGCAATGATTCCATGCTTGCAGTGTGGCCTCAGCATCAAAAGACTGATAACTATCTGGACAATAAAGCCTGAACCAAACCCAGAAAGTCATCAATCCAAAGGGAAGAGGCACAGGGTGCAATCCAGGTAAAAAGTGTCCTGAGAGAACCCACGGTGCTGCACGGACGGGCAATAATCACTGCTTCTCACTCCACCTAAGTTATTCCTTCTCTTCCTCTATGCCACTAACCTGGTTCCTGAGAACTCCAGGAGCAGACGCCACCAAATAGGACATGTACGGCTGAAAAAATAACAACAGAGACAAGATTTGATGGATGGATGGATGGATGGTACAGGTAATGAATATTAGGAATTCAAATGGAGGAGAGTTCAAGTCTTCTCAGATAACTTAGAAAATGCAGGAAGGAGAGAAGAATCGAAGTGGACGGTGAGGAAGAGTTGAATTTCAATGTCAGCGAGGGTGTATTTAAAGCAATAGAATATACATTTACAAAGGCACACAGTCAAGACAGCAGAGGGCCTATTGAAAATACTTTTCCCAGCTCCTTTCCAATCAAGCCAGACCTCCTATCGCCCATTCCTTGGGGCCCTAATCTCTTTCCTCTGATCTGATAAACTAATCCAGGCTAAGGTGTAAATGGATTGATGAGCAGCATATTTGCATTTTAATAGGGACCTTCTAGACATAGAGCCTTAAACCAAAGTAAAGGCTACAAATATTGGTCATCCCTGGTGCTATGATAAATTGGTAGGGGAGAAATTATAGGGCAAGTAAGTTTTCATTTTCCCCTCAAATCCCTTCTTTTGCATGGGGAGCTGGTGTTCATCTCAAAATTAAGAGTTTAAATAAAACTCACGTTGTCTGATAGGTCACATCTCTCACAGAAATGCTAGTGTTCATGTCCCAGGCACCCAAAGCACTGCCATGTAAGTAAACTTCGCTCACACACCCCTGGTATTTTTCTAAATGCTTCATAGTCAAAATGATGACTTTATACAGGCCAGAGCTGTCTTTTATGCTATGACCTGGTCATCTTTGCTGGACAGGATGGGAAAGTCCCTGAACTACCTTTAAAGCACTGTAAATGTAACATGTTGCTCTGGGGTTTGTTTTTTTTTCTAAATGCTCTCGAGTTTGGGAAATCTTATGGACCAGTGATTAAATAATAAACATAAACACAAAGGAAATCTCAATTGTTAAAAAAAAGATTACAAACAGCAACAAGTCTTTTCACATGAAGGTTTTATTTTTCTTTCAGTAGTAGTATTAGCTTTGCTCCAGAAAAGATGTTCTATAAGAACATAAAATACGAGGGCACTATGAGTGTGTTAACATTTTTCCTACTCTGGCTCCTACCCGTTTCTTTTAAACTCAGGTAGTACTCGCCATCAAACCAAAGTTAAATTTTATAGTATCGCTGATACTGAACTAAATATGTTAATGATCCACAAAATACACAGGACTATGGGTCTATGATGGGTAACCCATGAATTAAGTTTTGAGAGAAGTGGAAAAAGGTTGGTTTGGACCCTGTGCTTGCGCTTCCTCTGGGGCACGAGGAAGTTCGCAACCTTTTTGGACTTTATGATCCCCTTTAGCAAAATGTTGGCAATGCCTGGCCGACCACAAAGCGGTGTCATAATAGTTTGCCAAAAGGTCTTTTTTGAAGACCCAAGTAAATACAAAATCTAAAGTATTAATTATTTTGTATTATTTCACTCATTACAATTCGGCTTTCAAATATAAGGGAATGTATACGAGGTTACTTTTGTAGGCATTCTATAAAGACTTCAAAACCGAAGTCTATAATTAAGTATATAATTAACTTTTACCACATCCATATGATAGAAAAATTGGCCTCTTCCAGTGGACTTTATTGGAACATTGATTAAAGTCAAGCTATTATAGTCAAAATGGCTATTGTTGGCTACAGAGTAGTACCTAATATTATATCAAGTGTTTCTGGTTCTCAGAATAATGATACCTTTAAAGACTTTTTTTTTTTTTTTTTTCAATCCCCAGATGAGCTGTTCTAGGCTTCTTACTTTCTCTGGAGTTTAGCATATGTACAATTTCAGACCAAACACATTTCTTTTAAAAACCCACATATCAAAATTGTGCACTGCATCTTAATGCCGTCTGTGCCCCAGTATGTAATTTGTTTGGGGTTTTTCTGTTGCTTTTGTTGTTGTTGTTGCCTTACTTTGAATAAGTAAATTAACCAATGAATGCCTGAGGACACGCAGCACATGTTCA
Source organism: Panthera pardus (assembly GCF_024362965.1). Lineage (NCBI taxonomy): Eukaryota > Metazoa > Chordata > Mammalia > Carnivora > Felidae > Panthera > Panthera pardus. The sequence continues at coordinate 43,582,882 of NW_026526710.1, read as the reverse complement.
GGGTTTGTGACACAGGAGGGCATAAAAGCAAGGATGGTAATATCTGCTAATAGAACTTCCCATCCCACGAGGGGGTTTTCATCTCTTTTGTTTGCACAATTTAAATAGGCAAAGCTACCCCTTTAAATGACATGAACCTTTTGTCCCTATGAGATTTCGGTTATCAGGCCACAGTCTGTCAGTTTGAAACCATTTCCTTCCCAATTAGCTTGCAGTTGGGTGGTGCTTCGTGCTGTTTTGCGGTTTCTCTACCTTCATCTGACCTTCAGCATCATCTGCAGAGCTCTCTGTTCAGCACCAAAAATCACAATCGATGCAGAGAGGCACCTGGTGTGTTTGCTCAAGAATTTCGTGCTTGAAACCTTATAGCTCAAGAGGATTTGGGGACCGTGTGTTATCTGTAGTTGAAGGTTTCCTCTGTGACCTGGAGACTTTCTCTGTCCTGGGACTGCAGGGAATAAAAACCCAGGACAATCTCCCGTGCATTCAAGGCATTAGCAGCACTGCAAGGGAAAACACCTTTCTGGGCAGATTCTACCTTTTCAACCCTTATCTTGTTTTAACTGAGATTTGGGCTGGCCATTTCCCCTGAAGCCAATTCTCTCTAGCTAGTCCCATCTCCCTTCCTTCCTGCTCCAAAATGATTGCCTGCAGACAGAAGGCAATGACCGAAACATTCTTTCTTACACTCCTCTCTCTCCCTGCCGCACCACCCAATTATAAAATAGAACTGGACAGCAAAGAATAACAAAGTAAGTAGGAAAAACTTAATGAATCGAGGGCAAACGTCTAGATTGTCCAAAAAGATCCCAGAGCATATGTAAAATAAATACCAGCTCACCCAGCACTCACATCGTCTGAGACAAAACCCTTCCCCCAGAGTGAACTACAGCATCTGATAACAGTCAAAGGCATAATTAAGGAAAGCTTTCAGTCAAAATATAAAAGAGGTACCTGTTTCCATGAATACAGCAGGGCGTCATTAAAGTTCTAGAGGGGATGAAGGAAATATCCTAGGATCACTTACATTTTTTTAAGCAGAACCTTTAAAGGGCTACAAAGTTTCTTCTAAACAAAAAGTTATTCTGAAATTTCAAAAAGGCCTAAAGTCTTAAATACAATTTGTTTCAGCCTTGTTCTACCAGCGAGGAAACCGTGGCCCAAAAAAAGTCAAGACCCCTCCCCACCCCGCGATCCAGATGAATTTTCCGCAGCATAGCCACACAGCTAAATTGAAAGGCCAGCTCTCCTAACTCCAAACTCATTGTTTTTTCATACTGTTCTCTGGGAACAAGAAGAGGCTTGAGAAGTAATGATGACAGAAAAGAGAGGTCTAAGTCTTCAAAACTGTTTATTCTTCATTTTATTTGGAGTCTGCCTCTCTTGACATTGAAATCATCAACCTTTTGCTGGATGCAAACTCTGAAAAGGAGGAGAAATTGCAATCTGACCTAAGAAGTTTGTCTGACAAAGAAGTCGAGTTAAGAAATGTCACTAGGGTTAAAGCTAAGCATCCAGGCCACACAAAGAAGCCCTAAGTGAGCTCATTGTACGAGGAGCATTAGCCTGAAAATCAGTACTGCCCCGAGCACTTCCATCTGTCAATCAGAAAACATTAGGGCGGGTACTTAGAGACCAAAAGCAACCAGTTTCCCAGTGAAATCTTTGGAGCATCAACTGTAATTTGTGCTAGAGGGCCATCTATCACTCCATCGTGGTGATCATCACTGCTGTCAACACCAATTGTCCACCTAGACACCCACTGGAACGGCTACATTTTAAATGACAGACAGGGGCGCCTGGGTGGCTCAGTCGGTTAAGCGTCCAACTTCAGCTCAGGTCACGATCTCAGATCTCATGGTCTGTGAGTTCGAGCCCCGCATTGGGCTCTGGGCTGATGGCTCAGAGCCTGGAGCCTGCTTCCAATTCTGTGTCTCCCTCTCTCTCTGCCCCTCCCCCCGTTCATGCTCTGTCTCTCTCTGTCTCAAAAATAAATAAATGTTAAAAAAAAATTAAAAATAAATGACAGACAACACCAAACATCAGCAAGGATATGGAGCACCCAGAACTACTGTGCATCAGGGGTGGTACTATAAAATGGGCTGACAGCTTTGAAAGGGTCCAACAGTTTCTTATAAAACTATACATCTACCCTATGACTCAGCAAGCTTCTCCCAGGCATTAACCCAAGAGCAATAAAACATATGTTCACAAAAAGACTTGTATAAGAATATCCATAACAGCTTTTTTTTTAAGTTTATTTGTTTCGAGAGAGAGCACAAAGCGGGAAGGAGCAGAGAGAGAGGGAGAGAGAGAGAGCATCCCAAACAGGTTCTGTGCTGTCAGTGCAGAGCCCCAATCTCACAAACCATGAGATTATGACCCGAGTCAAAATCAAGAGTCAGACGCTTAACCAACTGGAGCCACCCTGGTGCTCCCGTAACAACTTTATTCATGGAATCCTAAAACTGAGAAAAGCCCGTCAGTGGGAAAATGGATAAACAATGTATAGCAGGTTCATACAATGAAATACCACCTGGCAATAAAAAGAAACCAACCACTGATACACACAATGGTATGGGTGGATGAGTGTCAAAAACATTATGCTAAGTGGATGAAGCCTCGCACATGAGTACTGTGGTAGAAAACTCGGAGCAGTGGTTGTCTCTGTCAGTGAGGAGGAGAGGCAGGAACAGACTGGAAGAGATGTGAGGGCACACTCTGAGGAGATGGTAGAATTCTTGACTTGAGGAGGGCTGGGGGTATTTATCAAAACTCAGTAAAGATGCACATAAATCTTACATCGAAAGAAAACGATAAACAAATATCGAACTAAAGTTCAACATGTGCTTCATGAATTATTTATGAGGAAGTGCACTGATGTCTGCAACTTATTTTGAAATGAGTCAAAAAAAAGATAGAGTCCTAATGATAGAGGTGTGGCTAGATAGAAGATTAGATGGATGGATAGATAGATATAGGTAGATGCATGATAAAATAAGTACCGTAAAATATTAATGGCAGAATCCCAATAGTAAGTATACATATGTTCACTGTAAAATTCTTTCATCTTTGCTGTATGTATGAAAAGTTTTACAATAAAATGTGGGGATGACTCCTTTGCAATTTAGGATTATGATCAATCTATATTAGCAAGTGTCTCTGTCTCTCTTTCCCTCTCTCTCTTTCTCTCTCTGTCACACACACACACACACACACACACACACACACACACACACACACTATCCTGTTCTCTAGGAGTTTCCATTCCCAAATGTAAAGTTCATTAATTTGGATGTGAACACATCAGGAAGAACTTTCCCTAAGGGTCCATTAAGCATTCCCAGGAAGAAATGGGGTGGGCCCATGGCAAGTTGATGCTCTCTGAACAGCTCTGGCTTGATTTTGGATGTAATACTTAGAAGAACTCTTCTACGATCGCTGAGCCTTATTCTTCCGATGTGTAAAATAGCTCATCATCACCTACCTCTGCCAGTAGGAGGATTAGGATGACCTTGGTCACAGCTAATCCTTACCCCCTACAAAGTGTCAACATACAGACCTCCCATCAGGTGGGGCACTCGACAAGCCGTGCTCAGTTTTGTTGGAGAACAGATACCTCAATGTACTAGGTAGTTCTTCATTTAGGGAAAACTATGCTTGAGAAATGCCCTATCTAGAAACACACTGCATTAACATCCTAACTTCCTTCCGAGTGTATCAAATACAATCATCTGGAGGTGGTGTGGGACTCAAATGAGAAGGAATGTCCATGTCCTTTGTACATAGCACAGCACTGTATAAATGAAAACAATATCACTGAGCTGGGGGCAGTCAGGGCACTAGTGTTCTTTGTTCATTTTTTTAATTTTTCTAATTTTAAACACACGCACGGCATGGGTGCATCATTGCCTCTACACTATTGGAAGGATGGCTTGAAGGGAAGGCTAAATTAAACACCCTTATCCATTTGCTTTCTTATTTTCTCATGAGGACCTCCCACCCCTCACCCCCTCCGCAGACTGTAACTACTTCATCAGCATTTCCTTGGCCTGCACAGGGCCCTGACATGCTAAACAATAAGCACTCTGTTTCTCACAGTTGTGCTGCTGCCAAAAAAAAAGTTCTTTGTACCACTCCAAGATTAAAACCTTCCCCTCATTTTATGTGAACGCCTGTATTTAGACGTTATGAATTCTTAGGGAAAAAAAACTGGACCAACGTAACCCCGAATTGTATATAGTTGCCATACACATCAGAATTTTTGAGGACTATATTTTTGAAAATGTCCCCTGAGACTCTGCTCCCATCCTCCTTGCTGGAAAGCCAGAGCACCCCCAAACAGGAAAGCATGGGATATTGGCAATCGTAGAGAAAGCCAACACAATGCTCTGATTAACCCTCCTTGCCTGCTGAGAACATTCCCTTGGCAGTGTCATAAATAGTACACATTGCTTTGGGACCACTGCTTCTGATTGAAAGATTTTGATTATGGGTTCAAAGGACAGCCCATAATACGGAAGTCTGAGAAGTGGGAGCCAAGATAACTTGGCAATAGCCATCCAAATAGGGTAACTTGTGAGCTGAATACAAAAGCACACGTTATGTGAGGGTATGGCTGGCCCGCCCTAGAGGAGACCCTAGATATTATTTTCCCCATCCAAGAGTGGGCCTGACTGAGCTTCTCTGCCTGGGAACTGAACCACAAGCAGGCGTCACACCCAGAGCCCTTCCGGGCACATAGAAGGTCCTTAATAAATGTGGGTTGGACTAAATGATAAAGCTGCAGCATGGAGGCAGGATGGTGTGGTGTCTATATGCACAGGATCTGGAGCCTCCTAGGTTCAAATCTTGGCTCTGCTACTTACCAGTTATGCAAACGTGGACAAGCTATTTAACCTCTGGGTTCTTTTCTCATCTGTCAATTGGAAATAAAACGACTGCCAGTCTCGGGGGATGGTGAGGATTGGAAAGGTTAACACACGTAGAAGCACAACTGATGGTAAGTACTGCCTAGATGTTAGCTACTGTTTTTATTTTATCAGAACAGGTCAACAGGAGTACAGTTTGCATGAGAACTCCCAAGGCCTTCGTGGGAGTAAATAAGAAGGAAACTGTCAGACCAATGATAGGGCCTCTGACGATTAACCCTAAAAAAAATGAGAGATGTTGGAGGAACGACCCGAAAGACAATCCCAATGTGCCCTTATTGCCTTGTTGCCCAATGTGCCACTTGTCACAGTTTGGACCAGAGATTGTTTGATCACCCAACACACGATCTACCTTCAGACCCTGGTTCAGGGTGAGTGAGGAACATAGCTGATTTATCACTGAAAAGTCACCTTTGAGGACTTGCCCACTCTGGTTCAGAAGGACCTATTCTAAGTTTTTCGGTGGGGCCACCATAAAATCCAAAAAGAAAGACCCATTGATCAACAGAGTTGTAATTCGGTGGGGGGTGGAGGGATACCCTCCAACTTCAACAACACTGGAGCGAGGATAGTGGTGCTTTAGCAGAGGAGAAGCCAACAGAGGGGCAACCTCAGGAGAGATGCACGTGTAGGGAGAGCTGAGCAAAACACCCGCACAGTGTCAGAGAAAGCGTGAGGTCCGCCATAGCTGTGATGGCGGACATCCGCGGTAGCCAAGCTCCCGTGGACCCTGGGGTAGGTTACTAAGCATCCTCAATCCTATCCTCTGGAAATGGCCTTGATAATTTAGACTGGGAGGCCCAGGAACCGTACTGGGACTAGTGCCTGCATCTAGCACATAGTAGGTACGTGACAAATTATCTTTCTGAAACCCAACTTCGATCACTCTACCCTTGGCCCTTAAGCAAACCTTCGTCATCTGTTCACAAAACACCTGCTGGCTCCTAGAGGTAAGCTGCAAATATGTAAGCCAGGGAGCAAGACGCCTGTCTAGAACACTCCTCCTTACTTGTGCCTCGCCAATCTGTGGTGCTGACCTATTGCCACCGCTTTGAGCTCATGAATCTGTATATAGTCTGTATCATCATCATCATCATCATCACCATCCAGGCATAATTGGCATATGGCATTATATTAGTTTCAGGTATACAACATAATGATCCAATATTTGTACACAATGCAAAATGAATCACCATAATAAGTCTAGTTGGCATCTGTCACCATCCACAATCACAATTTCTTTTCTCTTTTTTTTCTTAAGATCTGCTCTGGATCTTGATGGCAACCTCTGACCCTCCCACAAGGATTCTTGTGCAATTCTTGGATAGCAAACCTTGTGTTGATCTAGACCGCACACAAGCTGACCCTGTGCCTCCCAGCTTCTCCCTGCCCAGTAGAAACTCCCTATTCAAGGCTGGTTCTCTCAGGAGCAGCAGAAGAGACAGCCACAGAGCAGGGACCCAGTAACCCCTGAACAAATGAAAGAATGGGTTTGGGGATAACACGCATACCTGTTCCCAGGCAGGGGGAACTGCAGCAGCATGAACGCACCTCGCTTCTCTGCACGTTCTCTTTCATTCCTTGCCAGGAAAGAAAGGCTAAAGCCTCTACTTGGGGAATTCAGGGCAAATCATCTGGTGGTGTTGACACAGCCCCTCGCTCTCTGCTCTCTGATGAAAGGATCTACCCTGAGAGGAGAGGTCTTCTTTTTTCCAGAAATGTCTGCACTGAGGGGACAAGTCTGCCAAATCCCAGGTCATGGAACTTCCAGCCACTCACCTGCAGAAGACAGCCGTGTTCTCCAACATCAGCTATGCTTGCCTCACAACACCTCTTCCTCGGCAGCCAACTATGGAGAGGAATTCTCCAGCTCCTGAGGAGAGGGGCCAGGACTGTATAGGCATATAGAGAGAGTTCTTTTTCTTCATAACTTAATGGCAAAATGAACCACAATTATTCATTTGCAAGGCATGAGTTCATCCATCCAAAATTATGCTCATTTTGAAGCCAGGAGAAGGACCAAGACCAGAACTGGAGTTCCTCCACTTTCATTCCTTGATGAAACCTCTGGACTAAGCACACGTCCTCCTGTTTATACTGCACAAGGAAATCTGGAGTTCTTGTAGACACCCATGGGAAGAAGAAGACATGAGGTAGGTGGTGCCATTATGTTTGAGTCAACAAGGAAGAATGTGGGTGATCAAACAGTGCTGCAAAATACGGAAAGTAAACCACCTGGAACACACACAGCTATGTCTCACCCAAGACACTTGTGCTTCAGAGTAAAGCCAAGCTGTCGGTTTAGAGAGGAAGGGCTGATCTTTCGAGGGTCAGCATGTCCCTGAAATGTTTTTGCCTTCTCTATGAATCACTGCTCCTGCAATGATTCCGGAACACAGAAGCCATTCCCTGGAGAAACCCTTCTCCAACTCTTTGGGCTTGGGACCTCCTTACATTCTCAACAATCAGAGAACCCCAAAATCTTCTGTTTACGCGAGTTATACCTATCTGTATTGACCACAGGAGAAATTAAAACAGAAAATTGTTAAATATTCATATAAAGCTTTTTTTAAATTTTTTTTATTTAATGTTTGTTTTTAATGTTTATTTATTTTTGAGATGGGGGAAAGGGGCAGAGAGAGGGCGACAGAGGATCAAAAGCGGGTTTCGCACTGACAGCAGAAAACCCGATGTGGGGCTCAAACTCATGAACCACGAGATCATGACCTGAGCTGAAGTTGGACACTTAATCGACTGAGCCACCTAGGTGCCCCTGTAGTACTTTATTTTAAAAGAATAATAAACCCATTACATGTTAATATAAATAAGACTTAGGTAACATAAATAGCATTTTTTATTTTATAAAATAACCTGTATTTCCAAAACAAAATTAGTGAGAAAAGTAATGCTGTTTGATGTTTTTGTAAATCTCTCCTTTTTTAAATATTTTTTTATGTTTGAAGGAGAGAGAGAGACACAGATTGTGAGCGGGGGAGGGGCAGAGAGAGAGGGAGACACAGAATGCGAGCCAGGCTCCAGGCTCCGAGCTGTCAGCCCGGAGCCTGACGCGGGGCTTGAACTCGCAAGCTGTGAGATCATGACCTGAGCCAAAGTCAGACGCTTAACTGGCTGAGCCACCCAGGCACCCCGGTAAATCTCTTTAACGTCTGTCTTAATAAAAGAGAACTCGATTCTCCGCCTCTGCATTCAATTTGTTGCAATATGTTGTTTTAATTGATGTATTTGAAGAAAATCCAGGCTCATACAGAAAGACAGTTAGGAAAGGAGGGCCTCATAGACCCCCAAGAGGGTCTTGAGGAAGTCCAGAGGTCCCCAGACCACACTTGAGAATCAGCACACCGGCAGACCCTTGCAGTCATGAGGGAGAGTGACTGAGGAGGGGTTTTCTCTCCCACCATCTCCTCTTTGCCGCACCATGACCTCCATCCCCTTACGCTTTCCCCTCTTCCTTCTCAGTGTAGGTCATGAAGGAAAGTCACATCTGAGGGGTGCCTGGGTGGCTCAGTCCGTTAAGCGTCCAACTCTTGGTTTCGGCTTAGGTCATGATCTCACAGTTCATCAATGGCGCAGAGCTTGCTTGGGATTCTCTCTCCCTCTTTCTCTGCCCTTCTCCTCCTGTGATCTCTCTCTCTCTCAAAATAAATAATAAAACTTAAAAAAAAGAAAGAAAATTAAAGAAAAGTCACATCTGAGACTGTCTTCCACTGAGAACCTCCCCCACCCACCCACTGCCAGACTGCCAAGCAGAGTGTGGGCAAAACCAAACTAGCAACTGGCCTGGAATGTTCTCTGCTGTGAACAACCCCTGGGAACCCAGGGCATTAGCAGACAGGCTTACTGCATATTGGACTATTCAAACACTGGTTATGTCTTTTCTCATCGAAAACATCATTTCTTGCGGTGCCTGTCTGGCTTAGTCAGAGGAGGGTACAGTTTGGTCCTGGGTTTGAGCCCCATGCAGAGATTACTTAAGTAAATAAATAAACTGTAAAAGGGGGGCACCTGGGTGGCTCAGTTAGTTGAGCATCCAACCCTTGGTTTCAGCTCTGGTCATGATCCCAGGTTGGGGGACTGCCGGGCTCCACACTGAGCACTGAGTGCGGAACCTGCTTAAGGTTTCCTTGGCTCTTACTCTTTCCTTGGCTCTTACTCTCATTCTCTTTCTTTGTTTTAAAAAAAAAATTAATGTTTATTTTTGAGAGCGAGAGACAGAGTGTGAGTGGGCAAGGGGTAGAAAGAGAGGGAGACACAGAACCCAAAGCAGGCTCCAGGCTCCGAGCGGTCAGCACAGAGCCTGACCCAGGGCTCGAACTCACGAACTGAAAGATCATGACCTGAGCCGAATCCGGATGCTTAACTGACTGAGCCACCCAGGAGCCCCTCACTCTCTTTCTTTCTAAAACAAAGATAAAAATAATAAAAATAATAAACTTAAAAAAAAAGTCATTTCAAAAAAATTTAAAAGTAAGTAAGTAAATAAAGGCATTTCTTCTCTTTATCTACTCTTCCATTCTTAGTATCATCCAATAGTCTCTCGGGTACACCTGTGAGACACTGGTGGCTTTACAGCATTTAAGAACCCCTGGGGCATCTGATTGGCTCAGTCAGTGGAGCATGCAACTCTTGACCCAGAGGTCATGAGTTTGAGCCCCACGTTGGGTATAGAGTTTACTTAATTAAACACACACACACACACACACACACACAGAACACCTGGGTGAGACTCATCTAAACACAAAGAAAGTTCCCCCAAAAAGAGATACAGAAACAATCCCGAGAGATGTTAAGCAGAGGCAGAAGTCAAGAGGATCCAAGAGGAGAGAGGTAAAGGAAAGAGGGCCTGTGTAGTATGAATCTTCCAAGTGTTCCATGATCATTTCAAACATATTATTTTGAAAATAATAATTTCATAAAAGTAAATATTTAGGTCCCTGAGCAGGAACAAAAGTTCCAATTAAGAATTATAATATGCCCATCAAGGACCATTCCACGTAGTAAATAAGCAATCTGTACTTTCTTTCCAGGTAACCCTGGCCAAAAGTTGGCCAATGGACCACCTAGTCACGTGAGGCTTTCCCCAGCATTTTCTCACACTAGGATTGGAGTCCACTTCTGTTGGAGGTTATTACTGATTTCTGTAGACCTAACAATCCTTGGCTTCCCCTTCTTACTGAAAACTTAGCTAAACAAGTGGGGATACTTGTTCAAATGTCTCAAATAAGACAAGTAGCCCCTGCCTCAAATTCTCTGTATAGTCTGGTGGCCGAGCTATCACAAGTGCAAAGGCATCACCCACAGCAGTGGTTTTGATGTGTCCATGCGCCTCAGCTACTCACCGTCACCACACTTTAAAGTGTGTGTACTCACAGAGGCCCGCTTCCTCACGCCCCTTCTCTCCCCAGAGAAAAGGAAGTAGCTTTCCTCCTCCCGCACGCATTTATCCCGGTCCGGCTAGCGTGCCCCTCCTTTGTGTCTCTCGCTTTAGGGCCCTGCTTTACTCACAAAAAAGGGCTTAGGAACACCCTGCCCAGTCTCTGCCCTGGAAAGGAGCTTTTAAACTCAGAGTAAATTGTGATGAGGCTAGACATATGGGGGAGAGGGGAGGCGACGCTAATTCTCAATCACCTTTCACCTTTTGCCACTGTTCAAGCAAGCTCTTTTTTTAAAATGTTTATTTATTTATTTATTTTGAGAGGGGAGGAAAGGGGCAGAGAGAGAGAGGGAGAGAGAGAATCCCAAGCAGGCTCCGTGCTGTCAGTGCAGAGCCGGATGCCGGGCTCAAACCCACAAACTGTGAGATCGTGATCTGAGCCGAGATCAAGAGTGGGACGCTTAACTGACTGAACCATCCAGGCATCCCACAGGCAAGCTCTTGTCATCAGCTCTCCCCACTCCAACCTAAGAGAACATTATCAACCCCAAAAGGGACTCTATCTCTTTCTCTCGCTGTCTCTAGCTAGAAGTCCTCAGAATTAACACCCTCTTCATCCTGGCTTATGGGTGAGAATCATACCTTACTCGTACTTGGATGCAGGCATAAATGTACAAGCATTCCAGTTCCTTTTTCTACGTACATCCTACTCAGATGCCGGTGCCCAGAGTCCCTCCCTGTGCCACTGGGGAGCACTCCACCCCTTGCCCCCAGGAAAGGAGAATAGTCCCTTCCCCCTACCCCGTAGCCCCACACCGCGGCCACATGCACCTCATTAGAAGCGCATTCAAAGAAGCACATTAGCTGACAGGGCTCTCTGAAGGATTTTTCCCATTCCCCTAAAAGTGTCCCCCCAGAGGGAGATTGAGAACCCTGCCTTGGTCTGTCTAGCACTTTCACAGTGGTTCACAGCAACCCCTTCGCAGGAGATCAATCAACAAATATTTAATCAGCACCTACTATGTATCTATCACTTGGAGAGGCTCCGAGTGAGAAGCAAGGGAAACTAAAGCATAAGCTTTGCCCTCAAGGAGAATGTGACCTATTTAGGAAGAAAAAGCTAACACAGAACAATTAAATGTTACACCGTGTGGATCTAAATAATGGCGATAGTAGTAGGAAACTATATCCTAGAAGAGATAGAATTTGTCTTAGGACTTGGAAGATGGATAAGATTTAAACAATGAGATGAGGGAGGTCACTAAAAGCGAGAGGAAGATTGTATAATTAGGGGCACTGAGGGGCTGGCACCAATTAGAAAGAAGACAACCTCCTTGGAAGTCTGGGGGAACAGAGAGATTAGAGACCAGAGCATGGAAAGTCAGAGACTTCGGTACATTTGAACATAATCTTGATGTTTTCATACTTCATAATTTTAGATCTCCCCTTAGATTCTTTCCCTGAAAAACAGGGCACGTTATCACCAGGTAATGGTGGCTGAGATGTCTGGGATTATGTGAGGTATACATTACCTGAAATTCAGTTTATAGTTTGAACTTTGCCTCTTTAAAACAAAATCAAGCATTATTAAAGCAGTCAAAGAGCATACAGTAAATTGAGACATTCGTTTCAGTGATTCTTTGGGACAACAGTTTTCACCATGACATCCCTGAGCCCTGGGATTCCACAGGGAGGCCTTGGAGATGAGACAGAAATAAGTCAATGAGGGCCTGGGTGCCTCTGAGAGCGACTAGGCTTTTATCCACTTGTTATTGGGTTTCACTTAGGATTTTAAAACAGACACATAAATTCCTGATGCAGAGAAATCTGGTGGCCATCATTTGTGTGTCATCAAAAGCACTTAACATATTGGGGTTGAAGGTCCTTTTTAAAGGGTAAGGACACACACACATCACTTTAATTATAATATTATTGATGGATTTATTCTCTTGTTTTTTAAGAACTTGTTGAGGGCCTGCCTTGTACCTAGCACCTACTATTCTACTAGTAGTTAACATCACACAAGAAACGGGGTGGGGGGGGGCGGGGCAGACTGGTGGACTTTTGCCTTGAAGGGCAGGATAAGGAAATGGATGTGAGGAGGCTGATTAACGACAATGACGCCATCGCTGAGCACTTACTCTGTGCCAAGCACGGTGCACCACGTACATTATCTAATTTAATGTTTGCCACAGTCTTATGAGATATTATTAAACTAAGGCTAAGGTTGAAGATATTTGCCCGTAGTCATGCAGCGAAAAACAGTGAGATGCTAACCTCAAAGGTCACGCTCTTAGTCACAGGGATTCATTGACGTGGTTTTATAACAAAGACACGCGACCAGAAACATTCATTTGTTCTTTTAATTCTTATTTTACCCGTGTGGATATTTCCCTACAAACTCTCTCAGACTATCCAGGTTAAATTACCATCCTCTGGACCTCTAAGCAGGCAAGGACCCTAACACCACATTTCTCCTTGCTTTGTCAGCCAATCTGACCCTCCTGCTCAACGTCCACAATCAACGAAGCCCGAGACAACAAGTTAAAACAAGACAACGGGGACAGGACTTGAAGACCACTTATAGAGAAAATAGGAACTACTAGACTCAAACATGGTATATTTTTCAAAACATGGGGCTATTCATCTCATAGCTTGTGATGCACACCCCGTAACACTGTTAGTCCAGAACCCAAGCTCAGAAATCACATTATTTGCTAACAGGATTTGGGTACTTGCTGTTGTCACACTGCAATAAGAAAAAAGAAGAAGAAGAAGAAAGACGAAGCACCTCTAAATTGCTGCTGGAAGAGGGGGTTTCTTACAAAATTGCCCAGCTGCACTATAAGTTATCATTACTCTCGCGATCACTAGGAACAAAATCAGGCATACTTTGCAGAAGTCAGCAAACTTAACTGGGCCTTAAGCAACTTCTTATTTGTTGGTTTCAGCAATGATGCATTTATCAGCAGAGGTGGGGGCAGGGGGGTAGGTGAGACCATAGGGTACCACCAGGACGTTCCCTTGCTAGAGTTTACTTGCCTTTCTTCTATGAATCGGGTTATACTGCGTCAAAACAAAACAACAACAACAGCAGCAAAGTACATTATTAGCATAAAACAGTATCTGCATAAATAGAAAGGGAATCAGGATTTGGGAGGCGTGAGAGAAACTTGCTCACATAAGTGGCCTGCTCATTGCAGTTGACTTCACTGTAGCTGATAAACTGTGAAATTTCCATAATAATATACAGTATACAAAACAAACAGCAATTTTATTTGATAGGGAAATTGCATCCTGTTACTGGATATAAAATTCTACAGCATGTTCAATGGTATTTTCAAAGCATTGAAAATGTAGACATATGTTTTCATTTTTAAATGCAGTTGTAATGTAAATAATAAATCCACTACAATTTGGCTGGTCCAGAGACTGCTGGGATCATTAACTCGGAAACCCAGAGATACAAACGCTCTACTTATCTTGGCGAGGCCCTCAGCCAGAAGTCGCCTAGAACTCTGTGGATGTTAATACGTGCCCTCTGCTTCATCTACATTTCTGTCTTGCTTAAGGGTCTTCCAGGGTTCCCTATTGCTATTCGTATCACATTTTAACCTCTCATTGCTCTTTGATGCACTTCTTTCTCTCTTCCTATATCCTCTTTTATTTCTTCCTACTCTTCTGCTCACTTGTCCAACAACAGATCAAGCCCGTCAGTTTCTCAACACTGTCCATTTCATAAACCGACTGAAAAATGTCTACACTTCCCCCTTCCCTGTCTCCATGTCCTTTGACATGGGGCTTTGCACCCCTCTCACCAAACCTGGTCGTCTCCCTGGCCCAATGGCATACTGTGGACGTTACAGAAGACTAGACCAACACTAACCCTCAGGAGGCCTCATGTGTTTCCACTTTCTCTTGAAACTCTGTCCCAGTGCTGTGGGAATTAAGCGATGCTAGCCTCTCAGAGGATAAGACACCATGTGGACGAGCATCAAGGTGCTGCAACCAATAGCTGCCAACCCCCGGAAGATCCACATAGTCAACTGAGGTGTTGCAACAGACCCATGAGGAAGACCAGACCGAAACGGAGCCTGCCCTGAATTTCCACCTTGCAGAATCAGATGCTAAATAGATGGTCATTGCTTTAAGCCACCAAGTGTTGGGTAGGATGCTTTACACAGCAACGGCAAGCTGGTATGTCTATACTGCGTTGTTTCCCTCTTGGGTTTCTGCATTCTTCACTCCTGGCTGAACACTCGTGTCTTCGAGGAATTCTAGCAAACCTCGGAAGATGATTTGCACCAACCAGACAAATCATGTCCACCACCGACTCCCATGTATGAATGTGTGAGTAGATGGGTAATCACCAGGCTCAAGGGACATGGATGCTCTTTCCTATTGCTGCCACCACCAACCCCCCATGGTCTTTTTTCATCTTCCTTCTCTGCCTCAGTCTCCCTTCACATGGGAATGAACATCTCATTTACCCACTGTGTAGAAATTGCTAAAATTAAATAAATAAATAAATAAATAAAATAAAATAAAATAAAATAACTGTTTCAAAGTTCTGCATAGATCACATGACATTCACTAAGCTTCCGGATTTTAAAACTGAAAAACTACTTGCTCTCTTTCAAATTCACCCAGTAATGTAAAGTACCTCTGTGAGGCAAATAGAATCGAATCCATTGATTCCCATGTAATTTATTAATTTCAGCCCTGACAAATACTTGCAGAATCTGAATCATAGCTATTGTGAGACAGGGGCTTTCAGGCGGTATTTCTACCATTATAAACAGCATTTATCCAAACGATAATATGCATAACACCTTGCTTTTCATTCCTCCACTAAAATACCCCAGAATTTCATCTTCACACATGGCAATTTAATTGGTTTTGTGACTCTAAATGAAATTTGTGTATCACATTCACACCTTTATCATTGACAAATCCCATTGGCCTAGCATAGCACTGGGAATAGAGAAAGGACTGAATCGTTTTGGCTTACATTGAATTTAACTTTAACACTTATGTAATTATTTATGACTATAGCCACGTCTTAGGGACTTTACGTACATTAACTGTATCCATTTTCAGTTTTCATATAGTCAAAGAGAGATTAAAAAGAATTTAATTTCTTGTACAACGTATTTTTAAAACTGCCATTAGGAAGTAATAGTTAGGATTAGGCTTGACACTAATAAAAACTCAAAATAACAATAATGTAAACAAGAGGTTTATTGCTTTCTCAAGGAAAATTCAGGTGTAGGCAAGCCAGGGCTATAAAATGGCTTGCTTTGTGAAGTCCTTAGGGACCCAGGCTCCTTCCAGCTCCTAGATCTTCCATCCCCAAGATAGAGCCCTGGCCTCAGGGTATAAGAAAGTTAGTTAGAGGTCCAACTATCACAACCAGATTTTAGGCAGCAGAATGAAGGAAAGGACAAATTAACAAAGGCAAAGAACACATGCCAGTTACCTTTTTAAAGAAAATCACCTGGAGGAGTGCTTAAACCCCTAAGTCAGAGTTTAGCTATATGTCCACACTAATCACAAAGGTATCTGATAATGTATTTTTTTAATTAGCCATGTCTGCAAACCATAAAACTCCTAGAAGAAAACATTAGCAATAAACTCTTTGACAGGGTCTTACCAATATATGTTTTGGAGCTGTCTCCTTAGGCAAGGGCAACAAAAGAAAAAAATAAGTAAATAGGACTACACCAAGTTAAAAATATTTTGCACAGTAAAGGAACCCATTAACAAAACAAAAGGCAACCTACTAACTGGGTGAAGTTATTTGCAAATGATATAAATGACAAGGGGTTAATTTGCAAAATATATAAAGAACCCACCCAATTCAATAAAACACACACACACACACACACACACACACACACAAACACACACACACACAATCCAATTTAAAAATGGGCAGAGGACCTGAATAGACATTTCTCCAAGGAAGACATCCAGATGGACAACAGACACATGAAAAGATGCTCAACATCACTCATTATCAAGGAAATGCAAATCAAAATCACAGTGAACTATCACTTCACACCACCCTGAATGGCTAGTGTCAAAAAGGCAAGATGTTAGTGGGGATGTGGAGAAAAAGGAACCCTTGCATATGGTCGGCAGGAATGTAAAAGGGTGCGGCCACTATGGAAAACAGTATGGAGGTTCTTCAAAAAATTAAAAATGGAACCACCATACAATCCAGTAATTCCACTTCTGTATATTTACCCAAACAAAACAAAAGCACTAATTTGGAAAGATATACGTGCCCCCGTGTTCATTGCAGTACTATTTATGATAGCCAAGATATGGCAATAGCCAAGATATTTACGATAGCCAAGATATGGAACGCACCTTAGTGTCCATCAACAGATGAATGGATAAAGAAGATGTGGTATATACATACAATGGAATATTACACAGCCATAAAAAATAATAACATTGGTGGACCTAGAAGGTATCGTATTAAGTGAAATAAGTCAGACAGAGAAAGACATGATTTCACTCCTGTGTGAAGTCTACAGGACAAAACAGAAGAGAAATAGACCCATAGATACAGAGAACAACCTGGCAATTGCCAGAGGGGAATGTGGGGAGCTGTGCAAAATAGCAGATGGGGATGATAAGTACAAACTTCCAGTTATAAAATAAGTAAGTCCTGGGGATATAATGGACAGCCTAAAACTGTATCGTTAATAATAAAGTAACAATTTTGTATGGTGACAGATTATAGCTAGATTTATCATGGTGATCACTTGGTAATGTAAAATAAATGTTGAGGCACTATGTTGTATACCTAAAACTAATACAATATTGTACGTCAGCTACACGTCAGTTTAAAAAAATGGTCTTGTGTCTAGCTACAATCAAAAGTTTAAGAAGAAAGAACACATATCAGAGTAGGTAACTGGCAACCCTGCAGACTCCACCCTATGTTGGGGGGATTGTCTTTATATTTTCTCAGAGTATAAAACTGCCCATAGTTTGCCAGTTTTCTTCTCTGTCCTCATTTTGCATAATAGCCACCTAATAGACAAGCTCCATCTACAACACCCCATGTCCTAGTGTGGTAGCAAGAAGTCCTTCCTCAATTAGGACTCTCCTCTGTTGAAAATGAAAACACACTTTGGGCGCTTGGGTGGCTCAGTCGGCTGAGTGTCCGACTTTGGCTCAGGTCATGATCTCTTGGTTCATGGGTTTGAGCCCCGTGTCGGGCTCTGGGCTGACAGCTCAGAGCCTTGACCCTGCTTCGGATTTTGTGTCTCCCCCTCTCTCTGCCCCTCCCCCACTCATGCTCTGTCTCTCTCTGCCTCTCAAAAATAAAGAAACGTAATAAAAAAAATTTTTTTTTAAGAAAATGAAAACACACTTTACCAAAATTGGTTTAACTCATAGGGGAGTTTATGGGCTCACTTAAGTAAAAAGTCCAGTATGGGACTCTCTTCAGGAATGGTTTGGTTTGGGCTCCACTGATGTCCCCAAGACCCATTTTCTGTCCATCTCTCAGCTGAGCTTTGCATTCCTCCATTCACTGGCTTTATTCTTGGTCTACATGCGGTGGCAAGATGGCAAGAGCAGCACCGGCCTACATGCTGCCAGGTTCAAGTCCCTTGGGAAAAAATAAGAGTCTCATTGTGCGTGGCTCTGATTGGGTCACAAAGACATTTAGTGAACCCACTGCTGTAAGAACATAGAATGCCGATTTGCTTACACCAATCAGCACCCACCTCCCATGTGATGGTTGGACTTGATGCCTTTTAAATCTCGTGGCCTGAGAGTGGGTGGTTTCCCAAAGGGGATTTGGGATATCATTTTACCTTAAAAATAGTAAATGAGTAGTGGATAAACAACAAATCTCTGCTAGAGAGGCATATTTCACATACAATATAAGATTCCGTTGGTATTTTCCATGACTCAAGATATAATCATTTCCCAAGATATTTGAAGGACCATGAGGCTCAGAATAAAACCAACTACACAGGCCTGAGATGATAATTAAATGATATAACACACTTGAAAACTTAAAGTACAACATCTCCAAGCAGGAATGAAACGTATGATATCGTTCTATGAGGACTACCATTACCTGCTCTGCCAGATTAGGCCACTAGAAAATTGTTGTCTTTATCACCATTATTGTTCCTGTCATTTGGTAGAGCTCAATTAGGGAACTGGTGAGACCCTAAGCGAGGTCTTTTATGTTTTTCCCTGCGTTCTATTCTCATTTCGTCAAATGAAGTCTGTTTCACCTGCAGAGGCTTTTCTGTATGCTACTCTGTTATATCTGTTTTATGGAAACTTTGACACCAATTCTAGATAATTATTAGTTCCTCTGTCTCCAGTGGCCCAAAGTTCTCACTTCATGTTCAAAGACTTCGACACATGATTTTCCAGGTAAATCTGCCATCTTCCAACACAGTCTCCATGAAAATACCAGCTGTAATAGTTATCTGGATGGCTTCCCTCTATAATCCCTATGCATACTTTCTCTCTGTCTTCTCACCCAGGGAACTCTGGGAGAGGTTTGCAGGCTCTAGGCTTGGGCAGGAAGTGAGCAGTTTTCAGGCTCAGGCCAACGTAACTGTGCACACCAGGCACTCCCCAATTTTCCTCAGCAGCAATCTCTTTGCACGTTAAGGTTTAACCTTCTACATACAATTTGTGGATTCAATAGCTATTTGTAAATGGTAAATAATTATGATCAATTCAGCACCTACCATATCCCAAACATTCCTTACACATTAGTTATTTTTCTTTCAAACCCACCACGTTTCCACTAATTATTCCCATATCGCAGACAGGGAAACTGAGCTCAGAAACGTTCAAGTTTTTACCCAATACCCCATGAGAACGAACAATGAAACTGATTTGAAACCAGACTTCTCTGATTCCAAAGTCTCTGTTTTTTCCACGCGGATAGGCTGCTATCAAAAAGCTATTTCTTAATACCAATTGGGTGGCCAGCAATTTACTTCTACGTTTGATAAATTATTTTAAATAGAATTGTCGTCATATGTGATGATTTTTCCCCAGTGCACCATCTCACTACAAATCAGGATTTACCATGGACTCAAGTGAGTATGTTCCAAAGATACCCTCCATTGGCCAAAAAGTACTAGGCAGGGATTGGAAGACCTTTTTGGTTCGGAGCCTGTTTTAGTTCGGGCTAGGCTCCAGGACACCGTGAATAGAAGACAAGCACATGAGGTAAAGAGTAGCTAGAGCTATATAGTTCACTTCCATATCAGAGTCTGCAAAAGTAGTTCTCACGTGTTAGCTCCTTGACAACACAATCACATGGAAGCTGGTTACAGTGCAGAGTCCTGGGCTCCGCTCTTGGGTGATTCTGTTGCAGGTGGCACATTTATAACGTTTGGAGAATCACCGTCCAAGATCTTAAAACCCAATCTAGGCCGCAGAAAGAATCAGAAGAGGTTGAAAGGGAAATTGATTCTCCTCTTGGGCACATCTTAGATTGGAATCATTTGTTGGAGAGGAAGATTCTGTACAAAAATCTGACCTACAGTGTTTATCGGAAGAGTTTTGAGAAAGAAATACATACATAGGTATACACGTAACTATATTCTTGGAAAAGACTGAATTCAATATTTTCAACTGAATTCAATTTACAATCTTGTAAATTGAGTTGTCACCATGGAAAGGGTCAAAGACTAAAAGAAGCCTACTATGGATGATAAAATAACAACTTTTGATAAAGCAAATAGCTGATTGGCCTACTTTGAGCCCTTGATATTTATGTTAATTGGATGGTCTCAAAGTAGGACACATCTGATATCTGATTTGTCTAAATACTTGGAAAGGCCAGTTGTCTAGTTATCAAAGCCCTATCCTTATTTGCCAGACACGTGCAGGTAGGCTTTTGGGAAGTCACTCACAGTGATGTGTAAAGACCAAACAAACAAACAAAAAAATTGTTGGTAAGTGCGTTTTCCAGAGGGTCTATGTTTAGCTTTCTTTTGTAACAGATAAAAGCGATAAAAGTGTTTGGGGCCAACGTTGCCGTTGCCGTTGCCGTATAGTTTGAAATTCCTTGCCCACTGAAATCCTGGCCAGAAGGCTTTCTTTAGGTTTGTATTAAATGGCCCCATTTGGTTGACCGTCTTAATCAACTTACCTGATTATTTACCAAGTCACTATTTCATTTTGCGCAGACACCAGATGAGAGCTCACACGAACAAGTTCTTAGACCTGGGCTCCTTCTTTCTTTTTCCTAAACACTAAGACTCTCTTCCACCTTACCTCTAGCAGTGCTCCTGCCCAAGACCTCAGGTTCACAGTGCTTTGTGGCTTTTGTTATTTGGTTTGTCTGTTAAAAAAAAAAAAAATTAGTAATGTCAGATTTTTATTTGCTACTGGAGGGAGAGATGATTTGGGGGCGAGTTGATGGGGTGACTGAACAAAACCAGTTGAACAGTTAATGCTTTAACCTTGCGTATAATTTATACAATAAACAAAGTCACATGCTCCCCCTAATAATTTAGATGTAAGCAAATGTTGATTTATTCAGGAAGGCTACTGCCGGAAGCAAAGCCTGCAGCACTAAAATTTGAATTAAACTAGGACAGAAGCAGGCTAGTCTATAATAACATTTGTATAATTTTATTTTTGCCCTTGGCTCAGTTCATTTCCTCGTACAGTAGATGCATGAAATTGGTTCTTCAGCCACCTTTAGCTGATGTTCATTGATATCCAGGCAGGCAGAGAAGCAAGAGAATGCACCTTTCTGAGCTTTGTGCTTTCAATTAGAAGGCCTCAAATTCCTAGGTCATTTCTGACAATGATTATCTTTCTCTGAATTGTGTTTTGGCAAATATCTCAGAAGAGCTTCATTTAACCTCCAGATACGGTTTTCCCCTCTTACTGTGAGGGGCTCTTAAAACTGAGACTGTTAAGTAGATGCAAATGTTGTGCTGTTTTTATTCCTTTATTCAGGCCCCGGGGCGCGAATCTGAGTTCTCTTACTCCGCTTTCAGCAGTGAAATAAGGGCCTTAGGAAATTCTTTACCTGATGGCGGAAAATAATCATTAACTTGAAACAGTGTGGGACCCAACCCCCCTTTACTATTAACCTTTGACTTAAATAAAAATTAGGGACTAACCATCTTCCAATTTACCCCTTGTGTTAGGGACTGAAGCTCCTGTAGTGGGAACAGGTTTAAGGCGGGAAATAATTTTTGAGAGCTTCCGAAAATTAGGAGAAGTTTTCCCTCCCAACAGAGCAAAACTTGGTTTTTCCGTCATTCTCTGTGACCCCACACTCACCAGCATGGCACAGTCCACAAAAGAAAGCATTCTCAAAACCCGCCACTTTAAATGTCTCACAATTTTAATTCACACTTGCATTTCAGGCAAAGTAACAGCTCTTGGGTGGGGAGGGGGGGGTCAAAAGTTCCCAAACAAAGAATTTCTTCCCTTAGGTCAGGAAATCAACTATGCTGAAGAAAAAAAAAGAAAAAAAAATCTCCCTAGCCTTTTGTTTAGAGGGAGTTAAGAAAAAAAGAATCCTGAAAATTAGAAATGAAAGAATTGGTATTTGCACTTCATGTGAAATATGCATTTATCTCTCACTTCTTCCAGCTGAGAAGGTAAATAGGAGGCCTAGCGTTTCGGAGGCAAATATTGTTCTGTCCTATTCTTGGTAACAAAATCTGCTCCCAGGCCTTCTCCATCCCTGTCTGATTGTGCCCTGGGGCTGTTGCAGGCAGCCAAAGAAGCCTTTCAGAAAATCCAGGCCATGTTTTGACTTCATTACAAATTCCAAATAGAACAAGTTTTCGCCTGGCTTAGGCTTGGTTATGAAAGTTTCCCACAGCTCTCGAAAATATACAGAATAATAAATGGCCGGGCAGAGAAATAGAAGGCAATAGTAATTCCATCAAAGGTTTCTAGTCACATCATAAACCACAATTGCAGAGCCTGAGGACCTTATGTCACTAGGACCCAGAGATAAAATGTTTTGCCTTGGGCCCCGAGGTCACGCGTTGGGGCTGGAGCTTTGGTCCTTTGTTCGCAGGCTGGCGGGGAGGAGGGCACTAGGAAGAGAAAGAAGGCCTCTCTCCCCTACCCTGTGGCCCCTTGGCCTTCCCTGGGGACACACCACGAGGCTCAGCGAGCATTGTGAAACCTTCTCACCCCAAGGGGTGGCTGTGAAGCCTTAAAAGTGTTCGGGCATTTCCAGCATAAAAGCAAAAATTGATGAGTTTCAGTGGGATAAGCTCTGAGGCGCAAAGGAAAAACCCCTAGGGCGGTGGATGTGAGGAGGATACTTTTTATTGTCCTGCTGCGGATTTCTTCCTTCAGTTTTCTTTTCTTTTCCTTTTGCTAGTCTCTATTAAGTCAAGATGTTATACAAACGCACCAGTTAAATGTTACGCGCAAACTCTTAAGGGAACCCTTTCTTCCCCAGTTTACAGATGAGACTCCCGTTTGGCCATATTCCTGTTCCCACCCTTCGGCCTCCTAGGTTCTCCCTTCTCTCACCCCACCCTTTCCTGGGGTGCAAACATAATGCAAAGCTTTAGTGACAAATTCAAGAAAGCCATACCTATGAGAACTCTAGATATTGACCCTACCAGCTTACACAGCATGCCTTTCTTTTCCACGCACTTTTATTTTGGAAAACATGTATAAATTACTTAAAATAACTCCAACAGTGGGGATTTACATTAACTTTTTTCTAAAAAAAAAAAAAAGTCTATTAACATATATGTCCCACCCTAGAAGTAGATTTCATTCACTCCTTATTTTTTAAAAGCCAATAACTGTAGCCTGACAATTCCTAATCCATCACGCTGACATCAAATTGGTGGGCTGTGGCTTTATGACATCGAAGCCATTGATTATGGCTTTTTCATATGTGGATGACAATGCAGTCATTGCCATTATCCATACATTACGCACCAGCCTCTTGAAGCGATGACAGAGAGATGCCATGGTTAGTGATTAAGGACTGGACACAAAATTTTCCCAAAAGCCATTTCTGAAAAGTCTTCGAACACGACCAAAATTTTAATAATGAGCTTGGGCTGAGAAGCACACTCTTGTGTCTCTATCTGGGCTCCCCACATTTGGTGAAACTTGTAACCTCATCTTCCAGATGCTTTGCTTCGGTAGGACACAGTCAACAGGAGCATTAGACAGAATCTGTAAGAAAAACATCAACGCCCTTTTTCCATTTATACACCAGCTGGTATAGAACATATATCGTAGATATAAACAAAGAAGGTTGAGTAAATATTTCTAATTTGACTGGACTGGAATTATAATATGAAGAGAAACTGTTTTAATGCAACAGCTACCATTTGCAGGGGCCCATCCACAGGCATGTGTGCCCGGGTGCACGTGCCTATATTAAAGCAGCCAGGAACAAGGTGGAAAGAAGTTCATTGTCTGTCTCAAGGAAATAAAGACCTCAGACTTTTAACATGAAAATATACCATTGGCATCAGATACTAATCACAAGGTAATTATTTTTAAAGAGGTTCCTGAGTGAGACACACGCGTGCACCCAGGACACCCTTAGGCTAATAAACACACCCAGAGACTAATTCTGCCCTTGGTTGTATGTGAGTTAGTTGTCCTTGGAGTGAATAAAAGCTGCTTTCCATGTTACTCTACCCTCCTGGAAAAAATAAAATAAAATAAAAAGCCACTTCAGAAGGCATGGATAAAAATGTATCTGATTAAAAACTGCTCCTCCAGGGCAAATTGGATGACAAGTTAAGGTGGGCAACATCAAACTAGGCCCCTTCCTGTAAAATGCATCAAATTCAAAGAAGAATTTTTTTTAAGTCACTAATCTTTCTAATGAAACTCAAGCTCCGTCAGCCAAACTAAACTGGTTCTTTCAGCAAGGAGAGTATTAACTTATGTGAAAGACGTTGTATTTAACCGAGAGCACCCAAAATATCAACAAGGCGGTAAAATACTTTTCTTTGTGCAAGGAAGAAGTCTTTGTTGAGGAATTTCAAGCTAATAGAAGACGCAGGAGAGTCCCTGTCAGTCCAGGTAGCGTGTGATTATGGCTCTATCCCCGGGACGTCCATGGCTGGACGTTTCGAGAGGACCTCCCTGCTAGCATATCCCCCATCTTCTAGCTGGGATGAATTGAAACACCCAGCCATCTCCCCCAGATCTCCCCATTAAGAAACCTTCAACAGTATTAGAAGATGTCAGATGCTGTGCCAGAAGTGGAGGCGATATTATTTCAAGTATAAAGACGACTCATGACCTACCTGGGCTACATTTTCGACTCTACATATGTCCGTGTCTTATACCAAGCATCTGAGGGATCCAGTGTTCTATACGTCTCTTTGCAGCTAGATCGTAGTGAACATCCTGCATTCATTCATCCATTCATTGGTACGTCCGTTTGTTGGCAGATTCGTGCATTCGGCCACTACTTTTTGAAGACTTAGGATGTGCCAGACACTGCTCCTAGGAGCTGGGGAATCAATGGTGAAGGGGACGGATAACTTCCTGCTCTCGAGTTTATTTTCCACCAGGCACAGGCATCCACCAACGAGCAAACCAGTGAAGGGAATCCTTTCAGGCAATGATTAGTGAAATAAAAGTAAAGGAATGTGATGATTGAGAGCAAGCTAATGTGGAAGGGAAGGACTCGAAGGGGAGGTAAAGACACTGAGCGCCAACAACCTGAATGGCTTCTGCCTGTTTCGTAGCCACGGCGCTTACTCATATTATTGCATAGACTGCACACCCTCACAGCTAGTGTCTCAGAACACACGCTTCCAAGCAGAGATCTTAAAACCCAGGTAGAGTGAGAACACTTACCTTTTACTTACCAGCAGGACAACCTGGGGCATTATTTCTCAGCTGAGGGCATATTTAATTATCAAGCATTCTGCAAATGTTTTCCGAATTGTATAGTTAAAACCATTGACAGTGCCGACTTTCAAGACCACATACTCTTCCTTTCACAGAGAAGTGCCCAGATTCCCTGATAAATGTGTATCTCCAAGGATCCATCATTCATTTAAATTTACAATTCTTTTCTTCAGTCCCTCTGGACGACCGGCTACCTGCAAAACACACTTGCTTTATTTCATTAGATAACTAACTTTATTGCCACCCGAGCAATTTTATGCTTGAGAAAAAAAACCACAGCAATGCTGCTCTTCTGTTTAGGCGGCACTCTCACCACGCCAGCCACATTTAGAAATGATTGCTTTAGCTTGTGGCTTACAAGAAAAGACTTCATATCACATATTAATTTTTAAAATGTTTTCTTAAGCCCCTTTTAGCCTTTATGGCAAACCCGGAGGCCAGGTAAAAATGAATGATTGTAATATGGTTTTGTTTAAAGGCATAAAAGTTTACCATTGCCTTTTCCCCATGTCACAGCTGGCCACCTCCATTATGGTTACTTAGGCGTCTGATGGTTTGTCAGAAAGCTAACCATAACTTAGGTGGAAAACTGGACTCCATTAAAAAAACATTAAAGGCTGAGAGGGAGGCAAGTTGATGTGGCATTGCTCCCAGCAATAAGGAAGCAAGAGTGCATGCTGAAGCTTGGAAATAGAAAGTGATGTCCTCATAAAAACATGGCTCTGGGCTGGTGTGCCACTAGAAATTCTTCTGTCAGTTTAGAATATTTAGCTCTAAGGGATTTCGACTTTCAAATGTATCTTTGGATGCAAAATAGACTGCACCGCAGCAGATAGCATTGAAGAAGGAAAAGAAGCATTTGCTCCCAATTATGATCAGTTTACGTTAAACTGAAGATGGTTTTTTTTTTCCCAGATAGAATATTTGATCAGAAAGTGTGCAGTGGAGTCAGATGAGCTACCTCGCTAACACCAAGCGATCTGCTGGTCTTCACAGCCAGCAAATGTTGCCGGTAACCGATACAGCTAAACAATATTAAAAGCTTCAGCACTACTGGTTATCAAGGGAAACTTTCAGCCTAATTGGAAAGCTCGAAGCTTCAGGCATCTGAAATTTTTGGTTTGGGGCTCTTCTATGGCATTCCAATGCAGTATTTCCAATCAATAACGTGATGCTATGCACAGCACCATCACGAGCCTTATTAACTCCCCCGAGTTTTGTATTTGACTTGTTAAACTGTAAGAAGAGTTGGAGAAACAAACAGAAAAGAAATAGTGTGGTCCCTAGCTGCCAAAATACGAAACAATCAAGTAAACAAACTCCAGTGCTCAAAGAAAATGGAAAGGGGCAACGTGGAAACTATGTACTGATGTACTTTCATGCACAAAACACGAGCGTCTTGGGTGACCTTCCTTGGCATGATTTGTCTTTCCAGGTTTAGACAAAGGGGTCATCTCTCCAGGCCGACTGAATTCCGTGTTAAGATTGAGTTGTGATGATGCAGATTCTCCCCCTAAAACCTGTAGACATGAGGCTTTTTTTCCACAGCAGACTGTGGTAGTTTTCAGCCCCACCTCTCTACAGGTGGTGCTATGGATACAACAATGAAAACATCCTGGGAGGTTCGGTACGGTTAGCTCCTCTGCACGACTGTCATCCTCACCTGGAATGCTTCACGATGTCCTTAACCAACCTCCCTGCACAGAATCAAACAGCAATATCTTCAGACTCTGGCAATTCCAACGTTTACGGAATTGTACGCTTCCAGGGAACTTCTGCAGATATCATCAGGCATTGTGACACCAGAACTAGACCAGAACAAGGCCTTTACGAGGTGGTTTGAATTTTCCCTTTGCCCCAAAGGTCCACCAGCCTGCCTTCATTAGAGGTTTGGAAGACACGCAGGAGACATTAGCAGTGGATGAGAGGCACAGAGCCGAAGAAGTTGGAGTACAACTTCAAATCCAACACCTGCTCCTGCCTTTTGCTGTGAAGCTTCGACTTCTGGAACCAGAGGACAAAAGCCTCCTTTGTGTCTGGCCTCAAAGAGACACAGACCTCAGTTGGAACCTGAAGACATACATTTACTCACATTTTAATATTTCTAAAATCAGAACACATCTCACAATCACTGTCGGCCAGCAGTGGTTGCCCCTAGTTGTCGCTGCTTGTACACAGGAATAGAACTTACGGGATGGCTCAGAAGAGGACCCCAGAGACAATAGTGAGTGGTCTTTCAGGAAATGCTATGTCACCAACATTTCTGATGGCATAGAAGATGAGCCTGTGCAGCAAAATGTGAACATCCCTGACTCCAAGTTGGAAAGTCATTCATAAGAGCCACATTTTGAATGTGAAGTCTTATAAATACCTTCACCAGTTTATTTCATTTCACACATGCACAAGAGACACATAGGAGAGAAATCAATGCCAAAATAAGTTCGAGAGCCTTACCAATAAGAACACAGTAAAGGCACTGAGACATAAAAAGCCACTGTGCTACAGTTGTGAGAATATTTCTTGCTTTCTTAGTGGGACATAAAATCACCGTGGACCTTAGCACGGATGATGCCTGAAACGCAATGAAATACCAAAGAGTTTACTTAACAGCTCTGAGCTTCAGATTTTTCTTCTGAAAAAGGAGAATAATAACCCTCACCTTCTAGGGAGATGGGGTGGCCAAGCTAGCCCCAGTAGAGTCCACAGAGCTCAATGTGGCACATCGTCTGTTCCAAGTCAATGGCAGTAAATATCCGTCTCTACTCGGCTACTTTAACCGGGCCACAGTACAAAGTAAATAGCCCTGTTTACTTCTCCCAAGGTGCTTTTCTTTGTTCGTTGAACTTGCCAACTCTGCACCAGGTGGACAAAAAAACCCGAACACTGATAAGGTCTTAGTGAGTGTGTAGTTTTTGGTGATTATTTGTGAAACAGATGAAATGGTTATTTGGATCCAGTGGTCTAATGATAGAATGATAGTGAGATCAAATCTTTTTTTTTTTTTTTTCAGTACCACTCCAGGAGAATGGAAAAGAATACAT
The DNA here is from genome assembly GCF_024362965.1 of Panthera pardus. NCBI lineage: Eukaryota > Metazoa > Chordata > Mammalia > Carnivora > Felidae > Panthera > Panthera pardus. Next base: position 43,554,629 of record NW_026526710.1, on the reverse strand, counting down.
CCATCTCAAAGTCAGTAGAGGGAATTATTTAAAAAAAATTTTTTTTTTACCTAAAAAAATTGACAATCAGAATCAGTGAACTAAAAGTGCTAATTTTTTTTCTTTTTTCTTTTTTCTTTTTTCTTTCTTTCTTTCTTTCTTTCTTTCTTTCTTTCGAGAAGGAGAGATTGCAAGCAGGGGGAAAAGAGAGACAGAGAATCCCAAGCAGGCCCCAAGAGCCCAAAATGGGGCTCAATCCCATGACTCTGGGATCCTGACCTAAGCCAAAATCAAGAGTCGGATGTTCAACTGACTGAGCCACCCAGGTGCCTCATGCTAAAATGTTTTTAAGTTAAAAGTCTAAGCAACAGTTATTCTAAAAGTCTCTCTTAAAATTCTAAGTCTCTCTTAATAAAAAGAATGAGCAATCTTCAACCTAAAATTTCTAAAACCAGCTTTTATTTACTTTTAGAAAATCCATTTGCAAATGGCTGTTTCTTTGTCAGTGGATAAAAGCATAAAATTTATTGGCTTCCCATGCTGTTTTATTTCTTTTCTTGTTAGTATTTTCCTGCATACATCCTCGCCACGATACTGTGGATATTTTCTTCTGTTTGGTGGGGTCACCATTGGAGGAGTCACAATACAGAAGAGAACAAGATAGCCAGTGAGCAGCTCTGCTCTTTTAGAAGGCTGGCCGGCCATGCAGAGAGAGAGGGACATTCACATAGAGAATATCGGGACAAGTCAGCAATAGTTGCATTCTAGCTACCTGGCATTTTGCCACCCTTTCCATTCTGCGGGACTCCCATCTCTCTGTGGGCCCTGGCCGACTATCTCTGCCTCCTGTCTGCCCCTCGGAGTGCTCTGCAAATACTCTGCTAGGACTCATAGGTCTTGAGGAAGAGCCTATATAAATGAGGGATCTTGATGCCCAAGCATCATTACCTTTATGGTAAATTTGTTTTGGATTAAAAGGAAATGAGAAACAAAATTGTATGTTAAAATAGTAAAATGTTAAACAAAGAAGGCGGGGGAGGGGAGTTCCCAGAGTTTATTTAAGATACAGGTACCCTATAACCTCCTTTTGCCTCTGCTTTTCCTCTGGCAAGTAGGCGTAAACACAGCATCTTCCTTCTGGGGTTACTGTGGTGATCACAAATCAAGATAATCCATATAAAATAATTAGCACTACACCTGGTGCATAATAATTGCTCAGTAATGGTAGCTATTCACTACTCTTCTTTATTAGCATTCAACTAAAAGTTGTTGACATTTATTGAGCCTTTATTATACTCTAGCTATCATGTTAAGTGTTTTACATGCAGTCACTTATTTAATCCTCGATGTTTGCCAAGTATATGCTATTATTTTCATCCCAACAGATGAGGAAACTGAGGCACGGAGAAGTTAAACAGGTTGCCCAAGGTCAAACATTAAATAACAGAGTTGAGATTCAAATCCAAGCTGTCTGACTCCAAGGAACGTACATGTAACCACTGTGCTGCATACTTCGTTGATTCTTAAAATATGCCTTTTTAAATAGGATGGTTCTGAGGCACCTGGGTGGCTCAGTCAGTTAAGTGTCCGACTTCAGCTCAGGTCATGATCTCACAGTTCATGGGTTTGAGCCCCGCATCAGGCTCTGTGCTGACAGCTCGGAGCCTGGAGCCTGCTTCAGATTCTGTGTCTCCTTCTCTCTCTGCCCCTCCCCCGCTCCTGCTCTGTTTCTTTCTCTCTCAAAAATAAATAAACACTTGAAACAAAAATTTTTAAGGTTGGTCTTAACATCAACAACAGTCATAGTTTGGCTGCCTTCTTTTTTCTTGTGAGACATAAAATAATGGTATGTTTTATAGTTGATGGCATCTTGGATCTCTGTATTGCTTCCTTACAGAGTCAGTGTGAAGAAGCCCAGGTTCCCCCTGAAGTTATTAAACAAGAGGCCCTTTCACAATCCAGAAGAGCAATGCCAACGACAGTGACCAGAGTACAAGGCTTTGCAAGGATCTGAAACTCTTCTGTTGTCAGGATCTGAAACTCTTCTGTTGTCAGGAAGAGGCCAGGGGATGGGGACATCCCCCTTCACGGCTGAGTAGCGGAGCGAGAGCCTGGAAAGGCAGGGCCAGAGCAAGGCGGCCCCCAGGCAGCTATCTCCCTTGTCACCCAGAAGTGTAGGTGTTCAGGATTCCTGGAGTGCGTTCTCACAGATGACGTTGAAAGACTGGTCAAAGTTGACAGCAACAAAGGCCCCCGAAGTAAATTAAGAGTCAGAGTCCATGTATATCCCTGCAGGGAAAACTCTCCTCAATTAGAGACCATTTCCCACAAAAAGACCAGGTTGTATGCAGGCTTCCTTCTACTAAGGTCTCTAACCAACTGGCACAGGATTAGGCTTAACAAGAGACAGATAAACAGAACCATTGTTAATGTATGATAGGGAAATGATATTCAGCCTAAATCCATGATCTTTTCTTTCCCGGGGATCCTGAGAGACATGCTTGGAATAGGCAACGTCTTAAGACTGCAACTCAGGTTTTATGTTTATACACCTCACAGCTTCTCGGGGGCCTCCAGCTAATCGTGGACCTGCTAGAGGAATGAATCAATAGAAGACTAAATGATGAATGAATGAGAGATGAGGGGCCAGCAATACCCTCAGAGCCCAGGGGCCAGGGTGAGCTGGTGTGGAGGAAGCTGTCCTGGGTCAGGGGCTCTGAGAACACTGTCAGTCCCAGGAGCCCAGACATCTAATTGACTACAGGAGCCACGTCATGCTCATGACTGCGATAGATGATGTACTGGCCCCAACTGGCAAGTTCAAGATCTCCAGAATGTTCTCAGGCCCTAAAGAACTCCAAGGAAATCCTGAATATTTTGTATATATCTGGAATAACAGACGGATGGAAAGAAACCTTCAGGGTGGTTTAGGGCTGAGCTGCTCTGCTGGGCTATGAAGTAGTAATGGATATTTCTGGAAAGAAGTATGGTATTTGTAAAGGCTCACAGTCAAATGCAGAGGCTGGTTTTTCAACTCACTTTAAGGACTTGAAGAGTGAGTAAAGTCTGGACACAGCGGATGGGGACTGGGGATGGGCAGTTAGGAAGATAAGAATGAATGCCTAAGGATGATTAACGACACTTTTACTCCCAAGTTGAAAGGAAATTAGAAGCAACTGTCACACTACTAAGAAGAAGATGAAAGGGGAGGAAGGAAGGAAGGAAGGAAGGAAGGAAGGAAGGAAGGAAGGAAGGAAGGGAAAAGAGTGGAAAAGTCCCCCCATAGAATAAAGAGAACTATCCAAGAAGCCCAAGGTAGCCTCTATTACGACTTCCCTGCCCAAGCGCTAGCAGCCAAAAGCCCCTTTACCTCTTCCTCAAATCTCAACAGCCCATGTTGTATGTTTCTTAGGGGGAAATAACTTACAAAAATAAAAAAGCCTTCAGGTTTCAAAGCCCAGTCATCTAAACACCTTTAGTTTAAATCTTAAAGAAATATGCTTACACCTAGCCACTAAGCAATAACGTGAGTTGTTAAGACAACAATAGTAATTAGAACAACAAAGACTCTCTGGGGTTCTTCCTAGGAAACACTGCGGTGCCACAGGGGAGGTGATATAAAGCGATGCTTTACAAATGACTCCTCCTCGGTACAACTTGTGTGGGTGTCTACCAGGGAGGAGGAGAGAGTTCATCCAGTCTCATATACCAGGTGACAGTCTGGGCGTGGGAGCCGAGGTGGTGGGCAGCTAGATCACCACAAGAATCAGGTTTGATATTATAATTGAGGGTGACTCCCGAGAGAAAATCTGCAACCGTGAACTTGAGGGAAAAGGGCAAAATCCAGGAATAAGGAGAGAATGGTTAATAGTGAGCTGAAGGGCAAAGAGAGGCTCAACCCTCGGAATCCGCTGGAGGCTAGTTAAGACACCATGTAGAGGTGCTCAAGGTCTCCGTGCCTCTGAGCACAAAACCAAAGCCTGGAAGAGAGAGGTAAATTGCAGGCTGTTAAACAGAAAAGTGTGTAGATTTATGAAAGAAGCCTTTAAAAACTGCACATTTTATCAGAAACTAATGAAACAGAAGAATCCTCTCCCTCTTCTCCCCTACTTTTTTTTTTTTTTTTTACCATCGTTAATCAAAAGAACTGACACATAAAATAAAACATTGCGAAAATTTGAAGGGGGGAAAAGAAGACAGACAGGGAGGGTTTGGTGAGGAGGGGAAGAGAATTCTGCATTTGAAGACAGACTCCTACAGGTGAGACTGGGGGCAAGAGTTTCCAATTACAGGGAAGGGTGAAAATGGCAGAGAAGATATGAAATATCATATTTGTGTTTGTTCTGTACCGAGAATGAGGATCTTCCTACCCCTAGGACAATTTTCACAGAAAGCAGAATGCTCTGTGAGGGAGGATGTGGGCGGGGGGGGGCTCACGTTCACCAAGCAGCCCAAATGGGGCTGTCCCGCCCATCGCCCAGCATTGACAGCTGATCAGATGCCAGCCCCCCCACACTGCAGTCGTGATCCTCATGGTCCCTTTGCTCTCGACAAGACCATTCACTGCAGACCCAACCTAAGCCCAAACACAAACACCCACGAAAGTGTCTCCTTTTCTGTTAGAAGCTTCCAGAGCTCCCCTGCCTCTGATTTTTCTTCCCCGCTCCATCCAATCCATACTACATTCTGATAAATCTGAAAAATGCTATCTTCACTGACCTTCCTACCACCCCAAGGGCCCTCAGACTGCCTCTAAAGTTAACTTTCAACCTGGTCTTAAATGGCCCACCTTGACACACCCCCTCCCGCAATCCTTCAGTTGAAAATATTCTCTCAAACCAAGGCTCACATGCTTAGATGACACTGTCCACTTGTCTGCTTTGCCCTCTTGCTCCTTCTACCTGTTCAAGTGCCGCATTCTTTTAAGCTTCACCTCTTTTTTTTTTCAGGTTTATTGAGATATATTTCGCATACCGTATAGTTCACTCATATAAAGTGTACAATTCATTTAAAGTGGCATTTCATACATTTGCAATGCTGTGCCACCATCACTAATTTCAGAACATTTCATCACCCCAAAAAGAAAACCTCAAATCTATCAGCAGTTGCTCTCTTTCCCCTGCCCCCTTTTCCCCAACCACCCACTTCATCCCCTGGCAGCCATGAGTCCACTTTTGGTCTCTGGATGATTTGCCTATTCTGGACATTTCACAATAATGGAATCCTATAAAGTATGGTCTTTTGTGACTGGCTTCTTTTACTAAGCTTTCAGAATTCACGTATGTTTTAGCATGGATCAGTACTTCATCCTTTTTTTTGAAATATTTTATTTATTTTTGACAAAGAGAGCGCAAATGGGGGAGGGCCAGAGAGAGAGGCGGGGACAGAGGGTCCGAAACGGGCTCTGTGCTGACAGCAACAAGACCAACGCAGACTTGAACTCACGAACTGCAAGATCATGACCTGAGCCGAAGTCAGAGGCTTGACTGACTGAGCCACCCAAGCGCCCCCGTACTTCATTCTTTTGTGTTGCTGAATAATACTCCACTGTGTAGATACACCACATTGTGTTTATCCACTCATCAGTTGATGGACATGGGGGTTGTGTCCACTTTTTGGCTATTATGAATAATGTTCTTCTGAATATTTGTGGACAAGTTTTTGTGTGTATGTATGTTTTCATTTCTCTTGAAGTGGAATAGCTGGGTCATATGGTAACTTTAATATTTTGAAGAACTGCCACACTGTTTTCCAAAGTGGCTGTACCAGTTTACATTTCCGCAACCCGTTTCTCTGCATCCACAACACTTACTGAGGATTCACTTTTAATGAGAAACATACACATACAGCCAGTTTAGTGATTTTTTACTATGTGCCAGCACCTATCCTTAGTGCTCTGTAGCTATTATCTTGTTTAATCTTTACAACATCCTAAGAAGCAAATGTTGTTTTCCCCTTTTCAAAATGAGACAATTAAGGATTAAAATATAGTGATTAGACAAAAATACAGGCAGTAGAGCAGAGACACATCCCCATCTGTCTGCCTCCAAAGCCCACTTTCAAACACAACCGTAGGTAGCCTCCCAACGTGCCTTTCTAAGCCAACCCCAGACCCTCAGATCATTTCTTCTGAAATGAGAGCTAGTGACGATTTGCATACCACTGAGTACTGTTCTTTGGTTGTCTCCTATATGAAACATTATTTTCCCAACCAGTCACTTGGTTGGCTGGAACTATTCTTTCTCCATTTTCTACTGGAGAAATCAAACATTTAATGAACGTTGAATGATTTGACAAAAAAATTTTTTTTAGTTTGACTATTCTGATTTTCTTTTTCGGAGAGGTGGGGGATGAGCTGAAGATACATGATTTCCCTCTCATGTTGTTTCCAAGATGTTTGAGTAAAGCAAGAAGGAAAGACTGCAGCAATGCTTATACTCAAACTCACATAACCCTTAAAAACTGTAGAAATTTGTGTTTCCAAGAGTTGTTAGTGTTTTATTTTTTTTGTAAGAATTTGTAATACAAAGTCTTGGCTTTTTCTTTTGGAACTCAACACACACACACACACACACACACACACACACACCATACATACATACACATACATACATACATACATACACATGAGCATTTTGCTTGTGTATTATATATCAGGGGCCTTATATATGTCATCTCTTACCTAACGCCACTCACAGTAGGTATTAATTACTACCATCTCATACATTAGCAAACTGAGGCTCACAAGTTTATTTGACCAAAATTACCAGAATGACCTAGGAAGTGACAGAACCAATTCGGGCCTTTAAGCTGATATTCTGTTCCCTATACTGAACTACTTTTCTCAGGTGTCCAAGAAGGAGCCAGGTGGCTTGGCTGTGGGGTCTATTAGTTTGTCCTCTTACCTTCTTTCAGTTCCTAACCCATGGCCACCTCAACCTGCCCACATCGTATGGCTTGGGGTAATCTAGTCCTCCATTTCTACCTGTGCACCCTCTATGCCCAAACATCCTGATCAAACCCTGGAGAGTTACATGAAAGCATTATGGAATAAAAAGCAGGTACATTTTGGATTCGTGGACCTGGGGCTTCAGGTTCTGAAATGATGCTCTAGGACTGGATTGTATTCAGAGAAACTCTTAAAAACATGCTCAGCCTCAATGGATTCCAAAGTGTTACTCCATAAACCCTGTGGGGGGGGGGGGGATAATAAATTCCACAAATTTAAATGGGGCCAGTTTGACCACATTCTCATCAGTTACATCTACTAAATAAATGTGAATGAGCATTGTTGGAAGAACCTTCAGCTACATCCAGGTATCTTAGTTTTAATCCAGTGTGACATTAGTCACTTAATCTCCCTGGACCTCTGTTTCTTCTACTATTGAAAAAAAAAAAAACTATTTGATTGAATTACATGATCCCTAAAGACCCCTTTAATACAAAATTATATGATTCTTTAATAATGAGGAAGGGGCCTCTCTGGGAGAAAGAGGATCAAGAACAGGATAATTTACCTGGAGTCTACGGATATGCTTCAAGAGGACGAGAACCCTCTGAAGGGAATGCAGATAATTTTGTGAGTTCATATTGGAAGGGAGAAGATCCATGGTTTCCTTGGATTCTCAATAGAATCAGCAACCTCCCCAAATTGCCAAGTGCTGACTACAGATCTGAAAAGCAGTTGTGAGGAATCGCTCCCCATAGAGGACTGTGTTCACCTTGAGGGCAATCTCAAGGTCCTCCCTTTGCCTCTTACACATAGTACAGTACAAAATACTGAGACAAAAGGATAGACTGTTTAAAAAGCTCTCTAAAGCTTCTAAAGGTTCGTCCTGTAAGGTAGCGAGCAAAGCATTCCAGTTTTCTTTTTTTTCCAGTGTGTGATGAGGTTCACCTGCATTAAAATGCCCTGAGGTGACCGTTTCGGACCCAGATTTTCACCATCCCATACCAAACTTGCCAGATGAGCCTTTCCAGGGCTGAGGTCCTAGAAGCCCACAGGGGATTTTTACCCACATTCAAGATGATCATTCGGCATTTGAGGACCAATATTAGAGACTCAAATACTAGCCATACTCCTTTGTGCATAACCCTAAGGAAAGTCTAGATTTGGCTTTAAACACGATAATCGGGTCATGTACTATAATTTATGTCTACAGATAAATGATAGATTGGATCAGAGAGCCAGTTCAACTTAAAATTTTAGAAGTATAACGGGGTGCCTGGGTGGCTCAGTCGGTTGGGCGACCGACTTCGGCTCAGGTCATGATCTCGCAGTCTGTGAGTTCGAGCCCCACATCAGGCTCTGTGCTGACAGCTCAGAGCCTGGAGCCTGTTTCAGATTCTGTGTCTCCCTCTCTCTCTGACCCTCCCCCGTTCATGCTCTCTCTCTGTCTCAAAAATAAATAAACGTAAAAAAAAAATTAAAAAAAAAATTTTTTAGAAGTATAACAATAAAGGCTGTTTTGGTTTTTCCTAGAAGATGTTTCTAAACTGAAAACAGCCTAAACACGAAGTTTAAAGGGGATCCAACTTGAGTGCTGAGATTTTGTTGTGAAGACCAATATTCCACGTCACTTTGGCGTCGGAGGAGAAGCTACCTCTGCAGAAAAAGGCACAGACACACACACTTCATGTCCACTTGCCTTCATGCCACCTGTCAACATTAGGGCAAAGAGGAAGAGCTGGATATCTGAAAAATGGAAACAATAAAATGAAAGGTAATAAACAGGTGAGATTAAACAGAATCATATAGATACAATGGGCCTTCATTATAAGCAAACGAACTCTGAACTTGAAGGAATCTTAGGGGTGTGTGTGTGTGTGTGTGTGTGTTTAGCATTTTCTTGCTTTTGTTTTAACTGTGGTAAAATATACACAAAACTTACCATTTTAGCCATTTCTAAGCATTCAGTGGCATTAAATATATTCATACCCTTATGCAACCATCACCGCCATCCATCTCCAGCACTTTTTCATCTTCCCAAACCGCAACTCTGTATCTATTAAACGCTACAACTCCCATTTATTCCTCCCCTCTGCCCCTGGCAGCCACCATTTAATTTTCTGTTACTATTAATTTCATGTAAGTGGAATCATCCAATAGTTGTCCTTTTGCTTCTGGTTTATCTCACTTAGCACATCTTCAAGACTCATCCATGGTGTAGCTTGTGTCAGGAAGCCATTTCTTTTTAAGGCTGAATAATATTCCATTTTATGTATATCCCACATTTTGTGTATATGTTTGTCCATCAGTGGACATTTGAGTGTTTCCACCTTTTGGCTCTTGTGAAGAATGCTGCCATGAACCTCAGTGTACCAACACCTGATGGAGCCCCTGCTCTCAATTCTTCTGGGTAGGATCATTGCATTTAGGATAAGTTCCGCAGGCCCTTGAAAACCTGTGACAAAAAACACTAATGCCAAACTTACAAAATCACCAGATCCCAAGGGCACTTATTCCTCCCCTTACCTACCTATTAACAATCTCAGTCTTTTCTTTTCCCTGTTGGTTGTTTTCTAAAGTGTCCTTTCTTTATATTCATTCACTCTTTCATTTATTCATTCATTAACAAGTATTTATTGGGCACCAGCTGTGTACCAAGCATTATGTTAGGCCCTGGAGACACAGAAAAGACAGATAGTGTTCCTACCTTGTGGAAGCAGATGGTAATCAAATAATAAACGAAAGCCTAACTATAAATCAATTGGTAGTCTGAAGGAAAAGTCCAGTAAACTATGAGTGCTTATAACGAAGAGCACTGAGCTGGTCCCACTGAGCTGGGAAGGGCGGCTTCCCTGAGGAAGCAATATTTGAGCTGAAAGATGAGCAGGAGTTACTAGGTTAGGGGAGGCGGCTCCCATGCAAAGACCCTGAGGCAGCGAGCTGAGAGGTAAGAGTGAAGACTCGGAGTATCAGGGCAACCCAGACTAGAAAGAGAGACACTTGTTGTGGGTGCAGAGGGTGATGGGCCAGATCAAGCATGGCCTCAAGAAATCCTGGTCTTTATTCCAAGAGTGGGGAGAAACCATCGAAGAGATTTGTTTACTTTGAGAGTCTCCTGAGGGTCAGAGCCCTTCTATCAACAAGAGAAGTCTATTCCTCCGAAAGCACAGGAGGAGGTCTCTGTCTCTACACTGCAGGGGATAGTGGCAAACTGGCTTGTATTCAATATTAGGAGTCATACTCTTTTGGAACTTCTCCTGCTATCATCCAGACGACGACTACTATAGCTATGGATGTGGAGTTTAGAATTCCAAACCAGCCAGGACTGTTGTTGACCACCAAGGACATTTGGAATTAAGCAAGCCAAGTGTAATCAATTCTGATGCTTTAGGCTATTAGAACACCCATGGGGCTTGGGAGAGATATTTCCTCTTTATATAAAATGGTACCATTGTCTTTGGGTGGGGGTGCTGTCGTCTCCCTTGCCCTAATGTATCACACAGTAGCCTCTGCCAGAGGCGAAGTGCCTGACTACCCGGATCAGGGTCCAATTCGGTTTGGGAAATCATAGAGTCATTAAAAAGAATGGAATTTGTTTGCATTTGCAGGAACAATTTCCTTTTCTTCCCTCGAAAGGAAATGTGTGTATCTGTACCTATAATTCATTGGCTACTGCATATAGAAACACACACAGGCAGAGAAAAGAAAACTGGAAGCATCTTAACAACTTTAAAGTGTTAAACACAGACCCTCCGCGAGAATTTTCTGTGATGTGACACATGATGTATAACTGGGCAGGGACTGCAAGGCTTTCATCTTGTGAAAGGTTCAAGTTTCACTAAGCTTAAATTGGGTAAAGTAATTACAAAGAGAAAGGGCTATGGTTTCCTTTGGATGATAGCTGTCTTGTGTACACAGCTTGCCTGGGGGAGGCAGTGCCAGCACCCCCATTAGGTTTTCCTGGTCTAATTAGGAAACATACACAGTCAAGTTTCTCTGGAATTAAGAGCCAGCTAATTAGGCCGTGAAGATGTTCGCCTAGAACTTGCATTGCTTGGGAAACACCTTTCCCTTTATTTGTCACCAACAGAGGATGAGGGAGGCCCTGAGAAAGAGAAGAAAGATGTGATGCAAGGTAAAAACAAATGGGCATAGAACATCAATATGGTAACCAAAGAACGGAGACCTTATCAAGGGCTATTGTGTCCATTCAGCCTCCAGGCACTCCTGCGTTGGACGCTGTGAGTGGAGCCAACGTACAGGGATTATGACCGAGCACAGTGTTGCAGCGGTATTCACCAGCACAGGAACATGGGGAAGATATTTTCTTCTACTTGCCTGCCTACCTGCCTCCTTTCTTGTTTCAAAAAATGAGGGTGGACAAGGGCAATACAAAGGTTCGACCACACCACTAATGGTTCCTCTTCCTTCAGGGCAAAGTCCCCCCTTTCCCGTTCACTTGTAGGACAGAAAAGTCTTACTCAGGTTTCCAAAGACCGCTGGACCTTGTTTGATGTAGCTGGGTTATGGGTTTGACTAATGGACCAACACATCAGAGAATGTCAACAGCTCCCAGGAACCAGACTCTGTCTACAGAGACACCATGATAGAATCTCAGAAGACCTTATGAAGGGGATGATATCAGAGCAACTCCAAGAGTCAAAGTCTTCATAGAAAAAGGAAAGAGAAGCAGAAAGAGGAGAGAGAGGAGGAAGAAGACACTTTCGTGGGAGAGTTTATCATTCCCACTGGGAGCTTGATATCCTACGAATAAGGAAATTGGTTGACTTGACTTCTGTTGCTTTACTTACTGAATTTGTGGCACAGAATGAATTGTTTGGAAAGCTCATTCACTATTTCGGTTTATATTTGCTTCCTACAAGAGCCTGTTTTTGATCGAAGAAGCCAAAGATGAGTACAGAGTAGACAAAATTGAGAACAAAATGACTGGTTATAATATTTGCATCATTTTTTCTGTTCTGTGGTGTGGTGGTGGTAAAACGTAGGTAAGGTAAAATTTACTATTTTAATCCTTTTGAAATGTACAGTTCAGTGGCATAAAGTATATTCATGTTCTGTAATTATCACCACCATCCATCTCCAGATCTTCCCATCCTCCCAAATCAAAACGTTGTACCCATTAAATGATAACGCCCCATTCCCTCCTCTCCTCCAGCCCCACTAACTACTGATCTGCTACCTGTCTCTATGGCTTCAACTACTCAGGGTCCCCCATGCAAGTAGAATCAGATGTTTGTCCTTTTGTCCCCACTACATGTTGACATGGCCAAAGAATCTAAAACTTAGCAACAACTAAACCCAAGGTGTAATGAACAAAACAAAAACAACATATCTACTAATACTGATCATTTTCCAGGTTCTGAGTTAGATGATTTCTCTTTTATATTTTACATTACTACATAAAGATAAGTTTTTAAATGATACATTTGTTGCAGACCAAAGATTTACCCCCTTCCACCCAAAAATATTTCTTTCACAAGGGCTTACCATAGCAAGAAAACAAGCAATTCTTGTTTAGGGAATTTAGGGAAATTTTTGTCCACCACTTTGGGGAAATGAGGAGTAACAGAACCATAATAGTGCTTTACCTATCAAAATATTTCAGAAGAAAAAAAAAAAGACTGATGAGTTACTATCATCATCTTATAAGCTCTTTCACAGAGCCTTTGTTTTGTTTAGGGACGTGAACAATTTAGAAAAGAAATAGACACACAGGCTTTGTTTTCTCAGCAGGAGCTGCTCTATGTTTGGTACAATGGATATGGTTTTGCTTTTTTCTTTTTAAAAAATTAAGATATCCATTATCTACAAAGCAACCTTAAAGGGACAGATTGAGGATTTAATTTTAGAATTTCATGTCTGAGTCTCATAGCCAGATGGTCTTTACACAGTGGAAGTTCCCTACCATCATTCATAATTGTTTCTTATCACTACTATCATTAATGTTATTATTAAGAATAATGTTGAAATCATTTAAACGCCCATGTGGAATAGTCTTGCTCCCCACCTCCCAGTGCCCATTTTAACCGATCGGGCTGGTACTCATTAAGACTCTAGAAACTGCTTTCTCTCTTGATAACTTTAAAGAAAGTATACAGATTCTTGCTTCCCATAGCAATTTGTTTATAGTGGCTCTTACTAAAACTTGAAGACTAATATGTTTGTTTTGTGTTCAATTATATTTTTGACCAGATTATTTTTATTACTAAGTTTGTTTTTAACTAGAACATATTCATGATTCTTTTTCTATTAAATACATTTTATGTTTTTAACCATGGGATGATCCCATTGAATAAGTTTTATAGGTTTTTTTCAGGGTGGAGCAGGAAAAGGTTTTTTAAAAATTGAAATATGACATCCATATCATTAGAGTTTTAAAGTTGGTAATATGCTTAAGGCAGACTTTTTATGGTTAGCAAAGCTGAGAGGTTCTGACACCCAAAGGATGTACGAAGAGATAACTTACATAAATGTATATGGTGCCCTGGAGGGGCCTCGATTGTATTATGGGGTTTCTCATGAACGGCTTTGGTTCAGACGGAACAGTGAAGCAAAGCTAAGTGGTTCTCTACCGAATGGGCTGTGCATGAGACGCGTTACCCCGCAAATAGAAGTACCTTTCAATGCCAGCTGGTTTACTATGAGGTGCTGAAATAAGAAACAGAACAAAATAGCTAATGAAATGTTTATCTTATTAAAAATGTTTCCTTAAAATAACCACCGCATTGCTTTAAAACGGATAGCCTAACAGATGACACGGAACAGTCTGAAAGTGATAAGGTCTAACGTTTGGGAAAGAAGAATACACATAAGTTAGAGAATGTAGAAACTGGGTAATACAATATATGGTTGATTGATTGATTAGACTACTTCTTAGAACTTTGAATCTGCCCTGAAATTCATTTCCTCTAATACTCAAAACTGTATTTTTTTTTATTTTGCTTTTATGTATTAATTTTTTTTTGAGGTTTATTTATTTTTGAGAGAGAGAGCGCATAAGTGGGGAAGGGGCAGAGAGAGAGAGGGAGACACAGAATCCGAAGCAGGCTCCAGGCTTTGAGCTGTCAGCACAGAGCCCGACAGGGGCTTGAACTCACGAACCGTGAGATCATGACCTGAGCCAAAGTCGGTCGCTTAACTGACTAAGCCACCTAGGCGCCCCCATAATTTTGCTCTTAAAATACTTGCTTGTACTGCTTCTACAATTCCTGAAAGACAAAATATAAATAACTGCATATAAGCTATAAAATGCATATAAGATTGCATTTTATACAAGCAATTGTACAAAATGCTTAATTCATTGTTTTACATGTGTGACGCAGTCTTGTCAAAATCAAGGATCTTTTTTTTTTTTTAATTATTATTTTTTTAATGTTTATTTATTTTTGAGACAGGGAGAGGCAGAGCATGAACAGGGGAGGGGCAGAGAGAGAGGGAGACACAGAATCTGAAACAGGCTCCAGGCTCTGAGCTGTCAGCCCAGAGCCCGACGCGGGGCTCGAACTCACGGACCGCGAGATCATGACCTGAGCCGAAGTCGGACGCTTAACCGACTGAGCCACCCAGGCGCCCCAAAATCAAGGATCTTAAAGGAACTGAGTTTTCCCTAGTAAACAGCATCACAGACCTAGGATTGTTCATGGCTAGCATTTACCTTGGAGAAAATCTCATTTCCCTCATTATTTTACATGAAAAGGTGAGGGGTCCATGTGATTTCTAGACGAAATAACAAAAGGAGATGGAACTATTATCTTTTGAAAAGGTCGTCCATGGGAAACATCAATTAATTCAGTATCTCCCATTGCATAAATGTTTCTTCTGTTTTTCTCTGTTTAAAACAGTAGTCAGGGTATCTGACCACAATTACGTTTTGATTTCTCAATTCGCCTGTGTCACTTCATAATGTGAGGTTATGAGCAGGATTCACATTGCATAGCTACAGAAGAAGCTTTGATGAAAGACTGAAGTGATTGGATGGCCTCGGTACAAGGACTTGGTGTCTGTTTCTATTCAGAATTATGGGTGAGCAGAAATTGATGCCCGTCAGCTGATCTGCCACCATCAGAAGACCTACCTCTTCGGAACATGAGATATCACAGACTCTAAATATTGATGGCGACTTAGAAAACTGTTACGTTTTCCAGAGGCTAATTATAAACAGGTGGCAGTTGGGGCCAAATCTCCAGGAATCACAAACCCATTCTGTTTGAGCTTGTTAATGCCTCTATTCAACTTCAGGAAAACGTGCACATTCCACAGTATTACAGGGAGTTTCAGGTTGACTGATAAGAAACAGGTGATTTCCTCCAAAACACGGACTCAAAGATAAAATAACATAATTTGCCTTCCTGTGTGGCAGGGCCTTTCCTGGTAGTTATAGGTGAATCCTGCTGAAGCAATGATGGAAATCATCTCATTTAGTGACATATAGGGAGAAAATGTGGCAGCCTTGCTGTGCCCAGTGATGTCTATGCATGTGCAGGTTGAACCCAGGCACTAAGGCTTCTCTCTTCTTCTGAACAGAAAGTACAGTGGGATTTTTAACTTTGATTGGGGTGTCTGGCTGCTTCAGCTAAGGGTTCTGCAATTTCACATTTCATCTCAGCAAGTAACATCCACATCTTGTCAAATTGCCACCGAGAATGTACTGCAGGGCTACCCCTGGATCAAGCCGTGATGTTCTGCACAAACTTGTGATTTGAGGGTTCAGCGACCACAATGCTACCCAATGAGCTGTCCCCACGTTAACAGTAAAAGGGACTGCCTCTCTCTTTAAAGGACATCCGTTTTCTCTTCCTCAACGGTCATGGCGCTAAACTTTTTTCCGCCAAGCTCCTGGTTCCAATTCAAAATATTCTATCATAGCTTTTATGCCTTAAAAACTGGTGGAACTCATTTTGATAGCGAGACCCTGGGAGACAGAAACAAAGGTCTGTGTTTTCTTTCTGATTGTTTTCTTGCTGACAATTTTATTGCCATTGTCTTCCGTGTTGCTAACGGTTTTTAGGCTGCTGCTCTCACTTCAACTATTTATTGAAAAAGGAGCTTAGAAGGATTTTTAATATACTTCCCCCCCCCAACTTCTTCATGATTGGTGAAAAAAAAAAAAAAAAGCACTGTAGAGATCACAAACTGCATGCATTCACTTGCACAGATATTAGTCAGATAAAAAATACTTTGAGGTAATTTCACAATTGCACGGGCTGATGGAAGCGAAGTTGGTAAATTCGTATCTTATACTTGGCAAGACACGGACCTTGCTTTTCACATGCCATTTCATTAAAACTCCTTCTTAAAATGTAAAATAAGTTGTTGTCATCCTTGATTTGAAGGTTGTGAAGTTTATTCTTCTCTTTGTATTGCCTGGTACAAAATAAGTTTTCCTTCTGAATCCTCACAGTCTCAACTTTGAGTCTCCTTCAAACTACGAGAAAATTAGGATCCTCAACATGATAAAATGAGACTTGACTCTGCAGTCCATTTGCCATTGGGATTACCACAAAGTCAGCAATCAACTGAAAGATGCATCACTTTAAAACGTCAGTTACCTTAAGCTTAAAAAGAGTGTCTTTTTGTAAGTGATATCATTCTGAAGTATTTAAACACCTTTAAAGCGAACATCTCAGAACTTAATTTGTTCGAGTGAATATTATTCTCTTCAAAGCAGTTATCTAGGAAACCAAAATCCCAGTAATTCCATTGCTTAAAATATTTTGCCAGTAGTCTTCGGTTCATTTAGGAATTAATAAGAAAATTGGCCTCATTGTTTTTAGTCATACTTTCTTTTTTGACTCTAAATAGTGTAAGCATCTTCATTATTCACTTATTCCCAGACCTGATACCCATTTTTTTGGGAGGGGTGGGAGGAGAGTGCTTGTTTCCAAAAGTTAAACCTCAAAGGACAGGGATTTGCTGCCATGAGAGATATTTAAAAGATTGTGCTAACAGGTTGTTAAGGACAACTCCAGAAAGGGAATTCTGGAAGTATGGTTTTTAGGCCATGTCAGTATAATTTAGAATGCTGTGCAGTTTCTCAAGCTGAGTGCCTTCAGGGGGGTACCACTCACCTTTGTTCTACCCCTACCCCTCCTGGCCTGATCTTGGTCTTGTCACTGACTGGCGTGTGACCTTGGGCAAGCTGCTTCCGCTTCCTCATCTGTAAAATGATGTAAAGAACTAGAAGTCCACAAATGATCTGCCCAGCTCTAACATTCCAGGAGAGTGACACAAGGCCCTCCAGACTTTAATAAAAGTGGTTTGGAGCCACACCTTCTATGTATTAAGTCATATCAGTGTCTTGTCTTCTCACATCCTCCTATATCAACATTTAGTGCCATTTGGGGGGCAAGAACAAAGTTCTTATTCAACTGAATTTGGGGTTTCGTGACCATTTAAAATTTTTCATTGCTGATTAGAGGATGTATCTACCTTGTGTTGGGTGGGAGCAGGGGAAGAGAAAGATAATGAGCAAAGAAAAATGTGACTTTGTTTCATGTTGTTTTGGGGGCCATTCGTTTTTTCTTCCTACAGGTCACTGATTTTCTCAAAGCAGATACCCGTGTCATGTGAACTTGTGTTAAAAAAAAAAATCTACCAACGCCCTGATTCTCATAATGACATTAATCACTCATGTTGCTATTACACTGATGTGATTGGCGATCTTTTTTAGAACCTTGAGCCTTCCCTTTGCTGCTGGGATTGCAGCAGTTTCTTACCTTAAAAGAAAGATGATAGTTTAAAAAAGACTTCCTGTGAAAGGCTGCCAATTGCAGGTATTCACAGGACATGTCTGGTTCTATTTAGGGTTTTCTCTTTCTTTCCTTCTTTCTTTTCTTTCTTCCTTTCTTTTTCTTTTTCTTTCTTTCTTTCTTTTTTCTTTTTTTTTTTTTTTTTAGTTTCCTTGGCCTTACAGCCTGGTCTTTTTCATAAGAAATGTCAGCAAAGTCTTTGAATTAATGAACTGTGAAGTGCTCAAAAAAATATACCATTTCAAAAAGTATCCTGCAAGGATATAACACTAATGAAAGGTGACCTCAGAGTTACAACCAAATATCCCACTGTAACTAGAAAGAATTAAGATAACGACTGACTCAGGCACAATCTCTTTGAACAAAGACCTAGAAAAGAAGTAGTGATGAGGAGCGGGGGAGATAACTAGAGTTGCAATCTGGGGAAATGTGTTTATGTTAGACTCTTTAGCTCTGTTGAGCACTTCCGTCAAATAATGGAATTATTCAACCCCCCCACCCCCACCCCCATAAAAGGTACCAGGTGGAGAGAAGCAAACAGAAGGGAGCTGGCGAGATATGTTTAGAAGGTTGATCAAATAAAACCTAAATGGCAGGTCTTTGGCTACACCTAATGTAGGGTTTGTTTTAATTTTGCTATTTTTTTAAAAAATGTGGTGTAACTCCTTCAATCTTTTTGCAATTCTGCATGGTTGAACATTTGAAATGAGTTTGTGTATCACCCCCAGGCGCTGATTCAGACTTGATTGGGGCAAAGCAGACTGCATGTGCTTATTTTTATCCACGTCATTTGGGACGTTATGTCGCCAAAGGAACCAAAAATGTGCTGCTCTGTTGCCAAATTATCACCTATCCTTTGATCAGACAGGGCGGTGATCCTCATCAACAAGTTGTGCGACCTTAGTGTAACAGCAATGTCAGGTCAACTTGAGAAAGTGAAGAGAGAGCCCTAAACACAAATAAAAAGAAACAACCAACAATCCTTATAATTATCATCATCTGCTGCTTTTCCCTCTTTTGGCAAAGAAACACTCCATCCATTTGCAGAAATCGCCCGCGGAAACGTTACATCAAAACTAATCACAACGATTAAAATCAGCTTTTCTGTGCAAGAGGAGGGTAAAAAGCAAGTTGGAGGCTGGAATAAGACTGTTTTTCCACCAAAAAAAAAAAAAAAAAAAAAAACCTGGAAAAAAAATTCCTATATGTGTATTTATCTATACGTATACGTAGAGCTTTATTTTTGAAGGAGATCAATTGTCTGCCCAGTGATCAGTTAATTTGATTTAAGTTTTATTTTGGAGATTGATTTAGACTGGAGGTAGAGGCATGAGCTAATTGTATCCTGATCCTTGCCTTGAGGGGTTTCAAAGCCCTGGAGCAACTCTTCTCTGTATTTTGTTCTGTCTACCTTAGCCAAGCTATTGCATTTCTCTCTGGTGTGGCGAGCCGAGCAGATCGCTGGGAGAGAAATCGGAAAAGGGGGGAGAGGAAAAGGAAAAGGGGACTTGGAGAGAGACTTTGTGCTTCAATGTTTCAGGTAAGATCTGACGGTTTGGGTTTGTTATTATTTGCTAAGGAGGGTATGGCTGGGACTTTGGGCGCAACTCGCTTTTACGCATGTGCCAGGCATGGGGCGAGAGCGCGGCACACTCGCACACACACAGCCCGCCGCGGCGGCTCGGGATCCGCTCGGGCCGGCGGCGGGGCAGCGGCCGTTGCCTGCTCCGGGGCTGCTTCTGCGGGTTCTCGGCTTTCTTCCTCGAGCGGGAGCGGGCGCGAGCGGGGCGGAGCGGGCGCGGCCGGCGGGGCCGGGGCCGGGGCGGCCGGAGCCCGCGCGCCGGGGCCCGGTTCCGGATCTGGAAGCTGAGCAGCCGCGGCTCTCGGAGCCTGTGCCAGCGCCGCCCGCCCGCCCGCCGCTCGCGCGCCAGCCTCCCCGGCGGCCGCTTCGCCGCGGCTCTCCCCCGCCCTCCCCTCACCCCTCCCTCCTCGCCGAGCCGCGCGCGTCCCTTTCTTCCCGGCGCAGAGCTCCGCGCCCGCACAGCAGCCCCGCCGAGAGCCTCCCGGCGCCGCGGGCCCGGCCCGCCGCCGCCGGCCCGAGCGCCCCCAGCCGAGCGCAGCGCCCAGCGGGGCGCGCGGGGGCGGCGGCGCCCCGGGCTCCGCTCCTGCCGCCTGCCGGGGGGTGGGGGCCCGCCGCCCCCTCCTCGCCCGCAGCCTCGGTGGCGCCCCCGGACGCCCAGTGAAAGACGCCATTGTGGCTGCCGAGCGGATCGGGCCCCGAGGCGGTTTTTCCTTCCCCTTTTGCCCGGGCCGGACCGCGCCGCTCCCTCTTTGTGAGCCGCGGCCGGTGCCCAGCGCTGTCCGCCGTCCGTCTCCGGCCGGGCTGATCCGGATTCGCCGCCTCCGCCCACCCGGGCGCCTTTAAAGCCCCCTCCCACCACTCCCTCCCTTTTCCAGCCCCCCCCCCCCCCTCCCTGGGTGCAAACGTTTCATTTATTTTTAAAAAGCTCTCATTCCTCTTCCTCCCCACCTCCTCCCCGGATAAAGGGCACGGCACATGCTCCGGATTAGAAGTCTCCTTGGGAGGCGGGGACGGGGGAGGGGGTGTCGGGGTGGGGGAAGGATGTGAGCGCTGCAGGTAATGGCTGTGGCTTTGCTGCGCTCGCCTCTACTCCGCGATGCCTGCAGCGCCGAGTCCGAGTCCGGAGCCCGCATCCTTCCCTCCCCTTCTGGCGGCCAAGGTTCCCTTAAAGGGACAGAGTGTCCCGGCCGCCTCCCGTCTCCGCGCCTGAACCAGCGCTTGGGGCACGGAGGTGGGCGGGAGGGATGCAGTTTGGCTCCTTTCTGACCTCTTTCCTCCCCTCCACCCCCCCACCCCGCCGCCCCTCTTTATTGAAATGTGAAGTGTGCTTCCTCTCCCGCCCCCCAGAGGGACCCGGCTGGAAAACAGAGTCCGAGCCTCCTCAAAAAAGAACGGGGTGGGGTGGGGGGCGCGTTCTGGCGAGTTCGCGTTAAAAGTGAGGTCGACCCCCAAAACATCCAGGGAGAGAGCACCAGACTTGAGGTGCAGAAATCCCTTACCTGGACGCGTGCTCCGCACGGCCGCCCCAGTACCGAAACTTCCTAGCTAGATCGGGTCGGCAGTGTCTGCCTTTGTGCTTTCGAACACTTGCAACTGTCGTGGAAATGATTTTCTGGTATCAAAACGTTTTCACCGTGACTGTGCTTCGGGGGCCGGCTGGGCGGAAACCAACTAAGTTAGCAAAGTTGCAAATGGGGCTGTCGGCTTTGTGCGTGGAGAACAGCACGCAGGAACTGCCCAGTGTCCCCGTGGCACCGGCTTCGTCGCTAAGAGGTGCACCGCAGTAGGCAGCAGTAATTTGGTACAAATGCTGCATTACCTTTTAGATCATAGAGAACTGGCGGCTGCTTTCAAGCAAATCTTTGACGTGTGTGTGTGTGTGTGTGTGTGTGTGTGTGTGTGTGTCCTTGGTGGAACTGGGAGAGACATAACAGTTTAACATACTCATTCTTTAAGAAACGTTTGCCTTCTGTTTTCAATCAACTAAGCTGGCAGCTAGAGATACAAGTTTATTTGAGAATACCCTCTGGGTACCAAGCATGCTTGGATTGTTTTAGCAAATTAAAAATGAGCAAAATGCTTTTACCTTCTCAGCAGTAGACTCCTTAAGAGACCTCCTGTTTTGTGTGTATGTGTGTTCTTTGGAGAAACATCTTCTGTGTTTATCTCAAATGTGTTTTTAATGTGGAAAAGGAGAAAATAAAGGATTTTTAAAGGCTGAGGCTGATGCCTTGCATGATTCATTAAATCTGATTTTACATCAAGGAATTTACCTGCATATGTAGGAAACCGTGGAATCTAATAGCTAACCTACTTGGTGAATTTGAAATAGTAGTGGGTCCATTTATCTCCTGGATAATGGGCGATGTGCCGATCTATTCCTCGTGTTTATATTTGTGTGGCATTTGGCTTACCGTGAGGGGCTGGTGTTCAGGAGACCGCACACTGGCTGCAACAATTTGGCTCAGGAGTCCTGCTGCTGCTTGAATGCAAAGAATTGTTAGCGATTGTTATGATGACAGTAGGTTTAATGTTTACTAATTAGGTTGCAAAGGTGACCGCTGAATTTTAAAACTTTGCATCACGGAGAAAACTTCATTGGTTTTAGGCAATATGATTACAAAAAAGAAAGTAGGCAAAAATATGATACGTTTGCTGGGAAGAAATTTTGAAGTGGATCGAGCGTGAATGATAGTTGGCAAAAAATCTCCCACCACAGTATTCAAAATGACTGCAGTGATTTTGCTGTATTAATTATGCCCGAAGCACAATATAAAGTTCTCTAACACACACTAGAGGTCTCTCTTCTAGCTGTAAGATTTTCATATTTGTAATTCTTTGCCAGGGCTTGCATAGTAGGGGTGCGCAATGATAGCTTGGTTCATCCTTATTTAAGTAATAGTGATTTACTGACCATCCACATTACTCTGATGTGAGGTATTTATTTCGGAGAATATTCAGTAATTATGGTACAAATTATACTACCTAAGTACTGGGAAAGTAAATGTATTAAGACTTCTACTAGATGATGATGAAAATGTATTATCCCATTTGTTAAATAGCATTATGGACCTTTTGGCATACGATTATTTATCCAAAGCAGTTTGTTGTTAAATGTAAAAGTAATTAGCAAAAGATGTATTGTATCCAAGAACTTTCTGAAAATTAAACTTCCATGTAGTTCTAGGTTTAGCAATAAGTTGTTTGCACAAATGCTTTCTTTTCTCAACATCTTAAAATCAGAATGATTGTTCCCTAATTCTGAAATGTGGTGTTTTCGGCTAAGATCTTTTCCATTTTGAATCATTCAAAGGATATTTGTTTGTGAGCCATCAGTTCATTAAGTCTTATATTTAGTTGGATCTTAAACTGCATTTCCGGACCTTCTTTGGGACTGCAATTTACAGTTTCCCAAGCAAGGGGAGCTCTTATTTTCTCCATCTTTAGGTAGAACCATCTTGGGAATAAAAATGAAAATTTCGGATGCAAGCACGTTTGCTTATTTTAATAGCTTACTCATGCAGAAGCGAGAAACAATTCAATTTTCTTAGGCACTCTGGCTTTTCATTCATAAAAATATACTAGATGTAAATCACGTTAAGCGTGTTGATGAGTTTGA
Organism: Panthera pardus; assembly: GCF_024362965.1. NCBI lineage: Eukaryota > Metazoa > Chordata > Mammalia > Carnivora > Felidae > Panthera > Panthera pardus. The sequence continues at coordinate 43,531,731 of NW_026526710.1, read as the reverse complement.
TTTGAGATAACAGTGTGGAAGGCAAAACAGAGAGATTATCCTTTAAGAATAACAAGCCAGTATTCATTCGGTTCATTTATTGATTCAACAAATATTTATTTGTGCCTGCTGTATACAAAACACTGTGTTAGATGCCAGAGACCCAATGGTGAGAAAAAGCATTCAGAGTCCCCAGTCTCCTGGAGCTTAAGATTCACATGGAGAGAGACAGACGTTAATCAAACAGTTGAACAACGATTAGAGCTTTGAAGTACAAGGGACTTAATCAGATTTGTGTTTTGAAAGGATAATTCCAGTGTTACTGTGGGCGATGAATAGTGGCACCAAGAATGGATGAGGCATAGCCCTTGGAAGACTATAACAATCATTCAGGCAAGAGAAGATATAGCTGAGGTTCAGGTAGTAGCAGGGGAAACAGAGGGATGGAAGGTAAAATTGTAGGCTGTATTTAGAGGGTGAAATTGACAGAATGTAGTAAAAGGATTGGTTTATCAGTGAACAAGAAGAGAGATGCCGATGCCTAGGTTTCTGATGTGTTAACTGAACAGACACTGGGATTCTGAAGACGGGGCAGATTTTGTAGCTTTCGCTTCATTTCTAGTAGCCAGAATGAGGAGCACTGATGAGTCTCATTTACATCCTGTGTAACTGAGCTCCCAAGGGAAACCGGAGTTCCTCCAATCTCTCCACTTGCTTGACAATTGTGTATGGAGCATGTACCGTGTCAGGCGCTGATCTCCCTGCTCTCACCCTGTTATCCAGGGTGCCTTTTCATTTATGAACTAAACCGCGATGGTCTGTGTATCCAATTCCAGCTAAGTTGGAATTCATCATTTTTTAAAAAAGTTTCTTAATGTTCATTCATTTCTTGAGAGAGACAGAGTGTGAGTGGGGGAGGAGCAGAGAGAGACGGAGACACAGAATCCAAAGCAGGCCCCAGGCTCTGAGCTGTCAGCACAGAGCCCGACGCGGGGCTCGATCTCACAAACTGCGAGATCATGACCTGAGCTGAAGTTGGACGCTTAACCGACGGAGCCACCAGGCACCCCCTCATTTGAATAGGCCCGTGTTTAACCTTCTGAAAGAGAGTCAAGTCTGTGCCTTACAGTGCAGGTAATTGTGTTAAAAGTTTCATGAACATATATTAAATTATTAGAAAACTTCTTCAACCACGCTTTTTAAAAGCCCACCGACATACAAATAACTGGCACAATTCTTAGAGATCACTCAGTAACAGAACTTTTCAGAACCTCAGCACAGTAGCATTTGTTTGTTCTGATTTGAGTTAGCTCTGCTTTCTCCCCCTTAGTTAGATTTTAGTGCCTGTGTCCCCTCACTTTTTGTACTGATCCTAGGCTAGTGTGTGTCTCAGTACTACACTTTAATACTTATGTGGAACTGTTTTCGGTATTTCTAATATTTTGTCCATTCTTTCCATTCATTCTTATTTCTCTAAAACGCGTTCCCTCACATTGCGCCTCACAAGCACGTGCAACAATCAGGAAATAGTGTTTTGCCCAATATGTTATTCACCACCAAAATAACATTGGCTGATGAACAGTAGATTAATTTTAAAAATAATCTTAAAATTAGGTATTCAGTTTTTCTTTCAACTTCAAAACTGATTTGAAAGAGAATTTCAGTGAAAGAAATCTGCCATGAATGCTTATAATAGCCTTTCCCCTTTCTGTTTGTACTTCTAGGAAATTCCAGGTTGGAGCTCCTTCCAAGAAATTCGGGTTTCAGTTATTTCCAAGAAACAATTTGAAAACCACTCTCTGCATAGGAGTTTGATACACAAATGTGATTCCATAGGATGCTTTTTTTTTTTTTTTTTTTTTTTTTGGTGGTTCTCATGTGGGTGGCCCTGAGGGCAGGCTGTGCTTGGACAAACATCTTCATTTCAACCAAACACATGGAGATCCGTTTCTTCTATAAATATGGGAATGAAAATAACTCTCCAACCTGCCTTATAGGATGTGGAGAGGCAAAATATGAGTATGTATAGCAAACTGATGTGTAAATAAATAGCATCGAGCCAGCCTAAGGGCAGTTTTTCTAAAGGATCCATCCAAATTCTGGCCCCTTGCTGCAAATAACGGAGGGCAGTCTAGACTACTTTAATAAACCCCCAAAACAGCACTGTAAGCCGGCCCCCGTCTTACAGGTGTATGAAGTAAGGAATAAAAAGATTCTGTGACTTGTCTGAGGTCAAAGACTAGGCTACTGGCATAGCAGAGATTCTAGCCCAGCGAGCTGACTACAAACCCCTACCCACCATTAGCCACTCTCCTGTCCCGCCTACACTTCTGCTTCTTTCTGTCCAGTAGAAACTATTTGAACACTTTTCAGAGGCACTTGGCACAGAGTGTTTTTCTTCTCTGCCACCAGCTTCCATTCGTCGTCTCTTCTCTTCTTCCTGCTCCCGTCCACCCTGGCATCCCCTCACTGGCACCTGCACCTTCCCTGCTCGTACACAAGAGCAGAGAGAGAACAAATGAAAAGCGATTTGCGGTTGTTGTGATCATACATCTGAATCGCTCCCTAGCTGCTGCTGAGCAAATCATTCACTCTCCCATATCTGTCATGCAGGCCAAAATGCTGATTTGTTTTCCATTCAATGAGAACCGACGATAATTCAGGTCTTGCTGTCGACACTGAGGCTGCTGTTAGGAAGAGTTAAGAACTGAAGAGAATGTTAACTAGATAGATTTCAGATGCTTGCTAGAGGAAGTGATATTCTTCCTGATCAATCTTTCCAAAGCATCTGCTGCTACATTACGTAGTGTTGTGTGGCACTTTTACTTTGCCGGGATTCTGTGCTAATGGGACAGAAAATGTGTGTAAAATGAAAGACCCAGACTCTGTACATGAGAAAAAACATCTACATAACCCCTGCCAACCCTTCTCTCCTCCACCCGTCCACTCCCACTACCCACATTCAAATCTCACTCCAGCTCTAACTGTATTATCTAGTGTAAGTTACTTAATCTCCCTAAGCTTCAGTTTTCTGAACTGTAAATGAGACAGGAAGAGTCACTCTAAATGAGATAATAGTATAAGGTCTTTGTAAATGAAATAATATAAGATCATTGTCAATGAGATAATAATAAATCCTAGGGTGGTTCTGAGGACTGGATGCATGTGCCTGGCACGTAGTAAGCACTCAGAAAATATCCATTTAATATCATTAAATGGGACTACGTTTATTCCTCTTTGCTTCCTTAGTTCCTGATATGTGCCTGGCACACAGGATAAGTGCCCAATAAATAATTACTGGATACATGAACACAGAATTTCAGAGAACACAAGACTAAGGCCAGATGGTGATTTCACTTCCCTGTAAGTACTTTTTGCCATTGACAGGAGGGTCCAAGTTCTGCCAGATGCCCTTGCTGGATAGTTATGGGCTTATTCTAACCAATTCGATCAACCATTTGGGAACAGACTAACTCTGATCTGGGGAACTAGTAATGCCAAATAGGGCATTGCTTCAAAGACATCATCAGCTTACCTTTCAGTTACTCACATGATAGTCCTTCTGTGCACGGTTGTCATGAGATTTCCAAGATCTGCAGACATTTAGAACTGATTCTGTGAAATGATGAAACCACTAGGTTCTGAACCCATAATGGGAAATCAGTGAATTTGCTTATTATACAGCAAAGAAACATCGGAACAGATCTGATACCCATTCCATCCAGCAGATGGCAGTGGTATACATTCACAAGCAAAATTCTTGGCCTAGCCTCTGGTCTTTCTCTTACTTTCTCACCATTGCCCCACCCTCAGTGGAAAGGGAAGCCTGAGCCAACTTTAAAAACCTCCTTTGGCTCCTTCACAGAAACAACTGAGGCTCAACAGGGGTGGCTGGAAGAATCCACCCCTCGGAGTTACCCATTTCCCCCTGTGCTGTGGACCAGGGAGGGGAGAGAAAGCAGGCACGGTGGTCTATTCAGATCCACTCGCTGTCAGTTTCCCAGAGACAAGTAAGAGATCTGTTTTCCTATGCATTTAAGCAAATCAATACAAGGAAGTGCTGTCAACCTCTGGCATGCAGGATGCTGGCACATGCTGTGCGTTAAGAGCATCTGCGTTGCCAGTTAGTAATCAGGAATACTAGTGAAGGTGATAAGCCATCTGAGGCAGGCATGTGCCACCAGGGAATGGAACAGTCGTGTGCAACTAGAGACTCGCATGTAACCCTCTGATGAGGCATACTGACATCAGCTGCGTCTTCGACTTGCTTAGAACCGTGGACCCACCATTAGCTGTATGACCCGAAACCTTGGCTTCACCCACCCCTGAGGGTTGTGGTAAGAATTAAATAGTAACACCAGTATAGCACCTCCTATGTGCCAGGATGTTTTCCAAAGACTTTGTAATATAGTATCTAATCCAATTTCCATTTGTCACCCAAATGGATGACTGTTTGTATCTTTGGTACTGGATGGTACTGTTAGTATCTTTGAGATGAGGATATCAAGGCCCAGAGAGATTAAGTAACTTGTCCAGGGCCGCATACTGGTGAGTGACAGAGCCAGGATTTGGATGCTGCACTCAGGCTTCCATGTTTGTGCTCTTAACTCCCAGGTACAACTGCCTCTTCTTAATAATGGTTGCTACCAGTAGTTAGTAAGTATTAAGCACTTTTCTTGTGCTAGGAATTTCATGTATGTTAGCTCCCCTATTCCTCTCAGCCACCTAGAAGGTGGGTGTCATTAATCTCCCCATCTTAGCAAGTGAAGAAAAAAATTTTTAATACTCTGTGCCCCCCAGGAAAACAATTTAATGGGGGAGATTGTACTATATTACAGTGCTAAATGGTGGGTCCCTCTGTAACTACTAGAGTGATTTAGGGATAAGAGAAATCAACAGTGTGAGTATACGGGGGTTTTGTTCAATTGTATAAGATAAGGCACATGAAAAAAATGTTAAATGTCTTACCCTTTAAAATTTCTATCAGGGCCTTTAGGTATTTATAACCTCAGAACCATTTTCAGAAATTGTGAGTGGCCCGCAAAGATGGGGGTTGGTCTTATTTCTGTTTAGCACTGGTTTCCTCTCCAGAATCACTGCTCATCATTTTTTGAGGAGGTAAGAAGGTCCAGGTGTTTTGCCAGATGGCCATCACCTTCCTGTATACATGAGGGCCAACTCTTAGCACAGCGCTATTGCATATGAGTTCCAGGAATTCACATGGGGAAAGAAATTCACCTGCTATATGAACTAACTCAACCTCTGTCTGATCAGAAATGCCCTTCCAACTCTGGGAACAGGAAGCAGGTTTTAGAATCTGCAGTCTAATGACTTTGGACCTGACCTTTCTTCAGTATGCTTGAATGAAGTTGGGGAGAACAGACAACTCTCTAGATGAGGGCCACAATTTCAGAATGAAGCCTTCCTTCATGCTGGCAATACTATAGTTCAGTGGTCCATAGTATTGAGAAATGGATCACTCTAAGGTTGCACAAATTAAACTAGCTAAGAGCTGCAGGTGGTTTTCTATAGGAAACACAGATCTTAATTTAGACCTACCTCTAGTGTAGCTCATCCCCACTTAGTAGAAGGACCCATGGGAATTCATGACCAGTGGATTCACGGGGACCCCGCCAGTCATGTATATTGCTGGGCAATGAACCAGAGCTGACCAAGTGAAAGAATGGAAGTTCTGTAAACTTCTACCTTAAGAAATCAGAGACATTTCTTATCATTTTTTTTCTTCCAATTAAGCCTTTGTGCTCATGCAAATCTTTGAACAATGTTATTCTTTCATTTCTGATATGCCTTTATGTCTAAATGCATTAGAAACTTAAGACTATTTTTGGCTAAAGCACTTTAAAAAGCTTAATCATTTAGCTCTGTATAATTGTTTAAGGGGTCTTCTTTGTTTTTTTTTTTTTTTCCCCCTTTTTAGGAAAATTCCGAGTCGAAATGCATTTTAAGATGTAGGCCCAGATTCTAATTTTACTTTGGAAACATGCACCCAGATTCCTTTGAGTCACATTTTTGTTTTCATTGTACCATTGAAGTATTTATATATCCCGAATTTTTTTGCAACTTTTTTGCAAACGACAAATGCATGGTAAACACCATTATTCTGCTAGGGAATGGGACAGATACGCTTTTTAACACTTGAAAATTATACCTTCTGATAAATCTGTGCTGACCCAACAACCATTTATTACAAAAGTAGATAAAGTGCTCCTGAGTTGATTGATTTATAAAGCTCTTTGCAAATAATTGCTTTAAAAAAAATTTTAATGCTTTTATTTATTTTTGAAGGAGAGAGAGACAGACATTGAGCGGGGTAGGAGCAGAGAGAGAGGGAGACACAGAATCTGAAGCAGGCTCCAGGCTCTGGGCTGTCAGCACAGAGCCAGATGCGGGGCTCGAACTCACAAACTGTGAGATCATGACCTGAGCTGAAGTCGGATGCTTAACCAACTGAGCCACCCAGACGCCCCCCCCCCCCAATAATTGCTTTTAAAATCAGGTTTTAAATATGAGTTTAGATAGCCAGACATATAATACAGAAACTTAGGGTCAGTTTTTTTTTACTTAAGAGGTGATGATACAGCTTCCATGTGATCTATCTTCTCCTTTCCATTGCTGTCTACCTTTTGGCCTCATAATTACTTTTCGGTAACTCTGTCAAAGCATGGACAAGGGGAAAGAAAGGAAATAGTTTTCAAATACATTTCTCTTCCTTTCCCTCACCCCCCTCTCCACAACTTGATAAAGTATGTTGGAAAAAAGTCAGCTCTTGAATCGTGCTAACAGAGGGACATAACAAGATGAATAATCCAAAGGAATAGGCAATCCAAAGTCATTTGTATTCAAATCTTGATGTGATTTATGAATTAGGCTAATATTAAATTTTGCAATCTTAATTTGCACATTACAATTGGACACACATTTTTCTTCTCCATTTCAACTTCTGCAGTCATATTATATGACCTTAGCATTTACACGAATGACTCATCTCACCCCTTAAGGAATAGTCTTTCCCAGATTTGAACACGAATCAGACTTCTCAAAAGTATTTTCTAGCTCAATGGTTCTGGACTTTCAGTATGCATCAGAATTGCCTGGAGAGCTTGTTCAGAATCCTGCCTCCACCCTGACTTTCTGATCAGAGAGGTCTGGGATGGGAGCTGAGAATTTGCATTTCTAACAGGTCCCCAGGGGATGCTGATAGTGCTGTCCCAGGGACCATACTTTGAGGACCTCTCTTCTGGGGAACAGAAGGCCCTAGGGATATTCCTAGAGAGAAATAAAAAGGATTCATCAGTCAAGTAGATTTGGAGAACACTGTACCTTTCTTTGAAGTCTTGTTAAGTATTTCAAAAATTTGTAGAAATCCTGCAATATGTGAATCAATTTTCTAACTCATGCTTTCTAAACTTAGTTGACCACGGAGCCCTTTATTGTGATAGTAGCGTCAACTATTACCGCTTATGGAACGCCTTAGGAAGGGCTGCCCCACTTCACGGTGCATTGGTGGGCTAAACTTCAGTCCCCCTCCCTCCATTTCTTGTCACACTGGCAGCCACCTGTGGACACACGCTGGTGTCCAGCAACCTCTGGCTCCAGCCTCCTCCTGCTGACCAGAGTATCTCATTCTCCGACTCGTTCCTACTAAACCCGCTTTTCCAGCCTTCCCTGCTTCCTCTCTTCTTACGTCTGCGATCCTCCCTCCCTCCCTGTCTGCCTTTCTTCCTTGTCATCTCTCTCCTTTTCAGCCATTTCCACAGCAGACTCACTAGCACCCTCAACTCCTTCCTCACGTGGCCCCCTCTGTCATTCCTACCTTGCCAGTGCAAGTCCTGGATAACCTTTCTCTTTCCACACTTTTGATCCTGGGAGCCTGAGTGACAACGGGTGGAAGGTCACCTAATTCTTTCATTGGCGCCATTGCAAAGTCGTTTCGTCCATTCAGCTCGCAGAGACTCCCTTGGTTTTTACTGTGTCAGGCACTACCCTCAGCCTTAGAAATAGCAAAAAGCAAGCCAAAAAAAAAAAAAGAATCCAGAGTCCCATGGAGCTTACATCGCACAGGGGGGAATGATAACTTCATCAGATACCACTAAGTACTATGCAGAAAATTAAAACAGTGTGGTTAGGCGAGACGTCCACAAGGAGATGACGTTGAGGCTGACGTCTGGATGGCCATCACGGTAGCTCACCTTGCCTGGCCCCTTGGTATTGCATGGCAGCCCCCACTTTATTCTTATCCCATTCCCCGTGGAGGCTTTTCTGGATCTTTTTACTCCTCTCAAATTCCAAACCCATTCCCACTTATCAGAAAAGCTGGCCTCATGATTATTGAGAAGCTGTCTCCTCTCGCCACTCCCTGACGCCAGAAATCCCATCCGTGGCTCCACTAGTCCTCTCTGCCTTTTCTGCTGTGCCTTGTCTTTCTCCTGTCACTGGCCCCTTCCCTTTAACCAACAGCCATTTGCCAAACAATCCATCTGTTTGTGCCCCCCTGCCCAATTCATGTGTTTAAGTCCTAACTAGTCCCCAGTGTGACCGAATTTGGAGTAGGGCCTTTATGGAGGTAATGAAGGGTAAACGAGGTTGTAAGGATGAGGCCCTGATCCAGTAGATTCCACAAGATTAGTTTCCTCAGAAGAAGAGACACCGGAGAACTTGCTGTCTCAACAGCCATCCACATGCCAGGAAGAGAGCTCTCCCCAGAAGCCAAATCCGTCAGCCTCCAGAACTTTAAGAAATAAGTTTAGGTGGTTTTTTTTAAAGCACCCCATTCTATGGTATTTTGTTATAGCAGCCCAAGCTGACTAAGACACGAACCAGAATACCCCTCTGCCTCCTGCACGGGCCTTCCTCCCCTCACGCCAGTGCCCTGCCCACGGCAGTCTGGTGCCTCACACCTTCCTCCCCCTTCCCTCCCTCGTAGGTCATCCTTCTCAAATCACCTTTTATTTTAGAGTGTGTTCTTGTGCCTTTTCAAAGTGGAACAGCACTTCCAGACCTAGGATGTTCTAAAAGGCTTTATTTTTAACTTTTCTTGGGATCAGAACCTCTGCAGTCTTCCATAGTTTCACGGCACTTGACTGACCTTAAACACCACATTCAATCTCTGCTTGTCCCTTACATCCAATCCTGTAGCTCAGCAAAGTTCTTCCCCCCCCCCCCACCCCTTCTTTTTGGTCAGTTCCTCAACTGGATGTTTTTTTGAAACAATTTAGAGAAATAGAGAAATTTCTATTTTGTATTTCTCTACCACCACACCATTGGTTTGTTACCTCTTTCCAATTAGAAAGGTAATAGCCCTAAGCAGGCGTGGAAGTGTAACAAGCAAGACTGGGAAGACGGTTGATTCTTTTTAAGGAAACTTACCCTCCTAGATTCTATCTTCTCTGTTTAATTTAATTAGAATCCCATCAAGCATTGCTTATTTGGTGGCATATTGTCCCAGACACATGCTCCATAGGCACTGGATCTCCAGGGGAAGGTCATTGTTTCCCCGGATCGACTGTAGCGTCAGGACCCCAGTTCCTCTCTGTGAGGGAGGGGCGATAAGAGCTAGAGATGAAGTAGAATCAGGTCAGTTCACTTCACTGCCGCCATGGGTGTCCTCCAAAGCCTCTGTGCTGATCGTGGAGTTTCTGGGTCTACCCCCATCTCACCTCCACAAAGGAAGCCAAAAATTCCTATCCAGCATTGCAGTGATTTCAGAGAAACCCCAAGATTCCACAGGGCACGGAAGAGTGGCAGGCAGAGAAGGGAGGACTGACTGAAGGATGTCGATAAAGCACTTTGCATAGGGCCTGCCGTGCATAAGTGCTCAGAAAATGATAGTGATTTTTATTGACGCCATCATCATCATAATCACTGCTGTTGCTCATTGTGCGTGCGCGCACACACACACGCAAACACAGTTGTGTATGGGTGAGGATTCTTTCCGGCTCTACCTGGAACCTACGAGGATTGGAGGAACTCAAGATGAAGTTGTGCAGCTCTCGGTGGAGATCTGACACCTGCCATTGTAGTTGCCTAGAGGACTGGTAGGGAGTCACTGAGCTGATGCTGTAAGAAGGCATGGAGATGACGCTGCGTGTCTTAATCCCATCAGATTAAGTGAGTAGGTACTTACAAACAGCTAAGTGTTTAGGCAAGCATGGCCTGCCAGAAGGAATGCACCAGGGGTTCTAGGATGAGGGGTTGTCATAAATTGGGAGTGAGGGACATTGGCGACAGAGACCAATGGGGAAGTGAGAAAATGCAAGGGAACAGAAGATGCGTCTCAGCTCCCAGGCTGCCTGTGGAGGATTTGAGGAGCAAAAGGCCAAGCCAACAGGGAAGAACATGCCCTGGGAAGAACTCACAAAGCCGAGAGTAAGCGAAAAAGGGTAGAGGAGCTCCTGGTGTAAAGAAAGTGTATTTTTAAAAATCCAAACTGTACAGGGGTACCTGGGTGGCTCAGTCGGTTAAGTGTCCAACTTCGGCTCAGGTCATGATCTCGCGGTTTGTGAGTTCCAGCCCCGCGTCCGGCTTTGTGCTAACAGCTCAGAGCCTGAAGCCTGTTTCGGATTCTGTGTTTCTCTCTGTCTCTTCCCCTCCCCCACTCGCACTCTGTCTCTGTCTCTCTGTCTCTCTCTCTCAAAAATAAAGATTAGGGGCGCCTGGGTGGCTCAGTCGGTTGGGCGTCCGACTTCAGCTCAGGTCACGATCTTGCGGTCCGTGAGTTCGAGCCCCGCATCAGGCTCTGGGCTGATGGCTCAGAGCCTGGAGCCTGCTTCCGATTCTGTGTCTCCCTCTCTCTCTGCCCCTCCCCCGTTCATGCTCTCTTTCTGTCTCAAAAATAAATAAACCGTTAAAAAAAAATTAAAAAAAAAATAATAAAGATTTAAAAAAATCCAAACTATACAAGTAGAATAATAGACTCTATGCTATGGGTTATAAACAACCAATTAATCAGGACCGTGTGATCAGGCACTGTGGGGTTCCAAGGAAGGCAGAGCCTCTGCCCTAGATGCTTGGAATCTTGGGAGGAAACAACATAAATAACAGGGTTGCGGGGGGCAGAAAACAGGGGGCTGGAGGCCCAGCGGTGAGCAGTTGGGAAGGTTTGCTGAAGGAGGTGAGGGTATAAATCGGGTTTAGAGGCACACCAGGCTGGGACAATGAAGGGGACTGATAAAGCAGGGGTGAACATGCAAAAATGAATGTGAAAGGTGGCCGAGAGATTAACCCACAGAAACGGGGTTTGGGGGAGGAGAGCATTGAGTCCAGTGGCCTCCTCCTCCTGATCCCATCCCACTTGGTCTGTGATCTCTGTGTGTTGGCCACTCTTGAATCCAACCATCAGACTCTGCCATCCTGTCTGACGTCCTGTCCCTAAGCTTTCCCTGCTGTTTCCTCTTTTAAATATCCTCTCCAGGGAACCTCACATCCTTAGACTTGAGTATGAATGATGCAGCTGATTCCACTCTTTTCCACCTGTGTGTGTCTAACTGCCTGGTGAACAGGTCCAGCTGGCAGAAAATACCCTCTCATGAGGCCCCAGAGGAACTCTTCCCTCCTGGTCCCCCTAACTTTCCTCCCTCCTGTGAGGGCTTTCCCACCCATCTAGGTGCTCAATAAAAAAATCCTTGGGATTTCCCTCATCATGTCCTTTCCCTCAACTACCTCCTTGACACACACACACACATGCACACACATGGACACATGCACACACATGCACTCAGGTGCACACACACTGAGTCATCTGTTATTTCCACCTCCTAAAGGTCTCTGTACACATCACCTCCTCCCCACCCCCCATGCTCACCTTGTCCTTCTCTTTCCTGTGGGCTTGTCTTCCCCAACACACTTTCTGAACGACTCCCCATCTACACAGCCCCTTCACGCGCCCGTCAAAATTCTTTTTAAAACCCCAATTCAGAAGATTAGAATGCCAGACTCCATTTTAAACAAAAATTTTACCTTTCTCTACATACACGTGTGTTTGTGTTGACCGTGTGACCGTCAAGCAGCAATGTGGCCCCGAGGGTTCAGAGCCTGCCCTCTGGTCCGAAGCCCAGAGAAGCTTCTTAATGCTCCCCCATCTGTAAGTGCAGAAAATTACTTTGTCTACGACACAGGGCTGTCGTGAGGATCAACTGAGCAGAGGTCTTATAACAATGCCTTGTACATAGTGAGCACTCGTTACAGGGAGGCAGGGTGCGAGAGGGAGGGAAAGAATAAGAAGGGAATGCAATAACATTATCAATGTTTACCTCTAGGCCACAAGATTTGCGTTTTCTCATTTTTGCTTCTTTATGTTTTTTCGATATTTTCTGTATCTTTCCAATTCTCTATAATAACCATAACATCCTTCTATGACCATTAAAACTGCCCTTTTCTTTGGAAATTACAGAATGCTACATCCTTGCTTAAGAATGGTCAGGAGCCTCCACCGGGCACAGGCCACAACCCAAACGCCTGTGCTGGCCTAGGGGGCCATGCACCCCCCACCCTCACCTCCCACTGCCCCACTTAGGCCCCAGACTGCCACCTCTCCAGATTTCTTTGCCCCCATACCCTATGTCCCTGCCATCATCTTCTCTTTTCATTGTGTCTTTTCTTGCCAGGCACTCTCGTCTCCTCTGACTTGAACTACCCCCAACTAAACCCCCGTTCACAGTTGGAGGCAGAGTTCAGATCTCCACTTCCCCGGGGGTGTTCATTGCTCCAGAGTCTGTGGGCCGGGTGGCAGGCCTGTTGGCGTCTCCAGATATTTGTAGAATCCTCAGATGTTGGAAGACAGGTGCAGGGATGTGGAGGCAGAGGAGGCTGAGAAAAGAGAGGGAGGAAATTGTGAGGCTATTCTGTGCAGGGCTCTAAACGCAAGACTCATCAACGGGGAATTTTTGAAGATTTTGTTTTTTTTGAGTAGAAGGACAGCATGATAAAAGTCACATTTTAGGAATAGAAGTTGGCAACAGTATGCAAAATGGATAGTGTGGGAGGCCAGAAAGTTGGTCAAGAGGAGGTTGGCAGGAGTTAGGCAAGAAAAGATGAGGTTTGCTCCAAGGTGGACTGGCCACCAGGGCTGTCACAGCTCTTGGGCCTGGTCTCCCGCCCTGCCGAGCATTTCCCTGTGTGGTCCCACTGACCCCCTCCAGACTTATGGCAGTTACCTTTACACATGGGACTGAGTCACATGGTTGACTGCTGAGTAGTAGAGACAGGGGTCAAGCCTAGATACATCTCACCCCAAAGCAAAGGCCACTAACTGACCTTCCCTAAGCAGCTCACAAAACACCGGGCCTTCAGCATAGAAACACTGAGCAGGAGGAAGAAAACAGGAGGGTGTGGTCAGCCCTGGAATATTCTTGAAAGTCTTCAAGTTACCAGAAACACTGTGGTGAGCAAGACACAAAATGGATAAAGAGGAAAAAGAAGGTGTTCAAGTGTCAAGGAAATTATGAAGGTTAGGAATAGAGTGAGCTCCGAAAGGGAAGCTTCCGGATGAGTGAAAGGAGCTTCTATTTTACACAGCAGGCTGCAGAGTTTTGGGACTTCATGACTTGCAGGGGTGATATAGGCTGAACATGGAAAATGGGTGGAAAGGGTTTGGACGTATTCCTGGATGGCTCACTTGTAACCGATTTTTCGAAACAAACTACATATAAGTGGGAGAGGTTCCCTAACTTTAAAAAAAATATTTTTATTTACTTATTTTAAGAGAGAGAGAGAGAGAGAGTGCACAAACAGGGGAAGGACAGAGAGGGAGAGAGAACCTAAGCAGGCTCTGCATCATCAGTGCTGAGCCCGACGTGGGGCTTGACCCACAAACCAAGAGATCATGACCTGAGCTGAAATCAAGAGTTGGACACTTAACCAGGTGCCCCTCCCCCAACTTTTTGAAGTGACACCAGGGAGCGTAGGCCCACGATCTGAAGCTGTCGTCAATAAGACAGTTTAAGATAAAAAAGATGACAATGACCACAGTGTACCCGGTACCAGGCACTGTCCTAGCATCATCTCAGTCAGTTCTCATGGCAGTCATTTGAGGAAGGAATTATTACCTCCACCCTTCAGAGGAGGAAACTGAGGCACAGAGGGCTGAGGTGCCTTCCACAGGGTCACAGCTACTATACTAGCAATGCTGGGATTCCAGCCCACATCAGTAGACTCCGAAGTCAACACGCTTTCCATGATAGACACTGCTTCCCAAGTGCTTCCAAAGACCACTGAACTCACACAGAGGAGACTTCCTAATACTTTTGTGCTCTGGAATCTTCTCCAAAGGCATAAAAGAGGCCTCGTGTCATGGAAGCCGCAAGACCCCCTCTCTGCTGAGAGGGCATGGAGCCTCTTAGTCACGGCCCAACTTCCCTCTGGTTCTAGTTCTTGAAATCCGCAGTGGGGAGGGTGGCCACACTGGGTGGGCTGACCCCATAATAGAAGACTTAACACATTTTGCTTCCCTGCCCACATGCCGCCTCCTCCTCACAGCTAACCTCAGCACCACCCCCAGCAATCTGGATAGTCCCCGTGCCATTTGAGAGAACATTCTTAGTTGTTCGCAGCCTCTGGTGTTCACATAAAGCCAAAGTTAATGCTCTGGAGTGTTTCCATCATCCTGTGACAAATCTGGACTGGGTATCAGTATCGGTCCAAAGGACATAGCGTCAGGGGGAGGCAGCAGGGAAAGAGCAAAATATGGAAGATGCGTGAGATTTACAAGTACCATGCAGGAAAAAAAAAAAATTAAAAGACCATTTAAGCAATTTGAAAAGCAGGAGCAGTGTTCAAAATGTCAGCAGTGCATGGAGCACGGATGACGGGGCTGGAGTCATCCAAGGTGCCCTTGGGGTTGGCAGAGTGGCCAAGGGAGTGCATGGGTTAGAGCGTGTTCATGGGAGTCTGGGGCTCTGCGTCCCCATTCACCTGCTGCAGAGTCACGGGCGACTTGCTTAACCTCCGTAAGCCTCTGTTTCCTCTTCTTTCTAAGGAGGGTGATAATCTTTGAAAAAAGTCAATAATGGCCCCAGCAGCTGCCCGCTAGGCTGTGATGGGCCCAATCCTTGGATGTGAGGGGCCCCCGGCAAATATTTTTCATGGGGCCCCCCTATATGAACAATTTGAGTGGAATCTAAAAAACAGCCTCAGAAACGAAGGGTTGAAGGGGGCTAGGGGGGTGGGGGAAATAAGGAGGTTGGTAAAAGGGGAAAACTTTTAGCTCTAAGATGAATAGGGTCTGAAGATATAAGGTATAATATGGTGACTATAGTCGATACAATACAGTGTGTAACTGACATTTGCTAAGACAGTAGAACTTAAATGTTCTCACTAAAAAAAAAGGTGCATATGTCAGGTGATGGATGTGTTAACTAGCTAGGTGGGGGTGGGGGGAGGCGGAGATCCTTTTACAATGTAGACGTATCTCAAAGCATCACAACGTACACTTTAAATGTCTTACAGTTGTGTCAGTTATATCTCAATGGAGCTAAAAAGAACTTTTAAATAAAAATGTGCATTAGAAAATAAATAAAGCACTAAATGTAAAAAAACAAAAGCAAAAATCAGTTTCAGTCGCTCTAGATTGGCATGCCAGCACCCTTCTGGAAGCTTGGACCCACACAGTTGTACAAAAGAAACCCTGTATTGGCTGGTGGGAACAAGCCGCTTGCCAGGTGGCCCTCCGGGAACAGGTGCCCGGACACAGGCCGGCAGATGACCACATGGGCCCGGGAGTCGTCTCGAGCTCCTTGGGGCATCAGAGCAACCCTGCGGTCAGGGCAGAGATTCAGAGTGCTCTGAGGCAGGGGAAACAGGACCTGGAGCCCACATGAGTTCCAGCCCAGGCTCAGGGTGCCCCTGCACGGTGGCACAGACAGCCCTGGCCAGTCTCAGACACTGGGGAGGCGCTTAGAAAATTCCAGTCGTGCTGCTCCAATGTGAGAGGCCCTCAGAGGCACAGAGCCTGGATCTGGGGCCCGGGTCTCCCAGGTCTAGACAGCACTGGCTGCAGTGCTCCTAAGGGAACATAAACATCACTCACAGGATTAAACAATAATCAGAAAAGGTCACTCCATACTTGTGTTGGAACAAACCAGCCACCAGGCCACTTGTGACTAGGGATGACCCAAGACAGACAGAAAGACACTCAGCAACCACAGACATAATTAACGTGCCCCTCTTTTGGCTAATTTGTGTGACCACTGCTTCTCTATGATGGAGCTTTATCTACTTTAACCCGTCATCCTCCTGGACCGAAAAATGAAAGAAGAAAGAAAGAAAGAAAGAAAGAAAGAAAGAAAGAAAGAAAGAAAGAAAGAAAGAAAGAAAGAAAGAAAGAGGAGAGGAGAGGAAAGAAAAAAAGTACCAAGATGTCCAGTCATCACATTGTCCTTGTGCCTAGACGGCTCCCAGCCCCTCCTGAGTTTCCCCCAGCACAAGCCCAAATCCTATAATAAACTCTTCCAACTCCCTCATGTGGTCCCTTGCTATGTGTTCTCTTGCAGCAAGGTAAATAAATCTAACTCTGTGTGACTAGAGGGTGTTCCTGGTGGTCTTTGGTGGGCAGCAACCCATCTGACAGGGCTATTGTAAAAGCTTACACAGACGCTGGAGTCCAGAGCCCTATCATTATTTTGGTGCTTCTCAGTCTTTCTGTCCTGCTCCCTACTACTCTAAAGCAAGTGAGGTCTATGGACCAGTAACATGGGCACGACCATGGGCTTGTTTGAAATGCAGACTCTTGGGGCGCCTAGGTGGCTCAGTTGGTTAAGCGACATACTCTGGATTTCCTCTTAGGTCATGATCTCACGGTTGTGAGATCGAGCCCACATAGGGGTCCATTCTGAGCGTGGAGCATGCTTGGGATTCTCTCTCTCCCTCTCTCTCTCTCTCTGTGACTCCCCTGCTCACACACACTCTCTCTCTTTCTCAAAATAAATAAACATAAAAAAGAGGGGAGACTCCAGGGTGGCTCCGTCAGTTAAGCATCTGACTTCAGCTCAGGTCATGATCTCACAGTTCATGAGTTCAAGTCCCGCGTTGGGGTCTGTGCTGACAGCTCAGAGCCTGGAGCCTGTTTCAGATTCTGTGTCTCCCTCTCTCTCTATCCCTCCCCTGCTCACGCTCTGTCTCTCTCTCTCTCTCTCTCTCTCTCTCTCTCTCTCTTTCTCAAAATAAATAAACATTTAAAAAATCTAAAAAAATAATTTTTTTTTGATATTTTTGTTCAAATGTCAGGGGGTGGGGGTTTGCATTCGTATCGTTTTTGTTTCCAAATATTATTTATCTGGCTCTCTGAGTTTTTCAGCACTTCCTTAAATTTTTGACCCAGGGGAGTTTCTCACTCATCAGGCTGCTAAACTCTCAGAAGGCCTTTAGCAAACATGTGGGTGTGGCTTGTGGAGTTAGATTGCCTGGTTCAGATCCGTGGTCTGCCACTTCCTCGCTGTGTTCTTTGGGGCAAGTTGGTTAAGCTTTCCAGCTTTAGTTTCTTCTTTGTATGATAGAGGTGGCTTTTAAAGTTCCATCCTGTGCAAGTAAAGAAAGACCGATATGCAGTCCAAATGCATAGCTGGGAGGTCTGGTTTAACCCAAGGATCAAATTCAAATTATCAACAAGATGGGCAGCGTTTTCCTGGAGTAATCCTCTATAAATGAAAATTTATTTATTTATTTATTTTTATGTTTATGTTTTAGCTCACGAGAGAGTGCACACGTGCAAGTAGGAGAGGGACAGAGAGGGGGAGAGAGAGAATCTTGAGCAGCCTGCACTCTCCGTGCGGAGCCAACTGGAGCTCAATCCCATGACCCTGGGATCATGACCTGAGCCAAAAACAAGAGTTGGACACTCAACCAACTGAGCCATCCAGGCGCCCCTATAAATATAAATGTTTTTATTAAATTTTTAAAATTGTTTATTTTGAGAGAGAGAGAGAGAGAGACAGCATGAGCAGGGGAGGGGCAGAGAGAGAGGGAGAAATAGAATCCCAAACAGGTTCCGTGATGTCAGCACAGAGCCCAGCTGGGGGCTCAAACTCACAAACCGGGAGATCATGACCTAAGCCAAAATCAACAGTCGGACACTTAACTGACTGAGCCACCCAGGAGCCCCTGATAGAAGTTTTAAGTGCACACATGTAATCATATCGTATACACTGTTGTTTTAGGTCACTCTTTTCTTTCTTCCATTCCCTACCCTTGTGATCCATATTAACGTACCTAATATTATGTTTCCAAATTTTCCTCCATGTCCTTATAATGAGTTGCAGACACAACATACACACGCGTATGCATTTACGCACATTTGGGTTTGGGGCTGGGGACATTGCTTCACAAACACAGGATTATATTAATGCTTTTCTGCACTCATGTATAAACAGTGTCTTGAAGAAATCCCTCCAAGCCACTTGGTGTACCTCTCTTTTTTTCTTTTTTCACTGACAGTACCCTAGTCCTTGATGTGGCCTACAATCACCCATCCTGTATTAATGAGGATTCATTTATTTTCTAATCTTTGCCTTTCTGGATATTGCTATAAGTAGACATCCTGAGGCATACATTCTAATACTGGAGCTCAGTCTTCCCTCTGCTAAAGTTGGCATAAATGGAAACATCCAGTTTGGACTCTTTTGTGTCTGGATGATTCTGTCAGCACAATGTTTTTGAAGTTAAACCATGTTGTTGCATGTAGAATATGTTCCTTTTTACATCTGAGTAGTATTCCATTGTCAGCACATACCACAGTTTGCCTATCTATTCTTCTGAGTATGTATATTTTAAATTGTAATGGATAATGCTAGATTTCTTTCTTCAAATGCTATAAAATTCACATACCCACCAATGGCATATGTTGTAGTTGTTTTTAATTTTGACTGACCTGCTGATCGTGACATGACATCTTGTTATTACTTAATTTGCATTTCCCCACCTATGGTAAATTCAAGCATCTTTTTTTTACACTTGTTGGCTCCCTGGATTTGTGTTCCTATAAATTGCCTTTTCATATTCTTTGATCATTTCTGTTGAGCTGCCAATTTATAAAATTTCTTTCTTTTTATATAAGTTCCTTTATTCTTATGTAATTGATTCCCATATTGTATAAATACTTAAATACTCGCCACTGCAAGTATTTTGTCCCAAATCTGTCATTTGTATTTTGATTTTGTTTATATATCTTTTACCATATACATTTTTAATGTGGTCAGATATATCTTTTCTTTTAGAGTCTTTGTGTTTTCCAATCTTCTTAAGATTTCCTTGTCCATAGATTGTACACAAAGTCTCCTAGATATTGCTGCAATATTTTGTCCTGTTTTATTGTTTACCATTACAAGTGTACTCTCTGGGGGAATGTATTTTTGTATATGGTGTAAAAGAGGAGTTTGGTTTTATTTTATTTCAGATGGATACCCTGTTATACTGGTCTCATTTTTAAAACAATTTATTATTTCCCCACTAAATTGCACTACCACATTTGATATATAATGTACATTAAATGATCATATATAAGACTACTTCTGGATTCTCTTTTCTTTTCCACTGATCCAATGATTTTCTCATTCTCACACTAGTAAGATATTTATTTCATAATGGTCTTATAGTATATTCTGATGCAATGGTAAGACAACCTGTTCCTGTTCTTTTTTTATTCTTTTCTTGGTTATTCTTGAGTATTTCTTTTTCCTTATGAACTTTAAGATAATTTTATCTAGCCTCCATATCCCCCAACAAAAAAAGCCTGCAATTGTAACTGCAATAACATCATCCTTATGTATTTAGGGGGAGAATTAATAGTGTCGTGATATTCCGCTTTCTCACCAAGGATGCGACATGTCTTTCCGTTGGTCTGACTTTGTTTTGTGGCCCTTAGTAAGATCAGTTTTATTCATAGAGATGCATTTTTATTATTAGCTGTATTCTCTGATATTTTTGCTCACTATTTTATACATAGAATATTTTTCTTTTCCATTTCTATATGATTATTTTTAGAGTAAATAAAAGCTAACAATTTATGTATTATATCCTGATTCTTAAATTTTCTTATTAATTATAATGCTTAAAAAAACCACTAGGATCTCTTGAATTTTATATCATGGGCAAAAATGCACAGTATTTATTTCTCTTTTCAAGTGTTTATTTTAGTTACTCATTTTCTTTTTTTATTACATTTACTAGATCTCCCAAGACAAAGTCAAACTGTAATGGTCATAATAGGCTTTTCCGTCTAGATCTTGATTTTTAATGAAATGGTTGTATTTATTTTATTTTTTGTTTTTTTAATTTGAGAGAGAGAGAGCAAGTGGGGGAGAGGGGCAGAGGGAGAGAGAGAGACTCCCAAGCTGGTTCCACACTGAGAGCAAAGCTGGATCAGCGGTGGAGCCAGGTGCCCCTAAATAGAATGGTTTAATTGTTGTTATGAAGACAATTAGTGGAGGATTGTGGGAAATATTTTTATTATATTTAAGTGCTTCCTTATAGTCATCTTTTAGTTAGAGTTTACTTAGGAATGTCTACTGTATTGCATGTCTTTTAAGCATCTATTGATAAAATCCTATCAATTTTCACCCCTTAATTTGCTTAAGTCCTGATATGTTAAACAATTTCCTGATATCAAAATACTTTTACATTCCTGAATAAACTCTAATTGGTTTATTGATATGGTGTTTGGCTGAATTCTAATTAGAATTTTTGTGTCTATATTTATAAGTAAAATGCAGCTTTTCACAAAGGAGATTTTCATAAATTTCTGCAGAAGAATTATATCGTCTGACACCTACCTTGAATATTACCACAATGAATCTTTTTTTTTTTTAATGTTTATTTGTTTTTGAGAGAGAGAGAGAAAAAAAAAAGAGCATGAGCAGGGGAGCGGCAGAGAGAGACAGAGACATGGAATTCAAAGCAGGCTCCGGGATCTGAGCACAGAGCCCAACCCGGGCTCGAACTCATGAACTGTGAGATCATGCCCTCCGTGGAAGTCGGACGCTTAAGTGACTGAGCCACCCAGGAGCCCCCGACAGTCAATCTTATTAGAAAGTATTTATACGTATTGGGATGATATCAAGATGAAAGTAGCAGATACAAGTTTTCCAAAATTCTAACATTTTCCTGTGAAAGCTTTAACTGCATCATTGGCAACAAATACTGCCAGTTGCTTGCCTGGAAGATATAGGCCAGTTACCTAAGTATCAATAACCAGAATTTGTCTGTCAATTGTTCTTTCAAGTAAAAATAGCATTCCACGAAAATGGGAGAAGTGCATCTCGGAAACTCAGTCACACAGACGCTTTTCCTTGAGACAACCTTCATACTTCAGTATGCAGCCGAAGTGCTTTCCACACACTTTGCAGCTAGCCCCGCAGAATACTAAAGAGACATGCACTCAAGGGCCAAGGTTTCATAAAACTAATGATTTTTACTGCTTCATGAAGGGCAGTCTTGAGTGAACAGACACTTTTTAAAACTGAGTGTATGGCACTGAAAAACTGTGACCGCTGGTACTCCTTGGTGTCGGTGCCTTTATTATCAGTAAGGCACCAACAGTTTTACCCACCATTGCGTTTACACCATTCATGCAAATGTCAACACAGTGAAAAAAGCAGGTAACAGCTCAGTATCATTTTGAATACAGGCTTGGCCTCACAGAACTCCTGAAAGGGTCTCAGAGACCCTCAGGGTCCTGTGGAACATGCTTTAGAAACCACTGCTCTGGCCAGATTGAGCTCCATTTCTGTTTTTTGAGAGAGCCAAACTCTTTCCCACCTCAGGGACTTTGCACATACTGGTCCCTCTGACTAGAATGCTGATCCCACACTTGACCTGGTCAACTTTCTTCCTCACGCTTCAGTTTCCAGTTCAAATGACTCTTTCACAAGGAAGCTAATCCTGGCCTACTGCTCAGTTAAGCTCAGTCCCCAGGTGCGGTGCTTTCAGTAAACCTTGGTATTTCGAGCATAGCTCTTATTACAATTTTAATTTACGTGTTACTCAGGTGTTTATCCATCAAGGTCTGCTCTCCCAGGAGTGTAAGCTTCTCGATCCTGTGCACCTTTTCTGTTTCAGTGTCCCTCTCACCCAGCACAGTGCACCCAATCACTATTATTGGATAAATGCATGGGGGAATGATCTGGTTTGCCTATGACTGGTTGGCTCACGTGGTAAGCTCGAAGGGCTGAAGCCAAGGTCGCGGGTTGGACCTACCGCACTCCTTGCCTGTTGTCTACTCCAACCATCAGATTTTCCTTCCCAAAGCAGTACTGCAGGTGAACTGGGATGAAGGGCGTGGATGAATAAAGGCTAATCCAATCCTGTTCATAGGAAAGGCATTCAGAGCTTCCCCCCGAATAATTTCTTGTGGATTTGTTGTCCTCTGCAAAGCCAGAAAGACAACTACAGCACTTCCCCGTCATCGGAGACCTACTTAAACTTCCTGAGACTGTGAAATCTTTCTTATTTGTTCATTTACTGAAAATCCCCTGGTCCCCCAGCAAATACACACGCCTTGCAGAACCTTGAAAAGTCATCGGAAACTATCCAGCAGTTATGAGCCATAGTTTAAAAACCTCTGAACTAACAAAATTATCATTCCGTCCCAGATTTAAACTGAATTGTGGTGATTATAGCGTATACTCTGCAGTTCTGGTTGAGAGGGCAATTTAATTAGAAGCCTCTATCTTGAGGCTAACTCCACCCCATACCCCCTCCCCCCAAAAATAATTCTTTAGGATGAAATTTCTAATGCTGTCTCTCAGCCTGAAGGTATGTTTTCTTGTAGAAAGTTGAGTAAGATTCCATTTAGGCTATTTTTAAAACTCAAGAGAAAGGGCAAAAGGGGGGATTTCACCACTTCAGAAATCATTCAGATACTTTTTTACTATTTTTTCCCCAAATGCAAACTGCTTCCTTTAGAACTTTCAAGTTGTCCTTTTTAATGCCTTTGACATGTTTGAAGAAATTTGGTAGAGCTGTAATGAAGTCGTTGACAAAGTGTGTATTACTCAGATGAAGATTTTTTTCCCTCTCTTTAAAAGAAACTTGCATGGAAATGCTACCTGTGGAATGATGATCAAAATCAAATCTATGAATAAAAGTGTGTGTGTGTGGGGGGGGGTGTACCTATAATAGGCGCATAACATCTTACCAATGAAAAGTCATTGGTTAAGCACATGGTATTTGCTAAAAATGACCTTAGAAATCATTTGGCCTGAGTCTTGTTTTACAGGGGAGAAAACTGGGGCCCAAGGAGGTACAAAAATGTTTTAGTCGCGATGAAAGACAAATGAATAATCCTGAAACACGTGCCCTTTTGCACATGTTTAATTAAACATGTTTAGTTAAAACATGTTTCACACCAATAATTAGCAAAAGTAAAATCGACAGCCACTGGACCATTCTAGAGGGAAAGGAGGGCCCCCAGCCTGGGAGGGTTAATTCCCACCATCTTGGCAGATCACATGCTAAGGGTGGGGGTG
The DNA here is from genome assembly GCF_024362965.1 of Panthera pardus. Taxonomy (NCBI): domain Eukaryota; kingdom Metazoa; phylum Chordata; class Mammalia; order Carnivora; family Felidae; genus Panthera; species Panthera pardus. The sequence continues at coordinate 43,508,281 of NW_026526710.1, read as the reverse complement.
GGGGCCAAGAGCATCATCGTGGCAGCAAGTTGATCCATGGGGAGCGCTTCTCTGTCTTCTTTCAATCCAGTACAGGAAAAGAGTTCTGCCAACAAGTTCCCGGGCCCAGAGAGGGGACCGAGGGGCTGTCTCCTTTATGGGTACCTGGGTACAGTCGTGGCTTCATCAAAAGCAGCCAAGAATTTGGGGGCCTAAATCACATATGTACTAACAATCCATCATTCTTTTCAAATCACATCACTAAAAAGCAGTCACATGCATAAAATTCAAACACGGCATTCAAGCCTGAATTCAAATAAATGTCAAACTGCATTGGGGTTTTTTTTAAATAATTTACTGCGCTCAACTAACGTAAGGGATGGTCAGGTGGCAAAGGTACATTTCACCGCAAAGGAGCATTTCCTTGGAAGGCCCAGGTTCCACAAAGGGAAAGGTTTAGGACCATGACCAATGCATTTGGATAGTTAGTGGTAGAGTTGGCCTATAGTGCAATTAAAAAGGATATTATAATATGAGTCACACCACACAAAATTGCCGAAGTTTGACTTTCCTGACCCCCCCCCCAAAATTACAGCTCCATGTAGTTCCATCTCATATTTCAAATGCACCTTGGTAGGGAGGCGGTGAATCTAGAAGCATGGTGTGTATTTTCACGATGATTAACCTGACTAGCATTAAGTTTTTGTGACAGACACCTCAAAACCTACGACGCTAGAATCAAAGACTAGAATCAAATTAAGGAAAGTCAGTCAAATCCTAAGGAAAAAATCAGAGAGCCATAAAACACAGTACACTGCAGCTACTTTCCACGTTCCGGTTTCCAAGCACAAAGGATGACAGAGCACTGTATCCCAAAGGAGAAGGGATCCTTAGCTCAATCAAGGAAAGTTCTAGAAGTGAGTGGAGCGTAAGACAGGCCTTGAAATCTTCAAAAGATTTATAGAAAGAAGGAGAGGTGATTAAGGAAAGAGGAAGAAGCATCACTATGTCCCACTCTGTACCTTTGCTTGGCCACAGGGCTTCCTGACCGTTTCTGGAACCCTGCAAGTTTTTTTTTTTTCCCTGCTACAGGGCTTTCCCACAGGCTGTTCCCTTTGGAGTGTTCTTCCCCCTCATCTACCCAGGGCTAGTTCCTGTTTCTCAGTAAATATTAAATGTCATTTCTTCAGAGAAGCCTTTCCTGACTGCTCAGTCTAAAACAGCCTTCCCTCTGGTTAACCTTTCTCTATCATTTTCTTTTCTTCGTAGAACTTACCAATATGTAAAATTATTTTTTTATTTCTTGTGATTTTTTTTTGGTATTTTGGGGTTTTTTTTGGTATTTTTTTGGGGGGGGCCTCCAAGCCCCATCCTAGGTTAACCTCTTGAGAGCAAGGCTTTGCTGGAACAGTGCCTGGTGTATAATAGGCTTAGGCTGTTAGGATGCTCTTGACTGCAAGCAACAGAAAGCCCTAATTCAACTAGCTTAAGCAATAAAGGGGTTTTACTGGCTCACGGACCTGTAAAGTCCAGTGTCCCATGTCATCAAGGAAAGATCTAGTGTCTTCTTTAGTTCCAGGCTTCACATGCATGCATACATCATCCAGGAGAGGCAACATTTCTGTCCTAGGATTCAAGAATCCAAAAGTCTGATTGGCCTGGTTTGGGTCACTCTGCATGTTCTCCCCAAAACAATGATGGTAGCAGGAATGGGGATGTGCTAGGCCAGAGGGACTATGTGAAGAAGTGGAGACCATCAGGAAATGCCGGATCCCGTCAGGAAAGGGAAATGGGGAGACGAAAGCACCCATACTTCACCACCGAAATGTGCAGGCATGAAGACGCCTGGAACCGAGAGGGGGCTTCTCATAGGGTGGAGGAGCAGTGTCATTGGGCAGTAGGCAGAGTGGCTAAAATGGGGCTGATGTTGGAGATCTTAAAGGAAGAGGAGGGCAATCATCATTCGATAGGCAGCAAGAAGCCACTGAAGATTTTGAGTAGTGGCATAACAGCATGAAGTAGTGTTGAGGAAGATAGGTCGGCTGCAGTTTGCAGACGTAGTGAGAAAAATGTGGGGAGCGGGGAGGCCAATGAAGAGTTTGTCTAGGCACTGGGGAAAGGCCCAGGTCAGACATTAGATATGAAAGAATGTCAGAGATAGAAAAGGTGTGCAAAGCAAAGATGAGCCAGAGGTAGTGGCTGATTGGATATAGATGATGAAAAAGGAATGAATGAAAGATGGTCTGCCATGTCCCTTCTTTCAACTCCCTATGCTCCTCAGGCACGCCCAGGGGCCCCACCTATCCCGGCATCTTCCCCCCCGCCCCTCTCTGCACCTCTCACCTTCTCTTTCACTGCAGAACTCACCACCAATTATAATGGCCTATGCATTTGTTACCTCCTCATTGCCTTCCCCACCAGAACTTGGCTCTGAGATCAATGGCCGGCAAGGGTCTGGGTCCAGGTCTGGATTCAAAGGAAATGTAGTGAGTGAGCCATTAGTAGGCAAAGATGCTGGGAAAGAGAGATGGTTTATGGGGAGAAGATAGCGCCTTTGATGTGGGGCAAGTTGGGTCTCTGGAAGACATCCAAGTGAAAATATAAAGAATTTAGAGCTTTAGAGATCTCAGTCCAGTGTTTTCCCAAAGTGAAGCCCATTTTCCCTGGCCTGGAACCTCTTAGCTCTGCCTCTTCTCCTCCTTTCACTTGTCAAGACTTGGTTCCTCTGCCTGCCTCACCCTCTTTCTTCTTAGAAATCTCAATAGGGATTTTAAATAGCTTGTAATCCATAGTTTTATCGATTGAGAAATGTTGGCCCTAATAAGTCCCTTTATTTTACAAATTAAATATATATAATATAATATAATATAATATAATATAATATAATATAATATATATGGACTATATATTATATATATATGTATATATAGTATATTCCAGAGATCTAAGTGACTTACTCAAAGTCACACATCTAGGAAGAGAGAAAACCTGAACTAGAATCCATGCTTTTGTTTTAAAAAACTGCTGTTCCTTAGCTCATATTCAATACAGAAGTGTAGGTCAAGCTCTGGGAATGGGTTGCCTGAAATCCTGAATTTCTTAATTCCTTTCTGGAACCAATTCTTCTACAAAGAGGCCACAGAAAGTACACAAGGACCCTCAAATGCATATTTTGTTCCTTTTTAACAGGGACTAAAATGTGCTGTGGAGAATACATGACGGCACCATTACAGAAAGATTTGGCTTTTTCAGTGCCTTTTCATAAGAGAAAGTGTGCTCACAAACCTACTCTGCATTAACAGTTATTATTTTTTTTAAAAACATTACCAAAGATCAAAATAGCCAGCAGGTTGGCGTTCACAGCAGCTCTGGCCTGCCCCCTTGTGCACAATTCATATTAGTGCATTTTTTTCAGGGCAACTCCGGGCAGGGGTGAAGGTCAGACTCTTCTTCACTTTCACCTTCCTTCCTCTCCCCCCACATCATTCCTCCTTCTCCCCTTCCTCCACTCACAGCCCAAATGACAGAATCAGCTCAGGGAGAGCTTGGAATTTTATGTGACCGTGAAATCCACCTCCCCTCCCCTCCCCCCAGTGTTGAGCCATTCAGTCAACAAGTGGTTTGTGGAGCAAGTAGAGAGCACTGAATCCAGGGTTAAGGGCATAGGTAGCCCCTGACTTCACAGAGCTTCCAATCTAACAGGGAAAGCACACAGTGATGAGTAATCACTGGCCTGAAAGAGCAATTATCAGCAATTACCAAACTAATAAATAGCACCCCCATATTAAAGGGAAAAAAAGAAATGAGTTCATAAACACCGCTTTGTGAAGAATTCTCTTTTCAGTTAGGTGATGGGCATCATTTCAGGTGTTTGAGGATTAGTGCTATCCAGTAAATGAAGTCTCTCTCTTTTTTTAAACATCACTTTTTAAAATTTTTTAATGTTTATTTTACTTTTGAGAGAGAGAGAGAGACAGAGTGTGAGTGGGGGAAGGGCAAAGACAGAGGGAGACACAGAATCCAAAGCAGGCTCCAGGCTCTGAACAGTCAGCACAGAGCTTGACGTGGGGCTTGAACCCGCAAACCACGAGATCATGACCTGAGCCAAAGTCAGACACTCAGCGAACTGAGCCACCCAGGCATCCCTACCTTCATCTCTTAATAGTGCTATCAAATGTTTAGTTTTAGTATCTGTCGTGTCAGATTAACATGTTATAGTTTTTCCCCTGAAACTTACCTTCAGCAAATGGAGGCTCCAGGGTGACTTTGGTGAGCCCAGCTCACTGGAGAACAGCTGAGGATGAAAAGAGCATGCTCAATAAATACTTGCCACCTGCCATTGGGTGGCTTTTAGCCACAATAATTAATTCAGCCATCAGCTTCGTCATTGCACAAAATCTTAGTGCCTACATCATGCCAGACATTGTGCTAGGGTCTGAGCATGAGGGGAAAACAGAACGAAAAACCAAATAAGAACCAACAAAAAACCCAGTCTCCCCTCAGAGAGCTCAGAGCTCTGAGAGAAAGGGACAGAAGCAAACAGATAATCACAATCTTGTGGGGTTTGCTTTTGAGGACCACTTTATGACAAGGGCAGCATATACAATATACCACCGGGAGAAGGAGGCATGATACGTAAGACGATTTTGGCTACAGATAACAGAAATGCAGCTAAAAATGACTTAAATGCAAAGGCCACTGTTACCTCACAGAACAGGAAGTCCAGAGGTGCACTCTGGGGCCAGTGGATTTGGCGGCTCATCCAGATGGATGCGTGTTTCTGTGCTCCGTGCTACCATTTGCAGTCTGGCAGTGTCTTCCCTTAATGATAGAGAGTGCCATGACCGGTGAGGAAGGGGCATTTCCTCTCAAGCTTCTGTTTTACGAATCCCCACCCACCCTCAGACATCTTCTTTGGTTCCATTGTCCAGGACTGGGTCCCATGCCCAGGCCCTAGGGCAATTACTGCCCGGCAACACAAGACCTAGATAGTTGATTCCAGCCAGACTCCCTCAAGTACATGGGTTTGAGAAGCGTGAACACAACCAGGTTCTAAGAGCAGTGGAAATTGAGAGGTATGGATGTTCTTAGACAACCTGTAGGCTCAACCACAGAATATCTGTGTCACCCCCCACCAAAATGTTAGCAGCAGGAAGGAATATTATGGAAATTGGTCGTTTTCTTCTTTTTGTTTTTGTTTTTCCAAATTTCCAAAAGTGAGTATGTAGTCTTTTTATAATCAGAAGTAAAGAAACAAGCAGTACTTGGGGACATTTGTTAGGGAAACACCCTACTGGGAAGCGTGGAGTAGGAACACAAGTAGCATCTGATGTAGTTCCTGCCCAAAATGAGCTTAGCATCTCCTCAGGACACAGTAAGCCATTTGTAAACAAGTATAAGGTTCTGCTTCCAATTCCAATGTGTGGGTTTAGAAGAGTTTCTCACACCAACAAGCAGCTCTAAGACACCAGCTGGACGTCCAACAATTCAACCTACTTCTCACACTGTCTCCCTGGAGATGGTGTCAGATCCCACAGGTTAAGGGATCGGTCCTACAAGGGTGCCCCTTCCTTCAGATACCGGTCACAAGCCTAGGTGGCCCGTTGACTATAGGTTGCAGGTTCCCATGACCTCCTCTTCAGGTTCAATCAATTTGCTAGAGCATCTCACAGAACTCAGAAGGACATTTTACTTACTAGATCACTGATGTATTATAAAAGGATATAACTCAGGAACCGCCAGATGGAAGGTGCAGAGGGCAAGGTATGTAGAAAGGAGTGCGGAGCTCCTACACCCTTGGGGTTCACCACTGTCTCAGCACCTCGAGACCTTCACCAACTTGGAAGCTTTCCAAACCATGTCGTGTGCTTTTTGATTTTTATGAAGGCTTCATTATGTGGGCCTAAATGACTAAATCATTGACCGCTGGCAATAGATTCAGCATCCAGCCTCTTTTCCCTCCCTTAGAAGGTGGGGGGGGGTGAAGACTGAAAGTTCCAACCTTCTAATCACATGGCGTGGTTGGTCATCCTTAGGTGAGGTCCCAAAGTCATCTCGTCAACATAACAAAAGACACCTTTATTGGGCTCATATGAAGTTCCAAGACTTTTAGGAGCTCTATGCCAGAAATGGGGACAAAGACCAAACGTATATTATAAGTCACGCCAACACAACAAAGAAACCATATATTCACAACATATCTGGACTACATTTTTTTTCCTGGTACTGCAAATTAGATACCAGAACAGTATCAATTATGCCGAGTCTGCCAAATAGACAGTAATTTTGTGAGAATTCAAGGAGAGCAAAGGATGAATAGAGCTCCCATCTATAGCCAAGAAGAAATAGACACTGACTTTTCAAGGACTGTCAAATGCTAGTCTTCCTATTCTTAAAGAAACACTGAAAAGGGCAGCATCCGAACAAAAATGCGGTTCTTCTATGTGTAACTTTCCAAATGTCAATAGAATGCAGCTCCTTCGGTTCTAAATCATAACAACCCTGACTTGGAAAACAGTTGAAAGGGAGCACCGACTGGATTTGCCCCACATCAAGTCCTGTATAGGACTAGAAATAAAATGGGCCAACAGGTCGGGCTTGGAACACTTTCTCGCCTTAAGGTCCTTCCGCATTCACATTTATCTTCATCAGAGAATCTGAGTGTCTGAGAAAGAGGAAGACCAACGCGTTGTTTATTCCGATAACCTGTTTCCTTGAGCTCTTGACCTATGGTTCTCTAAAGGTGGAGTTAGAGGTGGTAGTTGGAGTGCACCCAGTCTCTGGAACGTGAGCTCCAGTCCACTTGGCATGCTTCCTTGAAACCATATGGGCACCAGATTCTATCCTAGGAAAACACTGCCAAGGTGAGTTGTTTCATCTCCCCGATCCATTCATTTGGCCTCTTTGGAGGAACAGATTTCCCACGGTATCTGGACGTTTGCTTTAAGCCATTTCACTCTCATGCTGTAGAAAGACCCACACTAGTACCTGAGTTTGCCGCCAGAAAGAAATACGAATAGGATTTTTGCTTTTGTGAAATGCTAAACGCATCTGCTTTAGATCGTTTCGGCTTGCCAGTGCTTTCGTAGGAACGCTCTACTTTCAGATAGTGGGGGAACCTGTATACCTTCTTCGAACCCCATGAAAATCTTTTACGCTTGTGTAACACCTGGTAATTTCCAAGGGCATTCCCACCTACTCTGCACAACCACTTGTAAGGCAGCTGTCCCACTTTTTGTACAAATGAGAAAAAAATAAGATTTAGAAAGATGAAACTACCTGTTGAAGGTCACATGGCTTTGAGTGGCAGAGTCCATTTTTCTTAACGTCAGTCTTCTTATTCATGCAAGTTACTCATCAACACAGTCTTGATACTCAGGCATAGGAAGTACCAGTCAACAAAGAAGCACTACGTATTTATGCTGTGTTGAGAAGGGTTAGATTTCAGAAGTTCTCATGGACTTTAGGTCTTTCTTTTCTCTTTTTTCTTTTCTTTCTTTCTTTCTTTCTTTCTTTCTTTCTTTCTCTTTTCCCCTTTCTCCCACCCTCCTTATCTATCTGTCTCTCATTGCTTAAAAAGTGCACAGCTGCAGTGTTTGGAATAAAAACAAATACATTAAACTAAGTTCTGTCTTCCACCCACACCCTCTATTGCCTTATCCATTTTTGGTTCAATTATAACCAACATATGGGAGACATGGACACCGCATTCAAAATGCCAAAACCACTTTCTACCACATAGGAGACTGTGGCATAGTTTGAAAAATTAAATACATTAAAATTATATTGTTGGCCACTTAAAATACCTCTCATCATTTATAAAACATTATCCCCTTTGGTCTCTCATAGTTTTAGCTCAGTAAGTATCCAATGGAAGAGAAGACTTACTTGCTTATCCTGATTTTCCCATATCCAGTTTCAAAAGCGAAATTGTCGGTGTCCCTGCTCATTGAGAGACCTTCCTCCCCAAACAAAGCAAGAGAGAGAAGTGTGTTGAGAAGCTTCAGCGATGATATGCATCTTTGTCTGGGCAGTTGACAGCATAAATTCCTCTTGGTTGACATCACCAGCTCTGTGGATTATTGCAATGCCTGTCCTTGACCCTGAATATCACAGTACTCAAGACATAACCTATATTTCCAGCTGTGTTTTCGAATGGGCTCAGCCTGGAGAAATGACCTTGAAAGATTCTCTTGGAATGGCCCATTTGTTTAAAACGCATGGCCCCCCTCTCGAAGGTGTTAAGTGAGCAGAGAAAGATGAATTCAGCAGTTCCTATTCCTTCCCCTTCCTTTACTCCACCAAATCAAGGGCAGGCAGAGGCCGCTTAGCTGTCTAATAATGACAGGGACAAATTTTCCCTGTTCCCCACGTTGGTGGAACACAAAGAATTGAATTTATATGTAAACTCGACTGGACTGGATTGAGGACCCTATTCCCTGTGAAACAGCCTTCCGACCAGGCAATCTCTGTGCCATCATCGGGAGAATGGATAACAGAACGTGTGGAGTTCTAGGTTGCACTAGAAGTAATAGATTCCATGCAACATAATATAACGGATGCAATTGAAGAAATAGTACAAAGTAAAAAATAAAAATAAATAATAGGCATATGAAACAACAGTCCACATGTGACAAGAACATGTACAACGAACAAGAAAGGGGCCTGTGAGTGATGGGGCATGAGGGGTGAGAAGGGGGTAAAAGGCACTCAATCAATTTTTTAATCACTCCATCGAGAGGGAGAACCAGGCACAGACCCAGGATGATGAGCCATGAACTGAGGACCATAGCACCAGACGTCCAGCTAGGAAAAGAGGGGGAAGAAAAAAAAAACTTTTAAGAAAATACTGGCTCCCAAGACAATTAAAAGCAGTAATGATCTCAATTCCTCCTTCAACGGGCAAGTGCTGCAATGTTTTCCTTAGCGTCCAGGTGGTATCCTTGGAATTTCCTTTTGTTTCCATCCAACAAAAACACTTCCATTTTGAAATAAGTAAGTAAGTGTCCATGATCCAATCACAGCGGGATGGGAGACTGGATCGCACTTTTTCAGCGTTGGTGGGGACAGGGTATTGCAACCGGAAGAGGCCACCCAAAGCAGATGATCCCTGGACAGCTCCTGTTCCAGCTTTAAAGGCCGAGGTGACTTTCCATTCTACTTACAATAGATCCTCATTCGAACAGTAAAATGCCCAAGACTTATTTCTTAAATTCTTTTACTCTTCTCTCTCCTCTTCCACCAAGAGTCCCCTCCCCCAAACTCCCGAGTAAACCGGCAGAGTGTCCACATCGATGGCATGGTTCCTAGTAGCCCTGACATTACCTACTTTTGCCACAGAGGTGAGAGGGGGAGGAAGAGATCTGAGCAAACCAGGTTTGAGCCACTGACACAGCGCTTCCTTCTGACGGAGGCTCAGTTGCCCACCTATAAAGTGGCAGGATTGGTTTGAGCTGGACGGGGTTGGGTTAGGAAGTTGTTTACAAAGCTTCAATAGTCTGTAAGATTTCCAGCAGGCCGTAAGATTTCCTGCTCAGGTGGGGAGAATCTAATGATTTATGTCCCACTTTACTGTTCTATCCTTCTTGTATTGGTCACGTGGAATTCACTTGGCACGTGTGATCACATCCAGAGGCTTCCTTGAGAAAATGCTGGGTTCATTTTTACACAGAAGTATAAATGAAGATCCCATGTAAGGTAAGTTTATTATTAAAAAAAAAAAAGGGGGGGGGGGAGCCTGTCTGGCTTAGTTGGAGGAGCGGACGACTCTCGATCTTGGGGTCATGAGTTGGAGCCCTGCGTTGGGTGTCGAGATTACTTAAATAAATAAATCTTTTTTTTTTTTTAATTTTTTTAACGTTTATTTATTTTTGAGACAGAGAGAGACACAGCATGAACGGGGGAGGGGCAGAGAGAGAGGGAGACACAGAATCGGAAGCAAGCTCCAGGCTCTGAGCCATCAGCCCAGAGCCCGCCGCGGGGCTCGAACTCGCGGATCGCGAGATCGTGACCTGAGCTGAAGTCGGACGCTTAACCGACTGAGCCACCCAGGCGCCCCTAAATAAACAAATCTTTAAAAACAAATAAATAAGTAAAGTAAATGAATCAGCGAGCAAATTGTCAGTGAAAGCTCTAAATTACGTTACAGTGGTGCCATACTTGAATGGTGTATAACTGCTAAGAGAAAAGGTGGAAGTAGCTATATTTAGGGCAATAGAATAAGTGTAGTCACCACATTAATGAATTCAATGGTATGCTAATAGACATCCCGGTTTCTCTGGGTAGGAGCTGGACTAGCTAAAGATGGTTGTGAAATACTATCTTACATAACTCCTTTAAAATAAATTCTTAAAACTTGCTGGCTTTCCAGGATCAGACCCAAAAACCGCCATTCTCCCCTCGTCTCCTGCTACCTCTTTACAAACCCAGCCACACAGGTTTCCTCTCAGGTCCAAAACAGGCTCTGAGCCTTCAGGCTGGGCTCCCCAGCCCTCCCCTCTGTGCCCATCAAACTTCTGGGGTAAGGGTCATCTCAAAATTCATGCTGCCTCTCTGCACCCCTCCTTCTTCCGTGCATTCAAAATACATGATTTAGGGGTGCCTGTGTGGCTCAGTCAGCATCCGATTAAGCATCCGATTTCGGCTCAGGTCATGATCTCGAGGTCTGTGAGTTCGAGCCCCGTGTTGGGCTCTGTGCTGACAGCTCAGAGCCTGGAGCCTGCTTCGGGTTCTGTGTCTCCCTCTCTGTCCCTCCCCCATTTGCGCTCTGTCTCTCAAAAATAAATAAACAGTAAAAAAAAATTTTTTTAACATGATTTAATCCATTCTTCTGCTTTGTAGTACAGCCCTGGATTCTTGTACATGTCTTCCTGTATGAAGGAAGAAAGATGAAGTCCTTGAACAAGGAGGGATTAGGGTGATTTACCTCACAGTCCCTCCAGGCCCTTTGCACAGAGTAGGAAATTAGCAAATACTTTTTCAGTCATCCAACAATGAACATACTATGTGCCGGGCACCATTCGAGATGCTGAGAATACAGCCGAAAGGGTTTCTATTCTCTTGACATATATATTCTACTCAGGGGACATTCAGTAAATAAATGCGTATGTGTTAAATAAACCTCTATCTGTGGACGTATATGTAGATATTTTTTGACTGCCAGCTGGTGAGTAATAAATGACATGAAAATAAAGCAGGGGGGAGTAAAAAGAATGTCACATGGAGTGGGAGGAGCGGCCACAGTGCTCTTTTAGATAGGGTATCAAGGGAAGCCTCTCTCAGAAGGTGACCTTTAAGCATGGCTTGAATGAAGTGAGAGAGTGAGACTTGTAGGCATCTGAGAGAATAACACACCAGAAGGAACCATGTGTGCAAAGGCCCTGAGGTAGGGGACAGGCTAAGTCATTGTTGGATAAAAGTATTAAATCATGCTGTTGGTGCATTCTGCCAGCAGTTTGGTCCTATGAAAGTGCTTTTTCTCTCTTTGTTCAAAGCAGGACAAAAATTCCTGCTTGCCTTGTAAATGATATATTAAAGCCATGAATCTATGGTTATACAACTCAGACAGTTTATACTCGGAACATCTTAGACCAGGGCTTCTTGTACATCCTTTAGGGCTCACTGGGCACCTCGCTTTAGGAGTACAATAAAAACTGAGTCAATTTCCATCTCCAGAATGAAACCAAAACTTGTGATTCTCTGTTATTCCTTTCATGCCCCTCTCAGGGGGAGAAGCCCGGGTACCAAATAGCGTTAAATCTCTCTCTGAGGAAAGCCAAGAGACCAACACAAATGACAGGGAGGAAATCCAGATGAGCAGTGACAGGCTGTTCATTTTACTTCGCAGTCTGGGTGGTTTGGGGCCCCAGAGTTTCTTCCACAGCTCTGTGCCGTAATGTCTGTGGTTGTGAATTTTAAAAGGAAGTAGTAGAATGGCACTTCTTTGAAAACAAGATAGGAACAAAAATAGTTTAGTTTCGGGCTATTTTTCACACACTAAAAATATCAAGTTGGATAAGAAATTTCACATCCATTGATTTTTCATCATGAGTCAAGCCTCAGTATGCTGAGTCCGAGGAACCAAAAATATGCTGGTTAGCTCAGATATGCATTGCACTCCGACTGCATGCAGGACACTAGCCCAGGCCTTGTGGTTTAGTACAAAGGGGTATTAGACATGGCCTCTGATCTCAAGGTTGACGATCCCATTGGCGGGCCAACACATGACCGACTGCAAGAATATTGAACAGTGAGAGTGGACACCACGCAATTAAGAATCAAATGAATGAGGACTTCTGCTTCCAGCCAAGGAGTAACAGGGACCAGATTTCTCCTTACACCTGAAACAACAGCAGAAATCAAAGACACTGGTTTTTAAGACACTGGCTCTCAGACAGCAAAAGACTATGATCCCTAAAGGATGAGAAAGTGACTCGGTGAGCCCTAGGATTGTTCCAGCCTACTGCCGTGAGAGAATTTCTAGACGATAGCACCCTTAGAGTGACTTTGAAGACAGCAACAGAACCTACCCTAAATGAAACACACAGGAAAATTGACTTTAAAATGCAAAGATCAGGGCCACCTGGGTAGCTCAGTTGGTTAAGCATCTGACTCTTGATTTCAGCTCAGGTCATGATCTCAGGGTTCATGGGACAGAACCCCGTGTTGGGCTCTGCACTGACAGCCTGGAGCCTACTTGGGATTCTCTGGCTTCCTCCCCTGCTCATGTGCCCACATTCTCTCTCAAAATAAATAAACTTTTAAAAAAATATGCCAAGGGCTTCGGTAAGATGCGCGGCAACTCCCAGCAGCCTAACCTACCTGTAATGAAGGTACCCAAAGAAGAGAGAGAGCCAGAGGATACAAAAATATTTGGAGAAATAATGGCCCAAAACTTTCCAAACCCAATGAAGGCCAAGAACCTACAGATCCAACTAGATCAATGAACCCCAAACACAAGAAACATGAACAAAACTACATCAAAACACGTCCCAATCAAACTGCTCAAAATCAGTTCTAAAATCTAAAAAGCAGAGAAAAAGAATGTTAATTACAGAAAAACAGACAGAAAGATGGCATAGATTTCTTGTCAGAGGGTCCAGAGGTCAACCCAAATATGTATGTATAACTAATAGTTGACAAAAATACAAAGGTAATTCAGTGGAAAAAAGTCTTCTCAGCATTAGGGCTACAAAACTCTACATTCATCTGCAAAAAATGAACTTTGAGCCATACCTCACACTGTATACAAAAAATGACTGAAAATGGACTGTCCACCTAAACTGGAAACCCAAAATTGTAAAACGGCTCGAAAACAGCAGGAGAAAATCATTGTGACCTTGGAGCAGACAAAGATTTCTTCGATACAACACCAAAACTACAATCCATAAAAGAACAAATTGATAAATTGAACTTGAAAAAAATTTTTAATTCCAGTCTTCAAAATAATAGCTGAGATTTTTAAAACTACCCATAGACTGTAAGATCATATTTGTGAAGCCTATGTCTGATAAAGGACTGGTATTCATAATGTATATAGAGCTCTCAAAACTCAATATTAGGGACACAATCACACCCCCTCAAGTGGGCGAAAGAGCTCAACAAATACTTCACCAAACAAGATAGTCACATGACAAATAAGCACAGGAAAAGATACTCCATGTCATGCATCATTAGGGAAAATGCAAATTACAACCACAATCAGATACCACCATATACCTATATTATAATGATTGATGAAAATAAAAAAGATTGACCACACTGAGTATTGGGAAGCGGGTGGAGGAACCGGTACTCCCACAATGCTGGTGGTGCAGCCACTTTGGAAAATGGTTTGGCAATTTCTTAAAAAGTTAAGCATACGCCTACTGTATGATCCAGCCATCTCATCCCTAGGTAACCACCAAAGAGAAAGCAAAGCATGCATCCATACAAAGACTTGCACATGAATGTTCATAGCAGCTTTATTGACTAAAACCTCAAACTGGGATGCCTGGGTGGCTCAGCTGGTGAAACACCTGACTCTTGGTTTTGGCTCAGGTCATGATCTCATGGTTCGTGAGTTTGAGCCCCACATCAGGCTCTGCACTGACAGCACGGAGCCCACTTGGGATTCTCTCTTGCTTCCTCTTTCTCTGCCCCTCCCCCACCCTCTTTCAAAGTAAATAAATAAACTTTAAAAAAAAAATTCTCCAACTGAAAATAACCCAAATGGCCATCAATAGGTGAATAGATGAGCAGATTTTGGTATTTCTATACAATGGAATGCTACTCAGAAAAAAAAAAAAGAACAAATGATACAACAAAAAGATGAATTTCACAATAATTAAGCTGACTGAAAGAAGCCAGACCCAAAAAGAGTACATACGGTATGATTCCATTTATACAAATTTCTAGAAAATGCAAATCAACTTACAGCGACAGAAAACAGATCTGGGGGTTGGGAGATGAGATTACACAGGACAGGAAGAAACCCTCTGAGGTGATGGATAAATGTTCATCATCCTAATTGTGGTGGCATATACATGTGGAAAAACTTACCAAATTGTATGCTGTAAATATGTACAATCATGCCTTAATAAAGATGTTTTGGAGAAAAACTCAAGTGAACGATCCAGATGATGAACTTTAGAAGGGGTCACAAAGGGCGAAAATGCTGAGGACCAGAGTGAATGGGAAGGTCTTCCTTGGAGAGGGAAGCTGAAAGCATAGGTGAGATTTGTGTGGGCTGAAGGAGTGAAGGAGCTCCAGACAGGGAGCACAGCACAAGCAAACCTAGGGGAAGAAATCAATGAATATATTTTATTGTCTCTTTAAGCGACCCCAGTGAGGATATAATATACGTGCCCACATAGAAGATGAAGTCTGAATCTCCATTTCATGGTGATTTATACCCAATCTAAATATGATTGTTCTTCCTTCTGTTTTTGGTTATCAATTGCTGTGTGACAAACCACCCCAAAACTTAATGCCTTAAAACATCCCTTTGCTATTGCTCGTGACTCTGTGGGTTGAGTGGGTGATTCTTCTGCCTTGCGTGGTGTGGGCCGAGGTGCTGGGAAGGCTGGGGTGTCCTTTGGGCTGGAACATCCAAGATGGCAGGGAGTTCAACGAGGGCTGGCTACTGCAGAACTTTCACATGGCTTAAGCTTCCTGCAGCATGGCAGCTGAGTTCTGAGAGGGAGTAGCTCAAGAACAAGAGAGACAAGAAAGCCAGGTAGAAATATCCCCATTTTGGGGTGCCAAGGTGACTCAGTTCACTGTCAGACTCTTGACTTCGGCTCAGGTCACGGTCTCACGGTTCTTGCCTTTGAGCTCTGTGTCAGGCTATGTCCTGACAGTATGGAGCCTGGTTGGGATTCTCTCTCTCCCTCTCCCTCTGCTCCTCCCCTGCTCGCTCTCTCTGTCTCTCTCTCAAAATAAATAAGTAAACTTAAAAAAAGAAAAGAAATATCCCCATTTTGCAGATCACTGACCAAACTCAGTAAGTTGACACACTTTAGGTATTTTAGGGAGGAAATTTGGCTCACTTTTGGCAATTCCATTTTAGAAGTTTATCATTGGAGCCTTTGGAATCAAAAGAACTATCCCTAATGAAATACAGTTGGTTTCATGCTTACAGAAGGCACATTTGGAAGGCTCTTTCTAGAATCTGAAGGCTGTAGTTTCAGCCACTTAGAGAACAAGAAAGATCCCATTGGCGGTTAGATTGGCAAGCACGTTAACGCCGAGCATTGGAATTGATCCAAAGAACCCCATTTAGAACCCAAAGGCAAGGCTTCCATACCTGAGACACAGTCTTAATGGGGGAAAGTCAATTAATAGTTTTAAAAGTCAATTGTACCCGAATTTTATTTTATGCTTTAAAAAAATTTTTTTAGCGTTTGCTTATTTTTGAGAGAGAGAGGGAGAGAGCACACAAGTGCTGTCAGCACAGAGCCTAATGCGGGGCTTGAACTCACGAACTGTGAGTTCATGACCTGAGCTGAAATCAAGAGTCAGCCACTTAACTGACGGAGCCACCCAGGCACCCCAGTACCCAGAATTTTAAAGAGCAAAGTACTTTACAGCAAGGCATCCCTGTTCCTTCAAATGTTAGTAAGACACCACTTTTAGGGATGATGGTTCCTCACCTCATAATATGGCCCCATTAACCTCCTGACAGCTGAACTTAAGCAACAAGCCTTTTGCCTCGACGCAGCTGGTTGAATTTTCCCAGCAGGGCAGTGTACTGTGCCGTAGAGGCAGGAACTGAATTCATTTTAAAATCTCAGCCCATTAGAGAGAATTAGGCCATGATGCGCTAGTGAGAGGCACTTGAGATGTTTACTCTTTTCATTAAATTTTTTCTTCTTAAATATTTAATGCTTAGGGATTTTTATTTAAATGTATCATACAAAAATGCAGTGGCTGTTGCAGGAGGACTTCTTCATTGCATTATACGAGGTCTTGGTACTACTTTAAGAATTTATCCTGTGAATCCGGGGAGGTCTCATAGGGCACAAGAGTTATAACCCCAATTTTGACATCATCCTCTACAGCCTTGGGCAAGTCACTGATCTCTTGTCTGTGCTTCAATATCTATAAAACAAGCATCATAATTTACTGAGCCCCAGAATACAGAATACAATGAAGTATAACTAATTAGTATTTACAGTCTGGTTTGATGAAAGGCATTCGATGTTATTGTTGTTGTATTACTATGTAAATGATTGTTCACTTTGACATCAGAAGCAATTGGTTTGTGACAGCAAAGCTTTCTGATGAAATCTGATCTTGCAAGAGGCACACAACACACTTCTTGCCAGTATATTTCCTTCTCCAAAATAATTAAATATATTGTGTTCAATATAAAGTCAGTGAGGCATTACCGTGCACAATAAGACATAGGACATGATTAATTATACATTCCCATGCTTGGGGACTGACACCTAAAATACAATAAAGGGTAACGAAGGGGCAGGGGAGCTGGGGGGCAGCATATAAGATTGGGGACAGCTCACAAAAGCTTTTCCTGCATGTAGACTGGTGTCATCTCCCAGGCTCTTTACAGGAATGCTACAATGATCAGAAAGGTCATTTTCGTGCCTCTCTTCAGGTCCATTCTGTCACAACTTTATCATGTCCAACTGGCTTATAACAAATGCAGCTCTGAGTGAATGGGGCAATAATCCAAAGAACTAAAAACCACAGGTACAAAATCCTACCAATAAACCTGTGGCTAGAACAGTTTACTCAGCACTCTCTATTGTCACTTAGAAATAGAAAATCAGTGAGGCGAATAAGAGGAGAAATCAAATAGACAGGGTGACTTTTAATCACTTTTAAGGAAGCTGATGGTAAGACATTAAAAACAAATGGATAAAGTTTTAGTCTACTTACAAGGGTGGTGATGAATAGGATTGAAAATTAAATTGAACAATTGAGAAACTTTAAGAAATTTCAAAGAGTATTTGCAAGTAACATGACTGTCCAATATTGGAAATTACCATTCAGGGAAAATATGGCACTTCCTGACTTAAAAGAGGCATAAACACATCAGCCAATATGTGATAAATGACTGAAATTTGGGGGAAGCATTGCAGAAGGAAGGACCCAGGGATAAGAGAAAGTGTATTTACAGTTTGGAAGAAATAGGAAAGAGGAGGGATTATATATTTTAATATGCTAGCCTTTATTTATTTATTCCTGCAATGAATATTTTTGGCGTATTTCCTATAATAAGTCATCCTGGCCTTCAACTAGCTTAGCCCAAGGGAGAAATGGATGTGGGAAAAAAAATAACTCTACGTTGCATGCTATAATAGAGGTGTGAAACTCATTAAAGAAAGTGGCTACGTCTGCCCAGATAGGGACAAGAAGCTTTCCCAGTTAATATTACATTTGATCTGGGTCTCGATAGATAAATTTAGAAAGTTATGAGACTGACAAAAACAACAGGCAAAGGAATAGCACACGTAAACGCACTGTATCTTTGAGCTGTTGCCACAATGAAGACTGCAAACAAGCCTCCGTCAAACATAGTGATTAACAACAGAACCATTTATTATGTTTCCATGAGTCTACAAATCAGTGAAGCCATTCTGCTGATCTGAGTGTGGCTTGGTGATCTTGGCTGGGCTGGCTCATAGTTCTGAGGTCAGCTGAGGGCTGGATGGCAGAGTTGGCCTTGGCCGGGGTGACTTAGCACCACTCCAGTTGGTTTCTCATTATACACCGAGCTAGCCCAGACTTGTTCTAATGGCAGAGACAGAGATCCACAAGGCAGCAGAAATACACAAGGTAGCTCTATAGGCCTACGCCCAGAACTGGCACACAGTCATTTCAGATGTATCCCACTGACTGACACAAGTCACAAGGCCATCCCACATTCAAGGAGTGGAGAAACAGACTCCATCTCTTGAGAAGAACTACAAAGTCACATCGTAAACTTTTACCGAGGGGTAAAAAATTGTAATAATCATTACACTAAGATATAAAAGAATGTGATATATTCAGGAAAAAGCCAGAATTTAGGTATGGGTATGGTTTGAGAATAAAGTTCAAATAGAGCATGAGATGAACACAAGTTACAGCTGGAAACTGGAAGTGGATCACGAAAGGACTTCACTTAGAACTAACCAACATTTAAAAGTTCGGAATTTTTTCAAGTCAATTGGAAAGTTTTTATGCTATTGATGTGACTACATCTGTATTTTAGAAAAACATATATAATGCACAATATCCTGGAGGAAAGAAAGGAATTAGAAAAAAACAAGAAGCTACTATGGTAATTTATTTGAAAACTGATTAGAGTTTATACAAGGGAAGGAAGAACGGAGAAGAAAAAGGGGTGTCACATTTGAAAAAATATTGGAACAGAATTGACAGATTGAATATGTGGAAGCAACTACTTTTTCTCTTTCCTCTTTTCCTATGACAATAACCCCCCTAATTTTTGTAAACATATGTCTATTCACAGGGCGCCTTGGTGGCTAGGTCAGTTAGGTGTCCCATTTTAGCTTGGCTCATGATCTCACAGTTCATGAGTTCAACCCTGTGTCAGGCTCCACACTGACAGCAGGGATGCTGCTTTGGTTCCCTGTCTCCCTCTCTCTGCCCCTTCTCTGCCTGTGCTCGGGTGGATACTCTCTCTCTCTCTCTCTCTCTCTCTCTCTCTCTCACACACACACACACACACACACACACACACACAAATAAATAAATAAATAAACATTAAAAAGAGGAAGAAGAAGAAAGATCACTACCCAGCTTCCCTTGCAGCTAAAGGAGACCGTGTGAGTACTTTCTGGTCATAAATTGTAAACAGGTGCATCCTAAAGCAGTCTCCTGGAACCTTCACTAAAAGACAGTTGAGGCATGCCTTTGCCTACCTCTTTTTCCTCCCTCTGTCCTATTGCCTGGGATGCAAACATCCATTCTGGGGCAAGAGGACAAGGACTATATCCTGGGGATGGCAGAGTGGTGAGCCGAAAGGAACTTGGGTCACTAAAGAATTAATAGAATGAAGCTACCACAGCAGCCCAGGCAGCCTGCCAACTTCTTGATTTTTTTTAATGAACCAGAAATAGGCCACTATCATGTTTTTAGGGTCTCTGTTATTCACGGCTGAACCTAATCTGAACTGATACAAACGTGGAAAGGAGAATTGAAGGTTTGTTTGGATGGTGATGTTATTAGGCCAGGAGGAAGAGCAAGTCTCCAAGGGAAGTTCAAGAGCTGATACATTTTTAACGCCTGGAGAAAAAAAGCAGATGAAGATTTTTACCTCCAGGGGAGGAATTGTGTGAAGAGAGCCTAGGGGGAAATACTAAAAGACTTCTACTAGAACATTTTTTGGTCTTTGATATGTATTTTGTACCATTTGCTTGTTTTACCTAAGCATAAATAGATCCCAATACTTCACAAACACTTCCAAAAAATGAAAGAGAATACTCTCATTCTATAAGGCCAGTATTACTCTGATACCAAAGCAAGACAAAACTGATACCAAAAATACACCAATCTTTTTCTTTCTTTCTTTCTTTCTTTCTTTCTTTCTTTCTTTCTTTCGAGATAGCAAGTATGAGTGGAAGACAGGCAGAGGGTGAGGGAGAAGGAGAGAGAGAATCCCAAGCAGGCTCCATGCCCTGCAAGGAGGCCAATTCGGGGTTCAATCCCATGACCCTGGGATCATGACCTGAGCCTAAATCAAGAGCCAGACGTTTAACCGACTGAGCCACCCAGGTCCCCCTACAGGAATATTTCTAGTAACTATAAATGCAAAAAAACCCTCAACAAAATGTTAGCAAACCAAATTCAGCAACGTATAAAGCTATGATTAAGTGGGATTTATTCCCATAAAATAAGCTTGGTTTAACATAAGAAAATCAATTGTGTGATACATCCTATCAATAGAATAAAAGACAAAATTTACATGATCACTTCAGTCAACACAGAAAATCATTTGACACCATTCCATGATGAAAACACTAAAAAACCCTTCCAACCTGATAAAAGGCATCCACAAAATACCCACAGTTAACATCATATTTTAGGGTAAAACACTGGATGCTTTCTCATGAAAATCACTAACAAAACAAGAATGTGTGTCCATACTACTTTGATTTAATATTACACAGGAGTTTCTAGCAAGGGTAATTAGATAAGAAAATTAAATAAAAACATCCAAACTGAAAATGAAGAAGGAAATCTCTATTCTCAGAGGACGTGATTTTTTTTATATATAGAAAATACTAAGGGACCCACCAAAAACTATAAAAGTAAATAAGTTCTGCAAGGTTGTAAGACACAAAATCAATTACAAAAATCAATTGTATGCACTAACAATGAATGATCTGAAAATGAAATTAAGAAAAAATTCCATTTATAGTAACCTCAAAAAGAATAAAGTAATTTTTTTAAATGTTTATTTATTTCTGAGAGAGGGAGAGAGAGACAGAGCATGAGAGAGAGCCAGAGACACAGAATCCCAAGTAGGCTCCAGGCTCTGAGCTGTCAGCACAGAGCCCAATGCAGGTTTGAACCCATGAACAGTGAGATCATGACCTGAGCTGAAGTCGGACGCTTAACCGACTGAGCCACCCAGGCACCCCAAGAATAAAATATTTAGAGGGCTCATACTGACTCAGTCAATAGAGCATGCAACTCTTGATCTTGGGGTTGTGAGTTTCAGCCCAACACTGGGGGTAGAATTTACTTATAAATAAAGAATAAAGTACTTAGGAATAAATTTAACAAAGGAAGTGTAAGACTTACACTGAAACAATTCTGCACAAGAAAATTGGAAATTTTTTTCCCAATGGAAAAACATCCCATGCTTATATATTAGAAAACTTAACTTTGTTAAGATTGAGATTTTACCCTAGTTGATCTGCAGATTCAATGCATTCTTTATCAAAATCACAGCTGCAGGAGTTGCAGAAATTGACAAGTGCATCCTGAAACTCATGTGAAACTGCAAAGAACCCAGAATAGCCAAAACAATCTTGAGAGGGAAGAAAGAAGAAGAAGAAAGTTGGAAGACATGCTTCTCTATTTCAAAACTTAATACAAGGCTCCAGTAATCAAGACAGTAGGTTACTGGCATAAGGATAAGATAAAGATCAATAGAAGAGAACTGAGAGTTCATAAATAAGTATTTATATTTATGGTCAACTGAATTTCAGTAAGTTTGTCAAGACATTCCAACAGGGAAGGAGCAGTCTTTTCCACAAATGATGCTGGGACAACTGGATATCCACATGCAAAAGAATGTGACAAGAAAATTAAACAAAAGGTATCCTACCTCATACCATCTATAAAATTATATACATACCATATACAAAATTACCATGTATACAAGTTAACTCCGACCCCAAAATGTGAAAACCAAACAGTTCAACTTTTAGAAGAAAACATAAAAGTAAATCTTTGTGTTCTTAAATTTGGCAATGGTTTCTTGATATGACACCAAAAACTCAAGGAACAAAAGAAACGATAGATAAGTTGGGCTTGATCAAAATGAAAGTTTTTTGCTTCAAAAGACATCATCGAGAAGGAAAAAGACAACACAAAATAAGAAAACATATTTATAAACAATAAGCTGATAAGACACTTGTATTTAAAATATATAAAGAACTCTTGCAACTCAACAATAAAAAGACTAACCAATCGAGAGGCTCCTGGGTGGCTCAGTGGGTTACATGTCTGACTCTGGACTTCAACTCGGGTCATGATCTCATGGTTTATGGGATCAAACCCCGTGCAGAGCCTGCTTGGGATTTTCTCTCTCCCTTTCTCTCTGCCCCTCCCCGACTCTCTCTCTCTCTTTCTCTCAAAATCAATAAATAAACATTAGAAATTTTTTTAAAAAGACAAACTGATCCAGAAAATGGACAAAGGATCTTAATAGACCTTTCTTCAAAGAAGATATAAAAATGGCCAATAAGCATATGGAAAGATATTCAACACCATTAGTCATTAGGGAAATGCAAATGAAAAATACGAGATACCACTTCATACCTAATAAAATGGCTTGAATAAAAAACACGGACAATAGCAAGTGTTGAGGAAGATGTGCAGAAATTGGAAGCCTCAGACACTGCTGGTGAGAATGTTAAATAATCCAGCTGCTTTAGAAGCAGTGTGTCAGTTCCTCAAAAAGTTAAACATAGCATTAACCTATCACCTTGCAATTCCACTCCTAGGTTTATACCCCAAAAAACTAAAAACAAATATTCGCACAAAAACTTGTACACAAATGTTCATACCAACATTATTTATAATAGCTAAACAATCCAAATGTCCATCAGCTAATGAACGGATAAACAAAATGTACTATAGCCATACGACGGAATATTCCACCATGAAAACACATGAAATTCTGACACATGTATAACATGGATGAACCTTGTAAACATTATGTTACGTGAAAGAAGCCAGAGACAAAGGCCATGTATTGTGTGATTTCATTTATATGAATGTTCAGAATAGGCAAATCCCCTAAGACAGAAAGCAGATTCTTGGGTTCCGGGAGCTAGGGGGGAGCAGAGAATGGGGAGTGACTGCTAATGGGTTTGATATCTTGGAATCAGCCATTTCTCCAGTGACTCCTGGTTTCTTGCACTTGAGGAGTGTTTAGGAGTGGAGATTTCAGTGCTAGGTGTGCTCATTGTTAACTGGGATGGTATTGCTCCCAGACCGTCTCAGTAGAAAGAGATGGGGAACTTATACATTATATACCTATGTTTACACCTATATTTATTTCAGTATCTACCTATATTGAAAAATTTGAGGTCATACCAATACCTCCAATTCCAATCCCTCATTAGAGGGTAGTTCTTTCCCCTCCCACATTTAACTCTCTTCTCTCTTTTTTTTTTTAATTTTTTTTTTAAATTTTTTTTAACGTTTATTTATTTTTGAGACAGAAACAGAGCATGAACAGGGGAGGGGCAGAGAGAGAGGGAGACACAGAATCCGAAACAGGCTCCAGGCTCTCAGCTGTCAGCACAGAGCCCGACGCGGGGCTCGAACTCACGGACCGTGAGATCATGACCTGAGCCGAAGTCAGACGCCCAACCGACCAAGCCACCCAGGCGCCCCTTTTTTTAATTTTTAAAGTTTATTTATTTTGAGAGAGACAGCGTGAGCGGGGGAGGGGCAGAAACAGAGGGAGAGACAGAATCCCAAGCAGGCTCCGTGCTGTCAGTGCAGAGCCCCATGCGGGGCTTGAACCCACAAACCATGAGATCATGACCTGAGCTGAGGTCAAGAGTCAGACTCTTAACTGACTCAGCCACCCACCTGCCCCAGTAGGTAACTGGGTTACCTGCCCCAGGCAGGTAACTCCCTTTTCTGACAGTTGAGAATCAGTTCCCATTGTCCTTAATATATTTACTTATGTGATCAATCCCCTGTATGTAATCAATATCCTATGGCCACTACTGTCCATGCCTGCATGGATGCCCTCCTCTCAGTTTCTAGCACCTCAAGGAAGGCCACCCTTCCCACATGGACATTTTTTTCACCTTGCTTGGGCTCTGACAACTAAGCTGGTCACTGCTTTGCAGGGCTGCCCTCCTGCCCTCGCCCCAGGCTCTGACTTCCACCTCAGGCTTCCCCTCTCCGGGAGTGCCCTCAACCTTGCTTTGGCTCCAACAGCCTGCACCAGTCTGCCCACCTCACCCAGCCAGCGAGCGCTCTGTTTCCTCAACAGGCAGCCCTCCCAGGCTGCCTTTCCCCTTCCCCCGGGACTCCACTGCCATGCTCTGGGCCGCCATAGCTGTCCCCAGGTAGGTGCCCATGCCTACTGTGTTCTGCCCTAGTTTTTTTCAAGAAGGGAAGTAGATGAAAAAAAAAAATAAAAAGAAAACAAAGAGCCATTTGTGATTTCAGATGCTGTTTCACCAGCAATCCCACCAAACATCTCTGTTGTCCATGAACTAGGTTGTGAGCTGGCTCCCAGGAGTGAGGATGACAAGGACGGGGCTTAAGGCTGGAAGCAAGAAGAATGTTTAAAATAATCATTATGGGGGTGGGGGGGAGGTGGAGATGAGAATGGTAAAAATATTAGCAATAGCCACCTGTCACTCGTTAAGCCATTACTATGTATCAGGCACTTTGATTCAATTTAATCCTTACGACAACCTTGTGAGTTAGATATTAATTATTATCTCCCTTTTGCAGAAGAAGCCCCTGATGTCTAAGCCGATAAAACAACTCTTGTCAAGGTCATTCAACTCTGACGGGCAAAGTGGAATCCGAATTTAGGTCTGAGCTCAAAGCATGAGGTGTTTAATTGGCACAATGAACCATCCCAGGAATGGGAGGACATTGAGATACTCTGCCCACAGCTCCTGTGCCATTGTCCATCCACAGGGCACTGGGCTTTTTGTTTCAATTTCTCTATCATATAAATAGCACTGTGTTTTTAACGTTAAAAGCTAAGTTTGTTAAATATAAACTTCAGGATTTTTAAGGGAACTTAATAAAAATCACTTCTCTTCTCCTAATGTTTAAACATTGATTAAGAAATAAGAGTCAGGGGGCGCCTGGGGGGTGGCTCATTTGATTGAGCACCCAACTCTTGATTTCGGCTCAAGTCATGATCTTTATGGTTAGTGAGATCGAGCCCTGCATGGGGGGCTATGCTGACAGCTCAGAGCCTGCTTGGGTTTCTCTTTCCTTCGCTCTCTGCCCCTCCCCCCCCCCCCCCCACCTCTCACTCACAAGTGTGCACATGCTCTCTCTCAAAAATAAATAAACTTTAAAACGAAAGAGGAGTCAGTGTATGGATGCTAATATGTTCCCTTTACTAGTAAATAAGCTACTATTTTATTCTTCCCTTTACTAGTAAATGTTGGGAAATCCAACATACAACAGCAGATAAGTGAGTTTCCTGTGTTGATTTAGGCAAACTTAACCACCCTATCACTGGCAGCACTTTGACCTAGGCCTTCCCACCTGGAGCGGGAGGAAGTTACCCCTTTGAAACTGGTGTGGCACAGGGCGGTAATGCCCAAAGCACAGAAGCAGTACCCAGTTTCTGCTCCCAAAGCACCAAGCTGATAAATGGCCACTTGTTATGCTAATGGGTTTTCAGGGCCAGAGATGGAGTGGATTTCCCCCAAACATAACTATTTAAATAGTCCACAGTTTTTTGACATTTTGTCTCCTGCTCCTCTT
Organism: Panthera pardus; assembly: GCF_024362965.1. Classification (NCBI taxonomy): domain Eukaryota; kingdom Metazoa; phylum Chordata; class Mammalia; order Carnivora; family Felidae; genus Panthera; species Panthera pardus. Next base: position 43,482,637 of record NW_026526710.1, on the reverse strand, counting down.
CTTCCCCATCTTCTCCCCCCACCTCTTTCCCCCCCTCCCTCCCTTGCCTTTAATAAATATATGAGAAGCTTCAAAAACAAAAATGCCCAGAACCTCCTGGCCAAGCAGAAATGCCCTCAGCAGCCTGGCAGCAAGAGTGACCACCAAAGTGTCGTGCTGGTCCAGTGTTGAGTATTAACCAGAACTGGGGTGCGACATCAGAGGACCACTGTAGAGGGTGAATAAATGACCTTGAAGCCCAGATGAGATGAGACACCAGGAGAGTCCCAAGAGCAGAATTTGCTTTGTGACCTAAGCATGAAGTTAGTGGGAGAACCAGGAAGAAGGAATGGAAGGGGAAAAACTAGCTTTACTGAGTATCAGCTAAGTGGGGTGTTTGGTGCCCTCAGTCCCAGGAGCGTAACCCACGTTACAATCCCAAACATAGATGGTATTATCCCTCTTTCACAGGTAAGGAATATGAGGCTCAGAAATATGGTCATTTGCCTGAGATCATTCAACTAACAAGTGGCAAAGCCACTATAAACCCAGATCTCTCAGGTTCCCAAACCTGTGTTTTATTTGCCCATATTCCATCAGCTACCACCAAGGAGAGGAGAAAACTAGAAAATGGGGATTTGCAGAGCAAAGGGGATTGTAATGGTTGAGCATACAAAGCTGGAAGAGTTTCAGGGGTGTGGCCATGGGGGTAGGTGCCGAAATGGTGTAGAGGTCAAGATCTTTGGAGGAGAGAAGGTAGAGACTATGGTCTCACGTTGAATGGTCCATAGGCATAGACGGTGAGTTCATCCAGGAGGCTTGTCTGGATGGAGGCAGAGGAAGCATAGTAGGTAGAACCCCTGAGCACATGTTGGGGACAAAACCTTTATAGCTCAGTGACATGCTGGCCATGGAAATATTGCAAATGCACAATCCTAAGGTAACTGCAGAATTCCGAGTTTTGATCCTTTTCATGTTTTTCTTTTCTTTTCTTTTCCTTTCCTTTCCTTTCCTTTCCTTTCCTTTCCTTTCTTTTCTTTTCTTTTCTTTTCTGGTGTGTGGCGGGGGGTGGGCTTCCCACAGGGATAAAGTTCTTGCTTCAGTGTCTAAAGAGAGGAACCTATCTGAACTGCCACTATGCACTGAGCAGTGTCTGAGGCAACTGTAGACAGGCAACGTGTGAAGAAGTGGTTCTTCGAAAAGCTCCTGAGAAGGCAAAAAAAGAGGGAGAGTAATAATCAAAGAGGGAGAGTAATTGTTTATATTTTTTTAAGTTTGTTTATTTATTTATTTTGAGAGAGAGAGCATATGCAGGGAAGGGGCAGAGAGAGGATCCCAAGTAGGCTCAGCACTGTCAGTGCAGAGCCTGACGCAGGGCTCAAACCCACAAACCGTGAGATGGTGACCTGAGCTGAAATCAAGAGTCACATGCTCAACTGATGGAACCACCCAGGCACCCCCAAAATTGCTGTTCTTTAAGAGCTCATGGTGGTGTGGGGGCAGCCACCCATCAATCTTGGCCCTGTGGGGGCCAGATTTGGAGAACCTAGGGAAGCATCCGGACTCCAGCTTGCTGGCTGGGCCGATTTGCTCTGGTTACTGAAAACGTGTTACTGTGTTTTTCTCTGCAAAGGATGTGTTGCCTTTTCTCAGGACCACAGGCATCTTCACATACTTCACTGCAGAAGAACTACACAGTTTCTAAGGATTATTTAAACTATTTTTCCAACAGAGGGAGAAAAAAACACAACACCTGTTTGTAAGTTTTCATAATACAAGGAATTTTTTAAAATATGGGTTTTAAGAATGGAGACAATTCTACTCCTAATAGATGGAAACTGAAAGTTTAATCCTTTGTTGCTAGAGTAACAAATAGTTACGGTTCCTTTGTAAGTGTATAATTTTAGGCTGTAATGTTAAAATAATTCATTATCCCAGGATTTGATAGGATTTAAGAGTTACTAGAGAATTTGCACACCTGATTCCTAGGTATGGAGATTATGGAGGTCTTTTGCTTCTCTCCTTCTGTGCACCTTTTGGTCAGTTTGCTGTATATTACAGTTTTTGCAGGCAGGTGGCCATGGTAAAGCAAAGGGGTAATTCCAGTATCTTGGGTAGAGTTTGGGGTGCTTCTGGGTTCTGCAGTCAGGTGGATCTGGGGTTCAATCTTAGTTCAGGGCCTCTTTTTATCAGCTGGGAGACTTCATCTTTGGTTACCTTTTCTGAAGGAGGATAAAATAATCCTTAAAAGATGGGTAAAGGAAGTTGAAAATCATTTAGTTTTTCCAAGTATTTGCATATACATCATCTAATCTAAAGCGTTAACCTACCTTCAGTGTGGATAATCCATAATTAGTTCTCTTGGTCTGTCAAAGAAGCAGCCCTGAGTTGGAGTTTGCCATCAGGACTGTTGGGCATGGAAATTTTTTGAAATCATTATTTACATAGTTTTCTTTTAAAATTAGTCCCTGTAAGAGGGACAATATGGTACCTAGCCCAAATCTACTGAACACATGATAAAATGCTATACTTGTATATTACAGATCTAGATTTCTGGAATTAGAAAGACCAAAAATGCATATAGGCAATTGCTACCCACTAGGGACTATAAACTCTAACCTAAGTAAGTGAATATCTCCAGTTACATCATGTAAACTTTTAACATTGCTGTGCAAATAGCTATTCATTCTTCAGCAGGTACGATGATGCCAGACAAGCAGAAAAGAAGGACTGATTGAGTTTATTGTTTGTAAGAGAAGCCTTGCCAAAACAAAACAACTAGTACATTTTAAGGTATTGCTTGATCAGCTACATTTCTAACTAGAGCAATATAAGTAACAATGTCATTTAGGATGCTTTTGGCTGAAATAATAAGACTGAAAAATAGTCTAATATATTTCCAATAAATAAGAAAAATACACTGTCACTTAAGAAGTCCTGAGGTTGGGTTGTTCCAGGGCTTGCTAATTCAGTGGCTCAACAACAGAAGCTTTGGTTCCTTTCAGTTCTGCCTTCTCATTTTGGTTTCCCTCATGCTCACAAGATGGCTGCCACAGATCCAGGTATCGCTTGTAATATGACTACATGGAGTAGAAAAAAGGGCTATTTTTTTCCCGTACAAATCTTTATCAGCAGGAGCACATAACAATTCTCCAGTAAACTCATCTCTCACTGGACAGAATTGCCTTGTGTGCCCATTTCTGACCTAGCTAGGGGATGGAATAATTTCTGTTGAGCTTAAACCAGTCAAGATTGACATTTGGGGCACCTGGGTGGTTCTTTCAGTTAAGCATCCAATTCTTGATTTCAGCTCTGGTCAGAATCTCACAGTTCCTGAGACTGAGCCCCACGTCGGGCTCTGTGCTGACAGCATTGGAGCCTGCTTGGGATTCTCTCTCTCTCTCTCTGCCCATCTCCCCCCACCACCCTTCTTTCTCAAAATAAATAAATAAACCTAAAAAAAGAGAGATAAAAGAAAATGGAATGAACCCCAGACTCCTGTTTTCAGCTCTTCGATGATGATGGGTTTTGTAAATATCTACTACCTTGTTTCTAATATCAACTGCCACCCGGGGCCATTTCATTTTTCAGTGCTGTACCTGGCTTATGTGCAGTTGTCCCCCAGGACCAACATCTCAGCCACTCTTTATTATTAATCCCGTACTTATTGATAAACTTCATCTATGTTCAAACTGTTTTCCACAGAATACAAATTCTTTTGAGCTCGTCTTTATGCCAGAAATTCTCAAAGTGTGGTCCAGGGACCCCTGGGGTTCCTCGAAAAAAACATCCAGGGGGCCTGTGAGTCAAACTATGTTCACGCTAATACTAGTCATCATTTGTCTCTTAATCTCACACTTGTGAGAGCAGGGTTTTCCAGAGGCCACAAGACGTGGGACATAGCAACAGACTGAATGCAGAACTAGATGTGAGAATCTAGCTGTATTCTATGAAGGCAGACATTAAAGAGACTTGCAAAAAATGTAAAATAATACCACATTTCTCACTCAATTTTTGTTTTGAAAAATATAGCTTTATTACCCATAAAAATATATTGTGTTCTCTCCATTTAAATTTCTTAGATGATAAATATTGAAGATGTAACCTATGTAGACAAAAGTTTTTTTGAGGGTCTTTGATAAGTTTTGGGAATATAAAGGCATCCTGATACTACTATTCTACACTATATTGTTTTAGTATTTCCCAGCACTGTGCACTATATTCCACAGTGGACTCTAGAATGTTCCACACAAAAGGAGCTCCATGATGGCATCTGACCATTGAGTTAGGCTGCATGAGCTTCCACAGTTACTGTAAAATCTTTTTTTTTTTTAAACATTTATTTGTTTTTGAGAGACAGAGATGGAGCATGAGCAGGGGAGGGGCAGAGAAAGAGGCAGACACAGAATCCAAAGCAGGCTCCAGGCTCTGAGCTGTCAGCACAGAGCCGGATGTGGGGCTCGAACCCACGAACCAGGAGAACATGACCTGAGCTGAAGTTGGCCACTTAACCAACTGAGCCACCCAGGCGCCCCTACTGTAAAATCTTTTGGGTCAACACTGTGCTAGTTTTCTTAGTTTATTTAATATTTTATAGTATATTTAATGAAATAAAACTTTTTTTTAAGTTATAGCCACATTTAAACAAATGTGGTAGATTTAAAAATTATCAGGAATCATCTGTCCAACAGGTTCTTATTGCTCTCATTTTGACATTTTGCTACAAAAAACCCACAATAATCAGGTGCATCACACAGCATAATTCAATAAAATGTGACATTTTGAATAATAGTTGTAAAATATGTAATTAGTTCTCCAACTTGGATCATTAAACTGAATGAAATCCCACTTTTGTCTTCTTGCCGTTATACCTGGAGTTTTCCTAGTTAGATGATTCTTTATTAGCGTGCACACCATTTACCAGGCTCCGTGAAAGTTAAAACTGAAAGGAAAATAGAGATTATCAAGTTGAAACCCCTCATTGGGCAATGAGCAGTGGCCCTCACTCGCTGACTAACTTGCTGACGGTCACTCAATAAATAGCAGAGCACAACTTCTGGCCCCAGGGTGTATTGCAGCGCCCTGGTCAAACATTTCATTCTTTGTACAGGTAAAGAATACCATTTCACTAGGGGCGCCTGGGTGGCTCAGTCGGTTGGCATCCAACTTCAGCCCAGGTCATGATCTCACAGTTCGTGGGTTCGAGCTCCGCATCAGGCTCTGTCCTGACCTCTTGCTCAGAGCCTGGAGCCTGCTTCAGATTCTGTGGCTCCTTCTCTCTGTGCCCCTCCCCCGCTCATGCTTTGCCTCACTCTGTTTCTCAAAAATAAATAAATGTAAAAAAAATTTTTTTAAAAATACCTTTTCACTTAGCATAACACTCTCCAGTTCCATCCACATTGCTACAAATGGCCAGATTTCATTCTTTCTCATTGCCAAGTAGTATTCCATTATATATATAAACCACCTCTTCTTTATCCATTCGTCAGTTGATGGACATTTAGGCTCTTTCCATTATTTCCGTAGCTATCGTTGAAAGTGCTGCTATAAACATTGGGGTACAAGTGCCCCTATGCATCAGTACTCCTGTATCCCTTGGGTAAATTCCAAGTAATGCTATTGCTGGGTCATAGGGTATTTCTATTTTTGATTTTTTGAGGAACCTCCAGAGAGGGTATTATGCTAAGTGAAATAAGTCAGGCAGAGAAAGACAGATACCATATGTTTTCACTCATATGTGGATCCTGAGAAACTTAACAGAAGACCATGGGGGAGGGGAAGGGAAAAAACAGTTACAGAGAGGGAGGGAGGCAAACCATAAGAGACTCTTGGATACTGAGAACAAACTGAGGGTTGATGGGGGGTGGGGAGAAGGGAAAGTGGGTAATGGGCATTGAAGAGGGCACTTGTTGGGATGAGCATCCGGTGTTGTATGGAAACCAATTTGACAATAAATTATATTAACTATATATATATATATATATATATATATATATATGGTGTTAAAAAAAAAAAAACCAATACCATTTGGACAGTACACTTGACCTTTGAAAAGTTGTCAGTATGAATAGCGGTCTTACCCTAAATGAAAATGCATTTCCTAAAAAGTACTGGTTACCACAAGCATGCCAGTAACCAAGATGAACACGGAATGAATCTTCCAGCCGATGGTAAATCCCAGCTACACAGAGCTCTTGCTAAGTTTGCCCTGCTACCTGGTTCCCCAACGCAATCCTCCAGGCTGGTATGGAAAATCAGACCAGGGTAAGGAACGGTCACCCAAAACTCCAAAGCAGGAAACAGCCGAAGGCAGAGTTCCTCCTGGTCATCTGGTCATCTGAACCTGCCTGTCCCTTCCACAGCCACTTCTGTCCATCCCCAAACCCCAGCGGGTGGGACCACTGCTGTGCCTTGAAGGAAGCTCCCTCCTCTCTGCCTCCACGCTTGTACCTGCAGCCGCCCATGCCCGCAACACCTTCACCCATATTCCTCCTTTGCCCAATCTGGTTAATTCCTGCCAGGTCTTCAGCATTCGATTCATATTTCGTATACCGTGGAACCTCCCCTCCCCCAGCCTTCCCCAGCATGCCCCACCCACGGCACGGCCAAACACTCTGTGCATAATGGCCATGCTCTTCTCAACTGCCTTCTTATCTTCTCTGTTCTTACACAAAAACTCCTTGAAGGCAGAGGCTGTACTGGGCCCAGCACCACACCCAACACACGGTCATCTCCTTATGAATAATTGTTGAATGAGTGGCCAAATGAGTGAGTCAGCAAGTCCTACCCCTCCAACACAGTGTTATGCAATAGAAATAGAAACTAAGCCACATATGCAATTGTTTATTTTCTAGTGGACACATGAAAAAAATTTTTTTTAAAGAGATGAAATGAATGTCATTAATACATTTTATTTAACCCAATATATCCAAAATATTATTTTTCAATATGTACCCAAAACATTACTTTTTAATGGCTTTTTAAAAACTTTTTTGTAATGTTTATTTATTTTGAGAGAGAGAGAGTAAGTGCGGGAGGGGCAGAGAGAGAGAGGGAGAGAGAGATTCCCAAGCAGTCCCCACGCTGTCAGCATAAAGCCTGACACAGGGCTGGAACTCACAAACTGTGAGATCATGACCTGAGCCGAAATCAAGAGTCTGGCATGCAACCGACTAAGCCACCCAGGTGCCCCCAATATAAAACATTATTAATGAGATGTTTCAGTGTGTGTGTGTGTGTGTGTGTGTGTGTGTGTGTGAAGTCCTCAAAATTCAGTATGTGTTTTTCACACAGAGCACATTTCAATCTGTGCTAGCTGCATTTCATAGCTAATGCTATTACTAATGCTATTATACTGGGCAATGCACATAGATCCACTCGAAGAAATCTCCGTCCGGGATATTGCCAAGACACTCATGGTGCACCTTCAGACTCTCACACCAAACCACTATTGCCCTGGGATCCTAGTCGTCCAGGCCAGAAAAGACCCAAGTTAGATGAAATATTCTGGGTCGGCACCAAACCCAAATGCCATCGGCAAATACAGAGAGGTCCCTGTGCAGGACTTGTCCCTTGACCTTTGGACTGATGTTAACTTGAGGATTTAAAACAACAAGCCAAACTCAAAATTGAGGTAAGCCCAGCATTCATTTGGAAGACAGACTGGGCACTGTCCCTATGCAGCAAAAGTAGTTCCATTACTAAGGCTATCCTACTCTTCTCCCCCAGAGTCCTGAGGAGTTGATCATGCATTCTGATAGACTGAGAAGTCTTTTCTTAAATAACCTGTTTTAAAAAATTGAAGTATAGGTGACATACAATGCTGTATTAGTTTCAGGTGTATAACAGTGATTCAACAATTTTATAGATTATGCTATGCTCACCATAATAAGGGTCATCTGTCCCATACAAAACTATTACAATATTATTGACTTTATTCCTGATGCTGCACTTTTCATTCCCATGACTTACTTCTTTTATAAATAAAGAGCATGTTTGTACCTCTTAATCCCCTTCACCTATTTCACCCCCCCCCCCCCTTTCTGGCAATCACTGGTTAGTTCTCTATATTTATGAGTTTGTTTTGGTTTTGTAGTTTGTTTTTTAGATTCTACACGTAAGTGAAATCATATAGTATTTGTCTTTTTCTGACTTATTTCACTTAGCATAATACCCCCTGGGTCCATCTTGTTGTCATAAATGGCAAAATCTCATTCTTTTTTACAGCTGAGTAATATTCCTCTGTGTGTGTGTGTGTGTGTGTGTGTGTGTGTGTGTGTGTGTGACATCTTCTCTATTCATTTATCTAACAACTAAGGTTGTTTCCATAACTTGGCTTTTGTAAATAATGCTATAATGAATATAGCATGTATATGTATTTTGGGTTTTGGGGGGTAAATACCCAGTACTGGATGATATGGTATTTCTATTTTTAACTTTTTGAGGAACCTCCATACTGTTTTCCACAGCAACTGCAACAGTTTACATTCCTGCCAACAGTGCACAAAGGTTCCTTTTTCTCCACATCCTCACCAATATTTATTTCTTGTCGAAACAGCTGGCTTAAACAGAAAGGATATTTTTTAATTTCCTAAAATACTGTTAAGAAAATGTCATGTGATCAAAATGATAGTGACCTCGCTGTATCTTTGGTGCAAAAGACTCAGCCAATAACAGGATCAGATGAAAGAACCTTTTATCCAACTTAATTCAACTTATCAATGGCCAAGTGCTTTTGAATTCCTATAAAGCAGAGTACATCAGATAGTATCTATTTGTATAGAACAAAGTCATGGAGCCAAATTGCATATTTTAGATGATTTGGTGGTTGTAGTGTCTGTTGTGGTAATTACTGTGCTCTGAATAAATATACGGAAGTCCATGCTCATTTTTGCTCTCTTGTATCTTTATTATAACTTTTTAAAAATTACTACCTATCCACTATTAAACATTATAGAAATACATATTTTAAAGGCGAAAGTTTCCTTAATGGTAATTGTATATATTCTTTCATATTTTCCTATGTATACATATTTGGTTTTTTATTTTTTATTTTTTTCAAAATGAAGCTCATACACAGGACGCCTGAGTGGCTCAATTGGTTGAACATCCGACTCTTGATTTCTGCTCAGGTCACGATCCCAGGGTCATGGGATCCAACACTGCGTTGGGCTTCACTGGAGCCACTAGAGAATCTCTCTGATTCTTTCTCTCTCCTTGTGCCCCTCTCCCCAGCTCGCTCGCTCTCTCTAAAATGAAAAAAAAATGATGCTCATACAATTCGTATTTCAACATTAATTATACTTATTAAATATGATATCAGGGGACCTGGCTGGCTCTGTTGGAAGAGCATACAACTCTTGATCTCAGAGGCGTGAGTTTGAGGCCCACATCGGGTATAGAGATTACTAAAAAAAGTAAACTGAAAAAAAAATGATATCAAAAGGATTCAAAGATAGGAAGTAAAGTGAGACTCCCTTCCTCCCTGTTCCCTAGCCAAATAGGTCCCCTTTCCAAAGGCAACCACTGTTAGCAATCTCTTCTGTATTTTTCTAAAGGTGTTCTGTGCAAAGGACTCCATATGAATACTTTTTTCTTCTTTTTGCAAGAAACTTTATTATTCTATACACAATGTTTATCCCTTTTTCACTTACTGTAATTTGGAGATCCTTCCATATCTGTACATGAAAAGCTGCTTCATTCTTTTCTAGGTCTGCATGGTATTTTTTAGATTGCCCATTAATGCATTTCTCCTACTGATGGACATTTAGGTTATTTTCAATATTTGGAGACTGTAAACAATGATGTAATAAATAGCTGTGCACTTGTATCATTTCAAATGTGAATATTTTACAGGATGACTTTTTAGAATTAAAGTAACTAGGTCAAAATTCTGGTTAGGGGAGACTGAGTGGCTCAGTCAGTTAAGTGTCCAACTCTTGGTTTTGGCTCAGGTCATGATCTCATAGTTCGTGAGTGCGAGCCCCATGTTGGGCTCTGAGCTGACAGCGCCTGGGCATGCTTGGGATTCTCTTTCTCCCTTTCTCTCTGCCCCTCCCCGGTTGCTTGCTCTCTCTCTCTCTCTCAACAAATAAATAAATAAACATTAAAAAAAAGAAAAAAGAAAAAATATAAATATAAATAAATTCTGGTTAGATGTTGTCAAGTAGTACTCCCTAGAAACTTGCCAATTTGCAATTCCACTAGCACAGTATGTTTTCATCAGCTGGGAGTTGAAAAAAGAGAATCTCTTTTAAATTTAGTTTAATTTTCTTTTCTCTTATAAGTAACCAGAGGGAAGAGCCATTTGCAGTTCCTTTTCTGCGAATTGACTGATGATATCCTTTGCGCACTTTTCCATTCCATTGCTGTTGTTGTTCTTGAGTTCTATAAGCTCATTAAGGAATAGGTCCTTGGTGCGTTGTTTTTTTTGTTTTTGGGTTGTTTTTTTTTTTTGAGGTTCATCATTAGTCTGTTGATTTGGCTTATGATGTTTTTAAAAAAATTTTTTTTTAATGTTTATTTTTGAGAGAGAGAGAGAGAGAGAGGCAGAGGGTGAGTAGGGGAGGGGCAGAGGGAGAGAGAGACACAGAAACCAAAGCAGGCTCCAGGCTCTGGCTGCCAGCACAGAGCCCATCGCAGGGCTCGAACCCACAAACTGCAAGATCATGACCTGAGCCGAAGATGGACACTTAACCAACTGGGCCACCCAGGCGCCCCGATCATGATGGTTTTTATCATGCAAAAGAAATATTTTTTTTAATTTTTTAAGTTTTCATGTAGCCAAAATTATAAATCTTTTCTTTTTCTTTAACTCCCTAGATGTTTGTGATAGTCATTCATTTATTTACTCAACCAATATTTATTGAGTGTTCTATGGGTCATGAAGTTCTAGGTACAACAGTGAATGACACAGACCAAGGGCTGCCCTAATGAAGCTTATATCATTGTAGAATATTTGGAGAAGCCAAATCTACTGCACTTAAATTGCTTTTGTTTGTTTTACTTAACATATCACAAACATCTTCCTGTAGCAATTATAGAGATTTATCTAATTCTTTTTTGTGGCTATAGTATTCTATTTTCAGCACACATCATAAATGCTGTAGCCAGTTCCTTGCTGAGCCCATACTCATAATCAAGGGTCAGCCAAGTCTTTAGGGCCAAATCATAAGTATTTAAGGCGTCATGAACTATGGTTCATCACGGCTGTTCAACAATTCTGTTGTGACACAAAAGCAGCCATCAACGATACCTTAAAAAATGAGCACGCCTGTGTTCCAATAAAACTTTATTTACGGACATCCAGAATGTGAATTTCACATAATCTGCAACATGTCACACAAAAACTGTATTTATTTTTATTTTTTTTCCCAGCCACTTAAAAATATTAAAAAAAAAAAAAAAAAAAAAACAAAGCAAAACAAAGCCTCGACCTTACAAGACAGACATAAAAGCATAAAAGTGGGCTAGATTTGGCATGTGGGCCATAGTTCACTGACCTCTGCTCTAAACCATTCTGTTTCATGGCCTCCAAAATGTCCTCTGAGCTATGAATTTCAATGGCCTCTTTTAAAATCAGATTATGAAACAAGGGAGAACTTCATTGCCAAGGCCAACAGTGGTAATACCAATAGTTACAGTAATAACAATAATAATAAATCACATCCTCCATTGCAGTAAAGAAAGGCCTGGCCCCAGTCTCTGCTTGTCCTGAAGCATTGGTCACTACAGCGTGTCCTGTCCTTACCACAATATAGCTCTACTTGAATGATTAAGGTGCCAAGTTCACGCCAGAATCACACAACACATTCACTGAGCCCTAGAGTCACTGGGCATATCCTGAGTACCTTTCAGTCATCAATGTCTCTGCTAATCCTGTTTTGTTTTCTTTCATTGCACTCAGGACACCTGCCATTGCGTTATAGATTCACGTGTTTCTTGTCTATCTCCCCATCAGCGCAAGGGCAGGAACTTTGTCTGTCCTACTCATTGTTTATTCCCAGAGCCTAGAACCGGGCTTGGCATATGGTGAGTGTTCAATACACAGTTGCCGACTGGATGAGTCACCTGTCTTCATAAATCCCCCACAAGGCATTGGGCAGGTGGAGCCTCATAAATATGGAAAGTCTTACTGCAAATAGAACTTACTGCTTCAGAGAGCATCAGTGAGGACCAGGTTACTGTTGGCTAATGTCTCCGTGCAGCTGGATAGATGGAGGAGAAAAGGCAAAAGGGGGTGGGAGTTGGGAGCAGCTCACATTTTCTTCATTGTCTTACACTTCTTCCATGACTCAAAGGATAAATAAGGCCCTTTCGATGACCAAACACCTAACCACCAATGATGAACTGGTCCAGAAATGGCCAAACCGGAGCATGAGAACAAAGGTAGGCACCTAAGTGCTTCGCTTTTGACTCTTAAGCTGGACGAAGCAGTTTCTCTGCTTGGGTGCCCAAAGCAAAAGTTTTTACTTTGACCCAAAGTCAAAAATAAAGCACTTAGGTGCCTACCTGTTGTGCTCAAGCTCTAGTTTGGGCATTTATGGACTACTTCATCATTACTGAATGTTTCTGCATGCTAATGAGGAATGAGAACATGAAATTTTCATGGTGTGAAATAACTTCTGATTTTTGCATGTAATTTATGGAAAACTGACTTTTTTCCAAAACTATTTCTATATAATGTTTATAATTTTTATTTTATTTTATTATTTTATTTTATTTTAGAGAGAAAGAGAGAGCGTGGGGTAAGAGGGAGAAAGAGAATCTTAAGCAGGCTCATGCTCAGTGTGGAACCTGATGCGGGGCTCAGTCCCATGACCCTGGATCATGACCTGAGGCAAAATCAAGAGTCAGACAATCAACCAAGAGTCAGACGTTCAACCAACTGAGCCACTCAGGCACCTGTACATAACATTTATATTTTAAATAGAGCACAACTAATTTTTACGAAGAAAATTAAGCCTCCTAGAGGACGCAGTACAGAAACCCCTAAGTAAACTTCTTATCAGGTTGAACACTCCCGATGGTGGTTATTGAAAACTGTTACAGTTTTGTTTTCTCCATAGGCATCTGCAAAATAGTTGTCTAATTTAATTAGTACCTAAGGTCAGGCACAAAACAAAACAAAAAAAATACGAATCACTTATGCCAAGTGTGTAAGACAGCATTTTTGGACACTAGCTGGGGAGTAAATATGGGTGAAGTTCAGGGCAGATACAAGAGGAATGTTTGAAAAAGACCTTGCCTAACAGTGATTCCAACGAAGTGGAGATTGTAGGAATCTAAGACAAGGGGCTTTCTGGTCTTGTTGTCACATTGTCACACTGAACATCATTTATACCCATTGTGAAGTTGGTGGGGGGTGGGGTGGATTATTAATCACTCAAGTAATTTCTAGCTCTCAAACTTTTTCTAAATTTAAATATCACCCTAGCACATGCAGGCCTTTTGATGCCTGTTTTGTGATGGCAGGAAAAAAAAAAAAAAAGCCCCACGTTGCAAAAAAGGAACTTCCTTTCTACCATAGGTATTAAAAAGATCCATTAAGTATGTGTAGTGTGCCTACAGTGCACACAGCAAGGTGCTGAGATACAATGGAGTAAGACAAATAAGGAATTTGTAGTCTAGTACGTTTATCACTTCTTATGTCTTTGTCTTCCATATGTATTCAGTCTCTGGTGGAGTTAAAAAAAAAAAAGAAAGAAAGCAAAACATGTAAGAACAGATCCTGTGGGAGCTATATGGGACATATAAAATAAGCCCGGCTTTGTTGAAAAGCATTCTTATTTCCTATGCAATTGGCATGTGGTAATTATATTTGCTTTCTAATTCCTAATGAGCACTTCTTAAGTAATTGGCACCCTGTTCGTGCTCCCCAGTACTAAGAATTACACTGGATAACCTCCACGGAAGTTGTGTGTGTGTGTGTGTGTGTGTGTGTGTAATTTGATGAACTAGAAAGCTAAGGCATCCACTGTAATTGAAATCAGTTTCCCTGTTGCATTTAATATCGGCATCCAAAGAAGGGGAAGAGAAGTCATGTATAATTAGCATTAAAAGGGAGTTTCTCAGCATTTCAAGGGCTCCTTCATACAATGACCTAGGGACAAACTGGGTAAAGTCATGCTATTCCCAAGGTGTGGAGCCTAGAAGTCTGCAATGAAGAATCAACTGCCGAGGTCAGTTCACTTACATTCAGCAAGTCATATGCCCGCTACCTGCCACGCACTTCGCTAGGAAGGAATTTTTAAAAGAAGACAAAATGCAGCCTCAGAAGCTCCTTGTGATTCTTGAGTTTACTGTTTACTTGGGAAGATAGGACACAAGAACAAATGGAGGCAATAGTTTATGATACAAGTAATTTGAATTCCTTGACACTTACGGTACAGAAAAAATAGATCATTATCTGTAGAAGAACTTTGCTATTATTGCTTATTAGGAAGCAAAGTAGAGGTGGTGGATAAGAAAAACTGTAGTGAGTTACAGCGAAGGCATGGAAATAGCAATCTTGACTGACACGGTCCCAAATCCTTAAATTCTTCCTAACACAATTCAGGTCACCATCACAATTATACTTATGGGCTTTCAGAATTAAGAAATGCTAACACATTTGTCCGAAAGAAATAATCACCTTCAAAAGAAGCAGGGGAGAGCCCAGTTCAAGATGGCAGGCTAAGTGTGTATCTCTACCCTCCCCCTACCCCCGCAAAAGCCCCACTGAGATAGCGAAAAAGATAGCCTCAAAAGAATCGGTTTATAACAACCATAATAACAAGATAGGTGTTATTAACAAACAAGAAATCTTATCTAATGTCTGGATACCAAAAGCAGAAGCATGGCACCGGAGAAGCGGGGAAACTGCTAAGTTCTAGAGGTAAATACCATAAACCCGGACAGTGATGTCATAGCTGAGACAGGGCAGGGAGAGGGAAGTGCAGATGCTTTAACATCTGCCAAGTACACAGCCGGCCGAGGTGCTGTGCAAGATAGAATTGTAAGGGCTTTATATAAGGTTATCGGTGTAACCCCTGAAGCAACTAAACATAGACAGAAAGAAAGTCAAGAGCTGAAGTGGAAGTAGAATAAAAGCACTAAATTCTTGGGAAGCTTGAGTGGCTTAGTAGGTTAAATGTCCAACTTCAGCTCAAGTCATGATCTCATGAGTTCATGAGTTCGAGCCCAGCGTGGAGCTCTTCGCTAACAGCCTGAAACCTGCTTGGGATTCTCTGTCCCTTTCTCTCTCTGCACCCCACCCCCATGCATGCACATGCTCTCTCTCTTTCTCAAAATAAATAAATAAACTTTTTAAAAAGGCACTAAATTCTTCACCTTTCTTATCAAGTTGATAGATACTATCTAATGTTAGGAAATTAAGAAGTAATTTGGAACTGTTGGGATAACGACCCAAAGCAATAAAACGAGGTGTGATTACAACTGTTCACCACTGAGATACGGAATGCCCAAGAGGAGCAATGAAAAAAGACGATTTTACTTTTCACCCTATACCTTCTGCACTGTTTGATTTTTTTAAACAAGTGTGTGGAACATTTTCATAATCAATTAATAGGAAAGTGAATGCCGACACAAATAAACATTTTGGACTTATAAACAAGAATGAGATACTTTATGCTTTAGGTAGGAAAAAAATAAGCAAGAGCAGAGCAATACCTAAAATATAACCCTGTCGTGTTTTTCAAAATATTTTTGTTGATGTATTAAGTATATGTTTATAAACGCAAAGAAAAGGCTTTCACAGTGGTTCCCTCTGGAGGAGTAGAGTGGGACTAATGAGGAAGAGTAAAAGAAGATGCATTTTTTCCTCTTTCTGTACTCTAAATTATTTGAAATGGTCACCAGCAGCTTCTATAATTCTTGCAAACTTAGAAACAATTTATGAAAACCGATAAAGAAATCAAGGGATACCTGGGTGGCTCAGTCAGTTAAGTATCTGACTCTTGGTTTCAGCTCAGGTCATGATCTTACCGTTCGTGGGTTCGAGCCCCGCATCAGGCTCTGCACTGACAGTGCTGAGCCTCCTTGGGATTCTCTCTCTCTGCCCCTCGCCCACTCATATTTGCGTGCTCTCTCTCTCTCTCTCAAAATAAATAAATAAGCTTTAAAAAATCAGAAGAATGGGAAAAATACATTCAAATCCTGATACAGTTCTGCACACATATGTATCCATTCATCACTTTAACACACATATACTGAATTCCTACTGTGGGCTATGCATTATATGAATCATAAGTGAAAGGGCAATAAACAATAATCTCTGCCTTCAAGGAATTCATAGACAAATGGTTCGGGGGTCAACAAACACACAATTATAATACATGGTGATAAGTGCTCTGATGGATGTAGGCGCAGAATGCTGGAGAACGGTATAAGAGACAACTACCCCTAATGAGGCTTGTGGGGGCAGTGTTGGTAAGGCTTACAGGAAGCAATCATGTCCAAGTGAAGAACGGCTATGTGAGTTATCAAGGCACAAATGGAGTGTGATTCTTTTTAAAAAAAAAAAAAAATTTATTTATTTTTGAGAGAGAGAGAGAGAGAGAGAGACAGAGATGCAAGCAGGGGAGGGGCAGAGATAGAGGAGGACAGAGGATCCAAAACGGGCTCTGCACCAACAGCAGAGAGCCTGATGTGGGGCTCGAACCTGCGAGCCACGAGATCATGACCTGAGCTGAATCTGACACTTACCTGACTGAGCCACCCGGGCGCCCTGGAGTGTATGCTTCTGCATGTATTTGTACGTCTAAGTATTTGTAGGAAGTAAAAGCAAGCAAGCCACACTAAAAGCGACACCAAATATTGCCATAGAGGACCCTAGAACCTCAATCCTTGACTCTGTTTCAGGAGCTCCAGTAATCGGAAGATAGGTGTGCTCAGTGAGGCTTTGGGGAGGGTATGGAGAGTAAAGGAAGACAACATTCTCAGACTCCCTGAGAAATCTGGGAAGCACAACGAGGTGTGACCGGCACAGCCTAAAAGATGTCCAAATATGTAAATAATGGTTGAGCGTCTTCCCTTTGAAGATCCTAAAGCCCTTCTGCAAATAAAGACTCTCCTTTTGCAGATGGTGAGCCCGAGGCTAAGAAAGCCATTTCCCCAAGTCACACAGACAGGGACTTGCAGAAACAAAGCAGACACACCATTTCTGGCCTTGCCCCTTTGTGCTGATGGGCTCGGGGCCCTCCCTCCACCGCTGAGGACGCTGAGGACGCGGAGAGGAAAGTTAAAAATGGTTCTGTTCAGGGGGTCCCGGGATTTGGTGTTCACATGCGTTGTTTCCGGGCTGGTGCTCGCACGCTCACTGTGTGCTGCTTCAGGAGACGCTGCATGCGGTTTCCGAGGAAGGCGGGCTTTGGCACCGGGCTCGGCATTTCAAGTCTGCACGTGTCCCCAAGTTGCCGAGACTCGGCAATGCTTCGCTGGCAGGTTAGTTGTGCCCTGCGGTACTTTCGGTTGGTTTTTATGGTGTTTAAAGCCACCGTGAAAGTCAATGGGCCCGGCATTCAAATTTCAGAAATAATTCAACCCTGTTGCTGAGATCGCGATGTTCAGTCCTGCTTCTTTTTTGCAGCAGGAGGCCCGGCATTGAAGACAAGATCAAGGTGATAAGACAATGGCAGAGGAAATTGTGGGTTTATGTCTCCAGGTGGGCTAATTTCCAAATTACACTAGAGAAAATTGCTTAGGATAATTTCACAGATTTCCTCCGTGGTTCACAGTGGCAGGATTGTTGCACCTGCAAAATTTAATTACACGTTTATTTTTTTTTTTTTTTCCACAGCAAAGATATCATTATAATTGGGGGTTGCTTGCCTTAGCCAAACTTGTTTCTTGCAGGGCCCAGGAGAAACAGTTTTATCCTGGGAATGAATAAATGATGACGTGAGGCTATCTGACATAATTACTCTGCAGATTTCAGGTTACTTCATTTTATCTACAATGAAATCACTGGAAGAATAACCTGCGTGAAGAGTTTCGCTCTTCACTATGACCGACTCACATGAATTGTGAGCTGTCTCCATGAATTGTGAGCTGACAACATAGGAAAAGGTGAAATACAGTACATTAAAATTCATCTATCTGGAGGGATGAAAGCTAGGGTATTCTGATTAATTTGATATTGGTAGTTACTACAAATATCTGACGCGGACAAATTCAGTTCATCTCAACAGATATTTGAGTGTGTTCCCTGCTCGAGACCACATGAGAGGTGCCGTGGGAAATGTGAATGAGGAAGGCCTGCCCTCAGAGCACTTGCTTTCTGTAGAAGTATGAATTTTTCAGTGAAAAGACCACAGTAGGGGCGCCTGGGTGGCTCAGTCGGTTAAGCGTCAGACTCTTGGTTTTGGCTCAGGTCACGATCTCATGGTTAGTGAGATCGAGCCCCACGTCGGGCCCTGGGATGACAGTGTGGAGCCTGCTTGAGATTCTTTGTCTTCCTGTCTCTGTGCCCCTCCCTCACTCGCATGCTCTGTTTTTTCTCTCTCAAAATAAATGAATAAACTTAAAAAAAAAAAAAGACCACAGTAAAAGCACATGTTAACTTGGACCCATTGTGAATGGGGGTTGATCTTCCTTAAATGATTGGGAGCATTTCAGGACACTGTACTTGCCCAAAGGGCAGTGGTGAGGAGTCCCATGGCAATACTGACCAAGCATTAATTTTTATTTATTTTTCATTTTCTTGAATTTCTTTATTTTGAGAGAGAGTACAAGCCGGCGAGGGAAAGACAAAAGGAGAAGACAGAGAAGGAAAGACAGAATCCCAAGCAGGTTCCACACCATCAGCACGGATCCCCACGTGGGGCTCAAACTCAAGAGTCGGATGCTTAACTGACTGCACCACCCAGGTGCCACCCAAGCATTAATTTTTAGAACCAGTATCTGATATCAACTAATTTATTTGTCAGCTTTTCTAAAAGTAGAGAGGAAAAGTATGTTTCTTTCAGAGTCTCCGGTGGTTTTCAGCTAATTGGGCAACACAGGTTAAGAGCCATTTTATTATTTAGTAATTAGGATCAATAAAAGGCCATCAAGCTGTGAGCTCCGAAAAGAAGGAAATCATTGTGAAGTGAGAAACCTGTCACAGCATCACTGAGAGAGGGGTCGGGTCTGGTGCAACAAGTGTAGGCAGTATTCATCACTGGATCTCAAGAAGGGGACTTTCGGTTGACACAGTGACTATAGGGGGTACTACGGGTATTTGGTGGGCAGGGGTCAGGGATGAAGGGTGCCCTGCAGTGCTAGAAACAGTTTCGAACAGCAAAGACAGGTCTTGTGTTCTTTGCGAAGTTCAAATACAAACCCAATATGTAGGTGGGAATTTTCCTTATGTTTATCTAAGAATCCAACTTGCTTTACATATAAACACAATGTATCTTTTTCACAATTTTAGATACACCAAATTTTCCCAAAATGCAACTACCATATATATTGAGAGAACACTGTGCCTTGTTTTGTGCAGAACCTTCCAAGAGTCATTCACCATTTGGTAAACGTCCTCTTCAGCAGCACTGCTCTGGAAACACACATGTCAGACCACATATGTATCCCTCACATTCATGGTGATTCCATAAACAGCCAGCTTCTCACCAATTCCTTATGTCTTCTAGCGTAGCTGAACCTAGGCATTAATAATTTGTCATTCATATTATTCGAAAATACATGACTTTTCCTGTATTTTCTCATTACAAGTAAGCCAATATAATGATTTTTTTTAATTGTGGTAAAAAAACACATAATATGTACCAACTTAACCATTTTTTAAGTATACAGTTCAGCATTAAGTACGCTTACATTGTTGTGCAATCACCCACCATCCATCCGCAAAAATCTTTTCATCTTGCACAATTGAAACTCTATACTCATTAAACAATAAGTCCCTATTCCCCCAGCCTGTGGCAACCATCATTCTCCTTTCTGTCTCTCTGAATTAAACTATTTTAGTACTCATAATATAATGATGTCTTGAGAGTCTATGTGCAGATAGGTTATATTATCTACAAATTGTATTGCCGGACAGCAAGGAGGAAGTTCGTCTTTGTTATGAAAAGGAGGATTGGATCTAACAGGGTTAGAATTACCAGTATCTATGAATCAGATAACAGTACATTTGCATGGTCTGTATCTAAGAAAATCAGCCTTTAATTTAGTAACCTATTTAAGATAAAATAAACTCATTTCCTCCAAACCTAAGCTGATTTGAGGAAAGCCTTTGTTTACTTGAAATTCTCCAGTATTATTTTGATTCCCACCCGAGTTTGACCTGATCTGAGAAACACGATAACCACCTTCAAGTTGAATTTACTCTAGTCAACAAAAATGGGAGCTCCTCACCTACACCTGGGTATACCCTATTTATGATCTCAGGGTTCTCCACCGTGCTCGACAATTGCTGAATAAATAATTGTTGGCTGGTTGATTGGAAGACATTTTATTTATTTATTTTTTAAGTTTACTTATTTATTTTGAGAGGGAAAGAGAGAGAGAGAGGGGTTATCATGACTGCACACACTGATCGGTGTTAATAGGAGCGTTGTACTGTCACAATTATCCCGAGTTGACATCTACTAGCCCTTCTCATAACTCTGACCCTAATCAAATACCACCCCAAACCAATAAAAAGAACTTGCCATAATCTGACTCATGTACTGGTTTGTCCCATGTCTGTGACTTCACGTTCCTTGAACCACCTGAGGTAATTTTATCACACCAAGAGAAATCTCACTTGTCATTCTTTAATGGTGCCATCTAAGAACAAAGCCCCTACCACTGGCATGAGGTTCCAGTATTTTTAAATGGATACAGAATTAAGTGCCATCTCCTATCTCACATTCAGAGGAAACTCGCTCAGCGAGTTCATTTGTCCGTGCCCTTGTTTAAAGAGGCATTGGGGAACATTACGCATGTAGGTACATTTTAGCAGAGTTCACGTTTGCCACCCTGTGATTATTTTTAAGGAATTATACTTGAAATGGGTCATACCACTACTGCCAGCTAATGTGCACAGTCACCACACATGATTCCAGAATACCTATATATAACACTAAATGTTCATCCTTAGAGTAATCGTACAGATGTGGTGCTTTTAAAAACTGCAATACAGAATATTCTTGATTATTTCTCTTCTTATCACTAAGGCCATGGCGGTTTTCCCAAAATTTGAAGAATTAGAACTCTGTCATTCATGTACTTTCTAATTCATTCATTCATTCATTCATTCATTCAACCTGTATTATATTCACTGGTCTAATATGCGCAAGGGAAAGCATTGGTTCCTCTTAACACAGAAGGGGATGAGACTTGGTCCCTGTGATCCAACTAGTGAAAGTGTTGTGATTTTTTTTTTTTCCATATTCAGTGATTACCTAGAAACTTACTGTTGAGCCCCTACATTCTGTAAAAGAAACCTGAGGAATTTTAGATGCAATGGATATTTACCAGTAAAAACATTTTATCATTAGTAGCAATGGGAGTAAAGGATTTAGAGATTTCATCTGGCAAAAACATCCTTAGAGCCACAGAAGTGCCTGGAACACAGTCAGAAAGTCATGGGGTAACACCCAGAGGGTGACCGGCCACTTTCACAGAGTGATGGGGTTCTAGTCACCACGTGCTTGACATATTCTCTCAGCGTCATAGAGCTGTACTCAGACTACACTGGGGCGTCCTCAGACATAACTGAGTCATGTAGTCCCCCAGAAGCCTTTCCTCATTTCAGTCAACTGAGGCAGTATTTCCCCCCGTCTCTGAGATAGGAATCACTGGAATCATAGAATTCTTTCATGTTAGAGAAAGAAGGCGACTCTGTCATTTTCAGAAGAAGGAACGAGAGTCCAGAAAGGCTTGATGATTTGCCTAAGTCCTGAGGTCTCATAATAAATTAGGAGAAGCACTCAAGCTAGAGTCTGGTTCCCTGATGAGGATGTCCTTATTGGATTCCTTCTAATTAATTGTCTGTTCTAGAAACCATTCCTTGCAATGTTTCTCAGATTTTACCCTTCCTCGCCTCTGGTTCTTCTAAGCAATCTTTTTCCTCCAAAGTTCTCTACACATTTTTGCAAAACTAATATTCTGTGAACACAGCTTTTCAACAGCACTCTCCAGTGTGAGATCTATCACACTCTAAACAAACATTTCTCAAAGGGTAACTCAAAGGCCCCCTCCTCCGTGAAGCCCTCTGGTGTTGTTCCGAGGTATATTTGGAACTTGGTTGCTTTACTACCTAGCATGCGAGTACAGCCTGGTTGGTATTGTCGGACAATGGTTTTACCAATATAACTCTTTTCTCAATATTGTAGTCAAGGTTCTTTGGTTGCAGAGAAGTTAAGCTCTTGTTCTCCACGGATTGCCTGTTCTTACTCATGGGCCCTTGGCTACTCCATGACTTTGGCTTGCACGTGACTTTGGTTGGCCTTGATCTTTTAGTTAATTCACTGCTGATATCTAATTAATTCCGTTTCTCAGACAATGTATTACTCTTAATTATCTGGGAGTGAATAATTTTATGAGCTATGTGTCTCTCTGCCTAAATCTAACTTCCAATCGGCGATTTGAAGTGTGAGCCAGGAGAGGGTTAAGATCAAGTTAGAGGAGGTATTTCATAACTGGAGGTGAGTTGGGAATTATATGTTCTTTGTGAATAATCTGCACCCCTACTTCCCCCTCAACAATTAATGTAACAGTTTGGTTGTCATTGCCATGAGAATCAGGGCAAGGTGCCCCCCCCCCCCCCTGCCTGATTGGAGTCCCAAATGCCTTGCAAGAAAAATCTGACAGCCCGAATAGAAGAGAAGAGTGTAGTCGGGGGTGGGAGCAAGGCGAGAGAGGTAGGAAGTGTTTCTTTTCCATGACATTTGAGCTGTGAGTTGTCAGGAAAGGAGAGATCTGAGTGGGTTTTTATCAGTTACAGAGTGAAGTTCTGCTCAAAGTGCTAAGCTTATTTCTCAGAGCCCCTTTGGGGTTGTACAGCTTTTAGGTGGTAGCTAAGTGTAGTGAAGGAATACAGGATTTGGGGGTTTCCGTGCTGGGTTCACTTCCTGACCCTGCGTCTGAATAGCTGGGTGAAATAATTTGGGGGCAAATTGTTTAAATGCTTTCTGTCTCAATTTTCCTATCTGTGAAGTGGGGAATAATAATAGCACTTCTTTGTTATGAAGCTTAGATGAGCAGATACAGACCAACCTGCTTTGTAAACTTGAACTCACCATCCAAAGGTCAAGCACATACTATTAAAGGTGCCTCAGCTACGTCTTTGCTAAAATGCCGTCTCTGTAACGCGCTCACTGCTTTTTTAAACCGTTTCCCTCAGCCCAAACCAAATTGTTATGTCAAAAGAGAAAGGAGGAGGAGGAGAAGGGGGGAGGGAAGAGGAAGGGGAGAAGGAGAAGAACATAGACTTTATTTTCACAAAGAAGATACATTTGGAATGCAACTTTAGGTTTTTCAGCAGCACCGCCCTGAAGGTCAGTTTAGCGCAAGCAGGTACCAGCTGTGTGCTGAGTTTCCAGGGGGGTTCTACTTCCATTCTACAGAGTTCAGTGGCAAAGTGTTATCAGTGGAGGCAAATGAGTTACAAATTAACAGGCAGCAAACAGTGTTGTCCTTGATTAAGCTCTCAATGGATCATGCTAATTACTCTATTTTTTACTTCTATTATTCTATGGTGTAACGGTTTTAGATGCAATGATTACATAAATGACTGCCTTTATACCTTACCTACCTCCTTGTTTTTGTTTTGTGTTGAAGAAAAAAAAAATCATTAAAAATGCATGAGCCGGTCCGTTTATATTTAACTCGCTCATTCCCCCTTGATAATTTCGCTCACATTACTTTTGCTGTATTTGGGGTTTCATTTACCATCACCTTATGGAATCTGTTAATCATGTCTTACTAAATAGAGAGGAAACAGAGAATGAATTTTCAAGCGGCCAAGGAAGAACGTGATCTACAAAGTCCTAACTTAAAATCCTACAAATGTTTAAGCAAGGAAGGCTTTGATTATCTTGACTTTGATTTCGTAAATGATATCTTTCTGAAAATATATCATTTCGTTGTTGGTTTTCTTCTGATGGGATCATATACAGAGATAACTGCTTTTTTTAACATGGACAAGAGGAATCACAGTCACAATCTTCAAAGTGTGTATTCACTTCCGATTTGCTAGGGTGGGTGTTTCAAAAGGAGAAGTACTAGGCCTGTGTTTCTAGAACAAAAGCAGCTCCTTCTCATTCCCGTATCAGCCCTAAGATGGGTCTTCCTTTGGAGCTGTAACAATTACTCTACCCTCTCTCGAGAAAGCACATTGGGGTTGCAAAGAGATTCCATGATGGTTTTCACATAATTTTTATGTAAATAACTTTCCAATATCAACAGTTTAGAATTAGTAACATGTTTCTTGAAACACTGAAAAATGCCCCGGGGATTTCTTTTCCTAACATAGAGATTTGCAGAAGCCATCCAATGCCCTGTCCTGGGGGATGTCCTAAAAGATAGAGACTTTGATGTGGTGTGGATATATCTTCTTGAAAAATAATTTGTGGAATAACAGGCAACTAGTGTCACAGGAAGCCAGATGAGTTATTTGAACCCCACTGGGAGAGAGAGGATGCAGGGGACCCTCAGAGTCATTTCCCTTCTTCCTTAGCTCCCAGAGAGCTTCCTGCAACAGGGAAGGAAATCTTTCCCTTGCTCTCTTGTCTCAGGAAGCTTCCTTTTGTGGCACTAGCCTCAACACCGGGGCCCTAACCAGCCAGAGGACATAGGGGCATAGATTCCTGGGTGGAAAGAAACAGATGGCTTCGTCACAACCCCTTTCTCTCCCCTTCTCGATCTGGCCTCCCAAACAGAGCTTGGGAATTATTGTCTAAGTTCTCCAAGCCACCAGGGGAAATAAATGCCAGTTGTGTGGGCTGTGACTTTGGGATGAGACCACAGAGCCTGCAGAGTCAAGCTGAACCGTCAAGTG
Organism: Panthera pardus; assembly: GCF_024362965.1. Taxonomy (NCBI): domain Eukaryota; kingdom Metazoa; phylum Chordata; class Mammalia; order Carnivora; family Felidae; genus Panthera; species Panthera pardus. The sequence goes on along the minus strand of NW_026526710.1, from coordinate 43,457,676 downwards.
CCAGCCTCGTGAATTTCAGCACACAGGCTGCTCCAGCAGAATGTTCACGCAGACGCTCCTCGAACAAGCTCTCTCCCCAAACTGCAAATTCAGACTTCCCAAACAGATTCGTCAAGTTGGAAATCTCCATATATACCCACACTCACCCTCTGTAGGCAGGAGCAATTTCAGAGCTGTCTTCTCAGTGAGTCGTTAACCAGCTCAGAGCCCCACAGTGCACGGGGAGCAGCAAGCTTTTGTTGGTTTGTTTTAGGACAGCCAGAAGGAGCTCGGCGGAACAGGTCTGATGCCTCTGCAGTGCAGGTGTGGAGCTGGTGTGGTAGGAAGTGCAGCCAGGGAAAACACAGGGCAGGAGCCTGGGCAGACTCAGCTGTCCTTATGGAATCTGGCTTCCTGCTTCCCTACTCAGGCCACAGATCCCGTGCTAGGATCCCCGGACAGACCACGAAACCTTGAAAACTGGATATCCAGGAAGAAAAACGGTTAAAACTGCCAAAAGCTGCATTGACTTCATTGGAGAAGAAACTATTTTTAATTACAGCTATTTGATCCCATTTCAAAATGGCGAGCCACTGGATTCAGTATAGTGCAACCAGGGGTTGTTGGTCCCTACCATATGCTTGGGTTTGTGTTAGGCGTGGGGTGTATGAGGAAGAAACAGCCCGTATCCCACAGGGCTCGAACTCCACTAAGATAATAAGCTCCCTTCAGTAAAAAATCTAAGGGACACCGATGAAAGAAACATACTTTTCCTAAGTAAAACTGAAGGTGTCATAAATTCAGAGAGAAAATTATTCAGTAATGAAATGCTCTTTGAATGGCCAATTCCCACAATAATAACAAAAGCAGTGATGAGATACACGCTTAGTGCAGATTTATTTTTGCCTTTCATCTAATGATTTCAAAGAGATTTGCAACCACTGCTGAGTTCGTCGTTTAAGCCTGACTCTTCGATCTCCTTTTGGAAAAAAACAAAACAAAACAAAAAAAGTTGGCACTAACACTTCCACATCCCACGGGGAAGAAGTTCTGGAAACAAAGTATGCTCACCCCCACATAAGCATCAAGCAGCAAATTAAAGGCAGTTTAATTTATTCAAAAAAGTAAGTTGGGACTCACCAGAATCAAACCAATGCCCACAAAATGAAAGTCCCTAAATAAAGAAATGCAAGTTTGTTTCTTGCAGGTGGGCGTGAAAAACTCTTTAATGCACCTTGGAGTATTCTTTCTGGGTTTTCTTTATGTCTCAGAGACCTAAGGTGCAGAGTACATTCTGGGAAGGCTTGCTTTATTTTCAAAGAGAGGCTGGCTTCCTCCTGTTTGAAAAACAGAAAGGAAGATAAAGATTTCATATCCACCACATAATATATAAAGACAACAACCTGATTCAAATGATGATTTCCAAGCCCTTCGCTGCGCCCTGAAGAGCCATATTCAAATGAAAGGAAAGGTTATGAATGAAAGCATTCAATTGTTTGCAAAAATAAAGCGAGGCTCTGCCAGAGATGGAGATGATCTGGAGCAGACCCGATGCCTAATTATACAGAAATCTGATACTTCACACTCTTGCCTGGCAGTCTTCATCTTCAAAGGACCTTACCGACATTGATGAGCTCTTCGCCTCTTTTCCTCTCATCAACTCCCAAAATAGCAACTCTTTAAAGAAAAGTTGGTCTGACTTTTCTGAAGACTTTATTCCCATTATCATATCATTCTAGGATATAGCGATCAGTATCTCTTTCCTTTTAATGTTTTGTGATGTTTCCTTTGGCTGGTTTTAAATAGATACTGTATATTCTGTAACCCTAGAAAACTGTTCTTTAGGAACATATACACACATACAGGTACATCAGAGCATCTCTGTGGAGATATTATTATAATAACAGAATATAGAAGGATTAGCATTGGACGAAGAGTACGAGATGGCTTCATGAAAGCCTCTAAGACACGTGAGCTGGGTCCTAACAGATATACACGAATGTGTCACACGCAGAAGAGGGAGAGGCATCTGATGCAGAAGGGAGCTGCATGGACAAATGCCCAGGACATGAATGGTCATCGATGGTCAAGACGTAAGGCATAATGCAGTGAGTTAGAGCCCAGACTCGGGGTTCAGGTCAAGTTAATTGGAATGAGACTGGAAAAGTGGCTGGCTCAAGGTTGCACAGCTAGGAAGTGGCATAGTAGGCTGTCTGGCTCTGAGCCCATACTGTCTAACTTACCACCACGGCTCCTCCTTATACAAAGAATAAGATCGATCAAGGACCTTGCTGACTAATGGATGATACAGACAAGTAAATTTGCAATTATAACACATGCAACAGATATCTTCTACTGAGTACCTTGTATGTGCCAGTAACTCTACTGGGCAAAGCAAATAAAAAAAAAAATTAAGCTCCTGTCTTTTAATGAAGCCCAAGGAGTCTGGTTAAGGAGAGAACAGCAATTATAATACATGCAACTGCTAAAACACAGGTCTTTCCAGAATGGCAGGAAGCATAGGGAAGACTGGCCGTAGACAGAGTGGGCACCTCGGAGGACTTGAGTGGAGACCAAAGGGCTCACATTCCATTGGTGGGTGCCATTGGCATTGCACAGAGTCATGGTCATTGCTAGAATTTATTAAGCACTTACAGTATGCCAGGCGCTATTCTAAACTTTTTTCCTATATTAACTCATTTAATCCTCACAACAGTCCCCCCATGCTATAAACAAAGACACAAACATAAAGAGGTGAAGGATGTTGCCCCAAATTACACAACATGTAAGTGGCAGAACCACAATTTGAATCCAAGTTTCTGGGCACCAGAGCCTAAGCACGTCATGACTGCAATATACTCTTACTATACAGACAGGGGCCCAGGAGTCTGCTGAAGTCAGGGAAGGCTTCCAAGAAGAGGTAACATGTGGAGTCATTCCGAAAAGTTCTCTGAGAGTTCATTGAGCAAGGGGGTGATGACAGGGTCAGGCCGAGGGTGTATGAGCCAAGGTATGCAGGATGAGAGACCAGCGTTTTTGAGGAAAAGCATTTACTTTTGTTAGCTAGATGGTGAGGCGGGGGTTGAGGGTTGGTGGGAACCAATAAAGGGGTTGGCAGAGAGTACATTTTGGTCTGCATTTGTTGGTTTCCAAGAAAGAGGAGCTTATACAAATAGGTCAAGTTCAAGGATATGAAGGCATCCCATGGACAGCCAAGGACAAGAAACTAATCACAGCCGGGACACATGTGGAGGTTGTTCCCTCTTCCGTGTGTGTCACTGCTTCAGTCTCAGCTTCAACTCTGTTCCCTGAGTCACACAACAGCAGAGGTGGCCTGGATTAGGATAATGGCATTGGGACTGGAGAGCATGAGCCAAAAGAGACAGCTGTGACCTAAACATGAGGGAGCAGTGAAGGTGACTACTAGGTTCCTAGCTTGCGTGCACTGCAGAGACAGGAACCAAGGAAGGAGGAGCAGGTCTGGAGGGTGTTATGGACTGAACTGTGAGCCCCCAAATGCATATGTTGAAGCCCTAACTCCCAGTGTAGCCGTATTTGGAGATGGGGGTCTTTAAGGAGGTAATTCCATTAAATGAGCTCATAAGGGTAGGGCCCTAATCCAATAGGGCTGGTGTCCTTATGAGAAGAGAGAGAGACACCAGAGATATCTCTTTCTTTCTCTCTCTCTCTCTCTCTCTCTCTTTCTCTCTACACACAAGCACAGAGAAGAAACCATGTGAGGACACAGAGAAAAGGCAGCTATCCACAAGCCAGGAAGAGAGGTCTCACCAGGACCCTGAGAGCACCTTGATCTTGGACTTCCAGCTTCCAGAACTGTGAGAAACCAAATTTCTGTTGTTCAACCCACCCAGTTTGTGGTATTTGGTTATGGCAGCCCAAGGTGACTCCTACAGAGGGAAAGATAATTAATCCACACTTGGATGAAGACAATAGGTGGATTTAAAGCAAGTCATGAGTTGGAGTCCACAGGGCTTGGTGCTTCCGTGTAAGTGCAGGGTGAGGCAGAGCATGACCCAGGAGGAAGGGATGTTGTCCAGGTTTGAGTCGTGGATACAGAGGGTGACCTGTGGTGACTTTCATTGAGTCTGAGATTTGGGAGTTGCCCCGGGGCTGGGAGGGAAGGCGTATTTAGGATTTCCTGGTTAGAAGCAAGGGTTGTTAACTGTAGGGATGGAGGGGGACTATAATGAAAGTGGAACCTCCTTGAAAATCAAGGTCAGGATTCTAGCAGGATTGGGCCCCCTGGGGAAAGGTGAGTCTGGATACAGAGCAGTGCCCTGGTCCCCACCCCCAGGCCTCTCAGCAGGAACAAGACCCAGGAGCAGGACTGGGCTGATTCAATGATTCTGCTGCCCTTTCCTCTCATTGTTGGTTGACTTACTCTTGTCGTAGTTCCTAGAAAGAGATACTGTTGGGCTCAAGAGTTTCAATCCAGGCTTCTAGTTAGCCTAGGGATTGGTTGTCCAAGGACCTATCCTTGATCAGTCAGGTCTGGTGGTCATATGATGGAATGAATACTTGGCCCAACAAATCTGTCCCTTCATCAGTGGCTGTTAGCAAAACAGCATCCCATAGAAGGGTCTGAGATGTGCCAGACAGGGTAATGGAAACATCTAGGGTCAGGGTGGTAGGAAGATCATTATTGTGGTTTTAGGCTTGCTAGGCATATTTGGAAAATAGGCACATATCATTTTAGTTCAGTTTTTTCAACAAACAAACTCATACTTGACATTGAGATTCTTTACTTGTTTAATAAAATACCTTGGAGATTATTCCATTCCATTCCATTCCATTCCTACAAATTCCATTATTCTTTCTATCTACAGCTAGTATTCTGTTGAATAGATGAGACATAGTTGATTTCTTCACCACCGGCCTCTAGAGTTAGATTATATCCAATGATGCTTTATTACAAACAACCCTTCCAGAACAGTCTTGTCCATTTTCCTTTGTGTCCAGCCTAGACCCCTAGAAATGAATTGCCGATTTGAAAGGGATATGCATTTTGCAGGCTGAAGGGTACTGCTAAATTGTCCTCTAAAAACATTGTACCAATTTGTGCCTCTAGCAGAAGAGGTATGTGCTGATTTATACAAATGTTTCTTAAACTATTTTGAGTCATAGACCCCTTTAGATCCTACTGAAAGCTGTGAATCCTTGTGCTAGAGAAATATACAAATGTGTGTACAGAACATATATGTATGTGTATATAAATCCCTCAGCCGAATAGTCTCTCTCCCTAGGAATTATGAGGAGAGCAGGCACATGTACACATATGTATATGAGTGCATGCATATATACATATTTGGATGCATGAACATATACAGAACATTTTACATACAATTTCTGTGGGTTTACAGACCATCTGAAGACCGCCCGCGAACTCCAAGACTTTATACTCAGGAGCCCTGAATAGACACTTATGAAGGGGTCTCCCAGTCTAGAACAGTCAGTCTCAATCTTAGCTGCACATTCAAATCTCCTGGAGAACTTTGAAAAATCTTCATGCCTGGGCCACTTCCCAAACCAAGCCAATCAGATTCTCTAGGCATCACTACTTTTTTTTCTTTTTCTTCAAGTTTTCCAGGTAATTCTAACATGCACTCTGTGGCAAGAACCACTGCAGTCTAGGAGAAAGCTATCCAAGGATAGAAAGAAGTAATTTGAAGACAAAACAGGGAGTGTTACAGGGGCTCTGAGCCTGAGACCTAGCTACAGGAGCTTTTGTTTTTGATGCAGGTGGGAGTGTGCGATTGATACATGTGTTTCTTTGGGAAAATGCTCAGCATACTCTCAAGGAGAGAAAATGAACATCCATGGGACCTAAGTTAAACACTTTTTAGACATTGCAATTTTTGCTGTATCTATTTCTCCAGAGGGGGTGAGGGGTGTCTTAAGTTATGCAGCAGTGTTCATATTTTTTAAAAGCCCTCCAGCTCTCTACCCACCCCCCCAGCACCCCCCCCCCCCCACATAATTCTAAGATGTAGCCAATGTTGCAAGTCACTTGCAATGAGGAGCCTCCCAATGAGAGGAAGCCCCAAGGAGTGAAAGTGGAAGGAAGAAAACCAAATGCAACTCCAAGAACTTGCAGCTCAACCAAAGGGCAGCTCATTCTCCCTGGGGGATGGCTCTGACCAAAGGGCCTGGCTGCAAGCGTTGAAAGCAGTGACCGTGTGCTTCAAGCCAGTGGGAAGCTTCCAGAGAAGTAGCATTGGAAGCTGGGTCTTAAAGGACTGAGACAATTGAGATCAGCAGAGGGGGCAAAAGGAGGAATTTCCCAGTTGGAAAGGAGGCTGGTAGTTAGGGCTGTTCAATGCTCCTAACAGCACTCCCATGATAGGCTCAGCCATGGAAGTCACATTAAAGATTCCTCTTCTCATCCTGCTGAATTGGCTCAGGAAGGCTTACCAGGCTCCACACCGTCAACCATAGGGCATATCTATCTACCTCGTCCCATGCCAGTGGTTCACAAAGCGGGCTCCAGGAATCAGCAGCAGCAACATCACTTGGGAGGCTGCTCATTTTCAGGCCTCACCCAGGACGTGCTGCCTCAGACACACGGGTAGGCTTCGCACTCTGTTTTAGACAGCCCTCCGGGGGATTCAGGTGCACACTCAGGTTCAAGGATCCAGGTCTTGAGGACTGACAGCCGTATCTCCTTCTCCGTCACTGTTCTCTCTGAGTCTTTCCCACAGAGGGCTGGACTCACCTCAGGGAGACATAAGGGAGAACGCTGGGAAATCAGACTGGATTAAGTTTTGGGGAGTTTGGGACTTGCAGCTAAAGTAAGAAAGGAGCCATGATAACTTTTAATTTTTTTTTCAATGTTTATGTATTTTTGAAAGAGAGAAAGACAGAGCGCAAGCAGGGGAGGGGCAGAGAGAGAGGGAGACACAGAATCCGAAGCAGGCTCCAGGCTCTGAACTGTCAGCACAGAGCCCGACGTGGGGTTCAGACTCACAGACGGTGAGATCATAACCTGAGCTGAAGTCGGACGCTCAACCGACTGAGCCACTCAGGTGCCCCAAGCCATGATAACTTTTAGATCAGGGAAGAAAAAGTATAACATGAAGTAGGGGACCACATAATAGTATTTTAAGAATGCCGGTGGACTCCAATACCCCCAGAAATGGTAGGCAAAAATTGGTTGTGAGGGTCATCTTCTGAGGAAGAGGTTTCATAACTTTCATGCAAGTTTCAAATGAATTTACAGCCCCAAAATGATTTAGTAGCCATTGCTAGAGAGAAAATTATTTTTTGATTGCTCATTTATATTACCTTTTGAGGTAGCATTTCTCAAAATGTGGTCAGATTCATATTAGAATTGTCTGAACTGTGTGTTAAAAAATGTACTTTTTTTTTTTTTAAAGAGAGAGTGTGTACTCAGGGGAGGGGCAGAGAGAGAGAGAGAGAGAGAGAGAGAATCTTAAGCAAGCTCCACACCCAGTGTGGAGCCCCAACTGGGTCTTGATCTCATGATTATGCGATCATGACCTGAGCTGAAGTCAAGAGTCAGATGCTTAACCAACTGAGTCACCCAGGCGCCCCTAGAAATGTACTCTTGAGCTGTACCCTAGCTAGGCCTACTAAATCAGAATGTCTGGAGTTGGCACCCAAGAATCTGCATTTTAAAAGAAGCTCCATAGGTGATGCTGGTTGATTCTGATGCACTCTCAGAGGTACACACACTGCCCCAGGCTTTAAATCTAAAAGCCAATAATTTTAGGAAAACAAAGTTAACAGTGAATTTAGAAAGTAACAAAGCTCCTAAAGCATGGTGCTAAGGCACACACACACACAAAAACTTACAATACCCCAAAGACCACAGAATTGGGAACAGTAGCCAGAGCAAAGATTTTCCTGGGCATTTCAGTGATTGTTCATTTAAAGTTGTACTGTTATGTTACCATATGGAGGGGACAGAAGACCTGAAGTGAGTTTCCTCCTCAAACTCTTGACAGTTCAACTCAACTTCCCAGAGTTGAATGAAGACTAAATTAATGTCCTTTTTTATGGCCGATAGAAACAAGATAACTACAAGAAAGGCAGAAGGAAAACTATTGACCTCATGGACCTACTGAAGGTTCACTCCTCCCTGGAGTCAGACCAGGTGTGGTTCTAGAATCTTCTGCCCTTCCTGCCCCTTAGCATGTGCTTGGCAGAGTTTGCAAAAATCTACTGGTTACATATTTTGAATTACAGATTTTGAAATATGTAGTACTGTAACAGTAAACCACTGAGATTGACTTCACGGAAATACCCTCTAATGGAAAGAATGTTTGTTTTCCTGGGCCCTGGAAATAGAACTGAAGGACCTGGTGGATTGTTAAGAAAGTGTAGGTGCTCCAGAGCCTGACCGTCATTAGCTATGTGATGTTGGGCAAGTTATTTAAGCCCTCCGGGTTTCTACTCATCTGGAAAATAAGAACAGTCTTCACATGCATTCATGAGAACAAGTTGAGAGTGTTAACACAAAAGGCCAGACCTGCAGCAAGGATTCACCAAATGTTAAGAAAGAAATAGGGTGCATATGGATTTTTCCAGAGTTCTGTACTTTCTGAATCTTCTCCAATGAAGACCTACTGCCTTTATAATCTAAAAAGTATGATAAACCATGGCTTTTTTTTTTTTTTTTAAGGGAATGAGCCATAAAGAGAGAAAAAAACAGTAAAACAGATGCAATCATGGTCAGAGGAGTCTGCTTTTATTTGGAGTAATGACAATATATGACCCTGGGGGTATCCTAATCAGAGTACAGACTGCAGGAAGAGTAAATTTGAAGAATTATGAGTTCTATACTGGTATCTACCATGCCCTGGCTTGGCAAACTTAGATCCCAAAATAGAGCTGTTAGGTCACAAGGTTTCCTGCTTTCCCGCCCCTCTCCAAGGCTGTTCTCTTCCATCAGGTGCAAAGCCTGGATCTCCAGCATCAAATTAAAGAAATAGAACAAACCCATCCCAGGGCTTCTTTAAATATTCAGATAAACCCATGTGCCCCTATGACTTAAATTAAGCTTTCCTAAGAAAAAGTAAGTCAATTAGTTCAAAATGTGGGTTAGTGCTTCTGGGTATTTAAAAGGGGATTTTTTTTTTTCTTTTTTAGTTCATTTGGAAACATAGCCACAGGGCACATATATACCCACTCCTCAGCACATCCTGTGAATTGCCATGATATATCTAGATACGAATTTCTGATATCTAGAGCTTTAAAATCCAGTTAAACTTTCTCAAAGTTGTGAAGATATTAAAATATAAGCTTTAAATTTTGCTTTTCTCTTTTATTTTATAAGCTTTATCTTCACTGTCATTACCCATATTCATCCAAGGGTGCTTGACATTACCATAGAATATTGAGACGACACAATTTTACCCTAACTGGACTTCTTCCTTCCTTCAACAAATAATTACTCTCTAAAGTTTATAAACAAAAGTAGTCTCCAAGACATTATGCAATGTTGTTCTAGAGCAAACTTTGCGACAGGTACTGAAAAATTCATTTATCCAAGTGGTCCGGATGCTGCAAACCAAACCTTACCAAAATATAAGTAAAATTATATATTTCCGAAGAAAATTCATCTTCTTCAGAAGCCATTTCTAGGTCATAGGACACGAACATTTTCATGGCTTTCAAGAAACTGCCTACCTGCTTTCTTCAAAGGCTATCTTAATTGAGGTTGACAATTAAAAAATATGAGAATAACATTTTCATACCAACATTTGGGCATAAAGTGGTATTTTACATTTTTGTTGTTTGTTTTGCTTTGGGTTTAGTGAATAGGCTACTTTTTTGAAATGTAGCAAGTAGTTTTAGGAAAATTTTATGTTCTAAGACAACTTTAAATAGCTCCTCCATTATTTAAAATATATGTATTTGTGACATGCTAATAACATGCATCTTTATTTCCCTTTCCACCTTAATTAGTATTGCAATGGCACAGAAATATATTTTATTAATAAGAGGACTTTAACTTCCACTTTAATCACAAATATCCTTTATTTTTTCTTTTAAAAAATTGTTTTTAATGTTTATTTATTTTTGAGAGACAGAGACAGAGCATGAGCAGAGGAGGGGGAGAGAGAGAGGGAGACACAGAATCTGAAGCAGGCTCTAGGCTCTGAGCTGTCAGCACAGAGCCTGATGTGGGGCTTGAACTCACCATGAGATCATGACCTGATTCAAAGTCAACTGACTGAGCCTCCCAGGCACCCCTCCCACATATCCTTTAAAGAGATATGACTAGAAGACAAAAAACAACTATCATTAATTTTATGTTTAACTTTGACAGGCTTTACATTTGATTTCTCTATTAATCAGGTGAAGTTTCATCATCACATTGTTATAACAAAAAGCAAACTTTTAAGCTCCACAAAAAACACAATTTACTTATGGAAAACTACATTCTCCACATTCATTACTTGTTTTAAAAACAGCCTAGGGACTGGAGGTGATTATTAGGTAGAAAGATCAAGAATTACAGTTACCAGGCAGCACTTAGAAACTAAAAATTCTACTCCTGTCAATCACTGTGTTAAGTTCACTCTGACCTGTTTTTTGACAAAGCATCAAAGATAAAAATAGGTAGTACCCTCCTTATCCCCAGGAGATTTATGCAGAACAGCCCAGGATTTCAAGAGAAAACACCTCAATCTAGTCTGGTTGGGTTTGTGGGCATTCCTTCTGCCTCTAAAATTCTTGACTGTCATTTCTTCTAAGACCCAGATGGGTTGCTACTTCTAAAAGCCCAGGAAAATAGTGCTAGTGTTTTAGGTACCAAGTGACAAAGATGTTTCCTAGGGCATGTCTGCTCTGCTCACAATCTAAGCTTAGGACTCCGCTTCAGTACTCTTCTGGCTTTGCAAAATTTGATTCCCAAATCAAATGACACACAGGAGTATTTTAATGGTAAGAAATTGTTCCTCTGAAGACTTTTTTTTCTTTCATTCTTTGGTTCCTAGAGGCTGTATGTGGTCAAGTGACTAAGGTGTGAGCTACAAAGCCAAGCTTTCGTGCCCTATACAGGTCTGGGAGACACTGGGCAAGTGTCTTAACCTTTGTGAGCCCTTCTGGCCTTGCTTTCCTTTTTTACACTCAAACCTGGAAAATATAGCCTTAACAAATATGAGCTAACAGTTGAACACTTACTAGTGTTCCAGACACTGTATTATGTACTTCACTCATTTTAACTCATTTAATTCTTGGCAATAATCCTATGCAGTAGGGGCTATTAACTACAATCCAGATCATAAAATAATGAAAGAACCAACATATATTTTAAAAAGGCAACTAGATGGGGCAGCTGGCTGGCTCAGTGGGTAGAACATGCGACTCCTGATCTCAGGGTTGTAGGTCCGAGCTCCACGTTGGGTGTAGAGATTATGTAAAAAAAAAAGTGGAATCTTCAAAAATAGTAAAAAAAAATTTTAAAGGCAACTGGGAAGGCCAAACTAGGATTCAAACCCATGCAGTCCTGTTTCAAAGATGAAGTTTTAACCACTCCGCACCACAGCCTTTTGTTGAGGTTAGCTTTCTCCCCACGTATAAATATTTGTGTGTTTACTGAATGTCTACTATGTGCCGACCACTCTGCTAAAATATGCTAAGGAACTGTGTTGAAAATGAACCAGAGATGCAGGAAGAAATAAGACATAGTTTCTGTGCTCTTGTGGAGTCATTTTTCTTTTCTTCCACTTTGTAGAGTTAGAGTACACGGGTTCTTGTTTCATGTGAGTTCAAAACATATTGCTCAAGATGATTTTCAAGTGAATTCAACAGAAACGAACGGTGAAATTTTGAAACAAGGATATATCAGAATGGCTTCAATTTGAATTACTATTTAAACTCCGTAGTATTTTATGAATTGTTAAGTAATCAAATCAAGAAAGCATGGCTTGAGAGTAATGAACTAAATGCTTTTTCTGGTCTCTGCCCCCAAGAGCCCACAAAACTTCTTGAATTTATCAATTTAAATCCTCCCAATCCACCTCTTTTAATACATGGATACCTCCATTCCTCACCCTACTTCTGCAATAACTTCCTACAGTATGTTTGTACCAGAGGGTAAATTATGGCAGGAAAACATTAAACCAGAGCAGTCTTCACCTATATTTTAAGTTGCAAATAATAATGTTTCCTTGCAGTTGCTGTTTTGTCCTGATTTTTTTGAAAAAAAAAATTTTATTATGTTTCTTTATTTTGGAGAGGCAGACAGAGACAGAGCATGAGCGAGGGAGGGGCAGAGAGAGAGGGAGACACAGAATCGGAAGCAGGCTCCAGGCTCTGAGCTGTCAGCACAGAGCCCGACATGGGGTTTGAAGCCACGAACCGTGAGATTATGACCTGAGCCGTTCGGACACTCAACCGACCCAGGCGCCCCTCGTCCTGATTTTTAATGTAGAAATTCAGATCCATGATATTTTAAGATTTTTTACCAAGAAGTTTCTTGCTAAATATGGATTTAACTAAGGGCATCTGGGTGGCTCAGTCATTTAAGCATCACACTCTTGGTTTCAGCTCAGGTTGTGATCTTCATGGCTTGTGGGTTCAAGTCCCACGTCAGGCTCTCTGCTGTCAATGTGGAGCCTGCTTTGGATCCTCTGTCTGCCTTGCTCTCTCTCTCTCTCTCTCAGAAATAAATAAACATTTTTTAAAAAAGAGAAATATTTTTTTTAAATTTTTTTTCAACGTTTTTTATTTATTTTTGGGACAGAGAGAGACAGAGCATGAACGGGGGAGGGGCAGAGAGAGAGGGAGACATAGAATCGGAAACAGGCTCTAGGCTCCGAGCCATCAGCCCAGAGCCTGACGCGGGGCTCGAACTCACAGACCGCGAGATCGTGACCTGGCTGAAGTCGGACGCTTAACCGACTGCGCCACCCAGGCGCCCCAAAAAAGAGAAATATTTTAAGAAATAAATAAAAATAAATAAATATAGATTTAACTAAATGGAGATCTTCATTCATTGACTGGGGTGCTCACCATGGCCCAGGCTCCAGCCTAAACTACAAAGGTATATCAGTGTAGCAGAGGAAACAGGCAGATAAAAAGCAACTACACCAGTGATATAATAGATGCAGCTCAGTAGGTCGGAAGCAAAAAGGAGGAAGAGCAGAATGTGTGTCTGTATGGTATATAACCTTTCATCAAGTGTGACCATGAAATGGGAGTAGTGGGTTGTAAAATGAGGGGGAGACATTTGGAGTTTTTCCTTCCAAAATAATGTCACCACTTGCAAGTAATCTAAGAAATGGAGCAGCACAAATACATAGATGCTACTTTTTAATGATTATGAAAGAGATAGAAAATGTGGAGTATCTTGGCGAAGATAGAAACATCTTACCATAGCTTTTAGAGTAATGAATTCTGACAGTTAAATAATTGCAATAAATGTTTCATACAATACTGGGATAATTTGATATAAAGAAGCTATGCATTCTGCACAAGAAATAAAGAAATCATCCTTATAAAGGAGCTATCCAGTTACAATTGGTGGGTGACTTCAATGGATTTTATGATAAGGCAGAATCTAAGTAGAGGAATCCCAACTGGGCTGATAGGCAGAAGACAGACCCTGTTGCCTCTTTACCAGAATAATAACAAAGCCTTTTTCTCTCAGTTTGGTACTGAATGAATGGATGGTGCCGCAGGATGTTTTTAAGGAATCATTTACTAAACCTGGAGTTGAACTCCTTTATAAACTCAACTGTAGTTTTGTGTTACTGGGTTTTAAAAATTAAGCAACTTGTTTGTTTGTTTGTTTTTGGTGGCGGTTGAGAAGGGTTTTTCTGGATGTTCTTCCTAAAAAATACTGTAGATTCTAACCTGAAGAGGTCTTTCCCAATATTTGATGAAGAATCATTAATGGGCAAAGAATTTTGGTAGATTTTCAGGAGCTGGTGCCACGAAGCAGATTCACAGTTGCCAGAAAATCAGGCCAAGGCATACTTTCCAAGGTGTGTTTTTCACACCTAAGGTCTGCGAGGGTCCTGCCCGTTGTTTGCAAACCCTTCAAGCAGCATCTGAAACTGTTGCTTTGCTAAGTCCGTTAAAAATTTATTTGCACTTGGGGTTTTTTGCTTCTGCTACTGCCCACCATCGCCCTCTCCCCTCTGGCTTTTGCCGGTAGAGACCTGCCCTGGGGGGTATATTGTCCTGGGAGCACAAAACTATTTTCTTTTCTGGAAATAAGTTGACGTCAACTGGGAGCTGTTTTTGGTTGCTTTGTTTCCCGGAGCGTCCAACCCAGCACAACGCCTCCGGCAAACTGCGAGCAATTCAAAGCAGCTCGCCCAACAGGGAGGGGAGCTGGCGGAGGTGGGGGGTGGGGGGGTGAAGGGGGGGCTCGACTGCAAAAGTGCTCTGCACCGGGGCTGGAACGTGGGCCAGTGTCCCCAGCTCAGCCTCTCGGCGCACTGCGCTCGCCGTGAGGGCCACGGGAGAGCAGCCCCTGGTAGGTAACTTGCTGGGCGCCCACCTGAGGTTTCAACACTGCTGAAATTCCCTAACCGATTGTTCGGGCGGCCGGAAAACTGGGAGCATCCCGGGACAAAGGGCCAGCCGTCCGGAAGTAGCGCAGTGCGACTGGTGTGTGCGCGGGTCGCGCGTGCAACTAACTTAGCTGCCTAGTGCCCTGAGCTCCGGGAAACAAACAAACGCCTTCCTACACATTTCCGGGGACGTTGCGCATTTTTGACAAAGCCGGCAGCACCTCGGGGATGATTCCCGAAGAGTGCAACCACCGAACTCCTCACCTCCCCGGACGGTTCTCTGCGGACAACAGGACGCATGAGAGCGTGTGTCGTGTGTCTGTTTGCCCGAGGAACGGGAGGGGGCCCGGGAGGCACGGACTTGCCCCAACTTGTTCACACCTGGCGCAATTTCCCCAAAGCTCTGCCGCGTACAGGGTCGAGGAAACACGCGGAGGGCGAACACAGATTGCTGGAGAAGAGAGTCAATTCCCACTTAGACGCCCACGCGGCCCAGAGACCTAGTGCCCCTCCCTTCTTTTCTTTTTTTTAAATTACAAGTTGACGGATGGGTTTCTATTGATGCGTAAAGTTATAAGCTGCCCAGAAAGCAAGACGGGGGAGTCCGGGAGGGGGGAACCGGCAATTGACAAGTCTACAGCCCTAGTGCCTAGAATTCGGTCTCGAGGGCAAATTCGAGGACGCCCTGGAGGGGACAGAGAGGCTGCCTCACAGCAGGGTCTGCGCGCCCTGGGGTCGCGCTGCTGGGACTCGTCTCCGTTGGTTCCCCTTAGCCCCCGGGACTTGGAGCTGGCGGAGCGCCAGGGGACACTTGGGCTGCCCGAGGAGGAGAAAATTAGGATGCCGTGCGAGCTCGACATGGAAGGGGTTGTGCCGCCAAAGAAAACAACCGAGGTCTCCCGCAGCTCTGGGGGCGCTGCCCCTGGGCCGGGAGAGAGGGAGGCGGGGACGCGAGGACGCGCCCGGAGTCTGGGCGCGCCGGGGGCGGGCGTTCGGCTGGAAGTGGGACAGTGTCTCCTATGGGAAAGCGGGACCCGGCGAGCTCTTTGGCCGCCTTTCCAGTTTCGGAGGTATCCGCCCCCGTGCGCCGGAGGCAGCGCAGCCCCGAGGGCGAAAGAATGGCGGTTGGCAAACTTGGAACAAGAGCGCGCTCGGGATCCAAATTGCCGGAATTGTGGCGGCGGCGGGGGCGGCCGAGACCCAAGTTCACTTTTTCCGCCCGCCCGCCGACGGGCCTTAGGGATCGGCATTGCTCTAGCTCCAACCAGGTGGAGCGCCTCGCCAGAGGGAGTTGTGTCAGTGTGCTCCGAGGCCCGGAGGGCGGCGGCCTAAGCGTGCGGGGAGGGGTCCCTGGGGTCCGGAGCGCCTCTCCCCGAGTCTCCCCTCCCACCCGCCCCTCCCAGTCTTTCTTTCTTGCTCCTTCCCCAGGCTGGCGGGACCGGCGCAGACTTGCCCTAGACCTACGGGGAGCGCCCCGGGTCTTTAATGACAGCTTAAAAGAGGCTGTTGGAAAAGTCGAAAGGGATGAGGCTGACGTGGGGCGTGTTTCGCTCCTTTGCAAGAGTCGGAAAGGGAGCTGGGAGCCGTGCGGCTGGCCCCAGGCCCCCGCGCCTCGCCGCCAGCAAGTAGGTGGGGGAGCCGCCGCCGCCAGCCCCATCCCGCTCCCAAGCCTCGCCCGCTGCGCCCTGGCCGCGGGCGCAGAGAGGGTGCGGGGCCTCGCCGTGCCTCCTCCACCCTGCTCATTAACCTGCCTGCTCCGCTCCGGGCGGCCCCAGACCCGGCTTCTCCGAGCAGCACCCGCGGCCAGCCCGGCTCTGCCGCCTCCCCGAACCCCCAGCTCCGGGGGGCAATGAGGGGGCAGTGGAAGGGGCACTGCTCCTCGGGCATTACTTAGAGAAGCGAGACCGCCCCGCCCTCCCGCCGGCCCTCCCTCTCTCCCGCCCGGGCCCGCGCGCCACTCCGCCAGAGGGTAAGTTGGGAGTGTTTCACCCCCACCGACAGCTCTCCCTCCCCTTTCTTCACCCCCCCCCCCCCGTTAAAGTTTTCTTAGGAGTGGGGAGAGGGGTGGTGGAGGAAGAGGGTCCAGCCAGCCTCCGTCCTTACCCTCTCCCTGCCTAACTTACCCCCGCCTCCCCTCCCCTCCATCCCCTGCGCGCCGCTGCCCCTCCGGAGTAGCGCTCCGAACTGACAATTGGAGCGCGGCTCCTTTAAGAGCCCGGCTTTGCCTCCCGGTAGCTGAAGGTCATTAAACACAAAAGCTCTCAGCGCTGCGGTCCAATATAGCGCATGCGCCCTGCCCGAGGACTGGCAGAGAGACGGCAATATGGCGAGAATGCCTGGCAGCGGGGACTGTAACACCAGCGCGGGCGGCAGCGCCAGCGCCGCCGCCGCCGCCGCCGAGAACAATGGGGAGCGGGGCGAGGGCGAGCGTGGTGCTGGGGGCCGCGGCCGCCGCCACGGCCGCCCGCACTACTGCAGCGCGGGCGAGGAGGAGGAGGAAGAGGAGGAGGACGACGAGATCCAAGAGGTGCAGATAACGGGGGACGAGGAGGAGGAGGACGGAGGTGGGGGGCTGGAGGAGGACGAGGAGGAGGAAGAGGAGGAGGAAGAGATGGGGCTGGACTGGGACGAGCCCCTGGAGCCCGAGGACTCGGCCGGGGAGGAGTTAGAGCCCGAGCCGGTCCATATGATCAATATGGACCAGAGCGCCGCGCTGGAGCCCGAGGCGCCGCCGCGACTGCTGGCGCCCCGGGCCCGCGGCGGGCCGCCCGGGGACAGCGCCGAGCTGGACCCCGACGTGCTGCAGCGCCCCGAGCGGGCCCGGCTGAGCGAGAACACCCGGCTGGCCACCCGCTACGCCGTGCGCATCTTCCGGGAGTACCTGAGCGAGAAGGCGCAGAGCCCGGACTTCGAGACCATGGACAAGGGGGCGCTGTGCCGCGTGCTGCGCTCCTTCTACGCCGAGGCCCGCTCCAAGAGCGGCCAGCTCTACAGCAAGTCGTCGCTCATCAGCATCCGCAGCTCCCTCAACCGCTACCTCAACGAGCCCCCGTACTGCCGCACGCTCGACCTCACCAAGGACCCCGAGCTGCGCAGCGCCAACCTGACGCTGGCCGCGGTCATCCGCAAGCTCGAGGAGCAGGGCGCCGGGCCCGTGGTGCAGAAGCAAGCCATCACGCGTGCCGACCTGCGCAAGCTCTACACCTCCAGCGTCTTCAGCACCAACACGCCCTTCGGGCTGCTCAACAAGGTCTGGTTCGAGACTTGTATGTACTTCTGCACGCGAGGCCGCGAGAACCAGCGCGAGCTGGAGGAGGACTCCTTTGGGCTGGCTATGGATGAGGACGGCCGCAAGTTCGTCTACTTTAAGTCCCTCGGGCCTTACCATAAGTCGCGCTCGTCGTCGTGGAGCAAGAAGCGTGCCGAGAGCAGCGACGAGGAGAACTTGCCCCGCATGTACGAGACGGGCACCGAGTTCTGCCCCTACGCCAGCTTCGTCAAGTACCTGTCGAAGCGCAACCCCCTCTGCAAGGCGTTCTTCCAGCGGCCCCGGGATCACTGCAGCGAGGGCGATGTGACCTGGTACGAGAACAAAGCCATCGGCAAGAACTTGCTGGGCACCAGGATGCAGATGCTCTCGAAGGCGGCCAAACTCTCCAAGACCTACACCAACCACTGCATCGGCGCCGTCTCCATCGCCACGCTCAACAGCATCGCGGGCATCGGCACCAAACTGGGCTCGCCCGCCCCGCAGGGCTGCTACGCGGAGGCTCTAAACGGGGCGGCTCGCCACCACTCCCACCACCCCCCCACCCATCCCTCCCACCACCACCGCCCCCAGCCGCCCTCGCTGGGGAACACCTATATCCTCCCCAAAGACAGCCAGGTCGGGCCCGACGTGAAATCTGAGGCTGCGCCCAAGCGCGCTCTGTACGAGTCGGTGTTCGGGTCTGGGGATATCTGCGGCCCCTCTTCCCCCAAAAGACTTTGTATCCGCCCCTCGGAGCCTGTGGATGCGGTGGTGGTGGTTTCCGTGAAACACGACCCCCTGCCTCTTCTTCCAGAAGCCAATGGGCACAGAAGCACCAATTCTCCCACAGTAGTTTCACCTGCTATTGTTTCCCCCACCCAGGTAACCAAACCAAACTCTATGCATGAAATGTTTCTTTGGTACCATTTCTAGACTAACTCCTGCTAACGCAGGTCTGGGTCCGGGGAGGGGAGGAGTTTTAAAAAGTACTAAATATACTGAATCAGATTTGATTTGGTTTGATTTCACCCTTAGGAGCTTAACTCTTGTGCTTTTCAGGAAAGTTTATGCCTAACCTTAAAAGATGTTGAGAAGCCAAGGTCCCTAACATTCAGTGCTGAGCTGTAAGGCTAAAACTTCAAAGTTCTCAGAACAAAAGGGTTGGAGGCAGCCTGACTCTCCATTGAATGCATGAGTTTAATAAGGCACAGTGCAGGAATACCGCGCATATAAAGGAAGCAATTACTTAAAATATATTTGAGTAAAGTAACCATTAAAATACTCTTGCATATTTGCCATAGCTTACAAAGATTAAAACAAAAACGGTTATAAAAAAGAAAAAAGAAAACGTGCCAAGCCCACTTCCTGTAAGTGGGCGGGGAGTGGAGAGATGGGTAATCCAGTGCCAGTTTATACTGTAATAGGTAGCTGAATGTAAAGTGATGTTTGGGGTGCGCTTTCCATAAAATAAAGTCACTTGTTAATAGAAGGAAGGGGTACCAGCACTACCAGCCAGGCTCCCTGCCCGGTAGTGGGTAGCACCTAGGCAACAAACTTCACTGCCTCTCCCTAGCCCCATGGGGCTCACTATCTAGGGGGCAGGTAACACTTAAGAATATAGATATTTAATTAAGACAAACTGCGCAGTAGTGTGGCAAGGACATCCAAAGTTAAGAAGTTGTAGCCCAGAAGCTGAGCCCTTTGGGCAAATCAGTTTACCTCTCTGGACTTCAGAGTCCTCATCAAGGATTAGGGAACTGTTTCAATATTAATATTAGTTAATTCTCAGCAGTACCAAATTCTAGGTTGAGATTGAGGACTTGAACGGATGCTTATTATTATTTTTCCTAGAGGAATATATTCATATTACTAAAATTGTACTCATCTTTGGAATACTCTTCTCTGGGAGCCAGAAACGAGAGGTCTTTGGGGGCTGTGCTCTATTCTGCAGGCAGGAGTAGCCACTGGAGGTTTTACAACTCTGACCTCCCTGCCATCATGCAGAAGTAGGAATTTGGACTGTAAGTCTGGAGGTGTAGTGCAGGCCCTTCAAGAAACAGATGTCAGGTACCTCTGTGCTTTTTCCAAAGTGGAAATTCCAGTTCTGGACAATCTGACCCTTTCAGAGGTTTACCAGCTAATCATCAAGGCCAACAGAGAAAGGGGCTGTGAATGAATTTAATATAAACAGCAAAGTTCTCTAAAATACACAAGACCTGCCGGCTATGTGTCTTTCTGTACTTCTATGTGCGTGGTACATTTCCGACAGACCAGGAGGTGGTTTTATGGAGTTGTAAGGGCGGAGAGGAGGATTCTTCTTTGGAGAATTTGGGTTTGCTTTTTCTTTGAGATCAAAAATAAATGTTCACATTCTTCTGATAAAGTAAGACCCTTAAAATGTCCTGGTTTAGAGTGGCACCTGATTAATTGAGGAGTGAAAAGCCTGAGAAAGTTTAATATTAAAGTATATATCTGCTTGGAATAATAATGAAACAGTTTGCCTCCTGGCGTCAGTCTGCTAGTTTCTTGACATCAGTGTCCTATAGAATCGAGTTAAGATTCAAAAGATGGGAGGAGGGAGTTCTTCCGGTCGGTTTTGTTTTGGTCTAAGGAATGCAGTTGCTCTGTCACAGTCTTGTTTTAACTGAGTGAGATAAATCAGTTCTATAAACCTGAATACTGATTCATTTATTTTTCTTGAGTTACTGTCACGTAAATATAGATTAAAATTAAAAATAGATTTGAGTGTCCATATGTTGGCTGATTGTTATTATGCAAAACATTATTATAGCTGAGTTCCTTGTAGTTAAAACACTACAAAAAGTTGTTCACGTATTAACACGCCTGCTTTTCACTTATGTTAAAGTAAGTTTTTAACCAGGATTAAGAAGTTTAAGGGAACTCTAGTGATTCCTATAGAAGTCACCTTATGGCGGTCTTAGCATTCTAAGAATGATACAAATGTTGAGTTTCTGTAGAAAGCTGATATTAAACTTTTTCCTCTTGTATTTATTAAAATCACTGTAACCTTGAGGTCCAGGGCATTTCCTGGGGATTAATGACCGGCTGGGGTTAGTGGCCCAAGGCACTGCTTTAGGCAGTCACCTCCTCTTGGCTGGTCATTAATCTTCAGGAAATGCTGTTAGGTCATTAATCTTTAGGAAATGTATGCCTTCAGCTTCAGTCACTATTACTTAATTATGAACACAGGCTATCTAACCTTAATATTGGCCAGACTCCTCAAGTGGTATTGCATAGAACTCCACCGTTGACCGTCTTATTCTAGACTTCTTGATAATACACCCCGATGCTTTGATTCGCTTCTAATGTTGCAAGTTTCTCAACAAACGAAGAGCCTAGAACTTTAAATGCATTTACTCTTTTTACTTCTTGAGAGTGTTCATAAGTGGGTCATTGAAAAATGAATGCATCCAAGGATTAGCAATCATGGAATTTGTGATTTTTACTCACGTGAAGTTCCTGATTTTTGTTGGTTTTGCGGGGTGGGGAGGGGTTATGGTAGCGGTTGTGATGGTTGCTTTAAGAAGTTCACTCTAATTCCCTGGAATGGCTGTGGTAAAAGCAAAGGGTAGTTCCCATCTCCCCTCCTCCTGCATAGCTGTTGTGATCTAAGATGATCCACTTACTGGTGCGGCTTCTTAGCGCTCATGGAGATCACATGGTACATTTTAAAAGGCTTAGTTTAGCACAGCCCCTCCTACATTTTCGTAGCTGTTCTCTTTACATGAAAATACAGCATTCTTCCTGCCTCAGAGAACAGTTCTTCTGCTTAGATGGATGATAGAGATTTGTAACTTTAGTCTTTTTTATTTGCACACAACATAGTAAGGCTTAGATTCTAAATGTCATAGTTTTGTCGCTAAAGCTTTTATAGACTGTGCCTCTCTCCAGTACCAAAGATGTGAGCATTAGCTCCCTAAAATACATACTCAGGCACCTTTGTGAGCTTGTGACAAAGGTGTCTTCAGTTGCACGTGTTTGACTTTAACCCATGTTACTTCTAGAAATAGTTTTCAGGAATTCTGCAAGTAGGAAATCGAGTAGTGGAAAGAGTCTGGAGCTGGTGGTGCACATCCCCATTGACTTCACTAGGAGCCAGTCACACCTTATAGCGTCCCAGCTGAAAACGAGAGCAGCAGCCTGTCTGTGGGGCACATGCAGTTGTTCCTGACCTTGCCTTTGAGAAGTCAGATGTTGTTAGCACTGGGAAACCAGCTTTCATTCAGGTGCTTAGTGTGGGAAGGGAGAAGGGATATTCAATCTGTCTGCTTAATAGAAAAAACAAACAAACACAAGCATTTTATGCATTATTGAAAAAATCGCCAGTCTTATTTTTAATTTAGGAGGGCTACTCTCTTAAAGAGAGAATCCATCAAACTTCAATAAACGTGAAGGGAGTCGTGGGTTTAACAGCCAGAGCAACTGTAACAAGTCTTTTTTGTAATGGTTATCTGGAGCTATTAGGATTAACTGCCTTGTTTAAATCAGGATATTTCCCTGATTTTTAATGTTAGCTGTGGCTGCCTTCCTTTTTTCTACTGTAGGAGTAGTTGCTCTCCCGTTCAGATTGGTGGAAAAAGTAAATGTCAGTAACATTAAGTGTGTAACTTTTTTCATTCATTCAGGAAGCAGTTATTGAGCACCTACTATTTTGGCTTTGGTACCAGGAATCTTTATAAATTAATCCATTTTCCGCTTGGCAAGTAGTTGCATTGGCAAGATTTTGGCCTCATGAAGTATTAAAACCAGATCAAAATAAGGAAAGTTAAAAGGTGATATACTTAATGGTTTGCAGCAGTCATTTTGGGAAAGAGTATTCTTAACTCTTGCATGTTATTATTGCAATCATTATGCAAATGAAGTATTCTAAATTGCTGTAAACCCACATGTATGTCAGCTCACTATCTATTAAATCTGACCCAGGAAACAGGAAGAGAAGTATTTGCTGCCAAATGAGAAAGTGGTTCCCATTCATTTAAAACTTAAATCCTTTGGGGCACCTGGGTGGCTCAGTCGGTTGAGCGTCCGACTTCAGCTCAGGTCATGATCTCACAGCTTGTGAGTTCGAGCCCCGCGTTGGGCTCTGTGCTGACAGCTCAGAGCCTGGAGCCTGCTTCTGCTTCTGTGTCTCCCTCTCTCTCTGCCCCTAACCCCCTCGCATTCTGTCTCTGTCTCTGTCAAAAATAAATAAACATTAAAAAAAAAAAAAAACAAAAAAAAAAGTTTAAATCCTTGAATCATCTTGATTTTAGAATCTGGCTCCCCAAACAAATGTTACCTAACAAGCCACCCTCTTGTCACTGCAGGTAAGAGTCCCTTTTTCTAATAGGACTGCTTGTTGTATGTGAGGCTGTTTAAAGCTGGCTCTGCCTTGGCCCAGGCCAGTCAAAACTCCAATTATTTAATAGAAAGTTAAGTTTCAGGTTACCTTGTGGCGTCTTAGCTGCCATTTCAAAAGCAGAATTGATACAGGAATTGAGACGTGGTTCCCTGTGTTGAAAATCTTGGGAACAAACCTATAGGCTGGCAATCTGTGGGTCTGTCACATGCTAGAACGTTATTTGTTGAGCCTATTTTTACCTCTCCTGATTGATCCTTCACTGTATTATACTAGTTAATCAGGATGCCTTTCTAAAGACTTCTCTGGAGAATTTAGATAGGGTGAAGGTGGAGGAAATTAGTTGGTCCAGAAGGGCGTATCAACTGACCTTGATAAACTAAACAGAGAAAACGTAGCTTTCAGATTTGAAACATTGCATGCGCAAACTTTTTTAGTCATCACTAGCGGTGTTCCAAAGACCCTGAATTCAGTTCAAGAGCCTCCTTTTACCTGCTAAGTGCTACCTCCAGGAGCAGGATTTGGCCTTTGCCCTCAGTCCTCCGTGGCGGGTGGGCAAGCTAGTGGGCTTCAAGCTGGAGTGATTGTCTGCTTGATACATGGACACCACAGTGGAAGCAGATGAACTTTTAAAATTTTAGGTTCCGTAAAATTTTAGGCTCTAAACTTTAGGTTTTCAGATTTGTAAAAGTTTCTCTTTGCCTGCTATTCCTCAAGAGAGGATGGGCTGTGAATGGTGTTGAGTTTTTAGAACAGGGAATGAGCATAATCTAGAAACAGAGTGTTTAAGCCAGTTGAGATCCCTCATCACAGCAAGGGCTGTATTTCCTAACACCCATGGCTTTAAACTAGACAGCAGACCACAGTGTATCCACTATACTACAGAAGACCAAACCTAATTAGACATGTTTTAGGTTTTCAGCAATTCTCCCGTCCTTCTGGTCAACTTCCTTTACAGTCAGACTTCCTTTCAGCTTATAGTTTAACAACCTGACGGAGCCATTTTTTAAATTTAATTTAATTTAGTTTAATTTAATTTAATTTTATTTATTTGTTTTTTACTTATATCCTATCCTAAACTCGGTCCAAGCCTGGGATAACCGAATTTTCAAGAACAACAAAGTGGGAGATCTCTTACAGGACTGTAAACAGTCCAGAGCACCTGAACTTTCATCGGGAGTTTTTGTCACAGCAGTTTGCTCTGCTTTGGGAAATCCAGTGGGAACTTCCTTCTTCTGGAAACCCACTGTATTCTGAGATCTGTGATTCCTGTTTAGTGACTACAAACAATTGGGCTCCTACTGGCTGTCCAGGCAGTGAGTTTGGTTGTGTTTCATATGGGGCGGGGGGCCGGGGGTGGGGGGGGTGGCAGGGAAGTCCTAAAGCATACTCCTCATACTGGGGGAGCGGTGTGAGGATGGCAGAGGGCTCCCAAGTTGTTTGAGTCCATGTGTGTAACCCTGGAAAGCTGAGGGACTTGGGGAGACCTTGAAGGAGAGGATTCCCACATCACCAGCTGGGTTCTGTGCCTCCCACCCTTCTGCCCCGGCCTGCCCCAAGGTAGACTTTTGAAAATCCCCTTTATCTTGCAAACCTTTCCTGGGAGGATCCGGCCTCATTCACACCTTGAATTACTGCTTTCCCCTGATCTCCTGGCAGTGAACCCTGGAAGATGGGCGTTTTGATCCCGTCTGGGAGGAAGGAGGTACCTGCTACCTGAAAGGGCTGACAGATTTAAGAGAGCGTTAGGTTGTAGGCTTCTAGGAAAAGAGGAGAGGAATTCAGAAAGGAGTGCTCAAGGATGGCAGAGATAAATGGCGCTTCCTTTGTGAGTAATGTCACAAATTGGAATGTCAGGATGAGTTTGGAAGCTTTTAATCATTATTTTCTAGTTTTACTCTGTGTCTCCAGCTCAGTCAGGTGCCTCACCATTCGGCACCAATCTTTCCTCTCAACCCAAGGAAAAGGGAACTATTATTTATAGCACCCATCTCTTTTGGGTGCTTTCCACCACGTGTCAGGGACCAAGCTAGTAGGTATACTATAGATATATATGTATATTCATTTGGTATTTGTAATACATCCCCCCATATAGACAGCATGGTCGTGGATAAATACATTTATACAGATACAAATATACACATAATCTGTATATAAACTTGATCCATGAGAAAATTGTCCATCTTGCTATTGTAGTCAAAGAAGAAAAGTGTTTAAGGCACCTTTCTTGAGCTTGTGGATTAGTTATGATACTTGAACTTGCTATGTTTTTTCCCATGTAGTTTGAAGGACTATAACTTAGAAATGAGAAGTGTTCCCAGCCTCCTAGATGTTCTAGGTCAGCGATTGGATCTGATCCAGGCAGGAGTGAATGAGGGGCGGGCTCTGGCCATGGAGGTCTCATTCTGTTGGGCTGCAGTCTGCGGAGACCAAGGAGGCCACATCCTCTGACTGATTTTGTAGTTATGAAGTGGAGTGTAATTAATAATGACTAACATGCACCAAGGGCTTTACAGTGCTCTTCCGACTGGCAGTAGACCAACCCAGGGAGTTATTTCCATTTTATGAAGGAGGAGACTAAGGTCTAACCAACCTTAGTTGGCTAACTTGGTTAAGGTTTAACAACTGATAGGTAATATGCCTGGATTTGGATCCAGGCCTGTTTGATTCAAGAGTCTCTGCTTTTAAAACATTTTTTTTTTAAGTTTATTTATTTTGAGAAAGAGTGTGTGAGCAGGGGAGGGACAGAGAGAGAGAGAGAGAGAGAGAGAGAGAGAGAGAGAATCCCAAGCAGGCTCCGAGTTGTCAGCACAGAGCCTGATGCAGGGCTTGAACTCACAAACCATGAGATCATGACCTGAGCCAAAACCAAGAGTTGTGCTCTTACCCAACTGAGCCACCCAGGCATCCCCAGAGTCTCTGTTTACATCCAGTCTGTTGATTTCCAAAATTCTTACCAACTGTTCAAATAGAAAAACCCAGCCAATGAAGGGAAGGTGATGTAACATTGGATTCTTATCACTACCTTAGGTGCTTTCCCAGGCCAATATACGAAGAGAGAACTTGTTACAGTCAAGCAGAAATAAATAAAAGGCAGAGAGCACGAAATAATATTCCCAGTGAGTTCATGCTTCTGCTTTGCTGTATGGGGTCCCCCGACCATTGGTAGATTCTGGGACTGTAACAGCCTCTTTTGAGAAGCCCTGTCACTTAGCAGGTAAGAACAGATGCCAGTGCCAGATCCCCCGGACCAGATGTCCACTCCCAGTCTCCCTATGTTCCAGTTTCCTCCTTGGTCAGTGGGGATGGTGGTCACACCTATCTTGCAGGGTCACCAGTATTAGGTGAATTACTGTACGAAAAGTGCCTAAAGCCTGAGCACTCAAGGAACGTTTACTATCGTTTTATTACCTTAGCACAGAATCTCTTACATTCGAAGAACTGCTGATCTGGATGTTAAAGTCTCAGGCTTCAGTTTTCTCTTGTAAGTAGCTTGTCGGGGTGCTGTGTGTGGGGTCTCTGCTGTTTCTTCTTCAGGGGCGTGCCTGGACTTCGGCCAGTAGCAGTTCCTCTGGTCTCCTAGTAGGTAGGAAGTCTCCAGGTGGCCTCTTGCATGCCTGACTGGCTCAGTCAGAGGAGCCTGTACGACTCTTGAACTTGAGGTTGTGAGTTCAAGCCCCACGTGGAGTGTAGAGATTACTTAAATAAATAAAACTTAAAAACAAAAAACCCATCACATCCATGTGGATGCTTTACCCCTAAAGCCTCCATTTCTCTCCTCTGCTTTTCTTTTAAGATTTGCGTTTGCTGTGGCTCCAGGCGGATTGATCTCTACACCTTGTCGGTATATTCCGCAGACTGTTCCCATTTCTCTTTACAAAAGACTTGGAAATTTTCCAGCGCTAAAGAGGGTAGCAGAGAGCACTCTGCTGGCATAATTGATGCCCAGACTCCATCAGATTTGCAAAAGTTGGCCTAGGGGTGCTCACTGGGGCTTTTTTACAAGAGATTAAATTTTATCAAAATGGTTTGGGATTCTGGGAGTGGTCATAATACTGGAGTTCTTAACGGTGTTAGGAGGGTCATTATAGCAATGACTTTCAGCGTTCCAGAAACAGGGCCTATAATTTGGCTAGTTCCTATGTTATGGCATTTGCATTTCCTTAATGCATAATTGGACTATAATTTTCTAAAACTTGACTTCTGTCTTGGAGATTCTATAAATCAATAGACATTCCACTTAAAGTTGAGGTGTACAAATACATGTTTTGAGCAGACTGCAAAATCAGAGTAATTGGTGGTTTGATGCAGTATTGCTGACCAATTAATGACCTTTTGTGATTTGTTTTAAGTTTGACAAAGTGCTCTTATAAAATAGGAATGATTGATATGATGATGCAGGGATTCATTACCCCTAATTTAGTTTGCCCTTCAATTACTCACAGTATTCAGCCACCATAGTCCTTTCAGGGATAAGTTTGTGGGCTTTTAGAATTATATTAATTCTGTTAATTAATACATACAATTAATCTATTAATTTTATTAAGCCAGCTCGTATGAAATGTTGGCTTCTGTTTTATGACATTCTCTCTGACAAAACTAAATAGATTTTAGATAGTTTCTTCTACTGTGAACAAACATCTCATTGTTTTTTACTCCAGAAAAAAAAAAATAAAAAGACTTGTAGGATGTTTATTTTTCAGTGGATTGAGGTAGCAGTTTAAAATCCTGTTTCTGTAGAAACACACAGAACCAAATAAAAATATAGTAAGACTATGACAGAACTGAGTAAGGTAGCTTCATTTTCCTTTCCTTACTCAGTGTTCATTCATGTGTTAGTTTTTTATAATTAGTGGTAGGATCTTCATAAAACTGGTGATTTCACTGTTTTCTGGATCATTTTATAAGGGGAAGGAGAAATGATCAAATGATCTCTCCTCTGCTTTTCTTTAAGCTTTAACCAACTGAGCCACCCAGGCGCCCCTAGAATCTCTGCTTTAAATTCATAGTCTGCTGATTCCAAAATTCTTACCAACTGTTCAAGGCTTTTTCCACTTGCTTTTTCTTTTTCTTTTTCTTTTTTTTTTTTACACTTACAAAGAGGATCATGAGATCATAGATCCTTTCCCTCTGTTTAACTGTCATCTCAAGTGATATGGTTTGGAACCACCTGTGGGGATATGAATGATCTAAGAAGAGAAAAGTCAAGGTGAGGGAGCATGCTATACAGAAAAACTCTCAAAATCAAATTTATTTATAAAAGCATTTATTGAGCACTTACTGTTTGCAAGGTGGGAATTTGGAGGTAAGGAATAACTTAGAAATAGTTAAGAGAAGATACTGGAGAACTAGAAAGGCAATACCTAGGTAAAGTCAAAAGGAGGACTAGTTGATGAGGAAGAGGGTCTGGCCTTAATGACTATTCACAAGTAAACCCTGGAGAGTAAACCGTGTGTCTTACTATCTAAGAAGTGGGACTGAAGGTGGCCTAACCAAACTGAAAGCCTGAACATTTAAATCTTAAAAATCTATAAGGAGAATATGAACACTTGGAGAAAATAAAATCTTGTCAAAATGTAAGCCTTTTCTTTGCTATCACATTGAGACCTCTTATGAAAGCCTTAGTACATGGCTAAATTTTAGATGTCCCAGCACAAAGGAAAGGTGCCACGTTTTGCCATGCATCAGCCCCTCCAAATGTTCACCCAGTTGTTCAAGCATGTATTTTAAGGTTGAGTATTCCAGCAGTAACCCAAAGAAATTCAGAACTGATACTTTGCCACAGTTTGCTTTTCATGACAACTTTTGCTGTCACTAGAAGCCTGGTTCCTTTGGTGCCCGGCATTATTTCTTTCACATCTCGGGGACTGTGGGACCACACTGTGAATAGCGTTATACTAAGGTGCACGTGAATTGTGCTTTATTGTTTGCGAAGGGCACTTCGTTCTAAGGAAGCTGTATACGGCTTCGAGTGGGTACAGTGTCGAGTGGGTACAGGGTTAGATAGATGGTGGGGACACAGATAAAGTCCTTGTATTTGGAGGACTCATTCGTAGTCTTGTGGAGGAGGTAGACAAGGAACATGAAGAATAAACCCCAGTTGTGGGTTATGTCCTGTGATTCTCTGTGTACACACGCAAGCTGACAGGAGAGGATAGGAACGGTCATTGTGCCCATTCTGGAAATGAGAGAAACCCTTAGAGAACTTAGGCAGTTTCTCAAGTTCACCTCCCAACAGAGGAGCAAAGTTAAAGTTCTGTTTCCAACTCTAGGTATAGGCCTCTTCTACAATGGTACTTTTTTAGCCTTAATTTTTTTAATGTTTATTTTTGAGAGAGAGAGAGTATGAGCAGGGGAAGGGCAGAGAGAGAGTGACACAGAGAATCCCCAGTAGGCTCCAGGCTCTGAGCTGTCAGCAAAGAGCCCAACGCGGGGCTCGAACTCACCAGCAGTGAGATCATGACCTGAGCCGAAGTCGGACGCTTAACTGACTGAGCCACCCGGGCGCCCCTGAAAACTAAAAGAATCTTAATGTGATTTTGTGCTTTTGGAGTTGCAGGAAAATAAAAGGGAACATTCTGGATTAGGGTGAAATGGAATGGCTCAGTCTTCCAAATGTCAGCACACACTCTAGATATCTAGACAGTGGCCGAAAGCTGTAGTTGGATGATTGACTTGGGGATCTTCTGAGGAGCCCTTTGTGAAGCGGTGGAGGGCCGGCGGCTGCTCATCAGGTCTGATGCTCACTGGGGGCAGGGCACAGGCTCTGTGACCTCCTTCACTGTTCTCTGTGGAGGTTGACTTGCCCCCCAAGGCCTTCAGTCTTTCCTACTTCACTCAGAGCACTTAATTAAAAGAAAAAGTGAGCCCAGTTCTGATGCAGAGTTATGACTAGTAAAAAGAACCAATAAAAATGACTATAAAGGGCCTGACAAATAGAAAATGTTTAATAATACTAAGGCGCTTTATGGAGCAAGGGTTTACCTCTTGGCACAGGATGACAGGCGTTCCTGCAGAGGCTTTTCCCTCGCTGCTGCTCTTGGCAGGCAGTTCTTGCCCGGCTGGAACAGGCGAGGGAGACGGGTTCTGTCAGCCTGGGGTCACCTGACTTCTTACTGCAAGAAGATCGCAGGGAAGTGACAGCCTGCTGACATGTGGCCCTTTTGTTGGTGACAACAGATAACATGAGGGATAAAGGACACTTAGGTGACCCAGGAGCAAAAAGGAAAACAAGGAAGGGACACAGAAAAAAAAAAAAAAAGAGGGAAGGGCTAAGGAACCTGCAGTCTTACAGGAAGTTTGGGGCAGAGCTAACATTCTCTATCAGTTCCAATTAGACTTACCAAAGAATAGACCAAGTTAGAGTTAGGAGAATAACTATCCTGAATGGCCTTGGGAAAGTTATTTAGTTTCTCAACTGTTAGAGGGGCACTACTGTTGTAAGTAGTAAAAGCCCATAGTATATGCTCAATAACTGATAACTTTGCTTAAAAAAATTCTGTTGGTTAGAGATTATTGGAAAAGTAGAAGGATGGCAATAATTTACAGCTGATCCTCGATATTCTCTTAATTTTTAATTTTTTGAAGATTTCATTTTTTAAGTAATCTCTATGCCCATTGTGGGGCTTGAACTTACAACCTGAGGGTCAAGAGTCATATGCTCTACCAACTGAGTCCGCTAGGTGCCCCCTCAATATTCTCTTTTAAAGCTAAGACAGAGGATCCAAAAAAAATCACAAAGTATTTATAAACACAGGTGAAAGGATGCAAACACGCAAAAAACCCAGTTGGAGAACCCACATCTGTGCTAAGAATAAAATAATGATCATCAAAATCATAAAAATGAATCATAAAAACTATAAAGTTCAGAGAGAGATAGATACTAAATTCTAGATATCCCTGTTTGAGCCAGTGTGTAACTCACTAAAATGTAAAAATAAAATTAAACTTTCAAGCTTTTATTCTCTCTTCATTTATATCATGAAGAAGATAATTTAAATATACTTTGTATAATATGTTTAAAGGATTAATTTTGGACTAACTTTTAAGTAGGTTTTAAACGGCAAAGTTGAAATGAGTTGTAAGTATTGGCAATATGTCTTCTGTATTGAATACAGTTATCCATTTCATTAAAAAATACACCATTTGCACCATTTGATTTTTCCTAATTATAAGCATTGAATTTATAGAAACTGATCTTTTTTTAAAAAGTTTTTTTAAATGTTTATTTTTGAAAGAGAGAGAGAAAGACAGCAGCAGTGGGGGAGGTGCAGAGAGAGAGGGAGACACAGAATCTGAAGCAGGCTCCAGGCTCTGGGCTATCAGCACAGAGCCTGACATGGGGCTCGAACCCACAAACTCTGAGATCATGACCTGAACCCAAGTTGTATGCTTAACCAACTGAGCCACCCAGGAGTCCCAGAAACTGATCTCTTTGAGAGGTTTATTTTATTTTTAGAGGGAGAGCGCGCATGAACAGGGCAGAGGGGCACAGAAAGAGAGAGAGACAGGGAGAGACAGAGAGAATTTTAAGTAGGCTCCGTGCCCAGCATGGAATCTGACTTGGGGCTCAATCCCGCGACTAGGAGATCATAACCTGAACTGAAATCAAGGGTCCGACGCTCAACTGACTGAGCCACCCAGATGCCCCGAAACTGATCTCTTTTTATTTATAATTTTCACACCAGTAAAGCATATTCTAAGTTTGTTTGGATAAACAAGCATCGTAATTCTCTAGAATATATAACTAGGCGGCGCCTGAGTGGCTCATTCAGTTGAGCCTCTGACTCTTGATTTCGGCTCAGGTCATGATCACAGGTCATGATCACGGCTCAGGTCACTCACAGTATGTGAGTTTGAGACCCACGTTGGACTGTGAGCTGACAATAGGGAGTCTGCTTGGGACTCTCTCCCACTCTCTGCCTCCCCTGCTCCTGCTCTCTCTCTCTCTCTCTTTCAAAATAAGTAAATACATAAAATTTTTTAAATGCTGCATTAAATGTTTTTTTAAAAAAGAGTATATAACTAGGATCTTTTAAACTTTTATCATTGAAAATAATACATATGACCAGATGATAAATTGCAGGGTTTTGTTTTTTTTTTAATAGCTTAAAAAACGTTCTCACGGCCGCTTGACAACCAGAAAACATCTCCTCCAGATGCAATAAAGAATATGAAACTTTCTGGCAATGTATTACATAGAACAGTGGCACTCTTTGTGTTAAAGTGCTAATTTGAGAGAGATTATGTCATTCTCTTAACTCTCTTTTCCTGCTTGACAAATAAAATCCTTGCTCAACTGACATAAATCATGAAATAATTCACATTTTACTCTGAATTTAGTTTAGGAATGAAGTCAGTAAATACTGTCCACATCATGAAGTATGTGTTAGATAATTAGCCTTCAGACCATTGCTTACTATCAGGCCAGTCGTCTCATTCCTGAGGAATTTGTTGCCATGTTTGAACAGCTAATGTATATGAATAGCACGTTACTGTAAATACACAGTTACTCAGTGCACATTATCCCATCTAATCCTCATGACGGTGGTATAGCTAGAGAGATTCATGGCCTGCCCCAGGAAGGACAGGCAGTAAATGGCAAACCCAGGACTGTATTCCAAGCGTCTCACTCGTCCATTTATTCAGCACATATTTATGGAGCACCTACTATGTGCTGATCACGGACAACCCAGTAAAGAGCAAGACAGAAGGTTGGTCTCATTTTTCATGGGCTTGACCTTCAAGTGGGAGTGACATCAAAACTAACGAAACTATCATGAATATAAACTGAAGTGACTGGGCAGCTACTGTCTCCCTCTGATGGGTCCCCTGCCCCCCATCCACTGGGTTGCTCCCATACAGAAGCAGGCCACACATACCGGGCACTTGTGCGAACCTAATTGTAGGTGCGGCTCTGCGTGAACCCAGGGCAGATGGAGCTGTGACTGGCCGCGCCCACACTTCCAGATAAAGATGCTCACTGTTGGATGAGCCACATCAGACTTCAAGTTTCCCTAGTGAACTGTCAGGGGAAGGACAATGAACTATAGCACAGGTGTGGTCCTGTTAGTATGGTCCATTTCCTAAGAACTCAGAGTGGATAACGCCTCTGACCACCTCAGCCTATTAGGTAGGATGAGGAAATGGAGGCCCAGGGAGATTGAACAGCAGACTCTGGTCTCGAGTCAGGCATTAGTCCTGATTTATTTATTTTTAAAAATGTTTTTATTTATTTTGAGACAGAGAGACAGAGAGAGAGAGAGTGCGTGAGCATGGGAGGCAGATAGAGAAGGAAATACAGAATCCAAAGCAGGGTCCAGGCTCTGAGCTGTCAGCGCAGAGCTGAACGCGGGCTCAAACCCACAAACCGCGAGATCATGACCTGAGCTGAAGTCAGACGTTCAACTGACCTAGCTACCCAGGTGCCCCAGTCCTGATTTATAGGCTCAGAATCTCTTTCCTGGTGGACAAAGCCCCTTCTCCTCACTTGCTGTAACCTTTATGACATGATTGCTTCAGACTTTACTCAGTTCATACTGACGCTGGACATGGCTCTCCCATGTCACCCAGTGCAGCATCAGCTGCTGAGGGACTGAGGTCTCTCTTCCCCGGGCTACACACTCCCCCAGACTGCCTCTCAGAATAGGTCTGTCGGAAAATCTGCTTTTCTCCCCATCCTGCAAAAGAAAGCACCTAAGGTATCACTAATATTTCAAAAGAAAATATTAACACAAGTGGGCACTTGCCTGTGAAACCCTTAGTCCATACTTGTGGTGCTGAAGAATCCTGGGATTAGCACCTGAGAACGAGAGATGAGCTGGCCCAGCCGCTGGTTAAACTAAACCGTATCCTAACCTCACTGGCCGTTAATCAGCTAACTCACCTAAACCAATTTACGAGAAGCCCTTCCTAATAAGACAGCTATTACAGGAACCCCTGGTCAGGTGACCCTTGGAATCCCTTCTCTCTCCTTCCTGTGATTGCACCCTTGCAAAAATACCTGCAAATCAAATCTTTACAAATCAGATGTTTGCAAATTAGATTGCAGTTTAAATGCATCGAGGGAAATTTTGTTTTAGAGCCTTCATTTCTCCTTGATGTGAATTCCAACATCGGGTCGGGCTGTTTAGACATACCTTGGTGTAGGGATAGTGCCTGTCGCCATTTCTGCTTTGGGGATTTATATTTTAAGGATGTGTGGATATATCTTTTTTACAATATCCAACCTAATGTGATGTATAAAGTCCTATAACTGACTTAATGTATTTCAACCTGCGTTTGAAATTTTCTAATTAGTTTTGGGTTATTTTATCTCTTATTTGCCATATGCAGAGTAGCCCTTCAAAAAATAATGGCTGAATATTTTTAAGAGTGAGAGTTAATATTTTCATGATTTTTTTATTTGTTTTACTCTTTAAATAAGGTCCTTTCCTGGAACATTGTCTCATTTGCTCCCTGCTTTATTCCCAATGCCTAGTACAGTGGTTGGCATGTTCTACGTACTCAAAAATACTCATAGAAATGAATAAAAATATTTTATGCTAACATTTTAAGGTTAATTGATAATCTTTGCCCTCTTAGCTTTGAGCAGAAAGGATTTAAATGTTTCACCTTCATTTGAAAAAATGAAGACAAATTCTTTAGCTGTGAAGGTTAGAAACAGAAAGTTCCTCCAATAGCACATTAAAAAACCACCTTTCCTTAAACATTTGTTGCACACCTACTGTGTGCCTTCCACTGTGCTCTGAGGATCAGATAGCTAAGACAGTGCCCCTGAAGGTTAAGTCATGTTCTTTTGCTATGTTCCAAATTTAATTTGCCCTCTTGTATTGACTTCTTAGCACATTACGGGAATCACATACACCCAAATGAATCATGAGCCCGACAGTGCTGGCCTCACCGATGTGTGGGTCTAGCTGGCACTGTTGTGCTCTGTGGGGACGAGGGAGGGACAGCTTTAGGATGGACTTTGCCGAGGTCACCAAACCTGGACGTTGGCCTCTTCTTCCGTGCTTCTGGTCTGGACCAGCGTCTTTCACCTCTGCACTTCTGGCCTACTCAGGTTGTCTTTTCTTTCCTTTTTTTCCTTTCCCCATCTCCCTCTTGTCCCCTCTGCCTCTCCCTGGCTCAACCTCCAACCCCATAACAGATAAGAGAAACTCTTTTACAAAGGCACATAGTTGATTTCACAGAATCATGTCATCTACTGTGGCATTTGCTCACATTATAAAGATGACAGTAGCAAACTGAGAATTTCTTAATGGAACTCCAACTTCAGGGAGTCAGTGTTACAGTTCGGGTTTAGGGAGAAGAGTTGCATTCACTTGCTTCTGTGTCTGTCTGGCCAGCTACCTTGGGTTTTTTGGTTATTTACTCTCCTTTTGGTTTCCTAGTGTTAATTCTATTAATATTAGAATGTGTCATATACTGTATTAGGAAATACTAACGATCATTGTCGTTAGCCTGATTTTACTTTTATAAGATTTGCTCATGGGCTCCAGATGCTTTTTTTGAGTGTTCTCAGCTACAGAATATAAAACCAGCCCTCTCAAGGTTATTTAATATCATTTGGGAATTTTTATATGTTCCGGTTTTAGGTACAACCTCCTTGGGTTTTATTTTCTTTCAAATTTAAAGAATGATCTTAGAGGATCAAGTACAGTTAATAAAAAGATACAAACCTACCTGTCTGTTTTAACTTTTTCTTAGTACTGTTTTTCCACTGGTCTGTTACTCTTGGTTCTTCTTTGGGCTTTACTCTTTGTTTTCACTTCAAGGGGGCGCAGAGAGAACAGAGAAGGGAAGGAGAGACATGGTAGAGAGGAAAGTGCTTCACAAAGGCCTTGAGGCAGGAAAGAGCATGGAACATTCCAGAATATTCTGGGACTGAAAGGAAATCTATGGGCTTTGACCATAGAGGGCTTTGAGATGGGGAGGGGTGAGAGAGAAAGCTGAAGTGTTCTTGGCAAGGACCTTATGTGTCTGGGCCGTGTTAAAGGTTTCAGACCTCATCTTATGTCTGGGCAATTATGGAAGGGTTTTACGCAAAGGAGGACAGGGTCCAACTTTTTTTTTTTTTTTTTTAACAAGTTCTCTTCAATCGAGATGTGGACCATGGATTGCAGAGGAAATAGAACAAGGGTGGACAGAGGTGATGGTGCCTAAGAGCTAAAATAGTAGTAGTAGGGGGTGGAGAGAAGCAGTAGATGATATTTGAGAGGTAGAATCCACAGGGCATGGAGACTGATGGAGGGCCGGGGAACAGAAGGAGTTCCGGTAATGGACCAGGCTACCAGTGGTGCTATATCAGAAGAGGGCCCACAGCAGGAGGAGCCCTGGGGAATAGGGTGAGTTCTGCTTTGGAGATGTTGAGTTTGAGAGGCTCATGGAAATGTTGGATAAGTGGGTAGGTACCAGATCTGGCAAAAGTCTAGGCCGGGGGGCAAAACTTCCAAGTTCGTCAGTTTACAGATGATAATTGAAGCCATTGGGGTGGGTTGTTTTGCTTAAAAAGAAATCTAGGGGGACAAAAGACAAGAGCCTCAAGACAGTCAAATATTCACCGGCAGAGCAGAGAAGGAATGGGTTGCTGGCATAGAGCCACAAGGCTGTATCAGGAGCCAAGGGAGCCGGTGACTTTGTTAGTGTAGCTGTGATTTCAAGTACGATGGGGCTCTGGCTTCTCTACTGGGAGGCTGTCTCTGCAGAGCAGTTTTATGGGTGGTGAGCAGAAGCCCTGCTGGAGTGATGGGAGGGCGGGTGAGAGGCCAGGGGAGGGAAACAGCCCCTGCTTTCAGGTCTGACTGTCCAGGAGAGGGAGGGAGCAGGAGAGTCAGGGCTGGAGATCTGCTGGCAGACTTCAGATTTTGCATGTTTTTAAGATGGGAGAGACCCAAACATGTTTACATGCTGATGGGAAGGAGTCCACAGAGAGCAAGACGAATGACGGGGTGGCAGGATCCAGGATCCGCAGGATGGGTGGAGGGGCTGGCTGCCTTTCAGTTGTTTCGTTAATACTTCCATGTGCTTTTCTAAAATCCCCGACAGAAGAGACTGACCTAGGGAAGACTGCTGGGGAACTGTAGCCTCCCTTCCGCTCCCCCGCCCCCAGCCCTTAGAGCCCCTTCCTCCTGCAGTGTGCTCCCTGGGGGGTGTGGATTCCTGGTGAGTTAAGGGTTCCAGCTTTCCACCTAAAGGGCAGTCCTCACTCACTTCCCCTTTAGGAGGAGAACTTGGACATCCTTTATCCTTTGTATTTGAATAGAGTAATTGATAAAGCGGAGGATCAAGTTCAAGATAGAGCCCCATTTTATTGAAAGGAAAGCTTCACAAAATAGGAACACTGTATGAAAATGTTTCTCAGACCAGGGAGGCACTGTAGGAGTTGCATTCTGTACGGCCAGTGTGCTGGGTCTCGAGTTTCTTGGAATTCAGATAGGCTCTCCTTAGCATCACTTTAACTGATTTTAAGTACTGTGCACGTATGCAGAGACAGACAAGTTTTAGACTCCGGTCTGAGTTGGGCCTGAATAAAGTAGGTGCCCAAAGGAAAAGACTTTATTTGCTGGCTTTTTCTGAGGGGCGGGGGAGAATTACTATTATTTGCCAGCAGTGTAATTTTTAAACTTATTTTTCTTAATTATTGAGCTTTATTTACTAGAGCCGTTTTAGGTTCCCAGCAAAATTAAGCAGAAAATCCAGAAAGTGCCCATCGGTACACCCTGTCCCCAAGAAGCGTAGCCTCCCTGACTGTCAGCCTCCTGTATCACAGTGATGCATTGTTATAATTGATGACCCTGCAGTGGTACCTTCTTAGCACCCAAACCCCACGGTTTACACTTGTGCACATTCTATGGGTTTTGGCAAATGTCCAAGGACATGTATCCACTCTTGTGGTATCACACAGAGTAGCCTCACGGCCCTAAAAATCCTGTGCTGCACCTGTTCATCTCTCCCTCCCCTCCATTTATGTATTTGTTTGTTGGCTTGCAGTAATCCTTTTCCACATACACGTAAAAAATTTGTTTTCTAGTCTCTCCTTTCTGAAGATCTTGATAGAACCCTAATAATAGCTTTGTTTTGGTTTGAATACTTTTGTACACAACAGAAAAATTCAACCACTGACCTGGAATTTGAACTTTAAAGCAATAAGGCATCTAATTGCAGCTTTTTTCTTCTCTCTGTAAGTATTCCCTCCTCCGCACCGCCCCCCCCCCCAACACTTCTGTAGTTAACATTTCAACAGAAGCTGTTTTTTTTCTTTTCTACTTTGAGGGAGGGATGGAGGAGAGGGCAGACCTGCCCTTGACCCTCGCCTCCCAGCTCACTGTGCAGGGCAGTCAGCTGAGCGCGTGTTCTTTGTATTCCTATTTGGCCCCTCCTGGGCGTTGCAGAGTACCTAAAGAGCCTAGAAGGAGAAACTGTGGCTCTTAGAGGTGCTGACAACAGTGTTCTCAGCAGGGACTTTAAAAGAAAGAGGGAGAAAGGTACTTTGGAGATTAAGGGGTTAAAACATTAGCATTCTGGGCTCTGCTGTTTACTCATTGCTGCTTTGTACAGAAAATACGTTGCTTTAAAGCCTAGGAAAACTGGCAGTTGTAAATTCTGCTGTTTGAAAGTTGTTGGGAAAGATCCCCATGCGTGCATGGTGGTTTGGATTGAATATACCAATTCTTCAGCCCCCTGCCCATCAGCTTTCCTCACGCATACTCTTCCCCATTTACCAAGCCTTTATCCCGCGTCTCCTTTCCAACATGTCTCTGGATGTCTTGAGGGAGACAGTAGGAAAGCAGGCATCCCTTTTCAGACTTACTCTGCACCATTGTCCTGACCTTTTTCTCATTTCGCCAGTACTCATATTTACCTAGTATTTTTCTGTTGACTATTTTACACTCATCCCAAGTGATAGTCGCCAGGAAATCACAGGTTTGATGTGCTGTCTATATTTTCTAATACTGTACTTACTAAAACACACTTGTAAGTATTTAGAAACAAAATAGTCATCCCGGTACCACCTGAAATAATCCTGCATCTCCACTGGTATGCGTGTCCCGCTGTTTGCTGTGTGGAACACCAATGTAGACCACAGCCTCACAGAGCTGGAAGGAAGTCCCTAGGTTTCCTGAAGCTCGTGAATTGAGGCCCAGGGAGGTTTGTTGTACATTCGAGACACCATTTCCTTCCTTCCTGGGTACCCAGAAATGTCAAGGCAGGATTGCTCCCTTGCTGGTCTCTTACAAGTTTTTTATGCATTCTTGGATTTTCTTTTTCCCCACCCAGAGGTAAATGCTGGTAAAGATGGGTCCCCTGCCTGCAGGATTGTGTAACCTGAGGGCTGCACCCTGGGGATGGGGGCTTAGAGAGATCTAAATAATTTGCATATCTCTCCATCACTCTCACAGCAGGTCCTGTGTATGCCCTGGAAGCGTGCTGTCCCCCAGCCTGGCAAGGTCCAGGCCCTTCTGGAGTTTACATTGGGGGGCAGGAGGGGGGGAATGAATGAGAGGAACAAAACAGGGAAATAGGTAACAACAAGGAGATGTCATATAGTAGTAAGTATTCTGCAGAAAATGGAAACACAGGGACCTGACAGGTGATTTTGGGAGAGTGGGGCTGCTTAGGTGTGGCCTTTAGGAAAAGAAACCTTAGGGCATGAAGGGGCCCAGCCTGGGAAGAACAGTCCAGGCAGAGGGAGCAGCTCATACAAAAGTTTTAGAAAATCTTTGGAAATCCCAAGTCCGTTCAGTTTAACCCTGGGGTGCAGAGAAAGGAATGAGGTGGTTGGTTGGACCACACCGAGGGCGATGGGGAGTTAGGACACATCACACTTGGCAATCCTATCCCAGAATTTAGCCCTGGCATGAAGCAGATCACAGAGCAGAGCATACCGGACCCAGTGCATTGTTACAGTTTGTCTGAGGCCTGAAACAGGTTACTTTTATTCTCTTAACTACATTTCACCTGTGAGGCAGCAATAATACTAGCAAGGGGAATGTGTACCACACCTAGCACAGTCCTGGGGTGCTGAAGGTATCTTCCTCCTAACCCCTAAGGCCTTCGTAGAAGGTCTTACCAGTAAAGAGAGTTCCATTATCAGGAATAAGCCAGGAATAAAAAAAAATTTTTTTTTTTTAATGTTTATTTTTGAGAGAGAGACAGAGCATGAGCAGAGGAGGGGCAGAGAGAGAGAGACAGACAAACAGAATCTGAGGCAGGCTCCAGGCTCTGAGCTGTCAGCACAGAGCCCGATGTGGGGCTCAAACCCACAAGCAGCGAGATCATGACCTGAGCCAAAGTCGGACACTCAACCCACTGAGCCACCCTGGCGCCCCAGTGAGCCAAAAATTTTTAAGTTGGTGTTTGGATAATTCTGCCCTTTGCTGGACTCATCAAAGGAAGGTGCTGGAGACTGGTTACTGGTATTGGCTGGGTTTTCTAGGAGAAAGATTTTAGGGAAATGAACCCTTGATATTTAGCATTCTTTCCAGAGGACCTTTTTGGGTGCAGTTTATCCCGGTAGTGAGATCAAGGCATCGTGTCACAAGAGAAGTAAAAGTTGCAGCTCGAACAAATACCCCTGGAAGGGCATTTGTGGTTTTGTGCCTTCGGATTTTTTCTTTTTCTTTTTTTAAAATACTTATTTTTGGAGACAGAGAGAGAGAGAGAGAGTGCACAAGCAGGGGAGGGGCAGAGAGGGGGCGGGCGCAGCGGATCGGAAGCGGGCTCTGGGCTGACAGCAGTGAGCCTGATGCAGGGCTCAAAATCACGAACTGTTAGATCATGACCTGAGCTGAAGTTGGATGCTCAACTGACTGAGCCACCCAGACACCCCTAGATTTTTTTCTAATTTAAAAATGTTTTATAATTAACACATATGCATGTTAAAATTTTTAAATAGACCATTAAAAGGGACTTTCCCTCCTATTTCTGACTCCCAGTTCCATTTTCCTCCCTAGAGACAACCGCTATTACATTTTCTGATGAATTCTTTTGGATTCAGACATTTAATATGCATATTCAAATGAATTTCATGCATCCCATATGATTTTTGGAAGGCAGAGTTTTCTTAAATGTTTGGGTATATGGTATGTGCTCCAAGGTTTGGTAAGACTAGGAGAGTATATAGGGATAAGGTGGGATATCATGGGGATACTGATCCCTGGATGTGAGTGAATTTGGGGGCTCACAGCACAAATCACTGCTAAGGGAAAAAAATAAAAATCATATATTCTATTAAGCGTAGCTAATTCTGTCTGTAGGGACAGAATGTTTTGGAAATAAAATGGGACCTTGAATATTCTCGTTTTGTGTACTTGAGGGGATTCTTTTGAAGTCTTTTCTTCTCTCTATGAAGCCTGAAAGTGATTGGGTTGTTTGTGGGCACCTTCTTCTTGGTGTGCCTGGTAGGCATTTGTGGCCACAAGTGAGAGTGAGCACTCACGGTCCTGGAGCTGTCCCCCATCAGCAAGCAGGGCCCCCTGATGGAAAGCTGGCAGTTGCTGCCAGCGAGGTCCAGCATCCTGCTCGAGTTGTTAGAGTGGGCTCCTCACCTCCAGGTAGGTTCCTGAGTGCACCTCCTGGAGGGGCAGGGGCAGGGTACCCAACAAGGTGGTCTCGGGACATTTGCATTAGAACCCCTAGGTCACAGCTGAGGAGCCCCTGAGTTAACACCTCCCTACCCCACCCCTGAGCCACTGCTGCAGCCCCCAAATCCCATTGGTTCAGTGTTCCTGGACTGCAGACTGCAGTCTGTTCTCTTCTTGGAGCCACTGGTACTGGCTGGGTTTTCTGGTGAGTGTGTCCAGACCGTGGGACCCAGGAGTGGTTCTGAATGGTGCCAGCCAGCATTCGACCACCTTAATCCTTGCAACACAAATTGCATTTTCCAATTTGCAAGAAGCTACTAGAAGCTTTCCTTAAGCGAGCAGAGAAGAATTCACAGTAGATTAAAGGAGGCTCTCCACCACTGTTTTTCTAAACTCAAAAACTGTTAAACAATAAGATTTTTCACAAAACCATGCAAAGCTTGCCTTAAGGTTATGATTTTTCTGATTTCAACGTCCTTTCACAGATATTTAACCCTTGCAACAACCGTTGAGATAGTAACTTTGATTATTATCCATATTTTATGGATGAAGCAGTTGAGTCTTGTAATACGCAGATCCATGGCAAGTTCAAGCAGAAAGTCAGTCATTGTCAAGGGGCACCTGGGTGGCTCAGTCAGGTAAGCGCCTGACTTCGGCTCAGGGCATGATCTCACAGTTCGTGGGTTCGAGCCCCGTGTCGGGTTCTGTGCTGACAGCTCAGAGCCTAGAGCCTGCTCCGGATTCTGTGTCTCCCTGTCTCTCTGCCCCTCCCACCTCCCCCCCTCCCCCCACCTGCTCATGCTCCCTCGCTCCCTCTCTCGAAAATAAAAATAAACATTGTGCACAGCTGACTTTCCCCAAAGTAAGTGAGGGGAAGGAAACAGCAGTTCTGCAGTAATAGGTGTCCAAAAACTTGAGTTCCCACTCAAGTAAGTTTAGGGCTCAATGCCATCGGTTGGAAGCCCAGATGAAGAAACCTGTTTAACTTGGTGTTTCTCGAATTTATTTGATCATTAACTTGCCACCTTCCCCCACTCGGTAATATTTCTCACAATATTTTAGGAACACAAGTCTACGGCAGTATCAGGAAGAAATGTGATTTTTGAGGGGCTTTAAAAAAAGATACCCCTCTGTAAGGTTACTTGTACTCTTGAAAAGAATTTTCGCTCTAATACAGAAACTGCAAAAGTTACCGACATGGCTGTCAGCCACTAATGCTATTTGCAAATTCATGGAGCCGTATACACCACCCTGCGGGAGATGCTTAAAATCTGCTTTAGGTCTTGGCCATTCACTGGCATTGTGACTTGGCCAAATTAGTTAACCTCTATGAACCCGTTTCTCTCTCTGAAAACGAGGTTATATTAATTCTTTGTGGTCATGGCAGAGATTAAATGAGATGACTCACGTCAAGCACTTGGCACAGAGTCTGGCACACAGTAAGCGCTCAGAAAATACGTTTATTATTAGTTCACGAACTCCACGCAGATTGGCTTTTCAGCAGACTTTGGTGGACTCTGTCTTGGGGATAGACGTCCTCGAGATTTGATTAATGAGAAACTTGAAACTTGGCTGAAGTGTCCAATCCTAATGTAACTGGAGAAAAAAAGATGGGCCCTATTGTATTAGTTTCCTGGGGCAGCCAATAGCAAAGTACCGAAAACCAAGTGGTTTAAGCAATGGAAATTTATTGTCTCACAGCCCCAGAGGCCAGAAGTCCAAGATCAAGGTGTCCGCGGTTCGGTCCGTTCTGGGGGCTGTGAGGGAGTATCTGTTCCGTGCTTGTCCTTGCTCCTGAACGCTCTTCGGCCATCTTTGGCATTCCTTGGCTTGTAGATCCATTACCCTGATCTCTGCCGCCATGCCCACATAGCATCCTCCCTGTGTGCAAGTCTCTCCTGTTGATAAGGACGCCATTTGTATTGGGTTAAGGCCCTCTCTACTCCCTTCCAACCTCATCTTAACCAGTTATACATGCAGCCAACGATCGTCTCCAAATAAGGTCATGTTCTGGGGTACTGGAGGTTAGGACTTCAACCAATGAGTATTTGGGGGACACAACTCAACCCACAATAGTGATAAAGTAAATCAATCCAAATGAAAACATGCAAGAGAAAAGAGACTTGGTTAAACATCCAGTTGTAAAATTTTGTGCTTGTTTTTTTTTTCTTGGAACTACTTTTTTTTCCCCCAATCACTTTTATGGAGATAATTTACATACAACAAAATGAATCAATTTTAGGTGTAGAGTACAGTGAGTTTTGACAAGCGTGTATACCTATGTATCCACCACCCCGATCAAGATCTAGATAATTTCCATCATCTTAGGAAGTTTCCTCCTGCCACTCCCCAGTCACCTCCTTCCCCGTCACCACCTTCACCCCCAGCTTCAGCCCATAGGCAGGTACTGGTCTGCACCCTCCCACTATAGATGAGTTGTAATGTATCTTCGTTAG
Organism: Panthera pardus; assembly: GCF_024362965.1. NCBI lineage: Eukaryota > Metazoa > Chordata > Mammalia > Carnivora > Felidae > Panthera > Panthera pardus. The sequence continues at coordinate 43,413,535 of NW_026526710.1, read as the reverse complement.
CGTTTCAAACAAGTGAATACATATACTAGTTATATAGCATATGTATTCTTATGTCTGCTTTTATTATCTTTTTAAATTTATTTCACTTTTTTAAAAAGTTTATTTGTTTTGAGACATATTTGAGAGAGACAGAGACAAGCACAAGTGAGGGAGGGACAGAGAGAGGGAGAGAGAGAATCCCAAGCAGGCTCCGCACTGCCAGCACAGAGCCTAGAGTGGGGCTGGAACTCATGAAGCCATGAGATCATGACCTGAGCTGAAACCAAGAGTCGGACGCCTAACTGACTGAGCCATCCAGGAGCCCCTGTGTGTGTCTGCTTTTAAAGTGAACCATTAATCCACAGGAATCTAGTATAGAAGTTTTCAGTATTATAAATCCAGCTCTTAAAATCCTATAGCTAGATGGAGTGCAATTTTGATATATCTTTTTATACTATTTTTTAGAGTTTATTTATTGTGAGAGAAAGAGAGCAAGAGAGAGAGGGAGGAGTGAGGGGGACAGAACAGGCTCTGTGCTGACAGCAGAGAGCCCCACGTGGAACTCAGATTCACAAACCGTGAGATTCTATAACCTGTGCTGAAGTCAGATGCTCAACCGACTAAGCCACCCAGGCACCCCGATAGATCTTTTTAAAAAAAAAACAATTATTTTCTTACTATGCCTCTACCCTATATTAGATACCTCATATCCTCATGAAATCCTGAGATCAGGTTTGTGAGGTAAGTATTCTTTTCACCACTTAATAAAAGAGGCAAGTTTCTTTGGGTATTTAAGTCGTTGATTATTGCTACCTGGAAAATGGGTTTTGCTGAGGGAAGGTGAACTTTTGCCAAGATGAGAGGTTTAGAAGACTGGAGTTTGCCTATAAAAATGGCATTTTTGGTGAAGTGTTGCAAGGTCATTATAAAGATTAGATGAGATAGTGCATTTCAAGAGTTGGATGTGACTGGGGCCCGGCACAACAGAAGGGCCCCCAAGACGTTACCTGTCATTGCTATCATTAGCAGACTCAGAGACTGTCGCAGCTGAAGCCCCTGGGTGATAATCCAGGCCCAAGCTCATCCCCCTTCCAGGTCCTGGGTGGCCCAGCCTCCTCTAGGGAGAGTGGCCCTGGCCCCTTCCTCCACTGCCTCCCCAGCACACTGCCACTAACGTATAAGCTCTCCTCTGAAAAGAAGAAGGTCCCACGGGAACTAATGTGGGCACTCTTCTGAAAGAGTTCAGCCTCCTCACCTTATGGCGGAAGAAGGTTTGACAACCTGGGGCAGCAGGCGTGTGCGGGAACACTCAAATCCAGCTTTCCAAACTCCCAGCCTTTGGGAAATTAAAACAAGGGAGATGCCAGCCCGACGCCGAGATGTTTTCATGTCGTGCCAGTTCGAAGTGGGGACTGTTTTCACCATCTCAATATTTCCAGTGGCTCCCAGGCAGGACTGACGGTTTACAGGCATAAATTGAAAGGTAACCACCTTGCAGTTTCATGTTTGGGACACACTGAAAACATTTTAGAGCTAAAATATGGAATGGGCAGGCACCACCTTTCCAGTCATTAGTTTTCTCTTGTTTTCGTTCTAATTTGTCATTATTTTTCTCATCCCGTATCCTTCATAACACTTTTGAAATATGTGTTAAGGTCAGTTAGTGTCTGTTGACATCCACCCCAAACTAAATCTCCAAATTATCTTCATATAGATCTTGAAGAGGTAGTCATTTTAGCCTAAGTGGCAATTAAAAAGCAAGAATTATAGTTAATAACCTCATGGGGGGAGGTACCTGAGGTCTTCTGTTTGGGAATCTTAACAAATGCTATTCATCATCAATAATTGAGGTGGGATATCATCTGACTTCCATTTAGTTTTACAAGGTGACACAGGATTCCAGGTCTCTCTGGGGAGGTGACAAAAAGAAAATAGCTGGGCACATACATGCATTGAACCCGTGCTTTCCAGCTACTCCTCAGCGGGGCCCTGAGCAAGCCTCTGAGTCTCCCTTGAGCCTCAGTTTCCCTTTTTGGGGAAATAATCACAAACCAGTTCTTTTCCAGCCCTGAGTTCATCTGTTATTCATTATCAAAATATTAATGTGCAAATTCTGTTTTAGAGCTGCTAACTCAAATACGATCCTGTGTTGTGGGATTAACATTAATTTAGTTAAGTGTATTGTCAGATTTGACACGGAGGACATATTCATGCTAATTAGGACAGGTACAGTGAATAAGCTCCTGTTAGAGCTGTCTCATTAAGACTGAATTGAATTGATTTTGATGCTTTCTTACAGATTTTTAAATTAAGAGTAACAGACGACCGCAATTGGTTCCGAAAGTGTAGGCTTTTTACCTAGAATTGCTATAGTCCCTTTCCGCAATTATTTTTTACATTTCAAATATGCTAATTCCTTGCCACCTCCTATCTTTGTCTTTATTATCATCCAACTAAATTACATTAGTGCAGCTGAATATTGCTTAATATAGATTTAGAGAAGTGGTAATCACTGCTTAATTTCTTTAACATTTTAATTTCCATATACCAACTATATGAAACAGGACATCAAGTACATTATTAGTAGATAAAATAATTCCAGGGATGGGATTTATTTTTGAGTCTTAGTTTGTATAAATGGTTGAGTGAATATTATTAATACTCAAATCATCTTCTCCAAGTGATAATAGGCCAGGAAGGTAAGTGCCTTTATTCTTGATTTCAGTTGATTACCGTTTAGTTTAGGATTTCCCTTAGAAGGCCAGTACATTTTCAAATGTAAAGATTTAGAACTCATTTAGTTTGTTTCAATAAAAAACACTTTTCCAAGGAATGCTAGACTGACCTAGAAACAGGGAGCTAACATTTTTGTGTCAGTCACACACCAGAGTCTTTTCTGGCTTATTTGTCATATTTCAGAACTACAGAAAGGAGGCATGTTTTGGATCTCGAGGGCACTTCCGCTCACGTGGGGATTCTTTAAGCAGTGGCCCTCCAAGGCCATCATCAGGCTCAGGACCTTCTGAAGATGTGTGGAAAGCAGTGACCGCGAGATTTAATGTAATGGCCAGGCACATTTTCGTTCACCCAGTGTCTTCATCAAGATAGACGCTGTACTTCAAGAAATTTGAGAAGACCGTAAAAGCAGGACAGAAGGGAATTACTACTTATTTATTCTTGGTGGTCAGCAATACCAAAAGTTCTTTGATACACATTATGCGTTTCAGATAATGTGTATTATCTTTGCTAAGTTCCAGTTTCGGGATGTTTGTGCAGCCCTGCATAACACATAGTATAAAGTAGGCTGGGATTTCACAGCAAGTTGACAACCAGTGGACAATAGAGAACAAATAAGAATGGTTATATAAGCAACTTATATGTAGACCTGTATTTTGTAAGTATACCTTAGAAATAATCATGAAATCCTTTAAAGACTGTTTTTAATGTGTATTCATTTTTGACAGAGACAGATAGAGCATGAGTGGGAGAGGGGCAGAGAGAGAGGGAGACCCAGAATTCGAAGCAGGCTCCAGGCTCCCAGCTGTCAGCACAGAGCCCGACGCGGGGCCCGAACTCATGGACTGCGAGATGATGACCTGAGCCAAAGTCGGATGCTCAACCGACTGAGACACTCAGGTGCCCCATTCATGAAATCCTTTGAAACTAACAATCATCTTTTATAAAATCTTTAAAACCATTATTAGGAATAGTAGCTTGCTATTTATTTATTTATTTATTTATTTATTTATTCATTCATTCATTCATTCATTCCAGGAACAAGGTAAATGCTTTTTATAACTTTCTACTCTTTATGTGAATTACGGATTTTTTTCACAGTAATCACGAAAGGTGTTGTTAATACTATCTTAAAGACGGAGAAACCGAGGGGTCCCTCGGTGGCTCAAGCATCTGACTCGTCATTTCAGCCCAGGTCATGATCTCACTGTTCGTGAGTTTGAGTCTTGTGTCGGGCTCTGTGCTGACAGTGCGGAGCCGGCTTGGGATTCTCTCTCCCCCTTTCTCTGCCTGTCTCTTGCTTGCGTTCACCCATGTGTACTCTCTCTCTCTCTCTCTCTCAAAATAAATAAATATTTTTAAAATGTAGGGACTGAGGCATAGAGGGTTAAATCACACAGCAGGCATGTGGTGGACTGAAACCCAGCATGCTGGCCCTGGAGCTCACGATTCCATTCTGCCTCCGTATGCCATTGCTAAAGTGCTAGTAATATTCTTCCAAATAGAATTTATAAAGAGCGGCTGTCAAATTGTTAAGATTATACCATAAAATATTTTACTTCACTTAAAAACAGTATTACTTTTATTACAGAATAAATGTCCACCTAAGTTATTCTTAACGTCTCTCCTGGTCTCTGTGCTGAAGTGACATGTGGCTGTATTGGTGCATTGTGTTACTTGAAGGGTTCTGCCTGTTCCAGCCCCGGGTTAGCTTTCTGTTGTCTTCCCTTCTGCTCCCTATTCTCTCTAAGAAGGTGGTTTCTAAAACTTTAGATGGTTATTGGAGACAAGAGAGAAATCGTGTGGAGGAAGGTGGAAGATGGAGGGGGCTTTCTATACCCACCTTTTGCATTCTCTTCTGGAGTTCACTGTCACATTCTTCAGCAAATGTTTATTGAGTGCCTACCGAATGCCACGCTCTAGCTGCTGGAGACTAGGATGCAGTGAACAGAACACCGTTCTGGTCCTCGCCAGCCTGCAGTCTGGTTGATTTCCAGGGGTAGTTCTGAACGTATTTCATTTGTGAAAAGCACTTCACCCGGTTTGCTGCGGTTTGACGCTCTTGTCCTGGTCGGCGGCCTTTTCATCATTTTTTTTTAAACCTTGGCAACACCAACACCACCAGCCCTGGCAGTTCCTTGGCAAGCCCTGAGCTGCTCAGTTCCTCGTGGCGCAGGTATTTTTACTGTGCAGTATGACCGCATCAGGCTTCTGTATTGGGAAGAATTATGCGTTTATTTCCACAAAATCCCTGTCACCTCATCAGCATTTAATGTTTCCTTAATTAAAATTTGTGCCTATTAATGCCACGAGATTGTGGGTTTTGTTTATTTTTTATTTGATGGATGGGATGAGCAGGTAACAAATCAGAAAAGCGTTTGAGGGCCACCTGCCCCAAAGGAAAAAAAATCAGTGAGGTCATTTACTGGAAGCTCAGCGCTCAGTTGTAGCACCTTATAGACTTGCTTTATCATCATCAGTACTGTTAATTCATTTTCTACTGTGTGCAAAAATTAAAAAAAAAAAAAAGCATTTCATTAAGTACTGTGGGGGAGTTGATAGGAAAAATAACTGGGTAGCATTCACCCCCAATTTCATTCTGATGGTGTTTGCAGGGCTTTAATTGGTGCCTGGGATCTTCCATTCCATGAGCTAACCCATTTATCCATGGGCATGTGTATCAGTGAACTTTCCACGTGGGTGAAGGATCTACATGGTTCTCTAAAAATTAGGCTTCAGCCCCACAGTCTTCAGAAGGAAACAACACACAGAGGGATCCTTCCAGTTTGTTATAGAGAGGACCGCAGCAAATTGCGAGACCTGGAGAAAAGCCTTTAAACCCTCCCCAAATTTCCTGCACAGCTACCCACGTAGAGGGACCAAGTAAGGTCTTAATATGGAATCAATAAGAGGATAAACAAGATGGGCAGGTGTTAGAAACTGACCTCCTGTCTATAGATAAGTAGATTCCTGGTTGGGAAATGAGATAAAACCAGTCCGGTCCACTCCACTCCCCACAACACGCAGGCTTTTCTTCCTCCTCGCTTTTCTTGTATCTCCTGTATTTTCCTTTCCATCAATTTCTCTTTCCATCTGCCTGCTGCATCACTGTCCCTTTCTCACCTCCTGCCCCTTTCTGTTCCTTCGAATCTTCTCATTTCTTCTCGGCCTGACCTCTGTCCCTGTCCTGCTTCCCTAATATGGACCGCTTTTCTTCATGCACAAAACTGCATTTACCCATCTCGCTCTGCCACCTCTGTGGTTGTCATAGCATTGCAGGCTGTGTCTTGTGGTTAAAGAACCATCTAATAAAATCAAGCTGGGGCTTTTAAGAATACCAAAGGCCTTCTGCTGCCCGTTTCTTTTCCCTCTAGCGGAAATGCTCCAGTGCGTCTGCTGCCACAGGCAAATGAAAGGCCTGTTTTCAAAGTTGGATCCAGGTCCTAGTGGGTCAGACACTCCCAGATTGCCCCAGAAGGAGACAGCACATTTGAGACAGGAGAATGCAGGCTTAGAGCCCCGAATATTTTGCTTCTTACTTTGAATCAACTACTTTTCTTTTTTCCTTTCTTTCTTTTTTTTTTTTTTTTTTTTTTTTTACCTTGGGCAGTTAATGTAAATATTCCTACCTCAGCTTCCTTTACAGAAAACAGTATGGCCCTTACTCTCCTCCCCCTCTGGACCTTTTGGAAGGCTGTGGGTTATGATTGTTCATAAGGCCTTTGGAGTTCTAGGATCTCACAGATAACTGCTTCGCATGCATGGGGCACTAATGTAAATTCCAGGTATGATTTTTGTTTTTTTCTAACACATTTCCATTTTTGTACCAAACTTTTCTTGCCAATCAGGTTGATCTTTAAAAAAGTTGGTTTCTTGTTTTTTTTGTTTTTTTTTTTTTTTTTTTTTTTTTTTTTTTACTCTTGTTGGTGTTTATTTTAAGCTACTTCTCCAAGAACACAGATGTCTCCTTTTACAGTGTGAAAATTGTAGAGAATAGCTCATCGCAGTAAAGTAGCGAGGAGGATGACTGTTTGGCTGCTGTCTTTACTGCTCATTCGCCTTCTTCCTAATCTGTGTTTTCAATGCTATCTTCTCTCCCATCTGCTGCTAAGCAGGAAGTTTCATCAGCTGATGTCCCCTCAAAAATATCCTGAGACACGAGGGTGCTGTGCTCATACCAGGCTTAGTGGTTCAGCTGTGGGCACGGTTGGGCCTCTTGGCCCCTTAGTTGGCTGCCGGCCGACCCATCGTTGGCCACCTCGCAAGGAGCAGAGCCAACCAAGGTAGCCCGTTGAGTCATCCCTACTTGTATTCAATACCAGTTCCCACTAGCAACTCAAACAGAATGACATGACTAACAACCAGGGTGACTCAAACATCTGGAAGGGGGTCAGTCTACATCTTCTCGTGGTAAAGATCCCACCTGCAGATTTCAACCAGGAGAAGCGTTTCTGGCAAACCACTAGACCTCTGGAGTGCCTATCCTCGTGGCGCACCACCCTTTCGTCTTGGTGTGCACACACCGGGACTGCTTCCTTCCATCGCCCCCCATTTTTTTGTTTATCACCCAGTACATCTTTTTGAATAGTTGACGCTGATTCTGCCTATAAGAGAGTGTTACTTGATTAAAAAACATCCATTTTCTATCACTAATACAGTTTTTTTCTCTTCCGGAAGGGGATCTCAAGCTGCTTTCAGACAGCTGTAGTATTTTAGAACAACACGAGATATAAATAAATAAACAATAGCCCCATTAGATGGCACCAAGTAAAGAATCTCTGAAGTAGGCATTCTGTTCATTAAGCACCATATTTTATTGGCTATTTCCTCCTGTTGGTGGAGGCAAATAAAAAGCTGTAGTGATTAAAATTTAATCTTCCTAATCAGCCAGAGCAAATGCTGTGACTGTTAAGGAATCTCTCTGTGTTAGCTTCTTTTTTTTTTTTTTTCTTTTTTCTTTTGCATTCATGCTTTAGGAATGCCTTTCATTTCATGACCGGTTCTCCTTGATTTCAAAGAAGATTTGAATTCCAATTCTGACCTCCTAAAATGCTAGCCTCCTTTAAGATACTTGAATCTCTATGGCGGATAGTTTTTAAAATTACAGCGTAGTAAGAAATCAGGAGTTAAAAAAGCATTCTAGGCCGTCTGGTCCAACAGTGTATATTATCAATGGGAAAACTGAAGCCAGGTAGGTGGCTTGCCACGGTCCCTGTCCCTCTTCAGTGACGTGGCTTGGGCTCTCCTTTGTCCCATCCTCTGAAATATGCTGAGTTAAGAAACGTTTGTCAGCGTCAGTAGAAGTACTGCAATGGTTCCCTCTTTTAAAAACTAATTGGGTTGGGGCCCCTGGGTGGCTCAGTCAGTTGAGTATCTGGCTCTTGATTTCGGCTCAGGTCATGATCCATGATGGGTGTGGAGCCTGCTTAAGATTCTCTCTCCCCCTGCCCCTCCCTCCTGCTTGTGCTCTGTGTCTAAAATTAAAAAAAAAAAAAATAAATTAATTAAATTAAATAAAAATTAAAAATAATTGTGCCAGAACTTAGTATGATCCCCGTAACATGGAATTACTAAGTATAAGTGTTATTTAGCAGTAATATACTCTGGATTCATAAAGCCAAGTGCATCCCTTGCTGTACCAAAGTATTGCTTGCCCTCAAAAGGATTTGTTGAAGAGGGTCAATAAGTCGTTTTCAGAGCATTTAAAGGATGATTTGATTTAAATTTTTTTTTATTTATATGGGGATCTCTTCTCTTCAGGAACTGCCTGTGCATATGGCTAATTCCCAGAGAAGACTGTCAACTCCCTGAAAAATTCAATTCCACATTGCCCTAGCCTAGCTCCAAATAGAAGAGCCAGCCAACATTTTCTAAATGAATGAACAAGTGAGCAAATGAACTTTTTGAAACATCTGTTGTATAAGTTAGAGTAAGCTAGTATATTTTGAACGCTGTGTGTCCTAATTTTTTATTTTTTAATGCACAAAGGTCAAGCAAATAACCATCTAAGAATTTTAAGAGGAGGTTCCCAGGGATGCAATTAAGGTTAGAAGGAACACATTTAGCTTTTGACACTGCTAGACAAGGAATTTTTATGACCACATCCAAGAAGTCAATACGTCAAGTTTATTGTCTATTTCGAGGCAGATGTGTCCTGTAGTTAAGATCTAGGACTAGCAGTTAGAGGAGTAAATAAAATGCCAGTTCTCTGTGGTGGGGGAAATACACAGTGTGTGGTGGGGGAGGAGGAGTCCAGTGCTGGGCCAGCTGGCTCCTGCCTTCTGCATGACCACTGACCGTCCTCCTAACCCTCCAGCCAGTTGTGTTCATTTTCAAAACAGACTGCGTGGAAGACCATGGATGGAGCAAGGTAAATCTGTCCCTTCTCTTGTGAAAGCCGGAGCATGGATAGCCTAGTAATGGAGCGCGGTAACCTTATCCTGGTACACAGTGACTAGTGTGTCAAATATCGCTGTAAATTCATTACTAGATAATTATAGGCTAAGCCGCTTGACCCCACAGTCAACTTCCTTCTTCGTGAAATGGTGATAATACTTAACATTGTGCAGGGGTTTCTGATTTCAGACTAGGAGGCCCTCTGTGAGCGTTAGATACTGTTTCATTGCCAGCTTCTGCTGCCATTATGCATTCTCCTTCCAAGAGAACGCATGCAGGGCACCAACTTCTGGAAATGTGGGAGGCATGCAGGTACATCTTTCCTTGTCTTGCTTTTGCTGTGTTTTGGATCTGGGAATGGACGAACTTGAGGAGGGCGCAGATGACCAGATAGTTCCCAGGAGTGTGGAAACCATATATTCCTGCACCATTCTTTCAGGATCAAACTAAATAGACTTCTGTGTCAGCTAAATACGAGCTTACCATGACCTGAGGCCCATTTAATTTTTGGTTCCACACATTTCCTCCCTGGCAAGAAAATAAAGGAAAAGGAAGCATTATCCGAAAATTTCTGTATTTCTTCATTCAGTCCTTGGTTTTAAAATGTCAGAAAAAAAGAAAAAATCCTGATTATGAAAGTAAAATATAGCAGCATGCCAAGAGTATGTACTAATTGATTTAATTGTACATTTTTTTCTTCTTAAAAATTGTTTTTTAAAATTTCAAGAGTAATAAATGCTCTGTGTCATAAAGCACAAGAGAATAAAAACAAAAGTAAAATTTGTCTGGAACATCATTACATAGTCCTAACCCCTACTAATATTTTGATGTTAATTCCAGAATTTTTTATTGCATATACACATATCTTTGAAAAATAGTCTTTCCCTATGGAACTGTTACAGAACCTACTTTTCCACTTGAATGCTATGTTTTTATTTTTATTTATTTATTTTTTTAAATTAGTAACATTCATGGGTGCTTGGTGGCTCAGTTGAGAGCTTGACTCTTGATTTCGGCTCAGGTCATGATCTCACGGTTCCTGGGATTGAGCCCCGTGTTGGGCTCTGTGCTGACAGCACGGAGCCTGCTTGGGATTCTCTCTCTCCTTCTCTCTGCCCATGTGCACACACTCTCTCTCTCTCTCTCTCAAAATACATAAATATTTAAAAAAATAAAATAATTAGTGACATCCATAGTTGAGCTGTAATGTGTATTTTAAAATACTCTGATGTTTTACATGCATTTAAAAATATCTAAGAAATCTAATTTAAAAAATAATCCAGCTATAATAAGCACAGCAAAGTTCTATCAAAATATTCTGTTTTTTCAAGTTCACTTTCCTTCTGGGGGGAACAAAAAGCAGAGAAATTTTGGCAAATAGTTGTTCTTTTCATGGTCCCAGCTCAGTAATCTAATAAGGGAGCTTCTCAGATACATGTTTCATTTGAAAAAGAAAAAAACAAAAAGGCATGTTGAGGGCACGCACCACATATCTGGCAGAGATTGTGCATTGAAATAGATAAACATTAGGAGCCCCTCCTCTTGGCCAGCAGCAAGAAGAGTAACATTTTGCTGTTTCAGATTAGGAAGCAATTGCAGATTAATTTAACACAGTTGCTAGTCATTTTGAAACAACTTTGAAGCCTCCTATTTTTGATTTCTGGGATTTTTTTAAATCTGTGAAATTAAGATTTTTGATCCGAAAAGGAAAATCGGTACAATTCAATTGCCATTTCATTTTATGAACATAACTGTGCTGATTTCATTCTCCACTTCCTTTCATACACTTGTCCACGGCACATAACTAGCATCTTGTTATGCTCTGTCCTATTTTCTTTTCACTTACCTGTACCCCACAATATAATCCTTTCATCACTGTAAAATGCTGTTTTTTTCACCTGTGGATCTTCCCTCCTCAACTATCTCTAAAGTTCTCTGTATTTCTCCGTTGCTCCATAGAAGTCTTCTCTGTACATCTGATTTACTGCTCTGTGAGATTTCATTTTTCATGTGCAGAAGGAAAGAAACTTCCTTTGTCCTTCTCTATGCCAAGCCCTGTACTATACGCCCTCACAAACATGTCTCACCCGCTGCTGGCTTTATCTCTCTGTAGGGTGGGAAGATTTAGCCCTGTCTTAGAGATGAGGAAACGAGTCTGATAGGTTTGGAAACTTCTCCGAGATCACACAAAGGGTAAGGCCAGCTGAAAGCAGGTCTCCAGTTTCCAAAACCAAGGCTCTTTCTCCTGTGCCTGTAGGGTGTTCTGTATAGGTAACTTTTACAGCTGTATAAAGTTTTGAAAGTTGTCTTACCTTAAAAACATGTTTTTCTTTACTATTTTTGGACAGGAATCTTTCTTCAGTATATTGTGTACTTTCCAGTCTAAGTTAGGGGGTTTTTGGGGGGATGATGTCATCTTGAATGATTTTTGTAAGTAGCTATTGTCCTATGGGCTAGAAAACCAATGACTACATCTGTTATAAATGCATGAATTAAGAGTAAATAGGTTCTGTGAAGTTGAAGGGGGCTCCTATGATAACGTGAATGGAAGATTTGATGTCAAATTTGGAGGCTTAGAAGGCTTTGGGGCCTAATTCTCAGGTGTCTTCAGAGATTGACAGAAACTGTCCTCTAAATAAGTTACATATACAATACTCACAGACTTTAAAGTGCTGGTGGGTTTTTGTTTTTGCTTTTTCTGTTTTTTAACTCATGTGAAATTATAGGAGTTTTTTCTCTCTTTTCTCAGGTCATTCTCCTATTTAGTTAAAGTCAATAGAGGCCATAGAGATTGAATGTGGTAGGAACCCAATAAATATTTCTTGAATAAATGAAGAAACAAATGAGATCTCTCACAAAATACGTTGACATTGTGGTTGAGAATCTTGTTATACCATTAAGTAACTATGATCAGTAAACTGAAGTTTTTCTACAAGAACCGTCATTATGAGTCCAATAGGATTGTGTCAGTTCTAAAATAACACTCTGAAGGCAACCATAGATTTCCATCCCAGGAACTGGCAACATCCATGCTTAAGATACGTTGAGTACAGTTTGGGTACCCTAAATGGTTGGCCAGCTATCAAAAAATAGAATTCATGAGAACACTCCAGTCTCCAGGCATTCCATTTCATGTAATATAGATGCTACTTGAGTCAGTCTCTCTCTCTCTCTCTCTCTCTCTCTCTCTCTCTCTCTGTCTCTGTGTGTGTGTGTGTGTGTGTGTGTGTGAGAGAGAAAGAGAGAGAGAGAGAGAGAGAGAGATACTAAGGTTGAAATTTGTGGAAAAGTTATGATTTGTGTTAAATTCCTTCACTCCTCTATAGAATGTTATGAATTACAATATCAAATAATATAGATAAGTATTTTACTATTGACATGCTTTTCTGGAAATATCCCTAAGACACCTGTTTCTTTTCTCAGTGAAAGAGGTAGTGTAGTCCAAGATAGTGAAACGTGACATAAGACAGGGGCATACATTTTTAACAAAGTCAGTCATTCAAACTTTCAGTTTAAACTTCAGCTCATTTGTTCCAGGCAGTGCCCCTGGGGCTCCTGTTTGAACAGCACACAACTAGGTTAGATTTAGAAGGCAAATTTTTCATTAGCTTCTTTTGAAAGATGCCTGAAGTCAAATCCCTTGAAGGAGTCTCCTACCAAAAAAATTATTGCTGCTTTGTTGGGTAGGTGAGGTGGATGATTAAGCTAAGGAAGCCTCAGACTGAAAGCAGCCAAGAAATGGAAACTTTAAAGGTAAGCTGATCAACATGCCTGGAAAATCCAGGCATATGGGATAGAAATGGGGGAAAGAGGAATTTGAAATACAATTTCAGATGGCTGTTTTATGTCAAAGTACCATAGTCAGATTTGGTTTATCCTAGGAGAGGAAATAATAAACATCTTTTTAGTTTTTAAAAAAGGTAATATTTCACAGAAATTTAGATGAGTATTTGAACAGCATGGTGTTTTGATTGGAGTTTTTCCCAAGATTATTTTCGGTTTATTTTCTTTTTAAGTAGAACTTAGAGTAAAGTGAATGAATAAATCTTAAGTGTCCACATGCGTACAACTGTGAAACCACCCAGATCAAGATTTAGAACTTGTCTAACTGTCCAGAAGGCTCGTTCTTTACCCCTCCCAGTCAGTAACCCCCACAGGTGGCCAGTGTTCTGAGCTCTGTCTTCATGCATTCATTTTATGGTTCACAACTTCGTGTGAATGGGCATATAGGACATGCCCTTGTGTCTGGTGCCTTTTCCCAGTGCTCTGTGAGAGCCATAGATGTGTTTTCCTCACTGCGTGGCTATTAATTTATTTTCATAAAATCAGTAAATAGGGAGAAATAGTGCTGTGAAGTCATGAACTGTCTGTATTCACTTCTGAAGTAACTCTGCTTCTCCATTTAAACATGGCTGTGGGGCGCCTGGCTGGCTCAGTTGGTAGGGCATGCAACTCTTGATCTTGGGGTTTGTAAGTTCAAGTCCCACGTTGGGTGTAGAGATTACTTAAAAGTAAAATCTTAAAAAAAAACAAAAACCTTGTAAAAAATAAATAAACGTGGCTGATAGGTTCAGGTCTGTCATGATTTGGGCTTCCATATATTAAGAAAAATTCAAGGTAAGCCTTTACTGTGCTGTCCAGTAGTACAGCCACTACCAATGTGTGGCTATGTACATTACAGTTTAAATTAATTACAGTAACATTTAAAATTTTGTTTTTTAGTTCCACTAGCCACACTTCAAATGCTCAAATAGCCACATGTAGCTGGTGGCCACCCTACCAAATGGAGCAGATCTAGAACATTTCCATTCTTGTAGAAAGTCCTGTTGGACAGTGCTGTTTAGAAAGCTGGCTGTTGGCTGACTTCCTCTTTCCTTTCCTCTTTTCCAGACATAGGATGTTGTAGTGGGTTTTCTTTATTTTTTTCATTGTAAGTTGTCATTTACTTCTGTGGTTCTCAGGCCATCATCTTACAAGCTTCTGTTTCCTACATTGTCCCTCTAGACCTTGGGGAAAAGGTAAGTGGGAGAATTCTCACAACATGCTATACTTTTAATTTCTACAAACTACCGTGTGCTCTCCTACTTCAGGGCCTTGGCGATACTGCTTGGAACCCTTCCCAGCAACCCGCTCGCTGTGTGTTGATTTCTCATCTATCAGATTTCAGCTTAGACTGTCTCCAGGGGACCTTCCCCATCCCTCTTCCCAGCCCCCAAGCCTAGGTTACCGGCCCCCTTGATTCAGCTGCCACAGTAACATGGCCTTTCCCTGCCTGGTAGCAGTTGCTTGTTTCCTGACTTCTGTCTCCCACCAAACAGCGAGCCCGGTAAGGTCAGGGACCAGTGTGTCACGTTCCCTGTTGTATATCCATTTCTTGGTTGAGTGCCTGGCCCTCAAGAGAGGTTAGTAAATATCGTGGAAGGAGGGAACAATGGGCTGCACAAGAAAGGGCCAATAACCAAATAGCTTAATGTTAGGGTTCTTCTCTCCTAGGTAGAGTCAGTTCCAGGTGGGAGTTTATCAGAGACAGCTTTCTGTCTGGGCACCTTACAGAACGCTGGGCTGTTTCGTCAGGGTGATGATGGCACAGCCAAGGCATTTGCGCCCTTTCTGGTTAAAGTTTTTGGTTTGCCTTTCATCGGAAATAATTCTAAGAGATATCCAAACTGAGATGATGATGGGTGAACAATCAAAGGGAAAGGCAGATGGGGAAGTGGAGTTGAAAAGTGGTCATAATACGGTAGAAAATTCTGCATCTGTCAGCTGTTCTGCATCTGGCAGCTGTTCATGGCATCACAGGCGACGTCTCACCAAGCCAGATGACCTCACAGGGAGCCGCGTCAAGGAAGGGTATTCTGTCAGGATAGGTATCAGAAACCCCAGCTCAAACTTGCTTTAAAAAGAAGGAGATTTATTTTCCCAAGTAACAGGAAGTCTTGAGATGGGCTCAGAGTTGGTCGTTTCGGTGTGCCAGCAATGTCCGTGAGAACCCAGTTCTTGCCAGCTCGGCGTGGCCACCCTGGGCATGGGCTTCGTCCTGAGGCTGGAAGGGAAATGGGGGCTGCAGGTACAGGCCTCCCATCTGGGCCTCAGAGACTAGAGAAAGAAGAGAAAGCCATTGGCAGGGGAAGGGGTTGCCAGAATGTGTCAGAGGAAGCATCTGGAGTAACTGCAGTAGCTACGGAGTATCCACTGGAAACGCCAAGAGCTTCCAGCCCCAAACATCCTCTTCCCCATCCCAGCCTATGCATTTTAGAAGTTCTTTCAGTCTGCACCAGTACAGAAAGTAGTGAATGAAAACCCTTTACTCTGTTAGCAAATACCACTTAATGCCTTAGAAGTCATCTAATGGGGACACACCCAGACCAGGGAAGATTCCCAGAATGGAGAAAGAGAGCAGAGGAGGTAAGTCAGGGGGCTCAGGAAAGACCAGTTCTGAAACTTGGGAGCCCTGCCAGAGTGAGCCTCAGCGTGGCAGTCAGAAACCCCCTCCTGGCCCTTAAGGGTTAATCCCCCGCCCACCCGCCGCTTGAAGAAACACTGGCTTAATTTTACATTCAGCAATATCCATACATTCATGATTTACAATGTAAATGGTATATATTCTGGGAAATCTGGAATCCTTCAACCGATCGGTTATGCTTTAATTTTTTTTCTCCTTCTTCTATAGACCTCGCAGTGTTGGAGCTGTGCTGAATGAGGTCACAGTCTAACTACAGTATTAACCCTGCAAATCTGTTCATTTTCGCCTGAGCACCCTCAGGCAGGATACAGAATGTGTCCAATTGAAAACCTATTACAGGCGCTGCAGTCCATGATGGGATGAATTGTAACAGGGTGGAAGGTACTGGGGGGGTGGGGAGGGGGTGTCTTTAGCCAGGTAGGAAGTATCTCTCAAAAGCAGAGGTTATGTGATTGCGTTTTGAAAGGAAAAATCTTGTTCTCTCTCACTCAAATTTTAAAACGCAACTTTTTTTTTTTTTTTTTAACGTTTATTTATTTTTGAGACAGAGAGAGAGCATGAACAGGGGAGGGGCAGAGAGAGAGGGAGACACAGAATCAGAAACAGGCTCCAGGCTCTGAGCTGTCAGCACAGAGCCCGACGCGGGGCTCGAACTCACGGACCGTGAGATCATGACCTGAGCTGAAGTCGGACACTCAACCGACCAAGCCACCCAGGTGCCCCTAAAACGCAACTTTTAATATTCTCAAATCTTAACTGTTTTATATTTTCTACCAACCGTGTCTGTCTTTGTATTTCCCCCCATCCAATACCTCTTCAATTTCTCTTCTCTGTGTGCTACAAACATCCTTTTGTGTTTTTTTTTAATACCTTTTGCATTATTAAAAATATAGAGGAACATCTAAAGAATAATAGAGTGAACACCCGTGAACCGACCACCCCATTTAAGAAATAAAACACTAGCTCTTTTCCTAGGACTGTTTCTGGGCCCTGTTTAATTCAGCATGGAGAAAAGCACAACACAGATGGTCAGCGTTTTGTGTAAAGGCTCAATCGCCACCGCATTCATGGTAGCTGCAGAGTTTCAGAAAGTATGTGCATTCGCTGTCTTGCCTAGACATGTGGTTAATGCTAAGTAGTCTAACAGTTGTGCCCCAGGTAGCTCCTAAAGCTGTTTCAGATCATAAAATGTATGATGTTTTGCAAATTTATATTTTATCATGCTGGGTTTTATGCACAAAAACTAGATGACTTCCCCTTTATAATCTCCATCAAAGGCATTTTTCAAAATCCCTTTATTATGCCTTGTCACTGGCTTTGCCACACATTGTTTGCATGTTTGAAAACAATCTCTGGCTAAATTATAAATCTGAGAGTATTTTTGTGGCGTTAGCCTTGCAGAACTGAGGGATAAATGCTGTTTTAACTTATTCCTCAATTGGAGACTCTAAATATTTGACCCCTTCATTGAGTGCCAGAGACCTGACTTGACTTGTCTGTGGTTTGGGCCCTATCACTAAGAGAGTGATAGACCATGTTTGGATAGTGTTTGAAATATTTATATTGTATCAATGGAAAGGATGTAATATTTTATTTCCTCAAGAGTACAGTTCCTTCAACATGTTCTCGCTGCCCCCGTGTGATGTCCTCCATCTGCTCTGTTTGCTCACATTGTACCTTTAAAAAAAATTTTTTTTTTAATGTTTATTTATTTTTGAGAGAAAGGGAGAGACAGAAGTGAGTGGGGGAGGGGCAGAGAGAGAGAGGGAGACACAGAATCCCAAGAGGCTCCAGGCTCAGAGCCCGATGGCGGAGCTGGAACTCGTGAACTGCAAGATCATGACCTGAGCCGAAGTCAGAGGCTTAACCGACCGAGCCACCCGGGCGCCCCTGCTCACATTGTACCTTTGCCTGTGGGGCTTCTCCATTGACACCTGCCCCATTTCTACCTTGGGAGCTTGATCACTTCAAGAAGTCTGGCATAGAGAAGAGCAACTTGCTCATGCTCACAAGCACATACTTACCACTGAAGGGTACAGTCTTTTCCAAGTGTCCCCAGACCTTTAGTCTTGTACAGAGTGAAGCAGGGAACAAATGGGTAGAGTGTGTGTTGATTTTTTTTTTTAATCTCTTGACTGATGAACTTGGGGTGCCTGTTTACAAAGTTGCTTTGAGAATGTGTGCTGAAGGCCAGGTTAGTCATACCCTCATTTTCGTGATTTAAAAAATAGAAATCGAGCATAGTTGCAGAACACAAATGCTGAAAGATCTGTATTTATCCCAACTGCATAGCAATAGGGAAGTTTCCAAAGAGAAGGATAAAGCCTATGTATTTTATTTAGATACGGGTTGTTTTAAGTGTTGATTGTCTTTTCACTTGGAATGAGGGTAACTCTCCATGTGCCATTTAGCAGTTGTTAAATGTGAGAATTCATTAGTAAAATAGGCCGTCATAGAGCTCAGGATGATTGGAAATGAACATTAGTTCGGCTCCTTGATTCCGAGCTTGGGAAGTTTTCCTTTTCTTTGTTACAGATTTTGTGTTTCTAATATTCATTACAACAAGAGTGAGAGCCTGCTGATTTTTCAAGATTTTATTACCGAAAGAATGTCAACACTAGTCTCTGGCTTATTCTTTATGATGCGTGTGTTTCCTTTCTCTCTACCGAAAACGTGTCTAAACTTGCTTATCTCTCTGTAGGACAGTCGGCCCAATATGTCAAGACCTCTGATCACTAGATCTCCTGCATCTCCACTGAACAACCAAGGCATTCCTACTCCAGCACAGCTCACAAAATCCAATGCGCCCGTCCACATTGATGTGGGCGGCCACATGTACACCAGCAGCCTGGCCACCCTCACCAAATACCCCGAATCAAGGTAATCCGAAAAACGGAAAAGTCACACTCGGAAGTGCATGTATTTGATGATCTAACTGTTTTTCCTTTGACCAGCACAGCAGCGTGGACTTACTGGGGCCGGGGCTAGAGCACGAGGGTGCCGTGTGGGCCCCCCGGCTACCCACGCTGCTCTTGGACGTGGCTGTCAGTCTTGTCCGAGTCAGGGCTCGACCCACAGCTTAATCAGGTCCACGTAGACATGTCACATAGGAATGGAGTTCTAGGATATTTTGCCTTGCAGAGATCTTCAGGTTTCTCAATGTAGTACAAAAGGAAGGATGATTTCTATTGCTACTGGCTTTTCTTCTGTCCTTTTCTAAAACACTTTCTGATCAGTTCTTAAGAATTTTCTAGGAGGTCATTTGGTGCGCCAACTTGTGAGCTAGAGAAAAAAAATGAGCGGCTCTTATCAATGGGGCAGTATATTTACAACACAATGCAAAAGTCCAGGAAGCCAAGATAGTCTTGTTTAAAAAAAAAAAAAAAAAGGCCAGTGGGACTTCTGAGGGATCAAGGCAGATAAATAAATATAGAAAGTGTCTGAAGAGGGAGCACGGTTTACAAACAGGCATTATACAGTTCTGCTTTTTTTAGTCTTTCTCTGTTACCTGATATTTTATGAAAGGTTGAGAAGAAAGATAAAATTTTCTCTCTCAGTTTCCAGATTGAATTTCTGCAGCCAAAGTGAAATGATTTTTTTAAAAAACAGATGACCATAGGGGCACCTGGGTGGCTCAGTCGGTTAAGCGTCCAACTTCAGCTCAGTCTCACAGTCTGTGAGTTCGAGCCCCGCGTCGGGCTCTGTGCTGACAGCTCAGAGCCTGGAGCCTGCTTCAGATTCTGTGTCTCCCTCTCTCTCTGCCCCTCCTCTGCTCATGCTCTGTCTTCTCTCTGTCTCAAAAATAAATAAAAAACATTAAAAAAAAAAATTTACAAAAACAGATGACCATTAATTCAATGACCAAAAAGCTTTATATTTTTAAATGAAATGATTATATCATTCAGTTATTAGTATTATTGAGTCCCCACTTTCCCTAAGTTCATTGTGACAGGTGCTACAAGATCATGCTACATGATGGCTATATTTTTAAAGAATATCATATAAAGAAGTAAGGTTTCTTTTTAAAAAAAAATACTTATTTCCATTCCTTCTAATCTAATACCAACATCAAAGAAAGAAAATCACCACACCTCTTCAGATGAACACTTAATTCTAGGGGGCAAGCCACAAAACGTACATGAGCCGAAAAGCAAATCCTTAGCTGTAGCAAAATTCACTGATCTGATCTGGTGGCCTTTTGTTTCATTCAGTACAATTTTTAAACTCTGATCCGGGAGGGAAGTTAATAATGACCCATGTGCACACGACATAAGTAGTAGGTTTTCTTCGAAGGCTCGTTGCAGCTGGGGGGTCTCTTCCTACTGACTAAAGCCGCACGGGGGTTTGGCATCCGTGAAGCTCCCCCGTATCACTTAGCCTGTTGCAAGGGTAGAAGGTAGAAATGTGTTGGAGGCGCTGCTTATTCAGTTCCTCTCTCCAGTGATTTGCCACTTTAGAGACCTCGAATAGGTGTCTTACTTGGAGAGTCTTCCTCTGGCCCCTCTGCGTGGGCATTTCTAACAGTCTACTTTCAGTCCCTCGTTGTCCACACCCTGAGACAGGCATCGCATTCCACGATCTCAGTACTCCGGATACACCATCTCATATGGCAGCCCCTAGCCACATGCAGCCTTTGAGCACTTGAAATGTGGCTGGTCCAAATCAGAATGTCCTCTAAGTGTACAATTGCACTGGATTGTAAAGAATTAGTGCCTACCAAAAAAAGTAAAATATCGCAGGCATACAGTCTCTCCTTTGCTGTCCTGCCCACTGTTCCCTTGCTGTGTATTCAACAAACTTCTGTCTTCTTTAAAAAAAAAAAAAAAAGGCAACTCAATAGTTTTTTATTATTGATTTCATGTTGGAATGAGAATATACTGAATTAAATATGTCATTAAAATTAATTTCACCCGTTTCCTTTTACTCTTTCAGTGTGGCTACTAACAAACCCAAAGTTACATACATGTCTTGTGTTTTATGTCTGTTGGACAGTGCTGACCTACACACAGATTTTTTAAAAATCTAAGCAAACCCACTTCTTCCCCAACCTGATACGTACATACATGATAACTTGAATTTCTCTTTCACCAACTTCATTAGAAAAGGTGAAATTGTTCGTCTTCCTTTCCCGATCTTTCCCCACACAGCCTCGCCACCACTGGGCCACAGTGTCATGGGAGAAACATCAGAAATACTTCATGGTTCATTAGTCCGCACATTTAAATGCTGATGCTGCCATTTAGTACTTGTTTGGCCATGGATAGGTCCAATTTCTAAGCGTCTGTCTTCTCACTTGTAAAATAGACACGGATAGGTCTTCTTGCAAGGTTATTGAGAGGATTAAATGTGATTACTAAAAGCACGCCATGGCCCTGTGCCCAACGCATAGTATTGCCTTTATGCTTAATCTTCTGCCAAACCCAGCAATTGTTTCTTTTCAAACTGCCTTCCAAATTCCAAATATATCCCCTTCCTTCATTTCCTAGACCATGGAAACAGGCTCACTTTTGGGTTCTTGCCTGAATGACTGCAGGCTCAGGGAAGCCCTCGCCTGCACCTTCTGGTCCTTTATCTTGACGCGCCTACCTGTCCCAGAACTGCTGAGCTGTTCTAATATCATCTTGATCGTTAGGAGATATTCTTAAGCATATGTTAAGACTCAGAAACAAGCCTTATAAAGTGACTTCTCTGTTGCTTATACCTAAAGCAGATGATGCTGGTTTAGATGTTGAACTGACCATTCTGCTCCCTCTTGTAGTGTGTGTGTGTGTGTGTGTGTGTGTGCGCGCGCACGCACGCGTTTGGCAAATAATCCAGTGTTCATTTCAAGGCAGCAGTCAGTCTAAGGGGACCCATACATAAATTTTTGTAGTCAAAGATACAGGGAAGGAAGGGTTTCATGCTTTTCTTATACATGTCAGTTACTCCTCCCACCTTCTGGGAAAATCTCTTGCATATCTTCACCCCTTTGGGGATAAATCCTAGGAGATTAGGTTGCCTATGACCATAGAGTTACAAATAGCTGCAACTCGAGTTCTCTAGATCCTAGGGTAGTCCGAGCCCTTTACCCACTGTGGAACCATTCCCTGCCCCCTCGCCCGTCAGCACACCCTGGTTCCTCTCTCACTTGCCTTTTCCTTGGTGTAGCCCAGAGGAGTGGACGGCTTTTTCCTTGGTTTTATTTTCTAGGATTTCAAGAAGGGACTTGTAGTATAAAAGCCTTAATTTGTTTTATAACAAGTGATCATAAAAAATGTAATGTCTTTCTACAATTTCAAAGGTTCTACACAGAGCCTTTATTCCATTTTGAAATGTTTTATATGACTTTTCATCCTGTCTCTATTTATCACCTTCTTGGCTAAAGACCACCCTTAGAACATCGTCCCCAGAAAGTGGTACAATGGACCACACAGCCAAACATTAGAAGCACCTGGGAAGCATTAAAAAGCCATACATGGTCCTGCCCCAGACCAATAAAATCAGAATCTCCATGAGTTTCCTAAGAGATTCTGACTTTCACTATCTGGCTTTGAACAACACCAATGTGGATGGTCCCTCCAAGTGAACATAGGCTTCTTCCTCAATGACTATTTCATGCTATATCATAATGGCTATTAAAAAAAAATACGTTTTGATCTTTATTTCTTTAATTACCAAGGTTACCTGTTCCACTGTGTGTGGGTACCCCTATGCTTTGGTGTTTTGGGTGGGGGGAAGCTTCTAGCCCTGAGTTGGGATTCAGTAAGCAAGTTGACTTTTTACATTTTACATCAGAGCTCCTCACACACATCATTATTCACATTCATTGTCAGGTGGTTTCTAGCTAAAGGGACTGAGGTTTCAAATTAACTGGAGCAGGTGCATACATCAGTGATGTGCTGTGTTTTACCGATGTTTTGTGTAAGATGCAGAACAGCTCTTTGGAGGGGTTTATGAGACCGAGGCTAATCCACACCCCCTCAGGGATCAAGGAGATAGATCCCTTGCAGAGTTGCTGACAAGTCTCCAGTTCCAGTTGCTGTTCTGAATTGTAATCACCGAGAAAAACACCTAGTTCAGATCTGCAAGAACAGTACATCAAATAAGTAAAACAACAAAAAAAGTGAAAAAATATATCACTATCATGAAAAGATTTTTAATGGATTTTATAAAGAAGATAGAACATATCTTACCTGACAGTTGCTAGCTTGATTGATAAATTATAAGCATCTAGACATGGGAGGTGGGCCTCACCTGTACTCTTGCCCTGGGCCCTGCAGATTTTAAGGACAGACCTGATAATGTCTGATTTAAAAATCTAAGGCACCCATTATCAACATCATTGATAACAACAAAGTCTAGGTATCTAAATAATTTGTTATAAATAATTAAGATTGGTACCAAATTACATGACATCTTTAAAATCTCCTGTATTGCCACCGAAATATCTTCATGGCTGTGTGTGTGTGTGTGTGTGTGTGTGTGTGTGTGTGTGTGTGATATTAAATAAACTTTCTTTGCTTTAGAAGACAGTCTGGGTGGCTTGGTTGGGCATCCGACTTCGGCTCAGGTCATGATCTCACAGTTTGTGGATCCGAGCCCCACATCAGGCTCTGTGCTGACAGTTTAGAGCCTGGAGCCTGCTTCGGATTCTGTGTCTCCCTCTCTCTCTGCCCCTCCCCTACTTGCACTCTGTCTGTTTCTCTCAAAAATAAATAAAACATTTAAAATTTTTTTTCAAAAAAAAGAAGACGCAAGTCTGAGTTCAAAGTTAGGTCCATTTCATCCTTTATTATCACCTTGCACAAAATGGAAGCTCACTATTAATAGCAGCTATATTGATGGTTGTTCACATGTGGACTTTTTAAAACTGGGAAGTGGGCTGTTATTGCTAATGAGTGAAACCTACCAGGCGGTAATAAGGCAGGGAGGGGTCTTGACTAAAGAGAGCCCTTCAGCCACTGACCCAGAGGTGCAAGACAAGATCTCATGTTACAGTCCTGAGCCATCCGATCTGACCGCTTGACGGAGCTTTTGTGTATTTTAAACCCAGTACATGAGTTGACTCCCACATAAGTAGATTATGCTAAATTGGTCTCTCCTAAATAGCAGCAGAGTTACTAAGCGCACTGGCATATGTAGGTAATTGCAAAACTCAAGAGACCGGGCTTTCAGCCTCACAGTCAACACCCATGGCCACCCAAGGGGTGTGTGTATTTGGAGCTTTAGAATGGAGATGCCAAACACGTGTGCCTTGCCAGTACTGCTCTAGCTTCTGGCATGCTTCACTCTCGACGTGTTAGCCATTAAGGCATGGTTCATGTGGAGCTGCCCTGAAAGCAACGTCAGATGAGCTCGACATTAAGGAATTGGTGCATCCACTCTCAGGACGGCTGAATTCTAATGTTTGGATTTCCGTGTCATTGCTGTATGCCAACCTAGGGAGTTTTCTGCAATCCTGCATTAGGGCTGGGCATTCTGTGCCGTGAGTCTGTGACTTCACGATTCCAATTTCACATGACAGGCCCTAGACACGAGTCCAGTCCTGTTATCATGCAGGCCCGCGATTCAGGATTCCAGCAGAAATGCCAAGAAATCAATGCATCTTCCTTGCCACACAGTTCACTGAGCTTTCTTTCAGAATTCTTGCAGGGCACTGAGTAGAAGGCTTTTTATTATAACCTACCCTTTAGACTAGAGCGATTTAAATATTTTTTAGGTTAATTTATTTTGACAGACAGCACGAGTGGGGAGGGGCAGAGAGAGGGAAAGAGAGAATCCACACCATTAGTGCAGAGCCCGAACTGGAGCTCGAACCCACAAAACCATGAGATCTGAAACCAAGAGTCAGACACTTAACCCACTGATATACCCAGGCACCACAGATCAGCATGATTTATAATGCAATGTCTATCTCAAGTTTAAAAAACTCACAGTGGGGCGCTTGGGTGACTCAGTTAAGCATCGGGCTTTGGCTCAGGTCATGAGCTCACAGTTCCCAAGTTCGAGCCCCACGTCGGGCTCTGTGCTGACAGCTCAGAGCCTGGAGCCTGCTTTGGATTCTGTGTCTCCCTCTCTCTGCCCCTCCCCTGCTCATACTCTGTTTCTCTCTCTCTCTCTCTCTCTCTCTCTCTCTCTCTCTCTCTCAAAAATAAATAAAAATTAAAAAAAAATTTTTTTAAACTCACAGAACAAGTTTTTTGGGGGGAGTGGAAGTCATCCTGAGATAATGTAGCCCCAGCAGAGGTGGAAAGAGGGGGCACATCCCTGCCTTGAAAACCCCTATGGAAATGCACAAAATGAGGACAGTCTCTAACCAGTGGTGAACAGTGTTCAGTGTTAAGATTGGATGATCTTTTAAAAAAGGAAATTAGTTTATGAGGAGGGGAGTGATTGAAAAGGAGGGAAAGCATCTGGCAAAGGAAAAATGGAAAGTTTCTCCAGGGTGATAGGGGCAGTTTTCCTCTTCTCTGTCTCTTGCCATGTTATAATATTGCTTTTTCAGAATTGCTCTTCAGTTATATAGGCAAAGACTAAATGAAATCAGCTTCAAAAGACTTTTTTTAAAAGTTTCTTTTAATGTTTATTTATTTTTGAGAGAGAGAGAGTGTGAGCAGGGAAGGCAGAGAGAGAGGGAGACCCAGAATCCGAAGCAGGTTCCAGGCTCTGAGCTGTCAGCACAGAGCCTGACTTGGGGCTCAAACTCACGAACTGCAAGATCATGACCTGAGCTGAGGTCGGACACTTAAGCGACCGAGCCACTCAGGTGCCCCAAAAGACATTTTTTTTTTTTTTTAAACAGTGAAACTGGATTTTCTCTTGAGTGCCGAAAAGCCAGTAACTTCTACTCCTGGCGAATTCGGCAAACTTCCTTCGCCACTTGGGAACAGAACCGACCTGGCTTTCCTAGTAACCTAACTCATAAAGTCTTGTCTCAGAGGATAACTCACAGACAAATGTAACCATGCTATAGTACCTGTATTTTTCCCTGTCCTTGTGTCCACTAGAAGATTTCTTCTTTGCTCCCCAGTGTGCGGGGCATGTACTGGCCAACAGAAGTCCTTGCTCTCTTGAGGTTTACATGGGGGAGCTGGGAGGACAGATGATAAGTGAACAGTCACTAAACGGTATTTGGGTTGGTACCAAGTGACGTCGTAAGTAAGAACACCACCCAGGACAAATACGCCCACTTTGGGATATAGTTTGCCCCCTGTGTTGAGCCGAAAGATAACTTGATGCCTACCTATTTGCTCATCTAAATTTTCAAGACAAAATCTGGCTTACGTGTGAGTGTAGATTTAGAAGTAGATTTTTGTCACTTCGGTGTTCTGGGTCGCCCTGATGGTGACTCGGTTTGCCTATTCTGAGTTCTGTGATTCGTCTCCTGCTACGTGGTGTGCGGTGAATATGTATGTTCACCCCTCATCTCCGGCGGAGGGAGATGCAGAGTGAAGTCTACTCTCTGGGCCGTGGCCGTGGCACAGCTCCAGGCCAGGTCATGTTCCGATCGCCGCGCAGGTGGACTGAGCCTGGCACCGTTCCTGATACATTCTATTTCATTTTCCATTTGTGGGACACTGAAGTTATACTTGATTTTGACCAAAATAGAATTAAAAAAAAAAAATGTGGGCAGAAGCCCCTTGGTGGCAAATAATTAGCCTGCTCCTGGTGTGGACCGTGGAGAAGGCGAGGGCCGCCCACCCGCCTCAGACCTGTCGCGGCCGCCGTGCGTCAGATAGCAGAGCAGTGAGGTGGGGACGCGCGCTGGGTGTCTAGCTTGAAGCATCTCAGGGCCGGACTGTGGGTCACGTTCTTGATTTCTTCTGAACTTCTGCTTGCCCAGAACTCAACGCTATTGGAGAGAAACACTGTCCGTGCAAAGCTGTCTCTCACTTAGTCTCCATCCTCGTATTCTTGTGCTTTACGGTACCTACCACAGAGTGGGCGTTCAGAAGTTTGCCTGATGTACGAATTTTTGGGTGAAATACTGTGTACGGAAGCCAGGCCCTCAAAACAATGAAGGGCACATAACTGAGTAAAGCTGTTCGAAACAGTCAAGTGTAAAGGGCTCATTATCTATATTTCTCATCTAACGCGCCGCAGTAATCTCAGAGTTGAGACTGTTATTTAGTCCAGTGTATAGATAAAAATGCTGCAAGTCTGAGAGGTCAAGTGACTGACCAAGATTGTCGCTCCCACTCTGACTCCGGGCCCTTTGTGGCTTCCTCTTTTATAGCCTTGCTTTCAACCCTAGGGGCATGTTAGAATCAGCAGGAGCTTGAACCAACAAACCTGGCCCTGCCCACAGTGATTCTGGTTTCATTGGTCTGGAGCAGGGCAGGGGACATCCTGATGTTTCCCACGGCCAGGTATGTAATCCTTCTCACCACCTGCCAGAACTATGTTATAAAGGTGGTCGTGAGCCAAGAGGGCAGGTCATTCTGGAGTAACCTCAAGCCACTTATTCTTTTTTTTTTTTTTTTAACGTTTATTTATTTTTGAGACAGAGAGAGACAGAGCATGAATGGGGGAGGGTCAGAGAGAGGGAGACACAGAATCTGAAACAGGCTCCAGGCTCCGAGCCGTCAGTACAGAGCCCAACGCGGGGCTCGAACTCACGGACCGGACCGCGAGATCATGACCTGAGCTGAAGTCGGCCGCTTAACCAACTGAGCCACCCAGGCGCCCATAAGCCACTTATTCTTAAGGTGGCCTTCACTAGGGTAACGTTAGGACTTAATGGTAGGTCTAGTCCAGTCGGAGCAGCAAAAACGTGCATGTCTTTTTCTTCAAGGCAGAGCCTAGAAAGGGATTTTCTAGTCTAGTTACCTGAAGGGAAAGAGTAAAGAGAGAGGAATAAATCAACCAGTCAACAACCCAGATGCCAGTGAACCAGAGGAACAGAAGGGGGACACCTGCCTTCCGAATGTGTTCCTCCAGCTGATACCTCCTCCCTGATAACCCCCATGCCAGAGTCAAACATGCAGATATCTGGGCCCTGGTCACCACTCAAGCGACCTGTATGTCAGGGTGTGAGGGGAATCTGCAGTTTTTGTCAACATCAGGCAGTCCACCCACAGCTCAGAGTTCAGGTGCCAGGTCTACAGTGAAGCAGCGTGGGGCTGGTGGTGATATGGCAGGAGACGGGGTCGTTAAAGAGAGAAGTTGTTTATTGATTCTGGCTTGATTCTTGTGACAATAATACTGACTACTCCTTTTGGTACATCGTCATGAATAATGTCATTGAGAAATGCCAAGGTCATTTTTGCTCTGTGTTTTTTATTGTATTTTCCTTCTCCCCTCATCATACAAGAAAGTACTTTATGATAATAAACTCTGTGTTCTATGTCCTTGTTTGAAAAGTTCATTAGTAGATAACTCATAGAAGATTCTGGTAATCTTTCACAAGGTTACACTCCACTCTGCTGTGTCTTGAGAACAATTCCATTAAAGGGCTTAGAATTAACACTGTTATGTCACACAACCCATCTTGTGAATCTCCCTATGACTTTGACTCCTCAAACGATGTACTTTCTAAACAAACAAAAGAAATTTGTGGTTTCTGTCAGTCATATAACCATGCATGATGGAGTGCTTCCTTTGAGACCTTCTTTATGGCAAATGAGGACCAGCATTGAAACATTTTAGGTTAATTTCCAAAAGACAAACTGCATTTCGGTCCCACAGAGAGCTCTGTGGGCAGGAGAATTACACCCCCGTAGCATTATTCGTGTGTCCACCCTATAGCCCTTGACCTTCACAGAGATGTGGAAAACTTTGTATCAGAAAGGAAACACCCCTGTGTCAGAACACCTCACACAGTAAGGTGTCTATGCTGTGTGTATTCATGACTGAAATAAAACAATGAAAGTTATTCTCAAGTTGGGGGGAGTCTTCTTTCTTAAGCCAGTGCAGAAAATACCACCCCCCCCCCCCCCGCATAACTTCCAAGCAGAAGCATCTATGATTCAAAACCAAAGTACTTGATGTTGTAATTCGCATTTGAACTTTGAGAACTTTAAAATAATAGAAGGGGCACCCGTGTGGCTCAATCGGTTAAGCATCCGACTTCAGCTCAGGTCATGATTTCACAACTCGTGAGTTCGAGCCCCACATCGGGCTCCGTGGTGACAGCTCAGAGCCTGGAGCCTGCTTCGGATTCTGTGTCTCTTTCTGTCTCTCTGCCCCTCCCTGGCTCATACTCTGTCTCTCTCTCTCTCTCTCTCAAAAATAAATAAACATTAAAAATAATAATAATAATAGTAAGCCTCAGAAAGTCACGCTGAAGGATCCTTTATGGGTCCACTGAGCACACAAATGGTTTCTACTGAAACCTGAGGTATGTTAATAGAAAAGTCTGCTCCACTGTATCTGCCAGTTTGTTCTATTATCATTATATAAATAACCCATTAAAATGTCATTTCTTTTCAGTAAAAAATGCAGGATTTACAGCTTCAGCTAGATGGATTATCAATATTCTGCCCCTGAAAGATTACTCTCAGGATGCTTGGAGGTAGAAAGTACCTTTATAATAATAAACTCTGTGTTCTATGTACTTGTTTGAATAATTGTTTGCAATAATTGGTCCCTAAAGGAGCAAGCTGAAGTGGGTGCATAATGCCTTGCATGGCAGGCCTCTGTGTGTGCCCAGGGTGGCCCCGGTGCAAGAAGGAGGGGAATGTGAGAGGCAGGGGGTCGAGAAATCAGTTGTACTCTTACAAATGTATGCATGTCATGTATTCATATTCCAAAGGCAGACACCCAGAAGCTCCAATCTGGTGGCAATCCCATTTGCAAAAGAACCTGTTAAAAAAAAAAAAATCCATGTCTCAGTCCCTCAATTATATCAGCTATTTGCTGGACCATCTGAATCTAATCAAGATACAGTGTCAGTAGAAATGACACTGTCACTGGATAATGGCTTCCTGCTGCTACATAAATGCTATGTGTCAGTTTGCTTAGTAATGACATTGCTGCTTATCTTTTTTGGTGGTAATGATTATTTTTACTTCTGTGCAGTTTTTCTTATTGCGTCCCCATATTCAGACGATAAATCACAGCTGTGCGTTAACAGCTAACCGCCACTTTCGAACAGCGGCGGACCTTGCCAGGCCAAGGGCTTCGTCCCTGGAAGGTGGATTTGAGCACGCCCAAACTTGCTTCCGCGAGCTGAGCTGACTGTGTTCCAGAGCTCCCGCCCAGCTTGTCAAAGCCCCTGCCATCCCTCCAAAAATTGATTTTTTTAAGAAACCGTTTAGAAGGCCCTCGGGGCTTGAGAGCTTACCTAAAAAATGAAAACTCTCCTAGTCTCAAAGCAGTGCAAACAGTCAATATCAAAGCAGAAAAGAAGGATCTTTTAAGTGTGTCCCACCAATCCATAATCTTAGGGGCCCTGAGGAAGGTACTTCATCAGTACATCACCATCTCGATGATACATTGCAGAAGGAACAAGACGGCACGAAGGGTGGACTTCAGAGAAAATTGTGGCACACGCGAATGTGGACTGGAATAAAGACTGTAACAACCAAGCAAACCTAGGGAACCGTGTGAAATACGGATAAAGCGCTGTTCTCCACCTTGGCTAGATTTCCGTGACAGAAACACCGAGCAGTGACAGTACGGTTTGTATTTCCAGGTGCCCGTTCTGCCGGGCTCCTCAAGAGCCCATTTGTAACCCTTTATGCAGATTTTATTTTATTTATTTATTTATTTTTTTTTAATTTTTTTTTCAACATTTTTTATTTATTTTTGGGACAGAGAGAGACAGAGCATGAACGGGGGAGGGGCAGAGAGAGAGGGAGACACAGAATCGGAAACAGGCTCCAGGCTCCGAGCCATCAGCCCAGAGCCTGACGCGGGGCTCGAACTCACGGACCGCGAGATCGTGACCTGGCTGAAGTCAGACGCTTAACCGACTGCGCCACCCAGGCGCCCCCCTTTATGCAGATTTTAAAACTGAGCCAGAGTATTTATTTGAAACATAAGCCCTGGCTTCAGTGCCCTCCTCACTCAGGACTTTCAAATGGAACAGCGAGGATGAGAAGCAGAGGCGTCAAATGACTGCTAAACACGTGTCAGCTTCTGTTTGATGAGCATCTGGAAAGGAAGAGAAAAGTGGAGAGATTCTTAGCCGGGAACTTCCATTTCTTTGAGTGTTTTGCAGGTTAGGGCTTGGTTCTGTTTTGTTGGAAGGGAAAGGGAGAACTACGGAGAAAACACCCCCAGCTCAGGTGTGTATGGACCGGCTTGGTGCCTCTGGGTAAATTCTTGAACTGTGATCAACCAGACCTGAGCCCCAGAAGGGTGGAGATGATTACACAAGACGCACGCACACCTACAAGAGCGCTTTGTTGACCGTGCTGTAGCCGAAGGCAGGATGCTGTCAGCGCGTGTTCCTTGTTTCCCAACTACGCACACCCCAGAGTGTTGTCTTTGAATCAGGGGCTGATAGAAACTTCATATTTTTCATATGTCATTCCAACTTGGTGGCCATTTAAATAATCTTGCGACATAAATTCAACATCTTAACCTTCTCGGGGTAAAAACCCCACCGGGCACGTTGGCCACTGTGATGTAAAGAAGGCATTGGACTTTTTTTTTTTTTTTTAACAAAAGGTAGTGTGGACATTTTATATTTTCTTTACAATGTTTGTGTACTTTTGAAGCTGTGTAAATAGTACTCTTGTCCAATTTGCAGCTTTCTTTCCTTCTGTAGAGGCGTAACTCACAGTCCTGAGGCTAAATCTCCTCCCTTTGGCCTTGTCATCTTAAAGCCTAGTTTCTGACAGGGGTTTCAATCTTCCTCGTCACTCTGAAGTCATGCAGGGATGGAATAATTTGGTCATTTTCACTCATCTACCCACCTCACCATACTCTTTTTTTGTTTGTTTATTTAGTTTTCAGAAACAGAGAGAAAATGGGGTAGGGGCAGAGAGGGAGGGAGGGAAGGAATCCCAAGTAGGCTCTGTGCTGTCCACACGGAGCCCAACATGGGGCTCGAACTCATGAACCATGAGATCGTGACCTGAGCCAAAATCAAGAGTCAGATGCTTGACCCACTGAACCACCCAGACACCCCTTGCTCTTTTTTATTAAGCACTGTGTTAAGCCTCTGGCTTTTCACTTACGGGTACTAAACAGAATATTGTACTACTTCATTGTAAACTGCTGTTTTGCTGGCCCCATTACAAGTAGGAAGAAACTGTTAAATTGAAAATGGAAACATCTGGCTTTGTCATAGTGCTCTGATAGTAGCATATAATTAATACGATGCTTTTATTTGAAGTGACCACTATGACGTATTGTAAGCCAGCTCCAATAGTGTGGGACAGGTTCCCCTCCGTATTCTGTCGTCACTGATAATCTCAAAGTGTGGCAGACAGAGTGGGGCTACAGTCACATGGGAGGGGCCAAGTCCGGTCTGTTTATTAGGAGATCGATGCACAGAGGGACGAATCTGGAATGTGTCATCATACAGGAAAGCACTACTTCAGTCGTTAAGTGTGCTAATATCCAGAAGCCCGGGAAAAAGAATAGTCATTCAAAAACATTAAAGTCAGTGGGAACACATGCAGGAGAGTTTGCTTGTATAACAAGAAACTAGAAACAAAATCAGAATGGAACTACAAGGTGAACGAAGGCTGGCAGGAGGTGCCAGAGCGGGAAGGGGGATGAATTTTCTGGGACAGACAGCCCCTGAGGGTCAGGGACAGCACCTAGCGTGGGCTGGCCCTCGGGCCGCAGGGAAAAGAGCCTGCAGAGCGCAGCGACCCTCAGTGAGTTATATGATGGCTCTGGCCTCCCATTTCTCCATCAGTAAAATCAAAATACTACTTGTGAGTACTTTATGGAGTTGTTGTGAGGTTTAAATCAGATAATTCCTAAAGTTTTTAGCAGCGTGTCTAACAAACTCAAAGAACATCAGCTATTATGACATTCTTTTCTCTGGATCGTAATTATTATTATAAAATGGAAAACATATTCTAGAAGAAAGGAGTGTCAAAAATACCTCCCAATATAGAACAGACTGTTGGCAGGAGGGCGGGGTGGGCTGTGGGGGCAGGCTCGTGTGCACATGTGCATGCTTGCCTGCCCAAATAACAAGCAGGAGGAAACCTAAACAGAAACCGTGTGAGCCGAAAATACCCAAGCGGGCTCCCGAGGGAGGGGAGGCTATGATGATCTGATCCTGGGCCAATCTTGGAAAAATAGCAGATTGGTCTAGAAATCATCTGTAAGCAGGCATTTGCTCAAACCAGCGAACGGGACCAGGTGACCGCAAAGGTTTTCTTCCAGTTCCAGATGCACAACAGGATTTCGCGTACAGTCAGAATCCTGCTTTGGCCCACGTAGCACGCTACCGCCGAAGGACAAAAATCTGTCCGCGTCTCCTGAGCACACGCCAGGTGGGCCCAGCGCTCTGCCAAGGAGTGGAGCAACCACCAGGCGGTCGGAGCAGCTCCGAGCTGGGGTCCGCAGTCCAGCTGCCTGAGTGTGAATTCTGGCCTCAGCGCCGAGAAGCCGGCTGCAGTGTCCTTGTCCATTAAGGCCGGTGATAATATCCACCTTGCTTGCTTGCTTGCTTGCTTGCTTGCTTGCTTGCTTGAGGGCTTGGTGTGAGCCCTCAATACCGTGTCCTGCACCTAGTGAGCACTCAGGAAGTGTAGTTCTTATCAGACACCAGAGTTTTTAGGCTCATGAGAGTTCTTCGGGCGAGGTGCTATCCCCTTTCTCAGATGAAGAAATCAAAACCTCATTGATTTAGTCTGAAAGAGGGCAAAGTCATGATTCAAACCCAGGTCTGTGAGTTTAAAGCTGAACGTGCCGGGGACTCCTGAAACATTACTGAAAGCACCCATGCTGAAACTGGTGAAGAACGGCGCCCTTAACGTGCTCTACTCAGCTCCACACTTGGAGAGAGGTGCTCCTCATTTGCTGGGTTCCCACCTCACCCCTCATGTTCCTTCTTGCCTGAAATCCCTTTTCTAAGCACCCGTGCCCTTCTCCTCATACCTAGTAATCCCTAGAACTCTACACCGTCATTGCCTCCTACAGGAAGCCTTCCCTGCTTGCCCCAGGTTGGCTAGATCCCTCTCTGCCCTTCCTTGACTCCCAGTGGGACTGCATCCTGCTCATTTTAAGGGGACTGGCAGAGCACCAGGAATATGGTAGGCAGTCAATAAATGCAGAAATAAAAAGCCTACTTATGTAAATTCTGGTGGGTTTTTAAATTGGGTTTTAAAATTGTAATAATACATTTTTCATAATTAGCAGTCAGTGTAACTCAGAATTTAAAGAAATCTCTAGTTAGAGTCCTGGAGGGCACTCATGAGAGTTTTATAGGATTAGCAGCCCCTTGAGTGGCCCCAAGCTCCCCCTCGACCCTCAGCATTACCATCAATGATCAGTTCTCCAAAATGCTGGCTACTCAATTGTTTTGCTCATAAGCTTTTTCTTGTATTTTAAACTGGCCTTTCCTTTCTCTCCTGCTTTCTTCAGTTCTGTGTATCATTTAAGAAAATGATGCTGCCTCAGGGAACCGTACTGGAAACATTACTTCCCCATAAGTAGATACAATTTGTTTTGTTTGTTCTTACCAAGAAGGTATTTTCTCCCTTCTCTTAAATTACTTCTGTCCATTTCTATAACAAGCTCTGAATTAATTTGTATCTGTGTTCATGAAATATAGACGAAATTTCCCACGTGTGGGAACTATAAACAACTCTTCCTAGAATTTTTTTTAACAGTTATAATACTTTAAGCAAATTAAACACTGTTTATGATAATTCAGGCTTCTAAAACAGTAAGTGGACTGGTGTTTCTTTTCCTTCTTTTTAAACGTAATAATACCCAGCATCGTCCCCCACCCCCTCGCCTTTTTCTTAAAGAGAAACTTTTTTTTTTTAATGGACATTTAAAAATGTATACAAAAAAGAGCACCTGGGTGGCTCAGTCAGTTAAGCGTCAGACTTTGAGTCAGGCCACGATCTCTACCCTTTGTGAGATCGAGCCCCACATCAGGCTATGTGCTGACAGTGGGGAGCCTGCTTGGGATTTTCTCTGTCCCTCTGTCTCTGCCCCTTCCCCTGTCTCTCTCTCTTTCTCTGTCTCTAAAATAAATAAACTTTAAAAAAAATTTAAGTATCTATGTAATATCTATATCTATATCTATATCTTTATCTTTATCTATATCTAGAATACAGTATTGAACTCCCAAGGGTCCAGATGTCAGATATCAACCTAGCGTGTCTCTTCCCGTGCACCATTGTTTCCCTGCTTTCCCATCTCAGCAAAAGAGAGGAAGAGGCCTCACTGGTTGCAGTGCCGGCCCCTCTCTCCATGTGCCCTTTCCCCTCTGCTGTCCTGAGTCTCGGTTTCACCTGCAGTGACGCACCCATACACTCAGGATCGCGTGAGCACAAACACACACACCCTCACCCAGCCCTCCACCACATTTGCCGTCTTCCTTTGTTTTGAAGTATTGGGACAGAAACTTGGTTGGGAATGTAACTTGGAGTAGTTAGACACTACCTACTAACATAACAGACTAACTTGGAATAGTAGATATAAAAAAGTATGCAGGTACAGGTGCTTCTGGAAACAAAATCACTCAAAGAAAAATACT
This sequence comes from Panthera pardus, assembly GCF_024362965.1. Lineage (NCBI taxonomy): Eukaryota > Metazoa > Chordata > Mammalia > Carnivora > Felidae > Panthera > Panthera pardus. The sequence goes on along the minus strand of NW_026526710.1, from coordinate 43,378,358 downwards.
CTTTAAATCAAGTTTTTAAAAAGTAACGGCCTACGAATCGGTAGACTAGTGGCGGATTGTTTTTCTGTTTTGCTGCTTCTTCGTCCTCTACTCTTTTCCGGTTTTCAACAATGAGTAGGCATCACTGTTATCATTTAAAAATACCCCCCACCCCCCACCCCTGACGCTAAAAGGGGTAATTTGCAAGTTGCCTCTGAATCTCTTACCCAGCAAAATAAATCTGGACCAGAAACTAAATGAAATCTTTTCCTCAAGTCCGAACCATATTTTCCATGGCTTGGAAGCCCAGAAATGGAGGGAAAAAAAAGGCATTTCTTGGCGGAGGGGGGAGCTTAGTGGGTGAAATCGCCCAACAACCTCTGTCCTGCCCTCTTCGCACCAGCTTTACCCCTTGGTCTGTCTTCAGCGCTTTGTTCTCAGCCCCGGGTGGGGTCTCCTCCACCCTCCCTGGGCAAGCTGACCCACCGCCACTGCAGAGGAATGCTTTTACCGCCTCCCTGTCTGTGTAATTACCATGTGTGTTCTGGGTCCAGAGAGTAGAAGGGATTAGTCCGCTCGCCTCTGGTAAAGCAGGGCCCGGTGTCGCATTACACGCCCTGGTGCTTGATGTGACATGATGTTCACCAGGCGGCACGAGGAGGATTGGCTGTGTGGAGCCTTGGAAGGGCTGGAACCCCCTCCTTAGCTGTAAAGTGACAAATCCCGCAGGGGTGTGTCGGAATTAGATGCAGGGACACAGCACATAAGGGAACACAAGAGTTGCAAGCTGAATGGAGTTGGAACCTCAGGCGTAATTCTTCTTCCTACAAGTTTCCATTGTCCTAAGAATCCTCACTTTCCCATCCCTTTGAATGCCCTCTCGTGTCGTACATGAGTTTGGACGTCATCTCTGAAGCCTTGCAGTGTTGTGATTTGGTTCGATTGAGTTTAAGGTACCCACTCCGTGGGTCTACACCAAGCCCCTGAGCCTCAACTTTTTGCAGCAGGACTACTAAATAAATTAGTGTCTCTGCAAAGTTGATAATCACCAAATTTTCTTGGAATAACATGCAACATGAGCAAACCATTGAACTATAAAAAATTATGCATTTCTCAAGGAAAGTGGTTGACTTATTGTCATTTTGTTTGTTTATTTGAAATTACACATGAAAAGGCATTATAATTTAGTGGTCGAGAACACAGACTTTAGAATCAGACCTAGGTTGTAACTTAAGCCTAGTGACAACCATTCTGAGCTTCAGATTCCTCATCTGTGAAATGAGAATAATATGGCTATCTCATAGGATCATTGTAAAATCAAATGAGATAAAGCCCGTAAAACAGCAAGCTCACTCTTTGGCACATAGTACAATTCAATAAATAGTAACTACCACTAGAGCAGCTGTCCTCCACAGGCTTGAATGTGACCTCTGCCTATTACCCCAGGGACAGTATGGTGGGTTCGGCTCTGTGTCTAGCCAGCTGTGCATCCTTGAGCATTAATGTATTTGAGACTCTGTTTCTTCATTTGTAAAATGGGATGTTGATCTAGGTCACCCTGGAGATCTTTCACTTTTTTTTTTTTTTTTTTTTAACATTTATTTATTTTTGATAGAGACAGAGCATAAGTGGGGGAGGGGCAGAGAGAGAAGGAGACACAGAATCCAAAGCAGGTTCCAGGCTCTGAGCTGTCAGTATAGAGCCCGACCCGGGACTCAGACTCACAAACCCTGAGATCATGACCTGAGCTGAAGTCGGACGCTTAACCGACTGAGCCACCCAGGCGCCCCAAGAGATCTTTCCCTTCTAAAAGGGTGGTTGGCTGTTGAAGAAGAGGTGCTGTGACAGTTCAAATTGACAGAATGACTCACTGGAAGCCTCTTGAGTCGACAACATTGACTTGTTCCTCTTTAGCCTCTGCTCATCCTCCTTCATACTGGTTCTCAACTTTGCTGTTCATCAGACCGACTTGGGGAGGTGCCTGGGCCCCAACTCTAAGCAGAAATTACATCAGAATAGCTGGCAATATTTTTTAAAAGCTCCTTGGGTGATCTCAGTGTGCAGCCAGGGTTAAGAACCACTGCTATATGCAAATAACAGAGTCAAAAGCAACGCAGAGGAGAAAGGATTTGGATAAGCCCCAAGCTGCATCTTGGAGGAGATGTGACTTCAGGTACAGTGTTTCTTTCATTCAGTCTTACTTACAAATTTGCTCTTTTCCTTAACGTTGCTGGAGAGCATAGCTTGACATCCGTCCCCATCAACCTCAGAACCGAATTGAAACTCCTTGACCTGGCTTATACAGCTTTTCACGATCTAACTCTGCCATTCCAGCCTCATTTTTCAGTCGGTCGGACTCTGCCCCAGTGGAAAGCAATCACATGCCAGGTTTCTTCTAGTTTCAAGCCTTTGTATCTTCCCTGACCCTCTCTCCTTTCTTATCTGACCCTACCTGCCACCCCAGTACTCGGCCCACTTCTGCTTGTCCTTCAGGTCTCCAGTAAACTTTCTTTCTCTTCCATGCCTCCCCCAAGTTTGAGTCGGGTGCACCTCCTGTGCCCTCCCCATAGCCCACTCTGCACCCCCAGTGACACACTGCGCTTGATCTGCATTCCCAGCCCCACAGACTGTTAACATTCCACAAAAGGAAAGAATGTGTGGTTTATTTACCACTGCTTTCCCTATATTTCACATGGTCAAGCTCAGTGAACATGGGTAGAATAAATGAGTAACTGAATGACTGAACAATAAAAGGAAATTCTTAAGGAGCCAAGGCACAGTAAATTAAAGAAACCAGGTCCTATGAATGAATGCACAAAAAATAAATTCTTGGTGACTGATTCACACTAAGTCAGGTATATTAGGCCTTACCTCTATACCTATACGCTGGACCATTCGTTAATTCCAGAGAGAGGGGGAGCCATACGGGGGAACCAGACTGACTTTATACCAAAAGGAGCTTAATTTCCTTGGAGATTGGATCCTACATTATTGGTTCCATAAATAATAATCAACAGAATGTTAATATTAAAAAGCAAGAGAAATAGATTTCATTTTAATGCATATTTTTAGTGAAACTTTATCATCTTACTAGTTAATGAAATATTTACAGATAAATTGATAGGATGTTTGAAATTTACTATAAAATTTCTGGTGGGGGAGAGGGAGCAATAGAAGTATAGGTGAAACAAGCTTGATCAAGAATTGATAGCTTTTTGAAGCTGGATGGATATATGGGGGTTCATTATATAATTTTCTCTGCTTTGCCCTACATTTGAAATTGTCCAAAACAAAATGTTAAAACAGAAATGTAAAAAAATACAATTGTGGAAGGAAGTTTTTCTCAGCATTGCTATTTGGTTCAATGGGTGTTTTACACACACACACACACACACACACACACACACACACACAGGGCGGCCATACATCACCTGGAGCCAACTTGGTCTTGGTCAGTTGGAAAACAGGAATGTTCTCTAAGGTTAGTAAACTGTAATCAGTTCCACATAGTTTTCAGGCACCAGAGTTTACAAATCACTGCAGTTTGATTTGTAACTCCATTCATACGTCCACAAGAAATACAGCCTGTGCCGATTTCCCCCTCATTTGCTTAGCCAAACAATGCTTTTCCACCGCACATTCAAACCCGACCCTGGGACGCCATTTTATGATCCCTGGCACCGCCCTGCCCTTCCACATTGTTTTCACAACTCAGAACGTGCTTCCTTTCAAAGTTAGCAAAAGTCAACAGTATAACGTTGCCCTTTACTACTCCTAACATTTGGTGCATCACCTACGGGACTCTTATCGGAGAGGCCTTGCTCCTCAGACAGGAATGTGCCTTGGTGCGGCTCAGGGCCTCTTCCAGGCCACAAACCTGCCCCTGCTCTCCACAGCCCCTTCCCTCTCAGCTCGCTCCCAGACCACACGGCTTGTGCCATAAGCGGGGCCGGGCGGGCTTTACTACCGTCTTGGGGCCTCTCCTTTCCCTCTTCCGGGTCCAGCGCCAGCTGGCGGCCAAGTTTCTGGGCCACTGGGCCGCCATAGGTTCCACCGGCCTGCTGGGGGCGCTCTCACCCGCCTGGTAGAAGCCAGCCCGCCCTCCTCCGCTTTCACCCTTTTTCCGTCTTGAGTAATTAGGCCTGGAGACCCTGCTTTTCCCACTGCGTCGCCCAGGGGCCGCGGCCACCTCCCTAGACTACACTGGGCCACTGTTCAGATTTCCCTCCAGCTCTTTCCTTTGCGTCTCCTGTTTGGGCCACGTCCAATGCGAAGGTGCTTCTGATCGCACCTGTATCCAGTTTTCTGTATCTGCCAGAGGTAGCGGGTTTTTACAACCTAAAAGCCTTTTTTTTGGATGGCGCGTCTCTCCCACCTGGCTAAGGTCTATAACGAGACCCTTCAGCCCAGATTAGTTCTTTGGCCCCGCGAATCCTGTGCCTTGTAGCACCTGCTGTCTTCCGTGATCTGCTTTCGTAGAAATTTTTGTTTGCTAGTTTAGGATACCTTCTCTTGGTGAGTTCTTTTTGAGTGGGCCATAACTCCACTTGATTTTCTCATCAACCCCAAGAAAAGGGGCAATTTTATAAAAGAAGCATTTTATAAGAGAAATGGAGACACAGAGAAGTCGATACAGGCAGATTACAGTTATTAAAGGACCGAGCTAAATTCCCCTCACCACTCCGTTCTTCCTTTTACTCATTCACTTGGTGGAGACTTACAGATTACACATTCTGTGCCAGGGTACATCCAGGTCTAGATTTTGAAAATGAACACTTAAGAAGGAAAAAAAAAAGCATAGGATTTACTTAAGAATAAAATATTTTCATTTCTTACTAAAGTGGCTCGCAGCCATTGATACTAATATATTTCAGGCCACAAAAATAATATACACACTTAGATTTCATTGCAAAGCTCTTGCTGAACAAACAAGATAGAAAATAAAAACTCTAGACTAAAAGCTTTCCTTCGATAGTGGTAATTCTTTTCATTCCAGTCATTGTAGGGAGGCCCCTTTAAGATCAAACAGACCGTGTACAAATCCCCCAATGCTACTTAACTAGTTGGGCCAGTTACTCATCATTTTGAGTCTATTTCTTCATCTGTAAAAGGAGGATAATGGATTCATTACATAAAGTGCTAAGGATAGTGCAAGCTACCTGGACAGCAGTTAATAAATATAACTCCCTTTTCTTCCCCTTGTCAACTGTAAATTTATCACGTTAACAATAAAGAATAAATCTTCTGATAATAAGCAAACAAGTTTCGTTCATTCCCATCCTACACCAAACTGTCCCAGAAACACTATAAAAAAATCGACTAAGTATATTTGAGTTTCAGTGCCTCTTTATGTAGCCTGTTTGATTGATGTGTTAATGGGAAATGAATGACAAGGTTGCATGCAGTCAGAGCCCTGGGATGCTTGCGATCCACACCCTGGATAAAATTGTGGAAGGAAGAAATTGTGAATCACCCTCTATTCATGGAAAGTTGGACAAAAACATTAGCTGAGAAAAATATAGTGAGTTTTAGAAATACGACCTGAGTGTGATTAGTTGCTTTCTTCTTTGCACTTACTACCGCCAGGTAGGACATGAGTTTTCTAATTATCTTCAAAAGATTTGTATTGAAACGAATTCCCGAGCTTTCTTTTTTGGGAGGGAGGGGGAGCAGCTTTTCCATTTGTTGATTGGTTTGTTGTACTGTAGGAGGGGTGAAATTATTGATTCACCCTTACCTCTGTCACATTTCAGCGTAAGATTAGAACATTTATGATTTCAAAATTGTCTTCAAAGCAGTAAGATGATATTCCAAATCAGAGGTAGAGTTTATGAGTTCCAGAAAAGCTTTTCATTAAAAACTGGAGCCATTTGCCTGCCTACACTGTTAATGAAAAGTACAATGCACCTATTGGTCAAGGAAGTGATTTCTAGTGTGTAAGTTCTATTTTCTGATACAGGATATTTGTTTATCATTAGCCAGCCATCTACTTGTTCATGGTCCAGATGTGGCCACTTTCTACTAACTGAATATGTACCAAAGTATGTAGATTCAGCCATCCTTAAAGGGATAAATGATAATGAATGGATGCAGACTGTTTTAACTGTAGCACACTGTTCAAATGTTAACTCTGTAAATGGGGGAAATATATCGTGGATTCCTGTGTTTAAAAATTACCCATAGCCACTCATGTTCCAGAACTAGGTCATATTTTGGGGATGGTCAACTATTTATTTTTTATAATGATGCCTGGCTGTTACAAATGATTTTTGCTGAGACTTAAGAAACTAGACTGTATATTGTTAATGGAAAACATATTCTCCTGGATGAGTGATATTTTCTATGATTCCTTTCTATAATGTAGGTGTTCACATATAGGCGTTCCTTTCTTTTTGGAGAGTTTGTGATTCGTGGGTGGGGAAAGCTCAGAAAACAGGTTTCTTAAAAACAAAATTGCTTTCCTCGTAGAATCTGTTTAAAAGACACTTTGGAGCAATGACATTTTTTAAAAGTAGCCGAGAAGGTGGTTTTAAGTAACCTAGGGGAAAGACATGCTGTTCCATCACAGTGACAGCACTTAGCCATAATCACCATGTCAGGGACATTTTCTTTACAGGTAACAGACAGTGAATAAAAGGATTTACTTGAGAAAGCCTGAAACTATTTTGAATTGTCTGGTCCTGAAATATTTATCAAGCAAGGACCAGCACCTCTCAGAGAACCATAACTACATAACGGGTGATTTTTCCTGACTGCCATCTTTGAAACTGCTACCTTTGACAGTGACACAAAACGGGAGCTCTTAGTTTTAGTGGCCAAACAATTGATTCTAATTGTTTTCACTGTTCCCTCTTTTCTACCACAGAATCGGAAGACTTTTTGATGGCACAGAGCCCATTGTTTTGGACAGTCTCAAACAGCATTATTTCATTGACAGAGATGGACAGATGTTCAGATATATCTTGAATTTTCTACGAACATCAAAACTCCTCATTCCTGATGATTTCAAGGTGAGGGATTCACATTAAATTACCAATAGCATAAATATGTGATTTGTTTTGATGCGCTCCCCAAAAAATATTTCAGCTTTTACATCTTAAACATATACCAACTCTAATGGCATCACAGGTCTCTGACATGGTTATACTGTCTTCGTGAAATAGAGTATATGGTCATTAAAGTTTTCTGTGACCAAAGGAGGACTGATTTTATTTAAAGATTGAATTATAATTTATTTGAACACATTGAAAATAAGTTGATTAAATTCCAAGCTTACTTCTGATAAGACTTAGTGAGGTAGAAAATAAAAGGAAACCTCCTTATCTTAATAGACTTTTTGTCTCAGATGTTTAAAGCGAGCGTCATACTTAACAGTAAAATTTTCGAACTGTTCTCTCCGAAGTTAGTAACAAGTGTTACTGTTAGTCTCACATAGTGCTGGCAACTGTAGACAATGGAATCAGACAAGAAGAACAAATAGAAAGTATTAATATTAAAAGGAAATATACAAAAATGTAATCTTTACAGCCATTAATATTCTCTAAATATATCTCTAAAAATATCTCCACTAAATACTGTTGGGATTAATGAAGAACTCATTAAGGCATCTACATTCAGGGTCAGTATTTCCTAATCAAAACCAATAGCTTTCCTACAGAAGAGCAGGAGCCGATCATAAGATATAATAGACAAATGTACCACTCACAAAGCAACAAAATTTATAATACCTAGAAATAAACCTAACAAGAAATGGGCAAAGTCTAATTAAGAAAACTGTAAATCGCTACATACAAGTATCAAAGAAGAGTTGAGTAAATGAAGGGAAATTCTGTGTTCCTGGATGGGAAGCCTCGATACTGTTAAGATGTCACCTGTCCCCGAATTATAAATTCAACACAAACCCACTTAAGTCAAAAATTTTTTTTTCAATGAGATTTGATCCATTTATATAAAGTTTATGTAGAAGAAACAAAGCTTAAGAATAGCTAAATAGGGGCGCCTGGGTGGTTCAGTCCGTTAAGCATCAGACTCTTGATTTCAGCTCAGGTTCATGAGTTCGAGTTCCGAATTTGACTCTGTGCTGACAGCTTGGGATTCTGTCTCTCCCTTTCTCTCTGCCCCTCCTTAGCTCACGCGAGCGTCCACCCTACTTCTCTCTATATATCTGTCTCTGTCTCTCTCAAAAATAAATAAGTGTTTGAAAAAAAAGAATAGCCAAGTAAATTATTGCAGGTGATAATAATGGTAGTAATGGTGGGCTGTGGTGGGTGGGTCCTTCCAGACATCAGAACCTACTAGAGTAATTACAAAGTGTGATCCTGAAATTAAAAAGTAATTAAAAAGTGGGCTGAAATTGACAAAAAGATCGATGGAGAAGAACAGGTCTGGAAACAGATGTGTGTATAAAGGATTTGATGTATTCCAAAGGTGGTATTTCGATCAGTGGGAAAACAAAGGAATAATCAGTAACTGGCCCTGAGGTAGTTGTCACAGAGACATTTGATAAAAAGGTAAAGTCAAAGCACTATCTCATAAGTTCACAAAAGTTCCAGAAATAAAAATTATAATATCAGAAAAAAAACATAAACGAATTTCTGAAAATATACTTTTGAGGCAGAGAGGGCCTACCTAAGAAGACTGAGTACCCACAATGTAGCCTTAACAAATTTTTGTTTTGAATTAAAAACACCATATACAAATAAAAGACAAGCGTTAGACTACCAGAAATATTTGCCATAAAAGATTAATATCATTAATAAGAGTTCCTAAAATCTATAAGAAACATACAAACAGCCCAATGGAAAAACATTTTTACATCTAAACAAAATATCCCAAAGGGGGAAAAAAATAGAAATTGCCAATAAACAGTTGCAAAGAAAAGGTATTTAATCTCTGTCGTATCAAAGGAACAAAAATTCAGATACCCCTTTTTATCCGTCAGAATGGCAAAATGGTAATATACACTGTGGTTGGGAATAAACACTTTTGGAGGGCAATTCAGCAGTTTTTAAATTTTCAATCATACATACTCTTGATCTAGCAATTCCAAATCTATTTGTTTATTTTCTAGAAATAGTCACATAAATATGCAAAATTACATGTACATAGAATGTTTATTTGTAGTCATGTTTGTAATAGCAGAAACTCAACACAGCTAAAAAAATGTTCGGCAATGGCAGATGCTTACACAAATAGCTCTATTATCTGATGTGGGGGGGAGAAAATCACCAGGATTTTATCATTCAGTGAAAATACTAAGTTGCATAATATGAATAGCCTTACTCGTTATTTATGCAAAACATTATGTGTATATGTGTATAAATACACAGAAAAAAGATTTAGAAGATTAGATCCTAAATTGAGAGGGGTTCAGGGGGCCTTTCGTCCATCCTCTCCTTCAGGGTTTTGAACAGTGGGACACCTGCCAAGTATACATTGAGTGAGAAAATGAGAGAGAAAGAGTAAGAATGGCAACCAGCGTGTGCAGTTCCCAGCAGCCCTGGAATAAGCCGAGGACGAGCGTGTCCCTGTGGCAACAGCAGTGTCCAGGGGCCTCCGATAGACTGTGCCTCTGACCACACCGAACGTGATTCAGGATTTAAAGACATAGGAAGTTGGTTTCTGCAACATGGCTCCTTACGAAAGTAAGCTACTTTGTCAGTGATGATCTCTTCCAACTCAGGAAGGAAAACATATTGAGAGTCTGTTTCTCATATGGCACCTTCCTAGAGGGTTTTCAAGGGTAATTTTCAATGTGTCAGTTTTTCTTCCTGTGCCAGCTTTCGAACCTCTTTCCTGTCTTCCCCGCACACCACCTCATTCGCTGGCAAGCATCTTACACGGAGGCCAAAGTGAAGTCTCCTGCCCGCAGCCCTCAGTGTAAACCCAGGGACGCCTCTGCTCGGAGAGCAGAGAGAGCTGGCCGGCTTTAGGCAGCCGGCCCCACACCAGCTGCAGGCAGAACAGAGAGCTAGGACGAGTGTCAGGTCTGCTTCTAGAAAGCAGGCACTGGCCCCGTGCAGAGACAGGAGGTAGAGTTGAGTTCTGCGCCAGACACAGGAAGTGAGGGGAGTCAGGAGAAGGAGGGGGCCCCGCTGAACGTGGGCACAGACGTCAGCAGTGGCCACAGCTGGTAACCAGACATGGCACCTCGGACGTCAGGTGTTCACCAACAAGCATCTTGGAGAGCAAGTAAGTGAGTAGAGGGAGAAGGACTGAAAGTGTGATACGTCAGCAGTGGGCAGCGGTTTCTTAGTCATGTTTTTCTAGAAGGAATGCGGTGGACTCGGGGAAGGGAAATACCCCTTTTAGTTCTGTTTTCAGAGGATTGCGTTTCCAGATGCCCCCTCAGAAATCTCTACCTGGATAGTTCTTTGGGTCCTTACACTGCCCAGTCACAAGGTGGCCATCCCAGCCTCCACCTCCCCCCCGTTCCCCTCCCCCCACCGTGGAACCTGCTCCCTTGTTTTGTGTCCCATCTCCATAAAAAAAAAAAAAAAATCAGAATTCGGGGCACCTGATGGCTTAGCACCAGGTTGGTTAAGCATCTGACTTTGGCTCGGATCATGATCTCACAGCTCGTGAGTTTGAGCCCAACATTGGGCTCTGTGCTGACAGCCTAGAGCCTGCTTCAGTTTCTGTGTTTCTCTCACTTTCTGCCCCTTCCGCACTCACACTCTGTGTGTCTCTCTCTCAAAAAAAAAACACAAAAAAAAAAAAAACAAAAAAAAACCTCTAAAAAAGCACGTCAGAATCTATCTGCCTGCTCTAGGCAGGAACCTGGGAGTCATTCTGCACTGTTTCTTCTTCTTCACTGCCCACACACGATCCATCAGTGAGCCGGTCCGTAGTACCTTCCAGATAGTTCTCCAATCAGTTCACTTCTCTCATCCCACCTCCCTATCCAAGGCTCAGCTTTCTGGATGACTGGGAGTGCCTTCATAATTGGTTTCCCTCTCCCACCATTTCCCCCTCTTGTCCACTCTCCATGTTGAAACCCAGAGACGCTTTTTCTCATTAGACTTTTTTTTTATGTTTATTTATTTTTGAGAGAGAGTGTGCATGCATGCAAGCTGGGAAGGGGCAGAGAGAGAGGGAGAGGGAAAATCCTATGCAGTGTCAGGACCTTTTATTTTGAGATCACTGTAGACTCTCACGCAGTTATAAGAAATAATACAGAGGTCCTTGGTTACCCAGGTCCCCCCGAGAGTGACATCTTGGAAAATGGAAGCATAGCAACACAACTGGGATGTTGACATTGATACAGTCAAGGCACGTGATATTTACATCATGGCAACCATCCCTCTTGTTGCCCTTTTATAGCCATACCCTCTCCCTCTCCCCATCCTCCACCGTCTCCAGCCCCATCCCTCACCGAGGGATACTTTTGGGGGAAAATGGTGTATCATATAAGCTCCCGCTTACAGCTGTGCAGAGGTTTCCCGTTCGTTGTTCACGCAGCAAAGCAGCATATCCTTGTCAGAGCCACGAGGCCCAGAAGGCTCTGGCCCCTGCTCCCCTCGACTCTTACCCTACACATATGCCCTACAGGACTTCTCTTAGTTCTGCAAACATACCATCTTCTTGTTCCCTTCAGAGAGACCGTTCTGCCTGCCTAATGCTCTTCTCCTGGCCTTTGTCACTTAGGGCTCATTGTATTCATCACTGAGCCATCCGTGCCTAATCCAGCCTAGGTTCGCCTACGCCCTGTGATTCTCTGTGGTCACACACAGTACATTTGCAATCATTCGTCTCCATTGTTGAGTGCTGTGTACCCACCTGTAAGTCACACAATCTTTTGGCTGCAGATGTGGGAATACCCAATCAGCAGTGCCTTAAAAACTCATGGAGATTAGTTTTGTTCTCACATAAGAAGTCCGAGGTCCATGGTTACGGACGGTGGTATCTGCTCTGTGGTGTCATCGAGGACCAGAACTGTCTTTTTGTTTTGCCGTCCTCAGCGTTGATGTCTCGGCCTCATGCTTGTCACCTCAAGGTCGTAAGTTGCCTGCCCCAGCTCCAGGCATCACCTCCTCCTTCACAGCAGGAAAATGGGGCAAGAGACTCTTTACCTCAGAAGATTGTGTCCTTGTCAGAAGATTCCCCAGTAGACTTTCCCTTTATAGGTCATTGGCTAGAACTGGGCCTCCCCGAGATGTAAAGGAGGCTAAGAAAGTAATTTTTTTCTCTTCTAGCCTCTACAGTGAGAGAGAAATGAGCAAGGGATAGGGGCCGGGAATAGTTGTTGGCGAAGCTGGCCAGCAGTGGCTGTCACTCTGGTGCAGCTTTGGCACATACTAAGCATGTAAATATTTGTGGCGTGAGTGAGTGAGTGCGTGGATGGATCAATAAATGAATGAAGTGAGTCCCACGTTCAAACCAGATTCTGGTTCATACCTCATCATATACTTTATTATATTCGAACTCTGGATGTTTTATGTATGTATCAGGACTCTCTACTTTGTAAAAGACTCTCACAGGCAGGGACATTTTTATGTTTTTCTAAAGGACATTGTGTGCTGGGCGCATAGAATTACTCAGTATTAATTAACTTAAATACAACAGAAAAGGGTCTAAACAGTCACAGGAGACCAGAAGCTAAGTGTAAGTAGGCAATATACTATTTAATTTATAGGACTAAATGGGAGGTATAAAACGTATATAATGCCATCATCCTGAGCAACTTCTGAGGGTAAAATATTAATTTGTAATCCCATGTTGAAAAGAGATGCAGACTCCAGGAGTACAAAACAACTGATGGGGAATTACGTTTAGAACATGATAACCGCCACTTGTTTTCAGTTGGACGATGTTCCAGAAATGGAGCTCGGTATTGAACACATTTAAACATGGCAGGTGTTATTTTCTTTTTCAAGAGCATTCAAGTTAGACGCTGAGAGACAGACTTCCTCATGGGAGTTAAGCTGTGGCCGGTCCCTGAGGTCAGTCCTGAGGGGGGCTAGGTTGGGACGGCTGCTTCTCCGCACCTTGCAAGCTCCCTCAGGATTCCGGGGCCCTGAAAGGCGCGCTGTTCATCAATTCTAAGTGCAAAACACACCCTTTAATTGGCTAAGGCTTTAGCTGTGGCCCACACTTGGGGGAAAAGACAAAAAGGTTGGCAGATGAAGCGCACGTCTCGCAGGGCCCTGAAATGTTTTCCACAGAGCCTCTGGGCGACAGGCTGTAAATTCCAGGGTGTTCTGGAACCTGGAGGAGCAGCAGGAGGAGAGGGGAAGCTGAGGTGGCCATTTGCTCCTGTGGCGGACGATAAAACCGCAGCAGTTCACGGGAGTCACAAACGCAGATGCGCATGCAGATGAGCTCTCAGTCTGTCCGTCCCTGAATCACACAGTAGGTGCTTTCCTCCTCATCAGAGTCTATTTCCTGATCTTGGAGAAGGAGCACAGCACGAGGAGAGACTGTCCGGACTGGGTTTGCCGGGAGAAGTGTTCCTTGACTTCCTGCTTCCCTCTCCAGCTGTTTGCTGCTGGGTTGAGTGAATGCATGGAACGTTGACATCACGGCATCCTGCACCCCTTAAAACCCCATTCTGCAAATACGCTGTATGAGCTAGATACCCGCTTAACAATTTAGATAATTTCATATTTCAGAACGTCACTTAAGTGGCAGCTGCTTGTGCCCTGCTTCCACTGAAAGCCACTGGAATCTGTTCTCTTTTTTTTTTTTTAATTTTTTTTCAACGTTTTTTATTTATTTTTGGGACAGAGAGAGACAGAGCATGAACGGGGGAGGGGCAGAGAGAGAGGGAGACACAGAATCGGAAACAGGCTCCAGGCTCCGAGCCATCAGCCCAGAGCCTGACGTGGGGCTCAAACTCACGGACCGCGAGATCGTGACCTGGCTGAAGTCAGACGCTTAACCGACTGTGCCACCCAGGCGCCCCTGGAATCTGTTCTCTTAAATAAGTGACTATAGAGCTTCTCTGCCCTATTTTATTACAGAGATGACTGTCCTTCTTCCCTTCACTACCCCCCCCCCCCCCATCATACTGACTGGTTCATCGTTGCTTTATCTTCTGCTTATGTACATGTATTGTACAGGGCGTGCACACACAGTTGAATTTCCTGGAACACCATGAGTCCAGATCTTTGGTTCCCTTTTTGATTGGGAACCACAAAATTGCCTCTCTCTAGCCTTTCATTCTGAACATCTTTGGTAAGGGTCCCTCATGTTGCTGACATCTTTTGTGGTCGCTGATGAATGCCCACCCTTCCTAGATAAAAAAAAACTTGCTATCAGACAGCCCACAACTTACCTATCCCTGGCTTAAGTTTAAAAAATGTATTAGTTACTTGTAATAACCTTTTAAGATTATAGAAAAAGTATATGTACATTGTAGAAGATTTGAAATGGTAGACAGGCAGAAAAACTTTAAACCCCGTATTCCCAACTCTCGGAGACTACCAGCGTCAAAACCTTAGTGCATGGCCTTCTGGATCTTTTTCTATCCTTATTTCAGACAACAATCTCTACCTTCCTATTTCAATAAAATCTCATTTCCTCTAATACTGGAACCATATTCAGATTTCCCAGGTTGACCCCAAAATGTCCTTTACAAGTGTTTTTCCCAGACGGTATCTGATCTAAGAGCACATGTTGGATCCACTATGTCCCTTCCCTTTATTACCTAGCCTAGTCCATCGCTTTTTATATGATGCTAACTCACTGAAGAAACAGGGCCAGGTGCCCCACAGAATGCCCCTCCCCCCCCCCCCCCCCCCCCCCCGTCTGGATTTGTCTGGCTGCCTCGTCATGCGTACTTTAGTTCTTTACTCTAGCCTCTAATTTCCTGTAAACTGCAAGTTTCATCTGAAGGCCTGATAGTCTAAGCTAAATATTTCAGTGAGGATACATCTCTGGTGATGCTGTGCACTTCACATTACATTATGTTAGCAAACGTAGATGTCTGAATGCTGGCCCACTCGTTACTGATGCCAGGACTGACCATCGGTCAGAGTGAGTTATGTCTTCCTTAGGTTGCAACAAAAATGATCTCGGTCAAGCTGAGTTTCTCACCTTGCACTATTAGCATTTTGAGCCAGCTAATTTTCTGTGGTAGGGCTTTTTTTTTTTTTTAATTTTATTTCTTTAATATACATCCGAATTGGCATATAGTGCAACAATGATTTCAAGAGTAGATTCCTTAATGCCCCTTACCCACTTAGCCCATCCTCCCTCCCATAACCTCTCCAGTAACCCTCTGTTTGTTCTCCATATTTAAGAGTCTCTTCTGTTTTGTCCCCCTCCCTGTTTTTATATTATTTTTGCCTCCCTTCCCTTGTGTTCATCTGTTCCGTGTCTTAAAGTCCTCATATGAGTGAAGTCATATGATATTTGTCTTTCTCTGACTAATTTCACTTAGCATAATACCCTCTAGTTCCATCCACATAGTTGCAAATGGCAAGATTTCATTCTTTTTGATTGCCGAGTAATACTCCAGTGTGTGTGTGTGTGTGTGTGTGTGTATGTGTGTGCGTGCGTGTGTGTGTGTCTTTACACCATGTCTTCCTTATCCATTCGTCTGCTGATGGACATTTGGGCTCTTTCCATACTTTGGCTATTGTGGATAGTGGTGCTATAAACATTGGGGTGCATATGTCCCTTCGAAACAGCACACCTGTATGGCAGGGCTGTCTTTTGAGCAGTATCCCTGGCTTCCACCCACTATATGCCGGTAGTACCCACCTCCTTCCCAGTTATGACAACCCAGAATGTCTCCAGACATTGGCAAATGTCCTTTAGGGTCAAAATCAGCCCCAGGTGAGAACCAGAAAGAATGAGAGGAAGGAAGTTTTTATGGGAAGGATACTGGCTTACCTCATAGAATTAGCAGGAGCATTCTCTCAGGGCTGGAACTTGCAGGGCAGCTCTGAGGACCTCAGTCATGAGAGTTTGTGGGCTTCTAGAGTGATGCCCATGGCTCCACTGCAATACTGCCCAGGGTTTCTTTCCCCTTCCTTGGCTCTACAGAGACCATCTGACTGGCTCAGGTGGCTCTGATGCTTACGCTTTAGCCAATCAGCTGTGGTAACCCAGACACACGTTCTAGTCACTCACTCCTGAGAGTCGGACATTCTCGAAGAAGGCACTCTCAAAGAGTGATGAGCTGGGTAGACCCCCAAGAAGTCTCTTCTTCAGTACTTAAGAGAGTGCCCACTTAGGATGGCTGCCCCAGCCCCTAGTCTCAGCTGTTGCCTCCCAGTATTTATGTCCCTGGTGCAGAAACTGTTACTCCTGGCACCCCTGCCCAGGGCCACTTCTGTCCCTCTCCCGAGGACACTCCCTCAGAAGCAGGGCCAGCTGCAGCGACCGAGGAGGAGGAGGAGTGGGAGGCAGGCAGAACCGCCAGCCCGCAGCCCTGGCACCATCTCGGATCGCATCTCTAGCCCCTGCCCTCACCCGGCCCTACACATGAGCCGTAACTCCTGCAGTTAGTATGCAGCTGACTCGCCAAGCCAGGGTGTGGCTGCAGAATGCAGATGGGTCTGCCTCTGCTCTGCCTCAAGCACCCCGTCTTGGTCAGCTGTGTATACGTGGCCTTTCTCCGGGAGATCCGGAGGTGGTGGGGGATGAGACAGTGGCCGGGTACAGAAGGGACTCTTGCCGCCACTTCTGTTTCCTTTAATGGCCATCAGGATAAATCTCAGGCTGGGTGTCCTCCACCACCTTCCCCCCACCCCGGCTCGCGAGAAAAACGAGAGTAGTCAGGAGAAACTGGAAGCTGGTGCTTCTGGCCAGAAGTATCAGTTGGTAGCAGGGGAAAAGGAGCAAAGGAGCCAGTCTTTCTAGGTTTTGAAGAAAAGAAAGGGATTGAGGGGTGGGAGGAGTGAACAGGTGGACACATGTCATTGCACATTTGTCCAAACCCATGGAATGTACAAGGGCAAACGTGAACCCTAGTATAAACTGTGGACTTTGGGTGATGTAGGTCCATCAGTTGTAACAGATGCACCACTCAGGTGGGAGATGTTGAAAATGGCAGAGGCTGTGCATGTGTGGGGACAGGGGTATAGGGGAAACCTCTGTACTTTCCCCTCAATTTTAACTGTGAACCTAAAACTGCTGTAAAAATAGTAAGTCCTTTTAAAGGAAAAAAAAAAAGGAAAAAAGTATTGCAGAACTAGGGAAATAAAGAATTTTAGACACCCCAAACCTGAAATACTGAAAAAATTATGGTGGCCCACCTCCCACCTAAAAAGAAAAGAAGGAAGGAAGGAAGGAAGGAAGGAAGGAAGGAGAAAGAAAGAAAAAGAAAGAAAGAAAGAAAGAAAGAAAGAAAGAAAGAAAGAAAGAAAGAAAAAGAAAAGGGAGGGAGGGAGAGAGAAAGAAAGAGGAGGGAGGGAAGGAATGAAGGGAGGGAGGGAGAGAAAGAGAAAGAAAGAAAGGAATGAGGGAAAGAAAGAAGGAAGGAAGGAGGGAGGGAGGGAGAAAGAGAAAAAGAAAAGAAAGAAAGAAAAAGAAAAAGAAAGAAAGAAAAAGAGAGAAAAGGGAGGGAGAGAGAGAAAAAAAGAGGAGGGAGAGAAGGAATGAAGGGAGGGAGGGAGGGAGGGAGAGAGTGAGAGAGAGAAGAGAAAGAAAGAAGAAGGAAGGAAAGAAAAAAATCTTTGAAACTAAAGGAAATTAAGTCCCGCAAAGATTTTTTTTTATTTTCCTTATGACTACTACCTGGATGCTATTTTTGAAATGTAAACTATAAAATCCTTCATTTCCTCTCATCTTCTTGGTGTCCCTGCTTTGTGGGTCCCCTGATATTTACATGCCCTGCCTTCTAGGGAGCCAAGTGCGTCCTGGGAGGCCCCAGGGCAGTGAAGAGGTACTGGAGCTCCCAGGACGAACTGGACTCATTCCCCAGAACCCACAGTGCCTAGCATGGCATCCGGCACGTTTAACAGATTTTAAAATGAATAAGTGACTGATTTGCCTTTGGAGTTTAAGGATGTGCCAACTGCTGTGTAAAATTTCAAGGCCATTAGGAGTTCAGTGAATTTCTGAACTGTTTGGTGGAATCAGTAAGTGTGTGTGGCAAGCTGAATAATGGTCCCCAAGGGGGTCCACATCCTAATCCCCAGAATATATTACCTTACAGGGCAAAAGAGACTTTGCAGCTGTGATTAAGTTAAGGGTCTTGAAATGGGGAGAATATCCTGGATAATCCAGGTGGGCAGAGTGGAATCACAAAGGTCCTTATAACTGAAAGAGGGAGTGGGGAGGGTCAAAGTCAGAGAAGATGTGATGAAGGAAGGAATGTGATTGTTGGCCAGGAGCCAAGGAATGCAGGCAGCCCTAGGAGCTGGAAAGGGCAAGGGAACGCATTGTCCCCTGGAGCCTTTTGAAGGAAGGCAGCCCCACCGGCAAGACCCATTCCAGACTTCTGACCTCCACAACTGTATGAGAGTGAATCTGTATTGTTTTCAACCACCAAATCTGTGGTAAGTTCTTACAGCAGCAATTGGAAACTAATACACAGTGTAAATTACTTTCCTCCCCCTAGGGAGAATGTTTTCTGAATTCCAAATATTTAATCAAGAAATTAGCTTTTGAGACATGGGTCCATTTGCATTTTGAAGTCCACCCATACCTATGTACCGTGTACTTATCTCCAAGGTCCTAGAAAAGCTCAATTTATTCGTTGTAAAATGGGATCTTGATCTTTCTGTGCCTCGAAAAACTATTGTAAATCTCAAAAAAATTTTTATTTTAAAAATATGTATTCTAGGATTTTAAAATTCTTTAAATGTGATAATAGGTCTGTGAATAATCTATTTCCCTCTACCTGAATGTGAGGCTACACAAGAAATATGGATGATACTTTCCTAATTAGGGAAGATGAAATTGGCATAGAAGCAGGGCAGACGAGTGACAGCATCTAGTACATTCTGCAGTTGCTTTGCTGAAAAGCAAATGTAGTTTTGGGTTTCATTTTCTTCAAAAGGAAATCTGGGGCCACACCTGCTGCTGCCCCATAAACTCCTGCCCATTTCCACCTCATACCTTAGGGATAAGAGACAGCGTTGTCTAGAGGAACAACCAAAGAAAGGAACAGTGGGTGTTGCCAGATAGGAACCAAGGTATAAGGAAAGAAGATTTTTCAAAAGATTCAAGAGAGCAGAAGGAAATGAACACAAGGTCAGGGGATCTAAAGAGAAACTTGGTAAACTCTAAAAAATACGGGATTTAGACAGTAGAATTAAATGATCCCAATTGAGGAAGGAAAGGAGGATGAGGTTCCTAAGAAAAGCAGCTGTGGGTATGAGTCGGCTCCACGGGGCGATCTCCGACGAGCTGAGACTGGAAGCGTGTGTTAGGAAGTAGAGAAAGACGACGATAAAGGAACCCGCCAAGAAAGCGAATGGCCAGTGTGAGCTTAACCGTGCAGAAAATGATAACAAAAACAAGAAGGGCCTTTTTAGTTCTTGAGCTGGCAGACGCTTGGAGGCAAGTCAGCGTGGGGGGCCGATGGCCAAGGGGAGCCCGGCGCTCGGCTGTTCTCCAGCATCCGCTGCCCCGGTGCAGACGGCGCTCCACCCCAGAGACTGGAAGGAACAGCACAGTAAAGGAAGAGATGAAGCCAGATGGTCAAGAGAGAGTAAAAGAACACCTGGTGGCCTGAAGGAGTTCAAGACCGGGCCCCGTGAGATACATCCAGGGTACAAGATGGTCTTCAGGGGACCCCTTTAAACTCCGCTTCAGTAACCACTGGCAGAATCCTTGAGAAATCACTGAGCAGAGCCAAAAGTCTAATAACGGCCAGTGTTTCCCTCATTGTTCAGGAGCAGAGAACAATGAACATGAGCAGCATCGTATAGGGAGGCACTCTGTCAGGCCATGGCCAGACCTCAGAGTGGATTACCCATGTGGCTCGTGAACTCAGGGAGTAAAGAGGGTGAAGATTCAGAGTCAGCATTGGAGGATCTGTAACCCCAAGTCCTGTTAGCCCCATTACCTTCAGGTTATGGTAGACAAACTGGTGGGTCAGGACATTGTCATGGATATAGACTCGGATATCAGGGTTGGAAGCAACTTCGAAGGAATTGATTCCTCTCATTTTATAGATAAGGAGACTGGAGCCCAAAATAGTTAAGGAGAATCTCTGGGCAGTACAGAGACTTGGGCCCTCCCACATGTCCAGCCTTCCCCTTGGAGTCCCACCCAAACACATGGCATTTCAACAAGACACCCAGCAAATGCCACAGTTATGGGCTGACTGATCTCCGAATTCTAGGTTTTATAACTATTTGAACAGCCAGAATCCAGAGTCTTCGTTTACTACCTGAGCATCAACCTGAACCAAGGTCTGCATGTAGCCGTGTCGTCATTACTCCATCTAGAAACACAACACCTGGCTCAAAATGATAAAAGAGAAAGAGAGAGAGAGAGAGAGAGAGAGAGAGAGAGAGAGAGAGAGAGAAAGCAGAACATTGGATGAAAGAATCCACATTTTCTCAGTATGTTGGGACAAATTCCAACAATTTGAAGAGGGATACATAATGGAGGGTTTAAAATTTTTCACAAATGCTGAAAGAGAAGGGCCTAGCTCAGTAGCAGCTCTTAGGAAAAGGTATGGGGACGCCATAGTAAGCAAACTATAAACTAATAGGGTAACAGGACAGCCAAGAAAGTTAATACAGGCTGATGCCGTGTGGTAGGCAGAATAATGCCCCTCCCCGAAGATGTGCACGTCGTAATTCCTGGAATCCAGGAATATATCACTTTACATGGCAGAAGGGACTTTGCAGATGTGATTAATTAAGTTAAGGGTCTTGAGATTGGGAGATTATTGTGGATAATCCAGGTGGGCCCAGTGCACTCACAAGGGTCCAAGTGAAAGAAGGAGGCAGGAGGGTCACAGTCAGAGAAGATGTGACAATAGCAGAGGTCAGAGTGATGTGAGACCACAGGCCAAGGAATGTGGGCTGCCTCTGCAAGCTGAAAAAGGCAAGCATACGAATTCTCCTCTAGAGTGTCCAGACCCATTTAGACCTCTTACCTTAATGACCCATTTTAGACCTCTGACTTACAGAACTGTAAAAGAATAAATTTCTGTGGTTTTAAGCCACTAAATGTGTGGTGATTGTTACAGCAGCCATAGGAAATGAATGCAGGCTGCTTTAATAGTGGTTAGAATGTCCGTTCTAGAATGAAGGTTTCACAGTGTGCTCATCAGATCACATCTGAAATGTTAGGTCCAGTTTGGGTTTGGGTTTTCAGAAGTATGTTGACCAAGTCAAGCACACATCAGATATTGAAGGACCTCTAAGTCATAACGAATGAAAAAGAGCTGAAAAGATGGGGTGTTTTCAGCCTGAATAATACTAAGACATAACAGTTGTGTTCAGATGTTTGAAGGTTTAACAGGTCAAAGAAAGTTTAGGATCATGTAACCCCAGATGGCAGAGTCTGAACAAGTAAGTTGGAACTACAGGGAAATTAAGGTCCTTCTAACTGAAAAACTTACAACCATCAGAGCGGCCAATAAAGTCAGTGCTGTGCCTTGTTAGATAGTAAGCTTCCCATCACTGGAAGCATTTAATCAAAGGCTAATGGTCACTATTCAGCAGTGTTTGAAAGGATTCCTCCAGAGGGTCAAAGTTGGTCATTAAGACTGCTTTAAGCAGTCTCAGATTTGAAGACTTGATGACACATTTTCACTGGAGTCCAGATTCTTTCTTGTGTTATCATTTTTTTTAACGTTTATTTATTTTTGAGAGAGAGAGAGACAGAGCGTGAGCAGGGGAGGGGCAGAGAAAGACGGAGACACAGAATCCGAAGCAGGATCCAGGCTCTGAGCCGTCAGCACAGAGCCCGATGCGGAGCTCGAACTCACAAACCGCGAGATCATGACCTGAGCCGAAGTCAGACACTTAACCAACTGAGCCACCCAGGCACGCCTTGTGCTAAAATTTTTAATTCTCATAGGAAAATAAGTTAGTAGCAGAAGTTCTCATTTCTACTGCTTGTCGACTATCAATGCTGTTTTTAAATCTCCTTGAGAGCTGTCATCTGGATAAGTAAGTAAAAGATTGAGGTCAGCATCTCATGGTTGATGTACTTCAGTGGGGGTCCCAGGTATCCAGGAGGAACCGGCCATCTACCCACTCCCGCCCTCAGGCTGAGGGGGCCTCACTTCTGTCCTTTCCTAAGCGTGGCCACACCTCAGCTTTATTCTCCTCTCCTCAAACCAAACAGTACCTCCTGTGGGTCAGGTGCCAGGATGTGCAAGGAAGATGATGAGGGCAGTGGGCTCCTCTCCAGCAGGGAACCGGGACTCCTGCAATAATGGCATTGCCGGGAGAAGACCGAGCACTGAAGCGATCCGTTCTGCTGAGGGGCATCTGGGGCAGCGTCTTCACCTGGCCCAGGTGTCCCGCCACAGAAAGCGGAAGACCCGGCTGGAGGCCCGCTGGGACTTTCTCACCTGTCCATGCTTTTTTCTCTGGAAGCCCTGCATGATGCTACTGCCGCTGCTGCCTTTGCCACTTAATTTGCAAGAAAAAGAGCAGAGTGCCAAATAGAACCCGTTTTCCTTGGTCATCCTCTCCGTGCGCCATCCCATCCAGATGGCCGAGGCCTCGGGCTGTGCTCGGGCCCCAGGCTTTCAGGGTGGCTCTGCCGCGGGCACCAGGCACCGCCTGCCAGCTCCAGCCTGAGGAGGGACAGCAGACACGCCTGTGTCAGCTCATTAAAACGTCCTCAGTCAACGTGTCCAGACAAGTGTCCCACTTGCCTCACACCCGGAGATGATTGTGGTCATAGCTACGCGTAGACCGTATTGACCTGCTTGATAACATCATTCCTGCGTTGCTGCCTCCCTTTTCCTCCTTTCCCTCCCTTTTCCTGCGTGGCTGCCTCCCAAGGCCTCCCATTCAGTGACACGTGTGCGTGTTAATACCTGCTGGCCAGATTTCTGTTCTAATTCAGTAGATTTTGTTTTAAGGCAAGAGTCAAAGAATGGGTGGCTGTGGTTTCAGAAAGGGACAGGTTTCCTTTCGTGCACATCTGTCCGGCAGGGATTGTGGACTGATGTCTGCCTCCGTCCCTTGAGCATGGCAGCGTCGAGGGCGGTGCCTCCGCCTCCCCCAGACCATCCCAGATCAGCACCCACGCTTAGGTCAAAACCGTGCCCCGCGTGTGCCCTGCAGGCGCCCACCCGGCACCATCTCCGGCCGCCCTCCCGCCTCGTGCTGCCCCCTGCCTCCCACGAATTCTGAGCTGCCAGCGAAGATGACGGGGAGCGTGGGCTTCCCGTGAATAGTGAGCCTGCGCCTCCCTCACTGTGACCTACATGTGGCTCCTTCTGGAGGACGTAAAGTGGATTCTCACCACACGAATTTTAAATGCCCAGAGGCACTCCTTACTGAAAGAGAAAAGTCGTGGCTTCAGCCTTTCTCACCTCCGTTTTCTCATCTGCACAGTGGGAATAATAATGGTTCCAAATCCACAGGGCTGTTGGGGGGTGGGGGAGCTACAGGGTTTAATTTATGGGGAGCATTTAGAAGAGGGCCTGCCTGGCCCCTAATACTCTTATCTCTTTTTATCATCGCTGAATGCATTAATGAAGGAATGAATGAATGCACGTGGAGTTGTGTTGTGAGTGAAAAATTCACACGCAGATTTGATTATCAAAGTAACAGAGGTGGAAAAAAATCACCTCTTACCTGTGGACATCTTCAGCGCTTCGTGTTTGTATTTTGCGCTATGAAACGCCTTTTTTGTTTGTTTTGCCAGGACTACACTTTGTTATATGAAGAGGCAAAATATTTTCAGCTTCAGCCCATGTTGTTGGAGATGGAAAGATGGAAGCAGGACAGAGAAACTGGTCGCTTTTCAAGGCCCTGCGAGTGCCTAGTGGTGCGTGTCGCCCCAGACCTCGGAGAAAGGATCACGCTCAGCGGTGACAAATCCTTGATAGAAGAAGTGTTTCCAGAGATCGGCGATGTGATGTGTAACTCTGTCAACGCAGGCTGGAATCATGACTCGACACACGTCATTAGGTTTCCACTGAATGGCTACTGTCACCTCAACTCGGTCCAGGTACAGCCTTGTCGTATACCGTGTGGAATCGAATGTCGCTCTTAATGCTGTTACTTAACCTTGCCTTCACACAGTGCCTTCCGTCCAGAGAGCTGGGAAACTCTCATGTAGCATCACTTCTGGGTAGGTAGGCCTGTTCACCCTCTGGGCACTCAATCATTGCACAGGTATTTGTTGAACATACATTACAAGCCGGTGCCCGTGTGAGCACTGGAACGCTAGGAGACGAAGAAATAGACAATAGCTATATTTTCAGGGAACTTCCATTCTGGGAAAGACGAGGGAGCCAAACAGTAACCAACAGAAATGGTGGTCAGGTAGTGAGAAGAGAGTGTAGCTGGGATGGGGCGTCCCAGGCAGAGGGCCCAGCAAGTTGTGAAGATCCCAAGGTAGGAGTCGGCATGGTGTGAGGAGGGGTATCAAGGAGAGCCCACGCAGCTTGAAGAAAGAGACAGGGAGTCCTGAGACCCGAGGCCAGCAGGTGGCTGGGAATAGATCACGGATTGCCTCTTGGGCGGCGGGAAGCACCCTGAGTTTGTTTTTTTTTGGGTTTTTTTTTTTTTTTTTGGTTTCTTTTGGTTTTCATTCATTTGCTTGTGTGAGTAAAAGCCATTTGAGGATTTTGAGCAAAAGCGTGGCATGATGTAACTCAGCTCCGAACATGAATCCTCTGGCAGCAGAGGGAAGCAAAGGGACCAGTTAGCAACAGTTGAGAAGCGTCCGATTCTGAATGTCAGGAACGTAGTAGAGCTAACAAGGTTTCTGACAGTGGCTGTGGGTTCTAAGACAGAAGCCAAGGATGACTACGATTTTTGACCCAGGAACTGGATGGATGGGATTCCTGTTTTCTGAGATGGAGAAGTCTATGGGAGGAGACAGGTGGAATTCAGAAGGTGGGTTTACACGTGAGGTGCTGAGTCCCTTAGACGCTGGTTGGTCTGCTCATCATCGTAACTAATGTGTGGCAGCCCCGTGCCAAGGGTTGTATGTGCCTTGTCTACTTGTAACAGTCTTCATGGGTCAGTGCCGTTAGCCCCCCTTTCTTGCTGATGAGAAAGCAGACGCACATCTGGGTCTTAACTCCAGGTCTAGGTCACTCAAAACGATTTGAAGTCAATGGAATAAGGGCTTGGGGTTTCTCCCACCCACCCCCTTTTTTAAAATTCATTTATTTGTGAGAGAGAGACAGAGTGTGAGCAGGGGAGGGGTAGAGAGAAAGGGAGACACAGAATCCGAAGCAGGCTCCAGGCTCTGAGCTGTCAGCACAGAGCCCGACGCGGAGCTCGAACTCACAAACCAGCGAGATCATGACCTGAGCCGAAGTTGGACGCCCAACCATCTGAGCCACCCAGGCACCCCCCTCCCAACCTCTTTTTAATTGGAGTGGGCCCATGCCTTTATTGACCCAATAAAACCCCTCCCACAGCTCAAAGACTAGAAGCACCCACTCTACCATTCTGCCTCTTGAAGATTGTTCCACTATTTATAATTTTTGTAAATGTTTATTTTATTTTTGAGAGAGAGAGAGCAAGTGAGGGAGGGGCAGAGGGGGGGGGGGAGACAGAGGATCCGAAGCAGGCTCTGCGTTAGAACTCATGAACCATGAGATGATGACCAAATTCAGACGCTCAACTGACCGAGCCACTCAGGCACCCCACTACTTACAATTTTTAAAATTTACGAACAGGCGTCCGAGAACAAAACAACAGGAGATGCTGGCAGGAGCTGTGTCTTGGGAGGGCTAGAGAAAGGCACACGCTGGCAGGCAGTGTGATGGCCGCTGGGTTGGATGGGGCCAGAGGTGTACCCGCAAGGCCCGGTGTTAATTGAAGCTCTGAAAGCCGTTTGCCTCCTACACACGATCCCTGCCCCAGCCCCCCTCCAGATGGAGGGAGGAGGCAGTGCCCATCAGAGCCGGGACAGCATCGCTTCTCTAGGGCCCCATCTCTCACACAAAACCCCAGCCCCACCACTCAGGCTGTGGGACAAATTCATATGCCTGACAAGTTTCCCAGTCATTCAAGTCTGATCAGATGTGGACATTTTCATCTGGATTAACATCATCGGTGACACAGCCGTGACACGACCACGACATAATCGATGACTCCAGCTTCCTGCTCCACCGACCAAGAAATAGGCACCGTCCTCTAGGCATTCACAGGTTTTGGGATAAGACACACAAGACCTGATACCTCCAGCCCAGCCCTGGAGTGATTTAATATTCCCAAGTGATCACTAACTTTAAGGAATTTTGTTATTAACAAATTGATGTTTAAAAAGAAATGGCCAAGGAGCATAGCTGTTTGCATTACTTTGAAAGAAGCTTTGAGCACATTCAAGGTACTGCTGGGTCATATGGAATAATTATCATATTACATATATGATATCCCCCTAGGGAGGAAGCTTGGGGATTTCCACATTTAACAGTTTAGCAACCTTCCATCACTGCAAGACAAACAATATCAGAGTTAGGTTCTTTATTGCTCACAGCTTCTACCTTTTCAATTCCTCTCCCAGTGAAGGCAAAGAATCCTTTCTGGTGCAGTGGTTTGGCCAGGCAGACTGGGGTTTTTCTTGCTGAAAGGCTACATTCCTGCCTCTGCTGGAGAAGTCTTAGCTCTTGGGTCCTCACCTTTTTATTTAACTACCACCAAAGCACATCTTGACTTTGAACATAGGGATTGTTTTCTTCGTTCTGTCCCTTGCTGACTGGTGTGCATATGCACTGTGGATATATCTACAGAAATAAGAGCACTGTGGGTTAGAATGTTCATTTTGTTCTCATAAAGACTTGGGGTTTGTTTTTTTTTTCATTAAAAACATTTTTTTTAATGTTTATTTGTTTTTGAGACAGAGAGAAAGAGTGTGTGTGTGTGAGCAGGGCAGGGGTAGAGAGAAAGGGAGACACAGAACTCAAAGCAGGCTCCAGGCTCTGCCCCGTCAGCACAGAGCCTGACATGGGGCTTGAACTCACGAACTGTGAGATCATGACCTGAGCTGAAGTCAGATGTTCAACCAACTGAGCCAACCAGGCGCCCCTTGGTTTTTTTTTTTTTTTTAATTGGCCAGCATTAGAAGTTGTAGTTTTCTAAAAGTTCACTCTATTGTTTTCTAATCTCTAGTTAGCTCTTTTGCAAAATAGCAAATTATATTCCACATAAAAGTAGACAACCAAAAAATAATAATTTAAGAGGAAACAGTAAGGGTTTGCTTTATGTTGAGTACATTTTAAAAGTTAATAACATCCCACTTCATTTCCCCCCAGAATTTTAAACCAGAATTTTTTTTAAGTTATGATTGAGTCATTTTGCCTTTAGAGTGGTGTAGAAGTAATTTAATTATACCCAGAATCCCAGGGAACATTTGCAAGTCCAGTGTTTGTTGGATTCCTAAGGAAACAATGCTGTAGATCAACTTTCTGTATTTTTGCCTAAGAGCATAGGAATTGTCTCCTACATTTAAGACCATCGGACACGTCGGTGACCAACCCAGGGATCTTTCTGGCACTAGGTATTTGATTTCAAAACTGAAGAGCTTATGAGAAGTTACTATTATATGAGAAGTTTAGAATATCTTTATTTTGGATATGTTTTCTAACATCCAACCATTGCAATTACTCTTGCCTCCCTGAATGCACCCAAGGCAATAAATCTATTTCAAATGCCACAAACTCGAAAACTTGTAGATAAACCTCGACTGTCTTCAGCAATCCATTGGTTCTGCCATTGAAATTACATCCGTCTTCCAAACTGAAATATATGAAGTTAGTACAGGCAGACTTCAGCAGTGGTGGCGCTGAGAGTGAATGGGTTGAGAATGACTCACTGGCTGAGTAGATTCAGATCAGATCATTGTCTGGCCATATCATTTATCATCTCATAGAAGATACTTTAGTGATGAGATTTGAAAGGTAAACCCTCTCTTTTTGCAGAGAAGGGAGTGTTGCATGTTACAAGAAACATGGCATCTGAGGCCAAATGGAGCTGAGCTGGAAATCCAGTTCCCACACTTATAGGCTATGAGCCTCCGTTTTCCCGGGTATGAAATGGGCTGACCACCCATTAATAAGCAAGGTGGTTGTAACTATTCAATGAACCGGCACGTGAGCGGCAAGCATGTGAAGGCGTATTTTGGGTGTTGGACACAACCGTTCCATCCCTCCTGCCCTTTAGTGCAGGGCCTTCCTCTGAAAGCAGAAACTCAGACTCGGGGGGGTGGGTAAGAATGACCAGGGCTGCACAAGATCTCAAACTTCAGGACACCTCTTTGGGCTGTTCGTGTGGCCAGAGGACCTGTGTCCCCCTAACCAGATGCTTGTCTTGGCCCTGTGCAGGTCCTCGAGAGGTTGCAGCAGAGAGGATTTGAAATCGTGGCCTCCTGTGGAGGAGGAGTGGACTCGTCCCAGTTCAGCGAGTACGTCCTGCGGCGGGAACTGAGGCGGACGCCCCGCGGGCCCTCTGTCATCCGGATAAAGCAAGAGCCTCTGGACTAAACGGACAGATTTCTTATGCAAAAAGGAAAAAACAAAAACAAAAAACGTACACAACAAATAACGCAAACAAAAAAGGGACATTTATGTGCAGCTGGGACAACAAAACCAAGTCCTGGACCTAAAATTGAATAAACAGACACATTGATATCCAATAGAGACCACACCTGTATTCATATGGGAACAATTGGAATAGTGATATCCTCAAGGTGTAAAAAAATATATAAATATATATATATATGTCAAAAGGTAGGAAATGCAAAAAAAAAGGAAAAAAAAAACGTTTCAAAAAGGTGGTAGCTACAGTTGGTGCTGTGATGGCCGTGAAGTGTCCTGGGCCTCCCAAGGCCTCTGACCGATAAACAAGCCATGAGCAGTGAGGACGCATCTCCTTACGGTTTTCATTGCCAACAGCCATCCATTGTTTCCTTTTCCTTTGTCTTTCTTTTTCCTTTTTTTTTTTTTTTTAAAAAAAACAAAACAAAAAAAACACCTTGAATAGAGTTTATTTGCAGGATGGAGGTTTCCTGTCCTCTGTTTAGGCGGGACGGGCAGGACTTCAGAAAAACTCTTCACGAGCACACTGCATTCGAAAGACATTAGACATGAAATTTTAAATGTAGTTTGTACAGAAGTCACACTTCTTTGCCCGCCTCACAGATGTGAACATGACTTTGTTTTTAAACTGATCAGTTTTGCAAAGGGGCCAGAATTATTACTTGTTAGACTTGCTCCAGTTTGAGTCTGCTGCTTTCCTACAATTTTTCAAATTTTATAATGTATTAAATACAATAAACTCTGTTTAAAAAATAAGGTCTGTGTGAAACGCGCATGTCAGGATGAAGCTGTATTTGAATGAGATTTTTCTTTTTCTGAATTTTCTGTGTTGGACACCAGAAGACATCAGCTGAGGCTGGTTTTGAGGTCAAAGCCACTAAAAGATAAAGGATGTTATCGTGTGTTCGAAACAGTTCTGTTCCCACCCGGCAAGTGTTCTGACCTGTGCTTTGTTAGCAAGATGATCTTCCTTCTTGTGAAACTTTTCGTTTATAAATTTGAGGTATCTGTTGCTGCAGGGCAAACCACGCCGAAAGTTTGCAGCCTAAGGCAACATCTTATTCTCTGTCACGATTCTGCGGTTCTCTTGAGCAGCCTACCCTTTGCTGGCCCGCTTCTGCGGCAGGAGGTGACGAGGGTGTCACGGGGCAAGATTGGGCTGAAATGTCTGTCCTGCGTGGCTTTCCCATGAGTTGCCAGTCCATACTGGCTCAGGACCTCCGTGCCATGTGCTTGACCCCGTCCCAGCATGGGAGCTGGGGTCTAAGAGGGAGGGTCCCCTGCTGCTGGCAAAAGTGTTCTAAGAGGGAGGAAGCGGAAGCTCAGTGCTCTGAAAGGCCAGGCCTGGAATTGCTCAGTGCACCTCTGGCACAGTCTCTTGGCTCAACAGAGAGCCCAGATTCAAAGGGGGGGGGGGGGGGGGGGATAAAATCTACCCCCTGCTGGGGAGAGCGACAAAAGAATTTGTAGCCAACTTGAATCTACCATAACACCTGTCCAAAAAAATCCAAAAAGTGGGACATTATGGCTTTGGAGGAAGTAGGGAAGTTCTAAGCCAGAATGGTCGCTTTCTTATTAGCCCCAAGAGATAAGAAACCTGAAGTCTCAAAACCACTTTGGAATTAAGCCTTCAGCTTTTCTGAGGTATTAGCGATTCCAGAGGCCCTTCTGTGTACCCCGCCTCACCTGTCTTCCCTGCTGCTGCTTCCCCAGTCCAGACACAATAAAGCCGGCACGATGGTGAGATTGACAGGTAAACCATAATGTGTTTCTGCTGCAAAGACATTCCTATAGTGATAGGCGATTTCCATCCTGAACTTACTTTCTTTTTTTTTAAATTAAAAAGTCTATGCCTGAGGATACCAGTAATGAAAATATCTCTGGCTTCTGAAACTAAAAGTAAGCTGTTAATGCTCCTATCACCCCCTGAAACACAGAGGCCCAAACACTGGATGTCTCTAATGACTGCCAGCCAGTCTTGCACATGGTTGGTTGATTTCCCCGTATTTGAGGCTAATACGGCACTGTCTCACGCCAGACAGCCAGGGACGCTCCCGCCAGCTGCCTGCTCATCCCCGCTGCCGTACCAAAAGGACAATGAAATCGCACTCTGATTTTCCCAGCAATCCATTCTCATTAGGCAACATTTCCTGCAAGCTCGAAATAAAGCAAGCGCCCTGCTTTGGGACTTTGTCCTGCTGGTTGTCATCCGGGAACTTTTCCCCAGCACTGTCTGTGCAGTTCGTAGACAACCCACAAACACTGCACTGCATGGTGGGTGTGATTAGCATCTACATTCTTCGCTGAGTTCTTATACCCATTTATACAACTGCAACCCAGAAGCACATTCTTTGTACAAAAACTCTAATCCTCTAATCCAATCCAATGCAGCAAACCTATACATGTAATTTTCACACTGCGAGGCTTTATAACAGATTCCCGGAATCTTCAGGAAAGAGCTGGTCATTGAACATATAATTGAGTCACAGTTGCCTTTTGCCCTGTTTTTATTATCTAATCTGCAGCATGTATCCAAACGTCACTGGTCATCCCGATAAGGATCTTTGTGGCTGTGCTCATTTTTCCTAAAGAGGATCTGATCAAGGCCTATGTGCTATATTTATTAATGTCTCTGGATTTCTCTGGTTGGTTTCTCATTGGTAGAGTCAGGTTAATTTTTTTTTTTTTTTGCAAGTATATTATGTAGGTGATGTTATCTCCTTATTACATCACTTCAGAAGGGTCTATCTGACCCATAATGGTGATGGTAATTTTTTTATTTCTATTTTTTTGTTTTTGTTTTTATTTTTGGCTTTTACAAATCATACTGCATGTGAGTTATGGTTTTGCTTTTGTGATGGTAATTTTGACCACTTAGTTTAAGTGACATCCACCAAATTTCTCCAATGGAAAAGGAGCTTTCTCTCTTTGGGATTAATAAATACTCTCTGGGTTGAAATTGTGAGACTATCAATATCCTGTTCAACACACTTTTGCCCACCAGTTTGCACACTGATTGGTGATCTTTTTGCTGAATCAAGCATCACCGTGGTGGCTATAGAAGCATACCTTTAAGAAAGCTACTATTGCCTGAACCACTGATATTTTAAATAACCTTTTACTTTGCTTTATTTTATTGAGCAAAATGCACTTCTTTAGCCAGGCACACAAACTATAATCTTCCACCTGCTTTCTTCTAAGAAGTATTTTAGAAAAATAGAATGAAGGAAGACACTTCTAAACTGGCTTCTAAATACTAGGTGGGTTTCTACATAGTAATAATAGCCACACCCTTCATGTTTGCTGCGCTAAGCACTTTATCTGCAGCTAACTCACTGAATCCTTCTGACCACAGAGGTTGTATTATCCCCATTTCTCAGTTAAAGAATTAATACTCTCAGACACTAGGTAAATGATATGATAAAGGCTAATGTTCGGTTGAGCTTTATCAGGAGGGCTGAAACACTATTTGATGAAAAATAAGGTTTCATGTTGTAGTAGGATGAGGAAACAGACTATTAATTAGAAGCATTTCCTCCTTAAAATGGAAATGTGTTCCTGTATTTAAATATTGAGAGCATACCTTGCAATATGTCAGGAACTCCATCTCGGTGATACCCTGATGACCGTGACGTGGTTTCTGCTGGGGAGTGCTGGGGGGGGGGGTGGTGGGGAGGGGGCAGAGACCTGTACACCCAGGGGCAGAATTAGGGCACGTGCTTAGGCCTTACAGGATACTGTCATTCTTACTTACAAAGCAAGGACTATCAAGGTGGATTCGAAAGACGGGTAGCCTTTTGCGGAAGGGGTACAGAAGGAGGGCAGAGGCCCCGAGTGGGGCAACATAAGGCAGGTTTGCAGAGTGGGGTGGGATGCAGCTGGGTCAGCTGGAGAAGAGTGAAACAGGGCTGGCAAAGGAAGGTGGAATTGGACAGGAGTGGAAGTTGACCTTGGGTGCCCGGCTGGGGGCAGACAGTGTTCAGGAGCTTTGGGGGCATCATGGAAACCGGGACCCATGCATATTCAGCTGGGAGTGTGCAGGCTTGACAGGCTGAAACAGTCTGTTGGTGTGAGGGACAGTTAAGTTGCTGTTTTTCCCATCTGTCCACTCATGACCTACTAACCAGTCTGAGAGCTGATGATCCGCAGATGTATGAGAAAATAAGACACCATCCTGGGTGCAGAGATGACAAACTCAGATGCCTACAAGGGCCAGGTGAGTCATATAAATTAGGGGACAGGCAAGAGCATGTGTGCCCCATTCAAAGGGGCAGCCGTACTCAATGCCAGCAGGTTCTCCAACAGGAGAACAAAGGGCCCATGTGCTTAAATGTCTCGTTTTCCTCAGAAAACCTGAAAATCTAGATTTTTGTGTAATCTCTAGATGCACGAATGTTAGAACTGATTCATTTTTTCAATTGTACAGATCAAACAAGACATCTGCAGGATTTGTAGCTCTGAGAATTATGAAATAATAAAGCAGTTTTAGGCATTCTAGAAAAATTCCATTTGGGTAAAATCGCATGTGATGGCACAGAACTAAGTTGTCTGAAGATATAACTTATAAAAAGTATGAAAATTTAAGGCAAACTTTTAGTCATAATATCATTTGATCATAAAGATTTAAATCCTAGTATATAATTGACAATAGCGATAATAAGTTTTCATGAAATGCTTACTACGTGCCAAGCACTGTGCTAAGTGGTTTACAGATGCTCTTCCCTTCAGTCCTCATGGAAACCCTCTGAAGTTGGCATTATTAGCCCAATTTTGCAGATGAGGACATTGGTATGTCAAAAAAATGTTTACCAAAGTCCACTAGAAACTTGGAACCACACACACACACACACACACACACACACACACACACACCATGTTTTATTAATATCTTGTACTCAACTCTTTCTGGTTTTCTAACACATGCGAAAAAATATTTTACTCTGTCCTTGGCAAGTTCAGTATGCTTCATTAGAAAGCCACTAGACAAAAATGTCACTGCAGTGATTAACTGGTTAGATTAGGAATTACTAAACCCTGATAAGATGTGGTGTCTCTGAGAAGAGCCACCAATGAGCTCTTCATTGATCATATCAGCGATCTGCAAACTTGCCCATTCTTAAGACACACAAAAAGCACTTGGTAAAGTTATAGGTTTCAGTCTTCTACCATCCCCTTCACCCCATGTCCCCACAGATGTCCTGAATCTCAATCTCTAAAAGTAAAGAGCTTGTGAATCAATGTCCACCATTTGTGATGCTTTGATCAGGCAAGTTTGGAAAATACTTGGTGATATCACTGTGCTCCCTTGATCTAGGTAGGAATAGCGGGTGATAACCCCCCTCTCCCTGGGATGCTTTTGTTATGTGCCTTTTTTATTGCTTCACTGATGTTTATTAAACAATAGTTGCCTTCTATTCTTTTGAAAGACAGAATGGATACTTCAAACGGAGTTAGTGGGGCGGGGAAATTCTTAACTGAAATTTAACCCAAGGGCCCTCATCCTTTCTTAATTAGTTAGAGAATTGCCCGGGTCCATGGAAATAGTCCACCAGCTACAGAATTCTCCCACCTCATCTTAAAAAGCTATCGGAGGCTTGAATGAACAGAAGTTACAACACAAGAAATAATTACAGTAGCACCTACCACTTGTAACAATAGCTGACTCCAGGTGTGCAGGAATCTGCTTTTTCCCATATGCTTTAATGTGTGTGGGTTTCTTCGAAACTTAAATACTGATCTTAGACCTTAATTTGAAAAGGTATGTAAATCTATACTCCTAACTATTTACCATGAAACTCCTTTGTGCGTGCTTTGATCTATGTTAGATTCAGAGAGCTCAATCCCACTGTATTTCACATGACTCCAAGTTCACCCTCTCTCTCCTTCCCCTTCCCGGCCCCCAGTTTCTCTTTCTCCTTCACTCAATGTGAAACCCAGTATTTCATCACTCCTCCCAATCCATCTATCAGATTGTGCTTGCAAAATAAGGAACAGATGGTACAGGTATTAAATTATCCTCTTGACTAACAGGACTGGAAAAAAACAGAGAAACACTTGCTGTGCATTCCATTCAAACTCTAGAACTTGACTCAGAAAGCCTGTTCTGGAAGGTTAAGACCAAATCCTAGTCAAGGATGCATCACCTTAGTTGGAGAAGAAGGAAGACCAGTAGGGACAGTTGATTAAATCCAGCTTGAGGAGGCTTTAAAGGATCACTTAAAGGTCTGCAACTTGAGTGACCTATTTGATGCAGCTGGTTTGTGTGTTGGTGGTAATGGGCAACAGGATTGGCAAGAGAAAGTGGTGGCAGGTGGATTGCTTGTGGCCCTAAAACTGAAATATATCATCCATTATTGCTCTTTATTTGAAATGATACTGTATTCTTTAAAATATTGTTGTTCTGAGTCATATTATCAAATATGTGGTCTCTTAACACATATGAATACCAGAAAATTTGGAATTCTGTTAAGTAGACTGCATATTTCTAAAAATAATTCAGTTATAGCTCTTAATTTAAGCAGAGTAGAGATATTTGTACAATAGAACACTGACCTATGTAATCGTTTCCCTACTGCCATTGTAATTTCAAAATCTGACTTACTTCCCATAGCCCCAGAGGGTGCAACTACAGCCACACCCCCAAATGCTTCCAATAGCTTTCTGCCTCTGTGTTAACCACCCTCCAACTCCTACCCTCACACCCACCCATTTCTTACAACTTTTCTTCCAAGCAAAGCTAGTCAAGCGATGGATCAAAAGGATTTCTGCATAATCAGTAAAAGCCTTTGTGTTAATCTGAAAAATACATGAGGGCAAAACCAAAAATCAAAACCACTGACAAAGCAGCTCAGCTGTATCTAGATGGTATTTCACAGGGCCCATCGATGACCCAAGGCAACCAGATCTCACATTTCTCAAATTCTCACCCCAAGGCGTGAACATCTCTTTCTTGTGTGTCATTGCTCTTCTCAGTCTCCCTGTGCGATCTCATCCATCGATGGCTTCCCAATCACCTGTGCTTCAGGGCCAATCTCTCCCAGATCCCCAGGCAGGGTAGCCAGCTCTGAGAATACAGTAACAAATAAGACATAGTTCTGCCATTTGACTTTGAGTTATGCAAGTGGGTAAGATGCAATCTTATTTAAAATAATCTTACTTATCGAAATGATTTATTTCAATATATTCTGTCATCAGCAATGACAGATGCAGAGTCTGCAAAATATTTCCATTGGACTATCCAGAACTGAACTTACTTTGACCCCTAGCTCTATCCCTTCTCTTTCTAAATATCCTATCTCAGTTCAAGACACCACCTCCCACCCAAACCAGGAATCCGTTTCCCACCCTCCCCACTTTGGCGGGTCACCAAATTTGACATAAAGTATCTCCTAAGCATTTCTCAACCCAGTCTCTTCCTCTTCATCCCTACTACCCCTTCTCAATGTCATATTATCAACTCTTCCTCTGTGGACTCTTTCCATGAGATCTTAATTCGTTTTTCTGCTGAGAATTGGAAGGGGCATCCGAAATTTACACCCCCCGCCCCAGTAGCCTGCTGACTCAGCTGTTAAAGCCCCACGTGGTTCCTCATTGCTTTCAGAATCATCTCAGATCCTTAGGGTGGCATCCAAGGCCCTCCTTGCTCTAACTCTGCCTACCTCTCAACCTCATTTGTGGCCATCCTCGGCCTCCTGCATACTGTTTTCAGCTCCGATGTGTCATATTGTTTTAAGACTCCCTGTTTTGGAATATATTTATCCTCTTACTTCCTTAATGACCTGCCACTCATCTTTTAAGACACCCTTTACCTATCACCACCTTCCCATATGCCCCTCAGCTGGGTGACTCCTCACTATGGTTCTAAAGCACCCTATTTTATTATTGCACTTACCGTATGATATTGAAAAATATATTTACATGTCTACATCTAAGGGCCAAACTTAAGATCTGACTTATTTATATTTATGTCACACCTGGTAGGTGCTAAAGAAATGCCTATTGGTGACAGATAAAATAAACAAATGAAGTCTACTCTTCCTAAAACATGCAGAGTATGGGTTTCATGTTACCAACTCCACCAGTTGGAGAGCTTGTTAATACTCATAAACACTAGATTAAATGAAAATATGTGTAAAGCAACTGGTATACATTAGGGAATTAATTATTAATAATATTAAAGCCCTTAAGCACTATGGGTTATTAAATGTTTACTTTGGATTTTGCCCAATTAAAAGTTGTGTTGGACCAGGGCACCTATGTGGCTCAGTCAGTTGAGCATCTGACTCTTGATTTTGGCTCAGGTCATGATCTCACAGTTTGTGAGATTGAGCCCCGCATTTGGCTCTGCACTGATATTGCAGAGCCTGCTTGGGATTCTCTTTTTCCTTCTGTCTCTCTGTCCCTCCCCTGCTTGCTCTCCCTGTCTCAAAAATAAATAAATAAACATTTTTTAAAAAGTCATGGTGGACTTCCACATTTGACCAATATGGAATAATAGATGTACTTTCCCAGCTGAAACAACTAAAAAAACTAGACAAAATATATGAAACAATGGCTTTCAAGAGATTGGATACTAGGCAACAGAGAACAGTGAACCCTAAGGTTGCCCTGGGTAACTACCTTGAAGAAATTTCCAGACATGGTGTAGGGAAGGGTAACCCAGGCAGAAGCCAGTGGTGTCCCTTAGTTGGACAGACAGAGCTGGCAATCTACAGAAGCCAAGGCAACTAGGGTAGGGTAATGGAGAGGAGAGAGCTACACACACAGGAAGAAGAGCAATGAACTGAGGAGGGTCTTCCTAGAGTCTTCTGCTGAGTGCTGATCAGTGCATGTGTCTGAGGAAACTACCCAAGGCTAGGCAAAGAACTATGTAGAAAGATATAAAAACTATTGCTCAGACAGAGCCAGTAATAGTTCCAATTCCCACCAGCCAGAGTGGAAAACTTTATAATTAAGGGAGCATTGGCTAGAATACTGAGAATGCCTCGGTGGTAGGGAAATATTAGCCCTAGACTAAACATAGCTCTGAGCTCACCTAGCAAAGCTTAAAAGCAAATCCCAAAGGGATCAAACTATTTCCAAGTAACTCAACCTCATGCTCAAACAAAGTTCAAGAATATTTATAGAAATACAAATATATCCAGCACCCAACAAGGTAAAATCCACCATATGTGGCATCTAATAAAAAATTACCAGGCATGCAAAGAAGCAGGAAAATACAACCTCTAGTAAGAAGAAAAACAAATCAATCTAAACCAACCTAGTAATTATAGAGATTACAGAATTTGTTGACAAAAACATTAAAACAGTTACTAATCTTTTTTTAAAAAAGTTATTTAAAAAAAAATGTTTACTTATTTTGAGAGAGAGGAAGAGAGAATCCCAAGCAGGATCCTTACTATCAGAACAGAGCTCTAAGCAGGGGCTCGATCCCATGTCCCTGGGATCATGACCTGAGCCAAGACTAAGAGTCAGATGCTTAACCAAAAGAGCCCCCCAGGAGTCCCTGAAAAAGTTATTAATCTATATTCCTATGTCCAAGGAGCTAAAGACTGAACACATTTGTTGCACCATGGAAAATATGAAAAAGAACAAAATAAAATTTCTAGAAATGAAAATTACAATGTCTGAAAAATATTCCTGACATGATTGACAGCAAATTACATATTAGAGAAGAAAAAATTAGTGAACTTGAAGATATAGTAATAGAAACTAAAATTAAACACAGATTTTTTTTAAAAGGCTGAAACAAAATGAACAGAGCATCACTGAGCTGTGGGACAACTTCACGTAATTGAAGTTTCTCTCAAGCAATGTGTGTAGAAGGTGGGGGACAGAAAAATATTTGAATATATAATGGTTGAATATTTTCCAAACTTGAAGATGATGATCAACCCACAGATCCTAGGGGCTCAATGAACTCTGAGCAAAAGAGACTTGAAGAAAAGCATACCAATGTACATCATAATCAAATTGCTTAAAAACAGTGATAAAGAAAAAAAATCTTAAAAGCAGCCATGGGGGGAGGGAAAAGTTTTAAACAGAAAAAAAGATAAAAACGATAGAAAAGATAAAAATGATAGAAAATTTCTTGTCAGAAACAATACAAGCCAGAGGACATTGGAGCAACAACTTTATTTTTTATTGTTTATTTTTAATTTTTTTTAAGTTTATTTATTTCAAGAGAGAGAGGGAGGGAGACAGAGCACGTGTGTAAGCAGGGGAGGGACAGAAAGAGAATCCCAAGCAGGCTTCGTACTGTCAGTGTGGAGCCCAATGTGGGGCTCAAACTCACAAACTGTGAGATCATGACCTGAGCCAAAATCAAGAGTTGGAGGCTTAAATGATTGAGCCACCCAGGCACCCATGGAGCAACAACTTTAAAGTACTGACAGACAAAAACTGTCAGCTTACATTTCTATACCCAGTAAAAATATCTTTCAAAAAACAAAGACTTTTCCTGACATACAAAGGCTAAAAGATTTCATCACCAGTAGCTCTCTCTACAAAATGTTGAAGGAAGTCCTTCAGACAGAAGGAAAATGATACCAGATGTAAACCTGCATCTATACAAAGAATTAAGAGCACTGGAAATGATAACTACCCAGGTAAGCATAGAAGGCTTTATTTCTTATAACTTAAATATATTTAAAGGATAATTAACTGTTGGGGCACCTGGATGGCTCAGTCAGGTAAGCATCTGACTCTTGATTTTGGCTCAGGCCATAATCTCATGGTTCGTGGGTTTGAGTCCCGTGCTAGACTCCACACTGACAGCACAGAGCCTGCCTAGGATTCTCTCTCTCTTTCTCTCTCTCTGCCCCTCCCCGCTGTGAGCTCTCTCTCTCTCTCAAAATAAATAGGCATAAAAAAAAAATCAACAACCGAAGGATCTCTAGAAAATCCCCAAATATTTGAAAACTAAACACACATTTCTAAATAACACATGAATCAAAGAAGAAATCAAAAGGGCATTTAGAAAGTATTTTGAATGTAATTAAAATGAAAATATAACATATCAAAATGTGTGGGATTTTGCTAAAGCAGTACTCAGAAGGTAATTATAGCACTAAATATCTATATGAGAAAAGAAGGAAGTCTTCCAGTCAATGACCCCTCACCCCCACCTTAAGAAACTAGAAATTGAAGAGCAAATGAAATCCAAAGGAAGCAGAAGAACAAAAATGATAAAGATCAGGATGGAAATCAATAAAACAGAAACAGAAGATACAATAGAGAAAAGCAATGAAATCAACATTGGTTCTTTGAGAAAATCAACAACACTGATAAAACTAGCCAAGACTCATCGGGGAAATAAAGCAAGAAGACACAAATAGTTAACATTAGGGATGAGCCAAAGAGTAAATCAATGAAGGAGCCCAGATTCTAAGTCAGCTCTGGCCAACTATTGCACCCAGGCCCTATGGACTCCTTTGGGTTCCGGGAGGAACAGCAGATTGACAAACAGGTTGAAACTGCCTTGTGTAAAATTTTCCTGGGTCCATAAAAGTGTCTGTAACAAGTGTAATAACTTTCCAAATTACACATTCGCAACCCAAACACTTCCCAGCAACACTTTTATGTAAAAGATGTATTTTGTTACTCTCTAGATGAATTTGTAAGGAATTTTTTTAAACGTCACTTCTTTTATTTGGCAAATTATCTGACTTTCAATATTACTTTTAAAGATAGATTCTTAAATTCTGTACTTATTTAAACTAAGAGTATTTGCCAGAAAAGCAAAAGTAACGATGGCTTCTAGTTCAAAGATGCTGTATGCGTGGCAACATGCTGGAATCCTGGCTATATTAGCATTTTAGGTGGGGCTGCCTTCTCTTCTTATAAGCATCAGGAAGTAACTATAGGGTTAATCAGAGCGATAGAATAGGGGTGGAGAAAAGAAACTTAAACAGTCTGATCTTTCCCTCTGCCTCTCCAGTCTGAATGCGGCTGATAAATGAGTTCATCTCCCACACAAAACAGTCTTTGTTTTATTCTGTGGCTTCCTGGCTTTCCACTGCTAAGAAAAGACAAAAGGTAACACGGTTTGCCTCAACTTGCCTACTTACCACTCACTGGAGCTTTTCATTTTTAGGCTCACAATACAGTAGAAACGTTTCTTGAAATCTGCCTTTATTTCAGTGTTAACTACTTTTGCCCTATATTTCATTTGAAAACATTCAAACCTTCAGAAAAGTAGAAACACAAGTACAAATACCACCCCATACCCTTTACTTAGATTCATCGGTTGTTAACATTTTGCCATATTTGCTCTCCCACTTCTCTCTGTGTTGTTCTGGCTGAACCATGTGAAAATAAACTGCACCTATCCTGACAGTTCACCCCTAAGTACTTCTGCATGAAATCTCCTGAGAGAAAGAACATACTCCTACGTAACTCTCCGGAAATTTAACACTGATTTGATACTCTCCCTCCCTCACCCCTTTCTCTCTGTCTCTCTCTCTCTCTCTTATACACACACACACACACACACACACACACACACACACACCACTCCCAAGAATTTTTTTTACAACTGTTTTGTTTTGTTTGCTCATTCTGGAATGAGTCAAGAATCACACGTTGCATTTAGTTGTCATATTGCCCAGTGCTTTTTAACCCACACTAAATGTGTCTGATTGCCACTCCCACCAATTAGGAAGTCTCAGACAAATGAAAGCTTGATTCTGCTATTAATTCAGAATTTGGGGCACCTGGGTGGCTCAATCGGTTAAGCGTCTGACTTTGGCTCAGGTCATGGTCTCATGGTTCGTGACTTGGAGCTCTGCGTGGGGCTCTCCACTCAGCACAGAGCCCACTTTGGATCCTGTCTCCTCTCTCTCTACCCCTACCCCACTTGCATGAGCTAGCTCGTTTTCTATCCCCACCTCCCCCATCAAAAATAAATATTTTTTTAAAAAAATTCAGAACTCATAAACCTTGAAGTAAAGCCCCAAGTATTAGACACATGGTTCCAAAAGGCAGAAGCAGCAATTTCCTTAAATCATCCTTTAGAATAAATGACGTAACTCATTTTTAAATGGTAGAGGGCACAAAGTCAGGGAAAGCACCATCTCAGCTTTCATGTTGAACATTCCCCTCACAAGCCTGGTGTTCACCAGGTGGCTGGTGGGGGATATCTGCACAGTGACAAACATAGGCAATTTGCAGCAAAGCCTAACATCCTTCATAGGGCATCCTCACCATCACAGACACACAGATCTGGGGGGCTTTTCTTTCTTTTAATTATTTTTTAAATAGTTTTCACACCTAGCGTGAAGCCCAGTGGGGGGCTCAAACTCACTATCCTGAGATTAAGAGCTGAGTTTAACTGACAGAGCTACCTAGGTGCCCCAAGAGCTGGGGGTCTTCAAGGCAGCCCTTCTCTCTCCCATGGAAGGACTCACCTCCACGACATCCCTGCCATGGTCTTCTGGCTTCTCTTTCAACACCTTGATCATGGGAAGCTTGAAGTGTCCATCACACTGGAAACCAGAACATCTGGATTCCTGCCTTAGCCTTGCCACTTGTGAATGTATGACCTTCAACAGGTCACTTAAACGTTCTGTCTTTAGACATACAGTTTCTCTAGCTATAATAAGGGCACATGGTCTGCCTCAACTCTGCCTAAAGGCTGTGTGGGGAGCAAGTAAGAGAGAATGGAGAATGGCAAATCCCTGCACAAATGTAGGCTTTTACTACCATTATGGGGAGCTCACTGCCATCAGATGCAACAGGCCTTGGTTACCCTTTGACCTCCCATGGGCCACTGGTCCCCACTGTTTGAAGAAAGACATTGCGTCGGCCCTTAAAACTTTCTTCACCAGATTAAGCAGCCCCCATTTCTTCAACTAAAATGCCCCTAATCTTGGCATTATACCCAACTTAGTACAGCCCAAGAAGCAGACACCACTCTGAGCTTGACTTCGATCAAGGCAGGTATCCCATACTCCTTATATAATTGGTCCCTCTTAGCCACATGAAGAACTTGCTGTTAGTCCTGGTGAAATTCCAGAGAATTGGTGTTTTTCCTTCATTCCGGCCTCTTGGCTGCTTTGGGAACCTCCGTCTGTCCCCAGGAGGCTATCTCACCCTCTTTCTAGCTTCCAGTCATGTGAGAGTTCTGTAAGCATGGCCTGTCTGCCCCCAAATCACTGACGTAATTGTCCTACCAAAGCTCACTGTCAAAGTTTTCTCTCCAGGATGACCCCAGTCCATTGATGAGTATTCTGTGGGTACAGGTGCCCTCAACAGCCATGACTTCACAGGACTATGCTATCATTCAGCATAGTTCGTTCATTCATTCATTCATTCATTCATTCATTCATTCATTCTTCAGTTATTGAGCACTTGCTGTGTACCAGCCCTGCTCTATGCACCAGCCACTCAAAGATGAAGAAGACAAAGGTGATGCCCTTACAGCTTTTCATAACATTATCCTGATTATTTTGTCTATGCCATTCTCCTTACTGACCCTTTTAGTAAGTCTATCAAAAGGGAAATGACAGGGCACCTGGATGGCTCAGTTGGTTAAGTGTCTGACTCTTGATCTCAGCTCAGGTCATGATCTCACAGTTCGTGAGTTCGAGCCCTGCATCAGGCTCTGTGCTGATGGCATGGAGCCTGCTTGGGATTTTTGTCTCTCCTTCTCTCTGCCCCTCCCCGACTTGTGCTCTTTTTCTCTCAAAAAACAAGTGGAGGGGGGGGGGGTAGAATTAGATCTTCTGAAGGGTTCAGAGGAGTCTGCTTTCTTAGAAAACTATTTATGAACATATTCCAGAATTTGGTGAGAAATTTGGGTATCAGTGTAGACACCCTCCTCCCACCTAAGTACAGTTCCCTGCCCCTCTGCACAACTCCCTGTGAACTGACACCCGCACCTCCCCCTGTCCACCTCCATTTGCCATTGTACATAGAGCAGCTCTGTTTACCCAGGACTCTCCCCCACCACTGATCAGCCCAGAGTCCTTTACCCAGGAATACATCACTGGGTCCTAGAGACTCTGGTCTCAGGCTGACTAGCTCTTCAAAAGAGGAACCATCAACCTGGACTCTGTGGGCCCCCAAGTTCACAGCCACAGGAAAATTCAGAGGCAAATGTACACCAGAAGCAACAGTGATTCTCTGGTTCTGGTTCAGTCCTGAGGCCTAATCCATCCCTACCCTTGCTTCTGTAACACAGCTCTGTGTCCTTACAAAAAGCTCTATTTAAGCTGTTTAAATTGGCTTATGCTATTCAACATTTTATTGAAAAAAATTTTTTTAAGATTTTATTTTTAAGTCATCTCTACACCCAATGTGGAGCTCAAATTCACAACCCTGAGATCAACAGTCACATGCTCTACTGATAGAGCCAGCCAGGCGCCCTGTTACTTGCAATTTTAAAATCCTAATACATAATGTGGAAAAGATGCCATTAACATAGCCCATTTTTAGATCCTTTTTGATAACGGGAACACTTACTGACTTTCAGTTTTTACCCCCATGCCGCTTCCTCTAGGAAATCTACAAGTCCTTTCCTTATCCAGGATTGTGTTTCATCTAGACCAGGAGACTTAAATTCATGCCAGCTCAGTCTGCCCCAGTCTTAAAGTCTAGTCCCTTCCTTGTTGTGTTTGATTTACTCCTTCCAATTCAAAGTCCATTCTCTCAGATCAGGAAGGCAGAAATAAAACAGCAGTGAAGTAGATCTGTTTTCTCTTGGCCCCAGTCGGCACCAGCCTCTCCCTCCTTCTTGCCTTGAGAAGCTCTGTGGCACGATGGATACCAGTGTAGGTACAGATCCTGCTCACTGGCTGTGTGACCTTGGGAAAAATTAGGCAACCTCTCTGTGTCTCAGAGTCCTCATCTAAAACCTAGGGGTAATGGCAGTGTCTAATGCATAGGAGTTTTGTGAGACTTTGAATAAACGCATTAACACATACAGAGGACAGGGCTCAGTGCATGTTCACCATTATTTTTTTCTCTTCTTATTCTGAATAAAGCAAAGAGCCTCCTTTTGGGTGTACAAAGTCC
Source organism: Panthera pardus (assembly GCF_024362965.1). Classification (NCBI taxonomy): domain Eukaryota; kingdom Metazoa; phylum Chordata; class Mammalia; order Carnivora; family Felidae; genus Panthera; species Panthera pardus. The sequence continues at coordinate 43,333,768 of NW_026526710.1, read as the reverse complement.
CTATAAGCTTCACTTTTAGTCTTGCCATGTTTCATGTATCTTATCTTTCCTTAGGGTTTTCTTGTGAATGAGAAAACCAAGGCTGACTGCTAACTCAACGAGTCTAGCCCACCAATAGGAAAAATTCACTCCTGGAATGTCCCAGAGCACCCTCCAGATGAGTGCTTTGCCCTACATTTGTCTCTGTAGGCAGCTCTGCTTCCCAGATGTCACCCTCGCCAGGCCTCAGATCCCCCCCCCAGCCCCACTGCCCCTGCCCTGTGCTGTGAGGCTTCTCCACGCTGCAAAAGCTGGGCAAGAAGGCAGTGCCCTGCTGCTTGAAGAAATGCACGTTACTCCCCAGGAACCAGGAAACCCACCTCAGCGGGGCTCTACAGCCTGGAAGTTCTTTACAATGCAATAAGCGAGTCTCTGATTACACTCAAATCAAACAGGTTTCAGAGTTGAGAAGGCTCTTTCCTGTCGTCCCCTCCTCCATCCCTCTATAATTTTCTTCTTTTGAAATAAAAGGCATCAGTGAAATAAAACGTTCCAAAACTGACTCAGAGAAACTGGAGGTCCTAACTAAGGCAGCATTTACAAAACCACACTCAATTTTTGTCAGCTATTTACACTGCCAATGGCACCATCTGACAGGCAGTGCTGGAAATAAGGAAGGAAGAAGGGAGGTTCATCCGTTCACTCGCGGGCCAAGCTCTAAGTGGGGCCAGCGTGCCAGGCGCTGTGCTAGCCACCAAGGATGCAGGCGGGAGAAGATTGCTGAGGGAGATCCCAGCAAATGCAGGCAGGCAGCCTTGTAATAGATCAGCAGAGTCAATCGATGCCCTGACAGGTATGTGCAGATGAGCCAGGGAACACAGGCGAAGGAACAAACACTTCTAGGGAATCCATCCTAGGGAAGCCAGAGAAGCCCTGACACAGCTGGGGAGGAGGAGAATCTTGTAGGATGACCCCACCAGGAACACAAAGAAGGAAATGTGGAGCAGAGAGGGTTTCATGTAGAGACAATAGCCTGGGCTGAGCCAGAGCACTGAGGCTTGAAGAAGCGCGATGCCAGGATGCTGAGAACAGCAAGGTCCCTGTAGAGCGGAACAGGGGCAGGGAAGGGAACTCTTTGCAGAAATCTAGGCCCCAAAACTAACTCAGCATCCCTGAGATGGGAGCCCTACCTCCAGCGACCCCGAGGCCAGCAGGCCCAGTGGGGGAGCCAGCCATGGCCAACAAGGAACCATTATATACAGAAGAGTGATGTAATTAGATTTGCTTTTACGAATTTTTGTGGCAGAATGGAGTAGGAAGCAGAGCAGACAGAGACTGAAGAGATAAATTGGGAGATTATTCCAGCTGTCTTACAGAGCTATTATGATAAATAAAAGCAACTGGGAGGTAGAAGAGGTGAACTCATGAGACATCTCCAAGGTAGGAACAGCAGAACTTGATGAGCTATTGGATGTGGGTGGTGAAGGAGAGAAAAGAATCAAGAATGATTCCAAAGTGTCTACCTCAGGCTTCCAGATGGTTGGAGAGCCCTTGAGAGAAAGAGGGAAGGGAGGCAGGAAGGAGCTTGCATTTGTAGGGCACGTAAAGAGGACTCTCAACAGTTTGGTGTTGAGCATATGGCAGGGAGGTGGCTGTGGGCAACTAGGTGAGCAGAGATGGGGACAGTTAGAGTGGACACCAGGGGAGGAGCTGAGCTTACACATGTGGTTTTGGAGTGATGACTGACAAGAAATTGCCTGAAGCCCAGGGAGTGTATAGGGGGTGGGCGGGTTGGGGCAGGGGAGGGGGGGTGTGCACCTGGAGACCCACCAGCTCAGATGTGGGTAGAGACCCAGAATGAGTGGCCCAGGGGGTAGGAATCAAATGGGGCGGGAAATTGGGGTGGAGGGGATGTTTCAAAGGGAGGATGAAAGTGTCCAGTGCCCGAAAGAGGTTAAACAGGGACAGGACTGAAACCCGTTTATCAGGTGTGGCAATAACAAGGCCATTGCTGCCCCGAGAGGAAGCGATTGTGATGAGCTCGGATTCAGAGCCAGACCACAGCAGGCTCAGAAGGGAATCAGAGGCGAGGAGGTAAAGACAGTGATTGCACATGATTCCTTTAAGATCTTCCAGAGGAAAAGAGAGGCAGGCCAGTAGCTAGAAGGAAATGGCAGAGGAAAATACACAATTCCCTCCCCCCACAAAAACTTTTTACTTTATTAAAATGGCACATCTTAACATGAATGATTGGATATAGCTATTATTTTCTACACTCTACAAACCAAGAATTATTCGGAATATTTTCTACTTCAAAAATTCCTAATAGTGTATTTGCCAAGGGTAGAGGCTCAGCAAGTTAGGTTGATAATACTTTTTCAGTTTGAATATTTGAGAACCGTATCTATTTCATATCATCTAATATTCTTTCAGTAAAAATAAAATTAACACCAGGGTTACAAGTGAGCTTACATGATGTTTATAAGAAGGGGTGTGAGTGACGAGAATGAGGTTCAAAATCTACACTCCTCATATAATGCCTGAACCACAGATGTGCTTCCAAGAATAGAATGTCACCCGTATCCTCAAGACAGCTCAATAATAACACAAATAACAGCAAATATTTATATAGTGCTTACTATATTCTAGGCAATATCCTAAGTGATTGAATATATGAACCTAATCATTATAATGTGGCTACATATTTATATGAATATGTAAAATATTTTTTTCCTGGTTTTTACTGTTTTGGTAATAGGAATTGAAAGAAGAATTATTAATACCACATATGGAGAACCTCAACCAAACAAATCTAAAATATGTAGTAAATGCTTTTTTTCCCTTTTTTAAAAATTTATTTCAGATGCTGGTGCTAAACTTCCAAGTTTCATGATTTTTTTAAAAAAATTTTTACGCCCTTCTTTATTTCTAGGATGAGGGAAGGATACATTTTTGCTTTCTTACATGACTGTGTGAAATGTGCAGTATGGGGCGCCTGGGTGGCTCAGTCGGTTGGGCATTACTCAGGTCATGACCTTGTGGTTCATGAGTTCAAGTCCTGCATTGGGCTCACTGCTGTCAGTGCAGAGCCTGCTTTGAATTTTCTGTCCTCCTCTCTCTCTGCCCCTCCCCTGCTTATGCTCTCTCTCTCAAATAAACATTAAAAAAAAATAGAAAATGTGCAGTATGATGTTCTTCAAATATAAAAATTTTACCTTAGAAAGGGAATAAAATAACCAAAACAATCTTATAGCAAAACTACTATCATTATCCCATTTTGCAAATAAGGAAATTAGCTCAGAGCGTCTAAGTAACCCACTCATGGTCACGTAGGTAGTAAGTGAGAGGTGACATTTTTTAAATGATTTTATTACATTTAGAAATTAAAGTGAAGCAAATATAAAAGGAGTTAAAAACACAAAAAGACCCAAAAAAACAAAACTAAAACGAAACAAACAACACAAAAAAGACCAAAGCCAGAAACGATCCAAATGTCCTCCAACAATAGAGAATCGGTAAACACATTGTGGTTTATTCAACCAACAGAATACTACTCAGTGATTTAAAAGAATGAACTACTGACATATGCAACAACGTGAATGGATCTCAAGAAAGTTATGTGGAATCAAGTGTCAAGCAACCACAGGAATACTTGCTACGCAGTTCCATTTATATGATGTTCCAGAACAGGCAAGACTAAAGCAGTGGTTACCTCTAGAGTAGAGGTGGGGGAGTGGGGGCCAGTGGCTAGAAAGGGACTTGAGGGAATTTTGGCGGGGGTGTGAAAATGTTTTCTATGAGGGTGATTGTCCCAAATGTAGTCATATAAAAACACATTGTAGAAAACAGTAAAAGGTCCAGAGAGAATTGATGGCACAAAGCTGAGGAGGAGGCTGGTAACAACCAGCGTGGCAAGCAGTGCTCCGGACAAGCCTCGGTGTGAGGAGGGAGAGGGAGCCTAGTGGCCTAGTGATAGGGGCCAGCGGAGGGAATTAGCACCAGAAAGCTCATGTGTCATTCAGCTTGACGAGTGAGGTATGGGAGGGAGGATTCTTTTCCAAGGGCAGAGGTTCTTGGGGTTAAGGACATTAGGGCTGGAAGAGAATCCCCCCTTTATTGATAAGTACTCAGTGTTAATGACTTATTCACGGTTACACAGCTAATTAGCCACAGAGCTGGGATTAGCACCTAGTTCTTTTACAATAGGATAAGTCATTTGGGGGTAATGTCAGGCCTGCTTCACCTCCCACTGCTAATGAGGGGTCTTATCCTTGCTTATACAAAGTGAGGAATGACTTCCAGTTGCCTTTTGTCTTTTGTTTTTATGTTTTTTAATGACATTCATTAATCACCTACCATTGGCCAGGTGCTGTTAGGTGTTGACAATTGAAAACTAAAAAGCCACTGCCCCTGTTCTCAGATAACTAAAGGTTTGTTAGGGGGAGACCCACGTGAGTAGTCAACGCACTTGTATGAAGAGCATAATGGGAGGGGCGGGGGATAAGGTTTACTGGCCAAGCAATTCTGCCATAATGGGGAGTGGAGAAGGCTTCACAGAGAGATGGGGCAGGCTGAACTTAGGGAACTGAGTTTAAGGATAAAATAATTGCATTAAAAGCACAGAGAAGCACATGTCAAGACACAAGAAACCGCCCTCACTCAGGCAGAGGCCCAAGGTCCCAAAGGCATACAGCTGGCCCTCAGCCAAGTACACCAGCCAAACAGACCCCTCATGTCAATCAGCACCAAGAGTCCACGAAGGGCTTGACTTACGTACACCCCTGAAAAGAAATGCAACGAACCCCAACATGTGCTACAAAGAGAATTTCCATTATAGAGGTAGGGTTGAGTTTTGGTGTTTTCAAGCACATTCCAACCAACAGGATGGTCACAAAACAGTCACCTACACCAGCTGCGCAGGCAGTAGTCCTGGGCAGTGACCTGCTGGCTTTATCAAGCAGTAACTCCTGAAGCCAAGAGGCACGCACACTCACTGACGCAGGCTGCAGCTCTGCGGGTGATGGATAGCAAAACAAAGGCAGCGCTAATGAAAAATTAATGAAAATGGTTACTTCCGTAAGAAAAATGATCTGTTCTCTCCCACCTTTGTATTGATTTTTGACCAGCCCTGTAATTGGAAATGTATAATTTTATCCTGAGGCAAAGGCAGGCGGAGGGGCAGAGCGTGGGATCCAGTCAGATGTGGGCAGGCTTCCGGCCACACAGCCAAGCTGCACCCCGGAGGTGTAGCCCCTACCCACTCTCTTCTCTCCACACCTGACACCTGTTCCTCCCAAGCTCCGAAGCCTGAGTCACGCGTGGGTTACTGATAATGAGGACACCCCAATGTTCGCATGCCCGCTAGCCTTTTGGGATGACTCTTATAGCATTCAATTAAAACAAATACGGCTTCAACCTATGTGACGCAGGAAGTCCCATCTCTCCTCCAATTCTTTAGGAATTCTGTGGGAAGGTATTTTCCCTTTTATCCAGTAGTCACCTGTCACACCTCTCTCAGTTCCAGCCTCACCTCCCCCAACCCTTCTCATCTCACCTGCCCTGTATTCCGCACTTGGCCACCAGCTTGGATATAGCCCATCTCCTGGGCTCTCCAAAGATGCTAACCTAAAGTAGAGCTAGGTTAGGTAAGTTTAGTTCATTAAAGCAGACTTTATTGGAGGTTGGAGGGTGGGAATTTCATTTGCTTTGCTCACCTCTGACTCTCATGTGCCAAACCACCACCTGAGTCATCATAGGAGCTTAAAAATAATTATTGACTTGGAGTAGTCAAATTCATAAAGGCAAAACATACAATGATTACCAGGGCCTGGAGAATGGGGAGTTATTGTTTAATGGGGGCAGAGTTTCACTTTGGGGAGATGAAAAAGTTCTAGAAATGGAGGGCAGTGATGACTGTATAACAAGGTGAATGTTCTTAATACCACTGACCTGTACAATTAAAGATGGCTGAGATGGTAAATTTTATGTGATGTATATTTTACCACAATAAAAAAACTGAATGAAGTAATGATATTATGGCAGTGGGGTGGGGGGGTGGTGCTCAGAATGAAAAACCACCTAAAACTGAACATCCGGCCTCAGGTTCCTAAATTACCCAGCTCATAGGGAGGCTGGTCCAGAGTTCTCCAAAGTGAGTGCTCCAAATTTATCCTTAACACAACCCAACTGGGGAGAGGAGAAAAATAGTAGAATTTCTAGGTGTATATTTTATTTCATTCTTTAATTTTTTTAATTTGGGGATAGATTGAAATATGCATAATATAGAACAGTACTGACAGCCAGGTATGTAACTTATAAATGAGCAGACTTATACTCAAGGAACATTATTGAAAACTTTGTACTCCCAGGTGGCATGGTCAGCACTGGCACGTGACTTTCTCCTCTTCCTCTGTTGTCACTCCAAGTAAGTACAGTAAGGACTTTGGATCAGATGCTCCCAAAGGGCTTAGCCTGCTCTACTGCCAAGTCCCCCCCAAGTGCCAGCTTCCAGGCGGAAGTCACTCTAAGCGACAATGCAGTTTATGTGTCAGGGACCGAGGCCTGGCATCCCTGCTGCTCCAGCTTCAGGGACTTTGGGGATGTGGCCTGACTTACTTCTCAGTCACAGACAAACTGCCAACCCCTCCTTTAGGACACCAAGAGCCACAGACCAGTCAGGGCCCTTCCACTGTTCAAAGCAGGCATCATGAAAGGTGCCCTTTGAGGGACAGAAAAACAAATCTACCTCAAGTTTCCATCAAGGTCTTGTCCCTGCAGAGTATGGGTCTAGTGGGAAATGTGTGTTTTTGAAGGCTTAGCCCAGGGCTGGCTTTGCAGCCAGACAGTCCTGGACATTAGTCCCTTGTCCCTCCATGCATTTCTTTAAGTGACTTCAGGCAAGTTGCTTAATCATCCTGAGTCTCAAGTTCCTGTTCTGATGATCCGAGAAAATAACACACATATCTTGTGGGGCTGTTGGGAGAATAAAACGATGAGTGTAAAGTGAGAGCACAATGAAATATAACCATGATCACTGCTATTATGTCCCGTTTCCCCATAGATGAAGTAAGAGATTACGTCAGAATTCCAGATTTTGTAACAGCCAGCTGCCAGAACTGCGGGCAAGGCAAGGAGCTCCAGGTAGCTCATCCTCCAACATGCCTCTTTTTCCTAACTCTGTTTTTCTCAGATTAACATATTTTATTTCATTTGAAGAAAGGATCTTGCAGATTTTAAAAAGTGCTTTAGAAATACTGGCACTAGAGGGGCACCTGGGTGGCTCAGTTGGTTGAGCGTCCGACTTCGGCACAGGCCACGATCTCAGGATTCGTGAGTTTGAGCCCCGCGTTGGCCTCGCTACTGTCAGTGCAGAGCCGCTTTAGATCTTCTGTCTCCCTCTCTCATTGTCCTTCCCCCGCTCATGCTCTTTCTCTCAAAAATAAATAAATATATTTTTTTTAAATACTGCAGCTAGAGCAGCAGATAATTTTTAATCTTTTGACTCTAACTGAATTATAGTAAGACAACTGAACCCTAATCAAAGGGGCGGGGATCTCTCCTGACAGAGACGGTGAGATGGCTTGGCCCAGAATTCCAGACCCCAAACTTCCCAAATTTCCTTCACTCGGCTGTGGAAGGACTGGTTCTCTGTTAAAGCCACCTCGAGGACGAGCTGCTCATCTCCTAGACAGGTGGTTAAACACCCCCTCTGTGAAATATCTCACACTGCCATCTCTGCTTATGACTGCTCATTTCCTAACTTCTCACATTCAAGGAAGGGAGGAGTGGAGAGAGAGCTACTTATTAAGAAATACTTCTGAGTACACTTAGGACTGCTGTCTCTCACATCTTTTTAATTCCATTTCGGCCTTGGGCATAGATTTAAAACAAAGCTATGTTGGAGGTGATCTTCAAAAGCAACAGATGATGATTAATGCTCATACTGTTCTTTAAGGCCATGGGTGAACTTTGCACTGTCCTCCATGAGCAGTCTGCTAATCTCAGCTCAGAACCTGGTGGAAACAGCCTGGTCTAGCTCTCCATTTGTTGCCTTCAAAACCTTGGGCAACTTGGATTCTTAAGCCTTGGTTTCCATATCTGAAAAATAAAGGTAACTAATGCTCTCCTCGACCACCTCACAGGACCTTTGTAAAGATCTCATGAAAGAATGGAGGCAAGAAGGGGTGCCTGGGTGGCTCAGTCGATTGAGTGTCTGATTTTGGCTCAGGTCATGATCTCATGGTTCGTGAGTTCGAGCCCCACTTCCAGCTCTGTGCTGACAGCTCAGAGCCCGGAGTCTGCTTCAGATTCTGCGTCTCCTCTCTCTCTCTGCCCCTCCCCCCCTTAAAAATAAATAAGCGTTAAAAAAAAAAATGTAAAGAATGGAGGCAAGAACTATGTAGAACCAGACAGATATGGGGCACATGTTTGGCTCAACTGGTTTAAGCATCTGCCTTTTGATATCAGCTCAGGTCATGATCTCATGGTTTGTGAGGTCAAGCCCCACGTCAGGCTCTGCACTGACACCACAGAGCCCACCAGGGATTCTCTCTCTCCTTCTCTCTCTCTGTCCCTCCCCTACTTGTGCACATGCTCTCTAAACAAACAAACATTTAAAAAAAGGGAAAAAAAAAGAACCAGACAAAAGGGAGGCTCCAAGGTACCAGAGATCATCTGAGCCTACCCCTCACTGAAATGGTCCAGCCTGGCCGGGAGGGGCCACGTTTGATGCACTTGTGCATTTCTCGGCATGAGGTCATCTGGAGAAAGCAAGGTCACGGGGCTGCAGGTTACTACATGATCTGTCCTCATATCTGACCTCAGCATTTCACTTTCACAGCTTGCCCAATGCTGCACAGGTTAGGATGAGAGTGTCCTGGCTGAGCTTCCATCCAGATACCACTGGTGATTAAACAGATAGTGGATCTTACTCCCACAGCCTCTTGAAGTCAGAGCTGGCCTTTGGCTCAGTGGGGCTCAAGGCAAGAACGGGTGGAGCCCCTCCTCCTCCTCCTGCCACTCCCACTCAGCCCCTGCAGAAAACGGGATGAGGTATTCAGAGACTCAGCCTCTTGTTTTGGAAACATCCAGGACGTGGAAAGCCAAAGAAAGCCAAGGGCCAGGGAACATGTGTGGCTAAAACAACTTGGTAAGTAAATGATTTAGGAAGTGAAACAAGGTAAATTCAAGCTCAATGCAAAGTACATTTGGAGGTTAATCCTGTTGTCCTGAACTGGGACACAGGAAATCCGGCTCTGCTGTTTGCTGTGGGTGGCCTTGGGCAAGTCACCTCACAGCTCAGGCTTCTATAAGTCGGTATATTAATGGGGTTGGGCTAGAGTCTCCATTCTCAAATGGGTGCATTTAACCACTGCTCACGCAGTGGGGAAAAGCTACAACTGCATCTTCCCAGAATGCCAGTTTTCCTTGAAGATTGGGAGGGACAGCTTTTTTTTTTTTTAACAGATTCATGAGATAAAATTCACATCCCATACAATCCACCCATTTAAAGCATACAATTCGATGGCTTTTAATATATTCACAGATTGTACAACAATCACACAATTAATTTGAGATCTTTCCATCACCCCCAAAACCAACTCTGTATGCCTTAGCCATCACTCTCACAGCCCCCAACCCTCACAGCCCTGGGCAACAGCTAATCTACTGTCTGCCTCTGGATTTGCCGATTCTGGGCATTTCATATAAATGGAATCATCCAATATGTGATCTTGAGAGGATAATTTTTATATTAAAACAAACAGCTATGTTATGAAAAGCATGCAAAAAATACATTAATTTTTAAATCACAAAAGATATTTCAAAGAAATTTCCCATGTGTCTGGCGGCTTCATGCTAAAGAGTCCAGGCATCTTTCAGGGACAGTGATTCATGTTGCTCTGCCCCAGGGCCACTTTGTGAAAATTCTGGGGAGCATTGTGCTGAATGATCTCTTATCCCTGTGGCAGCTCCAACCTTTGAAGATGCCAAGGCTCACCGTGATAAACCTACAGAGAGATGGCTTTTCCAGGAGAAACTGTAAGTGACCTTCTGTTATCATTTTTCTCCTTCATCTCTACCATAGGTTTACATTCAGAACAACTGAAAAAATAATAAGATGACACCAATATTTCAGCTTTCCATATAGAAGAATAATAGGTTGGGATGTCCACCCTACCCACTTCTATCATTCCCCTAGCTTTGGGGAGAAGCATCTTGATCTGTTTTATTCACTGAACCCTCTTCAGTGCCTAGTGCGAGCAACAGGGAATATCATAGGGGCTCAATAAATATTCGCTGGAGGAAAGAAATGAAAGGGTGAAAGAAGAGAAGGGATGGGAGGAGAGAAGAAAGAAAAGAGGCGGGAGGGAGGAAAGCAAGGAGAGAGGCACGGTGGGCCTTGTTTAGTACAACCTCACACGTGGAGGTTAGGCTGTAAGAAGCTCTCACTGTTAGTGTTAGAAAGGTTGGTTTGTCTTCCAGATTTTACACTATGAAGGAACTGACTCTGTCAGTTTCATCAAATAGGAAAGAAAGAAAAAGTAATCACGGGTAAAGAAAAGAAATAGGAAGATGAGACAGAGGGAGTCAGGGGTGTCCCACAGAGAAGGACTCTGATGAGTGACTTGGGGGAAAGGTAGACAAGCAGAAGCATCTTCAGAACCCAATTCAGGATTGTATAATAGGAATAATTTATTTCCAATATAAAGTCCTCACCCAACATGAGTGACAAATATCCCCCGGATCCTACCCTACAAATGTGGGCAGAAAAGCAGCTTGGGGCTATTTCAACACAAAGAACCAACCACTTGCCAGAAACAGTGATAAAGAAATATTCAAGCATAGGACCCAACACCAAGGCCAGAGGCAAAGGGGCAGCAAAGTTGTTCTGTGGATTTGGCCTGTCCCAGTTGCCCAGACCCCCTGGCTGCCTAGACTCAATGGCTCTGAAGACAAGAAATGAATAAAATAGGTTTTTGAGCCACATAAAATCTATTAATTTAGACACAAGGATTACCATTCTTATCTCCAAACTGATGCAAACAAGGGGACAGAAACACAGAGCCTACTTCTTTCCTTTTGTATTGCTCAGCTTTTGCTAAGTTAAGCTGCATAACAAATATCCCCCAAATCTCAGTCTTACAACCACAACAGTAAAAGGTTTATTTCTTGCTCATGATTCACATCTTCTGTGGGTTAAGTATAGCTTTTCTTTTATTCCAGAACCAAGGACAAAGTGTAGCCCATCTCTGGGCCACACTGGTCTTGTAGCAGAGAAGAAAAGGTAAGAGAACTGGTGGAAACATGCATTGGCTCAGATGTGGTGTATGCCACTTTGACTTGCATTCATTGGCCAGTGTAAGTCATATGCCCAAGCCAATGTCAATAAGGCAGAGAAAAACAATCCCCTCACAGAAAAAGCAGCAAATAATGACAAAGTGTGGTCTACCACACTTTTCCAAACATTGCCAGAAAGACTAGGCTGTGCTTCTTGAAGGCAAAAATTGAGACTTTTTTTCCTGCACCCGCATTGCCCAGCACAGAATCTGGTTACAGTAGAGTACTCAATAATGAAAGGATAGTGCCCACATGTTCAGGTGCAAAATAAGGACAATGACATTATCAAGACTAGAAGTCAGATATCCTGATATCAGCCTGCTATCTTCCTATCACTACACCCTACTGAAATGTAGTCACCTAAAGGGCTTTGACCTTGTGCATATCAATAATTTTGCTTTTCAGAATCATCAGAGCCCCAAATCAAGAACAAAACCAACTGAAGACTAAGCAATTTGAAGATGAAGAGGGGTGAGTATTAAACTAGGAAGCACAGAACTTTTGTATACATTGTCTCATTTGGCCTTCCCAGGATCCCTGTGAGAAAGCCAGGGCAGGAACTATTTAGGCTTTTTTGTTTGTTTGTTTGTTTGTTTGTTTGTTTGTTTTTAAAGCTGTTTTTGATGAAAAAGGAGCACTTAGATAGAATGCAGTGGTTTAGAACACAGGCTCTACAATTATTCAGCCTGGGTTTAGTCCTGGCTCTGCCCCTTGCCTTGCTAGCTATGTGACCTTGGGAACATTGCTTGACCTTGGTTATGCTCATGAACATAGGCAACTGCAGGGTGTTGCTGGGACAGGATGAATCTCACAGGGAGAAGGGTCAGCTGGTGCCTGCAGAGCCGGCTGCGTCATCTCAGCATGGTGGGCCATGCTTGTGCTCCCGTGGAGGAAAGCTCTCTCTTTCTACTGGGCATGAAAGGAGTTTTGGAGGGTGAGGGACAAATCATGCTGGGGTACTAGGAAGTCTTAGCGTAAACACAGGCTATTCAAGGAGGTGCTGGGAACGCCAGTGCCCAGGATCTGGAGACAGCAAGCGAGAAAAGACCATGCACAGCCCCTCCCACCTCAGTCCCAGAGACCCTGTTGCCAGGCCACTTGCGGGTTATCCATTGAGCAGTTCATCTTGTCTCTCTGTATCCTCTCTACCCTTCAGTTTCCTCATCTGTAAAATGGGTGCAACAGCATCTCCCTGAGAGGACTGTTGTGAGGTTAAAATGGGAAGTGCTGTAGTCTTTTGCCCAGAATCTGGCATACCGTCAGCTAGGAGCACTGAAGCTGGCACCTTGGTCTAGGTTGACTACATGCTCATTCAGACTGCCTGAAGTCACACAAGGCTGCCCCCCTAAGCCCGCTGCACTGTCAGCTCCATGTAGCTGACCGCACGGGAGCTCTCTGACTTACCTGTGTGTATCCCAAGGCTCCTGCTGCCCTAGGACAGTGGGGGCAATGAATTTATCAGAGAGGCGTGGAGAACCTTTACTGTTTCCTCACACGTTTCTCGCTCCTCCCCAGATCCAGGAGTTAAAAGAAATTTTCCTTAAAAGATAAATGTACAAATTAGGCTTTCCTGATAGGCGTCTACTCCAGTAAAGATTCCTGGGTGCTGCCTCGGACCCCAGGATACCAGAGGGCATTCATCCATGGGAAGAGAGCTGGCAGTGTGTGCTCCACACCTCACCAGGAGGGTGTTTACCAGAGAAGTGGTGCCCAGTCATGGCCTCGGCGACGAGTCAGCTCGGTGCCCTTGACAGGAAAGAGAGTCACAGCGGCCCATGATCACGGGCTGTGTTCTCTTAGGGCTGACCGCCCTGGGAAACAAGCACCGTGGAGTGCTTGTCCCACCTACTCTTACCAAACCTTCAAAATGGCCTGGCTTACCTTCTTGCTGCCGATAGAACCAGAGGGCGAGGGTGGAAGTTGTGAGGTGTCCGATGACACAGGTAATGCCAAACATGCAGGGCTGTACCGTGCCTTCTGGGGGCCCCTTCCTCATAAAAAAAATATATTTTTAATGTTTATTTTTGAGAGAGAGAGAGAGACAAAGAGACAGAGACACAGAGACAGAGTGTGAGTGGGAGAGGGGCAGAGAGTGAGAGGGAGACACAGAATCTGAAGCAGGCTCCAGGCTCTGAGCGGCCAGCATGGAGCCCGACGCGGGGCTCAAACCCATGAACCGTGAGATCATGACCTGAGCCAAAGTCGGACGCTTAACCGACTGAGCCACCCAGCCACCCCATAAAGTTTAAAAAATTAAATTGTATGACTGCATTGAAGACAAATATAATCCAGACTGGATTTATAGGTTACATGTTATATATTTATTATTATTATTTCTTCAGATTTTAAAAGAAATTAAGACATTTTTGTGGGCCCCAGGTCCTGTCTGTGCGTTACCTAGTGGAGAAGTTGACCCTGAAACCAGGACAACTGAAGAGCCTGGTAATGCCCATGGCCCAGTGCCCATTCTCCTTACACTGAGCCAACCACCCCTTGCCACCCAGCTGTTAAGTTAGTTGAATTAAAGAACCTTCCATGTAAAAGTCTGCATGTGCTAAACTAAGAAACTAGAGACCAGCTTCTTTTAACAGAAACAGAAACCACACTACATGAATAATGCCAGAAGAAATGAAAGAAGAAAGCAGGTTTAAACAAAGTGTTATAGGGGCACCTGGGTGGCTCAGTCGTTTAAATGTCCAACTCGGTTTCTGCTCAGGTCATGATCTCAGGGTTTATGGGTTCAAGCCCTACATCAGGCTCTGTGCTGACAGCATGGAACTTGTTTGGGATTCTTTCTCCCTCTCCCTCTGCCCTTCCCCTGCTCGCTCTCTATCTCTCTCTGTCTCAAAAATAAATAAATAAACATTAAACAAAGTGTTTTAAGTCTATTGGTAGCCTCGTTATGCACACTCGTATACACACACACACACGCACACACGCACACACACAGAACTAATTGGTGAGCCCCCAGTGTTTGACATTTGTTTCCAGATAGGAAATGAGTTTGGTTTGAAAAAGGGATATTTGGGGAGGACAGAAAGAGCTTCCATCTTATCTGGAGAACAAGTCCTCTGTGGCGTCTCCTAAGACTGCTCCCCACAGACCGGAGCTTCCTTAGTCATCTCAATGCTAGCTGACTCCTGCTGCCTGACACCGCGGTGGGGATGGCCTGCCAGCCCCAGTGCTTGCCTGGAAGGGTTTCCTGAGGGCTGGGGGACAGACACGTATGTAGAATGTTGGTGCAGCATGGCGCATGTGCTGTGAGGTTGCACCTAGACGAGCGCTGAAGCCAGGCCAGAGGTAGGGAGGGGAGGCTCCAGGAGGGTGCAGGTAGAGGAGGGGCTCCCTGGCCAAGGTAGGGACTGCAGGAGCAAAGCCAGAGGCCAGAACCTGCCTGGGAAGTGCTGAGGATTTGTGCAGGGGAGGAGGCACCCTGAGAGGCCTTGGAGACCAGTGAGGAGAGGTGGGAAGGGGTGCTGGGGCTTGGCCCGAGAGCTTTACCAAGCCCGACCTTCATTCTGCAGGGATGGGGAACCAGTGAGGCAGGACTGGCTGCATAGTTCACGGTGCCCAGTGTGAAATGAAAACACGGGGCCCCTGTTGAGAGAGGGTTCAGAATTTGAAGACTGTAGGAACACAGCATTAAGCCAAGTGCAGGTCTTGAGCAGGGGTCCTGTGCAACCCAGATGGGCCACATACCTGGGAATTAGGCCCTGGGTGTGGTTTGGGGGGAGGAATCCAACCCCAAGAGATTTCTAGTCTTAGCCAGGAAAGTCTTTATATTTGTATTGTCTTTGTAATATTGCTATATTCCTTTTTCTTCAAATACAGGATTTAAAAATGTATATTTTAGGGGCGCCTGGGTGGCTCAGTCATTTAAGCATCTGACTTCAGCTCAGGTCATGATCTCGCAGTTCACAAGTTCGAGCCCCACATCGGGCTCTGTGCGGACAGCTCGGAGCCTGGAGCCTGCTTCAGATTCTGTCTCCCTCTCTATCTGCCCCTCCCCTGCTTGCACTCTGTCCCTCTCTCCCTCTGTCTTTCTCAAAAATAAACATTAAAAAATAAATAAATAAAATAAAAATGTATGTTTTAATCTTCCATGGGATATTGACAGTGGTTTTTTTAAATGTTATATACCATTAAATATGCAAATTATTCTATTAATAGAAACTTACTTCAGAGACAACTTTTCCAGAACTTCTCTTCTCCAACAGTAAGGCCTACTGTGGAGGCCCGAGGAAATTACTTAGCATTCCCTACTATGGCTGGCATGCAGCTAAGTCCCTGCTAGGGTCAGGAGCCAGCACTGCCTTGATAACCACAGTGACAACAGAGGTTTAAGTTGTGAAAACAGCGGGATTTTGAAACTCTCCCTCCACATAGTTTACAGATAAGCCAGGCAAATTCTGAAACTCTCTAAGAATTTCTCTCTCTACATCTCTAGGAGAAGGCAATTGCCAAGAAAGAAAGCGCATCTTAAAAGAGTAGGTGAGGACCCTCCTTTTGGGAGCACTCCCACCTCCCCTTTGCTCTTTGCTCTGGGCTTGCCCAGCTCCGTGTGGCCCCAGGGGGTCTGCAGCGTTCCATCAGGATTCAGGGTCAGACTCCACAGCCACAGGAGGGCCAAGACCTTGACAGAGTCCCCTTCTCCCCCTGGGAGCCCTGCAGGGAGCAGCTCTGCGTGTTGCAGCCCCACTGCTAAGTGAGCCAGGCCCCCTCCAGGTGGGCAGCGCAGAAGGCGGCAGCCTTGCATTGAGGTGATTTCTAAAGCTCTTATTTCTCTAGTGTTTCAATTCCTTCCTGGAATGTGAGGAAGTGTCCCCTGCAGACTCCACACTGTATCTGGAAGCAAAGGCATGCAGAGAGTGGGAGCCTGTGCTTCCTCCTTAGCCTCACGGAGGGTGTAACTTAGCCCCACGACACCTGACTTCTCTCATCTATTTTTTTTTTTTTTTTAATATATGAAATTTACTGTCAAATTGGTTTCCATACAACACCCAGTGCTCATCCCAAAAGGTGCCTTCCTCAATACCCATCACCCACCCTGCCCTCCCTCCCACCCTGCCCTCCCTCCCACCCCCCATCAACCCTCAGTTTGTTTTCAGTTTTTAACAGTCTCTTATGCTTTGGCTCTCTCCCACTCTAACCTTTTTTTTTTTTTTTTTTTTCCCTTCCCCTCCCCCATGGGTTTCTGTTATGTTTCTCAGGATCCACATAAGAGTGAAACCATATGGTATCTGTCTTTCTCTGTATGGCTTATTTCACTTAGCATCACACTCTCCAGTTCCATCCATGTTGCTACAAAAGGCCATATTTCATTTTTTCTCATTGCCACGTAGTATTCCATTGTGTATATAAACCACAATTTCTTTATCCATTCATCAGTTGATGGACATTTAGGCTCTTTCCATAATTTGGCTATTGTTGAGAGTGCCGCTATAAACATTGGGGTACAGGTGCCCCTATGCATCAGTACTCCTGTATCCCTTGGATAAATTCCTAGCAGTGCTATTGCTGGGTCATAGGGTAGGTCTATTTTTAATTTTCTGAGGAACCTCCACACTGCTTTCCAGAGCGGCTGCACCAAAAGTCTGCTAGAACTGATACATGAATTCAGCAAAGTTGCAGGATACAAAATCAATGTGCAGAAATCAGTTGCATTCTTATACACTAACAATGAAGCAACAGAAAGACAAATGAAGAAACTGATCCCATTCACAATTGCACCAAGAAGCATAAAATACCTAGGAATAAATCTAACCAAAGATGTAAAAGATCTGTATGCTGAAAACTATAGAAAGCTTATGCAGGTAATTGAAGAAGATATAAAGAAATGGAAAGACATTCCCTGCTCATGGATTGGAAGAATAAATATTGTCAAAATGTCAATACTACCCAAAGCTATCTACACATTCAATGCAATCCCAATCAAAATTGCACCAGCATTCTTCTCGAAACTAGAACAAGCAATCCTAAAATTCATATGGAACCACAAAAGGCCCCGAATAGCCAAAGTAATTTTGAAGAAGAAGACCAAAGCAGGAGGCATCACAATCCCAGACTTTAGCCTCTACTACAAAGCTGTCATCATCAAGACAGCATGGTATTGGCATAAAAACAGACACATAGACCAATGGAATAGAATAGAAACCCCAGAACTAGACCCACAAACGTATGGCCAACTCATCTTTGACAAAGCAGGAAAGAACATCCAATGGAAAAAAGACAGTCTCTTTAACAAATGGTGCTGGGAGAACTGGACAGCAACATGCAGAAGGTTGAAACTAGACCACTTTCTCACACCATTCACAAAAATAAACTCAAAATGGATAAAGGACCTGAATGTGAGACAGGAAACCATCAAAACCTTAGAGGAGAAAGCTGACTTCTCTCATCTATAAAGTGGGTAGAAGAGCAGTCCGTTGCCAGGAGTCACAGCAGGGCCGTAAGTATGAAATGGGAAGATGGACATGAAGCACAGAGTGAGAGTCTCATAAATGTGGTCTAAGTGTCATGATTTCTGCCCAGTTCCCTAAAGCAAACATCCTCAACCTAGAGGGTTCATAGCAGTCAAATGGTTAGAAGCGGTCTGGGTGGTAGGCTGATTTTTCATAAAATTACTGTCTTCACCTGTCCCCCCTATAACTGCTATGGAATGCCTGCCCAGTAGCCCATTTTCCTTGTGAACCCACTGCCCTAGATTTTATCCGTGCGCTTTGGCCTCTAGTCATGGACAGGAATTCTTCTGAGTTTATCTACACCCCCCTCCCCCCACTACTCCATGCCTGCTGTAAACCGGCAAATGTCTTTAGTTGCCATAACGATACAAGCTGCTCTCAAAAACACCGCTTCAAGTTTTCACATCCCTAATCCATACTTTACATGTTTAAACTAGCAACGGAATATCTATTAGCACATACAAGCGCATTTCCCCCCCTTCTCCTGGAGAGAAGAACGAACGGAGAAGAAATTACTTAAATTGTTATGTAAGGACCTGTTGGTCCTGCACAGGCTGGAAGGTGAGATTCCGTTCCCCCTTCCCCGTGTGCCCTGACCAGTGGCTAGCAAGCTGCTGCCAAAAAAATGATGGAAACGGTGGAAGTCTCTGGAGGTGTGAGAGTTTCTGTAACATCCTAAGCCCCACTGTTGCAGGGCATGACTTAGGCCCTAGGAACAACTCAAGACCCATAAACCTGGCTCTGAGGGCCATTAGCTAAAAAAAATCGTCTTAATTACTACTGTCGAGGTTCACTGTGAATCTCCAGAAGGGGAAAATAACATGCAGCACTTCCCAAACAGAATTCACCGCAAAATGCTTTAATTTCGGGAGTTCTAAAGGAATAGTTCCTTCAAGCCATGGATCTAGGGGCATGAGGCAGAGGGGGAAGACACAGCTCCTTGGCTCAGGGAGAGGGCAAGCAAGTCAAGGCCGCCCTCTTGCCATGAGGAAGGAGCAAGATGCACCACCCAGAGCAGCCAGGCGAAGGGTGCGTTTGTGGGCGGAGGTGCGGTCCCCTTCCTCTTCCTCTCCCTCCTTCTGTTCCTCCACCACAGCACTACTTCCCAGAGAAGCTCCCACATGGGAGGCTCCAGGCCCTCACGTGGTGCCAGATGCCTGACCCCAGCCCACAACCAGGACTGAGGCAGAAGTGAGGATCTGCGTTTTGTTTTGGTGTTTTCTAGGACTGCACTTTCCATCATCAAATGGCATTTTCAAAGCAGTTGTTCTCATTGTTTTAAAGGATAAAATTTATGGTTTGAAAGGAATGGCCACCAACCTCATAAAATGGCCACAGGCCTCATAAAATAAGCTTTAATATTACCACAGACATTCTCACAATTGGCCAAATCCCCAAGACCCCTATGAAGAGTGACTTGCCCTTGGCAGAAAAGGATTAAATTTACTCAACACCATAAAAATACACAATGACCTTTCTCATTTTCCAGCAACAGTCATGCTGGGCAGGGGTTCTTTGGACATGACCTTCTCTCACCTCACCGTGTCTCCATCCCAGCATCCACATGCATCGGCCTCCACACTAATCCCACTCGGCCTTGTCTTCCATTTCTGGTCTCAACTCTGATATCAACCTGGACTCGCTCCAGCCCTGTCAAAGCCAATGTCTTCTCTTGGATCCTGAAGAACCAGGTTAATCTAGAATTTGTTTCCAGTTACTACAGATGTGGACTCATTGATTAATATAGACCAATCAATGGCTTATATTCACCTTGACCTTGAGATGTGTGAAAAATCTCTTTATAGACTGTGCTCTTTTATAGACCACGATCTTGGGAAAAGTACTTAACTTTTCTGAAACTGCTTATTCCTCTGTTGAATTTTTTTAATATGGAAATGTAACTTTATTATATCATCTCACTCAATAATCACTAAAACCCAAAGTGATGAGTGATATTACTCTCACAGAAATTGAGGAACTGACATTCCAGCCAGTAAATAGTGGACTTAGGATTCTAATCCTGGGTTTGTCTGATTCTAAAACCCATAGTACTTTTTTTTTCTTTAAGGAAAACACCCTCTCAGTGCTGGGCCTTTTTTTTTTTTTTTAATTTTATTTATTTATTTGGGGGTGGGGGGAGAGAGAGAGAGAGAAGGAGGAAGGGCCAGAGAGGGGAGAGAGAATCCCAAGCAGTCTCTGCACTGTTAGAGCAGAGCCTGGTATGGAGCTTAATCTCAGGAACCATGAGATCATGACTTGAGCCAAAATCAAGAGTGGGACACTTAACCAACTGAGCCACCCAGGTGCCCCAAACCCATACTACTCTTTTGGGGGCACCTGGCTGGCCCAGTGGGTGGAGCATGAGACTCTTGATCTTGGGGTTGTGAATTCGAGCCGCACACTGAGTGTAGAGATTACTTAAAAATAAAATCTTAAAAAAAAAAACCCACAAACAAACTCATACTACTCTTTTTCTATAGACCTCCATCGTAACCTGGGGGAATTTTTGGAATACTAGGTGATGATGTATACGATGGCTGAGAAAGGAAAGAGACTGGCAGCAGAGGCATCAGCAGGGAGCCTGACATACCAATCCAGAGGATGAGGTCCTAAACCAGAGGAGAGGCCAACTGGAAAGGAAAGAGGTATTGGGAAGGTTGAACCAAGTTGATGGGAGGGGAGGGAAAGAGGAATAAGAAAGTGGGAGGGACCAAACTAAAAAGATTTTTGAGTCTAAATGACCCAAAAAGTGATGGAAGAGGTGAATGCAAGAAAAAAAAAATTAGGAAAGACAGCCATTTGGAGCATAGGGATGCTAAATGAAAACGTCTGGGAGGAATTCAGGGATGTGAGATTTTAGATTTTAAAGATATTAAGGACAGAGAATCAAGATGTGAAAAGCAGCCACATTAACAAAAGCTAGTCATAAAGGCAGTGGGATTCCCCCGAACAGAGAGGAAATGCTGTGAGCTGAGAACAGGTCTGGATGAAGGGGTGGGCAGGAAAGAAGAGCAGTCAGGGGGCAGAAGGAACAGGCACTGCTGGGTAACCTGGGGCAGAGAACGCTTTCCCAGCAGGAGTGCTCAGATGCATGTACAAAAAGCGGAGGAGAGGTCGTGGCAATAGAAGGGAAGCTTTCATTTTTAAGAGTGTAATCTCAATAGAGTGGTGAGGGTGGAGGTCAGACTACAGATGGCTAGAGAAAGACTCAGGGCAAAGAGAGAAGACAGAAGTCATAGACCATATGTTTAAGATATTTAGAAGGGAAAAGATAAAAAAGGGAACAGCAGGACCAAGTAAAGATATTTTCCTTTCCCTTCACTGTCAAATACTCGAGTGTGTCTGACCATAGAAGGGAAAGATGAAGATAGACATTGAGTATGGGAAAGGGATCACCGAAAAAGCTGATTTCCAGGGAAGGCAAGAAGGGATTCAATTGTTAATCCAACAGTATTTGCAGTGAGCCACTATATGCAAAATATTGTGCTCAGCACAGTAAGAAATAGAAGGATAAAACAAAAATCAGTGTCTTCTCTAAGTAGCTCACAACTTAGTAGGAGAAATGAGTTATGCAAATTGTAATATTGCATGGCAGTGTAAGCCCTGTGTTCATGTTGACAATAAAGTGCTACCGGGGTCAGAGAGGAAATGTGGGACTAAGTGGGAAGGGACATCTACAAAGACATCACAGAAGAGGCAGACTATCCTCAGCCTTGGAAGATTAGCAACAATATGCCTGGCAAAAGATGTGGAATGTGGAAAAGGAGGAATTCAGGGGCAAGGACAGAGGAGTTGACCTTGAAAAGGAGGGACAGTTCTGCAAGTGGTACTTCAGGGAAGAATGCACAGGAAGAAGAAGTAGGATAAAGAGGTACTGTGAAGTAGAGACAACAGAGTACAAGACCTCATACCTGATGGGCTCACTGTACTCTGTAATGTGGACAAGCAGAAGAGCCTCTGAAAGAACCCTGAAAATCAGGGTTCAAGGTCAAGAGGGAAATGTGAATCTGAAAGAGATAGAGACAGAAACTGCAAAGAAGCCAGATGGGCTTGCTCTGTTGATGTTAGAAACTTGCAAAATTTTGTCTAACAAAAATTAGCACTCTGGAAATAGGGATCAGAAAAGTAACTGTTGAGAGGAATTTTCTATCTGGAAGCATGATGAAAAAAGTATCCTGGCCTGTCCTCCTATGGAAATTTTATATATAAATATGTATATTTATTTACATATAAGGCATTGTTTATTTAATTTTATTATAATTTGTTTATTAAATTTTTTTCAATGTTTATTTTAGAGAGAGAGAGAGAGAGAGCGCACACACGAGTGAGCACGAGTAGGGGGAGGGAGAGAGGGAGACAGAGAGAACCTTAAGCAGGCTCCACACTCACTGTGGAGCCCAATGCAGGGCTTGATTCCACGACCTGAGCTGAAATCGAGAGTCAGATATTTAATGATATGAAACAATTACTATTTTCAAAAGATGTAATCATGGTAATGTGCTTTTGTTTTAAAGAAGACCTCTTAAATATTATAGACACACACTGAAGATTTTGTGAATGAAATTATATGATGGCTTGGTTTTGCTTAAAAACAATCCAGGGGCGCCTGGTGGCTCAGTCAGTTGAGCGTCCGACTTTGGCTCAGGTCATATCTCATGGTTCATGGGTTTGAGCCCCATGTTGGGCTCTGTGCTGACAGCTCGGAGCCTGGAGCCTGCTTTGGATTCTGTGTCTCCCTCTCTCTCTCTGCCCCTCCCCTGCTCGTGCTCTTATCTCCTCTCAAAAAAAAAAATAAATAAATAAACATTTAAAAAAACAAAACAAAACAAACAAAAACAATCCAGTGTTGGGTTGTGGGAGGGTATAGAGAGCAGATAAAATGTTTTGATCTTTGGTGAAGCTGAGAGGTGATTTCTTCATTTTTATATGTGTTTAAAATTTTCTGTGGTGGTAAGGTAAAATAAGAAAACAAATGTTAAAAAAATAAAAGAATGCAAGAAAGGAGAGAAAAAGAAACAGAGAAGTTAAGATAAATAGAAAGCGTTTAATAAAATGACAAATATATCAGTAATTATAATCAATATAAATTGAGAAAGTTTCAGTTAAAAAAAATCCATTTATATGCTATGTACAGGTAACAGATTTAAAACTTAGGAACATAAAAGGTTGAAAGTAAAAGGAACTGAAAATGATACTCCAGGAAAATCCTAATGAAAGAAGCTGATGTCCCTAAATTTATAGCAGAAAATAAACTGTAAGGCAAGAAGCACTACTAGAAATAAATAAAACTACCATATGATAAATAAAGTTTGAGTTCACTGAGAAAATATAGCAGTTTTAACATAGTTAGCAATAATATAGCCTCTACACATATAGAGCAAAAATATACACAATTACTAAGGTAAATAAATAAATAAATAAATAAATAAATAAATAAATAAATACATTCTTATGGTGGGAGAATTTATTATATTTGTCCTAGTAAATGAAATATCAAGAAGACCAAAATACAAAAAAGTAAGAATATAGATTCAACAGCATAAGATTGGTCTAAGATATATTTTGAGAAAACTGTACCCAACAACTATAAAATACAAATTGTTCTCAGCAACAAAACACTGAGCCAAAAGAATTCTCAATTCAACAGATGTTACAGTACCAGCATCAGACAGACTACATTCTCTGACTACACTACAGTTAAATCAGAAATCAATAACAAAAGGATAATTTCCTAATGATTAGAAATTTTAAAATGTTCTTATAACCATAAGGCTCAAAGAAGCTAGCGTATATAACTTATAATAGAAATAATGAGCTGAGGATACAACTTAAGATAGAAAAAAAAATAGAATTAACCCAAAGAAAGATAAAAGAAAGAGAAGAAATTACTGAAATAGAGGACAAAAGTAAAATAGAATCAACACAGCCAGAAGTTGTTTCTTTGGCAAAATTAATAAAATTGATAAATTTCTGGTAAGGTCAATTACGTAAAGGAGAAGATAAAAATAACAATATCAGAAATGAAAAATGAGACATAATCACAGATGCTACTGACACTACAAAGATTTAAGAGCTTACTATAAACAACCTTTTGCCAATAAGTTTGAAAACGTAGATGAAATGCGCAAATTACCAGACAAATATAACTTTCTATTACTGACTCAAGAAAAAATAGAACATTCAAATAGTCCCTACCATTAAACAAATAGAAACAATAGTTTAAAATCTTTCTACATTGAAAATACCAGGCTCAATGGTTTTACCAGCAAGTTCTACCAACATTCAAGAAATGAAACTAAGTCTTAAATTATTTTAAAATAGAGAAAAGTAGGTAAGACACAGCAACCCATTTTAAATGAAGCTAGCTTATCTTTGGTATCAAAACCAGAGAAGCATAGAAAGGAAAGTTTCGATCTCACTTAGGAAATATAGACATAGAAATCATAAACTACTAGCTAACACATGGCAGATGAAAGTTGACTGCACATTCTTTGCTACTTCTCCCACTGAGAGGTAGAGTCCAATTCCTTCCCCCTTGAATCTAGGTGGCTATAGAAAAGTGTTTCTTGGAATAAAATAGAATGTGGTAGAAGTATGACTGCATGACTTCCTAGGGTAATAAGAAGTGTATAGTTTCTTCCATAGACTCTCAGAACACTCTAGGAGCCCAGAGCTGCAAATAAGAAGACTGCCCTGAGAATGCCAGCTGGAGAGAAAACAAGAAGGCACCGCTATAGACAATCTCAGGAGAACCCAGTTTTCAGCCATGTCTATCAAGGGGCCAGACACATGCATGAGGTCTCCAACCTACAAGACCAGCTCATTTGCCAGCGTAATTCCACCAAATGACCTCCAGGAGTCCCTGTGGAGCAGAAAAAGCCCTGAGCTGAGTTCTGTCCAGATTCCTGGTTTGCAAAATTGAGATAAAAGAGATGTTGTTTTCAAAAACTAAGTTGTGAGGCTAGTTTGTTATACAACAAGAGATAACCAGAACACTAACAAACTTGAGTGTTGTTTAAAATCATCATGACCTAGTTGGTCGTAAACATTAGAAAATCAATTCATGTAATTTACTCAATTAACAGATTAAAGGAGAAAAGTCATGTTATCCTCTCAATTAAAGCAGAAAAAAAGTAGCTGTTAAAATATTACATGCATGCATGATTTCAAAACAAAACAAAAAACTCATAACAATCTCAGGATATAAAGGAACTTCTCAGCCTATATATCATTCTATAGACCTCATCATTAATGGTGAAACATAATGTATTCCCTTTAATATCAGGTATAAGGTGAATGTGTCCACTCTCACTATCCTAATTCATTTTTTTATTAAAGTGTTTTGTTGCTTTGTTTTTTGTTTTGTTTTGTTTTGAGAGAGAGAGAGAAAGAGAGAGCAAGCAGGGAGAGGGGCAAAGAAGAGAGAGAAGGACAGAATCCCAAGCAGGCTCCATGCTGTCAGCATACAGCCCGATGTGTGGCTCCATCTCATGAGCCGTGAGATCATGTCCTGAGCCAAACTGAAGTCGGTTGCTTAACCGACTGAGCCACACAGGTGCTCCAGTTCTAATCCATTTTGGACTTGAGATTTAAGCCAACAGTGCAGGGAAGGAAAGAAAGAGACAGAGAGAGAAAGAGGGAAGGAAGGAAGGAAGGAAGGAAGGAAGGAAGGAAGGAAGGAAGGAAGGAAGGAAGGAAGGAAGGAAGTGCAAAGATTGCAAAAGAAAAAATAAGGCTGTTATTATTTGCAAATGATACAATTATCTTCAAAAACAACCCTAAAGGAGCACCTGGGTGGCTCAGTCAGTTAAGTGTCTGACTTTCACTCAGTTCATGATCTCACAGTTTGTGAGTTCGAGCCCCACGTCAGGCCCTGCGCTGACGGCTCGGAGCCTGGAGCCTGGTCTGGATTCTGTGTCTCCCTCGCTCTCTGCCCCTCCCCTGCTCATGCTCTGTCTCTCTCTCTCTCTCTCTCTCTCTTTCTCTCTCTCCAAAATAAACATTAAAAAAATTATTAAAAAAAAACAATCCTAAAAAATCTATATAAAGTAGTATTAGTATTGATGGGATTTTAGTAAGGTGCTGGATATAAAGTTAATAAACTAAGTTCACTTGCATTTTCATCTGGCAAAAACAAACGCTGGAAACTCTGTTTTAAAAATACAACTTAAGGGGCGTCTAGGTTTTGGGTGAGGTCATGATTCCGGGAGTGTGCCTGGGATTCTCTCTCTCTGCTCCTCCCCAACTCATGCTCATGTGTACTCTCTCTCAAAATAAATAAATAAATAAATATTTAAAAATACACTTTAAAGTAGTGTCAAAAATTTGTAATCAGTAAAGATACCAACTTTTCCCAAATTTATCTACAGATTCCATTTAATCCTAGTCAACATACCAACAGAGTTTTCGTGGAACTTGACAAGCTGGTTCTAAAATTTATAAGGAAGTGCAAGGGGACCAGAACAGCTTGGTAGCCAAGACACTCTTGAAGAAGACCAGCAGGGAAGGGTGCAGAATTTGCATCAAAAAGTATCAATATTTACTTGAGCCATAGTAAATAAAATGTGCAGGAATGGAGCAGGCAAACTGACCAACAGAATTGAGAGCCTCATAGAAACCAATACATATATACGAAATTGGCAGCATTACAAATCAATGAGAATGGATGAATTATTCAATAGATTTGTAGAACAACAGTTTATCCATATAAGGGAAAAATGAAAATTGAACTATTCAACTCACACCATTTAAAAAAACCAATTAAAAAAAAAAATCAATTTCAGGTGGGCTTTAGAGCTAAGTATGAAGATAAAACTAAAACTTTCAGAAGACGAGATAGAAGACTCTCTTTATGAACTTGTATGTAGTAGAGAAGGATTCTAAAACCAGACACAATTATACGTTTTTAAAAAAAATTTTTTCTGGGGTGCCTGGGTGGCTCAGTCGGTTAAGCGTCCGACTTCGGCTCAGGTCATGATCTCACGGTCCGTGAGTTCGAGCCCCGCGTCGGGCTCTGGGCTGATGGCTCAGAGCCTGGAGCCTGCTTCCGATTCTGTGTCTCCCTCTCTCTCTGCCCCTCCCCCGTTCATGCTCTGTCTCTCTCTGTCTCAAAAATAAACAAAACGTTAAAAAAAAAATTTAAAAAAAAATTTTTTTCTAACGTTTTCATTTATTTTTGAGAGAGACAGAGTGCAAGCAGGGGAGGGGCAGAGAGAGAGGGAGACACAGAATCCAGAGCAGGCTCCAGGCTCCAAGCTGTCAGTACAGAGCCTGACGTGGGGCTCGAACTCACAAGCTGGGAGATCATGACCTGAGCCGAAGTCAGACACTTAACTGACTGAGCCACCCAGGCGCCCACAATTATACAACTTCTAAAGGGAAATATTTAAGAATTGAACAGTTAAAATTAACAACTTCCGTTCATCAAAAGACACCATAGAGTGGAAATAATAAGTCAAAAATGGGAGTATATATTTGCAACATACATAATTGCTTAAAGATTGATATCCAAAATATATAAAGAACACCTATAAATCCTTTAAGAAAAAGAGGCAAAATATTTGAAGACATGTGGCACAATGGCTAATTTGCATATTAAAAGATACCCATCTTCATTAAACAACAGAATTCAACTCAAAACCACAGCCAGCGATCACTTCCTGCCCACCAGACTGGCAAACATTTAAAACAGAATCAAGTGTTGGAAGGAAACAAATGAATGGTACTCATTTACACTCTGGGGTAGACTGGAAACTGACCTAGCCACTTTGGAAAACTGAAAATGTACATAGCCTGGAAGTCAGTAATTTCACTTCCAGAGGAAGTCTTGCTTGGTAAGGAGACATTTCTAGGATGTATGTTACATAGCATAGCAGAGAAGTCTGTAAGAGTAAAAACCTGAAAACCAGGTAAATGGCCATCAGAATCAGTATCTCCACACAATGGGACTCCATGCAGGAGAGAAACTGAATGAATCACAGCAGCAGCCACAATGATCCTTCTCAGGAGCCTGATGTTGGCTCCTGAGCCAAAATGTAGAAGACTATTATTCCATCATGTAAAGTCCAGAAACATACAAACTGACTCTTCTGGTTAGAAATATCAGTATATGTGAAAATATATAGAAAACCAAGGAAATGGTGAACACACAACTCAGGATGATTAATTACGTCAAAGAGGAGAGAGGAGATGGAACAAGAAGGGCACACAAGAGATCTCAAAGGTAAGAGAAATGACCTTTTATTGTATTTATTTTATTTTATTTTAAGTCTATTTATTTATTTTGAGAGAGAGAGGCAGAGAGAGAATCCCACACAGGCTCCATACCATCAGCGCGAAGCCTGATGCGGGGCTTGAACTCACAGAACCGTGAGATCATGACCTGAGCCAAAGTTGAGTCAGATGTTTAAATGACTGAGCCACCCAGGTGCCCAGTGATCTTTCATTTTAAGTAGGTGTTGGGTACATGACTGTTTCCTGAATCATTAGACTTTTTATTCTCTTTAATCTAATGAACAACAACAGCTGGTAAGAATCACTCTGGATGGGTGAGTGATGTAGCTAGATGTGCCTCTATAGGATATCAGTTCCTACTCAGCCCAAGTCTTGAGTCAGGCAGGCCTTGGGAAGAATGTGTAGCAATATTCTTTGCCACTTCTCAATAAAATGTGTTTTCTTTGTTGTAAAACAAGTTTTCCACCTGAGCTAGATGCAGGGACATCTGACCTCGTTGGATTGAGGATTATGTATGTGTGAATGTGTGTGTGTGCCAGGGGAGGGGTTAGAGAAGGACAGGGTGAAGTGAGAAAAGAGAACAGGGTGTGGTGGTACTGCTTAGGGCCCCCAAGACAAAGAAGGCACCGAGAGGGAGAGGCTCATGGCAAAGCTCATCATAGCACCCAAAGAAAATGAGGATTAATACCAAAAACACCAATTAATACTTATTGTGTCTACTCTCAGGGCCTGATGAAACCAGTTTGATTTTGGCCAACAGCCAAGAGGTAAAAACCCACTGGGCCTGATTTCACAGTGCCCTTGAGGATGTGCCTGATAAATGGGCACCTTGGAAGGAAGAATAAAGAGTTATGTCAGTTCCTGTCAACTTCTTATCCTTACATGGTCCTAGCATCAATTAAAAATGCCTCCGTCCTGTTTGGCCTGTCTTCCAGGGGACAGGGTGGAATACGTTGGCCTCACCTAATACCAGGATGGCTCTGCCTCAGTTTTTTCTGAAGCAAAACTTGGCACTGACCTCCAGCATGGCAGAAAGACAAGCCCATCCCTCCCAGGCCATTCATTCTTGCCTCAGCTTGGGGCGGGAAGGTAGGTGATGCATGAAGCACCGGGAAGGGGCCTGTGGAGCTGGTCTGGCTTCTCCAGGCGCAGGGCTTGAATCCAAGGGCAGAGGGGGAGCCTGTGTGGCTCCAGTTGGGCTGTCTTCAGATCTCCAGCTGTTGGGTCTTTTTGGTTTTTATTACATTAGCCTTAAAAAAAAAAGTTTTTAATCAGCAAGAATCAGTGAAGCAGGCTTTATGGTGCAATAATTCTGCATGTTTTGTTATAAATATCCCCAGGCAAAGTTAAGGTTATTTCATACCACTATCAAAGTAACACGCCCGCTTCGGTTGCAACAAGGAATCTGTGAGGGCTAGCAAGCAGGAAGCATACCATCTGCATTTTAAGAGGCTTTTGTTTTAATAAAATGGGCACATATTTACCCATAAAAGAGACTGACCAGCTTGGCAAATTCAGAACCCATGAGAAGTAAAGATACAGAGGGAGGCCACATTATTTGCTGAATTAAAAACAAAAAACAAAAAACAAAAAAACAACTCACCCATCCACCCACTTCCCAGTTACAGCACTCAGTTGTGGGTTTTGGCGATACTGATGTTTACAATAAACTCTCAGAGCTCAAAGGCTCGAGGTCCAGTACCGGGAGCCCTGGGCTCTACAAAAGACGCCGAGATCTGTTTTCTTATTAAGAGTTAAGACTTTCCCCTTCTACTTCCCTGAAAAAAACATCAGATGAAAGTTTGAAATTGTTCAATCCAGGATGAAAAGACACTCCCGTGGTTCTGTTTCATATATTGCATTCGATCTTATTTGTTTAGACCCTGAAGAGGTTTGGCAGTGGACATGAGTGAGCTTGCAGAGGGGCAGTGCAGGGGCAGCGAACCCCCACGTTCTGTTCTTTCCTGCGCGGACTCACTGATTGGCCTCATAAGACAGATTTCCAAACTCCATACTTCCTGCCAGGGAAGATTTCACAATTCTTTTCCATCAAACTTCCCTAAAGCTGCAAGTCTTTTTTTTTTTTTTTTTTAAGTTTTTATTTAAATTCCAGTTAGTTAACATACAGCATAATATTAGTTTCAGGTGCAAAGTACAGTGATTCATTCAACACTTCTCTACGTCACTCAGCCTGTATCATGACAAGTGCATTCCTTAATCCCCGTCACCTATGTAACTCATCCCCCCACCCACCTCCCCTGTGGTAACCATTAGTTAAGAGTCTGTTTCTTGGTTTGCCTCTTTTTTCCCCCTTTGCTTGTTTTGTTTCTTAAATGCCACATATAAGTGAAATTATATTGGTATTTGTCTTTCTCTGACTTATTTCACTTAGCATAATACTCTCTAGCTCCATCCATGCTGTTGCAAATGGCAAGATTTCATCTTTTTAATGATTCAGTAATATTCCAATATATATATACACAGCACTCTTCTTTATCTGTTCATCAATTAATGGACCTATGGGCTGTTTCCATAATTTGACTATTATAGATAATGTGCTCTAGACATTGGGGTGCATGTATCCTTTTGAATTAGTATTTCTGTATTCTTTGGGTAAATACCTAGTAGTTCAATCGCTGGATTGTAGGGTAGTTCTATTTTTAATTTTTTGGGGAGCCTCCATACTGTCTTCCACAGTGGCTGCACCAGTTTGCATTCCCACCAACAGTGCAAGAGGGCTTCCCTTTCACCACACACTTGCCAAAAGCTGTTGTTTCTTGGGTTGTTGATTTTAGCCATTCTGACAGGTGTAAGGTGATATCTCACTGCAGTTTTGTTCTGCATTTCCCTGATAAGTAATGATGAGCATTTTTTCATGTGTCTGTTGGTCATCTGTATATCTTCTTTGGAAAAATGTCTATTCATGTCTTCTGCCCATGATTTAATTGGATTATTCATTTTTTGGGTATTGAGTATGAGAGGTTCTTTATATATTTTGGATACTAACCCTCTATTGGGTTAGACGATACCTGCAAATATCTTCTTGTATTTCATAGGCTGCCTTTTAGTTTTTGTTTTGTTTTTTTTTTTTAGGTTGCTTTTTAGTTTTGTTGATTGCTTCCCTCATTGTGCAGAAGCTCTTTATTTTTTATATAGTTCCAATAGTTTATTTTCTTATTTTTTTTTAAGTAGGCTCCACACCCAATGTGGGGCTTGAACTCACAACCCTGAGATCAAGAGTCGCATGCTCTACCCACTGAGCCAGCCAGGTAGCCCCCAATAGTTTATTTTTGCTTTTGTTTTCCTTGCCTCAGGAGACATATCTAGAAAGAAGTTGTTATAGCCAATGTCAAAGAAGTTACGGCCTGTGTTCTCCTCTAGGATTTTGATGGTTTCAGGCCTCACACTTAGGTCTTTAATCCATTTTGAATTTATTTTTGTGTGTGGCATAAGAAAGTTTTATTCTTTTGCATGTTGCTGTCCATTTCTCCCAACACCATTTGTTGAAGAGACAATCTTTTTCCCATTGGATATTCTTTCTTGCTTTGTCAAAGAGTAATTGACTATAGAGTTATGAGTCCATTTCTGGGTTTTCTATTCTGTTCCATTGATCTATGTGTCTGTTTTTGTGCCAGTACCATACTGTCTTCATCACTACAGCTTTGTAATAATTCTTGAAGTCCGGAATTGCGATGCCTCCAGCTTTGCTTTTCTTTTTCAAGGCTGCTTTGGCTATTTGGGGTCTTATGTGGTTTCATACAAATTTTAGGATTGTGTGTTCCAGCTCTGTGAAAAATGCTGGTGGTGTTTTGATAGGGATTGCATTAAATGTGTAGATTGCTTTAGGCACTATAGACATCGAAAAATGTTTGTTCTTCCAATCTGTGAGCATGGAATGTCTTTCCCTTTCTTTGTGTTGTCTTCAATTTCTTTCATCAGTGTTTTATAGTTTTCAAACTACAGGTGTTTCACCTCTTTGGGTAGGTTTATTCCTAGGTATCTTTCTTACTGGTTTTGGTGCAGTTGTAAATGGGATTGATTCCAGAATTTCTCTTTCTGCCACTTCATTATTGGTGTATAGAGATGCGACAGATTTCTGCACGTTAATTTTTGTATCCTGTGACTTTACTGAATTCATTTATCCGTTCTAGCAGTTATTTGCTGGAGTCTTTTAGGTTTTCTATGTTATATCATGTCATCTGCAAATAGTGACAGTTTTACTTCCTCCTTGCTGATTTGGATGCTTTTTATTTCTTTTTGCTGTCTGATTGCTGTGGCTAGAACTTCCAGGCCTCTGTTGAATAAAAATGGTGAGAGTGGACATCCTGTCTTCTTGACTATAGAGGAAAAGCTCTGTTTTTCCCGAGGATGATACTAGTTGTGGGTTTTCCTATATGACCTTTATTATGCTGAGGTATGTTCCCTCTCAACCTAACTTGTTGAGGGATTTTTTTTTTTTTAATCATGAATGGATGTTGTATTTGGTCAAATGAAAGCTGCAATTCTTGAAACAAAGGTTGTCCTGGGTTGGAAGGAAGTATCTATGAGGTGTTTGTTCACTTACCTTTTAGTTTGCTAAGTAACTCACCACCCTATCCTGGGCCCTGGACACTTGCATATTGAGTCATCCAGTGATCCCATTGGGCAGGCATCCCTCTGCTGGCACTGACAACTCACAGAGACGGGAGAGGACAGTAAGCTGCACTTGGGCACAGGCGGCTCATCTCTGAGCACTTGGGAGGCAGAGCTGCCTCTGTGCCCTCCTCACTCTATCCCCTATCACCCTTGCTGCTCTCCTCCCTCGGCTTCCCTCCTCTATCCACGTGGGTGAGTCATGAGAAACACAGGGACCCATGGGATGCCGCACGAACCCGACCTGGAGGTAGACCCTGTGGAGATAAGAAGATGGCAGCTGCGGGTCCCTGATGTCAAAGCACCGAGCCAGACTTTGGTTTGGAAGTTTTGGCGCTGACTATAGGGTCACGGTGACCCTCTCCTTGAAGACCTTCTTGGGGGTGCGTCCCAGCGGGTATGTACTGAGGTGCAGAACAAATGTCTTGATCGTCCTGGCCTCCAGACCCACATTTCTGAGCTGTGCAGTGGTGAGGCCTCTGACACGTCTCTGACGTGTGGTTTGTGAGCACGCCCCTTGGAAGAAGAGGGGGCCGTGGCAGGAGATGCAGCTGGCTTTCCAGGTTGGAGCCACACCCTGGAAAGAATGGCTTTGATGAGTCTCCTGAACACATGGATGGGTGCCTAGGAAGCCGGGGCGGGGGGGGGGGGGGGTCTATTTATTACAGAACACATTTGAAGAGGCTTAGCCAGGTTGTGGTTTAAATGGCACAAGCAAACCTGGGGGCTCTGGCTCCTGAAAAGGGTTGTGCAGTTGGAGGATCCACCTAAGAAAGCCTGTTGGGAAGGGCCAGGGACCATGCCAGTGACTCAAAGGTGGCCTGTGCTGCCACCAACAGTCAGAACCACCACCAGGTTCAGCCTGCCCAGCCCGTTTGGCTCCTGCTGACTTCCAGAATTTCCATTCCAGAGGAGCTTAAAAAAGATGATAATTACAGCTTCTGTTGGCCTTTCCTGCCCCAGGCTCAAGCTACCTGGCAGACAGCTAAGAAGCTTCCTAGGTGCCAAGTGCCCAGGGAGGGTGCTCCTACTGGCTCGGAGCTCCCCCAGTTCCCCCAGGGCCCAGACATTCGTTCAACCTTCAGACCTCTAACCCAATGTGGACTTTACCTCAAGCAAGGTTGCAGTGAATGGGGTACTTCTTTCACTTGTTACCATAACGCAAGTCAAATAGGGCCTCAGTGGACCAACCCCAACCCGGGGCTGTGTCCTTAGCCTTAACCCATCCCCACAAATCCTGCCAAGGAGGAGGAGTCCCAGAAAGAGTCTCCTACAAAGCAGGGGCTCAGTAGGGGCTCCCTTCAGCTGCTGGCTCAGGCAGCAGGGCAGTGACCCACCCACTGGCCATCCTCTCAGAGATGGTGCCCGGTAGGCAGGTTGGGCCACTGTGAGGTCTCTTATCATTAGTCCTGCCACATATTAAAAACCAAAGCCAACAAATGGAGGAGAGGAAAATGTGGGCAAAAGTGGAGACTATGTGAAAGCTGAGGATCTCTAGCACCTAATTCAAGGGGGCCTCACCTCTCAGATGCCATGAGCATATTATAATTTAAAGGGCTTTATGGGTCAAGGGAGCTTGGGACAGTGCCCTATGCAGTCACCAGTGGAATCCGACAAGATAGTCTGGTAAACTCCCAGAGCCCTTTAACTTGGCTTAAAAAGCTGTCATTCTGTCCTTTGCACCCTATCTGTTCCCACCTTATTAAACCAAGGATTCCCTGAATAAGACACATCACAACGCCTCTGCCTTTTGCTTGGACAGCCTTCTTCCTCAGACTCAAGTCGCAGCATAAAGGGTCCCAAGTCCCCATCTTGCACATCCTTGCTTGTGCATCCTTGCACATCCTCCCTCCCAGCACTTAACACACCACACAGTTACTTGCTTGCAGGTTTGTCTCCCCCTGGTGGTTCATTTCTGTGTGCCCATCATGGTGTTTGGGGCACAATGGGCATGTGGTAATAAAATAAAACAAAGTGTCCCTATCCTTAAGCTACCTGATATCTATTCTTTTTCAAAAAGAAAAAGAAACTGAAAGAAAAGGCAGAAAGTAAAAGGCAGAGGTTGATGCAAACAATAGCTGAAAATCTCCCATAGCACTTAGCTCATCCCCCGTCTTTGCTGCATTGTGTTCTAATCACCAGCCTCCTGTATGTCTCACTTATGACACAGGGAGCTTGTAGAGGCAGGGCATATGTGCTCTTCATTCTGGAACCCCCTGTCTCCCGCCCTATGAAATGTGCAGCTTGGTGTACAGTAGGCACCAAATATATGTTGGATGCATAGAAAAACCAGTGAACACAAGAAATCTAGAGACAAGAACAGCACTATTGCACGTTGAGGGAAAATGATAGAATTGAAGTGTATCCAACTTACAAAGCAGAAACCTATACACCAGGAAGCAAGAGCCAAAGCTAAGTAAGACCTGTCACTGGTGAACTGGTGTAAGTATTTTGCCAGGTCCCCCAAGCAAATTGCCCCCAGGCAACTCCCAAGCCCAGGCTCACAGTAGTAGGGGCGCTTGGCTGGCCTTTTGACTGTCTCCCTGGGTTCCGGTTTCTGCTTTGCCATCCACGTTTTGTGGACGTTATTTTCCTCATCATAATGTGCTTGTTACAAGCTCTCTAAAATTCTCTTGAGTATTCATGTGTATAGTTCCACCACCTCAAAAGCTCTCTAACGTGGATACTCTACAGGTAAGTACTGAATGAACAATGACCATTACAAAGCCTAAGAAAAATATTTCAAAATAGAAGATCGAGGGGCACCTGGGTGGCTCAGTCAGTTAAAGTCCGACTCTTGATTTCGGCTCGGGTCACGATCTCATGGTTTGTGAGATCGAACCCTGACTTGGGCTCTGTGATGATGGTGCAGACCCTGCTTGGGATTCTGTCTCTTCCTCTCTATGCCCCTCCCCTGCATGTGCTCTCTCTCAAAAATAAATAAACTTTATTTTTTTATTTTTTTAGAGGGAAAGAGAGAGTGTGTGTGAGCGGGGGAGAGACAGAGGGGGAGAGAGAGAGAGAGAAAATCTGAAGCAGTCTCCACACCCAGTGCAGAGCCCGACACAGGGCTCGATCCCAGGACCGTGAGATCATGACCTGAACTGAAATCAAGAGTTAGACGCTTAACTGACTGAGCTACCCAGGTGCCCCCAAGGTAAATAAACTTTAAAAGTATTTTAAAAATTAATAAAATAAGATATAAGATCGATTTATTCATCAAACGGGAAATTCACTGAGGGAAACCCCCAGGATTGTAATGGTACATTTTTTCAGAATCGTAGTATCAATGTAACATACACAGCTCTTTTAGGTAGTTAGGCCTAAAGTGCTGTAGTTACTATTACTGTTATCAGTGCTGCTACTAGTTACTTTTATTATTATAGTGTCTTTTTAGATTAAAAACTTGTATGGGCCAAAGGCATTGTGAAGTGAGTCAAAATGAAAATTTGAAATGTAAAAGATGTGGGAGAATTTTCTTAGAAATGGGATGGGCTTGGGGTGCCTGGGTAGCTCAGTCGGCTAAGCTTCCCACTCTTGATTTTGGCTCAGGTCATGATCTCACAGTTCATGGGTTCGAGCCCTGTCAGGCTCTATGCTGACAGCTCAGAGCCTGGAACCTGCTTCAGATTCTGTGTCTCCCTCTCTCTCTGTCCGTCCCCCACTCATGCACGCAAGCACGCGCTCTCTCTGTCTCTCAAAAATAAATAAAAGTTAAAAAAAAAAAAAAAAAGAAATGAGACATGCTCTAATAATCTTTCCTAAGAGAGGAAGACCAGATAGAATGCACTGCCAAGTGTTGGCCCCTCTAACTGGAAGAATGATGATGCTTCTCTTTGGCAAACAGTCCTTGTAACTTTTCTCCAACCCTCCAATGCACTGATCCCTTTGAATGCAGTTAAGGTACGTAGCTAGTAGCAAAGTTGCCCATCACTTTAAGTTTGGACCCGGTTCTCAAATGTATCTGGCTCAGAAACTGACACAGCATTGCCAAGTTGCCTAAGAAAATATATTTTTATATTACCAGCGTTCATAGAAAATTGTGCATCGTTAAATGCATCCAAGCGTGATGGGGTGTCAGGCAAATCACCTAATCTCTCTGGGTTTCAACATCTCATTCTGAAAGCTGACTATATGGCCAAGGTTCACTACAGGTTTAAAACTCCTAAGCCTGGATCCAATCTGACCTACAGGGGCATGCAGTTTTAAGCAAACTTGATATACAGAAAAGTCCAGATTTACTAAAAATCAATGAGAAGGTTGGTAATCTCCTGGGCATCTTATTATGATGGAGATTATGGTTGAGCAGCTCTGGGGGAGGGGCCAATGTTCTACACCAAACACATTCCTGGGGAGGCCTATGCTGCTGCTGGTTCACGGACCACACTTTGAGTGGCAAGGTGTAGCATGCTCGCCGGGCCCGCGCCTCCCCCAAACAACGCTGTCAAGGGCACTTCCTTGCATGAAATCTGTCTTGCTTTCTATGTGTGACACTGCCACGCTGGTCACAGCAGTCTGCACCGGGGACTAGCACCTGACACCGGAGCAGCCACCTTCAGGCTGGCCAGCACCTATGAGATAGTTTAGCACAAAATCACAACCAACAAGTACGAGTGTCCAAGAGGAGGAGCATTTAACAGACCCAGCCACTTCTTCTCTCTTAGGTTTGAACGACACAGAGAGAATCGTGTGCCCAGATGCAAAAATGTGCAAGAAGAAGACACTTTATAAATAGAGAATGAAAGCAGTAGCAGAAACAGTAGTAGGAAAAACAGGGGCAGAGAGGCTGAGGCACTGCCCCATCAGAAGCAGGCTCCAGGGTGATGTATATTGACTTTTCCTGTAAGCTTTGATTAAATATCATGAATGCAGACACCTTGAACATTCCTCTGTACCTTGTGACCCTAGTGGTGATTCTTCCATTTAAGGCAATCCTCTACTTCACCCAGGACTTTACTGTAGCCAACACCCCTGAAGCATTTTTTTTTTTAATGTATGTATGTATTTATTTATTTATTTAGAAAATCTTTTTAATGTTTGTTTTTGAGAGAGGTGGCAAGAGCGCGAGTGGGGGAGGGGCAGAGAGAGGGAGACACAGAATCCAAAGCAGGCTCCAGGCTCTGAGCTGTTAGCACAGAGCCTGAGGCGGGGCTTGAACTCACGGACTGCAAGATCATGACCTGAGGTGAAGTCAGACACTGAACTGACTGAGCCACCCAGGTGCCCCCTCACCACCAAGGCATTTTAAATATATCATTTATGCCTAAGTTTCTCAGACAGGCAATTCAAAGTACCGCCTCAGCTCATCCTGCCAGAGCCAGAAAGTAAAGGCAGAAGAGGGGAGGGAGGGAATGGTGTATTAGTTTGCCTGACTGCCATAACAAAGTACCACAAAATGGGAGGCTAAAACAACAGAAATCTATGTTTTCACGATCCTGGAGACCAGAAGTCCGAGATCAAGATGTCAGCGGGCTGGGTTCTTTTGAGGCCCCTCTCCTTAGCTTGTAGATGGCCGCCTCCTCGCTGTGTCCTCAAGCGGCTTTCCTTCTGTACTTGTCTGTGTCCTAATCTCTTCTTATAAGGACACCAGTTATATTGGATCAGGGCCACTCTATAGACCTCATTTTAACCACCCCTTTAAAGATCCTATGCAAATACAATGCAATATGCAAATACAGCCACATTCTGAAAGACTAGGGGTTAGAATGTCAACATAATGAATTCAGGGCCTGGGGGACACAATCTAGCCCATAACAGATGGGGATCTTCTAAACCATGATCATGCTCTTCTTTGAGATGCTGCTAGATTGGCTAACCACAGGCGAGGCAGTGCATATAGTTGAGCAAGTTCTCCAGAGTTGCTCGTGGAAACTATGAAGTCTGCAATGGCACTATGAGTTAGACATAGTCACTGTTGGCCATGGAGAGCAATCAGTGCCAGTTAATAAGCTGATGTTGGAGGGCAGCAACATGCTTCCCAGTTTCACAGCTGGCCCTGTCCTGGTCAACACATTTATGGGCAACTTGAATGAACCTAGAAGGCATGCTTAGGAAACGTGTGGGTGACACAGGCTGAGAGGGATAATGATATTGTTGATTTATTAACTTGAATTCAAATGTCCTCAATACATCACAGAATCAAAATCCAAAATGACTGTAACTGGCTAAACTGAACAGGCCAGAGCAAAATCAAGCACTGCAGAACATATGTGAGGTTTTTTTTCTTGAGGTTGATAAAGGCAATCAATCAGAGCAGTGCTTCTCCAGCTTCCAAGAGCACAGGAATCACCTGGGGATCTTACTAGAATGCAGGTTCTGATTCAGCAAGTCAGGAGTGGGGTTTGAGGTCCCATGTTTCTAACGAGTTCCTAGGTAAGAACTGGCCCTAGGAACCGGCCCACTGGCTAGTCTCTGAATCGTGAGCATAAAAAACCTTGGGGTGATTGGTTAGCCACAAGCCTCACGTTTCCACAGTCTGACTTTGCACCAACGGCACCACAGACTTCTGCTCTAAATAGTAGGGGCTCACCACCCTTCCTACTCTTCAAGCCCGATAGGTGGTATTGCATTTAGAATGGGAACCACATTCTATTTTTGTTTATTTACTAAATTTTTATTTTGGAGAGAGAGAGAGAGAGAGAGAGAGAGCATGAGCAGGGGAGAGGAGTAGAGGGAGAGAGAGCAAGAGAATCCTAAGCAGACTCATGGAGCCTGACGAGGGGCTGGATCCCACAACCCTGGGATCATGACCATGACCTGAGCTGAAATCAAGAGTGAGACACTCAACTGACTGAGCCACCCAGGTGCCCCAAGCAAACAACATTGTACTGTGGCCTTTAGTTTGGTGGAATACACCAAGTGAACAATCAAAATAAAGTCCTGAGAAATCTAGAATGACCATTGTGAGAATTGATGAACTGGCCCCCTCGGTTACAAAAGGGACGTGATGTGTAGGAAAGGAAATGGAGTTATCCTCACATAGTGAAAGTGCTATCATCGTGGGACAGAGATTAGCTCTGAAACACTAACAAACAAAACAACAAAACCAAAACTCCCATTCAGTGTAGGAATCAAGAGTGCAGGCTTTGGGGTTGGACAGACTGAGGTCCAAATCCCATCTCAACAACTTTCTCTGTGACTTCCACTAAATTGTTGTCTCTTGACACACCTGTGTCCTCACCAGTAAACTAGAAATACCAATAGCAGTAGCTATCTGTAGTGTTAATTCAGCTCTACAAACTGCGAGAACAGATGCATTGGGAGTGGTTTACATATTAGATGTTTATTTCTCATTCATGTATAGCCCGAAATGGTGTTCTTGGCCAACAGGCAGTTTTGCTCTGGGCCGCAATTCAGTGACCCAAGGCTCTTCACATCTGGTGGCTGTGCCATCTTCATCATGAGCCTACCGAGGTCTCAGTGGAAAGGGAAAGAACATGCAAGATCCTACATGGCAGGTTGTCCTGAGCCAGATCAGAAACATATCACACACTACTTCTGCCTACATGTCTTTGGTCAGACCGCAGACACATGGCCACCTTTAACTAAAGGGAGACTCGAGATGTGGTCTAGCTGTGTATGCAGGAGGAAATGGATCCCTGCCAGACTCTCGTGAAACTGTGTGAGGGTGGGTTTAGATAGTGCAGGTAGAATGCTTAGCTTGGCCCTGTACCTTATACATAGTCAGTGTTCAAAAAATTACTACTGTTAGGGGAGACTGGGTGACTCGGTTGAGTGTCGGACTTTGGGTCAGGTCATGATCTCATGGTTCATGAGTTTAAGCCCCGCATTGGGCTCACTGTTGTCAGCTCCGAAGATGTCAGCGCAAAGCCCTCTTCAGATCCTCTGTCCCCCTCTCCTTCTGCCCCTCCCCACTTGCACTCTCTTCCTCAAAAGTGAATACACATATTTTTAAAAAATTACTACTGTTATTATGTGACGTTACAGAACAAAAGCAGGCCCCCTCCAAATGCTAAGTTATAGGAAGGCAGCTTTCAAATCAAGCCAAGACAGAACATAGAAATAACAGGACAATTCAAGTATGGATTGTATAATATAGTAAGGTCACCATCACTGGCATTATTAGAGGACCTGTGTTTCAGGGATGCTGAAGGGAATTCTTTTATTAGATGGGATTGGATAACCTTCAGATAGCCTCAGAAGTATCTAGAACCTTAGGCTGCAAATAAGTGGCTTGATTCTAAGTGAATTTACACTTAAATGTGGTAGACTAGACCACATAAACATCTTGTTCAACAAACACTCATCTTTGCAACCTAGTCTGTGCCTTAGCAATTGATGTCACTCAGTAACCTTGAAACAGATTTAATGGCACAGAGGATGCAACATCTTATCATTTTGCTTGATTTGATATCTTTCTCTCCTAATCCCCATGCCTGCCTCTGCATCTTTCAAAATGATGGATTAAAACTTAATCTTGGAAACCTGAGATTTCAGTCCGCCTTTGAGATAACTGAAGACACTGTGTCATGAAGACAAGTTTGAGAATCTGCTAAATGATTGTTCCTATGCTAATATTTCAGGCAAAGCCTGCTGTTTTCTGACCTTTACAGACTGCATTCAGTAGACTTTTCTGTGTTGTTCTTTCTAGAATATATGCAGACTTCCAAGGGTCTTTTCCCCAAACCACTGCCAACTGTTTGCTTATTTAGTAAATCCTTAAGAAAAAGACAAAAGATGACTTTTTAAAGCTACGGTAGGCAAAATACACATTCTTTTAAAATTAGTTAGAACCTTTTAAGTATTCTATCACAGAAGAAATCTGATAAAAACTTGAGTCGCCTGTAGTGACCCTAGGTGTAGAAGTTGGTACCAACTCCCAGTTCCAGAGGCTAATGCTTAATCTGTGATTAGTCAATACAGCTATTCCTGACGTTTCTCAGGGAGCCTGGGTGGCTCAGGTGGTTGAGCGTCTTCCACTCAGGTCATGATCTCACGGTTCCTGAGTTGGAGCCCCACGTCAGGCTCTGTGCTCACAGCTCAGAGCCTGGAGCCTGCGTCAGATTCTGTCCCTCTCTCTGCTTCTCCCTGCCCATGCTCTCTCTCTCTCTCTCTCAAAAATAAATGAACGTTAAAAATTAAAAAAAAAAAAAAAAAAGCTATTCTTGACATTTCCCCAAGTTCGAAGTCTCTCCTTGATGACGCATCTCTCCTGCAGGAATTCTGGACTTTGCTCCTTACTTTCCTTCCCCAATAATATACAAAACAGATTCACCTGAACACACTATGGTAAAACTAGGACAGCACCAAAAGCTTTGTCTAAAGGGGAAGAGAAAAGGAGGAAAGGTCAGGATCGGCATCTTGACAGAACTCAAGATCATAAGTTTCCAGTGTAAAGAGATATAAGGTCAACCCCTTCCATGTTAGCAGCCATTAATTTTTCACTGCTCTTGAAATCAGAGGCAGAAAATAAAAGTATCAGGAATATATAAAGGATGCTCCTGCAGTGGGCTGAATAGTGTCATCCCCCGCCCCCCCATTCCCAAGTCCATGTCCACCTGGAACCTCACAATGTCACCCTGTTTGGAAATAGGGTCTTTGCGGATGTTAGTTAAAAGCCAAGATGAGATCATACTGAATTGGATTGAGCCCTAAAGTCAATGACCAGGTGTCTTTATAAGAAAAGGACGTGGAGGACACAGAGGCCATGCGAGGACAAAAGCAGACACTGGTGTTTTGCTGCCACAACCAAGGAACAGCAAAAGCCACCAGAAGCCGGAAAGGCAAGGAAAGTTCTCTCCTAGGGCCTATGGAGGGAGGGTGGCCCTGCCAACACCTTGATTTCAGACTTCTGGCCTCCAGAACTGTGAGAAAATAGGTTCCTGTTGTTTGAAGCCACCTAGTTTGTGGCAATTTGTTATGGTAGCCCTAGGAAACTAATACACATCAATAACAACACTTGAATTGTTCCTTGACTGGGGTCTAGCCCAGCACCACAGGCTTTTTGATAATGGCAGAAGGCATGGAAATGACACAATGTACCATTTATTCAATTGTCTTGCTCTTCTCTGTGTTAGAGGCAACCACTGTCTATTTCTATGGGAATTAACATTACTGGGAAGTACCCAGTGAGATATTTGTATTGCCATTTGCAAGTTTATTATTTAAAAAAAAATTTAATGTTTATTTTTGAGAGAGACAGAGTGCAAGTTGGGGAGGGGCAGAGTGAGAGGGAGATACAGAATCCGAACCAGGCTCCAGGCTCTGAGCTGTCAGCACAGAGCCCAACGCGGGGCTTAAACTCATGACCTGAGCTGAAGTCGGATGCTTAACCGACGGAGCCACCCCGGTACCCCTCCATCTGCAAGTTTAAAGGTTCTTTGAAGCCAACTCAGTACAATGACTTTATACTTCTGTTTAGGGAAGTGGAGGCCTAAGATAGATTCATCAAGAAGCCACTCATCTTCAGGCAAAGCCTGTTACAATTACAAACAGGAAAAGTTATCAGTCCCACAGCCTAAACCTCACAGGTAACATTTCAATACTAGCTTTGAAAGTGCTAAGCAGCTTATGTAGAATTATGGCAATTCTTCTTCCAACCTACCTTATCGTGTACAGGGCCGGTGCAAGGAATGATATTAAAAGGGTATTTCATTTCACCCCTAAAGATGACAAATTGAAATTGTTTTAAACAAATCCAAATGCAGTAAGAGGAAATGAGAAACACAGCCTCAATGTCACTTTGAAGGATGAACCTCAAAAGTGACATTTTATTCTAAGTTGTTTCTCTTCTTTCAGCATCTCCAGTGGTAGAAAAAGGACACAAAGCTAGATCGACAGTATGACGTATAACATCTACAGATTTAGCACAGAAATAAATGTTTTCATTTTCCTCATAGCCTTTTATTTTCCAGATGAGGAGACGAAGGCACAGAGAAGTTAAATAATTTGCCCAAGGCCACACAACTGGTAAGAGGCAAGATTAGAGACGCAGCCAGGGCAATACTGTGTCAATACCACCTACAATAAGAAAACTTAGTAAGGTGTCGACCTGGCATTATTAAATTTTTTATTTACATTTATTTATTTTTGAGAAACAGAGTGAGACAAAGCGTGAGTAGGTGAGGGGCAGAGAGAGAAGGAGACACAGAATCTGAA
The DNA here is from genome assembly GCF_024362965.1 of Panthera pardus. Classification (NCBI taxonomy): domain Eukaryota; kingdom Metazoa; phylum Chordata; class Mammalia; order Carnivora; family Felidae; genus Panthera; species Panthera pardus. The sequence goes on along the minus strand of NW_026526710.1, from coordinate 43,290,008 downwards.
GCAGGCTCCAGGCTCTGAGCAAGAGGTCAGCACAGAGCCTGATGCGGTGCTCGAACCCACGAACTGTGAGATCATGACCTGAGCCGAGGTCGGAACGCTCAACCGACTGAGTCACCCAGGCGCCCCTCGACCTGGCATTATTAAAGAAGAGTTGCCATTAAAATTGCTCTCACGGTTTACCAACAAAGTCAAAAGTCTTAAAATGAGTTCCTAGGGAGTATTTCCTTCCCACAAATATTCAATGTGCCAAGTAGACATAAATGCTAACCCTATCACTCTTGTGCCTGTTCTGCTCACCCACTAGCCAGCGTTCAAGAATATGGTGGCAGACACTCTAGGTTGCCTGCCGGCACAGCGGTCTCTCAATGTTTTCCAAAAGAAAAATAGGGCAAAACCATTCTACTGAGGACCAATTTTCAACTTGTGAACCAACTTCAGTAAAAAAGCAAATGCACCAATGCAACACAACTGAAATGCACATGAAAATACTCAGAAGTGGTTAAAAAGTCAGAGAAAAAGGTACTGATATCAGATGTAAATCATGCCTACATGAAAAAAAAAAGTCATTTCAGTTCAGGGAGCCCAAAAAATGCCTGAAAAGATAACAACGCAAACAACAATCAAACAAAAACTAGCTACCATGTCATGTATTAACATATGACATACTATATTTTATTTCATGCAGAATCATGGAGTCTTACTAAGCTCAGACTTTTATAAATACTTAAGTTAGTTCATTATACAACTAGGGATAGAGAGAAAGTCCAACTTAATCTGAGATCTTGGTTCCATATTTTTCTGAAGAATATGCCCTAATATTACATGCATTCTTTGCTGCAACTATGACATATGACATACTTGGTATAAATGGCCTTAATTCTTTTTTTTTTTTTTAATGTTTATTTATTTTTGAGACAGAGAGAGACAGAGCATGAATGGGGGAGGGTCAGAGAGAGAGGGAGACACAGAATCAGAAGCAGGCTCCAGGCTCTGGGCCATCATCAGCCCAGAGCCCCACGCGGGGCTCGAACTCACGGACCGTGAGATCGTGACCTGAGCTGAAGTCGGACGCCCAACCGACTGAGCCACCCAGGCGCCCCATAAATGGCCTTAATTCTAAATAAAGTGTTGCCAAAATTCTAATGAAACAAAATTTAACTCAAATGCAGGATTTAAGAAATATAGGCTTTAAAAGAATGTTAAATGTTGATCTTATTTTTAAGAGAAGGTCTTAAAGATACTCATGGAGGAAACAATTTAGATCAATCAGTTGGCGAACCTGGGTGGCTCAGTCAGTTAAGCATCCAACTTTGGCTCAGGTTGTGATCTCACGGCTCATGAGTTCGAGCCCCGTGCCAGGCTCTGTGCGGATAGCTCAGAGCCTGGAGACTGCTTCAGATTCTGTGTCTCCCTCTCTCTCTGTTCCTCCCCCACTCACACTTTGTCTCTCCCTCTCTCAAAAATAAACATTAAAAAAAAAAAATTAAAAGATCAGTCATATTAAAAGTAAATGGGTGAAATATGGGTGAATTTTATATATAAAATATGCCTCAATAAAGTTGCTTAAAAAAAAAACAAACAGGTAAGAGAATGTCCAGTACTTTACTCTTTTACTGTTCATCACCCAAGATAAATATTTACTTGAAGGCAGAGGGTCACAAACGTCAATACTTGAAGGGTTCAGACAAGGGAAGGTAAATTTATGCCCCCACATCTAAAGTGAACAGGCACTGGATGGCTCCAGTGGATTACCATACACAAGGAGGTACCTAATGATTCCAGATCTTCTGATTTTTCAAAGGAGGTGGAAATATAGATTTTTGTAAATTAAAACACGGGAAACACTGTATGAGTCACAGAGAATGCCTTTATAGATCAAATCTACCCCAAGGCCACCATTTTGCAAACTGAGCAGAAGAATACTTTGGATACACTGTACTTGTTCTTTTGTAAGATATACTTCACGACACAAATTTTAAAAATGTATATTAAAAATAAGGTTTGAAAAAGAATATTTTAGTAAGAAAACTGATGGGCCAAGAAAAGCTTTTGTAATGAATATGTTTAGCTTTCTTTGTGAGTCAAAGAGCATGCAAATTTACAACTATTCCAAAGACAGTGGTAATAGTAACTTGGGATTTGAAGTGAGGTTCTGGAACCCAAATGCTGATACTCCAAAGTAACAATCCTAGCCAAGAAAGATCCATTGCCCAGCAGGTAAGACCCACTGCCCAGCCCCCAGGTGTGGAGGCTTACTACTAAAGATACTGGTTTTCAAAGTCAGTAACTGAGCAAAATTATTCGTATAATAAAATAATTATTTTAATGAAGTATTTGAAATAATTTTAAACATTTATACACAAATATGGGAATATGCTGCACTTTACAAAAAAATAAAGCTAAGCATTTAAATATACAAAAACAACTTTAGGTATAGATCTCTTCTGAAAGTTTCTCTTTTAACATATACATAATTTATAGCATTTTACATAACTTGCTGAAACAAAAATGGCCAATTTAACATTTACTACAGTATAGAACATGGCCACAACAGTCCCAATGGGAAGAACAGGATAAGGAGTAACATACCAGAGGTGTGTTCTTTTCCCCCTGAATTCTTTTTCTAAGAAGCACAGCTTTCCCATTTTTAAAAAATCTTCTTGGAGGATTTACTTGTTCTTTCTGTATGGGATTCTAAATACAGCTATTATTTTTCACCAACTACATGCCACAAAGGCGGAATTAAAAGAAAGAAAGGAGGGTTTGCTTTACAAAACATCAGCTTCCTCCTCAGGTGGGGGGAAAAAAAATATATATATGTATATATATTGCTCCTCATAATACATTTAGAGCCAAGATCTCCAACAATGAAATGCTGACATTACCTTTTGAGTATAGAATCCAAAATGGAATCCTATTGTTAAAAATTTCTAATCATCGATTAGGATTTTGTAAATGCAACAAGATGCTTAAAACTTTCGGTAATGAAAAGGATTTTAGAAAACTATCCTTCTTGAGATTTAAAACAATACACAAAACAAAAAATAACGACTTCCTTTTGAGATATTGTACATTTGAAAATGTTTGATACATTTTCCTTTTTTGGTTGGGCTGTGATTTTGTCCTGTCAACAAAACGTGTACCGGTTGCTCTGGAGTTCCAATCCCACCACTGGAACGGAGGGCGCATGTGCAGCACGGTTCCTATTCTGAGGTTCCACTCTCATTTTCCCCTCCTCAGTTTGAATGCAGTGCCCCATCATTCTTTTCAGTACTTCCCACCTTTTCCACTTTTCAGTGAGGTATATCAGCAGCTTCCATTTTAAAGTTTCCCTGACAAGGATGTCCCCTCACTTGGTATCAGAAGCAGCATATGGTGACGACCCAGAGAGGAGCCACCTTTGTGGGGACAGGCACAAACTATCCCCATCTGTCTCCGTTTTGACAACACTGGGACTCGGCTGACCAAAGTCACTACAGACGCTGTGGCTTGTCACCTGGAACTACAGAAGGTGACTATCACAATTAGCTAAGCAACTTCTGATCCCAGCCTAGAAAACCTAACACTTTGAGACAAGTTCAGCAGAGGATGAAATATAATCTTGGAAAGTCGGGACTCTTCCTTTCTTTCCCCTGCATCGTAATGCAGGCTGTGTTAGGGAAAGACACCTCGCCTACAGTCCAGCAAATGAAGCAGGTGGTAACAAACAGGGCCTTAACTTGCTGTAATTAAATCCACAGGTAGGCAGAAGCCTATGTCTGTGTGAACTGTATTTCATAACCAATTTCCAGAAGACAAAGTTGAATTCTAGTCATTAAGAACCCCGTGGGATGTGTGAGTAAGATTTAATAAAAGTTTGTAACTGTAAACAATGATCTTCCCTATTGGTGATTATTTTCCAGAAACTGAAATTTCAGGAGAGTGCAACAATGCTCTTTATGTCTTCTTTGGCAGTAAACAGCAAGGATCTGGATGGAGACTGGAGTGGTCACTTCAGAAGGGCAAGGTACAGAGCTCGAGAATACTTCATCTCTCTTTCCTGTTCCATACAGAATATCAAGTCCCTGAGACAGATTCTTGTGATTCTTGGACGAAGCAACTGCTTGGTGGCTGTCAGGCTGGATGTCCCAGAAGCAAGAAGATTGTCTTTTAAGCCCTAAACAGAATAGAGAAAAAAGTTTAAAGTAACCAATCTTTCATAAAGGGAAAAACTGTCTTCAGCATGGAAGAGCTACTAGCCTCTGGCCACTGAGTTAGGTGCTGGAGAGAATACAGTAACGCAGCAGGCTCAACCCTGTCCCCAGCAGCCCCATCTCTTGGGGAAGGCCAACTGCCCCCACACCTCATTCAATCTTTCTCTCTCACCTGGACCAGGGCCACAGCCTCTTAACTGATTTCTCCACTTCCAGGCTCTACTTCACTCCATTCTTTGCTGTGCATTGAAGGCCAGACTTTCTTCTTTAAAGGTCTTAGACAAAAGTTTCGGGATTGATGGATGTGGTCATTATTTCAATTGCAGCGATGATTTCATAGGTATATGTATATATAAAAATCTATCAGACTGAATACTTGAAATGTGTGCTGCCTTTTGTATGTTGATTATAAAAATAAAAGAAAAAGCCTTACATGATTCAGGTCCTACCATTCTGTGGTTCAAAAATCTTCAATGGCTCCCCCACCCTGTCCAGACTAGCTACCTGAGCACTTGTTATGACAGCTATGTTAAATCACTTCCCACACATGATCTCTTTTCTTTCATGTAACATTGCAACAAGTTACATGGGTGCTGCCTCCATTTATCAAATGAGAATACTGAGCTTAGATAGGTTAAGCGACCTGTTCAGTCACACAGCAAAACTGAACCAGGACTCAATTTCTAAGTTGATCTAAAGTGAGTGCTCTTATGGGAATGCAAGCTGGTGCAGCACTCTGGAAAACAGTATGGAGGTTCCTCAAAAAACTAAAAACAGAACTACCATAGGACCTAGCAATTGTACTACTAGGCATTTATCCACGGAATACAGGTGTGCTGTTTTGAAGGGACACATGCACCCCCATGTTTATAGCAGCATTATCAACAATTGCCAAAGTATGGAAAGAGCCCAAATGTCTATCGATGGATGAATGGATAAAAAAAAATGTGGTATATATATACAATGGAGTATAATTCGGCAATCAAAAAGAATGCAATCTTGCCATTTGCAACTACGTGGACGGAACCGGAGGGTATTATGCTAAGTGAAATTAGTCAGTCAGAGAAAGACAAAAATCATAGGACTTGACTCATATGAGGATTTAAGAGACAAAACAGATGAACATAAGGGAAGGGAAAGAAAAATAATATAAAACAGGGAGGGGGACAAAACAGAAGAGACTCATAAATATGGAGAACAAACGGAGGGTTATGGGAGGGGTTATGGGAGGAGGGGATAGGATAAATGGGTAAGGGGCACTAAGGAATCTACTCCTGAAATCACTATTGCACTATATGCGAACTAATTTGGATGTAAATTAAAAAAAAAAAAAACAACTTAAAAATAAATAAAATAAATAAAAAAATAAAGTGAGTGCTCTTAGTTATTACTGCGTTATATTATCTACCAAATCAGGTACAAACTCATCACATGGCTTCCCTGCAGGCTCACTTCCCACTGTTCCTTTACAAAAACAAAGGCTGGAAGAAGAAACGAAAAATAACAGAATTCTTAAAGGATAATTTTGTCAAGGTGAAATCCTTTATTCTCTCATTCTTTTTTTTTTAACCATACTTTGTTCCCAAAAACATCTTGATAGGGTTGTCGACCCTCCTTTCACCCTCCAAAAGACTTATATTTATATTTCCGTAACATAGGAGGCAAATCTTCTGGTTCTGTAACTATCCTTTTATAACCATCGAATTTTGATTATTCCCTCTACATTTTTGTTTTGTTTCGATGGAGGAGAAAGAAATCCTCTTTAAGGAATACACTTTGGTCAAAACAAGTCAACTTAATTCTATGCATGTTCACAGAATGACTGAGGGGCACTTTACCTGATGGTCAAACAAAATCTCCTTAAGAGATGCTTTGCAGTTTTGAGGGAGTATGACAGCACAATCACATTTCTATACTTTCATAAGGTTAAACATGTTCAAAAGGATCCATGGAACAAATTTTGGAAAGTCGACATGTTTAAAAAGGATGAAAACTTTACTCTTGGCTGCACAATTGCCTGGCTATTTGTCCTGGAGCCAAGCTATGGGACAGCCAGTCTTTCACCACTTCTGCAAGGTTCTCAGTAATGAATGCGCATACAAGTGTCTGCCTCTGTGACTTTCACTAAAGCATGGCAGTCAAGCACTAGCACATTCCTCTTCCCGTTACCACTTAGACGTGGTATAATATAGATGTAATCCTAACCACTGTGAATTATCACCATCACAATATTTTCCTAAGGGTTTTGCAGAATGGACCTGCCAACTGAACTTTAGAAAACTGGATAAAAAACACACATTAGGAAGAGAGTTAATAAAACATGTCATGGGCAGTGAGTGGCAATTTTGCTGTATATAGGACTTATCTGTTTAAACTATAGTATATTTAAATAGAGGCATTTTCTTAGCCAAAAATTAGATATAATATGCTAAAGCTGAATCGATAGTTGTTTACAAACGTTTCCTATTAAGAGTTTGCCTAAAATCAATCATCTAATGTTTTATATGGATTTTGAAATGTAAATGGCTAGATGGATACACAATGTCTTGGCAAATGTAAATACCCAGAAATATGTCACATGTCCACTGAAAGACATGTATGAGAATGTTTAGTACTATTATTTGTAATAGACCTAAACAAGAAACCATCCAAATGCCCATTAAGAATAAATTGTGGAATACTTACACAAATGGAAAACTACACAGCAGTAACAAACTGAGTAACATAGATGAATATCACAAAAATGAAAGGATCCAAACACAACAAAATATAGTCTGATTCCATTTCTATAAAGTTCAAAGCTACAGAAGTCAGTACAATGATTCCCCTTAGGGGAGAGGAGTAGTGGCCAGAAAGAGATAGGGCAGGGTTATCTGGGGTTCCGGTGACGTTCTCTGTCTTGACTGGAGTATTGTCTACATGGGTGTGTTTGTGCTGTGAAAATTCAGTGAGCTTTGATTTGTGTGCTTTTCTGCATCAATGTCATACTTTAATTAAAAAATTAAAATGCTCAAAAAAACACCCCACAAACCCTTGTCCAGGTAGGAAATAAAAAAGAGAGCAAAGAGGGAAAAAGAGGAAAGAAATAAGGCAAAAATGTTAAACAGAAAAAAATTTTTAAAACCGAATCATCTGGGTAAAGAACAAAGGGGTCACAGTTCATGCTTGTCATGTGATAACCCTAAAGGATTCAGGAGAAAGAGCCATATTACAGCTGCCAGCACAGGGTTGAAAAGAAGGTCATTCCAACAGGATGTAGCAGAAGGCCTGAGGCAATGTTATAAATGAAACAAACCCCAAGGGACATTCAGTAACCCAACAGAAATGTCTTTCATAATTCACAACTTTACAAAGGTGATAGCATCCTCTTCCCCCAAATAGTGACACACTTCGAAAGTCAATCTTTCTTGAACATGGATACAAAAATATAGCATTTTTATTCCTATGCCTATGCTTTGGGGATGTCTACAGTCTGACTTGTCACTTTCACAATGACCTGGGCAGAATAATCAGCTCTCAATTATCCATGGTCAAGAAAGTGGATCGTGCACAGCTAACTTAAAGCTATAAAAAAACTCAAACCTGCCTTTTCACCAACATCTTTAATTTTCTCTTACCTCACTAAGTTTCTTCTCCCACCTCACCAAGTCTAGGACTGATTTCTGGTCACACTACATTATTAATGCCAAAGAACACTAAGGTGGTTACGAGATCAGAATTTGTATGAAGGAAAAAGAAGACCCTTGCTGATAATGTATTAATTATTTCTGATATAGGGTGTTTTCCCAACCAACTTTCTACATGAGGATATTCCGTAACTTGGATTCTTCACATGGATGAAAATCAGGTATTGAAATGAAAGAGAAAGATCAAAGAAAATGAAAGAAATAATACACTTATTACCAAGTGCACAACAGATGTTCTTGAAATCATAATCAAAACTAAATGTTCACACACTCTACCACTGCTAGGTCAATTAAGTTATTAGCCTTCACTAATTTGTTCAATTATACCACTAAACAAAGTTTCTTATTTTTGTGGAACTCTTCTCTAATAAGAAAAAACTGAACACTGTAAGTTACCAATTTCAGAGAAATAACACTTTTTAAAATGACACTAAGTATTTGGGTGCCTCGGTGGCTTAGTCGGTTAAGTGTCCAACTTCGGCTCAGGTCATGATCTCATGGTTTGTGAGTTTGAGCCCCAGGTCGGGCTCTGTGCTGACAACTCAGAGCCTGGAGCCTGCTTCGGATTCTGTCTCTCTCTCTCTCTCTCTCTCTCTCTCTCTCTCTCTCTCTCTGCCCCTCCCCTACTCACACTCTGCCTTTCTCTCTCTCTCAAAAACAAACATTACAAAACATTTTTTTTAAATGACACTAAGTACTTAAAAATAACCAGTTATCCAAATTTTTATTCCCTCAACTTACTGGAGTGGGTGCTGTGAAGTGAAACCTTTCAAAGTTTGTCTCACTTTTTTTTCCATATTTTCCTCAATTCTATTCCTGCTATATTAACTGAAAAGCAGAAATCACATTTTTATGAGTTCAGGGGCTTCGTGAATCCTGCTGAAGTTCTCAGTGACTTCACGTGGGCCTCTGTTTCGAAAAGCTGCCATCCAAGGCAACTGAGCTTCCTGCCAGCTCACACACGGATGCAGCTGACAAGTTCCCTGGGTTACTGGACACTTAAAGATATACAGGAGGATTGAACAGTGATGAGCCCTGGTTGTCTCCTCCATTAGCAACCTCAGACAAATTACTTAAATTCTCTGTGCCTCAGTTTCCTAATCTGCAACAAAGGAAGAGTAACAGTAATTATCTCATAGGGTTGTCTTGGGGATTAAATGAGAACAGTGCCTGGCATGCAGTATACATTCTGTAAATGCTGATCCTTCTTATAATAAATTAATTCATTAGTCAGTTTAGAGGTTTGAAGGTTTATAAACAGGAAACAGTATAATTCGAGTTCCAGATCTTTCCTGACATCCCGTAGTTAAGTGTAATTATGATAAACATCCTGCCAAGTCCTACCTAACTTAAAGAAACAATTTCTCTTGCCACATTTACTTTAGTCCTCTCAGTGAAATCTTTGGGTTTTAGTGGAGCTCTCAGTGCCTAAAGCTAACAAGTAGATTAATGGACATTTCAGACATGCGGTGGATGGACAAAGGATATATCCCAGGACAGGAAGTTTTCCATAAGCTCCTCCAATCAAATAGTGGAGGAGCTTGATGCTCTACAGACCCAACCAAGCTTATCAATATTGTTTCCAGAAGCTAACATCAACTTCTTCCATTCTATTCCCTGGATCAGAAGACTGACAAAACACAATGTATCCCTGAATCTTAATAATTAACTAGGAACAAAAATTGGACATTTTTAATACAGGCAAAGATTCATTACATTTCTCAGGCTCTGCCCCCGATTTTATGCTAATCCCAAGTACCATGGCAGCTCTTAAGGTGATGACTCAGGTCTTAAACTTCAGGGAGGTAACAAGAAATAGACATGGGCACAGGGGGTACAATGAAGATCTGGCTCTAGAAAAAGAAATTGAACATCTTCTAAGTCTTAGAAACAAGAATAAAAAAAAAGTATCCTGGCCTTGCGTAACAGAATGCCTGGCCTTGTGTAATAAGAACACGAAAAATCTATATTCAAAAGACCTGAGCTTCTAGGCCTTAAAGGCAGCATAGAGGGGGGAAAAAAAAGCTCAACTTCGAGATTGAGCGCCCTCTGCTGGTCAACAAGAGGAACTTTTGACGCAACAGATCTCTAGCTTTTACCACCTTCATTTTATTCAAGGTATTTCAGAATATTAGCAACTCTACATACATGTTATCTTCTGCCCTAGAATTGTTACTTCTAAGTGTCTGTGTTTCAACAGTCTTTTACAGACTTCATGTTTCTTAAAGTTTCATTAGCAGAAATTTCAAAAAAGATGCAACAATATTAAGAAAACTTTTATATTATCAGCCTTTGATTTTTAGCTGTTTAGGGAAAAGGATAATTTGGTGTTATTATTTCACAAAGTGTATTTCATATTCACAAAGTGTATGAGAATTACCTGAAACCAAAACCTGCAGATCTCCAAGTCAAATTCTCATATCAATACTGATTTCATCTCTGAGGTTTGGATCCAACAGTATGCATTTTTAACAAATACCATAGATGATTTTTCTCAGTAAAGTTTGGGAACAAGTGGTATAAGTGAATTTTAGCTTCTCTAACAGACATAACATTTTGAAGACTAATTGAAATGGCTAATTTGTGAATTTTTTCTAGTTGAACCCCAGCTATTTTAAACAAAGGAAAAATTGTGAAAAATACAAAAGCACTGCAAAATATAGAAATAATATGTCTTTAAACAGACTGCTGTGACATGTAATTGTGAGCTTTGAGTTCTAATTCTAGTTGTGTAATTATGAGAGTTACAAAGACAATTCTGGTTCTTCTGTGCTAGTGACAATCCCCCTTCTTTATCTCCAAAAGAATGCTTTCCTAAATTCTAGACTTCACTGTTTAATTTCCTAATGAACTCTCAGACTGAATGTATCCTATATTCAACATGTTTCAAATCAGTGTCCTCTTATTTCTCCTCCTCTTTCTTATTTATTTATTTTTAAATGTTTATTTTTGAGAGAGAGAGAGACACAGAGCACAAGCTAGGAGGGGCAGAGAGAGAGGGAGACACAGAATCAGAAGCAGGATCCAGGCTCTGAGCTGTCAGCACAGCTGAACCCACAAACTGCGAGATCGTGACCTGAGCTGAAGTCAGATGCCCAAATGACTGAGCCACCCAGGCGCCCCATCCTCTTTCTTATTTAAAGTAATGGTAATACCATTCACCTCCAAAGGCCAAGCCAGGAAACTGGGTGTCATCCTTAACTCTTTCTCCCTCTACATTCCATCTGTCACTTATCAGTTCTACCTCCTAACAATTTCCAAACCATCTACTTCTTCCTACATTTTCACTCCCATTATCTTTTGCCTAGGTTACTTCCAACAACCTTCCTAACTTTCCTAGTTCCAGTATTAATATTGCTCATATTGGAGTGGGAATGATCTTTCTAAAATAATAACGAGATAATGCTGTTTTCCTGCTCAAAATGCTCCAATGGCTAAAAATCTATAGGACCCAGTCCAAGTATCCAACCATGACCTATACAGTCATCCAGGAACATACCAAAGCCTCTCCCCAGTCTCATCTCTCATTCCTTTCTTCCTGTCCCAAACTACTGTGCATGCCACAATATTATTTTCCTCTTTGCTCCAGTTAATTTGCTCCTCCTTAACTCATTTCCAATTTCTCTGTCCTATCCTTGTATCACATCACCCCACTAAGTTCCTTAAAACTCAGTTCAGGTACATGTTTCCCTAGTGCTCCAAACCCAAACTATCCTAGGTCTGGACCAGGTACAAGTCCTACTTCAGAAGTACTCTGAATTTCATTCTATCATCACATGCATTCAGCACAATGCAATTACCTCTTTAACTTTCTCACTCACTAGAAGGGAAGGATTTTGTAGCTGGGAATATTTTAACACAGTGTTTGGCACTTAGCTGATATCCATTCAGCATCTGCAGTACAATCATGTGTCTAAGTGTCACCCAATAACATTGTTTATGTGAATTAACAATGGCTTTAAAATCAAGATGCTGCTGTCATTCTTAACTTTAAGCCAAATAATCTGAGAGACAAATGTAAAGTCCCTTGATGGCTTGTTCCTAAGCATTACCCAGCCTTCTAACAATTCATCTCACCCACTCATCCCCACCAAGCTGCTCCTGGATCAAATTGCTTAAAAGGTTATTTTTAGTCACTCTTTCAAACAGCAAAAAAGTGCTTCAGCCCACCAAGTAACACAATACACAGGAACAGTATAGACAACCAAATAAACAGTCAACTCTGAAAAGCAGTAACTTCCCTCTTAATACTAGTAATTTTCTTTAACCTTTAATTAAGACACTTACAAAGTCCTCTCAAAAACTATGTCCAAAGATAAGCTTTACCTATTATTTTATGATGAAAACTTCAAACGACTGCCAGTTAACTGTTTTTTTTTTTTTTTCTTTCAGAACCAGCTTTGATTTTATTCTTGGAGGATTTAAATGTTAAGAAAAGCTAATGGGGTACTGGAGTGGCTTGGTCAATTAAGTGTCCCACTCTGGCTCAGGTTGTGATCTCACAATTTGTGAGTTCAAGCCCCACATCCGGCTCTGTGGTGACTGCTCAGAGCCTGAAGCCTGCTTCAGATTCTGTGTCTTTCTCTCTCTCTCTCTGCCCCTCCCCTGCTCACACTCTGTCTGCCCCTCACTTAAAAATAAACATTTAAAAAAGAAGAAGAAAAGAAAAGCTACAATATCAGTAAAGGCTGTTGTGCCTCACAGCTAAAGTAAATTTACCAATATATTTAAGTTTTAACAGTAGCTTTACTTAAAACTCTAGTACTTCTAGAGCTGGGGAGCTGCACAGGACTGATGGAAAATGGTATTACAAAATAGAAATTTAAACGGGAAAAATAAAAGAGCACTACAGATGGTAAATATAAAAGAACTATTTTTATTTATCAACTCTTTAAAAGACTATGACCAAGTAATAACAATGTACTAGAGTTTAAAACATATGTAGAAGTATAAAAAGCACAAAGGACGGGGGAATTTGTATAATGGAATCACATAGTTAAAAGGTTTTCATATCCTTTTTATAATTTTTTTAATTATTTAAAAAATGTTTATCTTTGAGAGAGAGAGCACAAGTGAGGGAGGGATGTAGAGGGGGTTACAGAGGATCTGAAATGGGCTCTGAGCTGACAGCAGCAAGCCCGACTCGGGTCTGAACCAATGAACTGAGAGACCATGACCTGAGCCAAAGTCAATTGCTCAACCCACTAAGCCACCCAGGTGCACCCCCCTCCCCCTTTTTTAAAGTAGGCTTCATGCCCAGCATGGAGTCCAACATGGGGCTTGAACTCATGACCCTGAGATCAAGACCTGGGCTGAGATCAAGAGTTGGACACTTAACCAACTGAGCCACCCAGGTGCCCCAAGATTTTCACATCTTATGTGAAGTGGTATTAATCCAAGGTTGAGTGCAGACAGTTAAGGATACATACTATACTATTAAAAAAATAAAAGAGTAGTATAGTTAAAAAGCCAACAGAGGATACAGAACATGACACTAAAATACTACATAATTAACTCAAAAGATGACTGGAAAGGAGAAACAAAACAACAGAGGGAACAAATAGAAAATAAATGACAAGATGGTAGACCCATATCCAATCACAGTGAAATTATATTAAATGTAAATGGACTAAACACTCCAAATAAATTTCCTTAAAAATTTTTCTTTAATTTTTACTTTATTTTCAAGAGCAAGAGAGACAGAGCACAAGCAGGGGAGGGCAGAGAGAGGGAGACACAGAATCTGAAGTAGGCTCCAGGCTCTGAGCTTGTCCTCACAGAGCCCAATGTGGGGCTTGAACTCATGAACTGCGAGATCATGACCTGAGCCTAAGTCAGATGCTTAACCAACTGAGTCACACAGGTGCCCCTCCAAATACATTTACTGGCTGGACACAAATCCCAAACTCAATTATATGCTATTCATAAAAGACCGGCTTTAAATCAACACAGAGGGGCGCCTGGGTGGCTCAGTCGGTTAAGCATCCAACTTCAGCTTGGGTCATGATCTCATGGTTCGTGGGTTTGAGCCCCGCGTTGGGCTCTGTGCTGACAGCATGGCGCCTGGAGCCCTCTTCGAGTTCTGTGTCTCTCCCTCTCTCTCTGCCCCTTCGCTGCTTGCACTCTCATTCTCTCTCTCTCTTGCTCTCGAAAATGAATAAACATTAAAAATAATAATAAAAAATAAAAATAAATCAAGACACAGGCTGGAAATAGAAGGATAGAAAAAGATAAACCATGCAAATATTAAGCATAATAGTATTTGGTATGGCTATAATAATATTAAAGTAAGGCTTTAAGACAATGAATATCAACAGAAATAGAATAATTTCACAATGACAAAAGAGGGAAATCCATCAGACAGACATACTGTGTTTACAACAAATAAAAGACCATCAAAAAAAAAGAAGCAAAAATTGACAAGTAGAAATAGACAAATGCACAACCATAGTTTAAAAAAAAGAGAAAACTTACAAACTTCTTTCAGCAACCAAAGGAACAAGCAGTCAAAAAAAAAAAAAAAAAAACTGGTAAGGATATAGAAGACTTAATAGACACTTCACTCACCACTAAAGAAAACACATCCTTCTCAAGTGCACAGAGAATATTCCTTAAGATAAACCATATACGAGGACAGATCTCAATACATTTAACAGGATTGAAATCACAGAATATGTCTTCTAACAATAATGAAAACACCAAATATTTGGAATTAAACAACACACTTCTAAACAGTCTGTATTTCAAAGAAGATGACAAAAGGGAAATTAGGAAATATATTTGAACTTAACAATAATAAAAACACAACATACTCAACATATCAGAGATTTTCTGCTTTAGCTTTACTCCCACAAACTAACAGAAATTTATAACATTTAGTGTTTTTATTAGAATAAAAAGTTATACCCAAACTTCACCTCAAGAAGCTGGAAAAAGAAAATATTAAACACCATGGTAGTAGAAGAAAGGGAATAATAGGAGCGACAATCAGTGAAATAGGAAATGGACATTTTTGGGGAGGAACCATAAGTTAATTTTCGGAAAAGACTGATCAAATGTATGGACCCTTATCTAGACTGATCAGGAAGAAAGACAACACATAAATTATCAATATCAGGAATGAAAGAAAAAATATCACCACAGATATTAAAAGATAACGACAAGATAAGATAATTTTACGTGAATGACTTTAACCTAGATGAGTACAAAAATTCTTTGAGAAACACAATGTTCAAATATTAATACACATAAAAAGAAAAAAACCTAGTATTGAGATGGGCTTACATAGAAAACTTGAGGCCTGGATGGCTTCATTGGTAAAAGCTATCAAACATTTAAGGAAGAAATACGACCTATATTAGGCAAACACTTTAAAAAAAAAAAAAAAAAAGGAGGAAGAGCATTGGCATAACTCAAACAAAAACTAATAAGGACATTACAACAAAATGAAATTCTAGAACAATGTCATTTATGAACATAGATCCAAAAAAACTAAACAAAATGAATGAACAGCAAACAGAATCTAGTAACATATATAATTGATTTTATATTATGACCAACTCAGATTATCTCAGGATTTAAAAACAAATATAAATTACCAAATTAAAAGAATAAAGGAGAAAACTCATATGATAATCAGACAAATTCACACATGCCTTGGCAAAATTCAATACGAACCATCATAAAAACTCTTTAGTCAACTAGGAAGAGAAGAATTTCCTCAATGAAAAACCTACAGCCAATATTATACTTAAAGGTTAAATACTGAATGTTTTTTGCCCAAGATCAGAAACAAGGCAAGGATGTCCATTCTTACCATTTCTATTCAACACAGTACTGGGGATGTTAGCTAGTGTTCTAAGGCAAGAAAAAATAAGGGAGAAGCATAAAGACTGAAAAGAAAGAAGTACTCTAAGGGAGCATGGGTGGCTCAGTTGGTTGAGCATCTGACTTCAGCTTAGGTCATGATTCTCCTGGTTTGTGAGTTCAAGCCCCACATTGGACTCTGGTGTTGACAACTCAAAGTCTGGAGCCTGTTTCGGTTTCTGTGTCTCCCTCTCTCTCTCTCTGCCCCTCCCCCTCTCGCACTCTGTCTCTCCTCTCTCAAAAATAAACATTTAAAAAAATTAAAGAAAAAAAAGAAAAGAAAGAAGTACTCTACTTTGATTTGTAAACAACGTTGATTGTTTAGCAAATCTTAAGAAATTTATGCCAAAAATGATCAGAAAAATTAAGTAAATTTAGCAGATCAGAGGATACAAGATTTGATATATTAGCAACAAACTGGAAAGTATAATTAAAAAAATACTATTTTGGGGGTGCCTGGGTGGCTCAGTTGGTTACGTGACCGACTCTTGATTTTGGCTCATGTCATGATCTCATGGTTTGTGAGTTCAAGCCCCGTGCTGGGCTCTATGCCAGTGGCTGGGAGGCTGCCTGGGATTCTCTTCCTCCCCTCTTGCTGCCCCTCCCCCCCAATAAATAAATATAAAAGAAAAATACCACTTTGGGGGGTGCCTGGGTGGCTCAGTCACATAAGGTCTAACTCTTAATTTCAGCTCAGGTCATGAGCTAATGGTTTGTGAGATTGAGCCCTATGTGGGATCTGCACTGACAGCACAGAGACTGCTTGGGTCTGTCTGTCTGTCTCTCTCAAAATAAATAAATAAACTTAAAAAAAAAGGGAAAAAAAACATTTTGGGGTGCCTAGCTGACACAGTTGGAGGAGTGTGCAACTCTTGATCTTGGGGTCGTAAGTTTGAGCCCCAGGCTGGGTGCAGAGATTACTTAAATAAATATCTAAAAAAAATACCATTTCAATAGCATCAAGAAAATATCTATGTATAAACATAATGAAAGACTTCTAAATAGAAAGTTAAAACACTGCAGGGAGAAATTAAAGATGACAGAAATAAATGGAAGGATATATGACAATCACATGGCCTCAATATCATTAAGATGTAAGTTCTGTAAACTGATCTACAGATTCAATGCCATCCTAATAAATATCTATACATTTTTGTAAGAACGACAGGATGATTCTGAAATTCATATGAAAATGCCAAGGACCCAGACAGAACAGCCAAAAACAACCTTGAAAAGGGACAAAGTTGGAGGATTTGATTATCTGATTTCAAAATTATTACAGTAAGTAAGAGACTGTGGTATTGGCATAAGTATAGCAAAACAGATCAACAGGATAAAGTATGAATATGCATTTCTACATATACATACAGTTAATTGGTTTTAAATATAAGTCATGATAAATGGAGAAAGTCTTTTCAATAAATGGGATGGAGTAACAAGATATCTATATATAAAAAAATTAGCCTCAACCCCTAAAACTTCAGATCAGACATAGAAATTAAATTACAAAGATCAAACACTTTAAAAAACGTAAGAAGATCAAACACTTAAAATGTAAAATGTAAAGCTACCAGGGAAAAATCTGTGAGGCTATTGGTACACAATTTTTTTTTAGGATATAGAAAGCAGTAAGTCTAAAAGAAAAATGATAAAAATGATAAATTACACTTTGTCAAAGTTAAGACCTCCTGTTCCTCCAAAAGACACCATCATGGAAATAAAAGTACACTGCTAAGGGAATGTGAAATGGCACAACCATTTGAAAAACTGTTTAGAGTTCCTTATAAAGTTAAACACACATTTATCTTATGATTCAACAGTTGCATTCCTAGTTAACTAAGAGAAATGAAAATGTTATGTCCACAAAATGACTTTTACAAGGATGTTCATAGCAGCTTTATTTGTACCTGCCAAAAATTAGAAAGAACGCAAGTGTTCAATGAATAAAGAAATTATGGAGCATTTATACAATGGAATACTACTCAGCACTAAAAAGGAATGTTACTACTAATATGTACAATGTGAGTAAGTCTCAAAAACATAAATGTGGAATGAAAATTTAAAGACAAAAGAGTACATTTATGTATGATTTCCAATTACACAAAGTTCTAAAACAGGCAAGACTATGCTATGGTAACAGAAATTAGATCAGTAACTGAAAAGGAAAAGGCTGGAGGTGGTAATGACTGAATAGGCATGACAGAACTTTCTGTGGCCACAGAAATGTTTTCTATCTTAATTTGGGATGATGGTTATAATCAAAACCAGCATGTTTTATTGTAAATAAATTATATCTTGACCTTAAAACCAAGTGCAAAATTCATCTGAAGTTTTAAAAGTCATTCGTTCCTCAAAACTTCCCCCAAAGGCACATGGTTACTCTTCTCTACTATCTGGTGTGCTCTGGTATAAAAGTTTGACAGGCACTGTGATGTCAGAATTCCATATTCACAAATATTATGACAGGTAAAGAGAATGTAGACAAAGAAATGTTTATTCCAATATTATGTGGAAAGTTGTCTGTAAATAAAGTTACCTAGAAGATCTTTTAACACCCCAGAATACATTCAACTCAGAGATTGTAAGTATTATTGAAGAGCTTGAAAATTTAAGTGTTAGCATTTCTCTATGAGGGTGTTATTACAATACTGAGTAAGCTTGATGTGTAAGCTTACTGAGTAAGCTTGATGAGAAAGTGGATGTGTCTTTCATATTGCATAATATTTAGTAACACTGGCCCCTTGTCACAATATGTTTGTAGCATAGTCCCAAATCTTGAGTCACTGTGTCAGAATAATACCCCACACATTTCCAATTACTTCATAGTAGGTACTGCCCCCCAGTTGAGAACTGCTTGTCTATAAGCTAATGAGCATATATAAGCAGCATGAAAAATTATCCCATTAATACATGTAATCTACCATCCCATTTTAATTCCAATGCTGATAATTTCACTAATGACTACCTTTACTTACTTAATCTTCAAAAGAAAACAAAAGTGCATAGTTTTATGTGCCCTACTGAAGACTGACTTGGGAGGATAAACAACGACTGATTTTGTTGAAAACTCTAATTAGGGAAACCAAACACAACCACTGACAACACTATCGACAGCACCAAACTACAAGACAATATATTACATACAATACATAGACAAACTACAAGAAATAACATTAGAAACCAAACTACTAACTGGAGTGATAAATCCAGAAGATGACTGATCATGGTCAGAACCCTCCAAGTCCATGAATGTGCAATGGTGGGCTTAGAAAAAAAAAAAAAAAAAAAAAAAATCAGGATACTTCCAAGGTGTTTTTTGTGGCAGAAAATTAGCAAACATTCTAAGCTAAGTCAGGCAGACATTAACTAATTTGCTTTATGGTTTCAATATTCAAACGTGCCTTTCATGTATCAATCAAAACACAACATAATAATTTAATGGCAAGAAAGGCTTGTTAGTCTACTAGCATTTTATTGATATATGCAAATTTAAGAATGGACACTGAGAACAAGACTAAAGAATGGAAAAGGACATAAGGCCACCTACATGCCTGTTACTAAGAAGAGAAAGATAAATTAATTGGCACATGGTCCTATATTAAGAGACTGAATTAGTAATTAAAAAACTTCTACAGAGAAGTCCAGAACTAGATGGCTTCACTAGTAAAGTCTACCAAACATTTAAAGAAGAATTAACATGAATATTTGATAAATTCTTCCAAAAAACAAAAAAGGAGGGAACACTTCCTAATCCATTTTATAAGACCAGTATTATTACCCTGCTACCAAAACCAGACAAAGACATCACAAGAGCACAACAGAACAATTTCTGAATACAGAGGCAGGAATCCTCAACAAAATACTATTAAAGAAAATTTAGCAGCATGTAAAAAGAACTTATACACTGATAACCAAGTGGGATATATACCCTAGGAATGCACAGTTGGCTCAACATGTGAAAATCAATGTAGTACATGTTATTAGTAAAAGGGAAAAAAGATAATCTCAACAGAGGCAGAAAAGGCTTCAGACAAAATCGAACACCTTTTCATTGGTAAAAAAAAAAAAAAAAAAAAAAAAAAGACAAACACAAAACAGGCTAGAAACAAAACAGAATTTCTTCAACTTTAAGAGCATCAATGAAAAACCCATAGCTAACATCATACTTAATGGCAAAAAAAAGAAAAAGAAAAAAGAAACCTTTCCACCTAAAATTAAGAGCAAAAAAAGGTGTCTGCTTTTACTGCTTCTATTCTTCTTGTACTGAAGGTTCTAGCCAGGGCAATTAGGCAAGAACATGAAAGAACAAGGCATCCAGAAATGAAAGGAAAAAGTAAAACTACCACTATCTGCCAATAACATCATCTTGTATATATAGAAAATCTTAAAGAATTCACAAAAACTATTAGAGCTAATAAAAGAGTTCAGAAAGGTTGCTGGATGCAACATCAATATACAAAAAAATCAGTTCTATTTCTATATGCGAGCAATAAGCAATTGAAAAATGAAATTAAGAAATCAATGACATTTATGACAGCATCAAAGAGAATAAAAATACTTAGGAATAAGCTTAACAAAAGGAAGTGCAAAATTTGTACACTGAAAACTACAAAACATTGTTGAAAGAAATTTCAAAAGACTGATAGGCATCAAATGTTCATGGACTGGAATACTTAATATTGTTGGGTTGGAAGTACTATTCAAACTATCTATCTATTCAATGTAATCTGCATCAAACTCCCAACTATCTTTTTTTGCAGACATTGACAAAATGATTCCAAAATATATATGTAAATGTAAGGGACACAGAATAGCCAAAACATCTTGAAAGCAAAGAGTCCAGTCTAGAAAAATCACTTTCTGACTGGAAAATTTACTGCAAAGCTATAGTAATCAAGACATTGTGGTACTTGCAGATAGACACATAGATTGGCAGAATAGAACTGAGAGCCCAGAAATAGACCCATACATCTATGATTAATTTATTTTCTTTTTTTATTAAAAAAAAAATTTTTTTTTTTTAACGTTCATTCATTTTTGAGACAGAGAGAGACAGAGCATGAATGGGGGAAGGTCAGAGAGAGAGGGAGACACACAATCCGACACAGGCTCCAGGCTCCGAGCTGTCAGCACAGAGCCCGACGCGGGGCTCGAACTCACGGACCGCGAGATCATGACCTGAGCCGAAGTCGGACGCCCAACCGACTGAGCCACCCAGGCATCCTGTGATTAATTTATTTTCAACTAGGGTGTTAAGACTGTTCAATGGGAAAGAATGGTCTTTTCAAAAAATTGTGCCAGGACAACTGGATATCTACATGCAAAAGAATGAATTTGGACCCATCTTATACCGTATACAAAAAAATGAACTCAAAAAGGATCAAAGATGTAAATGTAAAAGCAAAAACTATAATACTCTTAGATATAAATCCTGTGACACTGGGTTACAAGCAAGCAAAGAAAAAGACTGATTGGACTTCATTTCTACAAAGTAAATACACAAATGACCAAAAGGGACATGAAAAGTTGTCCAATGTTAGTAGTCACTAGAGAAATGCAAAACAAAAGCCACAATGAGATACCCCTTTATGCCCACTGGAATGGCTATTAAAACAAAAACAAAACCAGACAACAACAACTAACGACCATCATGTAGAGAAATTGGAACTCTCATGCATTATGGGTAGGAATGTAAAATGGTGAAGCTGCTATGGAAAAGAGTTTGGCATTCCTCAAAAAGTCAATCACTGAGTTATTATTATATGACCCAGTAATTCCACTCCTAGGAATATACCCAAAAGAAATTAAGTATTCAGCCATAATTAGGAATGAAGTACTGACAAATGCTACAATACGGATGGCCCTTGAAAACATTATGTGAAGTCAAAGAAGTTAGATACAAAAGATCACATATTATATAATTCCATTTATATGAATGCTCAGCATAGCAAATCCATAAAGAAAGAAAGCAGATTAGTGGTTGCAAGGTGCTCAGAGGGAACAGTTAATGGCTATGGAATTTCTTTTTTGGAGTGATGAAAATGTTCTGTGATTAAATAATGGTGATAGTTGCACAGCCATGTGAATACACTAAAAACTACTCAACTGTACACTCTAAAGTGGTGAATCTTATAGTATATGAATTTTATCTGAACAAAAAAATCCCACAAAAGATCGGCACAATTTGGTAAGTCAAACAAATTGGAATAAACATTTCAAAAGCAACTTGTAGTTACTGTTTTCAATACTTTACGGAATTCTTGGGGAAAATGCGTAAATAGAAATTCACCAATATACTCTAAATGTTATTAGAAAGTAAAGTACTATTGCGATATCTAAGGCAGATATATTGCTGTCCAAGTAAACTTGGGTTTTCACTGGTAACATTAATTGACAATCTGAACATCTAATTTGGGGAAATCTCACAGAGAAACTAAGTGTCATTTAAACTATGGAAAGATACGCTTAGCAAAGGAGTTACCAACCACTTTTCCCATAAACATTAGTTTGTTGTTAATTAACACTCATCTATCATCACGTTGGAAAACCCTCTAAGGCCTGGTATTTATCAAAAGCAGTCCTACATCACACAGGCAATTCGTGCTCTTCACAGACACTGAAGTTGGAACCAAATAGCTGCATACAAGGCTGAGACAAACAGCTACTAGTACATTAGGGAATAAGCATAACAGTATAACTGGTCATGTGAGAACAGTACAATTTAAGAAATCTAAAGACAGTCATACTAGTCTAAATTACAGAAGCAGTATGCTTATAGACACACTTTCAAAAACTGCTTCTTGGGAGCCCGACAACTTTTAGGAATCATCTTAAAGCTTGACAAGTTAAAAAAATAATCTCTCTCAGCATAAGCCCATTATTATGCTAACTATAATTAAA
The DNA here is from genome assembly GCF_024362965.1 of Panthera pardus. NCBI lineage: Eukaryota > Metazoa > Chordata > Mammalia > Carnivora > Felidae > Panthera > Panthera pardus. The sequence continues at coordinate 43,267,363 of NW_026526710.1, read as the reverse complement.
GTGCTTTGAAGAAAAAAAAATTTTATAAAGCCTCAAATATTCCATATAAAACTGCATTAAAACACTATTTGCCCTGGGGGGAATGGTGACCAAAATACTTAATGGAGCAGAGGAATGTAACAATAAAAATACTTGAAAAGACATGGAAATCTTAAAGGTTCACAGACAGCTCTTCACAGATAACTTGTATTTTATATACATTATACTAATTTCCAGTTTAACCACAGATATCCATGGCCAACTGCTAAAAAGACCACCATGCTAAAGTTCATTAATGGTGTCCTGTATCACAAGCTCCAAGTACTTCCCTAATCATGCTCAGTTACAAGGCAGAATAGCCAGACCAGCTGCCATAAAGAAAACTAACTGTTTAGACCATAAATTCCAAGCAAGCTGAGGCCTAGTTCTATTCTTCTCACCACTGTACCTAGCACAGTGGGGCGACTGAATGAATAAGTGAATATAAATGCCATCTCTCCTGAATAGAGAACAGAAAGGAGATTAACCAAATAACTAAGAGATAACAAATGGCATCAGGCTTTTAGAATAACAATATCCAGTACTGAGATACTAATAGACACACACTTTCATATACTGCTGGTAGAACTATAAAGTAGTTAAACATATGTCTTGATGAAAATAAAAATTTTAAATATAAAATTTCACTTTAAAGAGGCTGGGCAAGAATGCTGTTTAAAAGAAATCACCAGGGGTGTCTGGGTGGCTTAGTCGGTTAAGTGTCCGACTCTTGACTTTGGCTCAGGTCATGATCTCATGGTTAGTGGGTTCAAGCCCCACGTCCGGTTCTCTGCTGTCATGTCAGCTCAGGGCCTGGAGCCTGCTTTGGATTCTGTGTCTCCCTCCCTCTGCCCCTCCTCCGTTTGTGCTCTGTCTCTGCCTCCCAAAAATAAACATTAAAAAAAAAAAAAATTAAAGAAATCACCAATCTGAGGAATCGAAAGGTATAAGTGACAGGGACAAGAAAGGGACCTAGGAAGAGTTGACAGAGAGGGACCCACTGGAAATAAAATAGAGAAAGTAAACAGAATAGATTTCCAGACAGTAAGTGAAAGAGGTAGGCTTTGGAGCTCCTGGTCAGGTCAACAGAGCAGAGCAAGATTTCTGGAAAAGGGGGATAGTCCCCATTTCAGGTCAAATGAGGTACATGTTGCCTCTAAAATCCAAATGTGCCACTTTATGACGGGAAAAATCAGCTAGGTATAGCAGGTTGTTATTATTTTTATTTATTTATTTATTTATTTATTTATTTATTTATTTATTTAATTTATTTTTTACCTTAGAAAAGGTATCTCAACATAATCCAAACCACTGGACTCCTAGAAAGTTCATCAAGGTAACAGGCACCTGAATTTTTGTGAGAATTATCCTCTCTCTGGCATGCATGCACTTTACCAAAATGTCTATAGGAGTTGTTACATCCAACTCAGCAGATCAAATCATCATGGAACCAATATAATGGATCAGCATATGTCCTATGGAAGGGAGAGGCTATCCAACTCCTTGCAGGCTAGCTTATGACATAAAGTCTGAGATAAGTTAGTGGAGGTATACTGCTGACACCACCAGTTGAAAGCAAATTAATTCTGATGGTTTTGCCTAATAAGTATATAGAAAAAAAAAAGCATATATCAGATCAATATTTCCATACCGAATGCCAGGGGTTGCATTGATTTGTTCCAGCAACAAAACCTCACTTGGAACAACTTTAATTGAAGCCACCATTTGATTAAGCTTATGATAACCCACTATCGTTCTCTAAGATCCATCTGTCCTCTTCAATGCCAAACAGTTAAGTTGAATAGGGATGTGATAGGAATCACCACTTCTGCATCTTTCAAATTCTTAATGGTAGCTCTGCAATCCCTCCATGTAATAATTTATCTTGGTAAGTAGATAACATTCTAGTGGCTTCCACAGGTCAGTTAACCAATGTGGGATCTCTGTTAGCTGTTCAATATGTCTACTCCAATTATGCATTCCAGAAAAATGGAAATAACCGACCACATTGGGCCCACTGTTAGATGGGCCTAAGCCAAAACTCCATTGACTGATAGAAAACAGTGGTGTTTGGAATGTTCTAGAATTCATTACACTCAGAGTCAATATTCAGCAATCCCTAAAGAGTCTATTTCTCATTCCCCAATGTCCATTATTCTAGTAAATGGCTGCAGGTCTTTGGGGGAAGCCTAGAAGCAGATCAACAGTATAAATTTTTGGCTATATGGCAGGACCCAGCTTTCCCTTCATTGAAAGGTTCTTGGACCTGGCTTACATCTGGGGACAGATTGAGGGGTTATAAACTCTGTTGAGGTCATTCAAGTCACACTTCTGTTCCCCAGGTCTAGAGCTCTTCTGTATATAAAAAATCAATGAATAATTCATAAAGTTTCCCATCTATCTCAGCTGTACAGATACTATAACCAAATTCACCCATGAAAAAGATCTCTGCCAACTCAGAATTCTCTGATTACCACTTTGGCTTTCCTTACCATTACAGTAACCACACCCTCACCCTTTGTCTTTTGCAATTAAGTGCCAGTATTTGTTGCTGTCACCTGGGATTCCATTACTCCTGAATAATTCAAGGATCCTAATTTGATGGCAATAGTTATCCTGTCATTCTTTTAAAAAACAGCCAATAGAGCTCTTCAAGGATGTTGGGGCTCTCCTCCTGAGTGGATTTCTCAGAGCTCTGAGAAAAGGAGTGGTCTCTAGACTCACCTGGGGAACACGTGTGATCAAGTTTTTTGTTTTTTTAATGAAAAACCCACTCTAGCATTCTAATCTCCTTAAACCTTTGGATAACTTCCTCTATACTATATAAATAAAGTTCTAGCATCTATCTCAACTTTACTTAGTTTAGGCCACCTTTTAGTGTAGTTTTTAGTTAACTAACCAAGCAAACTGTTAGAACCACTCATAGCCCTCTGACCTAGTACCTTCAATCTGGAATCTCTGCTTAGTGAGCCTTTATCAATAAATTCAGCCTGATTCAATTTTATATACCTTCTGCTCTATTCCATTCCTATACCATCCCCCAGGTAATTGCAGATAAATCATTTATTTCTTTCAGTGTGGATCACACTTCCTCATGGGTAACACTTAGTAGGTAAGTACCTCATGTCCTGGGGGCTGTTGCAAGGGGGTTACAGAGGTATAAAAGCAATGAGAGGTGGTGAGAGAAGATCAGCAGTCTCTTAAAAAGCAACTTAACTACCTTAAGGCAAGCCATTATAGATTCCTCAGGAGACTAACTTCCCTCAGACAGAGGTAGGATGGTAAAGTAAAGGTGGCTAGGCAGAATTAAGGAGTCCAAGGTACCTAGCTTCACTGGAATCTGCCCATATTCCCCACCCCAATTTTCAGTTTTCCATTCTTTCTCTACATAACCTTAACACAAGAGACTACCAAACTAGAAGTTCAATTTATATTGTAACTCAGCCACCTGCAGGATTAGATTTTGGGTTTGGTTTTCAGAAATCTCTGCCTTTGGCTACAAGAGATAGGGGTTTCTTTTACAGCAATCATAGAGGATTTCACTTCTTTATGTGGATTCTGAGCTCAGAAGCTAAAGCCGTTTCCTTTCCTAAGTTCCCCAATATAGTTTGAAGGGATCAACCTATCCCATTATTATTATTTTCATGTTAAAATGTTCTGTGGCAGTAAATACTTGGTCTCCCATAGTCTTACCTTTTATGGGCACTTGATTACTAGTGTCTAAAGCTGATAAACTAACTGCTTTGGTATAGCAAGCCATGGATCACCAGTGTCCCCTCTGCCACTCGAAACGGCTGCTAATGCTTTTAAATGTAATTAGACCTGAGAACCAATTCTGGAAAACCTAGAACTAATTTAGGAGCCCATCATTACTACATTACTGTTCTTCTACAACTAATTATGATACAGGTGTCTTTATCAGTCAGCATTTGAACAGAGAACACTAGGAATGATAGAGAATATGGCATTTATAATGGAGATTTGGCCTTAAGTAATGGTGAACCTGGTCAATTTATGTTCAGCTGTTGATTCTGTCTGGGGCTGGGCCTGGCCCAGTGTTTGGAGAAGCCGATAGAGAGGAAATGGGGGAAGCTGAGGAGCCCTGTGGCTCTCCCATGCCAAGAATGTTTGTGAGTTGCAGTAGCTCCCAGGGTGCCCATGCTTATCTTTTGAGAGTAAGAATATGGATGCAGTCTCACTTCCACCTTGCAAAATCAAAACACCTCATTGCCCACAGTAACCAGGAACTATGCAAGAAAAGGTATTCTGGGAAATGCAGCTCTACCTTACCAAATTTGACATAATACAAATACACCATACTATCTTTGTCTTTTAAAAAAAAAAATACTTGTTTGGATTTGACCTAAGTGTTAACTTTAAAAAAAAAATTTTTTTTAATGTTTATTTATCTTCGAGAGAGAGAAAGAGCATGAGTGGGGGGAGGGGCAGAGAGGGAGGGAGACAGAATCCGAAGCAAGCTCCAGGCTCTGAGCTGTCAGCCGAGCCGGATGCAGGGCTCAAACTCACGAACCGCAAGATCATGACCCAAGCTAAAGTCGGTCGCTTAACCGACTGAGCCACCCAGGCATCCCCCTATGTTTTAACTTCTAACCCTTTCTATTATTGCTTATTTCTGCTCTCACACTTTCAGTTCCCAAGGGTCTTCCATTTTCTCTAGTCATTGTTAAAAATAGCTTTTATTCTTGTTTCATGTTTGTGACACATTCTGCTTTTTACATTTTTTTTTTCTAGTTTCCTACTGCTTCATACCTTTTTTTCCACATTCTCCTTTTAACTTTTCATGTAAGAGGTTTCCCTTACATATCTGCTTATCCTTGCCAACATGTTCATATTAATACTTAAGGCCTCTTCTCTTGGTTATTATTATTATTTCTTTAGAAACAATGCCTCCAGTCTCTAGTCAATTTCAACTCAAATACTACTAAATACTCTTATTGCTGTTTTCTCTTCTCTTCCTTATTCTTGTGTATTTATGTTTTCACTCCTTTACCAATATTTAAGGGAAATTTGGGAAGAAGGAAAGATAAATCCATAATGTGCACTTTAACATATTTCGCATGAAGTCCCTGAACATGGCTGACAAAGTCAACCTCTGTATCTCTGGAAAATTTAAAAGAGGCAGATCTGTTTATGGAAGTGTGAATTAAATAACATTTTAAAAATGAGGAGCTACTTCTTTATTTAAAGTAATAACATGCTCTAAATTCCAGCCAATCTATGTGATATTTATAGCCAGTGTTAGATGACAATAAGTATGTTTAAATCTCCAAGTCAGCTATAATAGATAACAATGCACACTTCAGAAGTTATGGTTCCACTGTAGCCTAGCACAAAAGAATGGTGGTAAAAAATGGCACTACCTGTGCCCCTCAAGAACATAAAGATTAAAGCTGTGCCCTTTCATGTCAAAAAACCTATTTTTGATTTCAAACTTTTAATTTATTGCTAAGCAAAGTTTCGTAAAAGCCCTTTCTTCTCTTATCCCTCTTATTTTTTTTTTTTAAGTTTATTTATTCATTCTGAAAGAGAATGCATGGGGGGTTGAGGAGGGCAGAGGGGCAGAGAGAGAGAGAGAGAGAGAGAGAGAGAGAGAGAGCGCATGTGAGAGAGAATTCCCAGCAGGCTCTGCACTGTCAGCGTGGGGCTTGATCCCAGGAACCTTGGGATCATGACCTGAGCTGAAACCAAGAGTAGGAGGCTTAACTGACTGGGCTACCCAGGCACACACACCCCCTCCCCCACCGAAGAGTTAAAATCTTATAGGGTAGCATTCTAGCCTGCTTCAAGACAGAGCAAACATATACTATCCACTTGATAATTTCTTCATTCTGGTTAGCAAATGAACACCATTTTAAGCAACATATACTAGACACATCAATACTATAAGCACCATGTAGCTGATTTGGTACTGAAACCACTTAATTTTAAAAGAAATATCAGCAATTTTAAGCCAATTGAATAATTAAATGTTCTCAAGAGGCCTCATTTATTTATGTTTGTAAAAAAGCAATGAGAGTAAAACTGCATGTTGAAATTCCAAAATGTGTACTTTCATAGCTCCAAAATTGCTTTTATGTGTAATGATGGGATTTTTAAGATATGTTATAAAGTAAAAATAAAACCTATCTTTATATTCAACAAAAATGAAGAAATATCATTATTAATATTGGATCATTAATAAGCTATGTGAACTATTTGAAAGTACTGTTAATAAAGATCCTTTCTAATCCAAGGATCTAAAATTAATACAGGAAGTACAGTTAATGTCTTAACATTCCAAAGGACCCCACGCACATGATCTAAGCAATATACATAAGCAATACAAACATGCAAACACTCTAAACCTTAAAGTAGGTTCTAATTTACTGTTATAAGTATCTGTATAGCCTATATTAGTTTAAAAACTAATTTCACATTTATGTATATGTGTATATATAAATACATATTTATATAAAAATACACCCACACCCACACATAAAACTTCAAACCACAGCAGTAAATTAAGGACAAATTCAAGTATTACCAAGCAGTAAATTTTAACTATTTCCCTCCCTTAAAAAATTTTTTTGGATGTTTATTTATTCTTAGAGAAAGAGAGAACACAAGCAGGGGAGGGGCAGAGAGAGAGAGAGAAGAATCTGAAACAGACTCCAGGCTCTGAGCTGTCAGCACAGAGCTGGACATGGGGCTTGAACTCACTAACCTCGAGATCATGACCTGAGCCAAAGTTGGATGCTTAACTAACTGAGCCACCCAGGCACCCCTATTTCTTCCCTTTGTAAAGCTGACAGGTTTATGGTATAAATAGTTGATTCAAAATGATAATTGGTACTTGTTGCTTTTTGCCAGGGTTAACACAAGGAAGACAGTAGCTGATGCTATTCAACTTTTTAAAAGACTTCTAGAAGAGGAAAAAAAAAAAAGAAAAAAAAAGGACTTCTAGAAGAGAATATCAAATGTAAATCTATAAGGGGCCAGTTTATTTTTTTACATTAAATATAATTTATTGTCAAATTGGCTTCCATACAACACCCAGTGCTCATCCCAGCAGGTGCCCTCCTCAATGCCCATTACCCACTTTCCCCTCTCCCCCACCCCCATCAACCCTCAGTTTGTTCTCAGTATTTAAGAGTCTCTTACGGTTTGTATAAGGGGCCAGTCTAATATATGGGTTATACAAATCTTTTTAAGGATAAGAGATAATTTTGCTTTATTTTACATAACAGAAAAAAAATACTAAAGGACAAAAGTCCAAAACTAATTTCTCCAAATGTATTATTGTTGATTTATTATCAACAAAAATGATAATCTATGAATGTGAAAGGTACTAGTAAGCTTAATTTTCTGCATTTTTAGTAGACAAAAAAAAAAAAAAATGCATTTAAACTAAGGAGTTATTCTTCAAAGAACCAGACTCTACTTCACTCCCCTCTGGGATTATCTGCTTATCCTAACCAATTTAAATCAAATAGGTAAGATTTCAGGTTCCCATCTACAAAGAAGATAAAAAGTAAAGCCTCAGTTTCTGGTTTTATACATAACTTCTGCATTCTTTGTGAGGGAATAAGACAAATGAATAAAGAGTTTTAAATAATTCCAGTTAGGGGCACCTGGGTGACTCAGTAGGTTAAGCATCCAACCTAGGCTCAGGTCATGGTCTTGTGGTTCGTGAGTTCAAGCCCCACGCTGGGCTCTGTGCTGATTGCTCAGATACTGGAGCCTGCTTCAGATTTTGTGTCTCCCTCCCTCTCTGCTCCTCCCCTACTCATGCTCTGCCTCTCCCTCTCAAAAATAAACATTAAAAAAATGTTTTTAATAATTCAAATTAATGCAATTTAAGTTACTGGGAGGGCAAATAAATCAGTAATAAACCTAAAACATCATTTCTCCAGTTTCTCATTTTTAAAAGAAAATGGCCTTTAAAGTTAAAATATCATAAATAAAAATCAACAAATAATAGTCTTCAAGCTAATTTCAAAATAAGGATTGTACTAAAATGTTACCAGCTCATTAAAGAAATGGATATTTTCAATTTAGGTTAGCATTACTTAAAAGTACTGTTATATAATACAGTAAAATCTGACAACTACCTAAGCTTAAAACCCAAGAAATATAGGGGAAAATGTACACGCCTAAATTCTCAAAACTAAAGAAGCACCAAGCAAACGCACTCTTCAATACATTTAAACACAAGTTATGACACATCTGTTTTGAAATTTAAAATTAATAATCTTGCATTTTAATGCCAAGACAAATCATATAAACTAGTTTTTTTTTTATCTCTGAACACCAAAAATACATTTCTCTCTGACCCCTAACCTATGACCTTTCTCAGATTTGAACATACAGTAAAAGAAAAAAACACTTAAAAATCTCTGATTATTGTAAACCAGGGAATGTTTTGTTTTTAAAATTTGTGACAAACTCAAATGAGATAGAGAAGCAAAGGTCTCAAGAGATTAATGGTTAACATTTCAAATTTACTATGGACCATGAAGACTACTTATAAAATATGATTAAAAGATAAAATAATGGTACTATTACTATGATGACAATAATGATAATTTATTAAGTCCACTCGTGAGGCCAGAAACTAGCTAAACACTGCAGAATCCAATCTTTAAAACATTACAGGCTGGTATTATACCCATTTTCCAAATGGGGAAAATTGAGGTACTGTGTTTAAAGGAGGTGTCAAAAATTATAAAACTTAACAGTAAAGAACAAAACCCAGATTTGTCTGTGTTCAAAGCAAGTGTACTCACCCCATGTGCTATAATATAGGATTTATTGTATAATACTAATAGAAAGGAAGGATAGGAATTTAGATATCTCTATAGCTCTTTCTCAAAGGAGGTGTAAATAATAACTCTGTGGATGGGAAAAAAAAATTATAAATAACTATTCTCGCAAAAAAGAAACAAGTATGCTAAGTCATATATATAGGAATATGCTTCATGATGAAATAGCATGCCCCAGTTTTAATAAAATATTTACACACATTCATATACAGAGACCAAAAATAAAGGGCAGTGGGTCATCCTGTGGTAGAGAAATAATAAAAACATAAAAACTCTCCACTGGGCTAGTTTTACCATATTTTTATTTTTTGATTTTTTTAATGTTTGTTTATTTTTGAGAGAGAGAAAAGAGTGAGGGAGGAACAGAGAGAGAGAGACAGAGAGACAGAGACAGAGAGAGACACAGAATCTGAAGCAGGGTCCAGGCTCTGAGCTGTCAGCACAGACACCGATGTGGGGCTCAAACTCATAAACCATGAGATCATGACCTAAAGTTTGATGCTTAACCAACTGAGCCACCCAGGCATCCCTACCATATTTTTTCAATACATTAAGATGTGCAACCTTGAGGACATTATGCCAAGTGAAATAAACCAGTAACAAAAATACAAATACTATATGATCCCACTTACATGAGGTATTTAAGTAGTCAAGTTCACAGAATCAAAGTGGAATGGCAGTTATTAGGGGCTGTGGGGAAAATGGGGAGTTCTTAATGGGCATAGAGTTTCAGTTTTACAAAACGAAAGAGTTCTGTAGATATGTTGCACGACAAATTGAATACACTTAACGCTATTGAACTGTGTAACTTTAAAATGGTTAGGATGGGGAAAAATAAAGATTTTGTAGTAATACATAAATAGATATATATCAATAGAATTAAAAATTAAAATTTTATTTCCTCAATCAGTAGCCACAGTTCAACTGCTCAACAGCTGTATGTAGCCATTCAAGACAGCATGGATACAACATTTTCTCACAAAAATTTCTATTAGATAGCACTGGATCACAGTATACAGAAACAGACCCAAATTCATATGGGAATTTGTATTCAATACTGAATCTGTGTGATAAAGGTAGCACTTCAAATCAGTGGGGAAAGAATTATTGAATAAATAGTATTGGGACGATTTGTGAGCCTGGGGGAGAACAAAGAAGAAGGGAATAAAGATAAAGCCACATCTTAACTCCTACTCAAAAGAAATTCTGGATGAATCAAAGATTTGTACTTAAAAAGTGAAATGATAAATGTATTAACACATAATTCTAATTAAGAAAGGCCTTCCCAAATAGAATGGAAAGCCAGAGCACAAACACTCAGAAGATCTTCTTTTTAGGAAAATAAAATACTTTACAAGAAAGCCTAGACAACTGGAAAGGGGGGTGGAGGGGTGTGGTGTGTTCCATTTTCTTAATCAATTGAAAAACGTAACTCAGTTGCAAAAAGTAAACTGAAAGTACCAATATACATAGGAAAAAACTACTCAATTTTACTTGCAATTTAAATACTCCATTAAAAATTACATTTTCAACCATCTAAGGGCAAAGATAATCTCAGTGTTAATGTTAAATAGGAACTAATGGATTTAAAAACTGATACAACTTATTCAGAGGGTCATTTTTAAATATGTAACAAAAATCAAAAGCAACAAACAATATTTATGGATAAAATGATACTGAGTCTAGAACTGACTAAAATAACCTGAGGAAGGGGCACCTGGGTAGCTCCGTAGGTTAAATGTCTGACTCTTGATTTCAGTTCAAGTCATGATCTCATGGTTCATGAGTTTGAGCCCCATGTCAGGCTCTATGTTAACAGTGAGGAGCCTGCTTGGGATTCTCTCTCTCTCTCTCTCTCTCTCGCTCTCTCGCTCTCACTCTCGCTCTTGCTCTCTGCCCTTCCCTCCCATCCTCCATACATGCTCACTCTCAAAATAAATAAATAAACTTAAAAAAAAAATAACCTGAGGTATAAAAAACCAGAGAAAGTTGGTACAGATTTAAATAAGACTGGGTATACATTGATAGTAGGTGTACCAGAGTGGTGAGTATATGGGGGGGATTCATTATACTATTTTTTGTGTGTTTGAATTTTTCCAAAAAGTTTTTCATGTTATGCATATCCTTTAAACCAGGAATTCCATTGTTAGGAATTTAGCCTACAGTTACATTATACAATGTAAGTTCAAGAACGTTCTGGAAGAAAACTAAATTTCCATTACAGAATGGGTTGAGTAAATTATGTTTATCTACACATTGTAATGTCCTATACCTTTAAAAAGTATGGAGGTCAATTATGTGACGGAGATTACAGAAAAGGGGAAAAAACATCAAGGGCAGAACAATAGGCATAGTCTGATCACAATTAAGTAAAAACAAAATCAAGCACGTGGATCTGTGAACACCCATAAGATACATGTGCATATTCATAATAAATTTTTAGAAGGCTATGTCAAAAATCTTAATAATGGTTTCGTCTGGTTGGGCAGGAGACGGGGAACTAGAAATCTGTGAGGAGGGACACTTATTTTTCAAACATTTTTTATACTGTGATTTTTTGGGGGACCTGTGAACATATTGCATTCATTACATTTATAATAAAAAACAACTAGATTTTTTAAATCCTTCCTCTACTGAGATGATTGTCATTTATTCAGGAACTGTCAATGTTCAGGGTATATGTTAGGGAGGAGCTGGTCTCAAAGCATATTTAAATTTTACAGAGCAAAACAGATGAGCCATGGCTCTCCTATTGCTGACCCTACCTCAGTGGTACCTGTATCTCACCCTGATAATCGATCCACAAATCTAACATTACATCAAATAATTGTTCTACAGATGTAGGTCAGCTTCTTTCTTGGTGCTAATCAAACAATTAACAATTTTTATTGAGTATGTAAGTTCTGTGGAGGAATACAAATGAATAGGATTATATCTGCTCAAAAAGTTTAAAATCTTGCAAAGAAAAAATATGCATCATATAAGGAACAGGGAAGAATCTGCCATGCAAACACATTATGTACTGAGACAAGAAGTCAATGAAGGAATGCGTAATTGGGGTTCATGGAAGAAAAAGATGTCAGATTTGATCTTAAGATATGAACTGGGGGCATCTGGGTGGCTCAGTTGGTTGAACATCTGACTTCGGCTCAGGTCGTGATCTCATAGTTCATGAGTTGGAGCCCCACATCTGGATCTCTGCTGTCACTGCAGAGCCTGCTGCAGATCCTCTGTCTCCCTCTCTCTCTGCCCCTTCCCCACTCATGCGGGGTCAGTCTTTCTCTCTCTCAAAAATAAATAAATATTTTTTTAAAAAACTTAAGAAAAAAAGATATGAACTCGATTTAGATATACAGTAGGAAGAGGATTATCTAAGACCAGTGGAAAGAATGCACAGAAATAAAAAACTGAGATAATGTGACTCATTATGAGTAGAGACGGGGGTGGGTGGAGGGAAAAGAAAGAAGTATAAAATAAGTAATCAAGAGGAGTAAAGTTCAAGGTGATATATATCCTAAAAAAACAGGCAAAGTTAATATTTTATAAAATAGGCAAAGGAGAGTTTTAACAAGCATTTGGCAGCACCGGCATGCAAGGTAGGATAAACTATGTACATGTCTTTGCTTCCTTTTGGCTTGCTTTCTTGACATGAAAAATAAAATAACAAACGTTACTTCAATACCTCACTTCCAGACCCAGATTCTAGTGGTCTCTTCTTTCTTGGTCCAATAGCCGCAAGAGCTGTGAGGTTAGCATCTCTATGCTGTATCTGCGCAAGCTCCAACTGTTGTAACTAGAAGATGGAACAACAACAACAAAAAAGTCAATGTTTTCAGAGTCATGCTCAGAAGGAGGAAGAAACTGATCATTAAGCCTATTTCTGTGTTCTTTACCAAATAAGTTACAGTATAAAATAAATGATAAATTCCCCTAACAGTCAAGAGCACATCATTTCCTAATACCTTTACTCCAACAAACTCTTTAGTCCTGAATCTCTAAACAATAAGAGGCAGAATTTAGGTAAGGAAGAAGTATAGAAGAAAAGCCAGAAAAAAAAAAGGGCATCTAGTGCTTAATCTATCCTTAGTTTAATCGCAGGTAAGAAATACCTGAAGAATAAATCGAACAGTAAATTGGAGACAAACTGGCCACACTATAGTCAACTTTTTCAAAATAAAAGTTACTTGAAAATAAAGACAGTTTTTGTAAATTATAGGAAAGAGTTCTATGCTGTATGGTTTACAAACTACTTCCTTGAAAATTTACTCATTTAACTCTTACAACCACATTAAAAAGTATAATATTAATTATAATAGGATAGAAAGTTATACATATATGTACCATGTACCATCTTTTTTTTCTTTTACTAAGGAAGACATGCCCTAAGAGCTTAGAAAAACTTCATAAAGGTTACATAAATAAATAAATAAGTGGTAGAAACAGAACTCAGAGCCAAGTGTTCTTATTACAAGCCCTTTCTATAGATCACACTTTCACATGGATTTACTCTATATTTATCTTCATGCTAAAAACTGAAAGTACTATTTTGCTGTAGAGTTTTTATCATAATTAACCCAGAATATCCAAATCTACAAGATATAATTTACTATGTGGGTACTCATGAAAGGTGCTCATGAAAGATGCCCCATTAAAAGACAGATAAATAAGACATTAGAACTGTAAAGTAAATACATGAAACCATAGTATCATTTTACAAGGGCAGGTGAGTGTCAAATGGTATTTCAGAAAGAAAAGAAAAGAAAACAAAAGAAAACAAAAGAAAACAAAAGAAAGAGAAAAAAGAGAAAGAGAAAGGAAAGAAAAAGAAAAGAAAAAAGAAAAGAAAAAAAAGAAAAAAGAAAAGAAAAGAAAAGAAAAGAAAAGAAAAGAAAAGAAAAGAAAAGAAAAGAAAAGAAAAGAAAAGACAACCAAGTCAAAATAAAACATCACTACAAGGTCCTTAAGCTTCTCCAGAAGAGGAAGAACATTCAGTTACCATCAAAATCTTATTACTATGGAGAGAAATGAATAAAGAACCTGCCATTGGTTGCTAAACAAATATTCAAACAATATCAGGCTCTAAGATAGCCAATTGAAAGTAATCTGTTGAGGAACCCTATACACACACATTGAACATTCTTTAAAAAGAACATTGACCAGGGTACCTGGGTGGCTCAGTCAGTTAAGCTTTAGACTTCAGCTCATGATCTCACAGTTTGTGAGTTTGAGCTCAGCATTGGGCTCTGTGCTAACAGCTCAGAGCCTGGACCCTGCTTCAGATTCTGTTTCCTTCTCTCTCTGCCCTTTCCTGGCTTGTGCTCTGTCTCTCTCAAAAATAAACATCAAAAATAATTTTTTTTAAAAGAGAACTGACCAAATTTTGAACATATTAAAAAAAGAGCAGGATGAAAATAGTAAAGTTTGTGGTGAAATAGGCAGTCTCAAGGAGATACAAAGTAAAGACCACTTCAGGATATTTCACAGTATTAGAGGAAAGACCAAAAATAATCCCTAGGTAACTGAGTCTTTAGTAAAGCAGAAAACATAACTAAAAATAAAAAAAAAAAAATTAACTAAGAACCATTCTCCATTTGCTTTTCACAAATTACAGGGAAGAAAACTCTCTTTTAAACTGTAGTTTTACACACACACACAAATATATACATATATATATATATTGCTAAAAAAAATATATATATATATATTGCTAAATATATATATATATATTGCTAAATATATATATATATTGCTAAAAAATATATATATATATATATTGCTAAATATATATATATATATATATATATTGCTAAAAAACTGTTTTCAGGGGTTGTAAACTGTCCTTTGTTGATGCTGGCCTTTTAAAAAGTATAGATAGTTTCAGAGTCTGATGCTGTCATAATCTGGAACTTCTAGGTGACAAAATGTGATTTTAATTAATCTACCCTGCAGCACAAATCAAACTATCAGCTATATTTTTTAAGTCTTTCCCTGGAGAAAATTAACATCTGCAAGATAGTCACAACAAATAAAAAGTTTTTAAATTGACCTCTGTCATCAAAATTCCCTACCTATGTAGTAAAACATTTTCTCCCACTCTGCAAAGTATACTTTGGTTTTCTGAAATCTCACATGTCTTAAGACAGAACACCCAAAACAGGTCCATTAAAAAAAAAAAAAAAAAAGAACCTGACAAATTAGACTTCATACAAATTAGAAACATTCTTGCACTACAAAAGACATGGTTAAGAGAACAAAAAAACCACACTATTTATATTTAATTTCTCTATTTTTCTTTTTGTTGCCTTATTGTCTGGGCAATATAACACTGAGTAATAGTGATGAAAACAGACATCCTTGCCTTTTTCCTAATCTCTGGAAGAAAGCATTCAGTCATTTCATCATTAAGAATAATGTTAATAGTAGGGTTTCAATAGTTGCTCTTTATCAGGTTAAGAAAGTCCTCTTCATTCCTAGATTTTTGAGAGTTATTTTTATTAATACATATTGAAATCCATCTAATGTATTTCTGCATTAATTGATATGATCTTTCTTAGATTGTTAATATGGTAGATTACATTCACTGATTTTTTAAATCACAGCTTTGCATTCCTGGGGGGGTAAACTCCACTTGGTCATGATATGTTATGTTTATACATTGCTACATTTGATTTGCTAATATTTTGTTGAAGATGTTTACATCTATGTTCACAAAGGATACCGAAGTGTTTTCCTATTTTGTAATGTTTTTCTGGTTAGTTATCAGGATAATACTGGTCTCATAAAATGAACTGGAAGAGTTCCTAACTCTTCTGTTTCCTGAAAGAAATTGTGGAGACACGGTATTAATTCTTCTATAAATTTTTGGGAGAATTTACTAATAAGTAAAATGATCTATGCCTGGAGATTTCTTCATTGAAAGGTTTTAACTATAAATTAACTTTAATAATTACAAAACTACTGAGGTTAGCTACCTAACTTGGCTAAGTTTTGATAGATGGTGCTTTTGAAAAAACTGGTCATTTCATCTAAGTTGTTGAACTACTTGCATGGAGTTGTTCTTTTGTATTCCCTTACCCTGCAGGGTCTGTAGTGATTTCCACCTCTTTTTTCCTGATATTGGTGATTTGCATCTTTTTTCTTTCTCAGTCTAATTAGAGATTTGTCAATTTTATGATAAAAGAACTAGCTTTTGGTTTTACTGTCTATTTTTTCCTTTTGTTATCAAAGTCATTGATTTCTGCTTTTATCTTTATTATTGACCTTCTTCTGCTTGCTTTGGATGTATATTGCTCTCCTTTTACCAGTTTCTTAAGATAAAAGCTTAGATTATTAATTTGAGACCTTTCTTCTTCTCTAACATAAGCATTCTTCCTATCCTTTTACTTTTACCTACATCATTACATTTGAAATGAGTCTCTTTGTAAACATATAATTTAGTCATGGTTTTGAAATCCATTCTGACAATCTCTATCTTTTAACTGGTATATTTAGACCATTTACACTTAATAGAACAACTTAGATGTTTTTGGATTTAGGTCTACCATTTTATTATTTCTTTTCTGTTTGTTCCTTCTGTTTTTCATTTCTGTTTCCCTTTTCCTACTTCTTTTGGGTTACCTGAACTTTAAATATTTCACTTTAATTTACCTATTGTTTTAAGTGGTGGCTTTAGAAATTACAGTATACTTACTTAAAATTTCAGTCTACTTAGCGGGGCGCCTGGGTGGCTCAGTCGGTTAAGCGTCCAACTTCGGCTCAGGTCATGATCTCACAGCTCGTGAGTTCGAGCCCCACATCGGGCTGTGTGCTGACAGCTCAGAGCCTGGAGCCTGTTTCAGATTCTGTGTCTCCCTCTCTCTCTCTGACCCTCCCCCGTTCATGCTCTGTCTCTGTCTCAAAAGTAAATAAATGTTTAAAAAAAAATTAAAATTTCAGTCTTAGAATCCATAATTTACCAATTCAAGTGGAATACAGATACCTTATATCCTTTTACTCCCCACACTCTGTTATAATTTTCTTATTTTTACATATGTATACACTGAAAATCCGACAATGTTAGAATTTTTATTTTTAATATTTTAAAAAGCTTAAAGGCAGACTATATACCATTTCTGTTGCTTTTTCTTAATTCCTAATGTTTAAAATTTTCCTTTGGTATCATTTTCACTTCATTCTGAAGAACTTCAATTTCCTTAAGCATTTTTTTTTTTAGAGTAGGTCTACTGGCAAAAGATTCTATTCTTGTTCCTGCACTGTCTTTATTTCACCTTTATTACTGCAGGGTATTTTCACAGGATATAGCATTCTGGGTTGGTTGACAGTTTTTTTCTTACAGCACTTTAAAAATATTTTGCTACTTTCTTTTGGTTTCCATGGTTTCTGATAAGAAATCTACAATCACTTGAATTGCTGTCCCTTATTAGACAAGTGTACACCTCTCTAGCTAGTTTCAAGAATTTTTTCTCTGTCTTTAGTTTTCTTAGATGCAACTGAATCTGACTTTCTCTGTGATTAACCTGTTTGGGGGTTCACAGACCTTCTGGAATCTTTAGGTTTATGTCTTTCTAAATTTGGGAGGTTGTTAGCCATTATTTTTCCAAACATATTTTTAGCATCTTACTCTTTCTCTTCTGGGACTTCAATAACATTAATGCCAGACCTTTGGTCATTGTCCCACAGGTCTCTGTGGCTCTGTTTTTCTGTTTTTTGTTTTTGATCAGTTTTCTCCTTAGTTTTTGGATTAGATAAATTCTACTTGTCCATCTTCAAGTTCACTCTTTACTCTTTTGTCTCTTTTCAACTATCCAGCCAAGTGTTTTATTTTGATTACTATTATCTTCAGTTCTAAAATTTCCATTTAAAAAAATAAATTTCTATTTTAGAAATTTATTCCTGATTCTTCAAGTCAAGTAATTTTGAATAGTACCCTGAACATTTTAAATATTATAAGACTCTGGGTCTTCTTTAAATCCTTTGGAATATGACATTTTAATTTTAGTATGCAGAACAGGTCAGTTAGATTTAGGCCACAAGTTCCGATGTATCTTCTGTTAGCTCAAGCTCCAATACGAGTTCAGTTTTCAAAGCCTTTGTAGTGCTCACTGGATATGTCCCAAATGCGGACCACTTGGTGGTCAGTCTGGGACCTAGCATTGCTCTGTTAGTTCCACTTCTTTTTTTTTTTTTTTTTAATGTTTATTTATTTTTGAGACACAGAGCACTAGCAAGGGAGGGGCAGAGAGAGACACACACACAGAATCCAAAGAAGGCTCCAGGCTCTGAGTTGTCAGCACAGAACCCGATGTGGGGCTTGAACCCATGAACTGTGAGATCATGACCTGAACTGTCAGACCATGAACTAAAGTCAGATGCTTAGCCGACTGAGCTACTAAATCTCCCCTGTTAGTTCCATTCTTAAAGTCTTTATGTATGCTGATTAGAATCAGATTCACATATGACAAATGTGTTGCTCAAGAGTGGGCCTAGGAGTCTAAAATAATAATACAGGCTTGCTTTCCTGAGCTCTTCCCATTTCACAATCTTCCCAGTAATTTCTGGTTCCCTAGTCTCCTCTTTCTGTCCTCTGGCCAGAAAGCTGGGGGCTTTAATTACTCTGCTTTGCCATACATATCTGTGACTGTCCATGTCAACAGTAAGCAGCACGAAGAATGGGGGTGGGGAGGTGCAGGAGGGATGGCAACCTCACTGCTGGATTCATGGTATTTTGAAGTCTCATCTTTTTCCCCAATTTGCCTACTATTTTCAAAACCGTCATAGCTTCTCCATGCATTCTGTTCAGGTTTTATAGCTGTATTCAGTGGGAGAGACAGTCGGAAGTGTTTTTACTTCACCAACTGAAACCTTTAAAAGCTGGTTTAACCAGAATTCTGACAACAGGTTTCTGTTAAATTATATTCCTACTAAGCTTTGTTTCATAAAACTTAAAGCCTGCTTGCTTACTTACACCAGCAACACACACTTTGGTCCAAAAAGATCTAACAGGCTTGGCAAGTTCTCTTTTAAGAGTACCCTTACTCCTTCCTATGGCTAATGAAAAAGGCAGAAGCCTTCATTTCCCTTATCACAGTCTTCTCTGATAATAAGCATAGGTCCCCTAAAATCCAAGTCAGTGCCCTAGAGAGCAATAGAGCAATGGTGGTTGAAGATTATTTTATTCCTGATGTTTAGTATCTGTCTCTGTTCATTTTTAAGTACAACTATGATAATAGTCACTTTAATCAAGTCCAAAACACATTAACAGATTACCTTAAAGATCACACAAACTCTCAGATGTAAAGGTCAACAGAGGTACTTCTTGATGCTAAGCACATCATTTTGAAAGACAAAAGATTTTTTAAAAAATTAATGAAAAAGGAAAGCAAAACTGAAGCAGAATTAGAGGAGATGCATAAAGAATGAATAAATCAAGTATTATATAGTCAAGTCCCTCCACGGACACAAGGACATTATTAACAGGAAGGACTAAATTATTTAGATAATTATGACACTGACACTATAGAAAATTCAAAACTGTGTTTCTTTTTCATGCTTAAGGCAGGCAAGATATTTAAAAAAAAAAAAAAAAAAAGGCAGGTGCTGAAAGTACAAGAGACAACAGCAGAGCTGTCCTTCAAAACAAATGATCCAGAAATATGAAGTGCTATCATCCTCAGTCTGATTTTGCTATGAACTTTTAGAAAGTGATAATAAGGTATAAAGGACAGAGTTGAGAGATGAGTTAATGTCTCCCCCAGAGCTTATGTATGCTGTCCAAACAACATACATTAGTAGCAATGAAAATAGCTATTGCCACTAAATAGGAATATTTGAAAGAATCTGAAAAAATAAGAGAAATAAAGTACGCTACCTAGTTTTGAATTCTGCAAAGAATTACGAATAGTGTGTTGCTTAGATTTCACAGTTAACGTTATGTGTACGTAGGAATAATAAAACCCTACCACCAATAGATGTTTTTTAAATAGTAAACATTTAGGTAGAATTTTAGATATGCTTTGTAAAAATTAATTGGCCAAACTCTAAAATTCTCAACAATGCTAATAATCACTTCTAAATTACTGCAACTTACTGGGGAAAACAAGGTTAAATCCTAAAATATTATACTACAAAAGAAGCAAACAATACCACACTAAACACCATTAACAAATGAATTCTAAGTCAACAGAACCAACAAAGCAAGTTAAAAAACAATAACTACCTCCCCCCATCTCACCTAAAATTCAGGGATACAACAATAGAAACATAGCATCGCTTTCAACCCTTAAAAGACAAGTATTAAGCAGGCAATCCACCAAACCTAACAATACATGGTCTGAGTATTTTTTTTTCTCCCAACCACTAATGCTAGTTCTTATGATGTCAAGCTACTGTCCAGAACACCTGAGATACTTGGGATCTGGAATGTAGAGTCCAATGCCTTGTTAGTCTGCCCTTCTAATCCATCTCTACATTTCAGTAAATAGCACATTCTCTGATCTCAATTAGACACTTTCTTCCTTAGACTTAAACACAATACTTGATTTCTATATTGTTTAAAACAAATATAATTTGTATTAGATTACAGAACCCTCCCCCTCCATGTCTTCCTCTTACATTCTTTTTTTTTCAACCTTCTTTCCAGTCTTCTTGAAAGAAAAAAAACAAAGGAAAAAAAATTACATATCTATGGGTCAGTATCGAGCTTATTTAAGAGCTTGATGGCATCTATCTTAAATGTTTCTATAGCTAATGTTTTTAAGTAACTATTTTTCCTTTTACACCTCACCTTTCCCTAAATTATGACAGCTATGTTACATAAGCAGAACATGTGCTGTTATATTCACTTTATTTTGTTATTATTTTTTAAAATTTATTTTGAGGAGGGGGGGAGCAGCATGCAAGCTGGGGAGGGGCAGGGAGACAGAGAATCCCAAGCAGGCTCCACACTGTCAGAGCAGAGCCCAATGCAGGACCCAAACCCACGACCCACGAGATCATGACTTGAGCAGAAATCAAGAGTCAGACATTTAACAGACTGAGCCATCCAGGCACCCCTCTGTTCATTTTAAATAGGGTGTGAACAACAAGGGTTTTAATGCATGGGTCTACTTATATATGATTTTTTGGGATACAGTGCAGTACTAGAAATGTATTTTCTCTTAAGATTTTCTTAATATTTTTTCTCTAGCTTATCTTAGAATAAGAATATAGTATATAATATATAGAACAGACAAAAATGTTTTAATCAACTGTTTATTTTACCAGTAAGGTTTTCTATCAACAGAAGGTTATTAGTAGATATATTTGAGGAGAATCAAAAGTTATACATAGATTTTTGACTGCACAGGGGGATAGTGACCTTAACCCCTGTGTTGTTCAAGGATCAACTATAAGAGGAAACTGGGGCCCTTTTGGCTCCCTGAGCAGTGCCACATGGTGGTCAGCAAGAACAAGCACCTTACGAAAGGCGGCAAAAAGGGAGCCAAGAAGAAAGTGGTTGATCCATTTTCAAAGAAAGATTGGTATGATGTGAAAGCACCAGCAATGTTTAATATAAGAAATATTGGGAAAACACAAGTCACAAGAACTCAAGGAACCAAAATCGCATCTGATGGCCTCAAGGGTCCTGTGTTTGAAGTAAGCCTTGCTGATCTGGAGAATGATGAAGTTGCATGTGGGAAATTGAAGCTAATTACTGAAGATGTTCAGGGCAAAACCTGACTAATTTCCATGGCATGGATCTTACCCGGGACAAAATGTGCTCCATGGTCAAAAAATGGCAGACCATGATTGAAACCCATGTTGATGTCAAGACTACCGATGGGTAATTTCTTCGCTTCTTTTGTGTCGGTTTTACTAAAAAACGCCACAATTGGATTTGGAAGACCTCTTATGCTCAGCACCAATAGGTCTGACAAATTAGGAAAAAGATAATGGAAATCATGACCCGAGAGGTGCAGACAAATTACTTGAAAGAAGTGGTCAATAAACTAATTCCAGACAGCATTGGAAAAGACACAGAGAAGGCTTGTCAGTCTATTTATCCACTCCATGATGTCTTTGTTAGAAAAGTAAAAATGCTCAAGAAGCCCAAGTCTGAATTGGGAAAGCTCATGGAGCTTCATGGTGAAGGCAGTAGTTCTGGAAAAGCTACTGGGGATGACACCGGTGCTAAAGTTGAACGAGCTGATGGATATGAGCCATCAGTCCAAGAATCTGTTTAAAATTCAGACATTTAATGGTGACAAATAAAAAATCTTACTTGTGATGTTTGAAAAAAAGAAAAAAGGAAATGGGTTAAGTTCAAGAAGTAAAGTAACTTCCCCAAAGTGAGATGTAGTCAATGGCAGGTTGAATCTAGAATTGAAGACTCTTGACTTCTAGTTCAATGCTATTTCTCTTATAATACATACCTCTTCTACCAAAAGGGTAGAATGTCCCTCAGGCCACACAGATCCTATACTTCCAAATTAATGCATGTAACCTTCTGATGAAGCTCTAAATAAAACACTATCTTTCCTATGTAAGGTACACCAATCAAGAGATACAACCAATATACATCTCTTGAGAAAATATCCATTTCTCAGCTCCCAGAAGAGAATTTACTGAATGGTAACTGAACAATGCCAGTTCAAGATGCCAACTCTTAGATTCCCAAATCACAGTATTTTGTTTGACCTTCTATGACCATTTAGTCAACGGGAAAATAAAAGTGGTCGATTTTAAAGGTCCTCTTCCTTCTCCTCCTAGACCAATGGTTCTAAGTGTGATTTCCAGAGGAGCAGCAGCAATAGCGAATTACCTGGAAATCTGTTAGAAATGTAAACTCTCAAGCCTCGCCCAGACCTACTGCATCATAAACTAGGAAGGGGGCGGGGGGGGGGGGGGTAGCAATCTGTATTTTAACAAACCCTCCAGATAATACTCATGTCCACCAAAGTTTGAGAACCTCTATCCTAGACTATCAATGCTTTGAAATGTCTGCATCTGTTTCTCTATGTACACAAGCTTTTTACAACTTGTCATTTTACAAATGTCTTCTCCATACTAAATTAACTGGATTGCTAAAATAGATTCTTAATGACCAAAAAAAATGTATATGTATACACACACACACACACATACACACACACACATATTTAAAATGACAAGTTTCATTTTGTCCTGTCTAGTGTTCCATGAGTTTTCACTCATGCAGAACTAGCATAAGTTTAAATACAAATTGCTATAATTTAACAGCCTTAACTATCACATTTCACGGACGCCGTATCTTTAAATTTTTCATCTAAGGGGCTTCCTGGGTGGCTCAACTGATTAAGTGTCTGACCCTTGGTTTTGACTCAGGTCATGATCTCAGTTTGTGGGATCGAGCCCCGTATCAGGCTCTGTGCTGACAGCACAGAGCCTGCTTGGGATTCTCTCTCTGTTCTTTTTCTGCTCAAGTGCAGGCACTTTCTTGCAATAAATAAACATAGAAAAAATTAAAAAAACAAAAATCTTTTGTCTTTTTCATACCAATATAACAGTTTTTACTGGTTGCCCTGTGAAGCTAAGTGCCAGCAGGTACAGGTCTTGCATTCCTTTTTCTTTCCTCTATTGTCTGGTAACAAATGAAAGTGGGAATGCTAGGAGTTGTTAAAAGGAAGTAAATGAATTCTTTGTCTCATTCTGCACAGATGTGCTGAATTCACATCTCCCAAAGGAGAAAGAGGATATATTCAAAAGGAAAGAAGGGTCACAGTATATATAACAAATGTTTAAGGAATCAGGATGTATGAACTCCAAGGTCAGGTGGCTTGCTCCTCAGAATTCTGGATGATGTGGTAAGAACGGAAAACATCGAAGGCTAGATGATAATCTAGGATACACAGCACGTATTTCGACAAGCCTACAGCTGCATTAAACAAAGATGTACCTACCTGCTTGAAGTTAGAATTTGGCAATTAGTAATCCATCTAAAACTTTTCACAAATAGATGGTAAAATGGAAGAATGTCAGTACTTCAATTTTAGGAAACATACGTAGGAAAAAATTTTTAAACCAGAATTTAAAAGTATTGATATTTATTTATTTTTTTTAATTTTTTTTTAACGTTTATTTATTTTTGAGACAGAGAGAGACAGAGCATGAACAGGGGAGGGTCAGAGAGAGAGGGAGACACAGAATCTGAAACAGGCTCCAGGCTCTGAGCTGTCAGCACAGAGCCCGACACGGGGCTCGAACTCACGGACCGCGAGATCATGACCTGAGCCGAAGTCGGACGCTCAACCGACTGAGCCACCCAGGCGCCCCAAAAGTATTGATATTTAAAATATAAAGTTACAATAGAGTGCTTACACTCTAAAATATTGTTGCTTTTTTCCTCAGGCAAAAATAGAAAAAGGGAGGAGGGGGCAGGAAACAGCCCCAAAGTTGAGACTAAGATGTCTGAATTACAAGGATATCCATAGACATTTCAGCCAGACAACAATGAGGTTTTCAAACAGACAGATAACCTGTCAGGTCAATAAGAACAGTATGCAGAAGGAGCCACTTCAATGGACTGAGACTAGACTGGAGGCAAATCCCAAGGGCAGCCTATTTTTTTTAAGCTCCAAATAAGAATGTCAAAATTGGAAGTCGATGGGAAGGATGAAAAAAAAATTATCAGACACGTTTATAAAAACCTGCCTGATTTAACACAGTTTGTCCTTATACCCAGAATGCAAAAAAGAAATGAAGAGACTCAAAAATGGTATTAATAGAGAAGAAAACACCCAGGAGAAATGATCAAGATCAAAACTCTATCCTAAACGGTTGAAACCACCATAGATTATAAAATTATGTATGAAGGGGATTCAAGTTATTTAATATTTACGTGAGAAACATTGCTGAAACATTTCTCAGGATCAACAAAGCCTACAACTTCTCTAAATAGTTATCTGGAGTTCTGCATTCATAAGGTATTCTCCTTAATCTACTTCCTATGACTAGGTTGGTAGGTAGCTAGTTACCTGGAAAAAGAAAGCAAACAAATTTTAAATTGAGCAACTGAAAGGAATCCATGCTAATTTTCACAGTTGAACAAAGAAAACTTCCCAGACAGACCAAATACCAAAAAATCACAAATGAAAGCTTTATAGTTTATACCAGTGTGATAACAATTAGCACATCCCAAGTGATAACCTTACAAATTACCACACAAGAGAACAGTTCAACTATATTAAGATAGAGTCAATGACTTTTGCAACGAAACACAATATGGTATCCCTGTGAGTTTGATTCTAAATTAGAGGCCCTTAGAATACTAAAGTTATTAAAAGCTCTAGGGGGCAAAGGAAATGTCACAAAAATGACAATATTGCAGTTTCATCAAACATTTGCAACTAATACAAAGTGGCTCTGTTCTTGGAATGAGGCCAGTGTATTTGATTTTTTTTTTTTTTTTTAATTGAAAGATTTAGGATAGTATGCAACTAGGAAACTTTCAAAATATTTTGGAAAGAAATTATACAGTCCTTTAAATCTTGCTAGGAAAAAAAATAAATGGAGGCGCAAAAAGAGGGGAAAAAACAGGTTTGCTACCACCTGCTCTCATAAGAGAGGTACTTTTTTTTTCTTTCTTTTTTTTTTTTTTTTTGCATACTTACTTTTACAATTTTCTTTGAAAAATACTGTCCACCTATTCATCCCTCAGGGAACAATTAAACACAATATTAAAAGAAAAACCAACCAAACAAAACCATCCCATACAAACCTGAAGGAAAAATTAATCAATCCAGATGTTAATGAAGGTTTTTGAAAAAGGAAAAGATGGGATAAGATTTTTAAAGATAAAAGGGCAAGCTTTCTGATATGTGTTTTCCCAAAAGGGGGTGGAATCACAAGAAAGTAAGATAAGCATCTAATTGGTCCTTAATTGAAACAAAGAGGAATGCTTGTGTTTCAGAACAATAGGTTGTCCATTCCCAAATAACCTATGAAGCCAGGCTTGCTTAAAGAGGGTAATGGGTATAGTTCTCATACTAATTTTTTCAGATAACATCTTTAGATAAATTTTCTGCTGAACAGAAATGAGTATTAGAAGTGTTCTGTTGTTGAAATGTGTCTGACTTCAATCCTTTCTAATGTTCTCCCTTTCCAGTTCTCCTCATCTCAATCCAGAAGAAACCTCTCCATCCAGAGTTCATGCATTTTCCTTCTCTATTTTAGTGAAAACATACCACACTGATTGTAAGAATCTTACTAGATTTCCATTTGTTTTGCCTCAGCTCCTACATTAATCCAAACAATAAGGGCCTTGAAAACATTCATAAATAACCTGCTGCTGCTGGCACCTAGGAGCCGAGTGCTGCAATGTTAAGCAACAACAAATTTCATAGTTCAAGAGGCACAGTTAAGGAAAAAGGTTGCTCAGGAAATCACTCTTATTTAGCACAAAGATCCTTAAAAATTGCATGAAATCAGTCAAGTAACTATAGAAACCAATTTCTTCAGCTCCATATCACACGTCTCACACCTCAATTGTCTTTATTATCGTCTGCTGTCAGATCCTTAATCAGAAATGTGAACAGGCTTGATGATTTATTCAGCAGGGAAAAGAATCTGTAGGTCAAGTGAAAAATTTCACACACACCCAAACACACACCACATCTTCAACCTTAGGTACTTTCATTTCCTTCTGTTCTCAGCAGCTCTGGGGGCAACTCCAGTGAGATCCAATATTAAGGCTCAATTAAAATAAGCTCCAATTAGTGGAGCTTTTTTCTCTGGGGCTAGAAAAGTCAGGAAATGGATATTGGGAAATGTAAAAAGTCAGCTACTGAGAGGAGGCTGCAGACATAAATGAACTTATTTGTTGATTTCTACAGTTGCTATGCAGAGGCCTCTGGGAGTAAAAGCTTAACCAGTCTAAGCTATAAACTAAAACCCCTGCAGCTAAACATGAACTGTGTGAAACAAGGGCTCCATTCCAGAACAGAAAACTGCTGGGCCCAGAAAATTAAAAGCCAGAGGCGTTTTCCATTTAAAACTAAATCCCAGTACCACCTCCCAGCCAAAGAATTATAAGCAGTATCAGATTTACAAAACGAACAATTACCCTGGAAAAATGTAGCCTATTGTACAGTCCCAGATGCTAAATCTCAGAAGTTTCTTTTTTTTTTTTTCTTTTTTTTAATCCCACATTATATTCCTCCAAGTACACCACTGTAGTTTACAAAGAGCCATTTCTAGACAGGCCTAAGCCTTGAAAATAAATTTTAAAAAGAGAGCACATAACTCATTGACCTCATTTGAAGTACTGCCCTTGCCTTGAGCAGTTCCTGTCCTTCCCCAAGGCTTCTGCAAATGGTATGCAACAGCAAAATAAACCCTGACCTAATTGCCAGGAGAGAGCTGCCAACCTTCCCTCCAACACAAAGACAAGCATGGTAACTTGAAAGTCCTACCTCTTTGGCTTTCTGCTTTAATCTCAGCTGTTCTGGATCTTCTTTATTGGAACGACTCTATCAAAGGAAAAGAAAATTTTAATAGAAATTACTAGCATCTAAACACCATAGTTGCCGTTAAATATTTAATAAATGACAATTTTCTCTTGTGATTGAAAACCTTAGCTCCAGGGGAAAATGCCTCAATCCAGTCTGGTGCACTCCCTCCGTTACGCCCCCTCCCTCCCATCATCTGGGCCGGCTGCTGCGGCTCTAGCCCCAAGGAAGCTTATACTGAAAATGATGCTAACGATGTCAGTCAGGTCCAGTTGAGGCATGACGCTGTTCTTGTTAGAACACTAAAAATTAAAAAACGGATGGTACAGATGAAGGAAAAGAATAGAAGGATAATTGTTGGCTCAAATGAAGGAAAGCAATCAACACTGGCTAATCTTCAGGTGAAGCCATTTTGGAAAAACCTATGGTATTTCAAGGACTATTAAAACCAAGACTATTAAAATCAATGTACAAAACTGTTGAATCACTATACTGGATGCCTGATTAACTGGCATATAACTTAATATTAACACTGTATGCTAATTAACTGGAATTAAAATAAACACTTAAAAATAAATCACATAAAATCAGGAACCTGATGGACTTTGAACCAAATCACTATCTCTTTAAAAGTAGAATTTTAAAAAATTAAGTAGGAAATACACCCCAGTGTTTTCATTAGAGTATCTTGTCATCTCTGGGTCCTCCACAGCACTTACTTGAATGCTGTGCACAATTAAATGCCCAATAAATGTTTATTAAATATTGCTTTCCATACTGATTCAGTTCAACATTCCAAAAATGAATAATCTTACAGGATTGCTGTAAGGAGAAAACTATCTTCTGTATGCAATACTATGATGAAACCAACAGTAAGGAACTTCATTTCTGAAACTATGAACATTTGTCCACTGAAAAATATGCTGCAGAGTATTCTTTTTTCTCTAACAAAGTTATCTAACTCTTTATAAATCTGAATATTTGTTCTATGAAATGGAACATCAGCTACCTAAAGGTAGCTAACAAAATAAAAGCTAAAGGTATTTTCTTATTTACTAAATTTACTGGATACATTTTACTGATTTATTGGTATTTTTGTTAAGGAAAGAAAGAAACCGTTTAGATTTAAAAGTGCCTTGTAATTTTAAACACCTTAATTAAATACCTACATAAGACTCCACCAAAACTAATAATTTTCTTCTTCATTTTGTCCCCTTTCTATTAAACTTTTTCAAAAATGATTATATATTTTTGAGAGACAGAGACAGTACACGAGCAGAAGGGCAGAGAGAGAGGGAGACACAGAATCTGAAGCAGGCTCCAGGCTCTGAGCTGTCAGCACAGAACCCATTGAGGGGCCCGAACCCACGCACTATGAGATCATGACCTGATCTGAAGTCAGACGCCCAAACGACTGAGCTACCCAGGCGCCCCGTCCCCTATCTGTTAAAACAACTTCACTTCAGCCCAAACTAAGATAAAATCCTTTATTATTCCACCTGTATTAAGAGACAAAGCAGTGTGTATATATGCACTTATATAAAAACGTGTGTATGTACATATATGTGTATATATATTTGTGAGTATATAATTTTTGCCCCAGTATGAAATGGGTACATTTGAGTAGCAAGTCTTTGTCAAACAGTATTTAATGATTATTCATAGTATAAATTCTACTCTATGTGCCTATTTTGAGCCTGGAGATACAGAAATGAAATAACAAGATGAAGTCCTGCTTTCAAGAGACTTATATTTTAAGAAAATAATAAAACAATAAATTTTATAAAAATTAAATACAGTTACGATATGTAAAGCATTTATGATGGGGAAAATAAAAAAACAATTACTGATAGTGGTAAGTTATATTAAAGAAAATAAAATTGGGGGCACCTGCACAGCTCAGTCAGGTGGGCATCCAACTCTTGATTTTGGCTCAGGTCATGATCCCAGGGTCATGGGGTCAAGTTCTGCATCAGGCTCTGTGATGAGCATGGAGCCTGCTTAACATTCTCTCTCTCCCCCACCTCCTCTACCCTGCCCTCTCTCTCAAATAAAAATAAAAATAAAATAAAATATGTAATAGAGGAAGGAGTATGTGTGTGTGTGGGGGGGTAAGTACTTCTTTAGCTAGGAAGGGAGAAAAGACATCTGAAAGAAGTGACATTTGAGTAGAGATCTGGACGACAAGAAGGAGGCGGCCATGCAAAAATATGGGGGAAGAATACGCCAAGCAAAAGGCACAGTCATTGCAAAAGACTTAAAATGGAATAAGCTTGGTGAAAGAGGAGTACCTGGGTGGCTCAGTCAGTTGACCATCTGACTCTTGATTTTGTCTCAGGTCATGATCTCATGAGCTCTATGTCAGGCTTAGAGCTGACAGTGTGGAGCCTGCTTGAGATTCCCTCTCTCCCTCTCTCTGCCCCTCCCCTACTCACATGCTCGTGCATTGCGTGCTCTCTTTCTCAAAATAAACAAACAAACTTTAAAAATTAAGTAAAGAAAGAAGGCCCAGGTAGCTAGAACATAGAGAAAAGTTGAAAGAGATGGATTGGAGACCACATAGGCCATGATAAGGAGTTGGGGTTTAATTCTAGTTATAAGAAAAAGCCACTATAGGGCTTGGAGCACAGGAGTGAGATGCCACTGATACAACACCTTAGATCACTCGGGCTGCTGTGCAGTGGATGCAGAACCGTAGGGACCCAAGATTGGAGGTACAGGCACACAGAACAATGGAGGAGACTACTCTAAAACAACCATTGTTTTATTTTTTTTAAGTTTATTTATTTATTGAGAGAGACAGAGACCGAGGGAGTCGGGGAGGGGCAGAGAGAGAGAGAGAGAGAGAGAGAGAGAGAGAGAGAATCCCAAGCAGGCTCTGTGCTGATCAGCACAGAGCCTGATGTGGGGCTCGAACTCACAAAACTGTGAGATCATGACCTGAGACGAAACCAAGAGTTGGACATTCAACCAAATGAGCCACCGAGGTGCCCCTAAAATAACCATTGTTTTAGAAAAAGAGAAGGGCAGCTTGGACTAGTGTCATAACAGAGAAGATGATGATAAATGATCAGGTTGAAATATATTTGAGGTAGATTTATTGATGGACTGGATATAGGGTGTGAAGTAAAGAGAATTAAGGATGATTTCCTAGGATTCTAGTCTAAGCAACTGGAAGGGTGAGAATTCCAACTTTCGGAGAGGATGAAGACCAGAGTAGATGTAGGACATAGGAACTCAACTTTCAGGTTTAGATGCCTAATTAGCTAAGATGCACACTTGGCACCCTCAAAGAAGGTCAGCAAGACTGGAGCAAGACGAGTGAAGAAGGGAGGGATAGGAATGAGCTCAGAGAGGGAGGTGGGTACCTTTTAAGATCTGGTAAGAAGTTTGGATTTTATTTTAAATGCAAGAGGAAGTCACTGAGGTTTTCAAGTAATAGAGGCACACATGATTTGTTATGGAAACACTATTCTGACAAGAGTATGAAAAACAGATTGTAAAAGGAAAACAAGATCAGTTAGGAGACATTACAGAAGTCCAAGTGAAAGATGACTTAGACCAGAGAGGTGACACTGGTGATAAAGAGACGATGAAGACTACATCTGGGAAACAGAACAGGAAGTAAACTGGATGTAGGGAGAGGAAAAGGAGTTAAAGGTGACTCCTAAGTTTTCTGGTTTGAACATCAAGGCAAACAATTGTGTTGTTTACTAAGTTAGGAAAACCTATTAAGAGTAAAAGGTATTTTGAGTAGGGAGGAAAATCATAAAACCTGGGATACTCTAATATTTAGAAGTCTGGCAAAGGAAGAAAAACCAAGAGAGAATGAGACTATATTATATCCAATAATAACTAAACAAGTATTTAATAGTTTATGACTTTGTTTACAGCACAGTAATTGGAAATAAAATATGAATAAACCACCTCATCACATTGACTGTGTGCTTGCTTATAATACTTGACAGCTCAAGGAAGAGCATCTTCCTGCCCCAGCTGTCCTTCCCAGCTCAAGAGGGGTCAGCATGGGGACTGAGGCAGTGAGAAACAGCACAGTGATAAGGTTGTGGTGCACCACTTCCTTGTGAGGGTTGGGGACATGAAGTTACAGACCAGTGGCCAAGAATGCGGAGTGATGAAGGGCTGGGGAGACCGACCAAGGCATGGCCAGTGAGTATGGCTACTAATTACACAGGCAATGAAATGAAGGCAGGGGAAACAGTGGTAGCAGACAGAGAAGGCAGCCAGCATGGCTGTTTTGGAGATTAGTTACACAGAGCAAGTAAGTAAATTGAGCACATAAGAAAATAAATTGAGGATAACAAGAGTCAAGTATCTGACTAAGGAGAAAGTATTTATAAACATGGAAAGGTTTAGGCTAGAAAAAGTCCTAAGATATTGGAGTCGGAGGTATCCATATAAATTATGGTTTTAGAACATATACACACAAATAGTTACAAATGTATGTTTGTGTATATATAAATACATGGGTACATACATATACACCATACGTATATTTCCTAGATGTGTCCACTTGACAGGGCCTACATGTGATGACACCCCATTAGCAATGAGCACACTGTAAGCTCTATTCTTGGTTTCTGGACAACATCCTCAACTAAAAAGACACAAGATTCTTTAGGGGAAATGGCTGATTCCAGGGCTGAGGAAGGACAAGCAAAAGCTGGGCCTGGAACATCTTGTGTCAGAAAGTAAGGATAAGCTCAGGGAATGATGGGAAACATGAGTAACAGAGAAAAGTGCCAGCTGGAAGGGTCTCCCACTCAGGAGGAATTTGAGCATCAAAATAATAATTAATAGTAATGGATTACAACCTGTTGAATCACACAGAAATCCAAGAGCCCATATGGATATCAATGAATGCATGCATGAATAAATGAATAAAAGAGAAAGGAAAGCTCTTCCACATAGTAGAATGCTAATAAACGTAGAAGAGGATGAGAATTTAAAAATCACTATTTGCGTATTTATAAGTTGTGCCCATCATAGAAGTGACTGATTCAGGTAGACACCATCTATGGGTGCTAAAGTGGATACACAGAGGTTTGATGAGGAAGGGGACACTGATATAATCCTGGAATGTCTTCCTATGAAAAACTGATTAGAAAAAGGAAAGTGGCAAATTTAAAATGGAGAAAATTGACAGGCACCCACACAACTGGGTGATCAAGGTTGCCTTTTGATATAATCAGCTGGGAAGAATGTATATATTCCTGCCAAGAATTCATGACCTAAGACATGAGGAAATATCAGATGAACCCAGGAATTATTAGTCACCCTATAGATGGTAAGGCCTATACTTCTGAAACTTGTCAAAGACATGAGGGAGAAAGTCAGAAATCTAACTGAAGGAGTCTGAAAAAGAGAGGGCAACAAATAAAACACATATTGCTGAATGGAAGAATAAACCATGGAGGAAAAGGAGAATGAGCCGAGACAGCTGGTGAAATCTGAATGGGGTCTGTGGATTACATGGCAGTGTTATATTGTTCACAGCCTGATTTGGAGGGTTATATAGCAGAATGTCCTGTTTTCACAAATACATGCTAGAATGTTTAGCAGTGATGGGACATCACGGCTGAAGCCTGCTTTCAAAAGGTTCAGAGAAAGGCTAGAGATGATAATTGCACTACTTGTAAATACTAAAAAAAAAACAAAACAAACAAACAAAAAAAACCTCTGAATTCAAAGAAAGAACAAAGGAATGAAAGAGAATAATGATAGTGTGTGTGTGTGTGTGTGTGTGTGTGCGTGCGCGCGCAGAAAGGATAGAGATGGAGAAAATGCGGTAAAATGTTAAAAATGGGGGGCATCTGAGAAAAGGAGAGGAGGATTCTTTGTACAGTACAGCAACTTTCCTGGTAAGTATGAAATACCTCAAAATAAATTAATTACCAAAATAAATTAAGTACCAAAATAAATTAATTAACATTTATTAATACCTTCAAAATAAATTAACTAAAAAGGTGATTCGTATGTGATTACGAACAAATACTCTGATATGGGAGATTGACAATAACACTAAAAATTAAAACTAAGGTGTTTAAAACAAAAAATAAGTCTAGTGCACAACCTTTATGACTACATGCAAAGGCCCTAGGACTACAAGGAAATGTGAAGCAACAAAATGCAAACCATGGTAGAACCAGCTTTCAGGCCATCAGGCACTAACAGTTCAGGAAAATGTTTCAATAAAGAAGAAAGGAAATAAATACAGTTATATATATTTATAAGATACTTTTCTTCTTACCTGTTCTTTCACTCTCTAACCCATTTCTGCCCATGCTATATTTTGCTCCATATAATCCTAATTAATCCTAATTTTACCCATAAATTTCCAAATTTTCCTCTCTCAGATTCAACTTGGCACCTATCAAATTATATCCCTAAAAAGACCTTGAGCATTTTTAAAAAACATTTTTACTTAAGGGTAGTAGGTATGATCCTAGGCACACAGGAATTGAGAATGAGGAGATAAAAGATTGTATCTCATTAAGCTGAATTAGCTGACAGTCACTGTATGACACTATCCTGGCTGTGAGAGACTTTATTAGTAATCTCATTTCAAGAAATCCTTCAGAGAAATCTCAAAGCTTAATAAAAACAAGACAGTCAACCAACAATAAAGCCAATTCTGACCTCCTTGCCAGGCCACGTTCAATCATAAATCATGTAGGCTCTTACCTTGGCTACCCTAAGTAGCATTTCTCTTTCTTCTAAATCCTTTCTCTGCTTCTCCAATTGATCTAGCTTTTCAAGAAATTTGAGCTGTGATCTGGTATCACTAGACAGGATGTAATTTTCACTTGCCTGGAAAAAAAGAGAAAAAAAAAAGATTCCTAATGATCCTTAGGCAACACATTCTACATGAGGTTTAATAAATCAGCTAAAGACAATAATAACCAACATACACAGGGAGCTAAATTTTCAAGATGTAATATTTGTATTTCTGATAATACAAACAACAACAAAAAAACCTTAGTCATCCTTGAAAGTTGAGAGGTTATTAAGCATTCAAATTTCAGAGCTTTCCTAGAAAGCTGCAAGGGGAAAAAAAAGAGAATTAAGCCAAGCAAATCCTAACAATAGGAAGTAGAAAGCAAGAGAGTATACCATGTACCTATAATCTAAAATCTGTTTAGTTAAATTATTGTCCCATCTCTACAGACCTTACTATGTTTAATGAAATCTCAGGCCTGTCAAAGACAAAATCAAAATCAAACAAAAAAATCCCAAACAAAAAAACAATCACTTCACTAAAAAACACATCAAAGATGAAAGTTACCACCCCCATTTCCATTGCTGGATTGGTCTAACCTTGACAAGTGAGTACAACTTCAATCAAAATAGAACATAAGATGAAAAGGCAAACATTTAATATCCTAAACCTTGTTTTGAGGACTCCTTTAAGCTATGAACTTGGACAGAAACTAAAGTCAGAGAAAGTAAGTAGATAATTTATAAATGAGAGCCATAACAGAGAAGTATAATTATTTGTCTTAATTTGCTCCATAAAATGATAAAATTTACACTGCTTTATTTATTTTGATATTCTAGAGTGTAAGACAGTGCTTTCCAATCTAAATATTTTTAAAATTTTCATCTATCTTTCTAAATACACCTAAGATGGGGATTGGCGGATGCAATCTTTCCAATCAGCATTTAAGATATCCTGCCATCTAGTCATCTCAGTAAATCAGACACCCAAAATATGGGACGGAGACTGTGGGAGACTGTGTAACAGGAAAACTTAAAGTTTTTAAACATTTAGTCTAACAGTCAGTGCCTGGCTTGGAAATCATAGGTATAGCACCAAGCCCATCTTTGTTTTATCCCGTGCTTATGGTTGATTCAATTAACTGGGACCAAGAGATTTCATATGCCCAAGATTCTTTCTAAATTAAATTTTTATTGTTGGTATTTAACTAGATCAAAAGAGTATTACCGTAGTATAACGAACAAGGATGTATTAGTGCTACTTATTTTAGTTCACGTTTAATACAAAACGAATTCTCAAATGCTTTTAAAGTTAAATAATACAAGATAGAATATGGAATACATTACAGGCCAACCATGAGGCATAAACATAATAACCAGTGGTTTCTTAAATACTTCATCTTTACCATTTTTGTGCTCAGATACTCTGGGGATAGTTTACTGACTTAATTTAATTTTAAAAGGACAACAAACACTAAATTAAAAAGAAACACAGACTTTCTAAAATTTAACCCAATCTCATCCCCATGCTAAGACCCCTTCTTCTTCTCCCAATTTAGATACAACTGCCTCTGGTTTAATGCATCCTTCCTTTATTCTTACAGATGCTAAGCAAATGAGTGTCTCCCCTATTCCTATTGATTCCCCAAACTTATTTAAACAACAGTAACCCCATCTTACCACGTTGCTTCCTGTCTACCACACAGGCCTAACCCAAGTCTTTATGTTAGGTTGAATAGGGTGGTTTAACAATGAAAATATAAGGACTCAGACCAAATGATAAAACCATCATTATTATCCCATCTAAAGGAAGCACAAAGCCCCTTTCAACCAGAAAACACTGAAGCTTCTCCATGACCACTGGCGTGCAGAAGACTGTATCTTCGGCTGGAAAACACCTGGCAGCAAGATCAAAAGCTCTGTGTCACATGTGTCACTTTCTACTTCTTTACTTAAATCTCAGTTTATGGACTATGATTAATTAGATAATTATATCTAAACATGTGAAAGATTACCAAAAGTAGATGGATGTCAAATGAAAAGAGATGGTGGGATTTTGCTTTTAATAAAAGTAAGCTTGTTTTTGTGAAATTCATAGGGTAAAAATTCCCACACTGTACAGATAAAAATAAATCCTATCAGGGATGAACTAAAATGTAAGGACAGAGCTAAATCTGTGACACAATGATTATTATAAGATCAAAGTCTACAAAACAAATATAATTTTGAACTAGATCCAAACGTAACTAAATGATTATTACTTCTGTTTAAAGAAGGATGATAATGTAGTACAAATTCAGACAGTGGCATTAGTTGCACTAAGTAATGAGTGTGGGGAAAGGCAAGCAGGGGAAAATCAATTAGGTTATGGTTAAGGAAGTGTTAGCTTTAAGCTAAGTTACTGAGGTTCCAGGTGGGGTAGATATTATCCATTTTGCCTTGGGCAACAAAATCCTTAGAACATATGCTATTAATATACAACAGAAGAATTCCATCTGAAGACTGGAACACACAACAGTGACTTGGATGACAGAATAATAAACATTACATGGAAATATTCTATTCCATACTAAATCATACCATTATGTTTTATATAGAAACTGCCCACTATAAATAAAAGCGTACTCATATATCTCTGAAACAGTTCAGTGACTGAGGTGGGAATAGGGGATAATCCAGGCTGGAAAAATTTTGAAGACCTTTATAAGTTACAGTAAAAAGCCAAAAAGAAAGACTATTTTCCCCACATCCCAGTATTGAAGGTAAACTGATATCAGGTCAAATTAGATTATTACAAATTTAGGATGTTAATTGTAATACCCATGGTAACCATCAATAAAATATCTGAAAATACATACACAACAGGAAACGAGAAGGGTATCAAAATAGTACACAACAACAACAAAAATCAAACCAAAGAGGTAGTAATAACAGATAAGGGATTTTAAAAAAGCTACAATGCATACAGAAAAATAGTGAAATATCATAAGTTCCTCCTTATGAGTAATCACTTTAAATGTAAATGGATTAAACTCCCCAATCAAAAGGTAGAGACTAACATGATCCAAACTAACAAGCTACCTTACAAGAGATTCACTTTAGATGAAAGCATATGAATAGACTGAAAGCAAAAAGATGGAAAAAAGATTTCATGCAAATAATAACCAAAGAAAGCAGGTGTGGCTATACTGATACCAGGTAAGATAAACTTTAAGTCAACAATTGTTAAAAGACATAAACAAGGACATGATATGTTGACAAAAGAGTCAATTCATCAAGAAGATATACATACCAGACAGCAGAGTCCCTAAATTTATGAAGCAAATGACAGAACTAAAAACAGAAATAGGGGTCTACAATAACAACTGAAGTCTTCAATACCTCCCTTTCAATAATGGGTAGAATTCCTAGACAAAGATCAATAAGGAAATAGAGGACTTAACATTATAAACCAACTAGATCTACCAGACATTTATGAATACTCCCTCCAAAAACAGAATACGCATTCTGCTCAAGTGTGCATCGAATATTCTCTAAGACAGATCCTACGTTAGGCCACACAATAAGCCTAAATAAATTTTAAATGATTGACTCACACAATCTCCTCTGCCCATACGGAATGAAGCTAGAAATCAACAATAAAACAGAAATTAAAAATTTCACAAATATGTGGCAACTCAACAGCATACTCTCAAACAACCATCTGATCAAAGAAATCTCAAAGGAAATCAGAAAATACTTAGAGATAAATGAAAACAAAAACACAATGTTCCAACATTGGAACATTACACTTACAGAATGCAGTGAAAGCAGTGCTCAGAGGGAAATTTATAGCAGTAAATGCCTACATTAAAAAAAGGAAGATCTCAAACCAATAACCTACTTTATATTTTAAGGAAATAAAATTAAAAAATGAAAGTGGGATCATTACTGCTGACCTTACAGAAGTAAAAAGGATTATAAGAGAACACTATAAAAAACTATATGCTAACAAATTAGGCCCAAGAAGAAATGGACAAATTCTAAAAACACACAAAAATAGCTGAAGTGTTTTTTTTCCCCACAGCTTTTTCTCCTCGTGATCACATATTTTTAAGTCAGTCCAGCAAATTCTCACAAAGATTTATACAACTATAAATAGTTCTTCCAAAGTTCTTTAGCAGAAAGGAGAGAAAATAGAATGATTCCTCCAGGGACCTTACCAGTGATGTGGTAACTGATATTTCCCTGAGCTCCTTTTAACCCATGGCAAAGACATTGTGACAATGACCATTCTCACAAATTCAAGACCTCATAAGGTAACCCACATGCTGCACAAAATCTAGCCAACATTTCTTGATATAGGAGGAAAAGGTTATCTTTTTCTTTTTCATCCGTCACCACCCAATAAATTCGCTCTCGACCAAAACCATAATGCAAATAAATCAAGTGCTTTCATCTTCATGATGGCAAGTGATTTGGTTCATACCACAAGGGACAAGACAGGCTATCCTTGCATTTAATTTGTTTAAAAAGCAGCCAATAATGATAATGAGCGGCACCAGCATTAGCACTCAATGCAATTATTTAACTTATTAAAAAGGAACAACAATGCTAGCAGATTACAGATCACTGAAGAGAACACAGCTATCCAATATTCCATTCTAACACATTCTCCCTCCTAATCAAAAGCTGTAGAAGTCTGAGGCAGAACAGATGCATATCTCAATCTACACTGACACAGAAGCTTTGGACACAATTTTAAACTCTATTTTATTTGTCATGTAAGCGTATCTAAATCAGGCAAATTAGGAATGAAACTTTGTCTACCAGTATGAACTACATCTTGACCATTTCCTTTATAAAAATATACTTAGAATATGAATCCACACCAAAAAACTATCTTTAACACAACAAAGAGGAAAGAGGAGAGTCTGTATTTCTTTAATGATTTCCTTTACCTTGTATGTTGTCATTCGATGCTGAGCAATTGTAGTCAGTTTTTCTAGAAGGCCTCGTAATCGCTCCTGTGTTGCATGGGAGATCAAGTTCACAGCATCAGAGTTAAGTTCTGTAATGTCATGCTTTTTACCTGTGGAAGCAGAGAAAATCCATTACGTGTTTTAGTAGTGGCTGATAATTGAAATAATTAGCACAGCAGGTATTCTGTTCCCCCTGGAAGTCATACCCATTATGAATAAAGGTTTGGAGATTATGATTTTCCTGGTAAAGTCACAACTTCAAAGATCTTAGACATTACATTAATAAAACCTAGCCTGAAGCCTCAGAAAATATAGACATTGTTTCACTTAGCCTCTAGAATCATTCTCCTTGCAAGGTCATTTATAGGACAAAGTTAATAAGAACACAAATCAAGTCTAGTGTTCAGGGAGGAAAATGGTAACTTCAGAAATTAGTGCCGTATTCTGTTAATTTCAGTAATTAAAAAAATAGAAAATTACATTTTGCCCTGTTTGACACTGTTAACAATTTACGACATTTATTTCAATGAATTTAGATTGTGGGTCTCTGTTACTGCCTTGTCTACAAGACATACCTACATTCCTTTTGTCCATTACCAAACATGCTTATTTTGCTTTAACTCATGTTCTGATAAACTGGCCTGGTAATTAATTTATAAGTTGAAATACATTCAAAACCTCATCATTTCACTCCTCCATTTGAATAATTTCTCTCTCACTATATCTCATTCCATAAATAAACCAAACTTCTATTCTTCTTTCTGCTAACTAGGAAGAAAGATTCAAGAAAACAACTTGGACCACATACCCAAAGGCAGAAGGCTCATTTATAAATCAATCTTATCAGTTTTTGAATAATAATTCCTCAGCTCAGTGAACCACGTGTATCAACAGAGACCTAATTCTAAAGATATAGCCAATTAGATTGGCTAATTTAAATGAGTTTTTAATAGTACTATTGTGTTTATTTTTAACAAACATAAGAGTTTGCTTTTGCACTCTCATCTGAAATATACCCTTAAATACTCCCAGTGTGAATGAGTACAGCAAAATAGCAAAGATAGGCTTTAATTTTAATTAATTGTTGGCTTTTAAGCCAACAAATCTTATATTCATTCTTTAACACTATTTCATAATAAATGTTAAACTTCAAAGTATAGGCTATAGGATGTGAGGGCTACCTGGCTGTGACATCTGATCACCAGGGTGGATGTGGCTGATCTGGCTGCCAAGGCGCAGTCCCTTTCCTCTCTCAGTGTTCCTTGTGCATCCCTCCCAAAGCTACATGTTCCCTTGAACTGACAGAACTGGATAGAGGAGGGCCATTCTTTGGTCAGAGGTATGTGAGTAGCTGCATTCCCTTACTAGAACCTCCAAAAAAGTGCTCAAGGTCCAAAATGCAGGCTATAGCACAGCAGACAGGAAGAAGATATAAAACTATTTAGCTTCTCCTAAGCCAAACCTTCAAAATGTGGTTTGTTGCTATCCAGCAAAACTGAATTCATCGCCAATTTTAGATTCAAGCAGGGAAAAAACACTACAAAGCCAAAGCTACTCTACTAAAACTGTCAGCATACATAAATAGCAGAGGTCTTCTACATAAAGGACACAATTTCAAAATCATCCAATGATTAAAGTTACAACTAAACATGGGTAGATGGGTGATGACATGTCAGTTCATGACTAAGGGAAAGAAAATGAACACATAGAAATATGTAGTGTTTTGGAGGGAAACTTCAAAAATAATTTTATATGTATTTATAAAATCGTTCATCCTATGTAAAAAAAAAAAAAATTCATGTTTTAGAGTATTAGAAATAAACAAGTGAGGGGATCTGCAGACAATTCCAGGGTTTAACGAACACTCAAATGTTCTAATATCTTTAATCCACTGATAATAAAACATGACAAAGTTACCAAGTTACAACACCTGGGTGGCTCAGTTGGTTGAGCGTCCAACTCTTGATTTCAGCTCAGATCACAATCCCAGAGTTGTGGGACCGAGCCCTGTGTCAGACTCTGCACTGAGCATGTGGAGCCTTGCTTAAGATTCCCTCTCTTCCTCCCTCCCTCTCTCTCTCTCTCCCCCTCCACCCCTCTCCCCCACTTGTGCTCACTCTCTAAAATTAAAAAAAAAAAAAAAAAAAATTCCCACTTTTAAATATAACACTCTCTTTAAATCAACATAATTGATTTAAAAAATCTAGCTGGTACTTGAAAGCTTGTTATGTGATTTTATAGAATGTCTGTAATTTAATTTAGGTAATTAACAAAAAAAGGAAAAACATTGGCATGTTTACTATCCTAACATTTAAGTAGAAAAACCTTCCAAAAAAAATTCTCTGGAACTTTAGACTATTAAGGAATAGTCCTGGTTCTGATCTGTTCTGTAAAGATGGAATTTTACTATAAATGGAAAACATTCCTAGAAATACATAATTCCACTCACTCTATAGTTTTATTGTTTTTTAAAAAGCTTAGGTAATTCA
The DNA here is from genome assembly GCF_024362965.1 of Panthera pardus. NCBI lineage: Eukaryota > Metazoa > Chordata > Mammalia > Carnivora > Felidae > Panthera > Panthera pardus. The sequence goes on along the minus strand of NW_026526710.1, from coordinate 43,225,874 downwards.
GAAGTAAGAAGTTTTGCAATTTTCTATCCTACTAAGTGACACATTTGTGATTATTAAGGACTGAAAATACAAACAGCTGTTTCCAGAATTATTCTTGAAAACAGGCTGGCAAATTAAATTTGATCTCTTTTTGTATATGAAGTTCGATAGGGATAGTCTTGCCTATTTGTTTACATATTCTCTAAGGCTGCTCTTGCAATGTAATAGCAGAGTTGAGCAGCTGTGATACAAACCACATGGCCCACGAAGTGGCAAATATTTACTATCTGACCCTTTGTAGAGAAAAACTGCCCATCCCTGTCCTAAATGATCAAACTGTTCTTGCAATGCCAAAGACTTTCCTATCATATAATCAAAGTTTAAGTCAAATTAAAAACAAAATTTGTTAGGGGGTGGGGTGGGAACGAATAAAACTAAGTATCTACTTCTACTCTACCAAAGCTCTAGATAATTATATAGTTAGTTACATGGAGTCAATACCAGTAAGTTTCCTAAGCCATCACAGGACCGTAAAATGCGTCTTCCAAAATTAAGGAACTGGCTCCTACACCATACACAACACTTAGGCAAAGAAGAAATTGAAACAGTAAGAAAGGAAAACACGGCATCTGGCTGGCTCAGTCGGTTGAGTGTTGGACTCTTGATTTCAACTCAGGTCACGATCCCAGGGACATGGGATTAAGCCCTGCATAGGTCTCTGAGCTCCACACCGAGCACTGAGCTTGGAGTACACTTAAGATTTTCTTTCTCTCTCTCTTTCTCAATCTTGCCCCCTTCCCACCTGTCTCATGCTCTGTCTCTAAAGTTAAAAAATAAATAAAAATAAAAATAAAAATAAAGGAAAGGGAAGAAAGAAGGAAAAGGAGAAGGAGAGGGCAGGGAGAAAAGTCAAACAAAATGCAAGCAAACGGCAAACATTTTAACAAGAGCTCTTCTGAATTCCTATACTTTTGGCCTGCTTATAAATTCTAGTTTTTCATAATAAAAGAAAGATAACATACCCAAGTTACATTAGAGATTTAAAAAAAAAGGTGCGGGAGCTCAAACATTTATTATTTTGCAAAACAGATTTAAAATATGTAATAGTAATGTACTTTGTAGTCTTTAAAAATACCATGGTGGCTCAGTTGGTTGAGCATCTTTTGATTTCAGCTCAGGTCATGATCCCAGGGTCATGGGATGCAGTCCCACACTGGGCTCCGTGCTGAGCATGGAGCCTGCTTAAGATTCTCTCCCTCTCTCTCTCCCTCTTTCCTACTCGTTCTGTCTCCCTCAAAAAAAAAAAAAAAAAAAAAAAAAAAAAAAAAAAAACCATGGGTATAATCAGAAATCAGAAACCTTCAGATTTTTGTGTTAGGGCTTCAATATAAAATATAAAGATTCTTGGGGTGCCTGAGTGGCTCAGTCTGTTAAGCATCCAACTTCAGCTGGGGTCATGGTCCTGCGGTTCATGGGATAGAGCCCCACCCATATCAGGCTGTCTGCTGTCAGCGCAGAGCCCACTTTGGATCCTCTGCCTGCCTCCCTCCCTCTCTCTCTCTCTCTCTCTCTCAAGTATAAACATTTAATAATTATAATAATAATAAAAATAATAATAATAAAGATTCTTACTAAAGTATACTCAAAGGTCACTAGTATTGACCTCCCAAATTTGATATGGGAGAAGGGACTCCAAAAAGTCCCAGGGTTAGGACACAAGAAATGAGATAACTCACAGGCAATATTCTCTCTCCAAACTGTCTCATTTCTCAGTCAATATGGGGAGAGTGCAGTCTCTCACATTACTGCAAGTTTGGTATTAAAGAACAACAAAAAAGCTGTGTGGCTCCAGAACAAAACTGGTACATTTTTTCCATTTCCTTCTACACGCTGCAGCCATCTAATAGCTACTTTTGGACCCAGAAAGACACCTAGTATTTTAATTTAGTTCTTTTAGGGCAACAAGTTTAATTTCAGGGTTGAGATTTAAAAAAAAAAAAAAAAAAAAAGGGACTTACTCTCAACTTCTGTATTTCTGTTCCACAATATTTGGCAGTTTCTGTATTTCATAAACATGAACTTATAATGTATGCATGCACATGTATACATATGTACTTAAGTCCAACCAAGAAAGGAACAGGACAGAAAAAAATTGTATGTCATGTGTACAAATTCACATAAAAATACACACATCTTTTTCTAAGAAATATAAATAAAATATTAACTTCTATTATCTAAACCCAAAACAGTAGGTTATGATTTAAGTTACATTAGTAGTTTTTAAAATGAAACGCCTCTTTCTAGAACACCCATGAAATCCTGATTCTTCCCACAGCCTTATTTAAGCCTCAGAGTTCCAGGAACACCAACCCAGGCTGTCTCTTTTGATAATACTTTCCCTGGAACAGACAGTACTCTCAGGTCAACAATCATAAGTCTGCACTTACCAATGTCTAAAATTCTCTTTTGTAGAGCTCCAATGAAAAGAAATGGTTCATCTTTACATGACTGAACAAGTGTGCCAACCAAGTCAGAGTTTGTTGCTAAGATGCAAGCATTTTCTTCACTGAGGTTGACCCCTGCCATGGAAGCCACATCATTGATGTCATCTTCATCCCTAAGAGGAAAAAAAGATAGCTTTTTGGTGGTGGTGGTGGTTGGTGATCTGTACATGAATGATTTAAGAGAGCAAAGAATTACAGATCTTTCCTTATAACTACAGACATTAATTTCTCAATTCATCCAAGCAAGAGAACTGAACAATAGCTATCTTTCCCTGGAAGCTTTTAAAATTAATTGAAATGTCTAACCATTAGTGTATATTTAATCAGAAAGATGAATCAGAAGCAACTGTGTCTCCTAGTGTCCATCTCTCTTTCAGTTTAGTCAATGAGGGACTTGGGAGTTGAACTAAGTTATCCACAAATGCCCTGAAATGAAGAGACAAAGAAATGAAAACAGACTTCTTTGTTTTCATCCAAGATGTTAAATGCCCTCTGATTTCCCCAGTGTACTCTACTGTTCCACTGAGGAGCAGGAGAAATCCCCTGGTCCTCAAAGGTCCGTACCCACATAAAGACCCTTGAAAAGAAGCTTTCTTGACTAACTATTCTGAAACCAAATGGTTAAAACTAGTTTTGATTTTCTGCCTGAGACTTTTGGTGTGCTCCATCTGTACCAACTGAATTCATTAAACCACATCCTCGAGCAAATGGCTGCAAAGGTCTACATACAAGATATAAAATTATACACACACACACATACTAACATGACATATATATAAAACACAAAATATGTTTGAGCTCCTTGCATCGCACCAGCAAAATTAAATAGTTGTTTTTATCTAATAGGATTGCTACATGGCTACAGTGCTAAGATGAGCGTATCTGTTTAAGGGTAGAGAAGAGAGAAAAGAAATACGAAAATTCCCTCACAGCATCCTTATCACCGTATGTAATAACAAGCAGGTTACCGATCATAACTCACCTATCAACGTATAACATAATTTACACAAACATGATTATATAAAAAGGATGTTGCTTCTCTTTATTGCATGGTCCAAATGGTATATCATGTGGTCTCACGTCAATAGATTTAAATTATGAAACTCCCTGTGGTAATGCATTTGTGCATGGGAAAGGGAAATAAATTATAATTGTCAAGTACTCAAGAAATGAAGGCCTCTGGTGTTCCACTTTAAAAAGCAGCGTTTAGGGGTGAGGGGAAAAGAGACGATGCTCAAACATATATGAGAGATTTAAAAAAAAACAAAAACAACTAAATAAAAGAAAGCTAGACACGGCAGTTGAAAGTGAGAGATAGAGCAAGAGTCTCATAATCTGAACAGATTTAAAACCCTAACATTCAGAGGTGAGTCTTTACAAAGGGAAAAATAAAACATGCAATACAAAGAAACTATACAAAAATGCTTGCAGTCCGCCTTATCAAATGTCACAGAGGTATTGTCAGAAGTATGAATGCCAAAAATGGTTCTAAGAATTATTTTGCCACCTACATAAGTAGTGTTTCCAGAAACATCTAAACAGGTAAACATCTTAAGTGTAAGAACGGCAGACACCATAAACCCAAAGATGGACCAAGATCCAAATAAAAAAATAAAAGGTCTGAGTGAAAAATATTTCTAAAAACCCCAGGTCTCAAGAGGCACCTGGCTGGCTCAGTCAGTAGAGCATGTGGTTCTTGATCTTGGGGTTGTGAGTTTGAGCCTCATGTTGAGGGTAAAGATTACGTTAAAGTGCAAAAAACAAACAAACAAACAAAAAACCTGATATATCAAGGGAATGAAAAGACAAGCTACACAAACTGGGAGAAAATATTTGTAAAAGGCATCAGATAAAGGACTGTTATCCAAAATACACAAAGAACTCTTAAAACTCAGCAATAAAACAAACCAATTAAAAAATGGGCCAAAGACCTAACAGATGCCTCACCAAAGATGTACGGATAGCAAAGAAGCATATGAAAAGATGCTCCACATCCTTTCACCAGAGAAATATACGTTAAAATGAGATAACACTAAACATCTGTTTGAAAAGGCAAAATCCTAAACACTGACATCAAATGCTGGTGAGGATATGGAGCAACAGGAACTCGCATCCACTGCTGGTGGGAATGCCAAATGGTACAGTCACCCTGGAAGACAATTTAGCAGTGTATTACAGAACTAAACATACTTTTACTGTACAATCCAACAACTGCACTTCGATTTACCCAAAGGAGTTGGAAACTTATGTCCACACAAAAACTTGTACACAGATGTTTAGAGCAGCTTCAAAGATAACAGATAAAACTTGGAAATAATCATGATGTCCTTCAGTAACTAAGTGTATAAATAAATTGTGGCATATCCAGACAATGGAGTTTTATTAAGTGCTAAAAAAAAAAAAAAAAATTGAGATGTCACACCATGAAAAGACATACAGGGAAACTTAAATGCATATTACTAAGTGAAAAAAGTCAATCTGAAAAGGCTACATAACATATGATACCAACTATATGACGTTCTGGAAAAGGCAAACTAAAAAGACCGGCAGTTGCCAGAGATTTAGCGAGGAGAGAGATGAATAGTCAGAACACAGAATTTTTAGGGCAGTGAAAGTACTCTGTATGATACTATAATGTTGGATACACATCATTATACATTTGTTAAAACCCATAGGATGTACTACACCAACAGCAAACTGTAATGTAAATTTTGGACTTTGAGGGATACTGATGGCCAATGCAGGTTTGTCAACTGTGACAAATGATCACTCTGGTGGGAGATGTTGATAATGAGGGAGGTGATGCATGTGTGGGATTAGGGGAATTCTCTGTATCTACCGAACAATTTTGCTGTGAACCTAAACCTGCTTTAATAAACAATATCTATTTTTTTAAAAAAGGCCAACTACACATTAATGAAGAACTAGTTCACTCTAAAATTGAAACCCAACCAGTTACTTACCATCTCTAGGACTCAAATTTCCTTTAAAAATGAGTAACTTAGGGGTGCCTGGGTGGCTCAGTCGGTTGAGCATCTGACTTCAGCTCAGGTCATCATCTCACAGCTTGTGGGTTCAAGCCCCTTGTCAGGCTCTGTGCTGATGGCTCAGAACCTGGAGCCTGCTTTGGATTCTGTGTCTCCCTCTCTCTCTGCCCCTCCCCAGCTCATGCTCTGTCTCTGCCTCTCTCAAAAATAAATAAAAATTAAAAAATAAAAATTAATAAAAAATTTTTTTTAAAAATGAGTAACTTAGATTAGGTGTTTTCAAAGGTCCCTCTCAGCCACTTAAAAGAATGAGGGAATCCTCTTTGACCTGATACAGAACAACTGCCAAGGAGTACTATGGAGCAGAAAAAAAAAAAAAAAAAAGAGAGGTAGAGAAGAAACTGTCCCTTGGGAAACAGACACGCAGACACACACACATACACACACACATACACATATGGGTATAACCTCACATATCTCTGGAAAGATAAATGAGAAATTCTCTGGAGAGGAAAACAAGGAAGTAGGGATAGGAAAGACTTACTTTATACCATAGTATACTCTTTTCTACCTTTTGAATACTGTACTGTGTACATGAATTACCCAATAAAAATTATTAGTGATATTTAAAAAATAGTAAATAAACATGTAGGAAAAGAAACCTGGAAATAGAAAACATGAAGTTTAAACATATAACATCAATCTTCCCTTAAAAAGAAAATCAGAATTGCTTAAGGTAGGGGGGCCTGGGTGGCTCAGTCTGTTAAGCATCCAACTTCGGCTCAAGTCATGATGTCACAGTTCCTGAGTTCAAGCCCCACGTCGGGCTCTGTGCTAACAGCTCAGAGTCTGGAGCCTGCTTTGGATTCTGTGTCTCCCTCTCTCCCTCTCTGCACCCCCCCCCCCCCCACCATTCACATTGTCTCTGTCTCTGTCTCAAAAATAACATTAAAAAAAGTAGAATTGTTTAAGGTATATAAAACAAGGTCTTTACACACATGCACACAACACCAAATGCTTACAATCTCAGATGTTTGTCAGGTACACAGGCCCTATAAACTGCAATTTGCTTCCAAGGGGTTTCTGCATACTCCCTGTTGAAATCTCACACACAGGCTGCAGAGAACAGTACCAGGCATACTTACTACCAGTACTTACTAGTACTTACTACCAGAGTACTAAAAATGAACAGAATTCATCAAAGAGGAGACAGTCCCATGTTTTTAAGAATCTTCTTGCAGCCCTCCTCTGAAATAAGCAAGGAACTAACTGCCCAATAAGATTTGTTCGTGCCTGCCTTCCCTCCTCCTATTTGGCCCCAAGCTGAACACAGCTCCCTCTAGTACAGCTGTCAGTTGCTATGGTTACCGAGGGTGGCAGCAATAGAGAGGAAGACCCCTACTGAGGGAAGAGGAAAAGGTGCCACAGTAAATAGCACCCAAGCCATTTAACACTTCCTCTAAGACAGGAGGCAGACTGATGGAAAGAAAAGACAACACAATGCTGTAACAGCATTATCAATAAAGCTAAGATAGGCCAGGACAGTATTAAAGGCTTTGATGTTGAAGCACCGTTGTGATTTTGGTTTGGTTTTAATTCTGAAGAAGAAAATGAGACTCTCTGAACTATATCTTCAAGTCTTCTGATCTAATGCAGTGTCTTTTTATGAAGGTACTATGAAAAATAATCTGTTCTGTTTTCTTTTTAAGATATGCAAAAAGGAAATTTAATAATGCCTTAATAGAAAAAGCTTTCCAATTCAAGATTCTGTGGGTTGTAATGAGTTACTATGTAAAAATTAAAGAAGCATTACCCAATTATCATTAATGTCTTGCAATCTGGCTTCTAAAACGGACCTAATTCTTTAGCTTTTGATAAAGTTATCCACTGCTTATGCCTGACTTCTTAAATGTCTTCCACCCTCTTAAGATCTATACCAGCACCAGACTGATTCTTCTAAAGTAGAGAGAATCGTATTACTCTCCTGTTTAAAAATCTCTCACTCTGCCAATAACTTAACTTGATATTCAAGGTTTTCCAGGTAATGACCTTAACTTAGCACTCTTACCTCCCATTACTCACTATCACACAGCTCATACTGATTCTGGCCTTGCTCAGAACATTCCCTACTTCCAGTTCTAGTCTTCAAACTCCTCTTTGATTATCTTTCAGTTGTCAAAAGTCTTACCTATATCCCAGTCCTTTTCAAATGTGTAGTTTAGAAATGCCACTTTAATTTGTTTTAAACTTTTGTTTTTGTGTTTTTACTTTGTTTTTATGCTAATAAAATACTAATACTGATACTTTAAAAAAAAGCATGTGTCCAATTGCTCCAACTTTTTAACTTCTGAGAATATGTTTTGTCTCTGTTATGGTAGGTTTTACTCTGCTTCCTATTCTAAAAATCAGCATATTTCAAGGGATAACCTGTATTAAGCCCCCCCCCCCCCCACACACACACAAATAACTTTACTGAAATGCAATACAGCACGTCCCCACTTGTCTGGGAGGGGGACTTGGATATTCCAAGGTAGTCTTTACATACTCCACCACAGCACTTACTCTACCATATTTTAAGCACTGGATTACTTGCTTATCTCCCATATTAACCTATGAATGAGGGCAGAAAGTGTCTTTAATTTCCAGGATTATGCTTCATATAGTAAATATTCAATAAATGGTAAATAAATGAACATATGGTTATTTTGTAAATACAAAAAAAATCAGCCTATTTCTCTTAAACTCCTACTAGACTAACTGTATTGATTATATTCAACAAATATACTAAGTATAATAAATATATTATTTTTATCACCTCTCTCATTCTTAGCAGAGTAGTATGTAAATGGTAAATAGTTGAGGAAACTTCCATGTATTCAGAACAGTGTGCTATTTATCTACTACAATATACTGAGAAGAACAGTGGGTAAAAATGAGGAGTCGAACTGCCCATAGTGTAATCCTGACTGCCAGTTATTATCTGTATGAAATAAAGCAAATCAATCTTTCTAGACCTGCACTGTCAGTAAAATGGAGACAATAACAATCCCTACATATTAGACCGAAGATTGAAGGAAGTAATTCATATCATGGGAAAAGGAATTAGTTTAATATACAAAGAGCTCCTACAAATAACTAAGGAAAGAACCTATGATCCAATGGAAAAATGGACAAAGCACAAGAATTTTCAGTTAACAGAAAGTTTAAAATGACTCAAAAATAAGATGTTCGACTCATAAGAGAAATACAAGATATAACCTTTCACCTGTTAGACTGGAAAAAACTTGTTAATAAAGTTCATCAGAACAGGTGAAAATATGCTATTGTAAGCTTTGTTGCTCAGTGTAATTTGTAAATCTAACCTCTGTGGAGATTTACTTGATATTATCTGCCAATTTAAAATGAATAAGCACTTCTTTCTAGAAATTATGTGAAATGATAGCCACTGCAGCTTTGTTTTCCTAGTACAAAACACTGGAAATAGCTTAACTATTCATCATTATGTAACTGATAAAAATCTCAAATCACAATGAATATACACTGGGATAGCACAATCTCCAAGATTTATTACCACTAAGTTGTAAAAAACAAAATGTAAAACATGATGTATTATATACTACCATCTATTTTGAGAAAATTACATCCAGAAAAATACACAAGAATTTGCTAACAGTGGTTGGCTCTAGAATGGGAACCTGGGTAGCAGAGTGAAAAAGAAGCAAGGGAGAACCATATTTTTCCATTGTATATCCTTTTTTCCTTTTGAATATTGTACAAAATATATATATTACTTAGTAGAATAAATTTGTTTAGAAAGTATAAAGAAAAAATTTATTTTAAGATCAAATTTTTCCCTTAGATTACTAATCCCTGGTAAAATAATTTTGCCTTCAATCCTTTTTTTTTTTTTTTAACCACCCTCAGGCATAACCTCTATACCATAGCCAGCACATAAACTCACACAACACCCTATTTATTCCTCTTTCATGCCTCTGTGAAGTTATTTTTCTCATGGGAAATCCCTTTTGTCTTTCCTCTTTTGACTCAAATGTAGTGTAACATACTGAAGGATTTCCCAAACCTTAGTGATTTTAAGAACCACCCAGGAGTATGTTCAAAATGCAGGTCTCACAATCAAATACACACCCATTCAGCACCCACAATTCATGTTCAGTGGGTCTATTATAGAGGGTTTTTTTTGGTTTGTTTGTTTGTTTGTTTGCTTTTAAACAAACATACTTAGGTGTCTGTGAGGTACACACTCTGTGGACCACACTTGGAAAACTACGGAGTTATAAAATTAAGACCACTGGGGCACCTGGGTGGCTCAGTCAGTAAAGCGTCCAACTCTTGATTTTGGTTAAGGTCATGATCTGACAGTCAGATTCAGAGACCGAGCCCAGTGTCAGCCTCCAGGCTCCATGGAGCCTGCTTTGAGATTCTCTACCCCCCTTCCACACCCATCTCTCCCCTGCTCTTGCTGGCTCTTGTGCTCTTTCTCAAGATAATTAATTAATTAATTAATTAATTAACTGTACCAATTCTAGAGTTAGAGACCAAGGTTTCAGTCCCTGTTCTGACAGTTATTAAAAGGATGACCTTGAACAAATTTGTTCACATCTCTATTCATCAATTCCCTTATCTAGCTTGGGTGAAAACTGTAGCTATTATAAGATTTTGAATGAAAACTGTATTAGAAACTAGAACCATATCAGAAATCAAAAATGAGTATGTAGAAGCACCTGGTTGGCTCAGCTGGTGGAACATATGACTCTTGATCCCAGGGTTGTAAGTTTGAGCCCCGCGTCAGGTGCAGAGATTAGTTAAAAATAAAATATTTTGGGGGGCACCTGGGTGGCTCAGTTGGTTAAGCATCCAACTCTTGATTTTGGCTCAGGTCATGATCTCACAATTTGTGGGTTCAACCCCCACGTCAGGATCTGTGCTGACAGTGCGGAGCTTTCTTGGAATTCCCTTTCTCCCCCTCTCTCTGCCCCTCCCCTGCTCTCTCTCTCTCTCAAAATAAATAAATAAAATCTTTTTTTTAAATGAGTATTTATTCATTGAAAAGTAATGAAACCATCACATATTAACATAAATACCATTTTAATGCTAACAATGCCAAAATTAAAAACTAATCACTCAGAAGGATAGCATTGTGCTCTTTTTTCCAATCTCTTTAAAAATCCATTGGCCCTCTTCACTTTGGATGAACCTTTAATGCATGGTTTTGTAACATCATGTGTTGGTAATCTGAAAAATATTGTGTCACTGAGTTTACACAGATCTTCCAAATTTAGATTCACCATACGCAATCCAAAATCACATGTTAATATCTGCACTGATCTTATCAGAAAATCTAAGTATTGAGAAGATGTTAAGCTCATGGTAGTGGATACAAGGTTTGCAAATTTTTAATATTTGCTTAAAAAGCTCAAACTTTATCACTGGCAAATAAATGCTGTCAGTTGTTTTCCCTGAAGTGACAGGCTCCGTTTTTTCATTTTCACAAAAATATCTGTCAAATTCCCAAGTCTAAATAACCACCGTTTGTTTTTCAGTTGCTCTTTGTTCTTTCAAGTAAAAGTGGTGCTCCATGAAAAGTGGTTAGTTTAGCTCACAATTGAAACACAAGCGCAAGCACTTGTCCTTGAGACAACCTTGAGACCCCAACATGCAGAAGAGCTTTATGCAAACCTCCTATTTTGTCACACAGAATACTAAACAGGTGTGTACTCAAGGGTTGAGACCTAATAAAAATAATAATGCATGACATCTCATTAAAGACAAACAAACAAACAAAACATCTAGGTTCTTTTCATTTACTGTGAGTGTGTGAGGGTAAAGAATGAATGGCTACCAGCATAGTTTTGTGTCCCTGCCTTGAATAATACTAAGGTGCCAGAGGTTTTGCCACTGTAGTTTTTGAACCACTAATCAAATAATATACTGAAAAGGGCAAATAACATTATTATTAGTAGTAGTAGTATTAAAATTAAAATTGTTTTAACTTCACAAATTCCCTGAAAAAGTCCTCATTTTCAAAACTATTTTCTATAGATCACATTTGGAAACCTGATGGTTATACTTACAGTCCCAAACTTATAATGAGCAGCAGAAATACTATGAGGATTTTTAAAATACAGACTCTTGCCAAGGTTCAGCCTCCAGAGATTTTATTCTGGGTGAGCCCACAAATCAATAATCTCAGTAAGTTCATGGGTAGTTTTGAAATTGTTGACCTATGCTATACTAGCAATTGTTTATTTATAAATTGTTCTGAAAGTATCTACCACCCACTTCCTATATTTAATACATTTTCCATTATTAATACTGTTAAGAAATTTTTATTATAAATAATACCATACAATTGTCACTATCTCTTGGCTTTGATCCTTCTTGAGGATGCCCATGACATATAAAAGAGACATGTCCTATTTCCTGCCTATGTAACTTCAACCTTTGCTTCATCTACCTCTAATACCTTTTCTTCCAGTTCATTCTGCACCTAAGTACAAACATTTTTCCTAAACGGCATTTTACTATGACAAAATCTGGCCAAAAACTTTGAAAGACTTCGTATCTTTTCTCCCAAGTCTTTATTCATATAATTTTCCTGCGAAGAATGTTTAAGAGCTTAATTTCTATTGAGATCTAGTATAAGGCAACTCCTCCAAGAAGACTGTTTTGTTGAATTTTAACTCTAGATTTAGAGCTAATCTGGGCATAGCTCACACTGATGCTTTATCTTTCCAAGATGAGAGGTTTCTTTTGTCACTAGCGGCTCTCCAAAGTCCTGCTTTGGAAAGATTAACTATATGTATTATTTCATAGGTTATATAACAACATGTATTATGGCTATACCTGTACCTATAAGGAAAAGCAGACTCTTTAATAAATACATGATGAAAAAACTACATATGAAGCAAGGTGAACATATGTTTAATCTATATTAGAGAATCTGATTCTTGCAATATAAGAAAAGAAAGGATATCCAATTTAATGAAGTAATACTGTCTATGCAAATAGCATGTAACGTGTCCTATGTTATTTTCCTAAAAGTGTCTTTTAAAGCAAAAGTTTAAAAATAACACATTAAACCCCTACTAACAGAGGTAATATGTATATGCATTATCCATCCATGAATATTTTACTATTTTTTCCTATAAGAACTCTTAAAAAAAAACTTAACCTTAAAGCATTACCGTATCTTCAAAAAAATCAATAATAATTCCTTATTATCATTAAATAGCCACTCAGTTTAAGTAAGGTTAACTAAACAAACATGCAAAGGTACAGTCATATTTGCCACTTCTAATGCTGAAATAAGAATAAAACATGGGGGGCGCCTGGGTGGCGCAGTCGGTTAAGCGTCCGACTTCAGCCAGGTCACGATCTCGCGGTCCATGAGTTCGAGCCCCGCGTCAGGCTCTGGGCTGATGGCTCGGAGCCTGGAGTCTGTTTCCGATTCTGTGTCTCCCTCTCTCTCTGACCCTCCCCCATTCATGCTCTGTCTCTCTCTGTCCCAAAAATAAATAAAAAACGTTGAAAAAAAAAATTAAAAAAAAAAAAAAAAAAAAAAGAATAAAACATGAATCTCTGGCTCCCTCTGGTGTTTAAGTACTGGTGTTAAGTGCCTGGTGAATAAGTTCCCTTAATCATCCCAGGTACAATGACAAGCAGAATAGAAAATATAATTCTCTTAGTGGAAAAATCATGAACAAAAAAAAATTTTTATTCAGTTAAACAAGTAGTTTTGAAAAAATAGGCAGATATCATCCTATGTTATTAAACCTCATCCAGTTAAAGTCAAGACAAGATCTAATGGCATACACTATTATCTCCTCTTATTTTACAAGAGTCAACATCAAGGGTCTTTTTTAAGCTTCATTTTAACAACTGAAGTGACATTAAGTACCCAAAATAAACCAAACGTAAGTTTAAAAAAATGTAACTTTAAAAAGATATGCATAAACCATGAATAACCCAAATTACTATAAAGCATTACACAAAACAAAAAAATGTATCTTACTGCAAAAATAAAAGATATCTTTAAAAATAGCTATGGTTATAGAAACTTCTATTCTCTTTTCAAAATTCATTACTTCAGCAACTATTTGAATGTTTATTATGGACCAGGCCTTGTTCTAAACATTAGGTATACAATGGTAAATAAAAGTGACTATAAACACCCAGAGAGTCTAAAAGGAGTGGGAAACACAAGGAATGGTAAACAAACAAACAGGATATTTTCTGATGAGTCCTTCACAAGACAGCAAGTGTGAATGAAGAAACTACTTTCCGTTGGCTGGCTAAGCAAAGACTCTCTAAAGAGTTAACTTCTAAACTAAAGTGAGGACCAAGCCAAATGAAGACTGGAGGAAAGAGAGTCCAGGGAATATCACATCTACAATATGCCCATGTACAGTGGGAACATGAGTAGTGTGTCTGAAGAACAAAAAGGAAGTGAACAAGAAACCCAGGTCCCTTACACCATGCAACATTATATCTGCAACGATCTGCTTACTTTCAGTTTTCCCAAATGTAAGACAATCTTCTGTCTGACTCATGCCACTGTTTTTTAGTATGCCTGTTATCTACAGCCTTACTGAATTCCAACAAACAGAACTACAGTTCAAGATAGCTGACATCATAAAAAAAAATATCAATTCTCGGGGCATCTGTGTGTCTCAGTCTGTTAAGCGTCCAACTTTGGCTCAGGTCATAATCTCACAGTTTCTGAGTTTGAGCCTAACATCAGGATCTCTGCTGTCAGCACGGGCCTGCTTCAGAACCTCTGTCCCCTTCTCTCTCTACCCCTCCCCCCTGTTCGCGTTTGCTCTCTCTTAAAAATGAATTAAAAAACATTTTTTAAAAAGTCAATTCTCCTTAAACTAATCTAATCACATGACCTCAATAAAAAATGTTCATAGATTCTAAATTTCTAAAATTCACATGCAGTAGAAAAATAAAGTGAAGATACCTTTGATAAAAAAAAGGAATAAACAGAGGGTTTACCTTGTCAGATCAGATATAAAAACAAATAATGAAAGAATCATAATAGAAAATGCAAAAATGTTAACACAGAAATAAAATAAAAACACTGCACTAAAATGAAATTCTAGAAATGTGCCTATATAAGTGATAATTTATTATCAGGTAAAGGTGACATCTCAAATCAGAAAGGTAAGGATAATGAATTCTTTAGTAACTACTGTTGAGACAGGCATTCCAATTGGGAAAAAGGTAATTTCTGCTGCAGACATTTACAAAGATAAAATCAAGAATTATTGAAAAGGTAAAGGTATATGTACATATACAAGATGTGTATACATATCTTGGAAGAAAATATGGAAGCACATCATTATGAGCTTGGGATGAAGAAGGATTTCTTAGAAAATGGGAACATTCAAAAGCCATAAAGCATGAGTGATAAATCGAATATTGCGATTTAAAATCTTCTAAAACAAAAGACACTAAAAACAAAGTTGCCAGTTAAACAAAAGACTGGGAGAAAAATATTTACAACATATATAACAAAGAATTACTCTCCAATATATATATATATAAGTCTAGAAAGCAATAAGCACTCAACAGATAAATGAGCAAAAGTAATAAGCTAGAAATTTCCCAGAGAAAATACTAATGGTGACATTTTTGCTTCAGGCAGTAAGTGGACTAGATTTACTGAGGAGAAATTACGCTGCATTCTAACTAGACCAGCATAAGACATTTTCATTCTAATGTTGGGTGCACAGAAGTTGTCAAAAAAGTTGTCAGTAAAAATAAGCAATAACCACACTCTAAAGGTAAAACTGCCTCAGGGACAAATGCCTGTGGCTGGCACTAGTTCTCAGACCCCTTATAAAGTGGAGAAATTGTATCTGAGACTGCTGGGTTCAGTCAGGTTCCCTAGAACAGGTGCTAAAGTGGTCCCAAGTCAACAGTCACCCTGGTTCCTACAAGAAAGTCACAAATCCTCTCTGGAGTAAAGCAAATTCATTTTAGGTCCTCAGGTTTAATCTGATTTACACATCCAACAAGGTTTTAAATTCAGCAATTCAGCAATTATATTTTTCACTTCTAAGTGTCCTTTTTCATCACTGTATTTATTTTTTTATATTTATTTATTTTTGAAGGCGCAAGCAGGGGAGGGGTAGAGAGGGGGACAGAAGATCCGAAGCAGGCTCTGCACTGACAGCAGCAAGCTGGATGTGGGTCTCGAACTCCCGAACCATGAGATCATGACCTGAATTGAAGTCGGATGCTCAAATGACTGAGCTACCCAGGTGTCCCATATTCATTTTTTTTAATAGAAAATTATTACTTGCTCATGTTTATGATTCCACATTTTGTTTTTAACCATTTTATAATAATTTTTAACAATGAATATTTGATTGTCCAATGTTTGATGTTAGTAGGATTTCAAATGTGCTGCTGTTTCACTGTAGTTTAACTCAGGGTGATTTTTCCCTGTATGTTTTACCTTTGAAAGTGAATACATACACATACACACAAAACTATGGGAACAGCATTTTTAAAGTGTTGAAAACAAAAAGTCAACCCATAATTCTAGTATCACTCCTGACATCACTGTCTACATAAATAACCCAAAATAATCTAAAAATTATCAGAAATAAGAACTTAACAAGGCAGTTGGCATAGGATTAAAAAAAAAAAAAAGCAATGTGCATTCCTATGTAGTAACAGAAAAGGCAATTACCAAAAATATATTTATAATAGCAATAAAAGAGGCACCTAGAATAAATTCAACAGATAAATTCAACAAACTGTGTATACCTATAGATGAAATTGTAACACTTTATCGAAAGATGTTTAAGAAAGCATGCATAAATGAAGATATAAATCATGTTTATAGACAGAAGACTAAAAATTATAAAGAAATCAGCTGAAGGACAATAGACTCAAGGCCATGCCATTAAAAATTCCAGCAGACATTTCTGGTGGAATTCAAATACTTAAATTTATATGGAACAGCAAAATCCCAAGAACAGACATGAAAATCAGTAAGAGTGGAGAGGTGGGATATGAAAGTGAAGGAAGGAAAATAAATAAGGAGAGGTAGGTAGAGGAGGTACCTTAACAGATTCAAAATTTATTTTGAAGTTATGGTAAATTGAGAAGCATCCTACTGGAAATAAACAAATTAACCAAAAAGATGAAGCAGAGATGAAAAGATTAACTAAAATGGATAGACAGCCTAGAAAAGATCCATGTGTATATGACATAGGAGGCATTGCAGATCATTGAGTCTTCATTAATGTTGTTGGAACAAATGATTATGCATATGAGAAAGAGTGAAGTAGGATCCCTACCCTACGTCATAGAAACAAACAAATCCAAAATTAAACCCTTTTGGGGTGCCTGGGTGGCTAGGTTGATTAAGCATCTGACTTCAGTTCAGGTCATGATCTCATGGTTTGAGTTTGAGCCCTGTATCAGGCTCTGTGCTGACAGCGTGGAGCCTGCTTCAGATCCTCTGTTTCCCTCTCTCTGCTTCTCTCTCAAAAATAAATTAACATTTAAAAAAATTCAAAATTAAACCCTGTTGACCAAGATTTAAATATAAAAAGTAAAACTTAAAAATTGTTAGAATATTATAAAGGTATCTTTATGATACCAAGGAGGATAAGACATCAATAAGTAATTCATATATAAGAAATTGCTAAATTCAACTACTTTAAAATACACCATAAAGTGTACTGAAAACACTAACTCCAATAGATATTTGCAATACACAAAAGTGTAAAGAATTACACTAGGACTTCTGCTTCTGCTGTAGACTATCACTTATAACAGACAATTGTTCTGATTAAACAAAACTAACAAAGCCCAAAACATTTTTTTAAAGTTTCTTTGAAGGCAGATAAATGCTGGGAAAACCAGGTCTTGAGGAACCACAGTTCCAAGAGAAGAGAACCTCATGATAGGAGGTTCCTCATGAGAGGAAACAAAATTCTCTCCATGCTGTTTTTTCCTTTGGGCATGTGCAAATTCTTGATAAGGAATAAGACACTAAGGAGCCATGGAGAGGGCAGCTACTAAGTAGAAAAGCCAAAAGAGCATTAGGCAAACTCATGAGGATAGAGAGACAGGAAAAAGTTCAAGGCTGCCAAGGCTGCCAAGACTCAGAGTGTAGGCCATGATCCTATAAAAGAATTGAGGCACAAAGAAACAGACCTGACATTGTGTGATGATTTTTCACTTAAGGAATGGAGCACTAAAACTCTGCAAAAGGGGGCATCCGGGCGGCTCAGTTGGTCAAGCATCCAACTTCAGTTGAGATCATGATCTCAAGGCTCGTGAGCTGAGCTCTGCATTGGACTCTGTGCTAACAGTTCAGAGCCTGGAGCCTGCTTTAGATTCTGCCTGTCTCTCGCTGACCCTCTTGCCATTCACATTCTGTCTCTCTCTCCCTCTCAAATATAAATAAACATTTTTTAAAAAATGTAATTCGCTTAAAAAAAAAAAAAAAAGAAACTGCAAAATAAAAGTCAAAGAACCCAGGCGAAAAGCTTTATGAAAAGCACTCTGAGAAGGATTCTGGGAGATGGCAAAAGAGCATCAGGAATCTGTCTAATGTAACTATTTTGGATCTTCTGAATCTTTTGAAGGCTTCCAACTTCCAAGGGGATGGTAAGGTAAACTGTGGTTATTTGGGTCAATTTCAGCTGTTAGTTTGGCAGAAGCTCCCCATCCCCCAGGCTGCAGCCCTGGAGCAGACAACTATGCATATGTATTGGAGCAGTCTGCGCAAAGCTTGGGGCAACTAGGATGAGGAAAAAAACTGTTCTCCAAATATCAGGAGTATATGCTAGGATTACTGATTGTTGCTTCTGATCATACAGATGTAGACAATGAAGTGAGTGGCCCATTGTTGCTGCAACTCCTCCCTCTGTTGCAAGGTCCTCACCCTCTAGCCATAGGAACAGCCAAGGGATTTAAAGGGCCAGTCTCCATTTTTCCTCATGCCCTCATTTTCCTCTTTTGGAAGCCCAACATGAAAGACTAGGACATTCAAAGGCAACAGAATGTATGGGGGCAATTAGAATGTCATCAAACATGCCTAGGGAAAAGCAAAGGCTAAAGATGATCTAAGATCTAAAGTGTATACCTCAGGTTGATCCTTCAACAACAAAACACATACAAAACAAAAAAACAGCAAGCTCTGGGGAATGCGAAGAATCTAATTTCCAGAGATGCCACATTATTAGATTTAAACGTCCAGTTTTCAACAAAAAAATCATGACACATACAAAGAAACATGAAAGTATGACCAATTAAAAGAAAAATAAAATCCACAGAAAACTATCCCCGAAAAAGACCCAGGGACAGATGTACTCGACTGCGACTTTTAAACGCTGTTTTAAAGATGTTCAGGGGTGCCTGGGTGACTCAGTTGGTTGAGCATATGACTCTTGATTTCAGCTCAGGTTATGATCCTAGGGTCCTGGGACAGAGCCCCACATCAGGCTCCGTGCTGAGCATGGAATCTGCTTAAGAGAATCTTAAGTAAGCATGGAGTCTGCTTAAGATTCTCTCTTTCCCTCTGCCCCTCGGCCCTCTCCCTGACTCATACTCTCCAAAAAATAAAAAATAAAAAATAATTTAATTAAAAAATAAAAAAACAAGCATTGAAGAGAGAGATAAAAAACAAAGGAATGAAAAGGAGATAAATAAAAGATCAGAGACAAAATAGTGGAAATTAAGGGAGGTAAACAATAAAATCCATACTACTGCATTCCCTGAAGACTGAAACATAAAACAATGGACTAGAACTAATATTTCAAATTATAATCCAAGAAAACTTTATAGGCATCTCAAGAGAGCAGAATCTGCATATTAAACATGCCAATTGGGAACCTAAGAAAGTTAAGGTCAGAATGGGCAATGTTTCACAGCATATCCTGATACAAAAATATTACATTTCAAAGATGAAGAAATAAATTCAAGGCCTTCAGATGAGAATATCAAATATATAAAAACAACATAAATATCAAGCAACAGTGGAGAAGCATTTTTTAAAACGCAATACAAAAATGTTACAAAAATGTTAATTTCATATCCAGCCAGATGTCCTTCATGTATCAAGGACACTGCAGCAGTTTTTTGTTTTTTTTAACACACAAGAACTTAGGGAATTCTACACTAATCAGCCTTTCTTGAGTACAGGAACTCTACTCAAGTAGAATTGGTTCATTCCAACGAAGAGATAACTAAGAAAACGTCAGAGAAAGGGCTGATGATGATCGTTTTAATATAAAAGTAGACCTACAACTAAAATGCAGATGGAGACAAGGAAGAAAAACTACTGCAGAAATTATTTTAAATTATGACAAAGAAATAATGCAACTAAAAATGGAAGAAAGTTGAGGAAGAAGAAAATAAAATATCCACACACTAATTTTTATACAGGAAATAGGCAGGAATTTTAGAATATCAATATAAGAACAAACCTAAAATTATAATACTTCTAGAACAAAGCACAGAAGATAATCTCCGTAAGCTAGGATTACACAAATATTTCTTAGGTAAAACGTGAAAAATATAATTTACAAGGAAAAATGTAATGAACTGAACTTCAGCAAAATTAAATGTTTGCTCTGTGAGAAACACTGGCAAATGATAGAATATACCATAAAGAAAATATTTCCAAATTACTTATGTGGTAAAAAGCTTAGATCTTGAATACACAAAGAACTCTAAAAACTCAACCATAAGAGGGGCTCTTGGGTGGCTCAGTTAAGCGTCTGACTCTTGGTTTCAGCTCAGGTCATAATCTCACAGTTCATGGGTTCGAGCCCCATGTTGGGCTCCACCCTGACAGTGAGGAGCCTGTTTGGGATTCTCTCTCCCTCTCCCCCACTCATGCTGTCTCTCTCTCTCTCTCAAAATAAATGAACCATAAAAAAAAAAAAATCAACCATAAGAAATCAACTCAGTAAGAAAAAATGGGCAAAAGATTTGAACACACACTTCATCAAAAGAATGTATGTGGATAGCAAATAAATACAAGAACAGATGTTCAATATCTTTAGTCATTAGGGAAATGCAAATTAAAACTACACAATAATAACCATAATACACTTATTAGAATGGTAAAAATCAAAAGAACTGACAATACCAAGAGGTGACAAAGTAGAAGAGCAAATCAACTCTTATTATTGCTAGCAGAAATGCAAAATGGTACAGTTCCTTGGTAAAGTTTGGCAGTTTCTTTTTTTTTTTTAATATTTATTTATTTTGGAGAGAGAGAGAGCGCATGCACATGCACACAAGAGGGGGAGGGGCAGAGAGAGAGGGAGACAGAATCTAAAGCTGGCTCCAGGCTCCAAGCTGTCAACACAGAGCCCGACGTGCGGCTCAAACTCATGAACCATGAGATCATGATCTGAAGTCAGTCGCTTAACCAACTGAACCACCCAGGTGCCCCAAGTTTGGTAGTTTCTTTTTTTTTTTTTAATTTTTTTTTTAATGTTTTATTTATTTTTGAGACAGAGAGAGACAGAGCATGAATGGGGGGAGGGTCAGAGAGAGAGAGAGGGAGACACAGAATCTGAAACAGGCTCCAGGCTCTGAGCTGTCAGCACAGAGCCCGACGCGGGGCTCAAACTCACGGACCGCGAGATCATGACCTGAGCCGAAGTCGGAGGCTTAACCGACCAAGCCACCCAGGCGCCCCGGTAGTTTCTTAAATAAACACACACTCACCTACTGATCCAGCAATCAAACTCCTAGATATTTACTTAAGAAATGAAGACCTATGTTCACAGAAAAATCTGTATATAAATGTGATTTTTTTTTAACGCAGGTGCCCCTGTATATAAATGTTTATAGCAACTTTACATATTACTGTAAAAAAACTGGAAACAGCCCAATGTCCATCAACAGGAGACTACAAAGGTTATTTCTCACCAATACAAAAGAACAATCTTTTAATATTCAAAATGATATGGATGAATCTCAAAAACATGCCGAGAGGAAAAAGATGCAAAAAGGTTAATGCAATTTGTCATTTAAGTAAAGTTCAAGAATAAACAAAAATGATCTATGGGGATGGACATAAGAATAGCAGCTGCTGGGGGCACGTGGGTGGCTCAGTCAATTAAGTGCCCAACTCTTGGTTTCGGCTCAGGTACGTGATCTTGCAGTTTGTGAGTTCAAGCCCTTTGTTGGGCTCCGCGCTGTCAGTGCAGAGCCTGCTTCTCTTTCCCTCTCTCTCTCTGCCCCTTCCCTGGTCATGTGTGTGCATGCGCTCTCTCTCTCTCTCTCTCTCTCTAAATTTTAAAAAACAAATTAAAGAATAGAGGTTGCTGGAGGCAAGGGTTAGAAGGTAATTGATTTGAAAATAGCATGAAGGTAAAGGATATGTTCAGCATCTTGATTATACAGGGATGTATATTTATCAAAATTCATTGAACTATACACTTAAGATTTATACACTTGCTTATAAATTATACTCAATAAAGTACTGTCGGCTTTTTAAAAAGGCATCAAGATATTTATTTTATAAGTACTATTCTGCCATCTTTTTTGTTAATACTACTTCCTTAAACCAGACCAAATTTTAACTATTTTCTTTACCTGAAAGATGTTATTCCATTCTCTTTTACTTTATTTTTCTGAATAGGAGATGCTTGGAGTGACAGAATTTTATTTCCTGGTAGGGTAATTTGCTTTAAAATGGAAGCTATAAAAACAAAAGAAGAAAAAAGAATTTTAAAAAAATCAGTCATGCCATATTAGGAGAAATGCAGGACAGCAGCTTTTAATATACCCAGAATAACCAAAAGAAATTTCAAGCTGTCCTAGAACTATGTTTAAACTCAAAAATGACAATGAATTTATTCCCTGCATGAAATCATCTTAGAAAAATCATAATTTCTCTTCATACAGTCTTCAGCCTATAGGATTACCAGCATTATGAAAATATGCATAAATAGTGACAAGTGATGTTAATATATCATTTATATTTGCATATTTTAAAAATACATGAAACTTCTTTTGTGTTAAGACTGATTTCCAAATGTAGAAAAAGTACATTTCAAAAAGAAAGAAAGCTATAGCAATTTTTGTAAATTAAAAAAAATGCTTTATTCACTAATACATTGTTTTATCTAATTACAAAATACCATGAGTAGTTGCTTCTTCTACTCTAAGATATATATCCCCAAAAAGTAGCTATGTAGATACAAAGAATGTGCTAGTGATTTTTCAGTCCTCTCTCCTAGGTCCTACTTTTAAAAGAGTACCTTTTCTTAATATAACAAATAAAAAAGAGAACACAAAACCCCATCATGTTCCAAACCCAGTATGATGGGGCCAGGGATGCGGGGTGGGGTTGGGGTCTACCTGGAGGAAACTGACTGGCAGGTATTGCAGTGCTCACTGGCATCTTCTTCTGTCCAGATTTCTGAATGGTCAATGCTGAGGAATGGGGAAGTGTGGTCACTTGTTTTGCAATACCTCCTGAAGGCTGCTGGACTACCTGAAACAATGAGAGTTATTAATACACTCATTCAACTAAACCTGCTTTAGGAAAGAACAAGCTTTCAGTTGTAACAGAACAAATGATTGTGCTCACCTAACTGTAAATATACTTTTATGTTAGCATAACAAGAAAGTCTACCTAAAATTTATATCTGTATGTAGCAAAATTATCTTGTTCAAAAGTGAAAAATAGGACTTTCTCACGCAACGTACAGTAAAACCTTGGTTTGTGAGCATAATTCGTTCTGGAAACATTTTGCTTGTAATCCAAAGCATGTGTATATTCAAGTGCATTTCCCCATCAGAAATAGTGGGAACTCGATTTGTTCCACAACCCAAAAACATTCATATAAAAATGATTACAATACTATAATACAAAATAAAGAAAATACAGCATATAAAGAAAAATAAACAGGGGCATCTAAGTGGCTCAGTAGGTTAAGCATCCAACTTCAGCTCAGGTCCTGATCTCACAGTTTGTGAGTTCAAGTCCCACATGGGGCTCTGTGCTGACAGCTCAGAGCCTGGAGCCTGCTTTGGATTCTGTATCTCCCTCTCTCTCTGCCCCTCCCCCACTCACAATCTGTCTCTGTCTCTCAAAAATAAATAAATGTTTAAAAAAAAATGTAAAAAAGAAAAATAAACAAATTAACCTGTGCTTACCTTTGAAAACCTTTGTGGCTGGTGTGAGGGAGATAAGAGAAACGAGGGTTATTGTGTAGGACGACTTGCACTATCACTAACAGAATCACTGCTATTTACTGGCTCAATGGAATCTTTTTCTTTTTGTGCAACTTTAACAAGGAACCTATCCAATGACACTTGCTTTTGCCTCCTTTTGAGGATTTTGTGGAAATGTGACGTTGCTTTGTCATTAAACAGATTCATCCCTCACACTGCTACAGCTGTATTCAGGTGGTGCTTTTCTACAAAATTTTGCAGCTTCCCACATTGTACACATCTCCCTAATCTCATTTGAAGTGGGGGATTCCTCCACCTTTTTTTCCTCCTCCTCTGCATAGGAGATCTCCTCCATAACCTCTTGTTGTTGCTCACAATGCAACAGTTGGATCCAACGGTAGGATGCCAGTTGTGGGCACCTTCCAACATTCTGAAAAATCAGATTTCTGCCAAACGCTGCGGCCTGAGACCAAGTATCTGAGTATGGGACACGATCACCCACAATCCCACACTGAAGAGAGACAGAGAAGAACCACTGGCTCAGCTGTGATCATGTGATGTTTGGCGTCACATACTACTTGTATTGTAAGGCATCACTCATTGATCAGGTTAAAATTTATTAGAAATGTTTGCTCGTCTTGCAGAACACTCGCAGAACAAGATACTCGCAATCCAAGGTTTTACTGTGTTTTCTTTTTAGAGTGTAATTCAAATTTACACTATCCACTGCCCAATTTAACTCTCCATTTGGATCATATTTTCTTTTTTTTTTTTTTTTGTTTATTTATTTATTTTGAGAGAGTGCAAGTGGGAGAGGGGCAGAGATAGGGGGAGAAAGAGAGAATCCAACCCCACAGAACTGTGAGATCATGCCCTGAGCCGAAACCAAGAGTTAAGAGGCCTAACTGACTGGGCCACCCAGGTGCCCCTTTTTTCTTTTTAATTATTTATTTCATTTATTTTGAGAGTATGCATATGAGCAGGGGAGGGGCGGGGGGGGGGGAGGGGCAGAGAGAGAGGGAGGGAATCCAAAGCAGGCTGCACTGTCAGGTGTATGAGATCAGGACCTGAGCCAAAATCAAGAGTTGGACACTTAACTGACTGAGCCACCTGGATGCTGTGTATTTCTTTATTATATATTTTATATATACTTTATAGGTATCTGCATTATTTGCTTTTTTATGATTAGCATATACTACATTTATAATTAGAAAAATGAAGTTGAGTTTTCAAACTAATATTACTAGAAAAATAATAAATTCTACAATGAAATATGCATTCACAGTTACATTTATGCATTCAGACTGAATCTTAACAGAAACAATCCTTACAATTCTGGCCTCTTTCCCCATTCACTCACATTTTCTTCCTTAATATCCTTTACTAAGTATTCTTTTTCAGTATTTTAATTTTGAAAAACAATAATAAAATATTATTAGAGGGTGCCTGGGTGCCTCAGTGGTTAAGCATCTGACTTCAGCTCAGGTCATGATCTCACCTTTTGAGAGTTCAAGTCCCACATTAGGTAAGCATGAGCCCTGCTTCCGATGTAAAAACAAAACAAACAACAACAACAAAAACGACAAGCCCTGCTTCCGGTGAGCTCTGCTTCTCTCTCTGTCCCTCGTGAGATTCTCTCTCTCTCTGTCCCTTGCTCACTTGCACCCTTCTCTTTCTTAAGGGGAAAAAAAAAAAAAAAAATATATATATCTATATATATACATATATATACACACACATACATATATATACATATATATGTATACACACACACACACACATACACACACACACGTGTGTGTATGTGTGTGTGTGGTGAGTTAGTCTTCATACCATTCTGATAGGTACTCACGTAATAGCCCGAAGCTCTGTCCCTGAGGTGGATGCGGGCCCTACACAGCCTGGCTGTATGTGACCTGGACTATAAGGAGTGGAGGTGGGGCAGACAGGGATAGCACCCATGGGACCGAGGCACCACTATGTGGCCCTGACAAGAACAAGCTGGGGAAAGCAAGCCTCAGTGCCCACCCGTAGGATCCCAGGTGTGCCTGGCCCTGCCTACAGCCCACGTGGGATCAAGATCATACACATGGGGGGAGACAAATATGCCAGTTAAAAACATATAAATATATCTTTATACATGTTTATAATTATTATATATATTATGAATATACAAATATTTATATAAATGTATATGATACATGGTATTTATACATATCACAAAGTTCTGAGCTGGGATTTAAATAACCCTGGATCCCTATTATTCCTCATCTTAATGATTATGACACTTGGGGCAGCATGTACAGCACACTGCACGCTTGCTGAACAAAATAAAATACAATGAGTGAGAAAGTAGAAGAGCATTCATTAGCGTTCTTTCAAAGTACCACTTAAAACCACAGTATTAGGCATCTTATGGAGATTGAGAAATTATTGCAGAGAGATGGAAATTTACCTGAAGAGATATTTATTCCTACTTGGCAAGCAAAAGAAAGCTGTATCATATTTTTGCAAACTTAAGTCCTTTATTTCCCTCCAAAAAACCACTAGCAAGGAAAATCACTAAGTAGCACATACCTTAGCCTTTTATCTTGACATGTCAAATTCTGATGTTTTATTTGAATCTTAAAATAAATTAATGTTCTAATAGTTCATAGAAATATAGGTCTAGGGCTACATAACATTACTTAGGTTTTTTTTTTTTTAATTATGATTTTTACATTATGCTCTGGGATATGTGACAAGGAACTATTGCTTTCTCTGTATTTCAACCCTCACCTACTCCCCTATTCATAAATACACAGCAATCAAATGTTTATCTGTAAATAACTCAAGTAGTGCATGCACACACAGCTACTGGATTCAATCACTTACTATCTCCTCTAATTTCTATACATTATTCAATATGTGATTACCGGAATGAACTCAGTAAGGTTGACTTCCAGAAAATAGAAGACCCTAACTAAACAAAAGCTGCAGTATAAAAGTCAGGTAGTTAGTTGCCAACCATTTCTCAGGAACAGCTAATATATGGTTCTTGTACCACAATTCCTTACCTTCTGGGACAATGGCATACACCACTAAACACTTCTATATGCCCACATTCAGCCTCAGAATCTTAACACAGAGCTCCAGTCAAATCCTACAATGAAAGTTGAAACTTATTTGCCATGCCCAATCTAAATTAAAACTCAATCTTGGTAAACCTTAGAACATGCTGTTTCTTTAATTTAATGGGCCTTCTAAACTCTTAAAAATGTGCTCAGGGGCACCTGGGTGGCTAAGTCAGTTAAGTGTCAGACTTCAGCTCCCGTCATGATCTCGTGGTTTGTGAGTTGGAGCCCCGCATCGGGCTCTGGGCTGACAGCATGGGGCCTGCTTCGCATCCTCTGTCTCCCTCTCTCTCTGCCCCTCCCCTGCTTGCTCTCTCTCTCTAAAATAAAAAAACATTTTAAAAAATGTGCTCAAATGAATTCTTAATTATACCACCAGCTTTTATAGGAATCTGTAAATGCTGCTTAAAATTGAGAACCTATAGGGGTGACCGGGTGGCTCAGTCAGTTGAGCGTCCGACTTCGGCTCATGTCATGATCTTGCAGGTCGTGAGTTTGAGCCCTGTGCCAGGCTCTGTGCTGAGAGCTCAGAGCCTGGAGCCTGCTTCAGATTCTGTGTTTTCCTTTTTCTCTGCTCCTCACCCACTCATGCTCTCTCTCTCTCTCAATAATGAACATTAAAAAAAAAGTGAGAACCTATAAATTTTTGTTAAATTTTAAATGTGCTTATTGTAAGATTTGATTCATATGAAATTCTAGAACAAGCAAAAGTAATCTGTGGGAGAAAATTATCAAAAGAGTTGTTGCTTCTGGGGATGTTGGGGTGGGGACTGAGAAGGAACACAAGGGTACTTCAAGATGATGTTAACATACTATAACTTGGTAGGGGATCTGAGTTACACAGAAGTATACACTAACTGCCAGAACTTATCCAATGGTACATTTAAAATTTGTGTACATCACTGTATGTAGATTTTAGCTAAAAAGAAAAAGAACAGGAAATACTGAACTGTAGTTAATAATATGCATGTTTAACTATTTAGGAAGAAGTCTTTGAAACCATCAAATAAGATGATTGAAGGCTGGATAAATACATGATAAATCAAGTATAGTAATTATAAACAGAATCTGGGTGGTTGCTATACAGGTGTTCACTATGAACTTCAACACTGCTATGTTTCAAAATTTCCATAATAAAACATTTTCTTTGATAAAGCAAACATAAGATGACCTAATACTGTAAACACTGTTTCTAAATAGTTTATTGTCCATCAATTCTAATGTATCCTTGCCAATTAAAAGAAAAAAAAAAAACTCAAGTAAATTTAAATGAACTAGCATTAATCAATCTATATACTATTATATAAACTCTGATTAAATATGGCATGTGGAGAATCTTCTATGCAACCCTAAATACACATGGTAAATAAAGGTACCTTACTTGAATTCAATTTCTTTCTTCACCAAAACTTTCCTCAGTCCCATTTAAGTGGGACTACAACCATCAACTGGAATTCTACCTCTCTTCTCACACTTAACAGAATGCAAAAAAAGAAAGAAAAAAATAAAACTGCTTAAATCTGGATCCTTAGGTCAGTCCAATATGAAACGGAGAGTGAACTACCTGAGCCAATAAAACAATTAATGATCCTTGTTTTGTTTTTTTTTCCTACTCAATTTTTACTTTAACTTCTCTAATAAATATAGTGGCCACCAGCATACTCAGAAACTAAAATTTATACCCTTGAAAACACTTCTCCATGTCCAGTGAAAACTGAAGTCAGAGACAGTCAGCAGAGTTACATCTCATATAGTATTTCATATAAAGATATATTTGTTTAAAATTCTTTAATGGGTCCCTTACTTCAAAATAATTAGGTACCAGAGGAAAATACAATGCAACAAGAATAAATCTTTTCTAATATTCTAGATCAATTTGTTTTAAGAAATCAGCTTTACTTCAATGGAATGAAATGGAAAATTACCACATTTAATAATGTACTAGTACTTGTTTTCATCTGATATCCACAAAACCGTAATATTTGGAGAATGACTGTTGGACATACTTGGCCACTTATTTATCAAATGCCTACAATTCTGTTAAGGAAGAAATGCAGATAAAAGAGTCATATGTATGTATGTATATATATATATATATATATATACATACATACATACATATACACACACACACACACACACACACACACACACACACACACACATATATACATATTTTCTACAGAGAGAGAGAGAGAAAGCGCACGCACATGCCCATGTGCAAGCAAGGGAAAGGGGGCAGAGGGAGAGAGGGAGGGAATGAGGGAGGGAGAGAGAACCTTAAGGAGGCTCCATGACACAGAGCTCAATTCCATAAGCCTGGGATCAGGACCTGAACCAAAATCCAGAGTCAGACACTCAACAGACTGAGCCACCCCAGGTGCTCGGGGAAATATATATTTGAAATAAGAAAAATATCCAAGATAATATAAAAGCTTCCTGCCCTATCTCCAAGTATAAACTGTTTTTAAAGATATTGAACTAACAACATATAATACAATATTACTACTAAGAGTGGTAACATTCAGTTTGCTCTCTAAAATTATCAGCATTTTTCTTTTCCCTAAAAATACAGACCAGGAATTTTGAATTAACTTTCTCATTCGTGAATTTTATTCATACATGTTGTGGACTTTAGAGACTTATTGTTTAATTTTTATATGGTAAAATTAGTTATTAAAATATATCAAATTTAATTTTTAAAATGACCAAACTGAAATTAAAATTTAGTTCTCTATTAAATTACCTTTTGTTAATTAAGTTTAAATTTAATTTAAATTATACTTTAAATTAAATTTAGCTTTTGCTCAATTATGAGTAAAACAGTTTTTTCACAAATATCCTAAGAAAACTGTTTAAGTGCTGAAACTTCTGAAAGCTTCTACTTATTACCTATCCATCATCAGTAGACTATACTACATATCATCCACTCTCTTTCACTAACTTTAAAGGTAAAAACGTTAAGCTTAACATTTAGAGTGTGTAACATCATATAACACCTGCTATGCTAGAATTAATAGATAATAACATTAACATTTATAAAAACTAGATTCTCAGATGAAATCAAAAGAACTACTGATTAGGTCCACATTTCAATAATTCAAGCATTTGAGGACTAAAATATACAAAGCAATGAACTACTGGCACAAAATGAAAAACTTTCATCTACGGAAGCTGTGAACAAGTCAATTCTTCTGATGAGAACTTTAAGCAGATCCCCAGAGGTTAACATACAATAATCAATGAGATAGAAAAGACAACATGTAGTAATAAATCTAAATTTAAAAAAAAATGGGGAAGGGCCTCTTTAATCTGGAATAAAAATGTATAATTTCATAAAGCAATAATTCTATAAAATTTAAACCCTGCAATGGGAGATTAAGAGGATTCTTATAGCTCAAAAGCATGGATATAGAAAACATCTAGAAAGCAGGAAACCTATACAATTTCCAGAAAAATTAGTAGAAATGCTAGAAACAGATAAAGTATAAAGAAGGAATTTTAAAATTCACGATCAATTATTAAAGGGAATAAACAAATTTAAAAACTAACATTGAACAGTAATACTTGCATTCAGCTCATTTTTAATTTTTTTAACGTTTATTTATATATTTTTAAAATTTCTTTTGATGTTTTATTAATTTTTGAGAGAGAGAGTGCAAACAGAGGAGGAGCAGACAGAGAGGGAGACACAAATTCCAAAGCAGGCTCCAGGCTCTGAGATATTAGTACAGAACCTGACATGGGACTCAAACTCACGAACCATGAGATCATGACCTGAGCCAGTGTCGGACGCTTAACCGACTGAGCCACCCAGACGCCCCTAATGTTTATTATTTTTGAGAGAAAGAGAAAGAGACAGAGCATGAGCATGAATATGAGAAGAGGAGGGGCAGAGAGAGAGAGACACAGAATCTGAAGAAGGCTCCAGGCTCTGCACAGTGAGCACAGAGCCTCAAGCAGGGCTCAAACTCACAAACTGTGAGATCATGACCCAAGGTGAAGTCTGATGCCTAACAAACTGAGCCACCCAGGTGCCCCATTCTTCAGCTCATTTTTAGAGACTACATCCTGAGTTGCCCAGACCACAGATTTGATCCAGTATGGCAATTCTCATATCTCAAATTATTATTTGCCATCTTTCTTTAAAAGCTGCACTGAATACTTTCTTATGTTTCTAGCATCCTATTTTCCTTCTCACCTATCTGGGATTAAATTGGACAATGGTTTAAAATGGGCTCACCTAATACTAATAAACACTTTAGTAAATATTAATTTTCCACATTAATTTGAAAAAATATCCTAGTTCAGTCCTCTCTGTGGCATTACCATACAGAATGGCTTATCTTGTTTTGTGCCCCAGGTAAAAATGTGTTACAAAACAGATTACAATGCATCTTCAGTGTCTATTGCTCTAGTGTTTGTCATTTTTAAATATGAAGGTATGAATACTGACATCAAATGTGTTGAGTAAAATTAAAACAAAGGCCAAACGGGGTGCCTGGCTGGCTCAGTAGGTAGAGCATGCAACTCTCAATCTCAGGGTCCTGAGTTTAAGCCCCACCATTGGGCATGGAGCCTACTTAAAAAAAAAAAAAAAAAAAAAAAAAAAAAAATGTAAACAAACAAAGGCTAAACAAGAAAGCAGAATTCACAAGGAAAATTAAAATACTCCACATTATACAAATGAA
This sequence comes from Panthera pardus, assembly GCF_024362965.1. Classification (NCBI taxonomy): domain Eukaryota; kingdom Metazoa; phylum Chordata; class Mammalia; order Carnivora; family Felidae; genus Panthera; species Panthera pardus. The sequence goes on along the minus strand of NW_026526710.1, from coordinate 43,194,408 downwards.
AGTAGTAAGTCAAAAAACCCCTAACATTTACCATTGGATTCATTCATTCTTTTTCTCTTTCTTTCTTAGATTTTATTGTTAAGTAATCTCTGTATCCAACGTGGGGCTCCAACTCACAACCCTGAGATCCAGAGCTGCATACTCGAAGTACTGGGCTAGCCAGGCACCATCCACTGGATTTTCTGTTACATTTTTTCTTTACTGAAATTGTTCCTAATGTATAACAAGTCAAACCTACAAAACATAAATGCTATCAAGATATTATTACCACATAGCTTTTCTGTTTCAGGACACTCTAGAAACTTAATAGTTCTTGTCATGAGTACCATACTCTAATGGGAAAGACACTAGGTTCTAGTCTGAGATCCAATACTTGTTGAGTGCCAGTGGATGGGTCACTTAATGTTTCCAGAGTCTTAGTTTTCTCACTGCCTTTTCTTTATCACAAAATTATTTTAAAACCCATAGTTAATACATGACATGCTTTTAAAATTCTACATAGCTATAAAGTATTATTTCACTTCAGGAACTAATAATAGTATAAATGTTCAATAAAGATTAGCACTGATTCAAGAATCACTTATGACCTGTAAAGAGGATTTCAATTCTGTTCAGTGCTCCCAAAAAACAGGCCTTTCCTTGAGGCAATTACTCTGTTTCAGTGGTTCCCAAAGCTGGCTGCTCAGACTGATATTTAAGAATCACTGCTTCTAAAAAGGTTTCAAGTCTGAGATTAAATTCAGACAACCCAAGAGAAACCCTGCAAGGCAGGCACATTTCTGTATTTGAAAATCAGACCCTGAGTGGGAAGGGATGAAAAAAAGATTAGCACCCAGGAAATGGCTATTACTTCCTACCTACTCAGGAGTTTGATTGTCCATATTGATCTTCCTTCTTTCATCTTAAACCCATTGCTACCTTCTGCCTCAAAGATAATCATCCACAGATACTAACCTCTGCTCCTGATCACACAAACAAGGCTAGTAAGTCTACTTGGATTTTATTATTCCCAGAAGCAGAATAAAAACTAAAACAAAGAGATTCAACACACAGCCTTTAACAAAAAGATTTATAAAAGAAAACAAGGGCAATTACCAAAACTATACTAGAACAGCTAGTGTAACAGGTGTTAGTTACAGTATAAGGTAAGCAAAAAGAAAAATAATTTTTATTTTACTTATTATTTTTTTAATGTTTATTTTAGAAAGAGAGAGACACAAAGAGCATGAATGGGGGAGGGGCAGAGAGAGAGGGAGACACACAATCTGAAACAGGATCCAGGCTCTGAGCTGTCAGCACAGAGCCCAATGTGGGGCTCAAACTCACAAGCCTTGAGATCACAACCTGAGCCGAAGTCAGACGCTCAACCGACTGAGCCATCCAGGCACCCCAAGAAATGTGATTCTTAACTCACCATGTACTATCTCCCACAGGTTATTAATAATACTCTCACCACCTGTCTTGAATCAACTAAAATGTTCTAAACACTGAAAATAAGGGGAAGCCCCATGAAAATGAGCCAGGAAGCCAAAAGGGGAACCTCTCACACCCTACAACTAGTCATCAGCTGCAGACCCCAACACAAAGAGAGGTACCTTGCATTCTGAACAGGAAGAAACCTATCCTTTACTACGACTGCAGGAGGAAGAAAGATTTTCATCTTGCCCAGCAACAGCCCAGCTGATGAGAGAGAGACTGTCACAACTCCGCCAAGGAGAAGCTACTACACATCGAACTGTGTTTACTCCAAAGGACTTTTGATTATAACAGCCTTTTCCAACTTCCTCCTTTCCTCTATACAAGGCCATTCTCTTCTGCTCTCTAGATGTGCCTGTGATTTTGCCATAGCTTGCTTGTCATGAATCTAATGCTCTGCTATTCCCAAATAGCAGTTTATTACCAATAAACTGGTAAAATAACTGACAGTTTTATTTCTAAGTGTTAACAGCGCTAATTGATAAATAGCTAAGGTTTCTTTCATCCAAGAACCTCCCAACCTACCAAGTTTAGGAAAAAACACAGCTTCATACTCATCTATTCCCCTCACTGTTTCCCTCCCCTCTTAGCATATTTTTCTTGAGAACTGTTACCATAACATTACCTCTGTAATAACCTTGTCAAAAAGATTTAGTCTGAATCTTAACTTGAGGAAACAATTAGACATAACAAAGGACATTCTGCAAAACAACTAGCCTGGGCACTTAAACTATTACAAGATAATGAGCAACCATGAAAGGCTGGGGAGCTGTTCTGGATTAAAGGAGCCTAAAGAGAAAAGACAGGTGAATGTAACAGGCAGTTCTCTATCAGAAAAAAAGTAGCTGTAAAGGACACTGTTGGCACAACTAGGAAAATAACTGTACCAATACTAACTTTCCACATATGATAATAAGTGTGAGGCCCTTATGTTAGAGAAAAAATCCTTTTCAGTAGGAGATACACAGTACTTAGCTTAGAGGTGCAACATCACGACTTCTGCAATAAGCTCTCAAATGGTTCAGGAAAAAGTTATGTGCGTGTGCTTATGTGTGTGAACAGAGAGAGGAAGAAACTAAACGAATATGGCAAAATGTTACCAAGTATTCAAACTCAGTCAAGGATACGCAGGGGCCTGTTTTACTAGCCTTGCCAGCTTTCTGAATGTTTGAAATTTTCAAAAGAAGAAACTGAGGAAGAAATGAACGTTACTCACTAGTTGTTTGACTTTAACTGCCTGTGGAATACCAGCCGGCTGAGAAAGGACGGGGCCTGGTGGTGCAAGTTTTATCTGGACTGGAGCAATGACAGGCTTGTCAGATGTGGTCCCAGCAGAGGTCATGACAGGTTTCACAGACGGAAGACAGACAGCTGCTGCCGAAGGTTCTCCGAAAGTCACCGCAGGGAGAGCCAGCGTGACTGCTGCCCCAGAGACAGCTGGCTTCTCAGGTGGGAGGGAGACTGCTGTGACTGTGTTCTGTATAGATGTCACCAGTGGTTTTGGAGTCTGAAGCAAAACCGTTCCAGCTGCTGTTCCTCCTGGTGCAGCAGGTGGACCCAGAGAATGAAGTGTCACAACTCCTGGTTTTGCTCCCCCTGGGCCAGCAAGTGGATTCAGAGCTGGCACTGACACAGTGCTGGCTGTTGTTGTTCCAGAAACAATGATGGGTTTTTCAGGCTGGATGGAGCAAACTGTTGTTGTCACCACGGGAGAAGTGGCTGCTGTTGTGGTACAGGTAGCAATGACAACCTCACTACAGGTCTGCTGAACACACTGCTGAATAAAGCTCTGGGAGTTGGGCATGAGTTGTCGTAAGGCAATCACACTTTTCTAGAAACGGGAGAAAAAAGAACCTGATTAAATAAATCAACTGCTAGTAAAACTAAAGGATTTAGTACTTCATAGCTTTGTATTTTTCATAGCTTTACAACATAAAACAAATCAAAAGTATATCAGGTGTTTCAGTTGAGGAAATCTGGTATCACTTCATATTCATATCCTGTCAAAATCCAGGATACAGTCAATTTAAAGCCCCAAAGTGCTTTATTTTTCAACAGGAAATTATCTCCCAATATTAAACTTATTTTGTATACCTCAATATCAATTTAGTAAAATAAAAACACTGTGTATACTTGTTTATATTTACCTATACCCCATAATAGATCACTAATAATCTTAGTATCTATAAGTTTGTTTTATAACAATAGAATCTATCAAAAAAAAGGTTTTAGTAAACAACTTTCAAGCTTTGGATAGACAGTCTTAAATCAAAATAAAAGTAATACAAGAAAAAACAAAAATAAAACTAATACAAACAAGGTCAATTTCCTTAATTGAGCTAGAATATTTTCATTTATTTATTTAACTATTTGTCTGTTTATTCATTTGTGTTATTTATTTGAGATAGAATGCGAGTGCATGCATGCGGTGGGGGAAAAGCAGAGGGAGAGGGAGGGAGAGAGTCTTTTGGGGGGATGTGGGGGGGAGAGACGATCTTAAGCAGGCTCCACACTCAGCATGGAGCCCAACTCAGGGCTCAATCTCATGATCTGAGCCAAAATCAAAAGTGGGACACTTAACTGACTGAGCCCCTTAGGTTTCCCAAGCTAGAATATTTTGACAGGATTTTACATTGGTGTCCCTCACACCCTTCTAAAAGAGTAAAGGGTGTTCAAACTAAAAAGTAGAACATTCTTTTTGTCCCTGGGGATTTTGTTTTTAAGAAAGAAAAAAAAAATGGAAAAGGAGGCAAGATAGTAGGTTATCTTTTGGTGAATTCAAGGGCTGTTTGGAAGGTTTCCTTGTTTTGACATTTAAATTCAGTCAGACTGCCTTTATTTAAGAAGCAAATGAGAACCATTGTTCTTCCTTTTCTTATAGTTACTTCCTTTACTTTTTTTTTTTGATTAAAAAGGATTGAAAAGCTCTCTGAAGGTTTTCAAATATGTATGTAAATGGTAACAAAAGAAAGTAAGAAACAATCTCTCATAATCTTTTTCCAAACTTTAAAAACAAGCTGCTTTGGAAACACATGAACAGATGAAGTGATCTGATTAAATTTAAGCTAGAATTCTAACATGAGGGGATCCTGAGAAAAACACAATTGAAAAAAAATGTTAAAATAATGAGACTCAGGGGCATCTGGGTGGCCCAGTCGGTTGAACGTCCGACTTCAGCTCAGGTCACAATCTCACAGTTCGTGACTTGGAGCCCAGCGTCGGGCTCTGTGCTGACAGCTCAGAGCCTGGAGCCTGCTTCAGATTCTGTCTCCCTCTCTCTGCCCCTCCCCCACTCATGCTCTGTCTCTGAAAAATGAATAAACATTAAAAAAATTGTTTTAATAAATTAATTAATGAGACTCAAAGAGATAATAAAAAATATATGTCTAAATTATCTCTTGATCAGCTGGCCAGAGTTAAGTTTAAATGTGGCATCTCTATGCCACATTCAATGTCCAAAAGCTTTCAAAAATGAGAAAAAAATTCTCACAAAAAAAAAAAAAAAAAAAATCACAAAACTTAATAGATGCTTAAAAAACACATAAAGGGATGCCTGGGTGGTTCAGTTGGTTAAGCTTCTGGCCCTTGATTTCAGCTCAGGTCCCAATCTCACCGTTTGTGAGATTGAGTCCCATGCTGGGCTCTGTGCTGACAGCATGGAGCCTTCTTATGGTTCTCTGTCTCCCTCTCTCTCTCTGCCCTTCCCTCTGCTCATGCACACACATGCACATGCTCACACTCTCTCTCTCTCTCAAAAATAAATAAACTTGGGGCGCCTGGGTGGCTCAGTCAGTTGGGCGTCCAACTTCGGCTCAGGTCATGATTTCGCGGTCCGTGAGCGGTCCGTGAGTTCGAGCCCTGCCTCGGGCTGTGTGCTGACAGCTCAGAGCCTGGAGCCTGTTTCAGATTCTGTGTCTCCCTCTCTCTCTGACCCTCCCCCGTTTGTGCTCTGTCTCTCTCTGAATAAAAAATAAAAAATAAGTGTTAAAAAAAATTTTTTTTTAATAAATAAATAAACTTAAAAAAATACATACAAAGCACAAATACTTCCTAGTGTAACATTTGGCAACTTAATGTTAGTATTATCAAACAAATAGTCAGGTAGAATAAATTCTGGACCTGTGAGCTTGATAAAAAAATTAGTCAATTTAAAGTTTTTTTCATCTCCAAAATGGAAACTACTATAAAATCTAGCACCTAGTATTCTCAAAAGACTGATATGAAAATTAAGCGCAAACAATGCAAATTTAAAAAGCATCTAGCATGGGCGCCTGGGTGGCTCAGTCGGTTAAGCCTCTGACTTCGGCTCAGGTCATGATCTCACGGTCCGTGAGTTCGAGCCCCGCGTCGGGCTCTGTGCTGACAGCTCAGAGCCTGGAGCCTACTTTGGATTCTGTGTCTCCCTCTCTCTCTGACCCTCCCCTGTTCATGCTCTGTCTCTCTGTCTCAAAAATAAATATTAAAAATCAAAAAATAAAAATAAAATAAAAAATAAAAATAAAAAGTATCTAGCAAAGCATAGGATACATAATAGAAGCCTACTGATTATCTTCCTTCTCCCCCATGGTGTCTCCAGGGAGTATGAAATACAGATAAATTCAAGAGTTGTCAGTGTCATATAGACACCTATAGCTCACAGAACTTTAGGCATTGAAAGGGACCCAAGGAAGAACTGCCTCTAACTTCTCAATCAAGAAGGTCATCCAAAAAGCAGGGCAGTAGTTATTTGATATTATTAGGTATTTTGCTGAACCTGCAATTTGCCTTTCCCCAAACCAAGTCTCCTTTAGCTAAAACATTCTGTTGCTATAGCCACAATTCATATCACATGATTGGCATCCTCCTAATCAATGTGCTCACCCTTCTAGTGACAGTTTCCACTATTTTAATATCCTTCTGAAGAGGTGCCCCATTTTCCTTCCAACTCTTCTTCTATGAGGCAACCAAAAGGAGCCTTCCACTGTGGCACCTCTTTCATCTCCCTACACAGTTAAGTCAAATTGTCTTCCATTATTTCAAAATTTATGGGATGACTCTGTGGTTCACTATAATCCCAGGTCTTTAATAACTGTATAAATTTCAATTCGATTCCACTTCAGCTTCTGAATATCCCAAAAAAAATAATTTTTATAGTCTCTTGTTATCAAAGTTACTGTTCTACATTAAAATTCTATTTAATTCAACAAATTGTCAAAGGAGTATGCCTAGTAACAGTTTTTAAAAATAACAGCTCTCCCACTAAATTTGGCACGATGAGATTTTTTTTATTTCTAAGACAATATGAGTTATTAGGACAAAGCAGAAGGCCCTATTTTAATGGAAAAGTCAAGATATTTGAGGATATAAGCTTTAACAATATAATCATTAAGTTTTGTTCATGAATGAGGTGTTACTTCTGTTTTCTCAAAGTGTTCCAATCCAAAGAATATGGACTATGAATGTTAACAGATGACAACAGTTGAGAGCCCTCTCCTACGTTGTTAGTATTTTCACATTAAACTGCTGTCATATTGAAATATTCAGGTTTTCAATTATTTTTTAAAAATTATTTTAAATAATCTAATCCAAATAATTTCTTCAAAGTAACAGACAACTTTACCTTAAGAAAAGGAACTAGGTGAGGCTGAGGTGAAGACTTGAGTTCAACATACAGTTGTCTAGTAAATTCTTCTGCTTCAATTTTTGCATCCTGAGGAACAGAAGAAAGAAGAATACTTTTATGTTTACAAATATTTTAAAAGAGAAAAGGTATGTAATTCATGATTGATGTAAGGAGGTAAAAGACCTACCTGTATTCTGAAAACTAGAAGATGTTAATGAAAGAAATTGAAGAGGACACAAAAAAATGGAAACATATACCATGCTCATGGGATTGGAAGAATTAATATTGTTAACATGTTTATACTACCCAAAGCAATCTACAGATTGGATAAAATTCCTATCAAAATACCAACAGCATTTTTCATAGAACTAGAACAAATAATCCTAAAATCTGTGTGGAACCACAAAAGACCCTGAACAGCCAATCTTAAGAAAGAAAAAAGCTGGAGGTTATCACAATCCCAGATTTCAAACTATACTACAAAGCTATAGTAATCCAAACAGTATGGTATTGACACAAAAACAGATGCACAGATCAATGGAATAGAGTAGACAGCCAAGAAATAAGCCTATGTGTATATGGTCAATTAATCTATGACAATGAGGTGAAAATATACAATGGGGAAAAGACAGTCTCTTTAATAGTGTCGCGAAAACTGGACAGCTACATACAAAAGAATGAAACTGGACCATTTTGTTAAACCATATACAAAAATAAATTCAAAATGGATTAAAGACCTAAATGTGAGACCTAGAACCATAAAACTCCAGAAGAAAACACAGGCAGTAAACTCTTGGACATCAGCCTTAGCAATATTTTTCTGTATATGTCTTCTCAGGCAAAGGAAATAAAAGCAAAAATAAACTACTGAGACTATATCAAACTAAAAAGCTTTTGCAGAGCAAAGGAAACCATTAACAAAACAAAAAGGCAACTTCCTGAATAGGGAGAAGATAATGTGCAAATGACATACCTGATAAGGGGTTAATATCCAAAATATATAAAGAATTCATACAACTCAATACCAAAAAAAAAAAAAAAAAAAAAAAAAAAATCTGATTAAAAATAGACAAGAGGACCTAAATAGACATTTTTCCAAAGAAGACTTAGGATGGCAAACAGACATATGAATAGATAGTCAATATCACTAATCATCAGGGAAATGAAAATCAAAAACACAATGAGATATTACCTCACACCAATCAAAATGGCTAATATCAAAAAAACAAGAAGTAATAAGTGTTGGCAAGGATGTGGAGAAAAGGAAACCCTTATGCACTATTGGAAGGAATATAAATTGGTACAGTTGTTATGGAAAACAGTATGAAGATTTCTCAAAAATTTAAAAATTAAAATAACACATGATGCACTTCTGGGTATTTACCCAAAGAAAACAAAAACACTACCCTGAAAAATATATGCACCACTGTGTTTACTGCAGCACTGTTTACAATATCCAAGATATAAAAGCAACCTAAATGTCCATCATTAGACAGATGATTGGATAAAAAAGATGCGGTATATACAATGGAATATTACTCAGCCATAAAACAGAATGAGATCTTGCCACTCACAACATGGATGGACCTAGAGGGTATTATGCTAACTGAAGTAAGTCAGACAGGAGAAAGACAAATACTGTAAGATTTCACTTATATGTGAAATCTAAAAAATAATACAAAGAGAAACAAACTCAAATACAGAGAAGAAACTGGGGAGGAGAAAATAGGCAAAATAGCTGAAGGGACTTAGGAAGGGCAAACTTCCAGTTATAAAATAAGCAAGTCAGAGGGATGGAAAGTACAGCACAGGAAATATAACGAATAATATTGCAATAACTTTCTGGTGACAGATGGTAACCACACTTACTGTGGTAAACATTCTGTAATGTATGTAATTGTCAAATCACTATGCTGTATACTTGAAAATAATATGTCAACTACATTTAAATCAAAAATTAAAAATTTAAGTTAATTTTAATTTTTAAAAATGCTTGAAAGTTAAGTTAAAAATTTGTTTGTAGGACTTACAATTTTAAATATTTAAAATAGTTTTCCCAAGCAGAAAACTAACCGTTTCAAATGTGCTCTATTTCTAACAAATTATAGGTAGCATAAAAAAGAGTAGTAAAGAAGGTATTTTAATATTTATAAAGTATACTTGTTTTCCTGTAATATTTGAAACATAAACATCTTCTGCTAGGAAAAAGTGACCATTTTTATACAAAAAATACACAAAATTCTCATTGTATGGTCAGAGAAACCTGTAGATTTTAGTAGTTCAAAAAATTCAAAATTGTATTTCTCTGTTATATCATCAGCATATTTCTTAAGCATAAAATATGTAATATTTGCTCATTTCCACTTTCATCTGCTTTAATGTATGTAAGCATTTTATCTGAAAGATATAAAAATGAATGACATATAATTTGACAGCTAAAAAATACAGCATCTTGGAACTTGTTAAGTCAAAGATCATCACATTTTGTTTTAAATGTTTACTTATTTATTTTGAGAGAGAGAGACAGAGAGTGCACACAAGTTGGGGAGGGGCAAGAGAGAGAGAGAAGGAGACAAAGAATCCCAAGCAGGCTCCCCACTGTTAGCACAGAGCCCAACATAGAGCTTGATCTCACGAACTGTGAGATCATGACCTGAACTGAAATCAAGAGTTGGACACCCAACTGACCGAGCCACCCAGGCGCCCTAAAGGTCATCACATTTATTACTCTTCTCATTTTAAGAGAAGGAAAGGCAGACTTAAGAAGATTAACTTACTTCCATGGGTTACAAAGTTTGTTGTTTGAACTTACAGACTGGCTTTCTGACATTTGCAATTCTAGTAACAATTTTTTACTTGGCCAAATAGTCAACCTTCTCTCCAAGGTCCTTTTTTAGGTTAAGGCATACAGAAAATAATAAACAATAGATTTACTTGTCTTAGATTTATTATCATTATAAAGCTCTTAAAAAGCAAAAGCAGAAGCACCTGGAGGGTTCAGTTCATTAAACATCTGGCTCTTGACTTTGGCTCAGGTCATGATCTCACAGTTCACGGGTTCGAGTCCCACCTTGAGCTCTGTGGTCTACTTGAGATTCTTTCCCTCCCTCTCTCGATCTCTCTCTCTCTCTCTCTCTCTCTCTCTGTCCCTAACCCCTGCGTAAAGCTTTCTCCCAAAATAAACTTAAAAACAAAACAAAACAAAAAAAACCAAACCATAGCTTGTCAAAAAAATCCATCTAACATAAACCTCACTTAAAGATACATCCCATTTAAAACATGTTCTAAGAATTCTCACGGAATTTTCACGTTTTCATAATACTAACTTACCAAAAGTTGTTCCACCAGTTTCTTCACATTCTGCCCCATTTCTGGGGACTGTGATCCACTACATGCTAATTTTATTAACATGGCAAGGAAGTTCTTACACTTCTTCACATTTTCTAGCATCGCCTAAGTAAAGAAATATACATAAAACACAAATGTTAGCTAAAAACAGAATTCAAGAAAATATGTAAAGAGCTGTACTCACATAAGGTGGAAGTGAGAGCTTACCGGAGAAAGATTTGCCTGAGCAGCTGCTGAGTTCTCTGCTTTGAGACTGGGATCATTTGAGAGGGCAGGTGATGCTCCCAAATTTGAAGGCTTCAGGGTAGTTACAGAATTCAAGGGCTTTCCAGGAGTAACTGTGACAACACTGGCTGTTGGCACAGCCACAGACTGAAATTAAGAGTAGTGTATATTTAGATACATTTACTATAATATATATATCACAGCTGGTGCCTCATTTCACACTTATGAGACTACAAATGGATCTTGACATCTTTGCTTTCATGTTATGTTCTACTAGTGTAAGCCAATGGCACACTGCTGTAAGAGCTCTGGACTTTAACAGATCTGGGTTTCATTCTCATCTACCTACCTACTTTTCATTGACATCTACTGAGTGTTGTCCTCAAGCAAGTAATCCCTTGACTCCTGTCTATAAAAAAATAGACACCTACCTACTCTCCTAGGGTTGTTTGTGAAAAATAGTACCAAGCATATGGTCCTCAAAAAACATTATTAATACTTCTCTAAAAAGAATTTGAAATAGTCTTTATATGAAAATATAGGATTTCCTATTCTATAATTTTCTGCTTAAGTATAAAGTAGAGAGATCTATTGATCATCTTGTATTCAGATAAGCTTTTATTAGACTATTAACATAATAAATATTACAAACTGTGATATCTTACTTTCACAGTGAAAAGAATTTTGGTTATTCTACCCTCTATTGAAATGAGGTGTGATTCTAGCGCCACCTGCAGGATAAAAAGTTTAATACAAGAAATCACAAGTCAGGCAGTTAAAAACTTAGACAACTATATTGAGATAAAGCAACAATCTTATTTTAAAACAAACACTGAAAGTAACAGAACAGGAGTCAAGTTTAGGGGGATCAGAAGACAAGAGTATTTATAATTCATGCAGAAAACTGAACAATGCACCATCACTTTAGTTGGAATACTTGTATACTAAGGCATACAACACAAAAAGTTCAGGTTGCAATGTCCTTCAAGAAAATTCCTTTGGTAACAGTCCCAATAAGTGAATTAAAATGTACACCAAAATTGCCCACTTTAGAAAGACTGGAGCATATATTAGACAAGCATATATTAGAAAAGACAAGGGTAAAAATGGGAAAGAAATTAAAAACCCTGATTAATGATGAAGACTAGAATGAATGATGAAATGTTAAAAAAAAGTTAAATTAAAAATTGCAGCTAAATCTTCAACTTTTATATACCCCTTTGTAAAAAAGAGTGCAGATAAAATCTCATTTGCTGAAAATTAGACAGAGTGTTTATTATTCTTACTGATATTGTAATTCTCAAGGGTTAAAATTTCAAATTGCCCCATCCAAAGCAATAAAGAATAATGCTTAAGAACATAGAGGCTGGAAGAATGAAATCCTGCCATTCTCAATGATGTGGATGCAGCTAGAGAGGATGGATGCTAAGTGAAATAAGTCAGTCAGAGAAAGACAGATACTATTAGATTTCACTCATATGTGGATTTAAGAAACAAAATAGGTGAGCTTATGGGAAGGGAAAAAAAAAAGAGAGAGGGAAGCAAACCACAAGAGACTCAATGGTAGAGAACAAACCGAGGGTTGTTGGAGAGGAGGTGGGTGGGGGGATGAGCTAAATGGGTAATGGTATTAAGGAGGGCACTTGTTGTATTGAGCACTGGGTGTTATATGTAAGTGATGAATCACTAAATTCTACTAAAACAGATATTACACTGTGTTAACTAACTAGAATTTAAATAAAAATTTTGGGGAAAAAATTGCAGCTACGTTAGTAAAATTTTATTAAATATAAGCAGATCTCAAAGGCAACAATAAAAATGAGTCTCCCTCCTATTCCTAGCCTTAGTCTTGCTCTTCAAGGACAACTACTGTGCAGTTTCTCTGAATCTTTTTGGAGACTGTCTAAAAACTTTTCCAGGTCAATATACAATAATGAAATACTCTTCCTTCAGCTGAGTCTATATTCAGTTGAGTCTAGATTTATACTCTGCCCTTAATTCCTTATACTACTTTATTTAAGAACATATAATCTAAAACTTTAGCTGGTAATTATGATTACTTTCCAGGACAATGGGAAGTGTTCATTGGGGAACCTCAGGGTTCCTCTCCCTCATGAAGTAAAATAAGGCTCAATGAAATGTGAGCTCAGAAAAAGCATACTATTTTTTGTGAACAGATGAAGGATTTATGGCATTTCCACTTTCCTTGTCAATGTTTAATGGTCTCTAGTACAAAATCTGTCTTTCATAACTCTTTCTAATATAGTTACTAGCTGTACCTTACCAGATATCTGCACCTTCCATGCCAATTCTAACTCTTAAAAGGCATAGAGAGGTACACAATCCCAGTCTTACTCTACCTACACAATCCCACTGCAGTAATGGATGGACCATCTCAAACTCAATCATAACTTCTGATATTCTCGACCAGCCCATGGTATTTCCATGCTTTGCAAGACTGCACTGGCACTGATTATGATTGTCTGGGGGGGGGGGGGGGGGGGTGGGTGGAGGGGGCATGACCTAAAAGCTGGCATCCTAGTAAAGTATTAGAACAGCCTGCAGAAGGCACAGGTGAAGTGCAAACTCAGAGGCAATACTCAATGATGATCGAATTCCATCCTCCAAGACTAAGTGTACTAACTGTATCAAGAAATCCTTTATGGTACTATGTCTCCAATAGGACAAATACATGAAAATCAAGGAATCAAGGAGTAAAGGGATGAATGGAACCACTTATCACTCCCAAAGACATGCTGGGGGACCATGTGCTTCCCATTTTTGCCCACAGGGGGCACACTTTCACCAGAGGACACAACAAGAGTTCCCATAAACTAGACACCATGACTGCCTCCTGGGCACCTCAGGTTTCTTACGTCCAGGGAACATCAGTAAAGAGCTTATCATGACAGGGGTAAGTGACCTGACATCTGGAATAGGTAGGGTTGCTATCTTACAATGCAGACTGAGAGGAGTATGTGTGGTGAATCCAAGGGATCTGCTTAAGTGCCTGTTGGTATTTCCTTGCCCAATTGTAATGATAAATGGACAAGTACAGCAACTCTTGTCTCAAAAGAGCATAGTGATTAAGACCTCAGATCCCTCAGGGATGAAAATCTGGTCCCACTACCAGTTAAGCTACCAAGACCAGTAGAGTTATTAGTTGAGAATGAAGGGAATCTAGAATGGATAGGATAGTAAAGGAGGGAGATGATGAGTATCAGCCACAGCAGTGAGGACTGTAGTTCATCCTATAACCTCCTCTTCTTTGTTTCCCCAAGGAAGAAACCCAATGGAATTCCAAAAGATCTGGTCTCTAACAACGTATAAGGAAGTAGATACCAGTGATACAAGGAGTAAACTTTGCAATACCATCACAAGGACATCTGTGTTGTCCCAGCTGTTGCGAATGCTATTACATAGGCTACAGTTGTCAGTTCTTTCAGGGTTTGCCTCAACTACAGAGAATTATCTTGCCCAATAGCACAACTCTCCCTGTGGAACTGACATCCAATGACTGATCACAGAGTGGGAATTAAGGACCAGCTGACCAAAGCTGGCACATAGTAGGACAACTCTGACAAGCCATATTTACTCCAATGTTCCCCACCTGATTGGTGGAGTCTTTACTGGGCCTACATCTAGTTCAAAGTCTTATTCTCCTTCCCTTCCACAAGTATCAATAACTAATAAGTATCCCCTACACCAAAGGGGATGTCCTAGCACCTGCTTCTAAACACTATCACACATGGCTATTGGGTGTGTTTGTATTAATTTAATACATTCAAGTAAAATTAATATTCCAAGAGCACACACCATGTTTATCCTGTGTTTCCACACCTCCAACCGTTCCCACCCACTTTGGTGTCACCAAATATCACTGAATTGCTCAAGGTTACACGGTTGTTGTGACAACCTACATATCTAGCAGGAAACAACTAAATAAAGAAAGATGAGAGAATAAGCAGTGCACACATGGACACAAGTCAGTCACAACTTACCTGTACTGAGGAAGGCTTTGGAACCGTGGTTACCACAGTAGTTCCTATTTGTGCCAACTTTTTAACAGGTGCCACTGCCACTTTCTTAACTAACTGTGAACCAGAATTCTAAGGGGGTGAGAGGGGGAGGGGAGAGAGATAACAGAATCATCAGCATTAGTAATTTTAAATCAATCAGTACTATGGTGAACATTAAACATTAAACCACTTCGGAGTGCCTGGATGGCTCAGTCAGTTAAATGTCCAACTTTGGCTCAGGTCGTGATCTCACGGTTCAGGAGTTTGAGCCCCACGTCGGGCTCTGTGCTGACAGCTCAGAGCCTGCTTTGGATCTTCTGCCCTGTCTCTCTGGCTCTTCCCCACTTGTGCGCACGCATGCTCCCTCTCTCTCTCTCTCTCTCTCTCTCTCTCTCTCAAATAAATAAATATTAAAAAAAAATTAAAACACTTCACCACAGCAAACTCCGTTGTTATAACTGGCTTTATATAGCCTTATAGGTTTTAAGCATATTCTCCACTGCGAACCTACCTGGTCAACTGGCAAACTGACACTACTTCATACTCCTTAAGGAGGCAACTGATTTAGCAATATCACAGTTTTTTAGCATTAAAATCTTAAACTTTACTCTTTGGCTCATACAGAAAACATATAGTTTTTTTTTTTGGTTTTTTTTTTTAAGAGAGAACACAAGTTGGGAAGGGGCAGAAAGAAAGAAAGAATTTTTTTTTTTTAATTTTTAATGTTTGTTTATTTTTGAGAGAGACAGACAGAGAGCAAGGGAGGGGCAAAGAGAGAGAAACAGAACCTAAAGCAGGCTCCAGGCTCTGAGCTGTCAGCACAGAGCCTGATGCGGGACTCAAACTCACAAACCATGACATCATGACCTGAGCAGAAGTCGGACACTTAACGGACTTAGCCACTCAGGTGCCCCAAAAGAAAGAATCTTAAGCAGCCTCCACGCCCAGTGGGGAGCCTAGCACTGGGATCTGAGCTCAATTTCATGAACCTGAGATCAATTTCCTGACCTGCGCTGGAACTGAGAGTTGGATGCTTAACCAACAGAGCAGAGCTACTCAGGCACCCCAAAAACATATGGATTCTTATTTAACATTATTAAAATAGTCTGCTAATCTATCTTCTCAACTCACAGCAGTTAGATAAAGCAAACTAGAAAAGAAAGGAGCAGGGGCACCTAGGTGGCTCAGTAGGTTAAGCATCTGACTTCTGCTCAGGTTATGATCTCACAGTTTGTGAATTCAAGGCCCACATGGGGCTCTGTGCTGACAGATTGGAGCCTGGAGCCTGATTCATATTCTGTTTCTCCCTCTCTCTCTGCCCTTTCCCCACTTGTGCTCTGTCTCTTTCTCAAAAAAAAAGAACAAAAAGGAAAGGAAAGGAAAGGAAAGGAAAGGGAAAAGAAAAGAAAAGAAAAGAAAAGAAAAGAGGGAAGAAGCAGCTATCATTGAAAGATACAGTAACATAGAAAATGAGAACATAGAATCAAATATTAGAGGAGAGCACAAAATGGGGGGTGAGGGTGGCAGACAGACTGCCAGAGGATATTACCACAGAACACTATGCGATCTTTCATTAGGATGAACCTGACTCATCAAGAAAATGCTATACTACATTCAGCATTTTTTATTTTACCAGAGAAAGATGTTATAATATGACACACACACACACACACATATATATATATATATATATATATATATTTTTTTTTTTTTACCTCTGCCACACAAGATAAGCTTCAGTTAGTTACCTAAAAAGATTACCATGTATGTGAAACAAACCATTTTCTAACAACGCTAAATTAATGAACTATTTCGGACTTCTTAAGAAGTCATTCCTATAAGATACAGATACAAATGAATAGTATAAAACTGTAGTGTTAATGTCTTACCACAAATTAAAATTGAAGCATATTTTCTTTCCATTTAGACATGCAAAAAGCCCTTTTAACATTCCCCTGAGAAATAAAAATCTTTGAGTATGAAGACTGAATCTTTATTATTTTAGCAATTACCAAGTGACAAAACCAAACATCTTGATTAACACAAAGAAAGTGGCTCAATTCAAAAAGTTGAGCAGAATCATCTATTATTTTTATTCACAAATACACATATATTTACATGAAGATACCAGCTAGAAAACCAAGAATTAAAAAAAAAAACCAAACCCTAAGGTATATTACCGGCACTGTACAGATTTTGACCGTATGAGTATTCGTTGGTATAGCTGGCCTTGAAGTTATGTTAGTAGTGGTCTCTGCTCTTGTCACAGCTTGCTGAGGAGATACCAACATCAACTGGCCACTGTTACTTTTGATTAAAACTGTTCCTAGAATTAAAAGAAAAAAACCATGACCTCTAAGCTAATAAATAAAACATAAGCATCATATATTTTGTGTTCTGACCATTTCTTTCATATTGTAAAATGTCTGAACAAATGATTAGTACACACTAAATTCTATGTACACTAATTACCATAAATAATATGGAAAAATGTTTTCACTCAAAGCTACTTAAAATATTAGAAGTCCAAGCCTATGGCCCATACTCTTGAAGAAGTCAAAACACTTTTTCTTCATGACTTCAAACTGTAAAACTACAGTAAGTAAGATGATATGGTAATGGCACCAGACTACACAAAGTGACCAATGGAATAAATTAGAGAATTCCAAAATAGGCTCAGGCAGATATGTCATATCAAATTTTCCTAAGAGGCACTGCAGATTAGTGAGGAAAAGAGCAGACCACTCAATAAGCAAGGTTGGGTCAATTAGTTATTTACATGGAAAAGATTAAAAGTGTCATACCACACACAAAACCCCTATGGCATTAAGAATACAAAGGCAAAAAGTAAAACCTTTGAAACTCTTAGATAATATACAAAATGATCTTTCTGAACTTGGGATAGGGAGACTTTCTTAAATAAATTTGACACATTCTACTATACCAAAAAAAACTTTTGTTTACCAAAAGACACTACCAAGCAAAAAAACAAACTACCAAACGGAAAAAAAAAAATTTTTAGTTCACTTATGTTTGAAGAATGAATATCAAAAATGAACAAAACACAGATGCCAATGACAGGGAAAGGTAAATTAAGACCACAGTGAGATATCACTTTATATCTACCTAGATGGGCAAAAATTAAGAAGTCCAAAGACAACATTAAGTGTTAGATGTGCAGCAACAAGAACTCTAACATCCTGATGATGGTAATGTAACATGGTAGAATTGCTTTGTTCAACTTTACATGATTGTGCCAAACTGATTCCCATTTGTACTCTCTAACCCAGTAGTATTTCTAATCTAAAGAAATTCTTGTCCATGTCAGTAGGAGGCACAAACGAGAATATTCACAGTTGATGTTCCATTTCTGGAATGGGAGCATCAAGAGCTCAACAAACCTGCCCCCAGCAAAGCAAGCATAACTGGTGAAAATTATTTTTAAAAACATCATTTAGAGTCTTTGGAAATTGCCTGAAGGCATACAGAAAATGACTACACCATTATTAAAGAGGATTTACTAAAACTCCGTAAGAACAGCAAGAATCTGTGGCATCTGAACCATGACCTGCTCCCTTTTCCTTCTCACATCAGGCAGTGTGGTCAACACAGGGCCTCTTCCTCTCCCAAGCTCCCAGTTGAGGCT
Source organism: Panthera pardus (assembly GCF_024362965.1). Taxonomy (NCBI): domain Eukaryota; kingdom Metazoa; phylum Chordata; class Mammalia; order Carnivora; family Felidae; genus Panthera; species Panthera pardus. The sequence continues at coordinate 43,176,092 of NW_026526710.1, read as the reverse complement.
ATGGTATCTTCCTGGAAGGAGCAGGCCACCAGCATTTCTGATCTCCCCCACAATGAGCTGCATACAACAGAGGACAAATTTGAGATAAGTGTATCCAAAAGTTTCCAGGCTTCTTCCTTTACTCATCTCTACTCATAAAAGGAAGGCTCTACACCTCAGGGATGGAACACTAAAAATATCTGGACCCCAGTGTCCTTCACCCTAGTTATTTTGTAGGAGTTATTCCATGCTGGGAGAGGTAAGCAGGTAAGATCAAAGGCTACCACCCATGCCTAGTACCCCACTCCTAAAGCAGGGATATTGCCCACAGAGAAGTATGCCACAGTCCTGGTCCCCGCTCCAAATATCTCCCCAGAGAAGCTGACTTTATTTCAACACAGCATGGGCAAACTCAAAGGTAAGAGCACTCTCAAATACAATAAACAATTAAAAGAAGGATGGTAGCTTCATGACCCATACAAGATAGGCAACAGGCCTAGCTCTAGTTTACCAGAGAGAACCAGATAAAGAGATAACTAAGAAGGGTCTTCCTGATGTCAGAACAAACGTGAAACAATAAACCTAAAAAATTAACCAGTAAAGGAGCCTAAATTTAATTGGATCAGACTGTGGAGCAAGCTAGGCTCTAGGGCATTGTTGAAAAAAATAGGGCAATTGGCTGGCAACCAATAGAGCTTAATAGCTATGTGTGGTTATCAACAGAGAGGCACAGCTAAACAGGATTCAGAGAAAGTCAGAGAGAGCCCTGCTAAAACCAAGGCTGTGCCCTCTGAGGTGCAACTCAGTGGCTTCCCATTGTAGGGAAAATAGATTTCACTAACAATCTAGCCAAACAACAATAATACACTCAAGGGAATAGGGGACAGTACCCAGAGTTGCTACAATATATTACTTTTGAATAGCAAATTACAGTACATGCAAAGAAAAAGAAAAGTGTGACACACAGGAAAAAAAGGCAAAGCAACAGAAACCACTCACGAGAGAGACTAGATGTTAGTTTCTAACAACAGAAACTTCAAAGTAAACATTATATATTTGTTCAAAAGACAAAAGGAAACCATCTTAAAAAAGCAAAGGAAGGTATGATGAGATCACCAAATACAGACTATCCCTAGAGAGATAGGTACCATAAAAAATAACTTCTGTAGTTAAAAAGCACAATAACAAAAAATTCACTAGAGGGGTTTGACAGTGAAACTGAGTAAGTAGAAGAAAGATCAGTGAACTTGAAGATAGATCAACAGATTATTAAATCCAAAGAAAGGAGAGGAAAAAAGAATAAAGAAAAATGAACAGAGCCTCAGAGAAATGTGGAACACTGATAGGCACCACAACACGGGCATAATGTGAGTACCAGAGAGGGAGAACAAGAGAAACATAAAGAGAGAGAGGTAAAGAAACAGAAAAACATTCAAAGAAATAGTGGCTGACTGAGCCACCCAGGAGCCCAGACATTTTTGCCTTTTGATTGAATTATTTAGACCATTCACATTGCATGATATATAGTTGGGTTTAGGTGTGCCATTTATTTTTGTTTCTGTATATTTCCTCTCCTTTTTGTTTCTCTCTTTTTTTCCCCTGATCTCATCTGCATTAAGTGAGTATTTTCTAGTGTAACACTTAAATTTCTTTATAATTTTTCAATACATATATTTAGAGGTTCTATAGGCTACAATAGAGTTTGCAATATATATCGTATTAGAATTTATTTCACGTCTGTATTAACTTATTTGGGTGAGATATAGAAACATTTCTCCTATTTAGCTCATTTTCCTCTCACTTTTATTTTTGTGCTATTATTGTTCTATATATTGTATCTAGATATATTAGAAACCCAACAATACCTTGTTATTATCACATAATATAACTGTATGGTTTTTAAAGAAACTGACAGAAGAAAGGAGCAAAGGATGTATTTGTAGCATTTGTTTCATTACTTTTGCATTTGCCATTTCTGGTTTTCTTCATTTGTTCCTATGGATTTGAGATTTCACCTAAGGTAATTTCCTTAGTGCAATACAACTTTACTCCTACTCACTTTCTGTTGTTATTCACAAATATATTATTTTAATGGTATAGTCCCAACAATATAATTATATACATACTGTTCTATACAATTGGTTTTTAAACAATTTTTTAAATTAAGAGAAGAAAGCAGAATTAACATACATTTATATTGTCATGATTTCGGCTCAAGTCATGACCTCATGGTTCGTGAGTTCGAGTCCCATATCAGGCTCTGCACGGATAGTGGAATTCTTGGAATTCTCTCTCTCTCTCTCTCTCTCTCTCTCTCTGCTCCTCCCCTGCTCACATTCTCTTTCTCAAAATAAATAAACTTTAAAAAAAAAAGATATACAACAGCAACCATAAGAAAACTAGAGTGGTCAGACCAATATTAGACAAAATAGACTACGTATGTTACTAGAGATAAAGAGGGGCATTTTATAACTGATGTAACACCCAATGGGTCAGGAATATTAATATGTACCCAAAAACAAAGCCCAAAATATACAAAGCAAAAGCTGATGTAAGCGAAGTGAAAAACAGAAATTCAATGATAATAGTTGAGAGATTTCAATACCCCACTTTCCACAACGGATAGACAACTATATAGAAATCAACAAGGAAATCAAATACTCAATCAATACTATAAACCAACCAACCAAACACATCCATAGAATACTCCACCCAACAACAGCATTCTCCATAAGTGCACATGGAACATTCTCAATGTTAGGACATAAAATAAGCTCCAATAAATTTAAAAAGACTAAAATCATACAATGTATAGTCTCCAACTACAATGGAATGAAATTTTAAATCAGTAACAAAAAGAAATTGAGGGAATTCACAAATATTTAGAAATTAATTACTTCTAAGTAATCAGTTGGTCAATGAAGAAATCACAAGGGAAATTGGAAAATACTTTGAAAGGAGTGAAAATGAAGACATAATATACCAAAATTTATAGAATGCAGCTAAAGCAGGGTTTAGTGGGGCATTTATAGTCATAAATGATGGTATTTAAAAAGAAAAAAGATTCAAATCAATAACTTAAACTTCCATCTTAAGATACAGGGTTGGGGGGGCAGCAAAATAAAAACTAAAGCAAGCAGATGAAAAGAAAACAATGAAGATTAAAGCAGAATTAAATAGAGTATAAAAACAAAGGAGAAAAAGAAAAGCAAAAGTTGGTTCTGGGAAAAGACCAACAAAACTGAAAAACCTTTACCAGACTGCTCAAACTACTAAAACCAAGAATGGAAAAAAAAAAAAAAAAAAAAAAAAAAAAAGAGAGAATATTACTATTAATCTTATAGAAAGATGGATAAAGGAATACTGTAAGCAACTGTGAATCCATAAATTAGATGACATATATGAAATAGGCAAATACCTAAAAACAAAAACTACTATAACTGACTAAAGAAAATAGGCAACCTGAATAGGTCCAACAAATGAATTTAATTATTAATCAAAAAGTGTCCACAAGATACGCCCAGGTCCAGATGGCTTCACTGGTGAAGTCTATCAAAAATCCAAGGAAAACTTGATACAAATCATTCACAAACTCTTCCAAAAAAGTAGAAAAGAATGAAGCACGTCTCAACTCATTCTGCAAGGTCAGTATTACCATGATACCAAAACTAGACAAGGACATCACAAGAAAACAGAGACCAATATGTCTTATGAATATAGATACAAAAATTTCCAACAAAGTACTAGCAAACTGAATCCAGTAGCACAAAAAAGTAATATCACGTAATATCCATCTCACTGCATAAGGCTGGTCTAACATAAAAAAGTTACTACAAAACAACCTATCAAAATAGGACAAAACCACATGATCATCTCAACAGATGCAGAAAAAGCATTTGACAAAATCTAACACCCCTTTTATCATGATGAAACACTCAATAAAATAGGAATAAAAGCAAACCTCCTCAAACTGATAAAAGAGATCTATAAAAGACTCACACCTAACATCATATGTCATGGTGAAGGACTAAATGATTTCCCTTTAAGATTAGGAACAAGACAAAGATTACTGATGAGGAATGAGACAAGGATACCTGCAATCACTGCTTCTATTCCACATTGTATTCAGAGTTCTAACCAGGGCAATTAAGCAAGAAAATGAAATAAAAGGCATCCAAAGAAAGAAGTAAAATTATCCATTCACAGATAATACAATCTTATATACAGATATCATATAAATCCATGAAAAAATATTAAAACCAATAAACAAGGCTAGGCAGCAGGATACAGAATATATAAAAATCAGCTGTATTTTTATATACATTTGCAATGAATGACTAAACGGAACAAAGAAAACAATTTCATTTACAATAGCACCAAAAATAATAATATACTGGCAAGTTTAACAAAGTAAGTATAACACCAATACTCTGGAAACTACACAAAGCTATTTAAATTTTTTTTGAGAGAGAGAAAGAGGGCGTTGACACGTGAGCAGGGGATGGGTGGAGAGAGACTCTTCAGCAGTATCTACACTTATTGGTGGAGCCTGGAGCAGGGGTGGGGGGTTGGATCTTATGACCCTGAGATCATGATCTGAGGCAAAATCAGGAGTGGGACACTTAACCAACTGAGCCACCCAGGTGCCCCCAGAAACCACAAAATGCTGTTGAAGGAAATTAAAGACCTAAATAAATCAAGTGGCTCAGTCAGTTAAGTGTCCCACTTCAGCTCAGGTCATGATATCACGGTTCTTGAGTTCAAGCCCCTCATTGGTCTCTGTGCTGAGAGCTCGAGCCTGGAGCCTGCTTCTGATTCTGTGTCTCCCTCTCTCTCTGCTCCTCCCTCACTCATTTTCTCCCTCAAATAAATACACATTAAAAAAAAAAAAAAGACCTAAATAAATGGACACTTCATATTTGTGGATCTAGAGACTTACTACTTACCTTGTAGGATCATTAAAGGGGATTAAATAAGACAATACTTTTGAGCAGACTTTTGAACTTTAAAGTTATCAATTGTAGTAGTTGTTATTAATGTCAAAAGGTCTACAATACAAACTTTTCTTCTAGTAAGTACTCAAAACAGCAGTAGGAAGTAATATTAGAATAGTTGCAGACAGACAATACTGAGAATAAAATAACAAGAGCTCATCTAAAGTCAATGCTCTTCTGACTGAAGTGTTTATCCCAAAAGTCCAATTCCAATGAGCAACAACCTAGTGAAACGCACTTAAAAACACACAAAGGAAACTGAACATTAGTCTCTTTTGTGAAAACCACCTACCAAGCCTCTGAATCAAATCCTAATAAATATGATTCATTTTCCAAACATAAAAGGATACACAGTTTTGCCTACTTATCCTACAGAAATGTTAAAAAAAATTAATTACACATTAGGTTACGGAGCACCTTTCCTCTAAAAATATTAAGATGTTAAAGTGTAGGGGCGCCTGGGTGGCTCAGTTGGTTAAGTGATTAACTTCAGCTCAGGTCATGATCTCGCAGTTTGTGAGTTCGAGCCCTGCGTCAGGCTCTGTGCTGACAGCTCAGAGCCTGGAGCCTACTTCGGATTCTGTGTCTCCCCCTCTCTCCACCCCTCCCCGGCTCACGCTCTGTGTCTGTCTGTCAATAATAAATAAACGCTAAAAAAAAAAAAAATTAAAAAAAAAGTGTAAAGTGGTCTGGTATCCACCTTCTATCTGGTACATAATTTAACATACTCTATTCATCTGCCCAGTGAACTATTATATGCCAAGTTGCCTTTCCTATTTTGTCTTGGTTGCAAGTTGATCCAGATGGTGGTTCTAATTTGTCCATATTCCCAGCAATGGTAAATAGTAAATACTGAAAGAATAGCAGGCCCATCCAAATCTAAGAGTCAGAAAAACTTTAGAATTCATCTATTGTAACTTCACATCTATACATAACTGCCTGACTGGTGACCTTCTAGTCTCTATTGAAATAAGTCCAGAATTAGGAAGGTAGAGAGGTATAAATGCTCCTTCTTCACAAGTAGATTAGAAATACAAAGTTATTCCTTAATATGGAATCAAAATATTTTTCCCATTAATATTCAGAGATAGGATGTTCCCTTGTGCAATCTCACAAAATAAGCTTACTTTCATTACCATAGGACAGTACTTTGAACACTTAAAGGCAGCTAAACATACCCAAAGTTGTATTCTTGCTCAGGCACCATGGCCCCAATTCCTTTAATTTTTCAAATCAGTTTCCCTTATTGAGCTTAAAGTCACTTAAATTTCTCTCTCAGTCTAATAATTCTTTGAGTGAGTAAAAGAAAAAATTAAAATCAATCAGTAAGTTTTTATCCCAGGTTCTACTATCAGTTATGGCACATCTCCTCTATCCTCCATTTACACCGTTGATTTGTCAAAACAGAACTTCTATTTACCTTTACTAAATTTCACCTTTTAAAAGTAGGATGTTTCCAGGTGATTTTACTTTCTTTTTAACTTGTCATATTTGTTTTTATACGTGCATGTATTAGTTTACAAAAATAATACTGTTGGAGAAAAATTAAGCCCGGAATAATTTATGGAAATTCTCAGAATCTATTTGATTTTCAGGAGAGGAACTGTGTCTACCTTATTTACCACTGCATTCATGGTAATGAGCATAGAACCTAGCATATACTTAACACTGACATATATAAGTTAAAAAAATATATGAATAACTTTAAAGCACTCTTATTTCCTTGATCCAGAAATTCTAAAGTTCTTATTATCTGTCCCAAGAAAATAATCAACACACACACCACAATCTAAATACAAAACATCTGATATACTTTTATTTGTAAGTAATTTTCTTTTTTTAATGTTTCTTTTTAATTTCTTTTAATGTTTATTTATTTTTGAGAGAGAAAGAGAACGAACACGAACAAGTGGGAGAGGGGTAGACAGAAAGGGAGACACAGAATCAGAAGTTGGCTCCAGGCTCTGAGCTGTCAGCACAGAGCTCAATGCAGTGCTTGAACCCATGATTGGGAGATTATGACCTGAGCTGAAGTCAGATGCTTAACCAACTGAGCCACCCAGGTGCCCCTATAAATAACTTTTTAAACAAAAAAAGCATAAGCAACCTAAATGAATAGAGAAAATGTTAAATAATGGATTACACACCCATTAAAATTAAGTTTCTGAGGTTATAAAATACAAATAGTCACTATATAATGGTAAGTGAAAAGCAGGATATAAAAATTATACAATAGAATCCCAATTATGTAAAATTAGAGGAAGCACACATACATTTTTTTCTCAAAGAAACTAAAAGCTTTAGGGGAGTGAAATGTTCTATATCTTGGAATGGTGGCTATACCTTTGTCAAATTTTTCAAAACTTACTGTAAATGGTTTCCATTTTAAAATAAATGTACATGTAAAAAACTGTAGCTCCATAAAGCTTACATAAAAAAAGGAGACTAAAAGATATACTTAAAATATCTGAGGATAATTTTTCAGTATTTTCCAAATTGTCTCTAACAAACATATAAAAATGGGGACACATAGACATTGAGGTTATTTCAAAATCCATCTTTTTGCATGGAGACCAATGCAGGGCTTGAACTCATGACTCTGAGATCAATATCTGAGTTGAGATTAAGAGTCGGATGCTTAACCAACTGAGCCACCCAGAAATCCAACCTCTTAAATTACAGTGAACTTGGTGGATGTCATACGTATTAGATCAACAGTGCCCAGAGTACCTATAGCCAACTGCTATACAGGTACCTTAAATACTCCAGACATGCCTGCTATGCAACTCTGTATTCCACACAAATGGTGTTCCCTAGAGTTCTGCAACATGTAGACCTATATACTTATCTTAGTTAATCCATATGATACTCCTGTGAAGAAGGTATGATCCAATTTTACACGTAAGAAAACTGATATTGAGGATGAGGTTAATAAACTTACCCAAGATCACAAAGCTAATAGGTGGTAGAGCTGGGATTCAAATCCAGGTCTGATTCCAAGGCCAATGTTCTGCCCTGTATTGCTACACTTCACTACTTTCCACAAAGGCTAACTCTCCAAGCCCCTTGTTATCTACAAATTTGATCAGCACACTTATTCCTTACTCTGTGGCCCTGAACTACACCTTCCCAGCTATCGTATACTATATACTTACTTTACTTCACAAAAACAAGAGCCCTCTTGGGCACAGTTATTCAGTAAGTAAAAAAATCTATAACATTATCATCCAGCCACATTTTTCTACATTTAAAGTCTATCTCTCTCCACTCAATTATAGGGCTCATCTTCTATTAACATTAATTAAAGTTAAGTCCGGAAAATTACTATTGGATTCCATAGGTACCCTTTTAAAATTAAGTATTAACATTGTTGATTACGCATTTGAACAATTTTCTGGGGATAAAAATTTGGTAATCCTATTAAAAGATTACCTTTTGAACCAGCAATTCCACTTCTAGCAATTTATTCTTTAAAATACACATTTATAGAACTGCGCAAAAATACACCAAGATGTTTATTATAGCATCATTTATAATAACAGAAAGTAGTGCAAACAATATCGATGTCTATGAACAGGAGAGTGGTCAAAAAATGATGGTACGTTGATACAATGGACTACTAAGGAATTTTTTTTTTTTTTTAACGTTTATTTATTTTTGAGACAGAGAGAGACAGAGCATGAACAGGGGAGGGGCAGAGAGAGAGGGAGACACAGAATCTGAAACAGGCTCCAGGCTCTGAGCTGTCAGCACAGAGCCCGACGCGGGGCTCGAACTCACGGACCGTGAGATCATGACCTGAGCCGAAGTCGGACGCTTAACCGACCAAGCCACCCAGGCACCCCTAAGGAATTTTTTTAAAAATGAGGAAGATTTATACGTAGTAACATGAAAAGGATAACAAATTGTTAACAGTAATACTCTGGCGAAGGGTGTATTACACTTCAGTATTGTTTTTTTGTTTTTGTTTTTTTTTACAAGAACATATGTCACTTTTATAAGCAGAATAAGCAAAGCAATCAAGAATAAAATACACTGATATGTGTAATGGCCCTTGGAACCCCTTAGGGGTTGCAGCCCTATTGCCCTCTGATCTCTCCACATATACTAATACGTGCATTCAAATTCTCCAGCCTCCTCTGAGCAAGGAACTTAGCTAGGTGCTGGATAATAAAGTCAGGGTCCCTACCGTCATGCAATACCCTGGATAATAAAGCCAAGAGTCCCTACCCTCATGTAATATCCTTTTGATGAAGCCAGGGTAGAAACAAGAAGCACTAGCTTTTCCAGTAACTGGTTCAGGAATCTAAGATCCAAATCCTATGCCATGTCTCAGCATGAAGGAGGTGATGAAAAAAGACCTGAAGCATTTTACAAGTTACTTTCACTAACTTCTGTACAGTACGACCGTCAAACAGAATCTACCACAGTTTATGACCTAACAGAAGCAACCAAATCCTTGATCATCATTCTCAAACAAGTGACAGAAGAGACACAGAATACCAAAAACAGAAAGAGCCACAGTCTGGCCTAAAATCCCACATGTTCAGAAAAGAGAAGACCAAGAAGACCAAAGAAATTACCAGAAACATTCAACAGAATAATTTTCAGAGCTTTGCTACAGCTTCTTTCATTTCCTCACAATGCCTCCCCTTTTTATTTCCAGCCCCTGCTCCCTAGAAAAACTTGTGGTGCATACGTATATTTTTAAAAACCAGTTCTGTTCATTGAGAAAATTCTGAAGTAAACAGAAATGAAATACTTAAAGTATTCATTATCTTGGAAAAAGAAGAGTGAACTTCTATATGTTTTAAGCATCCCTGAGTAATCAATTGCTAATCCTCAGGATATAAAAGAAACAGTACAAGACTCATAACTTTTACTGTGTTTTCATTTCTTTCCTCAACTATTGGTTATCTTACTGTGCACTAACGAGAGCACAAATGTTAGTATGCTTTTCTGCCACCCACCAGCTGAAATTCCCAAAAGCTGCTCTTCAAAGCATCTTCCCACCTCCTCTGTAAATAACAATTCCTAAAGGCAGTTTATGTCCTCTGTAGTGGAAGTTTCTCCACGGTCAATAGCCTAAAGTGTTTTTACTGTAGTGCACACCTAGGTTGTGGTCTTGGTTTATGGCTATGCAGCTCTGGTAAGTTTCAGTTTTGGTTTCTTTGTGTACAAAAGATTAGGCTCTAAAATTCTGTCACTCTTAGCTCTGATACTCAATTAGGCATAGTCTACACACACACCAAGTGGTAAGCATAGTGTGTAAAGAGTAAACAGACCCAGGGGCGCCTGGCTGGCTCAGTCGGTTAAGCGGCCGACTTCGGCTCAGGTCATCATCTCACAGTCTGTGAGTTCGAGCCCCGCATCGGGCTCTGTGCTGATGGCTCAGAGCCTGGAGCCTGCTTCGGATTCTGTGTCTCCCTCTCTGACCCTCCCCCGCTCATGCTCTGTCTCTCTCTGTCTCAAAAATAAATAAACGTTAAAAAAAAAAAAAAAAAAAAAAGAGTAAACAGACCTGGATTCAAATTCCCTCTGACACCCATGAGGTGTCTGGCATTGGACAAATTATTTATGCTTAGAAACCTCTTTCTTTATTTGCTACCTATTATGACCAACAAAAAGAATATAAATATGAAAGTGTGTATAGCACGTATGCCAGTGATTACTGATTAGTTTCCACTTACCAGCAAGTTTTCACTCTTGACAGTTCCTCTATTTTAATGCTTTTTTGACTGTTTCTAAACAATCTTCACTGACAAGAATTTAGTTTTTAACAAATTAGGAGGTGATTTCATTCAAACACATTCATTAAGTACTTTACAAGTATATGCAGGATGACAATTTAGAACCGACAGAAAATGTATCCAGTGGCATACACAGCATAGCCTTAAATATATATATATATATATATATATATATATATATATATATATCTTGTAGAATACACAACTGAAACAGAACTTCATCAAAAGTGAAGAATATGATCTTTCCACAACATTCTTGATCAAATAGAACATTGCCTACAAAAGAGCCCCTATCATTTTGCTAGGGGATACTGAAATTTTGAATCAATACTTCACTCCTATACCATGTTTGCAGGTCTGAGATCCAAATACTACTAATAAAATAAACAGCAGACAATATAATTACGAGAAGAGTTCACTCCAAAGAATGTGAGATGTGTCTTTTTTCCCCGGCTGAAAACTCCAAGACACCTTCAGGTGAGGAAAGAAAGCAGAACACTCAAATTTACAATATGCTGAAGAGTCACAAAGCAAAATCTGTACGTAAATCATGAAAAACAGCCCAAACATGTAGACCCTTCCATAAAAAGTGGTCACAGGCTAACTGCAGCATTCACACACTGCTTCAGATTTAAGAATCGCATGCCTCTGATCGGTCAACTCTGGCATTTGCTGGGAATGAGTGGTAATCTTCTAACTGAAAACTACAACCATCACACATCTAAAGATTGTGAGGGAAGCAGCATTATTCATTTCTGGTACTAGAAAAGCAGTGAACTTATTTTAGCTAGCTTAAATTTAAAATCCTCTTTTAGTCTTAACACACAAGAACTTAAACTTTAAAAAAAAAAAGATATGGTTATCTAAGCATGTAGATATATAAATTGGTCTCTTCTGCACATGAAAATAAACTTTAGTTATATTCTATCTTCCCCCACCTAGGAGCTAGTGCCTCAAAGGTCCTCCTGAATATACTGTTCCAGCTTTCACTGTGTCACTTAGGTGAAAAGATTCTTTCCTTAAATATGGAAAGAAAAACTGTTGCAGTAATGACTCAAAGAGGCTATATCAATTGTAAAGCCAAATCACTGCCCTGCCAAGTCGATTATGAAAGGTTCTCTTAGCTGAGTTTTTTAAAGCTAACAGCATGAAGGCACAATCCGGAGCTGCGACGTTTCCCGTGTCACCACTGGCTGGAAAAGCTGGAAAAGGTGATCGACATACCTGGAGGAAGCTGCAAATTAGCAGGCAACTGGATTGTCGTGGTGTTGGGGGCTTTCACAGCGACTATCTGAGGAGCAGGCAGCGGAGGACCGCTGCTGAGTTTAGGAAGAGCGCTGACAGAAGCCACTTTGGTCACCAGGGTCCCCACGGGGGACCGCAGGGGCTGGGACACCGTGGACTCCACACAGACACTGACAGGAGCCTTAGTCACGGCGCCCAAGGCCACCGGAGTGCTCTCCACCCGCACAGGGAGAGTCCCAGCGGGGGCCATGGTCACGGTCCCGGAGGCGCTCACACCGGCGGGAGGAGCGGCGCCGGCCGGTTCCGTGAGACCCGCGGGCATCCCCCAGGTGGATCAGCGGCAGCTGCGACGCTGCCGTTCCGGGAGCAGAGGCGAAGGGAGGCTTGACAAGCTGCAGCCGGCTCCAGAGCAGTTCCGGCTCCACAGCATCGCTAGGGAGAGGCGCAGGGGCCGCGACACAGAAGTCAGTGACTGACGCCGGCTGGACACAGACCCGCGCGTCCCAGACCTCCCTCCGGTTAGTGCGGCCCCGGCTGCAGCAACATCTGCCCGGCCGCTCGCCGCTTCCTCCGGGGACCTCACACGTGCGCCGGCTCAGCCCGGCGCCTCAGCCTCGGGTCCCGCTACAGCGGAGCCCGGCTGCGCGGTTCCCGGAAGGGCGTCACTTCGGCTCCCACCACCCAGAAAAACTCTGCGTCCCAGTTCCCCCGCCAGAAATTTAAAAACTACAAACCCGGAGCGCCCCAAAGCCCCCTACACACACTCGGCGTGGCCCCACCGCGCGGCCACGCCAGCCATGTTTATATAGCCACGCGGAGACCTCGCGCACGCGCACAGGCCGCCGCCGCCGCCCCGGGCTTCCCCCGGAATCCGGCTCTGTGATTGGCCACATACTGGAATCGCGCTCGTGACGTCACTAGGGACGCCTCCAGAGGGCGTTAGAATCTTCCCCCAGAATCAGGAGGAAGGTGGGTCAAGTTGCCAAAAATCTACCGTGTGGGAGGGGCGGGCCGCACTTGGAGAACTGCGACATTCGCGTTCCTCTTCTTGGTATTCCCAGTTGTATGTTCCTTTAAAAGCCAAGAGTGTAATTTCTACACGCTTCTACTTTTTTAAGGAAAAATGTGGCGGACTGGTTTCGGAGAGCGGTTTAACTCAGTAAGAATCACGCTTCCTCTGTTTTCCTGCGGGCTTTGCCCTACAGCGTCGCCAAACGAGAGTTACAGTTGACATTGTGAAAAATTGTCCTTTTCTTTCTTTTAAATATGTAAGAATGGCGTCTAATTTTATAGTCTGTAAAATATGTCTATTTTCATATGACTTTAGAGCTGAACTGCCCCAAGGGAAAATCTTTTTCTTCCTTTGTGCGGCTATTGATGTCTGTCACCTCTAACGTATTTAAATTGTTATACACACGTAAACATTTTCTCCTTGAAAACTGGGACAATGTCTTATGATTACCACATCCTCAGATTCGAGCAATTAGATCTTAACTGCAATCTTAGATATTATTTGAAAAAGTGTAGAGTGTTTGTTAAATGAATCAATAAAGCCCAATATACAGAGAAACTTGCTTTTTAGAGATCTAGTCAGAGAAGATGCCTTGATTTCAGGCTTTTGTCATAATACTACGTTTGTAGGACCCAACACTATACGGAAGGAGATTTTGCAAGTAGGCAGGCAACCTGACCTTTACAGCTTCTGGTTTTCTCTCTCCCTGTGTATTCCAGTGGACAGGATCTACTCACAGCCCTCACACTTAACTACATTTGCTGTTTCTGCCATCTCAACCAGTCCAAATCAAGAACCCATCTTATGAATCAAATCATTTACAAACTTCCCCATTCCATGAAGACTTACTTGATCACATAGCTTCCAGAAAATTTATAGTGGAATTGGGGAGAGGAAAACTAAATTTATCGAGGGCCTCTTGTGTGCTGGTCACTAATAGATACATTTTCTTGTTTCTTTCTTTTTTTTTTCTTTTTTGAAACAACCACTTCAATGTCCTAACTTAAAAACTGCAGTTAAAAGACTAATTTTCCAAGAATCTGGGATTCAAAACAGTCTGTATGAAAGCAAAGTACATCTCTTTCTATATCTCCACAAATATCTGATTCATCATATATATGCACTCTGCCCTTGCAAAATGCCTTGCACATAAAAGGTGTTTAGTAAATATTAAATAGATCCATGCAACATTTTCAGTGAAGCAAAATGGTCTCATGGATTCGAATCTTAGATCTGCTTTTTTACTAGCTGGGCAAATTGTTTAGCCTTGTTTTTTCTCCTTACAGTATAATTCAGTAAATACTTGCAGAAGACTCAGAGTTTGCTCTAATGACTCTCCCTTTCCAAACTTTCATTAGACCCCACCCCCAACTCACATACTTTGTTTAGATATGTAAATAACCTCAATCAAGTTACAAAGAAGCTTGGCTGAGGAAGTACACTTTCTCTTTAAGTGACCTTGAACATTTTGTTATACTTGTTTATATTTGCTTCATTATTTGTGTCATTGATGGGAACTCTAATATTCTAGTTGCAAAGAATATACTTCTTACCCAGCACAGGTAACTACCGTCCTGAATCTGGAGTTTAGTAATAATTATGTTTACTACATTTCCTTTCTATAGAAACTTCTATTAATGCAGCATACATAGGAAGCAAAATGCATTTTATCTATTTATGTAAGAAAAGAAAAAAATGCAGGGGAGGATTATACCTTGATTTTATTTTGTCTATCTGTTAAAATATTTGTAAAATTAAGGCTGTTGAAAATACTTATTCATTTACCTTCTGTCTTAGTCCATTCGGGCTGTTGTAACAAAATATCACAGACTGGTGGCTTTTTTTTAATTGAATTAAAATTGATACATAATATTATATTAGTTTCAGGTATATGACATAGCGATTTAGTATTTTTATACATTATGAAATGATCACCTAGATAGGTCTAGTTATTGTCACTATACAAAGTTATTGTAACATTATTGACTGTTCCCTATGCTGTATATTACATCCCTATGACTTATGATTTATTTATTTTTTAACTGGATGTTTGTACCTTTTTATTTATTTATTTTGAGAGAGAGAGAGCATGGTAGAGAGAGAGAGAGAGAGAGAGAGAGAGAGAAAGAGAGAATCCCAAGCAGGCTCCATGCTGTCAGTGCAGAGCCCGACAAAGGGCTCAAACTCACGAACTGTGAGATCACGACCTGAGCTGAAAGAGTTCAACACTTAACAGACTGAACTAACGAGGCACCCCTGGATATTTGTACCTCTTAATCTCCTTCACATAGGGGGATTAGGTGATGGGTGGTTTACAAACGGCAGAAACTTATTGCTCATTGTTTTGGAAGCTGGAAATCTCAGATCAGGGTGCCAGGATGGTCGGGTGAGGGCTCTCTTCCAGATCACAGACTTCTCCCTACATCCTCACATCCAGGAAGGAACAAAGACTCTCTCTGGAGCCTCTTACATAAGGTACAAATCCCATTCATGAGGGTCCCACCTTCATGATTTAAGCAACTCCCAAAGGCCCCACCTAGTTAATACCATCACATTTGGGAATTAGGCTTTCAACATATGAATTTTGGGGAGACACAAACATTCAGACCACCTTGTAAATGAGGGACTAAGTCAATTGTCCAGATACTCTGATCATCAATTCAGGTAATGAAACAAAACTGTGAACAAATACAGAATTTAAATTTCCATTATTTCACTATTTTACACACATATACACACACACTTAAATTTGGGCAAAACCAAAAGCTAAGGGTATGATTATTGGGTGGACAATGAAAATTACTCTTATTATCCTTCTGATTTTCCATATGCCTACAGTCTCTTCCAAAAATGCAACTCTTAATCTTGGGGTTGTGAGTTTGAGCCCCATGTTGGGTACAGAGATTACTTAAAATTAAATCTTAAAAAAAAAAAAAAAAAGCTTACTACTCTGTAGATGTTAAACAGGAAGGCTTTATCTGTGAAATGAAATCAGCTGAAAAATCTGCCTGAGAAAACCTAACTATTTGGCTAAGATGGTGATGGCCTCAGCTTCAAACTGAGTCAGAAACAAATGGCCTCAAGTTCTGAACCTTGAATCAGGTCCAGTATCTGTGCTTTTACATAAAAAAACATTTAAATACTTTTCTGCAGTAGAACACATTCCTATAACACCATTCTGTCATTTCTTTCGTCTTAAAGGAATGCACCTTAAACGCTTGTCTTCATTAATGACTTCCATTTTTAATGCCTTCACTAAAGGTTTAATGAAGTTTCAGACACTTTTAATGCTCCTACAAAAAAATGGATATGATTGAAAGATTCTATCGTAAGAGATGTATCACACTATGGAATACGAATCAGTCATTCAGTTTATACTTGTACATTTATGGAAAAAGGATCATGGTATATTGTTAAATGAAAAAAGGAGGTTATACAATAGTATATAAAGTAGGATTCTATTTTTTGTAAGTTAAAAAAAATTTGGGGAGTGGGCACCTGGGTGGTTCAGACGGTTAAGCGTCCAACTCTTGATTTCAGTTCAGGTCATGATCTGACAGTGTATGGGATGGAGCCCCATGTTGGGCTCTCCCTCTCTCTCTGCCCTTCCCCCACTCATTTGCACAGTGTCTTTCTCTTTCTCTCTCTCTCTCTGTCTCTGTCTCTGTCTCTCTCAAAATAAATACATAAACTTAAAAAAATTTTAAACTAATAAGCGGGTAGATATATGCTCAGAGGAAAATCTAGATTATACAACCAAACTGTTAACAGAGGACATCTATTTGGAGACATTCTAAGTGATCATTTTCTCTTTATATTTGTTTATTTTCTAATTTATTTGCATAATCAGAAGTTAATACAAGCTTTTTCTTAAAATATATGTTCTTAGCGACAACTGAAATCTTTTAAGTATAGCTAAGTCCTCCCTGGTCTCCACCCGCCATAGCACTCAGGAAACCACTGAAACTGGGCAACTATATTAGCCTGCTTAAGCTATGCCAGGCAGAAGCTTATTACAAACACTGCCTTAACCTGGGAAGATGGGCATTTTCTAAAAGTGTGAGTACTCCCTTCCTTTCATTTCATAATTCAGTATAGAAAACGTCATGACGGCCTAAGAAGCCATAATCTCACAAATGATCTTCTATTTTCTAGAAGATTCTGCAGTCACAGAACTTTTTACTTGTATTGTCTCTTTTAGCACTCATTCTCTTGAATTATACCTTCTTAGAAGATCCTCTTCCCGGCTCCCTTCAGTCATTCATTCACATAACCAGTGTTCATTGTATGCTTGCTCTGTGCTTGACAGTAAAGAGTATATCAATGAAAAAAATAAAAGATAGAAATCCCTGTCCCTGTGAAGCATACATTCCAGGGGAAAGAGACCATAGAAAAAGAAGCCAATAAGGGGAAGGACAGAAGAGGAAAGACCGGAGAAGTAGGGAAAGGAGTTTTGTCTTGTGTGTGTATTCTCCACACAGTAATAGGAAGTCCATATTTCAGCTCTCTGTTCTTAGTCTGTACTTTCCTTGGGTGAAAACATTTAATTTGATGGCTTAATTTCCATCTATCTATATGTTTATGATTTTCAGACCTATCTATCTATCTTTGGCCCAGATTTCTCTGCTGGCCTCCAGTCTTATATAGACAGCTGCCTACTTCTGTCTGGATGTTTCACAAGTTCAAACTAAATTTATTATTCCACCTTCAAACCTGCTTCTTCTCCTGTGATTCCCTATCTCAGTGAAACAATCAAATGTTTTACATATGCCTAGGATGTAAAATTAGGAATTGACCTTGACTCTTCCCTCTCTTTCACTCATTTCAGTGACTCATTAAATCCTGTCAATCCTGGCATCATATCTGTAATATCTCTGGAATCCATCAACTTCTCTCATTACCACTGTTACTCTTAGTTCAAGCCCAAGTACACCCACTTAAATTATGCTAACTGGGCGCTCTCAATAACTCCTGCATTGCCCCTCCTTTGTTCTGTTCTCTACTCTGCAATCAGATTTTTATTCAATATGTTCCTTTAAGCATTAACATTGCAATTATTTTCATTATTCTTTGATTTAGGATTATTGTTCTTTCTTACTGAAAGGAGCCTAAAAAGAAAACTATTACTATTTTTAACTATTTATAATTCCATCATTCCACCTGAATTCTTATTTTGCATATTACTTTCTAATCTTTGCCCATTATAGGCTTACTACTATGTGAAGTATACATTTCTATATCATTTAGAATCAACTGTACTTAAGTAATTTTCCATGCCTAAACTAAACATTTAAATCAGGTCATGTGCATAATTTCATACTTCTAAATGTCTTTGTAATTGTCATTTTATGCATAATATTTATTAAACAAGAACACATAAATGTTTGCATATATAATTACAAATTATGATGAATGCTACAAAGGAAAAGAAGAAGGTACTTTGAAAGAAGATAATGGACAGGATCTAATTTAGCTAGGGAGTTAGGGAAGTGTTCCAGGAATTAAAAGAATGCCAGAGAGACTGGTGCAGAACAAATCAGAGGAAGAGTTGCCTAAATGAGATTGGAGAGTAGGGTCATGTGATGTGCAAATGAAAGCATTCACTCTCTCTTTCTGTATGTATGTGTGTGTGAGTGTATATGTATACATACATACATACATACACATATATTCAATCCTCATTACTCACAGATTCCACATTTGCAAATTCACCTACTTCCTAAAACTTAAATAAATAGTGCTCTCCAAATCAATACTTATGGTACTCTAGAGGTCTTTTGCAGGCATGTGCAGAGCAGCCAAAAATTTGAGTTGCCAAATGCACATGTTCCCAGGTGAGGTCAAACAGGATGATGCTGTGCCTTCTTGTTTCAGCTCTCATGCTGTAACCAGTTGTCCTTTTTGCTGACTATTTAGTGTCATGCTTTTCATATTTTTGTGCTTTTTGTTGGTGATGTCTCTGCTTAAAATAACCCCCAGGCATAGTGCTGAAGTGTTGCCTTGCGTTCCTAAGAGCAGCAAGGCTGTGACGTGCTTTACAGAGAAAATATATATGTTAGATAAGCATCTTTCAGGCATGAGTTACAGTGCTATTGGTTGTGAGTTCAGTGTTACTGAATCAACAACATACATCAAATAAGGTTCTTTAAACAGAAATACACAAAGGGGCACCTGGGTGGCTCATCTGGTTGACTGTCTGACTCAATTTTGGCTGAGGTCATGATTCCCAGGTCATGGGATTGAGCCCTGTGTTGGGCTCCATGCTGAGTGTGAAGACTGCTTGGGATTCTCTCTCTCTCTCTCTCTCTCTCTCTCTCTCTCTCTCTCTCTCAATCTGCCCCCACCCCCACCCTCGGCTCTCTCCCCACTGTGTGTTCACTCTCTCTCTCTCTCTAATAATTTTTTTTTTATTTTAAAAAAGGAAACACATAAAACAAGGTTGTGTTCTGATGGATAGAAGAAAATGTTATGACTAAAGGCTTACAGGAACCTGACACTGTGCTTCCCCTTGAAGTGATGATTGAGTATTGGCTAATGTAGGGTTCTGTAACTTAATACAACATAACTACCATGGATCATGAGAATCAACTCTATACACACTTTTTTCCCTGAACTACCTAAAAGTAAGTTGCAGACTTGCCCCCTTCTTCCAAATACTTCCTTGTCTATTTCTTAAAACCAAGGACATGCATTTGCATTGCCAAAATACAATGAACATTAGGAAATTTAACATTAATATAATCATTTAGTCAATAGATCTTAAATCAACAGCTCTTTTTCAGTTTTGCCAAGTGTCTCAATAATGTCCTTGATCACATTTTTTTTTCTAGTCCAGGGTCCAATCCAGAATCATTCATTGCACACAGTTTTGTATCTCTTTAGTCTCCTTTAATCTAGAGCAGTTCCTCTGCCTTTCTTTGTTTTTCACAATATTGCCATTTTTGAAGAGAATAGGTCATTTATTTTATAGAATGTCCTCAACTTGGACTTGTCTATTGTTTCCTCATGATCATATTCAGGTTAGCATTTTGACAGAAATAGTGCATGAGTGATGTATTCTCTATATCACATTAAGAGATACATGATGATGTAAGTTGGTGTTATTATTATTTACCTTAAATTTGGCCACTTGTTTATGTTGGTATATTTAAGGTTTGTCACTGTAAAGTTACTATTTTTCATCTTGTAATTAATAAGTTCTTCACAAACTTTGACCTGTTAATTTTAGCATCATTTATTGGCTCTTGACTGAATCAATTCTTACTATGATGGCTGCAAAATGGTGATGTTTTAAAACTCATTTCTTCTACATTATCATTTGACATTCTACTGGCAGAAGTAGTTTTCCCATTTCTCTTATGTATGTATTGGTGTGGATTTATACAGTCTTTTTCAGTCAGTGGGCTATGGCCAGTTACCATCATGATTATCTTGATTCTCAAATTATCCCAGATTTGGACAGTAGGATCTCCTTTATGGTATCTCCTGTATCCTTTTGATGAATCTCCATCAATTTCTTTTTTTTATTTTTATTTTTTTAATGTCTATTTATTTTTGAGAGAGAGGGAGAGACAGAGTGCCAGTTGGGGAGGGACAGAGAGAGAGAGGGAGACACAGAATCTGAAGCAGGCTCCAGGCTCTGAGCTCTCAGCACAGAGCCTGATGTGGAGCTCAAACCCACGATCCATGAGAGGATGACCTGAGCCAAAGTCGGATGCTCAACCGACTGGGCCACCCAGGTGTCCCCCCCCCTCATCAGTTTCTGAGTAACTTACATTCTTCAAAGATCATTCTAGTTATTATATGGAGAATGGACTTGGGGAAGGCACAAGAAGAAACAAACAAGTTAGATGGTTCTTGCATCAGGCCACATGAAAGATGAGGGTGGCTTGAAACGAGGTGTTAGCAGTGGACAGATTTGAAGGTAAAAATCTATGGATTTTTGTGGTAAATTGAATAAAGTAGCCAATACTGAGAAATGTTAAGGACTTTCACATTTCTAGCTTGAGAAACTGGATAGATGGTGATTTCATTCACAGTGATGGGGAAGATTGGAGATGGAGCAGCTCTGATGGAAAAACTCGAGAGTTCAAGTTCAAAAAGGATCAAATAGAACATGAAAGTGAAATGCAGGCTAGGTGTTATATTACCTTTCTGCCTGTACTTCCTGACAAAGTAGAGATTATTGAAGTAATGGGACTGGATGTTATCACCGAGGGAGAGAAGGTACAATAAAGAAAGAAGAATCCACTTCAGACCTCAACATTTAGTGGGAGCCTAGAAAAAGAAGCCAATAAGGGGAAGGATAGAAGAGGAAAGACTGGAGAAGTAGGGAAAAGAACCCAAAATGGTTAAGTCAGGAAGCCAAGATAAAAGTTTTCACTAGATGAAATGCTGAGAGGTCATTAAGACTTTACTCTGTCTCTTTTAGAATGCTACTCTAGGAAAACAGGGATCTTTTATTGTTGTTCACTGCTCTATCCCTATAGCCTGGAACACTGGCTGACCCAAAGTAGGTGTTTCATAAATATTTGTTGCCTGACTGAATGAATTTGTAGATTATATATTTTTGTGGTACTATTGCATTGATTAGACATAATCTCCAGAAAAATACTGAATAATTACAATGATATGCTTCCTAGTCTTCTTGATATAGTATTTCTTCAGGTGGTTTAGTTGTCTTAATGTTTGCCTCTCTAAAGCAAAAATTTGAGGTCCTTCCATACTTAAAAACTTTCCATGGCCCACCTCAACTGTCATCACCCTCTCCTCCCTCAGTGCCTCAAGAATAAAACCCAAATGTAGAATAGAAGTCCTATCACAGTGTGACTCCTGGTTGGCGTTCCCTCTAGCGACCTTCCTTTCCCAAACCTGTCTTATGATGCTGTGCTCCTCTGGCCAGGCAAAGAGGTGGGGGACGAGCTTTCCCCAAGGAAGTCTTCTTCAACCCTCCCTAGCAAATACCCTCCAGTGTGTTTCTCTTCCTCTTGGTAGATCCTCTTGATATATCCCTTACTTTCCTAACTCCCAGTAGACTCTAGGTTCCATTCAGAAGGGCCTGTGGGAGCGCCTGGCTGGCTCAGTCAGTGGAGCATGCGACTCTTGATCTTGGGATTGTGGGTTTGAGCCCCATGTTGGGTGTCAAGATTACTTAAAAATAAACTCAAAAAAAAAAAAAAAAAAAGAAGAAGAAGAAGAACCTGTGTTATTTTGCTGTTTAAACTGCAGTTTGGGGCACAGTACCATGAGGTTTAATGGTAGGAAGGTAGGTCAAAGTCCCAGGCAAAACTGCGTTGAAGCTTCCCACCTACCATCACCTCTCTTTCCAGGTATTTCTTCCAGAGACTCTTCTCTGTCTTCTTCTTTTTTTAATGCTTATTTATTTTTGAAAGAGTGCAAGCAGGGGAAGAGCAGAGAGAGGGGGAAGGGCGGGGTGGGGGGTGGACAGAAGATCCTAAGCAGGCTCTGTGCTGACAGCAGCGAGCCCAATATGGGGCTCGAATTCATGAACCCCAAGTCGTGACCTGAGCCCAAGTCTGATGCTCAACTGACTGAGCCACCCAAGTGCCCCAGCTCTTCTCTGTCTTTCACATTCCAACAAGTTTTGTTTTATATCTTCCCTGCACTGTCAAGTAATCCCAGCCCATGCATTTCATTTTGGTTACATTGTTTGGTGATAAGGTGTGATCTCCTCTTCTCTTGTTTTATTTTTAAAGGAACTTCTGCATGAGAAAAAAAGATTTTAAGGGTTTTTTTCTTCAAGTTTTTAAGACCTAAAAATTGTCGGCCTTACTGTCTCCTACAGCTTTTGTATATGTTAATCTGGGTTTAAATTCAGATTTGCAAAGTACATTAGTATATCAAAAGCTCTGAGAAGACTTGCAATAAAGCAGCTGTTTTCAAACTTTTACATTTTGGCAACTTTTACACTATTAAAACTTATTGGGGACCCCAAAAATCTTTTGTTTATATGGATTATATCTATCAATGTTTACCACATTAGAAATTAAAACAGAGAAAATTAAATTATTGATTTATGAGTCCATTTAAAAAATAGCAAGAAAAGCCTCATTATATGTTATATTAGCCAAGGGTCCAGTCAAGGGACAGATATCACACCAGTTATTTGAAGAGGGAAAATGTAATAGAAAGAATTATTAACTAGTAGAAGAACTGCCAAGTGGGTAGAAGAGGACTCTAAGGCATCCAGAAGTAGAAGGTGCAAAAAAAATGCATTTAGTCCCTTCAGCTAGAGGGAGAGTGAACATTAAAAGAACCAGGATTAGGAGAGGGACTTCTCTATGGCTGGGATTCAGGCTTCCTCAAAGAGAGTATGGAGCCCACAGTCCAACAGTGAAGCAGAAACTTGCTGCAGGGAATTGGGCCATTGCTGATCTATGAAGCCACTGAAGGTGGGAAAATCATGGCCTGAGGGTAAAGCTGGAATTCATCTGCACCGAACAATAATAATAACAGAGTACCAGAATCCAGAAGTCAAACGTTTACCTGCTGTTATGGCTCGGCAATATCACTTCAGTGCCCTCTATTGACGAAGTGTAGCATGGCATCAGCTGTCAAAGGAAAAAATGCTTTCAGGGTCCAGCTCTGTTATCACAAAAGAGGGCAAAGAAAGGTGGATTTGTAGCTGAGAAATAAGAAAGTAGCACCCATATTACCATAAACATTTTAAACAAAAAACAACTATTTTTAAAAACAGTGAAAGTATATGTTTTATATTTTTGCAAATATCTTTAATGTGTGGCTTAATAGAAAACAGCTGGATTTTATATTTACTTTGCATTCAGTTTGCTGCAACTGGTTATTTTGGTTCCAGTCTATGAAGAAATACTGGCCTCACACAGAGTTAGAAAAGGGGAGAGTATTTTAATAGCCTTTTCAGATTGTCGGGGATATTCTTTGCTGCTGCATCAAACTTAACAAGTAGCAGTTTTTTAAAGTTTAGTTGCAAAGTGGAAGTTGAAATCATATCAGTTAACTTTTCATACTTTATAATATTGGATTGCATTGGTTGCATTGGATGTCTTTGAACGGATCTTTTACCTGTGCATGATTTCATTGTATTGAGCATGCCTTTGGAGAATATTGATTCACTGAGTTACTCAGATCTTCCAAATGTTGACATACTGCATTATACCATATCGAAAAGTCATATTTCTCAATAACACCACCAATCTCATCAGCTTTATGTATTGGGAAACTGTCAATCTCACAATAGTATATACAGGTCTTCCAAAATTCTAATTATTGCTTGAAAGTTGAACTTTGTCATTGGCAATAAATGCTTTCAGTTGTTTTTGTTGAAATGACAGGTTTACTATTCTCATTTTTGAGAAAATGGTTGCTAAATACCCAATCTGAAAAAAAAAGTCATTTGTCAGTATGTTTCAGAGAAAACACTGTAAAACATGTTTCCTCCTTGAAAGACATGATGGTCCATGGGAAAAAAAAAGTGGTTAGTTCAGCTGGCAATTCAGACAATCACATAAGTGTTTTTTCTCAAGTCAATCATCTTACTTTGGTAAATAGCAGAAGTACTTTATGTGTAATTCTTACTTTATTACACAGAATAGTTAAAAGACATGCAATTTTTACTGCTTCATCAAGGACATTCATAAGGGAAATTGCCTTGAAAAAAATAAAAACAAAATGTGAGCGTCTGGCAGTGAAGAATACAATGACTAGGTCCAGGTTTACCCATCACTACTTTTGCACCATCAGCAGAAATGTCCACACTGTGAAAAAAGCAATTATTTTAGTATTAGTATGATATAAAAACAACTAAGACCCCCATGTACCTTGTGAAATGGTTTCAGATACCCAGGAGTAGACAGAACATATTTTGATAACCACTGCAGTAAAGAAGACTGCTTTATTCTGTTAAGCCAGCCTTTCACCAATTTTCCCAACCAGGAACACTTGGATCACCTGACACCCATCAACATGGTACAAAGGAAGCTTATGTGGAATAAGTTTTGGGAAACTGCTGAGTCTCCTCTGCCCAATAGAACATGCCTTCCCACCAGAGCCAGTTTTTAAGGAGGGTGACTCCTCTAACCAATAATCTGCTTAACTTTTCCATCAAAGAGAATCCCTCCTGGGGTGTCTGGGTGTCTCAGTTAAGCATCCAACTCTTGATTTTGGCTCAGGTCATGATCTCACAGTTTGTGGGATTCTGTCTCTTCTTCTCCCCTCCCTAACTTGTGCTCTCTCACTCTCTCAAAATGAATAAATTAATTTAAAAAAAAAAAGTCTTTCAGTCCCTCTTCTTTTTCAGGAATTGAATAATAGAATTTGCCCACTACTTCAATAAAGTTAAAGCCTTTTTAAAGCCTTTACTTAGTGAACATTAAATTGAGGCCCCAAATGTTAAGGTTACAGTTCTTAGCCAGAGATGCTCACACTCTAGAAGGAGATATAAGTAGGAAATGATTACTAGACAGTATGAGACAGGTTGAAATAAAAAGCTATGGAAACACAGAGGTCGGGTCTCTAATCAAGCCTTAGGAAAGGCTTCTTGGAGAAGACTGTCTGTTGTGAGTCATAAGAAATTTCCAGAGTTAGCTCAATCAATGAAAAGGAGGAGGACAAAGTCTTTCAGTGAGCAGAAGCCTGTGTATGCTACCCAAGCCAGTGTTGAAGCTCATGGTGGTGAGCTGGTCCAAACACATTTACTCTTTGCAGAATTGAATTTGGGAACCTTGGAAGGAGAAGGAAAGTTAACTATGGAAGCTAAAACTACATGATTGTAATCAAAACAGAAGCTGGAAAGGCCATAATGCTCATGTAAAAGCTAGATGCTTATATAAGGGAAAAGGAACCATGAGTTAACATAAGCAATGAGTTAAAGAACTAAAATAAGGCTGAGAGACAATAGAGGGAGAAGAACAAAACAGACGTGTGGAAAAGAACTGGTCCACTTACTGCTTTAACATTAGAGTTAAGATCCAAAAGTTCTTGATGTGGGCGTTTTTAACGCTGCCATTCCTAGTAGGCAAAGTGATGCTATTGTTCCGAGTTTGGTACTTCCCTTCAAAAGCCCTTATTTCCTTGTATCCTTCTGGAGTGAATCTTCGCTTCTTTTAACCAAAATATCTCAACTGAAATGGGCATAGAGGAAACATGACACAATCAGCAAAATCCAAGTACAGGTAACATGTTCGAATAAGGTGCCCTTGAATTGTCACTGAATTTCAATGTAGCTGGCTGGGCCAGTGGAAAGTGCATGATACTCACATGATATGTGCATTTCAAAGACAGAATTATAATTCACAAATAAACACGTCATTTGGAGAACTTTTCAAAATCTCTTTCCTGTTGTTTTATCCATTATCAGTAAATATAACATTATGCTAGAATAAGATAATTAAAAAATATACCATCTTAGCCAGTAGTTTCATATATCTTTTAAATAGGAAACGTTGAAACAACTAGTATTTGACTTAGGATTTAAAAGTTTTAATCTAAATGGATGGCTCTTGACTATTAAGCATTTATTAAGTATCTACTAGATACCCAGATGTTCTAGGTCCTGGCCATTTACCAATGGATAAAACAAACATGGAACTTACAATTCTAATGGGGAGAGGCTTTCAGTAAACACATACAAACACATGGGGCACCTGGGTGGCTCAGTTGGTTAAGTGTCTGACTTTCGCTCAGTTCATGATCTCACAGTTTGTGATTTCAAGCCTCACATCAGGCTAGCTGCTGTCAGCACGGAGCCTGCTTTGCATCCTCTGTCCCCCTCTCTCTCTGCTCCTCCCCTGCTCATGCTCTGTCTCTCAAAAATAAGCATTAAAAAAAATTTTAATGTTTATTCATTTTTGAGAGAGCATGAGCAGGAGAGAGAGGGAGACACAGAATCAGAAGCAGGCTCCAGGCTCTGAGCTGTCAGCACAGAGCCCAATGCGGGCTCAAACTCAAGAACTGTGAGATCATGACCTGGGCCGAAGTCAGACGCTTAACCAACTGAGCCACCCAGGTACCTCAAAAATGAATAAACATTTTAAAAAACATAGAAATACGTCTTTCATGTGTTGGGTGTTGGGGGATGGGTGTTCTGTTTTACATATGGTGGTCAGAGAAAGCCTTTCTGGTAAGGTGACATTTGTGCAACAAGTGAAAGGAAGTACAGAAGCATGCCCACAAAGGTAGAGTGATCCAGGCAGGAGATCCACTTAGTGGCAAGGCCTGGGTCAAGAGCCTGCTTAGGGTATATGAGGAACAGTAGGGAGGCCACTATCCCTGTAGCTGAAGGAGACAGGGCAGCAATGGCCTGAATGGCAAGGGATGAAGCAGAGAGGTGTGTGTAATGGGGGAGGGGGAGCGGTGAGGAGGGAGATCACATAGATTACATAAAGTTTTTTCCTAAGTACTTAGCTGATGAGATCTAACAAGTTCCCGGGTGATGCCAGTGCATCCTAGACATCGCCTGGGAGCTTGGCAGAAAAGACTCTTGGGCTTCATCCCAAACCTATTGAATCAGGGCCTATGTGTGTATGTACACACACACGCGCATGCACACACACACACACACACACACACACACACACACGTCCAAGTATAAAAGTATAAGAAACACTGATTCAGATTATGTAACTTTACTTTCCTCCATAGGAAGAAATAGAAGAAATAAGAACCCACAGTGAGCACTTTTTCTTTTTTTTCTTTAAAAAAATTGTTTTAATGTTTATTTATTTTTGAGAGAGATAGAGAGAGAGACAGAGAGAGAGGCAGTGTGAGCAGGGGAGGGGCAGAGAGAGAGGGGGATGCAGAATCCAAAGCAGGCTCCAGGCTCTGAGTGGTCAGCACAGAGCCCAACACGGGGCTCAAACCCACGAACTGTGACAGCATGACTTGAGCCAAAGTCAAGACACTTAACTGACTGAGCCACTCAGGTGCACCAGCACTTTTTCATTACTTTTCAGATTAGGATGAATTTTTCTATTTCTGCAAAAACATCATTAGGATTTTGATACAGGTTGCATTGAATCTGTAGATAGTGTTGTGTGGTATTGGTATCTTAGCAGTAGTAAGTCTTCCAGTCTATGAATGCAGATGACTTTACATTTGTGACTTCTTTGATTTTTTTTCAACAATGTTTTGTAGTTCTCAGTGTGTAAGCCTTTCGCTGCCTTGGTTAAATTTATTCCTAAGTATTCTTTTTGATGTTATTGCAAATTTCTTAATTTTCTTTCTGGATTGTTTTAGTATATAAAACTCAACTAAATTTGTGTGTTGATTTCTTTATTCTGTAACTTTCTTTGGTACTCTAAATATTATGTAAGAAAAAAAAAACAAAACTTTTACAATAAATAAATACCTGCAAACAGATAATTTTACTTCTTTTACTTTTTCCAATTTGGATGGTTTTTTTGTTTTGTTTTGTTTTTTGTTTTTTTACCAATTGCTTTGGCTAAGACTGCCAATACTCAATACTGTGTTGAATGCAAATGGTGAAAGTGAGTATCCTTGTCTCTGTCCTGACCTTAAGGTGAAAGCTTTCACCACTGTGTATGACATTAGCTTTGAGTTTGTCTAAAATGCTCTTCATTATGTTAAGGTAGTTCCTTTTTATTTCTAGTTTACTGAGTGTTTTGTTTTTTTTTAATCACAATCGATGCTCCAAACTCCCCATTTGGTAGCTTCATGCAGATGGACACAGAAATCTTGGGAATGTTTGACAGTGGAATGTTGGGGTACCTGGCTGGCTCAGTGGGAAGAGCATGAGACTCTTGACCTTGGGGCTGAGTTCAAATCCCATGTTGGGTGTAGAAATTACTTAAATAAAGGTTAAAAAATAAGAAGAAAGTAAATGGCATGTTGAAGACAGCAGAGCCAGAAAATGGGGGAGGAGGAGTCCTAGATTTTTGCTTGGAGGATTGCTATCAGCAATGGGATTTGTTATTGAGAAATAAACGTTTACTGTGGATTCATCTATTATAGTAGCTGGCATTGCCCTAGCACATATGCAGAAGGGTAATTTCCCAAATATATACAAAGCTGTTACAAAGCAATGAGGAAAAAAAAACACACACAAAATCCATTGGAAAAAGTAGGTAACAGGTATGAGCAATCAATGGAAGGAAAATTCAAAAGGCCTTTATTTATTTTTATTTTTTTTTAAAGATTTTATTATTTATATATTTTTTAAATGTTTGAGTGGGGTGCCTGGGTAATGCAATCAGTTAAGCGTCCAACCCTTGATTTTGGCCCAGGTCCTGATCTCAGGGTGGTGAGATCGAGCCATGTGTTGGGCTCCACATGGAGCCTGCTTAAGATTCTCTCCTCTCTCTGCCCCTCCACCACTTTCTCTTTTTCTGTATCTCTCTAAAAATTTTTTTAAACAATTTTTGAGAGAGAGAGAGAAAGAGAGAGAGAGAGAGAGAGACGAGCACACATGGGTGGGGGGAGGGGCAGAGAGAGTGGTGAGAGAGAATCCCAAGCAGGCTCCGCACTTAGCACAGAGCCCAATGGGGGGGCTCAATCTCATGACTGTGAGATCATGACTGGAGCTGAAATTAAGAGTTGCTCAACCAACTGAGCCACCCAGATGCCCCTCTAGATTTTAAATTTTTTTTTTTAACATTTATTTATTTTTGAGACAGAGAGAGACAGAGCATGAACAGGGGAGGGGCAGAGAGAGAGGGAGACACAGAATCTGAAACAGGCTCCAGGCTCTGAGCGGTCAGCACAGAGCCTGACGCGGGGCTCGAACTCACGGACCGTGAGATCATGACCTGAGCTGAAGTCGGACGCTTAACCGACCCAGCCACCCAGGCACCCCTAGATTTTATATTTTAAGTAATCTCTACACCCAACATGAGGCTCAAACTCACAACTTCAAGATCAAGAATTGCATGCTCTACTAACAGAGCCAGCCAGGCATTTAAACAAACATAAAGACATTTAAACAAACATAAAGATGTTCAACATCATTCATAATAAGAAAAATGCAAATTGAATATTGGGAATTTTTTTAAAAAGTAAAAACGCAAAAACGATTGTAATTTCACCTATTTAGTGGCAAAAAATGTTTGAAGCACTATTGTATCAGTCTGGGTTCAATTAAAGAAGTGAAATCACTATGATGCAGAATTGGCAATTTTCTAGATAAATTATATCCCTCCCAATTGTGGGAGTTGATGGAGAAGTCTCTTTAAGGCTGTCCCTCTGTTACACTGATCCGCTGAGTCTGGTGGTAGTCAGGAAGGAAAGGTGGATACGGAGTGGGGAGGGTGAAGAATAAACTGTAACCCATGAGGACAAATTGTAACCACATGTATCTTTTACCACCTGCAACCTGGGGATGCTTGTGACCTGATATAAAAGTTGGTGTCCTTTGTCATGAAGCTGCTTGCATGCCTGGCCCAGTTCCCAGAGTCTGAAGGAAAAGATCCAGCAGAATGTGGAGGAACTAGTGTAGCTATGGTTCTGGAGGCCTTCCCACACTAACCAACCGGGCCAGTAAACCAGCATTTTTTGTGAGCTGCCTTCTTACCCTGAGCTGCTTCCCTTCTGCCTTTCAAATCTTATGCGAATTTCTCTTGTGCCCAACTCAAACTCAGAACTGTACAGGAAAGAGAATTCTGGAAAACAGTTTCAGGTTAGCTGAGCTGACACCATACAAAGCCAGCACAACTACAATGGGAAGGTGTAGAAAGGGAGAGATTCTCGCTCACCATTAGGAGAAACATAAAAGTGTGTAACATACCTTTGAGCCTGCAGTTCTACTTCTAGTGGTTTATCCTATCTACTTCCACATTTGTGAAATGACTAAAGGTTATTCACTGCAGCATCTGCAATAGCAACACTATCAACATGTTCATCAATAGAAGACTGATAATTTAGTGTTACATCTATACATTGGAAAGAATGATCCTCACATGAGAAGATCCTCAAATATATGTTGAGTGAAAAAAGCGAGATACAGAACAGTATACAGTATGGTACCATTTGCACTAAAAGATATATTTACATGTGTTTGTTTCTATAGGTATAATATATCAATAGGAGATATTGAAAACATCAGTGGAAACATCTTGATAATATGGTTGCCTCTCAGAAGAGGAACTTAAGTCACTGGGGGACAAAAATGAGATGGAATATTTGACGATACAATTTAAAAAATTAGGGTCGCCTGGGCGGCTCATTGGGTTACGCATCTGACTCTTGATTTCAGCTCTGGTCACGATCTCATGGTTTGTGGGTTCAAGCCCTGTGTGGGGTTCTGCAACAGTGTGAAGCCTGCTTGGGATTCTCTCTTCCCTTCTCTCTCTGCCCCTTTCCCTTCATGCATGCGCGCTCTCAAAAAAAAACCAAAAACAAACCTAAAGTTATATACTATTTGAATGTATTATTAAAAGAGTAATACTATAAAAATTCTTTCAGTGAGATTATTACATACATTTTTTCATGTTGTTTCTAATACATACCTCTTGCAATCATGATCTTAAATGCACCTTTATAACCCTCTATTAAAAAACCTTGTGTAAAAAACCTAGTGAAAAACCTTATAGCTTTTAATCAGATTGGGCGTCTTTATAACCGCTCAATAACCACTGAAAATGCATGTGGAGTTAATGAGAAAGTAACTGCTGGCACCAACCGGCTCCTGTGCATCGTTCTCCCTGGCTCCAACCCAAGTACGTCCTCACTGTCCTGAACTTTGCAACAACCATTCCCTTGTTTTTCTTCAGTCTTACCTTAAACACTGTATCTTTTAAACACTATATTTAGCTTTGTAGGTTTTGAAGCTTTCTATAAACACCACGTGTGTACTTTCTCACAACTGGCTTTAGTTTTTACTCAATATGATGGGTTTTTTTAAATTTATTATTATTTTTTTTAATTTTTAAGTAGGCTCCATGCTCTGATATCAAGAGTTCCATGCTCTACAGACTGAGTCAGCCAGGCGCCCCACTCAATATGATATTTTTGAGATATATCTATATTGATGCATGTAGCTGTAGTGACTTCTTTTCCCCTGCTATATGGTATGCTACTGTATGAATACACCATAATGTATTCAGTCAATTCAGTCAGTGGACAAACATTAGGTTACTTCACATATATGTCTGTATATGTTGCTGTCACGAACAATGTGTGATTATTTTTATGCACGTATGTTAGAGTTTCTGTAGGCTGTATGCCCTGGAGTGGCATTGCTGGTAAAAGGGCACGTGCCTCTTTGACGTTACTAGATCTAACTTGCTGCCCAAAGCAGTTGGCCTAGTCTACAGTCCTAAGAGCAGTAGATAAGAATTCTTATGCAACTCTTTTATACATTTTATATAAATTTTATATATTTTATACATACATTTTATGTATATACATATATACATTTTATATAAATTTTATACACTTTATACATATGCAACATTTTATACATTTAAAATTTTTGCCAGTCTGATGGCTGTAAAATGGTCTCGCCATCATTTTAACATGCATTTCCTGGATTAGTCTGGTAGAACATCATTTAGTAAGTTTTTCATAAAGAGAGAAAATAATTCAACTTTCCTGTTCTGTGAACTGTTTATTTTTTATTTATTTTTTCAATATATGAAGTTTATTGTCAAATTGGTTTCCATACAACACCCGGTGCTCATCCCAAAAGGTGCCCTCCTCAATACCCATCACCCCCCCCCCCCCCCCCCCGCCTCCCACCCCACATCAACCCTCAGTTTGTTCTCAGTTTTTAAGAGTCTCTTATGCTTTGGCTCTCTCCCACTCTAACCTCCTTTTTTTCTTTTTTTTTTTTCCCTTCCCCTCCCCCATGGGTTTCTGTTAAGTTTCTCAGGATCCACATAAGAGTGAAAACATATGGTATCTGTCTTTCTCTGTATGGCTTATTTCACTTAGCATAACACTCTCCAGTTCCATCCATGTTGCTACAAAGGGCCATATTTCATTCTTTCTCATTGCCACATAGTACTCCATTGTGTCTATAAACCACAATTTCTTTATCCATTCATCAGTTGATGGACATTTAGGCTCTTTCCATAATTTCCATAGCTATTGTTGAAAGTGCTGCTATAAACATTGGGGTACAAGTGCCCCTATGCATCAGTACTCCTGTATCCCTTGGGTAAATTCCTACCAGTGCTATTGCTGGCTCATAGGGTAGGTCTATTTTTAATTTTTTGAGGAACCTCCACACTGTTTTCCAGAGTGGCTGCACCAATTTGAATTCCCACCAACAGTGCAAGAAGGTTCCCGTTTCTCCACATCCTCGCCAGCATCTATAGTCTCCTGATTTGTTCATTTTGGCCACTCTGACTGGCGTGAGGTGATATCTGAGTGTGGTTTTGATTTGTATTTCCCTGATAAGGAGCGACGTTGAACATCTTTTCATGTGCCTGTTGGCCATCCGGATGTCTTCTTTAGAGAAGTGTCTATTCATGTTTTCTGCCCATTTCTTCACTGGGTTATTTGTTTTTCGAGTGTGGAGTTTGGTGAGCTCTTTATAGATTTTGGATACTAGCCCTTTGTCTGATATGTCATTTACAAATATCTTTTCCCATTCCGTTGGTTGCCTTTTAGTTTTGTTGGTTGTTTCCTTTGCTGTGCAGAAGCTTTTTATCTTCATAAGGTCCCAGTAATTCATTTTTGCTTTTAATTCCCTTGCCTTTGGGGATGTGTCAAGTAAGAAATTGCTACGGCTGAGGTCAGAGAGGTCTTTTCCTGCTTTCTCCTCTAGGGTTTTGATGGTTTCCTGTCTCACATTCAGGTCCTTTATCCATTTTGAGTTTATTTTTGTGAATGGTGTGAGAAAGTGGTCTAGTTTCAATCTTCTGCATATTGCTGTCCAGTTCTCCCAGCACCATTTGTTAAAGAGACTGTCTTTTTTCCATTGGATGTTCTTTCCTGCTTTGTCAAAGATTAGTTGGCCATACGTTTGTGGGTCTAGTTCTGGGGTTTCTATTCTATTCCATTGGTCTATGTGTCTGTTTTTGTGCCAGTGAACTGCCTGTTTAAATGTTCCACCTGGGGCGCCTGCGTGGCTTACTCGGTTGAGCGTCCCATTTCGGCTCAGGTCATGATCTCACAGCTCATGAGTTCGAGACCCGTGTCAGGCTCTGTGCTGACAGCTCAGAGCCTGGAGCCTGCTTCTGATTCTGTGTCTCCCTCTCTCTCTGCCCCTAACCCACTCGCATTCTGTCTCTCTCTCTCAAAAATAAATAATAAAAACATTAAAAAATTTTTTTAAATGTTCCACCCATTTTTCTGTTGCACTGTACTTTTTATTTCTTTGAATCAACAGTTCTTTATAAATTCCAGATGCATGCCTTTCGTCAGTTGAATGTGTTGCAAATGTCTTCTCTCATTTGGGGCCTGTCTTTTCACTTTATCTATGTATGTAGAGGTAGCTGAATTATATCAGTCTTTTCCTTGTTAGCAGTTTTTGCATCTTGTTTAGAAAATCTATCCTTATCTCCAAGGTCTTGAAGATCTTTATTTTCCTTCTAAAAGTTTTGTTTTTTATGTCTAGGTGTTTAATTCATCTGGAATTGATTTTAATAGAATGAAGTAGAGGTCCGATTTTTTCAAATGGATAACCAGTTGTCCTGTCACCATTTATTGAATAACTTAATCTTTTATCCACTGATATGAAATACTAGCTGCCATAAACCAAGTACCCCAGTAAGGGTGGAGATGTTCCTAGGTGCTCTGTTGCCTGACTCTTAGCGTTTATTCCTTGTGCCAATACAAACAGGGCCGCACCCACATCTGATCAAAATGCGTTCTCAGATTTTCAAATCCTTTTGTTTTTGGCCTCTAGGGGTTTCCCTTGTTGTCAGCTAAGCTATGCATTTAAAAAGATGTTTGTTAGAAAGTGTTTCTATGCCTGTA
Organism: Panthera pardus; assembly: GCF_024362965.1. Classification (NCBI taxonomy): domain Eukaryota; kingdom Metazoa; phylum Chordata; class Mammalia; order Carnivora; family Felidae; genus Panthera; species Panthera pardus. The sequence continues at coordinate 43,141,239 of NW_026526710.1, read as the reverse complement.
GTGAGGGATTTTCAGACTGTCTAGTTAACCATACCCAATGATGTAAAGCGCAGTTGTTTAGCTGATTCCTAAAACCAAACGTTTGTGATTATCTCACCTTGAGAATACGATGCAGAAAAAACATAAAGCGCTTCCATATCGGGGATTTTCTCTTAGTAAAAGAAGTAAAAATGATTATTTTAAGTAACAAGCGTGTTAAGAGTATGTTTTGGTTAAAACCTCATGTTAAACAAAAAAATTACTTTGTGCGTATCAGTGAAACTTGGCCAAAATAACAGATTTCCAAAGTAAAACAAACAAAGCAAATGAGCCAGAAATAATCAGACCCTCATGCCTGTTACAGGAAGAATACAGCCCGTGAAATAAATAAATAAGTCCTGTCATGAAACAGCTTTGTGGGGGAGGGATGTGGGTGTCCATTTTGATGGACAGCTGTGGTGGCAAAGCACTATAAGGTCAGCACTATGGACATCAATTACATGTGTCTCATGACAGTTGTGAAGACACTTAAATGAGTTAATGTTTGTAAAGAACGCAAAAGTGTCTGGTATGTAACAAATACTGTATGAGTACTCCTTAAGTAAAAACAAGGGGTGGGGCGCCTGGGTGGCTCAGTCAGTTAAGTGTCTGACTTCAGCTCAGGTCATGATCTCACGGTCCGTCAGTTCGAGCCCCGCGTCGGGCTCTGGGCTGATGGCTCAGAGCCTGGAGCTTGCTTCCGATTCTGTGTCTCCCTCTCTCTCTGCCCCTCCCCCCGTTCATGCTCTGTCTCTCTCTGTCTCAAAAATAAATAAACGTTAAAAAAAATTAAAAAAATAAATAAATAAAACTTAAAAATAAAAACAAGCGGTGGAATTATAACCATAGCATTTGGATAATGTATCCCTATTATTCCCAGATAGGAAGCATGGAAGCCACACAGCTCAGCAGTGGTTCAGAGAAGAGTCATTAACATTATATCTATTTATGGCCAGATGGATTTGGCAGTATAGGCTGTCCTGTCCTCAGATCGGAAGTTGAAATTGGGAGACAGGGAGGTATTACCACCTTCTTCATTTTAACACACAAAATAGGTCTCATTTCCCTTTTAAAAGAACCGGTGTTGTGTGCGGCATTTACTAGCAAAGATTTAAATAAGTCACTCCAGAACCATCAGCAAGCAATGCTGTATATTACACTCAGATTATAAGGGAAATACACTTTTCGTTATTCCTATAACTTGTCAGAATGGGCTCAACTATTTGGCACTATGACCTTTTCAACACAAGGACCGTATCTTGTTCATCTCCGGTACCCAGCACAAAGGTAATGTTCAATCAGGCATGAGTGATTGGGGAATGTGACTTCAAATTACTGCACCCTTAGAAGGCTTTCCGGGGCCATAACAATATATTCTTCTCTTCCTCAAGTCCTCTCATTTTTATTTCACCAGGGGTGGAATCCACTTTCAGGGGCCCTGCCTGCACTATTCATTGACCATGTGATATCTTCCCATTACTGTGATGTTCAACAAGGGCCAAAAGAAATCAGGAAACTGACTTCTACACTAAGTGAGAGATTAGATGATTCCTCTCTCCACTCTCAATTTCTGATATTTGCAACAATGTGCATAGGTCAACACAGCCCAACAAGCAAGTATTAAGTCTTAATGATAGGCAACCTGTGGAAACAAAGATGAAAGAGATGTAAATCCCAGTCCAACTTCCTGAAGGACTTCTAGTTTAGAAGGGAAAACAGACACAGAGCTTCACAGAGTTAATCCCAATTTGGGTTTAATACCCACCTTTTCATTACACAGTAATGGGGACAAATTGGGAGTCTGCTCCTTACCACTATATCCCTAGCATCTAATAGTGTCTGCCACTGAAAACACTCAATATTTGTCAAATGTTTATTATCAAATAATGTATCAAGAGTATTAAGAATTCATAATGGGCTCACTGCAGTACAGCAGGGTAATGTGAACATCCTGCCCTTTACGTTGTATGTTAGGTGTGCATGTGTGTTGAGATACCTCCAGAGAGAGCTGATCACTGATTTTCAAAGTGGTGAGGTTCTTTTTCCAAAAGCCTAATATTTTATTTAGCAGGCCTTCCACTTGGGAAGCATCTTTGCTTCTGGAAAGCTAAGAGGGGCCAGAAGTGACAGGGAACAAATACTTATCTTTGATTCTAAGTTCTAAAGAAGAAAGGTATACAGTATGACTCAAAGCAAAGAATCATAGTATCAAAAACAAAACAGAGGACAAATAGAGGAAGCTGCAAAATTCCATGGTTCCTATGAAACCAGAAAGGCATTCAGAGTGACATAAGTCAGAGTAGAGTAAGAGTGGCCTGAAGTAGAGTAGAATACAAATTGTACATTCTGCCTTAGAAAATGCCCTGCAGTGCTTCTGAGGAAGTGAAATGCATCAGCAGCAGGCCACAGGAATTTGGCCCAAGATGAATACCAGTGAGGTAGCCTTGTTAAGGTCTTTATCTCTTGCTCCCTTTTTTTAAAAAAATCTAAATTTTGTTTTATTTATTTAAGCAGGCTCCATTTTCAGCGCAGAGCCTGACACAGGGCTAGATCCCACGACCCAGGGATCGTCACCTGAGCCAAAATCAAGAGTTGGATGCTTAACCAACCGAGCTACCCAGATGCCCCAGTGTCTTTGTATCTCTTATGTATATATATTTTTTAAAGTAGGCTCCACACCCATAGGGCTTGAACTCAAGATCAAGACCTAAGCTGAGATCAAGAGTCAGATGCCTAACTAACCGAGCCACCCAGGTACGCCTATATCTCTGAAAATTCTGACTCTGCTTTCTTTTTCCCTTGCTTCAGAGCACTACAACCACCCATGGCTTAGATCGTCTTATGGCAGTTGTTCCCCCAAACGGATTCTTTTCTGTTAACATCTATTCTGAGCTTTTCATTCCTCTGCAAAAACTCAACCTCTCTCCTCTCCATTTTCAAAAAGAACATTAAAAAGAAGAAAAAGGGGGTACCTGGGTGGCTCAGTCGGTTAAGTGTCTGACACTTGGTTTGGCTCAGGTCATCATCTTAGGTTATGATCCCAACCCTGTGTTGGGGTCTGCACTGAGAATGGAGCCTGCTGGAGATTCTCTGTCTTCCTGCTCCTTACCCTCTCCACTGCTCACATGCTCTCTAAAATTAAGAGAGAGAGAGAGAGAGAGAGAGAGAGGGAGAGAAGACAAAGCTCTAAAATAGTAAGATATATAGGCTATTGTTTTTATGCCTATTAATATCCTTTGTCTTCAAAAATATAACCTCATACAGGAATTAAGCACATTTTTTTGTGGGCCCTCTGTGGACAGGGATCACTTTTTATATTTTTTTATTACTCCTAATAAGCCTAGCTCAAGGCCAAGCACATAGTAAGCACTCAGATAGCTGATGGAACATGTAACAAACCTAACATACTGGACACTAAGATAAAATAAAAACTGAAACTAAGAATTTTATATGTATCCATTTCTCTCCTTGTTTTCCTATATATAGTACCTCATTCAGATGCTCTTATAAGCTCTTACCACACTTTAACTGCCTATCTAGATTAGGCCTTTAATACTTGTTCTGTGGAAAAAAATAATGTACTGCAACTTATAAAATGACAAAGGTAAAATAAATATGATAAAATGTTTAAAAATGAAGAAGGCTCTGACAAAATTTTGGCAATTTACCAACACAAAGATGTTTTTATCATTCGTGAAGTATGACTCAGTATTCAGTTTATTTTGAAATAGCTATCTCTTTACCTGATAGTCAATACTCAAACATCAACAAATTACTAATTTTTAAAAATTAAAGTGTTTTTCTTAGGTTTGCATAAATAAGGCTCAGGCTTATATGGAATTATGACTGCTTTCAACAATTACCGAAATTTCTTTTCAAAGAATATCTTCATACTAAGTCTGTCTATGTAACAGTCTGAAGACAGCTACAGATGTGGCATTCTCAAAACAGCATATAACTATTCAATGTAATGCTGCAAACCAACTTACTTCCTTTAAAACTTCACTAAGAATTCCAAGGAGTAAAACAAAACATTAAAGGCTCCTAATGTTCATCCTAAGAATTAGGTAGTCTTCTTGGATTTTTTCTTCTCTGCTTCTTCCTTTTCCTTTTCTATTTCAGCTACTTGTAATTCAATTTCTTTGGCACTAAACATCTGAAAAGAAAAAAAAATCAAAAGCAAATTTCAATTACACCAGTAATTTCTAAATATTTCCAATATAAATTATATTTTATACATTTATACCTTATTTTTTAAAGTGTTTATTTATTTATTTTTGAGAGAGAGAGAGAAAGAGAGAGAGAGGGAGGGGCAGAGAGAGAGAAAGAGAATCTCAAGCAGGCTCCAAACTGTTAGGCAGAGCCTGACGTGGAGTTCGAACTCACAAACCATGAGATCATAACCTGAGCCAAAATCAAGGGTCAGATGCTTAACCACTTGACCCACCCAGCAGGTGCCCCTATACATTTATATTTACTCTTTCTTTCTGTTTCTGTTTCTTTTCTTTCTTTCTTTCTCTTTCTTTCTTTCTTTCTCTTTCTTTCTTTCTTTCTTTCTCTTTCTTTCTTTCTTTCTTTCTGAGACAGGCAGTGCAAGTGAGTGAGGGACAGAGAGAGATGCAAGAGAGAGGGAGAGAGGCAGAGAGAGAGGGAGACAGAGAGGGAGAGAGACAGAGAGGGAGAGAGAGGCAGGGATCACCTGAAATGGAGCCTGTGTTTTTTGTTTTTGTTTAAACCCGCAACAGGGCTCACGGTCAACCAAAGTGGAGCTCAAGCTCACCCAAAGTGGGGCTTGTGCTCACCTGAAATGGGTATTTATATTTTCTATTTAAACTTTAACTTTATATCTGCAAATATATAATATGTATATAAGCAACATATTTATAACAAATATGGACAAAACTTAACTCCATGACATTTCTACTATCATTGTGTTAAAAAAGAAAGGAGGGCAGAATGTTATATTGCATTACATATCATATATATGACTGTAACTCTGAAAACATTTAAATGCAGACTCATTCTGTTTATGGGCAAGTAACTCATTGCCGAACTCCCCACTCCTCTCCACTCCACTGTCTGACTCTCTAATAGGTTGGCCTGTTTTACCAGCCAAGAGAAGAGCCAAAGCGGCAGGGAGAAGGTGACTTACACTGCTGTGTTTACAGCTCCCTCACTACAGTGTGAAGCAAAAACAGCTTTTATTTTATACAAATCAATTTTATTGTATTGAAAAGTAAAGAGGGGAGCAACTCGCTCAAGGTCACACTACTAAATATACCAGTGTGTTGGAACTTAGGTCTCTGTAACTCTAAACTTAAACCCAGGTCTATCCAATTCCAAAGCACATGCCCTTTGTGTTACACAGCGTATCGTGAAACAGCGTGTGGAGAGGCGGTGTAACTTTGCTGCCAGTGCGCATACCATCCTAGCACTCCTAAGTAAAAATATATGCACGCCTGGGTGTGTCTATCCCTGTGGGTAGACATGTACGCGATGGAGCTGGAGAGGCGAGTCTGGCCTCAGTGCTTTTGTGTCCTTGTGCTGTTGGTGCATCTGTCCTGAGACCCTCGACAGCAGGGATGACAACACGGCCCAGTTCCCATCTCTACACTCCATCTCAGCACCGTGGTTATTTTTGGGGGGCCGTGCAGGGGCAGGACCTCCACCCATTTCCCCATTTCTCTTAGTCATTGAAGCTTTGCCACTGCCGTATCCTCACCTCCCCGTCTTCTGGCTGACCGGTACGAGGTGCGAATGTTATGTCGGAACAAACGACAACAACACAACTCAAAAAACAAAAGGCCCACTGCTCCACCCAATGCTGACTTTAATACTGTATCCCCTTGAAATACTTCCTTCAAAACAGAAAGTATATGTAAAATAATCCTTCTTAGTATACTTTTCATATGGTTTCCCATGCTTTACGTGCTTTTTACACTCTCGGCTAGAGAGCTGGCAAACTGTACCGTGTACAGTTCTACCTAAGGAACAGTGGTGAACCGAATTTCAAATGTTCTTTAGCCAGTGAGTCCTCCATCACAATACTCTGGACAATTTATTTTGTGCCTCTGCAGTTTCAACCCATAATGGTTAACAAAAGGTACAGACTTGCCTCAAAGAAATACAGAAAGGTTGTCACACCAGGTATTAAAATTTATGTCTCACAGAGGCTCAAGGCACTTCTAATTGAAAAGGAGAGACAATAGATAAAAACCAGTAGACAAGAGGAGTAGAGGGTTTCTGACATAATGAAGGATAACAGTACGTTAGAAGCCTGGAGGGCCAACAGTTATACTAACGGTAGCTGAATGACACTGGCTGGAAGCATATCTTGATTTTCAGAAGATGTAAAAAGACGGGAAGAATAACTGCTTTCTACAGAATACCTTGTTTTATTGTGCATCGCAAATACTACATTTTTAATCAATTGTTGGGGTTTTAATTTCTTTTGAGTAAGCTCTACATCCAACGTGGGGTTTAAATTCACAACCCCAAGATCAAGAGTCACATACTCGACCAACCAAGCCAGCCAGACACACCTGCATTTTTTACAAATTGAAGGTGTGCGGCAACCCTCCATCAAGCAAGTTTATTGGCACCACTTCTCCAACAGCATTTGCTCACTTTGTGTCTGTGTCACATTTTGGTAGTTCTCAGGTTTCAAATTTTTTCATTACTATTATATTTGTTATGGTGATCTGTAATCAGAAATTATGACTCACTGAAAGCTCAAATATTGGCTCGCATTTTTTAGCACTGTAATTTTTTAACATTCAATTTTTGAAAGAGAGAGCATGCAGGGGAGGGGCAGGAGGCAGGGAACAGACTATCTGAAGTGGGCTCCATGCTGACAGCAGCAAGCCCAATGCGGGGCTTGAACTCATGAACTGCGAGATCATGACCTGAGCCGAAGTCTGATGCTCAACCAACTGAGCCACCCAGGCACTGCAGCATTGTATTTTTTAATTAGGTACATTGTTTTTGTTTTTTTTAGACAAAATGCACACTTAAAGAGACTACAGTATAGTGTAAATATAACTTTTACATGCATTGGGAAACCAAAAAATTCATTTGACTTGTTTTGTGGCAATATTGGCTTTTTTTTTCTTTCTTTCTCTTTTTTTTTTTTTTAGAGAATGTGTGTGTACGTGCAAGAGTCGGGGAGGGTTGAGGGAGAGAGAAAATCTCAAGCAGACTCCACGTCCATGGCACAGAGCCTGACTCGAGGCTCAGTCTCACAACTGTGACATCACCACCTGAGCTGAAATCAACAGTCAGATGCTCAACCAACTGAGCCAACCAGGTGGCCCTGCAATACTGGCTTTATGGCGGTGGTTGGAACTGAATCCTCAGCATCTTCGAGGTGTGCTTGTTTATGGTGCTGGGAATAAATATCCATAGGCAATGTTCTATACCAACCCCATACATGACTGGCTCAGTAGGGGTTCCTGCCTCGAAGAATACATACTAAATGGGGTAGGACTACATACAGATCTCAGCACCTCTAAGTCTTCGCAAAGGACCAGGGATAGGTAAGTGCTCACAATAAGCACATGCGAATTAGTGAACATTAGCCTACAGAAACAAAAGAGAAGTCATCATGTTGCCAGTGGATGCTAATGGAGTTTTCAGGCATTTAATGAAGATTCACAGGCATCAACATCTTGACAAGATTCAACCGTTGTCAAATTACTTTATACTACATATGTTTTTTCCTCTTTGGTTAATGACTTACCTTCAAAGGCTGGTTTCTTCTTATTATAGCAAGTTCAATGTTTTTTCCACCAGACTGGACAACCTAATGTAGAATAAGCACAATAGTAGAATTACTTCAGCAAATTTTACTTTTTGAAGCAAATAGATAAGGGAAAAAAACATGTTTTCCTGAATATGCTTTATTAGATCACTTACTTCTAGCAAAGCTCTTATTGCTAATTTGATAGCTTCATTGTCGTTTGCTATAGCATCTTCTGTGTAATTCTTTTCTAGAAATTCTCGGACAGTTTTAGCACTTCGGCCTATTGCATTTGCCTTGAAAAATAAGATAATTATTAATATCATTGCAGTATGAATGAATTTATGGTTACTCAGTGGAGAGTTTACTACCACATTTCTTAGTGTAATTACTACGTGAAAATTGTAGTTTTGAAAAATTAGCTAACATTTCAGCAGCTCATTTTGTTACTACATGAATAATCTGTAATGTTGGTATGACTTATCTTCAAACATACCACTGTCTTGTCCTGGTCAATGCTTTCTACTACTTTAATGGCTTCCAACTCCTTGATAACCAGAAAAGACTGAAACAGTTGAAATTCCAAAAGAGGTAGAGAGGAAAGGAGGTATAACTTTGTAATACAGTACAAAAGGAAGAAAGAAAATAGGAAAAAAGGACATTGGCATGAAGAAGAAACTGTTTATATGAATAGGACCATGCGTACCATTTTCTTAGAACCTAGAATAGAATGGTCACCTAATTACTGATTCATTATCTTTGATTCTGTAAATGAAAGAAGATTCTTCTGTTCCATTCCCCATTTTTCTTTGTTCCTTCGAAATTTTCTTCAGATGAAGGAAAGAGGTGAACGATTGCCCTGGCTGCATGGCCACGCGTAATATATATATTTCGTTCAGTCAAAATATCTAGACGAGGGGCGCCTGGGTGGCTCAGTCAGTTAAGCGTCCGACTTCGGCTCAGGTCATGATCTCGTGGTCCATGAGTTCGAGTCCCGCGTCGGGCTCTGTGCTGACAGCTCAGAGCCTGGAGCCTGTTTCAGATTCTGTGTCTCCCTCTCTCTCTGACCCTCCCCCATTCATGCTCTGTCTCTCTCTGTCTCAAAAATAAATAAACTGTAAAAAAAAAAATTATAAAAAAAATAAATATCTAGACGAGTATTAGTGATGATAATGAGGATGATAACAGTAGTTCATATTAACAGAGCACTTACGTGCCAGGCACTATGCTGAGCATTTTGCATGGATTCTCTCATTCAACCATCACAAAAACAATTAAATAATTACTAACCCCAATTCACAAATGAAGAAATGGGAGGTTGGAAATGTCAAAACGAGCTTTCTCATCCTCAGCACTATTAACATTTCGAGCTGGATAATTCTTTGCTTGGGCGCTGCCCTGTGCATTGTAGGATGTGTAGCAGCCTCTACCCACTAGATGCCAGTAGCATCCCCCACCCCAGTTGTGACAACCAAACAGGCCTCTAGATATTGCCAAATGTCTCTCAGTGGGTACAAAATCAGCCCAATTTGTGAACCAGTGCCTTAAGTAATTTTACCCAAGATCTCGGAAGACCGGGTAAGTAGAAGAGCTGAGCTTTGAAACCAAGTAGTTTGAAGTGACAGTCCAAGCTCTGAACTTTATACACTGTGCTGCCACCTGACCCTTCGCTTTGATGATTTTAGAGAGTGAGAGGAACCAGCAGAAAAGTCCATCCTTTCAATGAAGGATCCTGGCAGTGAATGAGGGAAAGTCTTAGTTCTAAGTGGTTATGGTTAGTTTTGATTATAAGAAAGAGATCTCAAAAGAGATTTTAGGAAGTGAGCATGAAAGCCTACCTTTTGTACTGCCTGACAGTGTATTGTTCCTGTTAGCAGAAGATTATTTTTATTTCACAGAACTTTTTCTATGCCTTTATATTTCAGAGGACTAAAATAAATAGTTGTGAAATTTTAAATTGAATCTTGTGGCTTTGAAATTTCACTAAGATCAAAGGTAAAGACTGGTATGACTTTGGAGTATTATTAGCTACTAGTTTTGGGGGGGTAACTAGGTGTTGCTATGAGAGGAAGAACATAAGGTAGTGGTTTATCCAAAAAATCTCACTGAGCCCTTAAAGGTCACCTTATAAATTCCTGGTGACTTTCCTGTCCAATTCTCCTAATTGCTAATATAAAAATTCTTTAATTCTTATCTACTTGACTGGTTTCTTAAGATCTTCTTGCCATGCTCAAGTCCCCACCCTTTCTCCCAACCCTTCGCCCACCCCTCCCCCAGCCCACTTCAGAAGACTCTGATAGTCTTGCAGTATTTTTTCCTGCCTGTAATGATTAATGATGATTTCTATAGCAAAGATCATTAGCAGCCAATGCCAATATCCATTCTTCCTTTGTGACAGAACTCTAGGCAATGTGCCTGCTGAAAAGTAGGATTTCCTAGCCCCAGCTACCAGTAGGAATAGATAAGTGGAAATAAATGGGTGGAATTTCTAGAAACCTTTGGTACCTGGAATGCAGACAGGTTGGCTGGAGATCTAGCAGCCACTTTGAGAGCATGGGCAAAGACTATGATAATAAAAGAGACAAATACCAGTGACCATCTATCCTCAAACTTCTAAGTATATGAGAAAAATAAACCCTTATATGTTAAGAATCATCACATCCCTGTTGTTAAGAGCCAAAACAATACCTTGCAGATGTATCTTGGTATATCTTAAAGATATACAGAAAAAATATTGATAAGGCCATTTTGGCAGCAATACTTTATTTACTATTAGAATTTCTTAGCTGATGAGTAATAGAACAATGTTATCCTTTGTGTGGTCTCATACGGAATGTATGAAAGCTTGATGACTCTTGGAACTTTCTCCCTTTCTTTTAAGTCCACTCTAATCAGTCTCTCGTCACTATGAGAAGTTCCTGTCAAGGTCACCAATGACCTGCCCATTGCCAAATCCAGTCATTTTACTTTTCATCTGACTCAGTGGCACTGACTCAGCTGATCAACTCTTCTTGGAATGGTGTTTTCACTTGTGATCCAGGATGCCACTCTCTGGGTACTCTTCCTTTACAGACTATGCTGGCTCCTTCCCCATCTTCCACTGGTCCAATGCCCCTAACCTAGATTATTATTGGACATAGCCTTCTAACTTGTTTGCCTGCTTCGACCTTACTATACAGTCTATTTCAATACAGCAGCCACACAGATACTTTAAAAATATAAAAGCCAGATCATGTTATTCTATTATGCAAAAAAATCAAATGGCTCTCTACATCGCCCTATTTAATATGCAAGTCCTACAATGGCCTTTTTGACCCTGTAAGATCAGTCCCCTCCTGCTTCTTACTTCATCCTTCATCACTATCTTTCTGCAGTCACCACAGCACAGTCATATGCTCTGCATACAGCTTGATGTCTCACAGATATGGAACATACTGCTGCCTTATTGGTTCCTGTTTGGAATACCACAGAAATAACTACCTGGCTCGCTCCTTTACTTTCTTCAGGCCTCTGTTCACATATCACTTTTTCAAAGGTGCTTTCCCTGACTACCTTACCTACCAATCACATCCTCTCCTCCCAACCTGTTCTTTTTCCCCAAAGGATTTATGTTACATGTATACCATCAGTACATATTTTTGTTATCTCTGTATCCCCAGAACCTAGAACAATATTTGTTAGAACAAATTCAAATATTTATAGATGGAATATTTTTTTAAGTTTTTTTTTTTTTTTTTTTTTTTTTTTTTGAGAGAGTGTGAGCATGCATGTGAGTGATGGAGGGGCAGAGAGAGAGGGAGAGAGACAATCCTAAGCAGGTTTTGCATTGTTAATGTAGAGCCCAATGTGGGGCTTGATCTCATGAACTGTGAAATCATACTATGAGCCCAAATCAACAGTCAGACACTTAACCGATTGAGCCCCCCAGGAACCCCTAGAGGGAATATTTGTTAAATGATGGACTCTTTATATATTTTACTTTGTAACTTTTGATAGTGAATTATCTTTGGGAATCCTACACTACAATATCCCTGGCACAGAGGTATCTTCAACTCACAGGATTATTGCTCTGGTACTCAATTTCTTCTTTATTTCTGGCCCCTTAGGATTTTGTCCTTTTTGTAAGTTCAGCTATGCATTAAAAACATGTTAATGACCATTCTAGTATTCTATGTGGTTGCAGGAGGATTTCTGATTAATATAATTTAATGTAATGTGCCAAACCCCAGAACCCATTACTCCAAGTAAAAACAATATTTTCTGCAATATGAAAACATAAGAAGAAAAATATTTCAAAAAGGGTGTTTCCACTGATCTGGATACTGCCAGAACTACACAGCTAACTGATTTCTTAAGACTCTTCTGTCATGGAAGGGGCAGCTATATGCCTTGATTGGAAGAGAAACTTACTCCGGATAGGAGTTTTATTTCCCTGTAACAAATGCCTCACCTTCTGTGAACTTCCTGAATGTTTTCTTCACCATGATGGTATCCTACAAAACACTGCTGGTGACCAAGGAGGAACTGAGAGAATATACTTGTGTCCATAGGATTCACTGCTCTTATGTTCTGTAATCCTAAAGAAGCCAGCCTAGTAAAAATAGGGAATAGCCAACTGAAGACTCAGTTATAGCACCAGGGGTGTGTGTGTGGGGTGGGGGTGGGGGGGTGGGCAGCATCTTCTGAAGCCAGGTTTATGTTCGACAAGATCCTCTTGTGTGCCTGGAAACAGGATCATAGCCACAAATCTAGGAGTCAAGGGATAGATGTCTCATTAAACCCCTGATATCCCACTAATAAAATTTTTGCTTCTAAGGTTGTTTCAGTTTATTTAAAAAAAAAATTTTTTTTAATGTTTATTTATTTTTGAGACAGAGACAGACAGAGCATGAACAGGGGAGGGTCAGAGAGAGAAGGAGGCACAGAATCTGAAACAGGCTCCAGGCTCCGAGCTGTCAGCACAGAGCCCGACGCGGGGTTCGAACTCACGGAGTGTGAGATCATGACCTGAGCCACAGTCGGCTGCTTAACCGACTGAGCCACCCAGGCGCCCCAGGTTGTTTCAGTTTAAAGGTCCTAGTTCCCAAGTTGGCAGCGTGGTAGGGGAGGGAGAAGAGGCAATGTTCTACTAGGGGATATAACAATAATTTCACTGAACTAGAAGCTGAGACTTCCACTTGGCAATTTTGGACTCCTCATGCCGTTGAACCAGTAGGCAAATAATGGGTTACTGTGAGGATGGTATGATTGATTCTGATTATCAAGGGAAATAAAGTTACTATTATACAATGGGACCAGGGAGATGTCTTGTACTCAAGGGATTTTCTGGAGATCTCTCTTATTATTCCCATATAAAGCGAAAAAAGTTAACTCAAGGCTCTATAATCCATTAAGGCAGGATCACTAATGGACCATAATCTTAAAAAAACAAAAGTCTGTGTTAACATGCCAGATAAAGAACCTCAACAAACCAACCAAAGTGCTGGTAACAGTTATTTCTGTTCTCATTTCTGCAACAGGTCAGGTGGCCAGAGTTTATATTTTTAACTTCCCATTTCCATAATTCATTTCATGCGTCCTCTCTCTGTGCCTTGTAAAAAACTACATCCTAGCACTGTGAAAGTGTTGGCTCCACATGGTACCACAGCCATGTCCTCAACAGCCCATTGTATCACTTTATCAGGCTACTTGGTAAAAAACAAACCATAGAAATGAAAAAAACAAAAAAACCCCACCTGATCTCATGGCTAAAGTGCTATATATAGTTTCCCCAAAACAGAAATAAAGCCAGAAGATTTTATTCTACCTTTCAAGACTGGATATCAGAATTTATATAACACACATAAAGAATCACTTGGCCTAAGCATGAGGTAGTGGAAGGAACACTGTACTAATAAGGCAGAAGACCCTAAGTTCTAATGACAGTTTTGTCATTAACTAGTGGTGTGGCTTTTTAAAAAAATCACTTGACTCCTGAGTCTCACTTACCAAATACGTAAAATGAAAAAGTTTCCAAATGTTTTTTTGTTATCATGTTTTTAAGTTGCATTTGATTTCAACCAAAATCCTACAAGAAAGTACAATGTGTGAAATCAGTAAAATGGTTATGGGGTATACATGTGTGCAGGTGTATGCACACACTGTTCACACCCTCCACCTCTACTACATGTTCTTCAGACACCACGGCAAAGCATAGTTTCAGACCTAATGATAAATGAAATACCCCAAATTAAAAAAAAGTCCATAATTTTCCTAACTAGTTGACTTTGCAATAAAAGTGTTTCTCTGTATGGCCCTAGGGAGCAAACAGATTAAAATGAAAAATTATGTAAACTTGGAAACTATTATGTTATGATATTGAAATGAAATGTAATGATGTAATAATTAATACAAACAGAAGATGGCAGACTTCAAAATATTTTGAGAAAGGCTATAATAACTTGTTAAAAGTACAGATTTGGGAAACATAAGAAATCTAGTACGTGTAAAAGATTTCTTAAATTGGCAGAAAAAAGTCTGGTATTTGCAGCAGGCAAATTCACAGTTTCTGATTACCAATCAGTTTGTCCAGGTAACTTAAAAGAAGGTGTGTAGCTTACACAAATATTCAGATCTTTGTGGCAAGAATATAATCCACTGTTTTACTGGCCTGGCTAATTGGTTTATAAAACAGAATGAGTGTGATTAGCCCAAAAAACTCCTTTAGTTAATACAAACATAAAGACCAAGGTAATATTTCCCCATTAATTTATTTGGCTCTTATTTTTATATTTAATTTTAATTTAATTATTATTTTTTTTTTAGAGAGAGTGTGTGCACAAGTGAGCAAAGGGCAGAGAAACGGAGAGAGAGAATCCCAGGAGGGGCAGAGAGAGAGAGGGAGGGGATGGGAGAGAGAGAGAGAGAGAGAGAGAGAGAGAGAGAGAAAAGCGAGGCTCACCTGAAATGGGGCTCGTGTTTACCCGAAGCAGGGCTTGAGATCACCTGATATGGGACTTGAACTCATGAACTGTGAGATCATGACCTGAGCCGAAGTCAGATACTTAACGACTAAGCCACCCAGGTCCCCTATTTGACTTTTAATAACAGTAAAATAAACTCTTCATGAAATTTTTTTTTAAGCTTATTTATTTGAGAGAGAGAGAGAGAGCGCGAGCGTGCAAGTGTGTGTGAGCAGGGGAGGGGCAGAGAGGGAGAGAAAGAATCCCAAGCAGGTTCCCTGCTGTCAGTGCAGAGCCCAACGTGGGAATCTATCTCATGAACCATGAGATCATGACCTGAGCCAAAATCAAGAATCAGATGCTTAACTGACTGAGCCACCCAGGCGCCCTCATGAAATTATTTAAAGCTTGGGTGTTTAAACTTTAATAATATAAAAAATTATTTAGATTTTATGGGGTACTCCTATATTTATATATGAGAATATACAAAAACTTATTTCTGGAAACTGTCACTAGTTTCCCTAGGCCCTGGACTTTTGTATTAGATTTGAATGTACCATTAAGCAAAGTTAGTATTTAGGTACTGAAACAGGAATGACAACTTATCCAGAAAACAAACTATATTCCAAGAATTATGTGGAGAAAATTGTAATGTACTGCCATATAAATTGTACCCCAAACCGATTCATAGTTTGGGGTACTCTAAGTCTCGAATAAAGGATGCATTAAATACTTCACTATGGGGCTTAAATGCTCATTCAATTGTGTGTTAACAGCAACTGGATATATCTCTTATTTGGCCATTTACATATACTTAGGTTTGTCACATCTTTTCAAAAGGAAAAGACCTTGTGATTAATAAAACAAAGTGTTTCTCTATCCATCAAAAACCATCGTAGTTGCTGACTAGCTAAGTGGTTACATAAAGTTTGTACCACCATCAGTATTTTAATGCAACAAGGGGCGCCTGGTTAAGCGTCCGACTTCGGCTCAGGTCATGATCTCGCGGTCCGTGAGTTCAGGCCCAGAGTCGGACTCTGTGCGGACAGCTCAGAGCCTGGAGCCTGTTTCAGATTCTGTGTCTCCCTCTCTCTCTGCCCCTCCCCCACTCATGCTCTCTCTCTGAGAAATGAATAAACCTTAAAAAAATTAAGAAAAATATTTTAATGCAACAATTTTTGTCATGTCCCTGAAAACGATAAAACTTTACTGTGAATACATTTACTTAACTTCTAAACTATATTAACAAATTCATGACTTACCTTCCAAGCATGGTAAGTACCAGAGGGATCAGTCTGATATAATCTTGGGATACCATCATCATCAAAACCTACAATTAAGGCAGAAATGCCAAAAGGTCTTCGCCCATTGCTTTGTGTATATTTCTGAAAAATAAAGTGTTTTTCAACTACTTTTGCTATGAGGCCATACAAAGAACAGCACTATTACTTACCAACTAAGAAATTCTAATAGTATTCTGTATTTCTTTAAGATCCTCTTTCTGACTTCTTCTGGAGTAACTTCAATCCATGATGAAATTTTAATGAAATTAATGCATCCAGTATGTAAAATTAAATAATTAAGAGTGCTTATATATGGTCTTAAAACTATTTTCTCATTGCTTTATATGCTTTTTGGTAACATAACTAGACTATAATCTTGTTAATATAGCAGAGAACTGTATATGTCACGCCATTTTGGTTCCCACCTAGTAAAGCTGATTTTAGTGAGCTGTGCTTTGGAAGGAAGTCCTTGGGGTTTACTCTGAGAGATACTACAGTTGTCACTATTATAATCAGTACTTTTACTTGATACTATTACCAAGGATATTCTGTTCACTCTATACTAAGTTATCTCTACAGAAAACCCAACTAAGAGATTTCTTTCAGTTCCCAAACAAGGAAACCTTTATCTCTCTGGAAGAAAAAGCATTTTTTTTTCCTTCCCAGACAACAGGGCACTGGAAGCCAATTGTATTTCTTTTTACTTTAGTGCCAGGAACTTCCTGAGAGTGGAATTCCCACTAATTCTGAGACTGGTGCCCCTAGAAGTCGTGCACAGGGCAGCCCTGACAGAAAGCTCAAGTCCACACCTTTTTTTCATTTTATTATTATATATTTTTATTAGCCACTTCAAATTTTGAATGCAAATAGTTGTGCTACAAATATAAATAAACTCTTAATGAGCAGGGTTTGTGTCTTTATTCTCCTGTATTTCTTAATATTCCTAGTTCACACAGAGGTATGAAGTAAATGTTTTGTAAATATACCTCAGAGGAGAGACCCTCTTATTTGCTTAAACAACCATGTTTTTTTTTTCTTTAATGAAAAAGTAGTACTTGCACAGGGTTAAAATAATTTAAAAGTACAAAAGGAGTACATAAAAGATCTCTTTTGTCTCACAGCCCCAGGCCCCTTCCCAGTAGCAACCCCACTATTACAGGTTTACAATGTATATTAAATGTTCTGTGTATAGCCTTTATATATCTAGAAGAAAAACTAAAGCCACAATTGGGAACCTTGTATATACAATGCTCTACATCTTGTGTTTTAATGGGTACCTTTTTAACGGCTGAGAAAATCAAACCAAAATAAAGTAGAAAAATATAAAAATGTTGGACTTCCTTGAGACATGAATTAAAAAAAAAAAAAAAATAGGGTAATTTTTTATAAGTATATAGTCTAAAAGTTTAGTATCTAGAATATATAGTCTATAAAGAAATCTCTACATGGACAATGACAAAATCCATGCCAGAAAATATTCTAAATGCTTTGGATGTATTAATCATTTAATCCACAATGCAGCTCAATGAACTAGGTATTATTGTAATGTTTATTCCATAAAGAAGAAAATTACAAAAAAACAGACTAAATAGTGTGCTCATGGCATTAACTAGAAAGTAGCAAAGCCAGGATTCAAACCCCCAATGTGCTCCTGGAGGCGCATTCTTAACCACCAAGAGTGCCTGTCAAAAGGAAAGATAGTTTACACTAGAAGAAATGAAAATAGCAAATGAACATGTGGGAAAAAAATCAACCTCACTACTAATTATAAAATACAAATTAAAACAACCATTACAGTACTATGTTATACTTATTTGTGAAATAAAAGAAAAATGGAAACCCAAGGCTGATGATCCTTCAGGGATACATTTATGCATTGCTGGTTGCACAATAAAAATTGGTTCAATCTTTTTACCAAGCAATTTAGCTACATATAACAAGAGTCTTAAAACCAATTACAATCTCTAATCTAGTAATCTCATACTGAAAATTAATTTAACAGTATAATTCAAAAAAGAAAACTAAAAGCTATGACAAAGATAGAGTAATGCTATTAAAATACTAAATTGAGAAAGGGAATGAGAAAGGGAAAGAAACTGGAAACAATCTAAATAATTTCCAGTGAGCAACTGGAAACAGTATTACATAGTAAGAACGGTAAGTATGCATAAGGACTATGCTGGCATACATAAAGGGCACATAAAATGAGAGTAAGAGAATACTTATATACATCATGATTCTATGTAATGTCAACCTGTGTATCTATGTATGGATTCAGAAGTCAAATCCAAACATGATCAGTTTTGTTTAGGTTTGCAGGTGAAAGAATCATGGGTATTTCTTTAGTAAACTTAAAAGAAAAGAAAAAGGTTTTCGTTACTGTATCACGAGAAGTACAGAAATCCTCTTAAAATATGAGATTTATTGCTCTTTTAAATTTTAATAGAATTCTCAGAATTGATAGTGACTGAGATTTCTAACGATCAAATCAATCCAGTCCACTGGAATAAGAGAGTGAATATGAAGTAAATGTGAGAAGGAATAAGGAATTTAGTAGATTTAATGGATTAAATGAAGTAAATGTGAGGAGGAATAAGGAGTTTAGTAGATTTAATGGATTACATGACTGGAGTGCTTATAGTATTCCCATGACAGGAACCATAATGATGCAAAAGAAGAAAGCCTGAAGAAATCTGTCGGAATACTGGCTTACCTGCTTCAAGGTTGCTATGAAGCGAGTTATATATTCTACAGTTACTGGATCCTCAACTGTAAGCTTATGACTCTGGCACTCCACACGGGCTCTGTTTATTACCACTCTAGCATCAGCAGTCAGTCCTATAAAAGTAGGCAATGCGTTATTTAAAAAATGGCTTTTTTCTTATCAAAAGGGTTTTTTTTTTTTTTTTAAATTTTTTTTTTTCAACTTTTTTTATTTATTTTTGGGACAGAGAGAGACAGAGCATGAACGGGGGAGGGGCAGAGAGAGAGGGAGACACAGAATCGGAAACAGGCTCCAGGCTCCGAGCCATCAGCCCAGAGCCTGACGCGGGGCTCGAACTCACAGACCGCGAGATCGTGACCTGGCTGAAGTTGGACGCTTAACCGACTGCGCCACCCAGGCGCCCCTCAAAAGGGTTTTTTTAAAGCTACTATGAAATCTTTCTTGTAATGTACATTTTTATCAATATATGTCCATTATAAACAATTTGTAATTCTTGTAAAATAGAGTATCACTTGTCTGACATTCAACACTTAAACCGATTCATTCTTATTTGCTTTCAAAAAAAATCTTATTTATTTTGATTCAGCATGGGCCTGACGTGGGGCTTCATCCCATGACCAAGAGATCATGACCTGAGCCAATATCAGGAATCAGATGCTTAACTGTCTGAGCTACCCAGGCACCCCTTATTTACTTTTTAAAGAAAATGGTTTATTTTGAATTTTTTAAAATTTATTTATTTATTTTGAGAGAGAATGAGAGTGTGAGCAGGGGAGGGGTAGAGAGAGAGGGAGAGAGAGAGAATCCCAAGCAGGCTCCACACCATCAGCATGGAGCCTGATGTGGGGCTTGAACTCACGAATCATGAGATCGTGACCTGAGCCAAAACCAAGTGTCAAGCACTTAACTGACTAAGCCACCCAGGCACCCCAAGAAAATGGTTTTAAAGAATAGTAGTTAGATACTAGCATTAAGTAAACTATTTCTCAAAGATCAAAATGGTTTAATTCACAGTAGCTGAGCTGGTTATTAGGTTTTACTAACCATTTTCTAAAAATCTGTAGTTATAGTTTTTAAAAATGTTTAAGTTTATTTATTTAGAAAGAGAGAATTCAAGCAGGCTCCACGTTGTCAGTGCAGAAACGGACCTGGGGCTAGATCACATGAACCATGAGATCATGTCCTGAGCTGAAGTCAAGAGTCAGACACTTAACCAGCCAAGCCACCTAGGTGCCCCTGTAGTTGTTTTTTAAAACCTATTTTTGGAGAAGATATCAGTGGCAGACTGATCAAAGGCTGAGGGTTTATCCTGGTTCCAAAATCAATATACTTATTACCTAAATTATGAAGTAAGCTGGCTTTCTCCTTATGAAAACAATATTACTTCATTATCAAAAATCTATCCATTGCCTTCAAAATGCATTCAGTATAACTGTGACATACCACTTCTCAGCTTTTTGTCTAAAATTAAGGGTTTGAAAATCAAGAATTTTAAAACAGAAAAAGAAAACACTGTCTTCCTTTTGCCATACCAAAACATCATGTAATTGATTCTCAATACTTTATAAGGAAATAAAATGTTTCTATAAAAAACTGACCTAAAACTTAAATGCAACAGTTGCAAACATTTCATTCATTCATTCGTTTATTTATTATTTTTAAAAATTTAAATCCAAATTAGTTAACATACAGTGTAATAATAATTTTAGGAGTAGAATTTAGTGATTCATCACTTACATATAACACCCAGTGCTCATCCCAACAATGTGATATCCTCCTTAATACCCCTCACCCCTGTAGCCCTTCCCCCCCACCCAACACTGTGCTAGCAATGCTCAGTTTGTTCTCTGTATTTAAGAGTCTCTTATAGTTTTTCTGTGTTTTTATAATACTTTTGCCTTCCTTCCCTTATGTTCATCTGTTTTGTGTCTTAAATTACATGAGTGAAATCTTATATTTGTCTTTCTCTGACTGACTTATTTCTCTTAGCATAATATAATCTAGTTCCATCCACATTGTTGCAAATGGCAAGATTTCATTCTTCTTGATTGTCGAGTAATATTCCATCGTATATATATACACCACTTCTTCTTTATCCATTCATCAGTTGATGGACATTTTGGCTCTTTCCATACTTTGGCTATGGTTAATAGTGCTGCTACAAACACTGGGGTGCACGTGCCTCTTTGAATCAGCATTTTTGTATGCTTTGGATAGACACCTAGTAGTGCAATTGCTGGGTCATAGGGTAGTTCTATTTTTAACTTTTTGAGGAACCTCCATACTATTTCCCAGAGTGGCTACATCAGTTTGCATTCCCACCAGCAGTGCAAAAGGGTGGTTCTTTCTCTGCATCCTTGCCAACATTTGTTGTTTCTGAAGTTGTTAATTTTAGCCATTCTGACAAGGGTGAGTGGTATCTCATTATGGCTTTATTTATTTAATTTTTAAAAATGTTTATTTTTGAGAGAGAGAGAGAGAGAGAGAGAGCGAGTGAGCACGTGAGCTGGGAGGGGCAGAGAGAGAGGAAGACACAGAATCCAAAGCAGGCACCAGGCTCTGAGCTGTCAGCACAGACCCCGACACGGGGCTTGAATCCACGAACCAGGAGATCATGACCTGAGCCAAAGTCAGATGTTTAACCAACTGAGCCACCATAGCGTCCCCTCATTGTGATTTTGATTTGTATTTCCTTGATGATGAGTGATGTTGAGCATCTTTTCATGTGTCTGTTAGCAATCTGGATGTCTTCTTTGAAGTGTCTATTCATGTCTTTTGACCATTTCTTCACTGGATTATTTGATTTTTGGATGTTGAGTTTGATAAGTTCTTCATAGATTTTGGATACTGATCCTTTAACTGATACATCATTTGCAAATATCTTCTCCAATTCTGTCGGTTGCCTTTTAGTTTTGTTGATTTGTTTCCTTTGCTATGCAGGAAGTTTTTATCTTAATGAGGTCCCAATAGTTCATTTTTGCTTTTGTTTCCCTTGCTTTTGGAGACATGTCAAGTAAGAAGTTGCTGTGGCCCAGGTCAAAGAGGTTGTTGCATGTTTTCTCCTTAGGATTAAAAAAATTTTTTTTTTAATGTTTATTTTTGAGAGAGAGAGTGTGAGCAGGGAAGGAGCAGACACAGAGGGAGATATAGAATCCAAAGCAGGCTCCAGGCTCTGAGCTGTCAGCATAGAGCCCTACACAGGACTCAAACCCACAAATGATGAGATCATGACCTGAGCCAAAGTCAGATGATTAACTGAGCCACCCAGGCGCCCCTCTCCTCTAGGATTTTGATGGCTTCCTGTCTTATGTTTAGGTCTTTCATCCATTTTGAGTTTATTTCTGTGTTTGGTGTAAGAAAGTGGTCCAGGTTCATTCTTCTGCTTGTTGCTGCCCAGTTTTCCTAATACCATTTGCTGAAGAGACTGTCTTTTTTCCATTGGATATTCTTTCCTGCTTTGTCAAAGATTAGTTGGCTATATGGTTGTGGGTCCATTTCTGGGTTCTCTATTCTGTTCCATTGACGTATATGTCTGTTGTTGTGCCAGTACCATACTGTCTTGATGACTACAGTTTTGTTTGGTTTTCTTTTTCAGGATTGCTTTGGCTATTTGGGGTCTTTTCTGGTTCCATACAAATTGTTAGGATTGTGTGTTCTAGCTCTGTGAAGAATGATGGTGTTATTTTGATAAGGATTACACTGAATATGTAGATTGCTTTGGGTAGTATAGACATTTTAGCAATATTTGTTCTTCCAATCCAGGAGCATGGAATGTTTTTCCATTTTTTTGTGTCTTCTTCAATTTATTTTATAAGTTTTCTATAGTTTTCAGTGTATACATTTTTCACCCCTTTGGTTAGGTTTATTCCTAGATATGCCTACTCCAGCTTTCTTTTGATGACCATTAGCATGATAGATGGTTTTCCACCCCCTTACTTTCTTTTTTTTTTTTTTAATTTTTTTTTAATGTTTATTTATTTTTGAGACAGAGAGAGACAGAGCATGAACGGGGGAGGGTCAGAGAGAGGGAGACACAGAATCTGAAATAGGCTCCAGGCTCTGAGCTATCAGCACAGAGCCCGACGCGGGGCTCGAACTCACTGACCGCGAGATCATGACCTGAGCCGAAGTCGGCCGCTCAACCGACTGAGCCACCCAGGCGCCCCCCCCGCTTACTTTCAATCTGTCAGTGTCTTTGGGTCTAAAATGAGTATCTTGTATGCAGAATATAGATGGGTCTTGTTTTCTTATCCATTCTGATACTCTATGTCTTTTGATTGGAGTGTTTAGTCCATTGACATTTACAGTGTGTACTGAAAGATATGAATTTAGTGCCATTGTGTTGCCTGTAGTGTTGGGGTTTCTGACGATGTTCTCTGGTCCTTTCTAGTCTTTGTTGCTTTTGGTCTTTTTTGTTTTTTATCTTTTCTCCACTCAAAGAGTCCCCATTAAAATTTCTTGCAAGGCTGGTTTAGCAGTCATGAACTTTAGTTTTTATTTGTGGGAAACTCTTTATCTCTCCTATTTTTGAATGACAGCCTGGCTGGATAAAAAATTCTTGGCTGCATATTTTTCCGATTCAGCACATTGAATATATATCCTGCTACTCCTTTCTGGCCTGCCAAGTTTTTGTGGATAGGTCTGCTGCAAACCTGATCTGTCTTCCCTTATAGGTTGACTTTTTCCCCTTGCTGCTTTCACAATTCTTTCCTTGTCTGTGTAGTTTGTGAATTTGACTATGAGATGCCTTAGTGATGGTCAGTTTTGGTTGAATCTAATGGGAGCTCTCTGTACTTCTTGGACTTTGAGGTCTATGTCCTTCCCAGCTTAGGAAAGTTTTCTGCTATAATTTGCTCACACATAAACCAGATTCTGCCCCTTTTTCTCTCTCTTCATCTTCTGGGACACCTATGATTCAGTGTTATTCCTTTTTAATAAGTCACTGAATTCTCTAAGTCTTTTATCATGATCTTTGGCCTTTGTTTCCCCCTTTTTTTCTGCTTCATTATTGTCTATAAATCTGATCTTCTAAATCACTGATTCCTTGCTGTGCTTCATCCATTCTTGCCATCGTTGCATCCATTTAAGATTGCATCTTGGTTACAGCATTTTTAATTTCATCCTGACTAGATTTTATTTCTTTTATTTCCACAGAAAGGGATTCTATGCTTTTTTCAACCCCAGCTAGTATTCTTGTTATCGTGGTTCTAAATTCTAGTTCAGACATCTTGCTTATATCTGTGTTAAGCCCCTGGCTGTCATTTCTTCCTGTTCTTTCTTTTGGGGTGAATTCCTTCATTTTGCCATTTTAGAGGAAGAAAAAAATTAATAAAAAAATTAAATTAAAAAATTAAAAACAAAAAAAAATCAAATAAAGGAAGCTAGATCATAGGTGTGCTTTGGTCTGCTTATTGAAAGAAGCTTGATACAATAGAGAAAAAAGGAAAATAAATGAAAAAAAGAAAAAAATTAAAAATTAAAAAACTTATAAAATAGAACGAAATAAAGAAAATGAAGTAGAGTAAAAAATTTAAAAAGTAATGTAAAAAAATATATATATCTTTCTGTATCCAAGAATGAGGAAGAAAGAAGAAAAAAGAAAACTAATATTTAAGCAAAAACAGAAGCAAAGAAAACGAACAAGACAATTGAACCAGCAAACAGAATGAAACCCAAATGAAATTACATCCCGTTTCCCCTACAACTGAAACTATGAAGCCTTCTATAGTCTGTATACTAAGCAGGTGACATGACCTGTACTGATATTCTAGGGGATGTGCTTGGAGGGTGCAGTTGGGCAGGGCTTAGTGTAAAGGCTCCATACTCCACTAGGTGGTGCTGCATAGCTTACTGGGTGGATCAGTGTTGTGTGGCCATGGTGTGTGCATGCCTGTGTGTGGGAGAGGCAGAGATGGCTTCACCCAACTCCCTAGTCTCTGGCACAGAAACTTCAGGCTCTCACCGACTCAGGATCAAACACCCCTCCTTTGTTTCAGGCCTCCATCCATTCCCTGCTTCTATTTTATCCATGTCCAAGTTGTCTGCCTGTCAGGTGGCACCTCCCTCCATAGTTTTCACTCAGATGGGGTTGTGTTTCAAAACACCACAGTTCAGACACTCCTGCAGCTTGGACCTGCACTGACTCTCTGCGGGAGGGTATCACTGAGCAGTGGCCATGTGCCAGTTTGCCCCAGAAAACTTCTGTACAATCACGTGGGAGCACAGGTTCAGAGTTTATGGCAAACCACATCACGCAGCTGGTGCCAGGCTTTACCTCATCCTGGCATCTTTGTTCCAGTGTCAGCAAAAATGGCTGCTCTCTGGGGTCTGCTGGGACCTTTGCCTGTGGGGAGGCCGTATGACCCCTACCAAATGCACTCTGAGCAGGAGAACTGCTTCTCCTCATGTGGCACATGGACCCTTCAGGCCACACTGCCTGTTTCTGGGGATTTGCCTTGCTTCCTCACCAGAGCACTGCCAGGCACTGACCTGCAAAACTTAAGATTCTGTGCTCCACTGTTTATAGAATTCTGGTGGTATTGAAACCCTCTCCTTTCCTCCTGTCAATGGTTTTGGGGAACAAATTTCTGGTTCAGTCCCCTGCAAGTGTTTTTATGCTCTCTCCTTCTCTCCAGCTACTTTTGGGAGAGTGCTTTTCTTGCATGATCCCAATGTGCTGTACTCTTCCCCTTTCTTTCTCTCCGCAAAACAGCTCCCCAGCCTCTGCAGCTTTTCTCTCCCCCAGTTCACCTCTCTGCACTGCGTAGCCAAGGAGTTCTGTGGCTAAAGTTATGCAGATTGTTGTGTTAATCCTCAGAACAATCTCCTAGGTGTTCAAATTGGTTTGGTACTAATCTAGCTGTGTTTCAGAGATGAGACAAGTTCAGGGTCTTCATTCTTCTCTGCCATCTTAACCGCCTTCCCTGCAAACATTTCTATTAAAGACTTTTGGCATTTGACCTTCACATGACCGTTTCTTTCCCACTCTCTTAATACCATACTGCCCAGAAAATGCATTCACAAAATCTCTGAAACTGTCATTTCTCACATAACCATCAGTCTTTTGCAGTCACAAACTCATGTTCCACTTCCCCGCCATTTCAAATTGTGTTTCTACAAACCTAGATGAATTATCATTGTATCTATTGTATCTATCATTGTAGATAGATATCTATTGTATCTATCATTGTAGATAGATATCATTGTGTCTATCCCTGAAGATAGATAATAGTAGTCAACAATGAAGAACCTGTCACAATATGCCACTAAGAATCACCCTAACCCTCATGGGTAGGGTGCAAATTTTAATCAGATAGTTAAGGGAAAAACCAATTCTTTTCTCTTGTAAATGTTATATGAGAGAGGTGGCTGGTTGGCTTAGTCGGTAGAGCATGTGACTCTGGATCTTGGGGTGGTGAGATCAAGCCCCACATTGGGAATAGAGCTTATTTTTAAAAATGTTAAAAACCTATAAAGGAACTTCTCTATTGGGTTTTCACATACATGTCATAGAGTGTTCTCCATTAAAAAAAAAAAAAGATGAGGGGCACCTAGCTGGCTCAATCAGTAGAGCATGCAACTCTTGATTTTGGGGTCATGAGTTCAAGCCTCATGTTGGGGGTAGAGTTCACTTAAAAAGTTAAAACATGTTTTATAAAATTTGTTATATAAGAGAAAGAAATGGGAGGAGATTGACTTGCCTATTCTATGGATTAAAAGCTTTGTTCAATCACAAAATGTGATGAGAGAGGAGATTTCTATGTTATTTCCCCTTTACAATGTAAATATGATCCAAAACCATAGAAACATAGAAGTATATTTAGGAAGCAGTGACATAACTGACACAAGAAAAAAAATTAGTAATAAATTGGCCAAACCATATGAGTAATACAGTTATTTAACGTAGGAAACAGAAGTTACACTAATCAATACTAAATGGCTAAGAAAAAGAGAACACATTTTACTTAAAGATACAACTGAAAATTGCAATTTCACATTCTATGGGTTACCTTTTAGTTTGCTGATTGTTTCTTTCACTGTGCAGAAGCTTTTTATTTTGATAAAGTTCCAATAGTTTATTTTTGTTTTTGTCTCCCTTGCCTCAGGAGACTTATCTAAAAAGAAGTTGCTAAGGCTGATGTCAAAGAAATTACTATGCTCTCTTCTAGGAGAGTTATGATTTCATGTCTCACAGTTAGGTCTTTAATCCCTTTTGAATTTACCTTCGTGTAGGGTATAAGAAAGTGGTCCAGTTTCAGTCTTTTGCATGTTGCTATCTAGTTTTTCCAACACCACTTGTTGAGACTGTCTTTTCCATTGGATATTCCTTCCTGCTTTGTAAAAGACTGAACATATATTTGTGGGTTCATTTCTGGGTTTTCTATTCTGTTCCATTGACCTATGTGTCTATGTTTGTGCCAGTACCATACTATTTTGATCACTACAGATTTGTAATATAACTTGAAGTCTGGAATTGTGATGCCTCTGGCTTTGCTTTTCTTTTTGAAGGCTGCTTTGGCTATTCGGGGTCTTTTGTGGTTCCATACAAATTTTAAAATTGTTCGTTCTAGATTCTGTGAAAAATGCTGTTGGTATTTTGATAGGGATAGCATTAAATGTGTAGATTGTAGAATTGACACTGTAACAATATTTGTTCTCCTTATGGAATGGGAGAAGATATGCCATATCTGATAAAGGGTTAGTATCTAAAATATGTAAAGAACTTCTAAAACAACACCCTAAAACCGAACAATTCAATTTACAAATGGGCAGAAGACATAGACATCTTTTCAAAAAAGACATACAGATAACCAACAGACACATGAAAGGATGCGCAACATCACTCATCATTAGGGAAATACTATAATGAGGTATCACCTCACACCTGTCAGAATGGCTAAAATCAACACCAGAAGAAACAACAGGTGTTGGCCAGGATGTGTAGAAAAAGGAACTCTCTTGCACTGTTAGCCGAAATGCAAACCAGTGCAGCCACTCTAGAAAACAGTGTGGCAGTTCCTCAAAAAGTTAAAAATACCACCACTCTGCAATCCAGCAATCACACTACTAGGTATTTACCCAAAGAATACAAAAATACTAATTCAAAGGGATACATGCACCTCGATGTTTATAGCAGCATTATCTAGAATAGCCAAATTATGGAAACAGCCCAAGTGTCACTGACTGAAGAATGTATAAAGAAGATGTTGGGGTGGGGGGCGGGGAGTGACTTGGTGGCTCAGTCGACTCATCCAACATCAGCTCAGGTCATGATCTCATGGTTCATGAGTTTGAGCCCCTTGTCGGCTCTGTGCTGACAGCTCAGAGCCTGGAGCCTGCTTTGGATTCTGTGTCTCACTCTCTCTCTCCCCCTCCCCCACTCACACTTTCTATTTCTCAAAAAGAAACAGTAAAAAAGTTTTCAAAAAGATGTGTATACACACACACACACACACACACACACACACACACACACACCAGAATACAACTCAGCCATAAAAAGAACACAATCTTGCCATTTGCAACACCATGTATAGAGCTAGAGATAGCTGCTAAGTGAAATAAATCAGTCAGAGAAAGACAAATACCCTATGATTTCACTTATATGTGGAATTTAAGAAACGAAACAAATGAGCAAAGGGAGAAAAAAAGAGCAAACCAAGAAACAGACTCTTAATTATAGGGATCAAACTGATGGTTACCAGAGGAAAGGTGGGGGGGTATAAGTTAAATAGGTGATGGGAATTAAGGAGTGCACTTGTGATGATCACTGGGTGATCAGGAAGTGTTGACTCACTGTACTGTACACCCGAAACTAATATTACACTGTATGTTAATGGACCAGAATTTTTTATTTTTACCTTTTATTTTAGAGAGAGAGAGTATGTGAGTGGGGGAGGGGGCAGAGGGAGAGAATCTTAAGCCGGCCCCATGCTCAGTGAGGAGCCCAATGGCGTGCTCGATCCCACGACTCTGAGATCATGGCCTGAACCGAAATCAAGAGTTGGACACTCAACCGACTGAGCTACCCAGGTGCCCCTACTAATTGGAATTTAAATAAACACTTAAAAAAAAAAGAAAACTACAATTTTACTGTCTCTATAAATAAGCAATCTATAGAAGAAATAAGTCCTCTGTCTAGTGCTTTTAAATTCACACCACAACTTTATCTTGAAGATACTGTCACACTGTAAAATTTCTACTTTTAAATGGAATTCTACATGGTACATGAATTATTTTTTCAAAGTCTGTGATTTTTTTCCTAAAGGCTATTTTCTAAACATTAAAAGTACAATGTAATAACAATACTGACAAAAGAATGTGATTTTTTTTCAAGATGGAACTATTTTTTTCTGATATGTACTCAACACAACATATTCCAACAGCAGGAATAAAAGCTACCATACAAATTATATGTATTATTCAGTAACCCACTATTTCTAATATATATTATGGATACTTCTCATGTCAATATGGACAGATCCTATGGCCTCCTTTTTTAACTGCTACTAAATAATAAGAATGATAACACGGTAGTAGTAGTAATTGTAGTGTAATAGTAATAATATATGCCAGACTTTGTTCTAAATGTTTTTTATGTATTAATTCATTTAATTCTTGTAAAAAAATCAGTAAGGTACATACTATCCTTAACCTCACGTTAAAGAAGACTAAACGGAGGCAAGCAGCAATAGTTAAGTACCTTGCCCACAATTATAGATGTAGTGGGCAGTGGAGTTTGGCTAAGAATCCAGTTGGTATGGTTCCGGAGCCTGTACTTTCAAGCAACTCCTTGGATATGCAATGGCTAATTATACTACTTCCCAATAACAGACATTTAGGTATTTTCCGACTACAAAGGTCAATTAACATGAGGGGGAGAATATTACTAAATGCTTATTTTACTCTGCTAAAAAGTCAAATTCATATTAAAATTATTTTTATATTATAGTCAGAAAATTATGCATATCAGAAGTTAAAGCATTCCATATCTTTTATACTAAGATGATTTCTTTTTAAATTTTTTTTCTTTTATTGAAGTAAATTATATATCATAAAATTTACCATTTTAACCATTTCTAAGCTTACAGTTCAGTGGAGTTAAGAATATTTGCAGTGTTTGGGGTGCCTGGGTGGCTCAGTCGGTTAAGCGTCCGACTTTGGCTCAGGTCATGATCTCACAGTTCATGAGTTCGAGCCCCGCATCGGGCTCTGTGCTGACAGCTCAGAGCCTGGAGCCTGCTTCAGATTCTGTGTCTCCCTCTCTCTGCTCCTCCCCCGCTCATGCTGTCTCTCTTTCTCCTAAAATAAATAAATAACATTAAAAACAATTTAAAAAAAAAAGGGGGGCGCCTGGGTGGCTGAGTCGGTTGAGTGTCCAACTTCAGCTCAGGTCATGATCTCATGCTCCGTAAGTTCGAGCCCCGCATTGGGCTCTGTGCTGACAGCTCAGAGTCTGGAGCCCGCCTCAGATTCTGTGTCTCCCCCTCTCTCTGCCCCTCCCCTGCTCATGCTCTGTCTCTGTCTCAAAAATAAATTAAAAATTTTTTTTAAAAAAAGAGTATTTTCAGTGTTTGGGAAATCATCACCACCCATCTCTGGGAATTTTTATCTTCTCAAACTGAAACTCTGACCCCATGAAATAACCCCCCATTTCCCCTCCCCGACAGACCCTGGCAACCACCATTCTATTCTCTGTGTCTATGAATTTGACAAGTAGTATTCTCATATAAATGGAACCATATAGTAATTAGCCTATTATGACTGCTTATTTCACTTACTATAAGGTCTTCAAGATTTCTCCACGTAGTAGTATGTTTCAGAATTTCTTTCTTTTTTTAGGGCTGAATTATATTCCACTGTATACATATAGCACATTATGTTTACCCATTCATCCATTGATGGACACCTGGGTTGTTTACATCTTTTAGCTACTGTGATTAATACTGTTATGAATATGGGTATACAAATATCTCTTTGAGTCACTGCTCTCAGTTCTTTTAGATATATACCCAGAAGTGGAATGGTTGGATCACACGGTAATTCAATATTTACTTTTTTATGAATTCGCCATATTGTTTTCAATAGTGACTACACCATTTTACATTCTCACCAACAGTGCACAAGGGAATTCTCCACATTCTTGTTATTTCTTTATTTATTTCTTATAATAGCCATCCTAATGGATGTGAAGTGGTGATTCATTGTGGTTTTGATTTTCATTTTCTCTAATGATTAGTCATGTTGAGCATTTTTTCATGTGTTTATTGGCCATTTGTATCTCTTCTTTGGAGACATATCTTTTAAGTCTTTCTTATTTTTGAATTGGGGTGTCTGCTTCTTTGTTGTTGTGTTCTAAGTATTCTTTACATATTCTGGTTATCAATCCTTTCAGACATATAATTTTGCAAATATTTTCTCCCATTTCATAGACTGCCTTTTCACTGTCGACTTTGTCCTTTGATGCATTACAAGTTTTGATTATGAGGTAGTCCAATTTACATTTTTTTAATCCAAAAAATCACTGTCAAATCCAATTTCACAAAACTTTTCTCCTATGTATTCCTCTGAGTTTTAAAGCATTAGGTTTTATGCGTAGTTAATTCATTTAAAAAATTTTTATTTTTAGTGTTTATTTATTTTTGAGACAGAGAGAGACACAGCATGAGCGGGGAAGGGGCAGAGAGAGAGAGGGAGACACAGAATCCGATGCAGGCTCCAGGCTCTGAGATGTCAGTACAGAGCCAGACATGGGGTGCGAACTCACGGAACACGAGATCATGACCTGAGCCAAGTTGGGCGCTTAACTGACTGAGCCATCCAAGTACCCCATTAGTTAATTCATTTTGAGTTAATTTTTGCATATAATGTTAGCTAAGGTTTTATTCTTTAACATTTAGATATTCAGTTTCCCCAGCACCATTTGTTGAAAAGACTATCTTTTCCCCATTAAATACTCTTGAAAATCTTGTCAAAAATCATTTGGCCATGTATATGAGGATTATTTCTGGGCTGCCCATTATATTCTATTGGTCTGTATGTCCATATGTTTTTTGTTTTAGGTTTATTTATTTGGGCGGGGAGGGGGACAGAGAGAGAGATTGCTCTCAGAGAGAGAGAGAGAGGCTCTCAGAGAGAACCTTGAGATTATGACCTGAGCTGAAATCAAGAGTCAGCCGCTTAAAGCACTGAGTCATCCAGGAGCCCATATATGTCCATCTTTATGTTAGCACTGCAGTGGTTTGACAAGTTTTGAAATCAGGAAGCATGAGTTGTCCAGATTTGCAATTTTCCAAGACTGTTTCAAGGTTCCATATGAATTTTAATTTTTTCTGTTTCTGAAAAAAACTCATTGGAAATTTGACAGGGATATACCGAATCATTGCTTTGGGTAGTACTGATATCTTAACAATATTAATCTTCTAATCCATGATCAGCGGATGTCTTTCCATTTATTTGTGTCTTCTTAAATTTCTTTCAGTAATGTTTAATAGTTTTCAACGTACAAGTCTTTTGCCTCCTTAGTTAAATTTCTAAGTATTTTATTATTTTTGATACCATTGTAAATAGAATTATTTCTCATAATTTTCCTTTTCAGATTGTTGTCAGTATATAGATAAGCAACTAATTTTTGTGTGTGTTGACATTGTTTCCTGCAACGTTTTTCAATTCATTTATTTCAATTTCAATTTCATTTATTACCTCTGACAATGTTGTGTGTGTTTTTTTTAATCCTCAGGGTTTTCTATATACAAGATCACATCATCCATAAACAAAGCTAATTTTATTCCTTTCCAATTTAGATGCCTTTTTTTTTTTCTTGCCTAATTGCTCACACTAGGACTTTCCTTATTATGTTAAATAGAAGTGGCAAAAGCAGACATCCTTGACTTATTCCTGATCTTAGAGGAAAAACTTTCAGTCTTTTGTAACTGGGTATGATGTTTGCTGTGAGTTTTTCATAAATGGCTTTTGTTATGTTGAGGTCTTTTCCTTCTATTCCTAGTTTGTTGAGTGTTTTCATCATGAAAGGGTATGGAATTCTGTCAAATGCTTTTTCAGAATCGATTGAAATGATCATGCTGTTTTTCTCTTCATTTTGTTGATGTGGTATAGTACGTTGATTGATTTTCAAGTGTTGAACTATCCTGGCACTCCAGGAATAAAGGCCGCTTGGTTACAACACATAAATCCTTTAATTTGCTGAATTTGGTTTGCTAGTATTTTGGTGAGGATTTTTACATCAATATTTATACGTGTAGTTTTCTTTTCTGGTAGTGTCTTTGTCTGGTTTTGGTATCATGGTAAGGCTGGCCTCATAGAATATTGAGTTTGGAAGTGTTCTTTCTTCAATTTTTTGGAAGAGTTTGAGAGTGACTGGTATTAATTCTTTTTTAAACGTTTGGTAGAATTCACCAGGGAAACCATCAGGTCATGTTTTTTGTTGTTTGTGTTTGTTTCTTTTAATTGGGTTTTTGATCACTGGTTGACTCTTACTATATATCTGTTGAGATTTTCTATTTCATCTTGAGTAACTTCAGGTAATTTGTATGTTTCAAGAAATGCGTCAATTTCTTCTAGATTATCTCATTTGTTGGTATATGATTGCTCATAGTACTCTCTGATAATCCTTTTTATTTCTGTAAAATTATTAGTAATGTTCCCTTTTTCATTTCTACTTTTAATTAGGTCTTCTTTTATTCTTAGTCTACCTAGTTAATGGTTTGTCAATAGTATTGATCTTTTCAAAGAACCAAGTATTGGGTTTTTTGATTTTTCTCTCTTGCTTTCCTATTCTCTGTTTTATATACCTTTTTTTCTTATAATCTTTTATTTTCCCTATCTTCCTTTATTATTTCCTTCCTGGTGGTAGCCTTAGGGTTAGTTCTTCTTTTTCTAGTTCTTAAGGTGTAAGAATAGGCTACTGAATTGAAATCTTTTTTTTTTAAAGTAAATGGTTATAGCCACACATTTTCCTCTTAGCACTGCTTTTGTTGCATTCCATAAGTCTGACATGTTGTGTTTTCATTTTCATTTGTCTCAAGATATTTTCTGATTTCTCTTGTGATTTCTTCTTTGGTCAATGGATTTTTTAGGAGTACAGTTGACCCTTGAACAATGTGAGCATTGGGGCACTAACTGACCCCCCCAAGCGAAATCTGCACATAACTTTTGACTCCTCAAAAAACTTAACTACTAATAGCCTACTGTTGCCTGAAAGCCTTATTGATAACATAGTCAATTAACATATATTTTGTATGTTATACGTATTATATGCTGTATTATTAAAACACAGTAAGCTAGAGAAAAAAGGTTATTAAGAAAATCATAAGGAAAATACATTTACAATGCTGTATGTAAAAAAATCTACATATATGTGGACCTATGTAGTTCAAACTTGTGTCATTCAAGGGTCAACTGTAGTGTTTAATTCCCACACATCTGTGGAATTTTTCAGCTTTCCTTCTGTTGATTTCTAGTTTTATTTCATTTTGATTGGAAATGATACTTTGTATTATTTCGATCTTTCAAAAAATTATCAAAATTTGTTTTGTGGCAAGGTGGCTGTTTTTAAAGGTGTTTGTTATTCTTTTTAAATTTTTATTTATTTATTTTGAGAGAGAGAGAGAGAGAGAGAACGATCACACACGTGAGGGAGGGGTAGAAAGAGGGAGAGAGAGAATCCCAAGCAGGTTCTGCCATGTGAAGCTGGATCCCATGAACCTCAAGATCATGACCTGAGCCAAAATCAAGAGTTGGAAGCTTAACTGACTGAGCCACCCAGGTGCCCCAAGATGATTACTTTTTTAAGACAGAAAGATAAAGGCTATTTTTTTGCTTAATAATCAATATAAAATCCTGGTTTGAAAAAGCATCACTAGAAAATGGGTGCATGTGACCGTGTGCCTGTGTCCGAGTGGTAGGCAGCTGTTGCCTGCCCAGGCGCAACCTGCCCATATGCAACACTGGGGCCATGGGGAGGCCTGGCGGCCCTGGAGGAAAAAACGTCCTGCTGTCTGCAGACGGACAGGCCCCAGAAGACACCACTAGCCCTTCCTCAGAGAGAAGGGGTCCAGACAGCTGCTGTGATGTCCATCCTGTTTCCCAACCTGAAGGGCGGCTGCTTCGAGCACCTCTGTACCAGAGACTCCTCTACCCTGCCCGGTGTTGCTGCAGTCCCACCTCAGTTCCAACTCCCACGTTGTCATGGAAGCCCAAGGTGCAGGCGGCTGAGGATATGTTCCCCAATGACTGAAACCCACTGCCTGTAGAGTTCCTGGACCTGAGGGTACCACAGGCTGGCAGGGGGGCTCCAGCCCAAAGGTGCGTGGCCATGGCAGGGCCTCAGAGCTGGAGGACGTGGGCCCACAAGCTGCCTGAAGAGTTAGATCAAGACCCCAGGACTCAGACCTCCAGGGAAGCCTGGCCTCACTGGAGGAGCTGTTCTCGAACATGGCAGTCCCAAGCCCGAAGACTCTGGCTCCAGTGGTGGATACCCACACCTTGTTCCAGTTCACCTCTGTGGCCTCACAGACTTACATCAATAGCTTAGATCACTCAGTGCAGGAGAAGGAGGAACAGGCCCTGGAGCAAGGGCAACAGGAGCTGCTTCTGCACAACTGTCCCAACCTTGACTCCCTGGTCTTGATGAAGATGAACTGCCTGCCACACTTGGGCACAGGATGCTGGTGGAGAGATTTTTCACGTCACTGCAGGTCATTCCACCAGCACATCCTGGACAGACTGTTTCTACCCAGCTGTCCCCCCTGTGTTGCATCCTGGATTGTTTACACCTGAAGTCACACAGCCACCTGGAAGGGCTGTTCCTCACTGCCCGTCGGCCCAGCAGCTCTCCTTCCTATACGGCCTCTACCTGCACACCCCTGACTACCTGGTGCTCCTGCTCCAGTGGCTCTTCCAGCTGCTGACACAGTCTCCAGAAACTTCTTCAGGAGTCTTTGGCCTCCTATGGGATCTCAACATGGATGGGCTCTTCCATCAGTCTGATGGAGACAAGCACTGGTGGTGCCCCTTTGCTGCAAGAGGTCATGAAGGCATTTCACATCCTGGGAGCCTGCAACCCTGCTCTGGGCCTGCAGGGGCCCTGTTGGCACAGTGGGAGAGTGCTTAAAAATGACAGTGGCCATGGGGCACCTGGGTGGCTCAGTCAGTCAAACATCTGACTCTTGACCTCGGCTCAGATCATGATCTCATTAACTGTGAGATTAAGCCCTGCGTTGGGCTCTGTGCTGACAGCATGGACCCTGCTTGGGAGTTTCTCTCTTACTCTCTGCCCTTCCCCTGCTCTCTCTCTCTCTCTCTCTCAAAATAAAATAATAAAGTTTTTAAAAAACCACTAAAAAACAATAACAGTAGCCTGAACTGAAGTGAGCAGCAGGACACTCCCCCAGAGACTGCCTTGGACATCAGCCCAAGCTACATCCATAAGTTCCTGACACTGTGTGCCCCGGCCCAGCCAGGGACCTCTTGGGCCTGATGGAGCCGCTGTGCTGAGTCAGCCTGGACGTGGGGCTCCACCTGCTGCCCAAGCCTGATCGCCATCAGTCTCTGCTTTCTGCTGCTCGAGAACTTCCAGGGGTGGCCAGGGAAGCTCCAGCAGCTGTGCTGCACCCCAAGCAAGGTGTCAGAGTACCGCCACAATCTGCTGGTACTTGCATAGTTCTTTCTGACCTCCCAGACTAGGCAGCTTCAAAGCCAGCTCAGCCTTGTGGTTGTTGCACGGATGCTGGACCAGCAAGAGACACTACTCCCTCTCTGGCAAGAGAAGGCCCAGCTGTCTTTGTTCAGCCAGCTCCTGAGCCTCATGAGGCCATCATCCCTCAGGCAGTACCTGGGCTCTGAGACCTTGCCGCCGTGCCAGGAGCAATAGCGAAAGGCCAGCACCAAACAAGATCATGACGTTTACTCCCTGTGTCCCACTCTTCTGACACTCGTTGGGGTGGTGGTCAGCTGCAGGACATTACTCCAGACCAATGGGGAGGGCTGCAGCAGCCGTGCATGCAGTTGGACCGCCCCTCAGCAACCATACCCAGGAGGGCCCCCAGGCTACGCACCGACCAGACTCAAGGACCTAGCTGCCCAGACCTATATCTGCTGGAAGGTGCTGCTGGCCCCACTGCTGGCCACAGGCCCAGTACTTCAGCCCCTGGAAAGACTAAAGGAGCAGGGCAGGGATGGCCCCAGGCTCTAGGCTCTGGCAGGAAGTGAACAGGGCTCAGGGAACAGAAGGAAGTGAAGAACGGAGGCCAGAGGAAGACCACTGTGATGAAGTAAGAGCCTGCCTCCACACTGCCCCTGACCCCCACCAGGCAACGATGCAGCCCGGCCCTGCCTGGCCCACCCCTCTGCTCTCCTTCCCTCCCAGCCACTTCCTCTGCCCCATGGCCTTTGTCTCCACACTCCAGTTTCCTTGGGCTTCCTGGGACCTCCTCACCCTCCTTCCTCTCTCTGTCACTAACGTGAACTTTCTTTGTGCACATTAAAGTCTTATTTCAAACAAAAAAAGAAAGAAAGTAAAAAAGAAAATGGGTGCGTGCACAAGCACACATGACAAGAAAAACGTCTCGTTTGCTATACGGAGGCAAATAAGCACAGGAAAATTATGTTCAACATCATTAGCCATGAGTCAAATGCACATTAAACCCACAATGATATATCATGACACACTCATAAAAATATCTAAAATTTAAAGAAGTAACAACACCAAAGGTTGCTGAGGATGCAGAGAAAATGAATCATTCATATACTGCTAGTAGGAATGTAAAATAGTTCAACCGCTCTGGAAAACAATTTGTCTGTTTTTTATAAAACTAAGCATGCATTACCATATGACCCACAAATTGTACTCTTGACCATTTACTGCAAAAAAGGAAAACCTATGTTCACACAAAAACCTGAACACAAATGTTCACCAGCCTTCTCTGTAACAGGCAAAAACGAGAAATAATCCAAATGTCCTTCAATCAGTGAGTTGTTAACAAAGTGTGGTAGATCCATATCATGGGACACTATTCAGCAATAAAAAGCAAGTGACTATTGACATATGCAACAACTTGGATGAACTGTAGGGGAATTATGCTGAATGAGAAAAGCCAAGATTAAATGATTATATATCACAGGATTCTATTCATATAACATTCTCAAAATGACAAAATTATAGAGATGGAGAAGAGAGAGGATTATTGTTGCCAGAGGTTAGAGATGAGGAGGATTAGCATGAAGTGGTCTTGTGTTAATGAAGAGTTGTGTATCTTGATTGCAGTGATGGTTACATGAACTTACACACATGATACATCTAATAAAACTACAAAACACACACACATACACATGCAAATGAGTGCAAGTAAAACTGTTTAAATAAACTCTGTGGCTTGTAACAATCTCAATTTATCAGTTTTTGAAGATGTTACTATTGGGGGAAACTCAGTAAAGGAAACTTCCTTGTGTTTTTTTTACGACTTCCTATCTATAATTTAAAAATAAAAAGTTTAAAAAGAAAACAGTCACCTAAAGTCATAATTAGGATACTATAATATGTATTGTTTAACATTTATGTTTGATCAAAGCTAACTATTAGAAATCCATGTTTATAGAAGTGTAATTTTCCAGAAAAGGTAGGGTATGCTGTTGGTGTCAAAGTAAGAAATGGGGCATATCTCTATATGTTGTGTAAATATAGCATGACAGCTGTAGGGGGGGCCCGACTGTGTTACCCTACTACACGAAGATACTCTATCGCTACTGTAGGTCCATAAGTACCTGCAAAAGCCATGCAAACGTGGTCATCAAGGGCACAAATTTTCCTCACAGTTCTTTCATCTTGAAGCTTGGCAACAGATTTCTTTTCTACTCCAAGCACAACTATATCAGTACCTCGGATTCCAACCTATCAAGTGATTAAAAAATATAATTAGTTGTTAGTTTTGACATTAAAATGAAGTTATCCTACCACATGACTTGTAGGAAAAGTCTTTTTCTTTTTTTTTTTTAATGTTTATTTTTGAGAGAGAGTGCACGAGCAGGGGAGGGGCAGAGACACAGGGAGACAGAGGATCAGAAGAGGGCTCTGTATTGATAACAGAGATGTGGGGCTCGAACCCACAAACTGCAAGATTATGACCTGAGTTGAAGATGGACGCTTAACCGACTGAGCCACTCAGGCGCCCCGGAAAAGGCTTTCTCTTAACCATTCAATAAAAATGAGAAAAGTTGACTTCTGAGAAAACAGCTGCACAGGTACAGGATTACTCCATTCTCCAAACCCAAAAGTACAGAAGACAAACAGGTCGAGATTGGAAGAATATACCACCAATGCTATAACTACACGAGTGTCCTAAACTCACGCAATACACCTGAAGAAGTGCTAAGCAGATATAGAACAATTTTAACCAAAATGAAAGAAAATGCTGGGAATCCATGTGGATTCCTTGTAGAGTGGGCAATACCAGTAGTGGAGTAGAAGTAGTTTAGAAAATTAAGTAGATAAAATTCTGAAAGCTCTCCCATGTATCTCACAATTTGGAGAGATAATGCTTGGGGAACATAAGCAGCCAAGAGAAAGACCAAATGCCTTCACTCTAGTTCACTGATCAACAAAACCTCAATTCTAACATGAATTCAACAAGAAGAATCCCATTGTTCTTCTCTCCACCTCTTCCCTTGAGAGTGAAGTGGGAAAAAGTCTAAAGAATAATGTGTAAGGATAGTAGTTCTCAAACTGGGTCTTCTGTGGAAACATGCCCATATTCTCAGGGGCTCAAGAGTAATCTATAAGAAGTTTAATTTTGTATTACAATGGTAACCTAAATATTTTGAGAATTGGTATTTGTGTTTATGATTGCCTTGTGGCCAAGGGTGATATTAGTACTAACTATGCAAATAGGTGTGCTCTCAATTAGTATCATTGAAACAGAAATATAGAATAGGTTAAATACAGAACTAGACCTGAGATTACATCTTTCAATTAAATAAAACTTAAGACAATTTAGCAAGGCTATTGCTCTTATTGTTCCCTCACTTCATTCCAGTCTGTCAATTTATCTAACAGGCCTCTCCCTAATCATGCTATCTAAAACAACAACCCTCCCTCTACATCCCACCCTCATCTAACAGACTCAGGTTGAACTTTATATCTTATAGGGAAAAGCCATGGGACTTTCTAACAATGTAACATAAATTATGGCTCAAGAAAATCTCAATATTTCCCCCAAATTTTAATAAATTAATTGATCACCACATACGATAATTTTTATAATTCTCACCTAAACAATTCTGACTTAAAGCATTTAAAACTTCCAACACAAACTAGAAAATGTTTACAATGAAAATCCTAATATCAAAGTCTTTTGGATGAGGGTAAAATTATTCTCAGAAGAAAATTCCTAATCTCATTGTAAAATAATTAATAAGTTACTCAAGAAGTTAAAAAAGGAATACAAATATTTAAGCGAAGCTTAATGGGAAAAATAAGAAAAAAAGCAGAAATTAATGATTAGGGAGAAAACAATATAATTGACAAGTAATACCAAGAGATAGGTTTTAAAGGAATAATTAAGAGATATCTCAGTTAATCTAGCCAAGAGGAACAAAGCGTAAAAAATATATACAAGTGTGAAAAAGCAAGAATTTAAAAATTATAACCCTAAGTTAATCAACATGAAAACCTTAGTGAAAAGGATGACAGACTAGAAAAATTTAAAAACTGCCCATACTGACTCAAGAAAATAATAGACAACACAGTCTCTAACAAACATGGGATAATTTCAAAAACAAGTGTCATGCCTAGAAGGTTCATGGATGAATTTTTCCTAATCTGCTGTTATGGGTAATTCCTGTGTTATTTAAATTATTCCATGGCACAGATCAAAATAAAAATGTTCCTGACTCTTTTTTTGGAAAGCTACATAACAATGTTAAAATCTGGCAAATATAACATTTTCTAAATAAAGAAAGGTACCAGTGATTTTCATTTAGGAAAGCTGATGTTAAAAATTCTAAACAAGGGGTGCCTGGGTGGCTCAGTTGGTTTAGCATCCTACTTTGGCTCAGGTCATGATCTCGCAGTCGTTGAGTTTGAGCCCCGCGTCAGGCTCTGTGCTGACAGCTCAGAGCCTGGAGCCTGCTTCGGATTCTGTGTCTCCCTCTCTCTCTCTGCCCCTCCCCTCACTCATGCTCTGTCTGTCTGTCTGTCTGTCTCTCTCTCTCTCTGTCAAAAATAAATAAAACATTAAATTTTTAAAAAAAATTCTAAACAAGATTTTCACAAATGGAATCTACAAACACAGAAAAATAGTAACATACTATAAACAATTATGGTTCATTCCAGGAATTTTAGGAGTTTCAATGAAAGCAAATCTTTTAATATAAATGTTACAGGGGAGAATGAAGATCTGTTTTTTTTGCCCTTCTGATAACAAGAGCTCTTCAATTGTTCTTGGAAAAATAAGGAGTCTTTAGGTGGAGCTGTAATGCAACCCAGTAAATCCTTACAGTTTTACTGAAAGTGTTTGGAAGACAGGATAATTCTTTACCTATAGCTAGGAGCCTGGAGCCTAGGACTATTTAGGAGCTACTCTTAGGGAGGTCATGTCTGAGGGTGAAAGTAATATAAAGAGCAAGTAAGAGATGGACACAGAGACGGAAGAGAAGAGGGAAAGAAGGAAAAAGAAACAGAGACACACCAGTTCTAGGGCTATTCAAGAAGACCGTAGTAGCCATGTAATTGAGCCTGAAAGGAAGGTTTACCCCTGCTCCCTTTGGGTACTTGATTCAGTACAGTTGACCCTTGAACAATGCAGGGGTTAGGGGTGCCAACCCTACCACCTCATGCAGTTGAAAATCCATGTGTAACTTTTGACTTCCCCCAAATTTAACTACTAATTGCCTATTGTTAACTGGCAGCCTTACTGATAATATAAACAGTTGATTAACACACATTTTGCATGTTATATGTGTCATATGCTCTATTCTTACGATAAAGTAAGCCAGAGAAAAGAAAACATTAAGCAAATTGTAAGGAATGGGGCCCCTGAGTGGCTCAGCTGGTTGAGCGTCCTACTTCAACTCAGGTCATGATCTCGAGGTTGGTGAGTTCAAACACTGCACCAGGCACGCTGCTGTCAGTGCAGAGTCTGCTTTGGATCCTCTGCCCCCCTCTTTTTCTCTCCCCCTGCCCCGCTGGTGCTCCCTCTCTCTCTCTCTCAAAAATAAATAAACATTAAAAAAATTGTAAGTAAGAGATATACATTTACAGTACTGTAAAAAGTTCAAGTGGACCCATGCTGTTCAAATCCATCCTAATTTTTTGCTTAAATCAGTTTGAGCTGGATTTCTTTTATTTAAAAACAATTTTTTAAAAATATTTATTTATTTTTGAAAGAGAGAGAAAGTGGGGAGGGGGGGTGGCAAAGAGAGAGGGAGACAGAATGCA
Organism: Panthera pardus; assembly: GCF_024362965.1. Lineage (NCBI taxonomy): Eukaryota > Metazoa > Chordata > Mammalia > Carnivora > Felidae > Panthera > Panthera pardus. The sequence goes on along the minus strand of NW_026526710.1, from coordinate 43,099,085 downwards.
AAGCAGGGTCAAGGCTCTGAGCTGTCAGCACAGAGCCCAATGCAGGGCTGCAACTCACGAACGATGAGATCATGACTTGAACCAAAGTCAGACGCTCGGTGGACTGAGCCACCCAGGTGCCCCGAGTTGGGTTTCTCATGCTTGCAACTGAAAGAGTCCTAACTAAAACAATTAAGTAGTATAAACGATAAAAGCTAGAAAACATTTGATAAAATTCAATATCCATACCTAGTTTAAAAACAACACTAGAAAAGCAGGAAGACTATCTGTGAAGACTATTTCATAACTTGTTAAAAAAGCATCACAAACTGGCAGCCAGAGTCATGTGAGGAAATGAGTCACCATCCATTCCACTGTTCAAGCCAAAACCCCAGTTGTTATCCTTTATAGTTCCTCCTCTCACACTATCCATTTCCAATCAATTACCTTGTTTTTGTCCATTTCACTTACAAAAGCTAACCAGTTCCCCATCACCATTCTAGTACAAGCAACCATCATTTCTTGCCTGGATCACATACAACTACATAGCCTAATAGTTTTCCCCTTTCTACCTTTGCTCTCCATCTTCCCACCCCCACCCTGCACTCCCATCTAGACTCCACAAAGCTGCCAAGGTGAGCATTAAAAACCTTAATAGGGTCAAGATTACTCTCTAGGTGAATGTCCTTCCACAGCACTCCATTGTACTTAGAAAATCTTTTCAAACTCTTTAGTCTTGCCTATAAAGCTGAACACGATCTGGCTCCTGCCTACTTATCCAACAGTATGTCATTGTTATTCACCAAGCTCCAGCCACATTACCTTTTTTCAAGACTTTTTCAAGTCCCTCTGCCTGGAATGCTTCTTTTCCTATTTCAAGTCTCTATTTCAATTTCACCTCAAGGAGTCCTTCTCTATTATCCTTTATAATAACTTGTTCTTTCAGTCAACACATTTACAATTATTTATTTATTCATTAGACTCTTCTCTCCAAATAGTAAAATCTCTGACAGCAAGGAAGCAATCAGATAAATCTAGAAAGTGGGATGCTCTACTGAACAATTAACCCAGTCTCTTCAAGAAGTCAAAGCCAGGAAAAAAAGAAGAGATGCTGTTCATGACTAAAACAGATGCCTAAGGGTAACCAATGCATGGACTTTAGATTCAGACCTAAACAACACAATTACAAAAAGATATTTTGTGAGCAACAAGGAAAACCAGAATGTAGGGGATTACATAATATTAAGGAGTTTTTGTCAATTTCGTTAGGAGTGATAATGGTTTTAAGAAACTATTTTTTAGAGATGTATACTGAAGTATTTACTTATTTGTGAAATATCTGAGATTTCAAAATACTCCACTGAAAAATGATTTGCAACCTATACCTCACACTATATACAAAAATTAACTCTAAATAGATCCTAGATTTAAACGTAAAATGCAAAACTATAAACTTTTAGGAAAAAACACAGGAGAAAAATTTTGGGAACTAGGCAAAGGGTTCTTAGACCTGGCACCAAGAAATATGAACCGTAAGAGGAAAAACTGTTAAATTGGGCCTCATCAAAATTATAAACTTTTTTTTTATGAAAGTGCATATGAAGAGGATGAAAAGACAAGCTACAGACAGAGAGAAAATATTTGCAAACCCTACATCTGATGAAGGGCTAGATCTAGAATACATAAAGAACTGTCAAAACTCAACAGTGGAAAAGCCAATCTGGTTAGAAAATGGATAAAATTGAAAAACATTCCATGTTTATGGATTGGAAAAAGAAATACTGTCGAAATGTCTATACTACCCAAACCAATTTACACATTTAATGTAATCCCTATCAAAATACCAACAGCATTTTTCACAGAGCTAGAACAATCCTAAAATTTGTACGGAATCACAAAAGACCCTGAACAGCCAAAGCAACCTTGAAAAAGAAAAGCAAAGGTGGAGGCATCACAATTCTCGACTTCAAGTTATATTACAAAGCTGTGCTGATCAAGGCAGTATAGCAGTGGCACAAAAACAGAGACCTAGTCCATGGAATAGAATAGAAAAACCAGAAATGGACCCACAACTATATGGTATCTTCCATGAAGCAGGAAAGACTATCCAATGGAAAAAAGACAGTCTCTTCAACAAATGGTGTTGGAAAAACTGGACAGCAAAAGAACGAAACTGGACCACTTTCTTATGCCGCATACAAAAATAAGTTCAAAATGGACTGAAGACCTAAATGTGAGACAGGTAACTATCAAAATCCTAGAGGAGAAAATAGGCAGTTACCTCTTTGACATAGGCTATAGCAACTTCTTACTAGATACGTTTCCTGAGGCATGGGAAACACAAGCAAAAATAAACTATTGGGACTTCATCAAGATATAAAGGAAAGGAAACAATCAACAAAACTGAAAGGCAACCTTCAGAGTGGGAGAAGATATTTGCAAATGACATATATGATAAAGGGTTGGTATCCAAAATATATAAAGAACTTAAAAAACTCAACACCCCCAAAATAAATAATCCCATTAAAAATGGGCAGAAGACACAAATAGCCATTTTTCCAAAGAAGACACATGAAAAGATGCTCAACATCACTCATCATCAGGGAAAGATAAAATCAAAACTATGAGATATCACCTTACACCTGTCAAAATGGCTAAAATTAACAACACAAGAAACAACAGATGTTAGCAAGGATGCAAAGAAAAGGAAACTCTCTTACACTGTTGGTGGGATTGCAAACTGGTACAGCCACTGTGGTAAACAGTATGGAGATTGCTCAGAAAGTTAAAAATACAACTACCCTATGATCTAGCAATAGCACTACTAGGTATTTACCCAAAGGATAAAAGAAAACTAATTCAAATAGATACATGTGCCCCAATGTTTATAACAGCATTATCTATAATAGCCAAAATATGGAAACAGCCCAAGTGTCCACTGACTGATGACCAGATAAAGAAATTGTGGCATACACACACACACACACACACACACACACACACACACACATATATACAATCGGATATATCTCAGCCATAAAAAAAGAATGAAATCTTGACATTTGCAATGATATGGATGGAGCTAGAGAGTATTATGCTAAGCAAAGTAAGTCAGAGAAAGACAAATACTGTATCATTTCACTTATATGTGTAATTTAAGAAACAAAACAGAAAAACATAGGGATAAAAAAAGAGAGAGAAACTATAAAACATACTCATAACTATACAGAACAAACTGAGGGTTGCTGGAGGGGAGGTTGGGGGATGTTAAATAGGCAATGGGGATTAAGGAGCACACTTGTGATGAGCACTGGGTATTGCAGGTAAGTGATAAATCCTACACCTGAAACTAATACTACAATGTATGTTAACTGGATGGAATTTAATAAAAATGTGACAGAAGAAAAAGAAAATGGATAAAAGACATGAAGGACATTTCACTGAAGAAGATATACAAATGGCAAATGGGCACATACAAATGTGTTTGATATCATTAGCCATTTAACTGCTAATTTAAAACTACAAAGAGGGATCATTATACACTTACCAGAATGGACAAAATGAAAAATAATAACACCAAATGCTGGCAAGGATGTGTAGAAGCTGGATTACTCTTACACTGTTGGTGAGGATGTAAAATGATACAGCTACTCTGGGAAACAATTTGGCAGTTTCTTATAAAACCAAACATGCAATTACCATATAATCTAGTAATTGCACAGTTGGAGATTTATACCAGAGACATAAAAACTTATATTAACACAAAAAACTGCTGTAAATGTTCATAGCATATCTATAAATAACAGCTCCAAACTGTAAACGACCCAAATATTTTTCAACAAGTGAATAAACACTGTGGTACATCCATACCATGGAATACAACTGAGCAATAAAATGTTGACATATGCGACAACTTAGATCAAGGGGAAAAAGGGGAAACAAGCAAATCCCAAAAGATTTCATATTATAGAATAGCATTTACATAATGAAAAAGTGAAATGAAAAAAATTTTAGAAACGGAGGGCAGATGACTGCTGCCAAGGATGAGGGCTATGGATACAAGGGTGTGTAGGGCAGGCAGGGTAAGGAGGTGGGTGTGGTTATGTAAGAGCATCATGAGGAATCCTTGTGGAGTTGGAACTATTCAGAATCTTGACTGTATTGGGGAGGCTGGGTGGCTCAGTTGGTTAAGCATCTAACCCTTGGTTTCAGCTCAGGTCATGATCTCACGGTTTATGGGATTGAGCCCCACATTGGGCTCTGTGCTGACAGTGCAGAGCCTGCTTCGGATTCTCTTTCTCTACCCCTCTTCCCCCCCGCCAACCCCGCCCTGCCTCTCTCTCAGAAAAAAAAAAAAAAAAAAAAAAAGAATCTTGACTGTGGATATAAGAAAGTTCACAGGCAATAAAATCTGATACAACTTAATATACACACAAATGCATACAAGTGATACCAGAAATCTGAATAAAATAGGTGGCTTTTATCAATGTCAACAACCTGGTTATGATATTGAGCTACAGTTTTGCAAATGCTACCATTGGCAGAAAATGAGCACAGTACACAAGGAATCCCTATGTATTCTTTCTTTCTTTCCTTCCTTTTTTTCCTTTTTAGGTTAATTTATTTAAGTAATCTCTCCACCTAACATGTGCTCGGACTCATGACCCCAAGATTAAGAGCTGCATGCTCTACTAACTGAGTCAGCCAGGTGCCCCCAAATCCCTGTGTATTATTTCTTACAACTGCATGTGAATATACAATTATCTCAATAAAAAATTCAATTAAAATCACTCCATTGGAAAGAGGGAAAAGTTGGGGAAAGATAAAACAGGTTGGTAAAATGTTGATAACTGTTGGAGCTGGGTAATGGGTATACAGAGGTTCATTATGGTATTCCCTTTATATCTTTGTGTGTTCCAAATATTCAATAATAAAAAGTTAAAAAAATAAATAAAATAAACATAAAAACAAACAAACCTTGAATTTCTCTACAGGCTTTATTCTCACCAGCAATTTAAACATATGCTAAAGTCTCTCTTAAAATCTTAAAGACCACTTAATTTCATTCCCACCTCTCTCTCAACCCCTTCAAACCCAAATAGTGTCATCATCCCTCAGCTGATGGCAACATGGTTTCTACCCCCGACTCCTCTCAGAGTTTAGCCACGGTGGATTACACACAAATCATTAAGGTCCTTCATGGTTGTAGATTATCCTCTACATAGTGCATTAGTCTACAGTCTATACTTCATCTTCTCGAGTGAAGACAGAACTCAAGAATACTCATTCGCTTGACCTTCAACATCGCTTGACCTTCAACATACATGTTAAGCAGGGGAGAGAAGTAATGCCCTTCAAAATTACTATCTCTAGCGCAGATCAATCTCCTGAGTTCCAAACAGAGACTCATGCCTCAGTCTCTGTGGGTCAGGAATCTGGACACAGTTTACCTTCTGACTTAGGGTCTCTCACAAGCCTGTGATCAAGTTTGTCCTCCAGGGCTGTACTCATCTCAAGGCTCATAGGGGAGGCTCCATTTCCACACTCACTCACATGGTTGTTAGCAAGATTCAGTTCCCCAGGGATCGTAGGGCTACAGATTTCAGTTCCTTACTGTGTTTTGAACAGAAGCTTCTCTCAATTCCTTGCTACATAGGACAACTCAAAATGGCAACTGCATGCTAGAAGAACAAGCAAGTGAAAGTGAAAGAGGATGCTCAAGACCTAAGTCACCATCTCTTTGTAACTTACCCTCTGAAGTGACATCCCATCACTTTTGCCTATCCTATTCCCTAGAAGAGAGTTACTAGATTCAGCCCACACCCAAGGGAAGAAGATTACACAAGGGCATGAACATCTGAAAGTGGGGATCACTGGAGGCCATTTTAGAGGTTGCCTACTATAGTTCCATAAGCATTTCAACCTCAACAAGTCCCAAACCTCAATGGTTCAAACTTCAGTCAAGTTTCATATTCCTTAAGAAAATGGCAGGGCCATTTACCCAGAGGCTAAATCCAGAAACAGAGGTGCCATCTTTGACTCCTCCCTCTTCAGTACCTCCTTCTCTCCTCTTCCTCTCCCCCAATACTACCCAAATAATAATCAAATTGTATCAACTATGCCACTAAAGTTTCTCTAAAATCTGCCTTATTCCCATTTATGCCCCAACCCTAGTGAAAACTATCATATTTCATCTGGATTATTTCATAGACTCCTTTGTGGTTTCCCTGCTTCCAGTCTTGATATCATCCAATCCACTGACCACATTAAAGTCTGAGAAATCTTTGAAAAATAAAAACATGAAAAAAAAAAAAAAGAAAATCTGAATGTGTCATTCCTCTACTTAAAAACTTGAACTAGTAAGGACCATTTCTCACTAAGCAAACTGAGACAGCACAGAACTGGACCTGGAACCATAAGATGTAGGGACTGTAATATTTACTCTTTACATATCAGCCTTTTGCTCTCTTAATGCAAAGAAACTTTCTCTGTTACAGAAAAAGAAAGATGGCCACTGGCAATCTTGGACACACGTCCCAACAGTTGTCCCAGAGTAAAAAAGCTACCTCTATTTCTAGCGTTAAAAAAGTCCTAAGGATGGACTTACATTGGCTAGATTTGAGTCACATGCTTATCACTGTGTACAGGAGGATAGAGACTATGAATGAATCTATGTGAGTCGTGTGAGTGCCTCTGTGGTTGGACAAACGCAGTCTGTTACTAGAAGGAGAAATCAGTAATAATCCAGAGAATGACAATAGCCACATTAAAATCCTTCAAGGCCTCTTACTTTCTTAAAGTCATTCTATGATCCAGCCCTTCTTTCTAGTTTTATCTCTCTCTCTCTCTCTGCATCTCTCTTTTTTTTTTACATTGCTTCAGTGATCTGGAATGCCTTCCAATTCATAGAACATAGTTGTCTTTTGCTGCTTGGTCTTCCACATGCTATTTCCTTTGTCTAAAATACCCCTTCCCCTCCCCACCTTTTAACCTGGCTACCGTTCATCTTTCAGGTGCTTACTTAAATATCACCTCCTCAGGAGAATCTCCCTAACATCTAGAGTTCCCATACTGTACCATATTCTCCCCATTATAATACTCACTTAGGCCTAGTTAGGACCATTCACTTAATCATCTAATGTTCCTGCAAGATAGTAAACTCTCTAAGAACAGGGATTTTACTCATTGTGAAACCCCAGAACCCAGCACCATGTTTGGCATATGTAAGTGCTCAACAAAAATGAATGTGCTAGAAGAACCACGGACAAAAGTGAAGGGAAAAGAGAAAGCAAAGGGAGAGTAAATAATAATAGCAACCATTTATTAAATAGCTGCTGTGAACCAGACACTGTGCAAGATGTTTAACATGTATTATTACCTCATTTAACTCACATCAGCTCTATGAAGCAGGCGCTAGTTTGCTGCCTGTTTTACTATTAAAGAAACTGTAGTTTAGAGAAGTTGGTTGCCTTACCTGATGCATACTTGCCTTCCAAATTCATGATAGTGATAGCCAATTAATATTCAAATATTTATTGAACAAATTTCATGGTACAATGCAAAGAGCAGAGGTTTTGGAAGTAGAAAAAATTAGGTGTGAATATGGGCTCCATCATTTTCTAGCTGAGTACCTTCAGGAAGCTATCACAGCCATGAATCAGTTTCCACACATAAAAAAAGGGAGTTAAATACTGTCCTTAACATTACAAAATATGCATAAAATACTTGGTACAAAAGAAATATTACTTAAATGCTTACTTCTTACCTAGCCCCCTCACTGTAGTATATCATGTGGTATATATATAAATACAAGAGGAATTAGGCTACCTAGCTTCTTAAAGATCCTACTATCCAGTTGGTGTGAGAAGCCTATTAAATAGGCCTGAAATTAAAGTGAATATGAGGCCATGGGCCACCTGGGTAGCTCAGTCGGTCGGGCATCTGACTCTTGATTTTGGCTCAGGTCATGATCTTGGGGTTCATGAGATCGAGCCCTGCATCACGCTCTGAGCTGACATCGCAAAACCTGCTTGGGTTTCTCTCTCTCTCCCTCTCTCTCTGCTTCTCTCCTGCGTGTGCTCTCTCTCAAAATAAATAAACACTTAAAAAATTTAACAATAAAGTGAATATGAGGCCAAATAGTTGGTACAGATTATAAATTCTGGAAAAGAATAAGAGCCATGATGGCTGGAGTGGATCAGAGAAGGCTTCATCAAGGAGAAGCAATGTGAGGAGATTCCCAAAGGATAAATAAGAGGGAGTATGGCAGAAATAAAGGTGTTTTCTCCTCCACCCACCTACGAGGGCACAAACACATATGAGTAAACCAATGAAGCTGCCCCTTTAATTAAAGAGGGTTGATAAGGATTATGGAAGGATTTGATGGCCAGAATGTGAAGCTAAGATTTGAAAAAGTAGGAAACGTGGAGCCAGTAACAGTTCGGGGTCAGAGAAAGGACAGTGTAAGGAATGGTAATAAATCTTACCTTTTTCATGGGAATACTGTAAAGGATTCATGACTTTTTTTCCTAAGAAGAAAGGTATTACCTCTCCAAGATGTTATTCAAACATGTTTTTCATTTATAAAAAAAGGAACTAAAGCAAAAAGAAAACAGGCCTCTTGCCTCATTTCATGCTATAAGATAATCAATAAGAAGGAAGTGGAGGCCAAGACTCTAAATGTGGTCCCCATAACTTCCTGTATTACTAAATAATACTGCATCCACATGCTGGTCAAAACTGGTCAGCCCTGGCTTATTTATAAGTCCTCACAGCAACTACTGTTTACAGACAGAGTATTTTGTGGCGTATTTTAATAAATGCCATTATAAACTTTACCCCCCATAAAAGGTCATAGCACCCTCAAGGAAACGCAATGAACAACTCCATGCAAAGATGCAAATTATAATTTCAGAATCCTGAGACGAAACTGTCTCATCCTTCCAATGTATCTTTAAAAATGCCCACTATAGGTATTTTTATATCTTTACCCTTTTACAGCTCATTACAAAGGAACTATCAATCAGTTCTATAGCATTCTTAAAACATTTTAAATGAGCCAATGTGGCTTCTTATTACACCCCAGTCTTCTACCATTACTTCCTTTATTTTAGGCTCTAAAACTTGGGCATTATTTTCTAACCATATGCTTCATGCCTTGTTGGGGATTATATAACTTTTTGTTTTTATCAAAATGGTACCCTTTTGGTTTAAGCTACATCAGGCTTTTCTTAAATTTACAATTCTAAAAAAATTACTTATAAAACAGAAACAAAACTAGAGGGCCCAATTAAATAGAAAAATACTTTAAAAATGATAAGATTCTTTCTAGTGTTATTTTTTTTTTACCACTTTACATTTGATAGATTTATAATAAAAGTGAATTATTTCCTTCCATAACTAAATTGCTTTGGAAAGTGAGGGAAAATACAGACACTGCTACACTTAGAAATGCACTGTGTGGTCTCATAGCTAGTGTCTCAATTTCCAAAATACAAAACAAACATGCTCGTGAAATTTGAGAGATTAAAAAAAAATTGGATCCTTCTGATTCATAGATTAGGACTTAGAAGATTCGGGATAATAGATCTTTGGTTACCAGGGCAATGTTGTTCTTTTTAATTTTTATAAATCACTAATATTATTAAATATAATTAAAACTTGGCAGGAATAGTACTGCTACCCTGAGCATTTAAAAGTTTTTCAGAAATGTGGATACATAAACATAATGTAGGGTATAATCTCTCAAGGAATTCCAGCATTATTTGAACAACAACCAAAAAGTGGCAAAAGATCGGAGTTTCTTGGGGCTTAGAGGCTCTAAAAGGCTGCCAAATATTCAGGTGAAAACTTTAGGACAATTACTTTTAACAGGTGGAAATGTATGATAACTGGCTTGGCGTTTTTGACCAACTTCTCTTTTTTCTTTTCTTTTTTTTTAATTTTTTTTAACGTTTATTTATTTTTGAGACAGAGAGAGACAGAGCATGAACCGGGGAGAGTCAGAGAGAGAGGGAGACACAGAATCTGAAACAGGCTCCAGGCTCTGAGCGGTCAGCACAGAGCCCGACGCGGGGCTCAAACTCACGGACCTCGAGACATTGACCTGAGCCGAAGTCGGACGCTTAACCGACTGAGCCACCCAGGCGCCCCGACCAACTTCTCAATAAGAGATTCAATTTTACTTTAATCGTTCCTATTTCAGGGGCAGGCATGGTCTATTTTTAATGTAATTACTGCTAAACAACAGTACCCACACAAAGTAACTGCTACTTTTCCACGCATCTGTGAATTCCCGCGAAGTGGCTTATGTGCATTCAGGATGGCTGTTACTGGCTGGAAGAAGTCTTTTCTTCTCTTATTGTCAGACACAGCATTCATATTGCTTCTAAAATCAAGGCTTCAACTGACACCCTAGTTTTGGGTCTGGAGCTATGCTTCGAAAGCGGCTGCACACCTATGAAATCTACCTCTTGCTGCCTCTTGCTCAAATTTCAGAAAGGGCATCTCCATCAATTAAAAGAACGCAGCAATTTTCACAAGTGGGAGGCTCTCCTTTCCTGACCCCCCCACACCGGAGCCTTGGGCTGGGGCAGCTGGGTAAGGAAGGCATGACACCGGGCATGGTGGGCGGGGTGGGGGGCGGTGGTGAAGTTGGCTGCTCACCGCTGTGGATCCTTTCTTCACCGCTTCCTGGGCATATTCCACTTGGAAAAGGTGTCCGTCTGGGGAGAAGACAGTGATTGCCCGGTCGTACCGAGACGCCATGGCACAAGCCTACGCCGATTCCTGTGGAGTGGACGACGCTACCACAGGTGAGACGTGCGAAAGAGCCGCCCCCGCTGCCACGTGCCACCCGGAAGTGCTTGTCCGGCCTCAACGTGCCTCCCGGAAGTGTTTGGGCACGCACTTCTTGTCGCCATGGGGAAGCCCTGGCGTGGGGGGGGCCAGGTGCCCCTCAGAGGTTCTCCTGCCGGCCTGCCTGGGCACGGCTGTGCTTGCGAGTTGGCAGAGTTCCTCTGCTACCCTCGGTGTTTGGTGCAGGCTTCCCAGTTTTCCCAGCACGATGTAGCTCCAGCAGTGGTGTCAGATCACTCCAGTTACAAAGATGACAGCAAAGACTAGAGCTTAACTGAGAGAAATTTGAAGGTCAGATATTTTTATTTTTGCAAACCTGTCAGAGCACCAGGGGTGAGTTAAATCTCAACCTCTTCATTTTAGCTTCAAATTGTAAATTTCATTTCACTTGTCTCTCATATTTTACATCGGTTTAAAGCAAGGAAAGACATGATAATTTTCAAAATGGTGTTTCTTTTTTGCACTAAAGATGATGTGGTATATATATATACAATGGAGTATTACTTGGCAATAAAAAGAATGAAATCTTGTCATTTGCAACAACTTGCATGGAACTAGAGGGTAGTATGCTAAGTGAAATCAGTCAGTCAGAGAGAGGCAAATATATGACTTCACTTGTATGTGGAATTTAAGATACAAAACACATGACCATAAGGGAAGGGAAGCAAAAATAATCACAGGGAGGGGGACAAAACATAAGAGACTCTTAAATACAGAGAACAAACTGAGGGTTGCTGGAGGGGTTGTGGGTGAGGGGATGGGCTAAATGTGTAGAGGCATTAAGGAAGACACTTGTTGGGATGAGCACTGGGTGTAATACATAGGGGATGAATCATTGGAATCTACTGAAATTATTATTGCACTATATGCTAACTAACTTGGATGTAAATTAAAAATAAATAAAAATAAATAAATAAAATTTTTAATTTTTGTTTTTCTATTTTAGAGACATTGAGCATGTAGGGGTTGGGCATGGGGGATGGGCATAGGAGAGAGAGAGAGAGAAACCCAAGCAGGTTCCATGCTCAGCACTGGATACCACCACACTGGGATCATAACCTGAACTACAATCAAGAGTCCCATGCCCAACCAAGTGAGCCACCCAGGTGCCTGATAGTGTTTCTTTTCATTTTCTGCCTTGTGAACAAAATAGAGTAAATGGGCAGATAATCCACTAAATAGAGCAAATAGTACATCAGACTATTGCTAATGACAGCAATTAAGATAATACTATTTTAATCAAAGAAAAAATTTAAAAGCCGAAAGTACACTGCTTAAGAGATTTCTGCAAATATAACTATAGTAGAAAGTCTGTAAAAAGGCACAACATTTCTGCCTGTGAAACAGCTCTTGTCTTTTTGTCCTCATCTATAAAATGGGAATATTTTTAAAATTTTTTTAAATTTATATCCAAATTAGCATGTAGTGCAACAGTGATTTCAGGAGTAGATTCCTTACTGCCCCTTACCCATTTAGCCCATCCCCCCTCCCACAACCCCTCCAGTAACACTCTGTTTGTTCTCCATATTTAAGAGTCCCTTATGTTTTGTCCCTTTCCCTGTTTTTATATTATTTTTGCTTCCCTTCCCTTGTGTTCATCTGTTCCGTGTCTTAAAGTCCTCATATTGAGTGAAGTCATATGATATTTGTCTTTCTCTGACTAATTTTGCTTAGCATAATACCCTCCAGTTCCATCCACGTAGTTGCAAATGGCAAGATTTCATTCTTTTTGATTGCCAAGTAATACTCCATTGTGTGTGTGTGTGTGTGTGTGTGTGTGTGTGTGTGTGTGTGTGTGTCAATGGATGGATGAATGGATACAGAAGATGTGATGTGTATATATATATATATATATATATATATATATATGTATACACACACACACGCACACACATATATATACATCATATATATATGTATGATATATATCATACATCACATCTTCTATATCCATTCATCTATCCATAGACATTTGGGCTCTTTCCATACTTTGGCTATTGTTGATAGTGCTGCTATAAACAAAGGTGCATGTGCCCCTTTGAAACAGCATACCTGTATCCCTTGGATAAATACCTAGTAGTGCAATTGCTGGGTCATAGGGCAGTTCTTTTGTTAATTTTTTGAGGAGCCTCCATACTGTTTTCCAGAGTAGCTGCATCAGTTTGCATTCCCACCAGCAGTGCAAAAGAGATCCTCTTTCTCAGCATCCTCGCAAACATCTGTTGTTGCCTGAGTTGTTAATGTTAGCCATTCTGACAGATGGGAGGTGGTATCTCATTGTGGTTTTGGTTTGTATTTCCCTGATGATGAGTGATGTTGAGCATTTTTCATGTGTCATTTGGCCCTCTGGATGTCTTCTTTGGAGAAGTGTCTATTCACGTCTTTTGCCCATTTCTTCACTGGATTATTTGTTTTTTGGGTGTTGAGTTTGATCAGTTCTTTATAGATTTTGGATACTAACCTTTTATCTGATATGCAAATATCAGATATCTGATACTGCAAATATCTTCTCCCATTCCATCAGTTGCCTTTTAGTTTTGCTGATTGTTTCCTTTGCTGTGCAGAAGCTTTTTATTTTGATGAGGTCCCAATCATTCATTTTTGCCTTGGTTTCCTTTACCTTCAGAGGCCTGTTGAGTAAGAAGTTGCTGCAGCCAAGATCAAAGAGATTTTTGCCTGATTTCTCCTCAAGGATTCTGGTGGCTTCCTGTCTTACATTTAGGTTTTTCACCCATTTTGAGTTTATTTTTGTGTATGGTATAAGAAGGTGGTCCAGGTTCATTTTTCTGCATTTCACTGTCCAGTTTTCCCAGCACCACTTGCTGAAGAGATTGTTTTTATTCCATTGGATATTCTTTCCTGCTTTGTCAAAGATTAGTTGGCCATATGTTTGTGGGTCTATTTCTGGGTTCTCTATTCTGTTCCATTGATCTGAGTGTCTGTCGTTGTGCCAGTATATAAAATGAGAATATTTAAAATCAGTAGTAAAGTGTTATTCTCAGGTTTAAATGTGTTTGTAGGCAGAAGTAATTTATAATGGTATCTGGTAGGTAGTAACAGCCAGGTAAGCTTATTTATTATTATTACTTTCCATGTATTGTTTAATGTATGTTGTTTTCCGCTGTGGAATATCTTAAGTTTGGTGAAACCAACTTTAACTAAAAGAAGACAAAAGAGGGGCACCTGGGTTGCTCAATCCGTTGAGCCTTCGACTCTGATCTCGCGATTCTTGAGTTCGAACCCCACATCAGGCTCGCTGCTGTCAGCCTGTCAGTGCAGAGCCTGCTTTGGATCCTCTGCCCCCTCCCACTTGCTTGCCCTCTCTCAAAAAAAAAAAAGAAATGTTAAAAAAATATATAAGAAAAAAGAATAACTACCTATAAAGAGGAAAACTCAATATCCTTAATTCCAAATACTTAATTCAGAATTTTAGTTGACTACTAAAAACAATTTTTATTTACGCCTCATCTTCTTTCTTTATTTTTTTTTTACTTTTTTAAAAATTTATTTTAAGAGAGAGTATGTGAGCGGGGAAGGGTCAGAGAGAGAGAGAAACCCAAGCAGGCCCCATGCTGTTAGTGTGGGGACCAGCCCAATGCAGGGCTGGAACTCACAAAATGTGAGATCATGACCTGAACTGAAACTAAGAGTCAGACACTTAACCGATTGAGCCACCCAAGCGCCCCCATCTTTTTTGTTTAATATTAGAAACTATTGAAAAGCTTGGTGCTTCTGAAAAACAAATGAACAAAGACACCAGTAATTCTAACCAACTTTTCAAGAATTTCTGAAGTTTTACAATGAATGTTATGTTAAACCAACATTTACAAGAAGCTTTTATATAAGAAGTGTTTTAGTGTTTTGTTACACAACTGTAATTTTTTCTTTTGAAATATAGATCACAGGAAATTTCAAAAATGTGCAGAGGGTCCCCTGTACCCTTCCCCCACTTTCCCTCAATGGTAATATTATACATTCCTATAGTACATTAACAAAACCAGGAAATGACATTGGTAAATATCTACAGAGTTTATTCAGATCTTGCCAGGTTACATGTATTCATTTGTGTATGTGTGTGTAGTTATTTGCAATTTATCATGTATAGATTGGTATAACCTCTGCCACAATCAAGATACACAACTGTTCCATGACTATAAAGATTCCTTGTGTTGCCCACCAACAGTCACACCCATCTCTCCATGCTCCCAACCCTTGGAAACCACGAATCTGTTCTTAATCTCTATAATTTTGTCATTTTAAAAATTTTACATAGGGGTGCCTGGGTGGCTCAGTCGGTTGAGTGTTGGACTTTAGCTCAGGTCATGATCTCGCAGTTGATGAGTTCAAGCCCCGCGTGGGGCTCTGTGCTTACAGCTCAGAGCCTGGAGCCTGCTTTGGATTCTGTGTCTCCCTCTCTCTCTGCCCCTCCCCTGCTCATACTCTGTTTCTCTCTGTCTCAAAAATAAATATAAACATTAAAAAATATTAAAAAAATTTTTTTACATGAATGGAATCATACAGTATGTAAATTTTTAAGTAACTTTTTAAAATAATTATTTATTTTTGAGAGAGAGAGAGAGAGAAAACGAGTGGGGGAGGAGCAGAGACAGAGGGAGACAGAATCTGAAGCAGGCTCCAGGCTCTGAGCTGTCAGCACAGAGCCAGATGCATGGCTCAAACTCACCAGCCCTGAGATCATGACCTGAGCTGAAGTCTCACGTTTAACTGACTGAGCCACCCAGATGCCCCTTAAGTAACTTAATTTTAAGATAATTATAGATTCACAGGAAGTTACAATCATGGTAACAAGAGTCCCTTGTACCTTTCACTTAGTTTACTCAGTTTGTTACATCTTACATACAAGAACCAGGAAATTGACATCAATGGAAAATATGTGTATAGCTTTCATTGAAACACATCTCGAAAGTGTTATAGTGTATTATAGATATATTTCAGAAATGAGATAACATTTAAATTTTGACAAGGATTACTTTACACATTCAGGACTCACACTGACACTACAACTTAACAGTGTGACTTTGGGTAGGCATATTTCACTTCCCTAGAACCTACTTTCCTGAGCTGTAAAAGGAGGATAATAATGCGGACTTCAAAAGGTTGGGAAGGGCAGGTGAAATAATGTATTAGTATAAGAAGGCATTACCTAACACAGATAACCACTTGAAAAATGCTAACTGTTGTTATTAATTATTGAGCCAACTAAAAAGTTAAGATTATTCTGTAAGAGGGAAATTAGGAAGAGTAAAAATGTAACACGAGCCCACTTATATATATTTTAAATGTATGTACAACAATATTTCTACGTCTATAGAGAAAAGAGGGAAGGGACATACATCAAGTTGACAAGAGTGATTTTCTTTGCAGGAGTCCAGGGATTGGAAAGAGTTGAGCCATGGTGAGAAGAGAGAAGTTACTGTTCTAAAGTTTGTATTTTAAAATGTTTAAAGCGAGCATAACTGCAAGCAGCAGTTTAATGCCTAGAGACTTCCAACAATGGCAGTCTTGATGAATTGATCCAGATCTCCTATGGAGAACAACTAGAAATAATGGACACATTTTTTCAAATATATAATCTGACTCCAAATAGCTAACAAGGAATGAAGAGTTATGGTGCGAAGATTCAGAAGAGAAGGAAAACTCACAGGGGTAAGCCTAGCATTTTCCCCTTAAGGTATTTGTCTATTCCTAAAGCTTAGGTGATTAGTGAAGCAGGCTGTTGGTAGACAAAAATTGGAGTTCAAAGCCTGTCAAAGTATAGGGGTCATGGTAAACACCTAAGTTTTTGTTTGGGACCCAAAGGACCACGACTCAGAAGTAAGGATGAACCAAAAATAGACCTTTTCTCACAAGGACTAGCACTAAGTTTTGCATCATCTCAGTTAATGATTGGAATAAGGCAGTTGATGAGGAGAGCAAAGGAAAGAGAAATGTAGCTAAAATTAAGTGTTACAACTTGGAGCCCACTGATAATTACCTGAGACATGAAGAGTGTGACATTCCTCAAGGAACTCATGGCTGCTTTAATGATGATGTTTTATTACAGACTAAAAGCAACCTTATCTTAACAATAGGACCCTCCAAGGTCCTGAAGACCTTGCTTTCAACATGCACAAATTCCTTAGGGACTTATGTTACCCCCCCCCCCCCCCCAACCCCCACTAACTCTTCAGAATATAAGCATTCACTCTTCATAATCCCAGTGCAGCTCTTTCTGCCCACAGGTCCTGTCCCTGAAGTATAATAAAAGCACCTTTTTGCACCAAAAATGCCTCAAGAATTCTTTCTTGATCATTCACTTGGCAGCCCCACATCAGCAGTGTTTCTCAAACTGTGGTCCGCAGATCTTTGGAAGTACCCAAAAACCTTTCAAGGGATTTACAATGTGAAAACTGTAGTGATCATCTTAGAACAGTATTTATCCTTTCATTGTATGAATATTTACGTTTGCAGTACAAAAGAAATGGGTACAATTGCTGGAGCCTTAGTATGAATCAAGACAGTAGCACCAGACTATACTAGTATACATTGTATTCAACTTTACCACTAAGCAGTCATTTGAAAAAATGCCAGTTTCATTTAGGAATGTCATTGAATAAGGGGGTGCCTGGGTGGCCCTGTCGGTCAGGCGTCCAGCTTTGGCTCAGGTCATGATCTCATGGTTCATGAATTCAAACCCCGCGTTGGGCTCTGTGCTGACAGTTGAGAGCCTGGAGCCTGCTAGATCTTTGTCTCCCTCTTTTTCTGTCCCTCCACCACTCGTGCTCCGTCTCTTTCTCTCTCTCTCAAAAATAAATAAACATTAACAAAAATTTTAAAAAGAATGTCATTGAAGAAGCAATAAATTACTAATTTTATCAAATCTTGAGTCATGAGTACTTATATTTTTAATGTACAGAATGGGAAGTACACATAAGTTACTTCTACTACCTTCAAAGCAAGGTGGTTAGTTTGAGAAAAAGCACTTTAAAAAAATTTTTTTAATGTCTATTTACTTTTGAGAGAGAGACAAAGTATCAGTGGGGGCAGGGCAGAGAGAGGGAGACACAGAATCTGAAGCAGGCTTCAGGCTCTGAGCTGTCAGCACAGAGCCTAATGTGAGGCTCAAACTTGCAAACTGTGAGATCATGACCTGAGCCGAACAAACTCGGATGCGTTACAACTGAGCCACCCCGGTGCCCTAAGAAAAAGCACTTTTGTAAATCTCTGAGTTGCTAGCTGACCCAGCCCCCTTTCTCATGGAACATCATTTATATCTAAAGAGAGACTGACACACTGTGGTTATTCAGAGTTAGATATTTGGGCAGATATTTCTGAAAGTGAACAAAATTTGTCACTTCAAGAAAAAGAACGCATACTATGTGTTTCCAAAGATAAAAGTCAAGTTTTTAAAGCAAAAATTAGAATTTTTAAAAGTTTATTTATTTTGAGAGAGAAAGAGAGTGTGTGTGTGAGCAGAAGGGGAGAGAGAGAGAGAGAAAGAGAGAGCGAGTGAGAGAGAGAATCCCAAGCAGGCTCCGTGCTATCAGCACAGAGCCCAATGTGGGGCTTGATCTCATGAACCATGAGATCATGATCAGAACCAAATCAAATTGGAAGCTCAACTAACTGAGCCACCCAGGTGCCCCAAGATCTATTAATGAAGAACCTATTGGAAACTGTAGAAATGACAACTACGTTGATTGAGATTAAGTGCTCAAAAATTGGACTGAAAATGAGACCTAGTTGAAGAGAGAAGTAGGGAATTAGAAGATAGTTATATATATATATATATATATATATATATATAATTTCCATATCAAAGCAGAGAGAGATAAAAAGAGAACACTGAAAAATAATCTAAAACATGGTATGTTGAAAAAACTGAATGTATGTATAGCTAGACTACCAGATAATAGGAGGTAAAAAAAAAACAGGGCAGAAACAACATATGAAGATATTTTGTTTAGAAATTTTCAAACTGGCCAAAGAATCAAGCCACAGATTTAAGAAAAACTATTAACAATAAGCAGGATAAATAAAAGAAATTCACACTTAGAAAAAACACAATAAATCTGCTGTAAACCAAAGACACTGAGAAAACCTTAAAAATATCTAAAGAAAAACATAGGTATATTACAAAAAAGAAGATAATAACACTATCAGCTGACTTCTATACCAACATGGAATGTTACTTTCAACATGCTAAAAGAAAATCCCTATAAAGCTGGTATGATAATATATTTCTAGTGAAAATAACCTTTAAAATTGAAGGCAAAATTAAGGGTTTTTTTTTTTCATGCAAAACCAGAAAGGATTAGTCACTAGCAAACACTCACTGAGGGAAATACTGAAGAATGTTCTTTAGACAGAAGAAAATTATCGTAAATGGAAATTTGGAGATGGAGGAAGAAATAAAGACCATCAAGAGTAAACATATGCATAAGATCAAAAAAAAATTAACTGAATAAAATATTATAGGGCTTATAAATAGTATTAAAATATTGAAAAAACAATATATAATTTGGGTAGGACAAATGAAGTTGAAATATTCTAACTTCCCTTCATTGTTTCAGAAAGTAGTAGCATTTCTAATTTATATTAGACTGATGGATCCAAAATGCATAATCTCTGGGGTTCTCTTAGAGAACCATATAAAAATATGTAACCATGTATATTATAATACTTTATTATAATAAGGTAATAACAAAAAAGAACACTAAAAAGAAAGAAAAAGAAACATATAACAACATGGAAAATAGAAAGCAAATAGTATTTTAGTAGCCTTCAAGATAACTACATTAATACTTATATTCTCTGAGAGCGCGGAGCCTGCTTGGGATTATTTTCTCTGCCTCTCTCTCTCTGCCCCTCCTACTGCTTGCACATGCTCTCTCTCCCTCAAAATAAATAAATAAACTTAAAAAAAAAAAAGAAATTGCACCTATATGCAACATGAGATAAACTTTAAGAGGTAAAAAAAAATTGAAAGTAAAAGGGTGAGAAAGATATCATGCAAATACTAAGCAAAAAGAGCTAGTATATGGGGTGACTGGGTGGCTCAGTCAATTAAGTGTCTGACTTTGGCTCAGGTCATGATCTCACAGTTTGTGGGTTCGAGCCCCGTATCGGGGTCTGTGCTGACCGCTTGCTCAGAGCCTGGAGCCTGCTTCAGATTCTGTGTCTGCTTCTCTGTCTGCTCCTCCTCTGCTCGCCCTCTGTCTCACTCTGTCTCTCAAAAATAGATAAATGTAAAAAAAAAAAAAAAAGACCTAGTGTATAGTAAAACAAAGTATACTTCAGGTCAAGATGGATAGCAAGAGATATTGAGGGATATCTTGTAATGATAAATGGTTTAATTTCCTAGGAATACTTAATTCTAATTTTGTACCTAACACCAACCATATATTCAGGATAACGTAAAAATTGATAGCACTGAAGGAGAAATAGAGAAACTGACAATTATAGCTGGAGATTTTAACACAGTTTTCTTGGTAATTGATAAAATAAGCAGATAAAAAAATTAAAAACAATATAGAATATTCAAGGAATACAATCTTTGTCTAATATATTCGCACATATAAACACCATGCCTGAGGCGCCTGGGTGGCTCAGTTGGTTGGGTGACCGACTTTGGCTCAGGTCATGATCTCACGGTTTGTGAGTTCGAGCCCGTGTCGGGCTCTGTGCTGACAGCTCAGAGCCTGGAGCCTGCTTCAGATTCTATGTCTCCCCTCTCTTTACCCCTCCCCTGCTCATGCTCTGTGTCTCTCTGTCTCTCAATAATGAATAAACGTTAAAAAAATTAAAATACAAAAAACACCATGCCTAAGAACTATAGACTACACATACATTTTGAGCAAATATCAAACACTTAAAAAAGTAGCTGTCAAGCCAGCTTTACAAATTTCAAAGAAGTAAAAGCATAAAAATATATTCTCTGGCCCCAGAGAATTAAGCTGGAAATCAGTAACATAATTAGAAACCATCCATGTATTTGAAAATTAAGAAATGTATTTTTTAAAAGTTTGTTTATTTATTGGGAGAAAGTGCAAGGAAGGGAGGGACTGAGAGAGAAGAGAGAACAAGAACCCCAAGAGGCTCTATGCTGCCAGTGTGGAGCCCGATGCAGGGCTTGAACTCATGAACCAGGAGATCATGACCTGAGCCAGAGTCAGATTAGGCTCTGTGCTGGCAGCTTAGATCCTGGAGCCTACTTCAGATTGTCTCTGTCTCTCTCTGCCCCTCCCCCACTTGCGCGCACACACACACCCACACACACACACTCTCTCTCTCTCTCTCTCTTTCTCTCACAGCTTCAAATATAAATAAACATTAGATATGTATATATATAAAACAAAAGGAGAAAGACTAAGAATCATTACCTTAAGATGTTACATTAAAAAACAGCTTATTAAACCCAAAGAATGTAGAAGAAAGAAAATAATAAAGAACAGAAATCAATGAAATACACAATATATAATGGGGAATGTAAAGAAAACTGTAAGTTATACCATTGAAAAAGCTAATAAAATTGATAAATGGCTGGCAGGAGTAATCAAGAAAAAAGAGAAGACACAATATGAAAAATGAAAAGAGGGCCTTGTAGATCTTAATGACATTAACAAGTTATGAGTAACTTCATGCCAATAAATTGGAAAATTTAGAGTAAAAGTACAAGTTTATAGAAAAACATAATAAAAACTAATGCAAGAAAAAAGAGAAATGTGGGGCGCCTGGGTGGCTCAGTCAGTTGAGCGTCCGACTTCAGCTCAGGTCATGATCTCGCGGTCCGTGGGTTCGAGCCCCGCGTCGGGCTCTGTGCTGACGGCTCAGAGCCTGGAGCCTGTTTCAGATTCTGTGTCTCCCTCTTTCTCTGACCCTCCCCTGTTCATGCTCTCTCTCTCTCTCTCTGTCTCAAAAATAAATAAAATGTTAAAAAAAAATTAAAAAAAAGAGAAATGTCTCAGCGGTCCCAAATCTGTTACAGAAATTAAATCCAGAAACAAAACATTACCACAAAGACACTTGGCCCAAGGGTATCACTAGTGAATTCTATGGAAAAGTTAAGAAGGAAATGACACCAATCTTACATAAAGTCATCACAGAAATAGTAAAAGGGAGACTGCTTCCGTACATGTTTTATGAAACAGTCTAACTTTTTTTTTTTCAGTAAGCTGCATGCCTAACATGGGGCTCAAACTCATGACCCTGAGATCAGAGTCACATGCTCCACTGACCGAGCCAGCCAGATGCCCGTGAAGCTGCATAATCTTAATAGCAAAACCTGAGGATAGTATAAGAAAGGAAAATTGCAGGTCATTTTCACACATGAACATGTATATAAAAATCCTAAGCAAAGAATAAACAGAAACAAGCAATATACAAAAAAAGATACATCACATGTACATCACAACTAAGTTGAGTTATTCTAGCAAGCAATCAGTGTAATTCACCACATTAACAGAATAAAACAGGAGTTATCAAACTACTGCCCAGGAACCAAATCTGGCTAGCCACTATACCTATTTTTGTAAATACAGCTTTACTAGAAAACAACTAGCATATTCTTTTCTATATTGTCTATTATTGTTTCCTGCTAAAATGACAGAGTTGTATAATTGCAATAGAGCCAAGGTGGCTTGCAAAACCTGAAATATTTACTACCTGGTCTTTTATAGAAAAAGTTTGCTGACTCTTGAAATGGGAATAAACCCTACCTCAATAAATGCCGAAGAGCCGAAATCCACTGTCTCATACAATCTTATTGACTCATAATTTAAACATTGAAAGGAATTTCCTTAATCTGCTAAGGGGATCTACAAGAAACCTCCAGAAAACATCATTTCTGATGGTTAAATATTGGAACTTTTTTCAAATTTGAGATCAGCAACGTACCTGAGAGTACCTGCTCTTGTCACTTCTATATAACTTTGTAACTGGAGTTCTTTTTAAGAAACATAAGGCAAGAAAAAAGAAAAACTTTGAGTATTGGAAAGGAAGAAATGAAAATCATATCATTTTTACATGACCTAATTGTATATGTAATAAAGAGTCCAAAATAAATTATAGATAAATCGCTAATATTAGTGAATTTAGGAAGCTTGATGGACACATGATTGACATAAAACAAATCAACTATATTTCTGTGAAGCAAAAGCAGATAATTAGGGAAATGAAATAAGATTTTAAGTGGGGCGCCTGGGTTGCTCAGTCGGTTAAGCGTCCAACTCTTCATCTCAGCTCAGGTCCATGATCTCGCGATTCATGAGACTGAGCCCCATGTTGGGCTCTGCACTGACAATGCGGAGCCTGCTTGAGATTCTTTCTCTCCCTCTCTTTTTTTCCCTCCCCTGGTCTCTCTTTCTCTAAATAAATAAATAAATAAACTTTAAAAAAAAGATATCATGTGTATAGTATATTTCCAGGAAATACATATAGACCTCTACACAGAAAAAACTAAAATATTATTGGAAGAATCTAATGAAGATCTAAGTAAGGGGAGGTATATATCAGATTCATGAATTGGCAAACTCAAATTGATTTAGGTATTCAGTGCAATATCAACAAGAATTTAAAGATGAATTTTTACCAATGGATACACCCATGTAATTATGATCACAATAAAAATATAGATGATTTTCATCATCTCAAAACATTCCGTTTTGCTCCTTTGCAGCCACCATGTCCCCCATCCTCATTCCTAGTCAACTACTGACCTACTTTGTCACTATAAATTGACTTTGCCTTATTTAGATTCTTATATAGATGGAACCTACAGTACCCTTTTGTGTGACTTTTTCTATGCAAACTAATGTTTTTGAGATTCATCCATTTTGCTGTGTATATTAATATTTCAGCCCTTTTTATTCCTGAGTAGTATTCTATTACATAAATGTATCATAATTTATTTATCTGTTCACCTGTGTTGAATATTTGGGTTGTTTCTAACTTTATGGTATTTTTATCAAAGGTGCTATGAATACTCATGTACCAGTCTTGGTGTGGGCAATACGTTTTCATTTCTTTTGGGTAAGGAATAAATACCCGAGGGTGCAATTGCTGGATCATACGATAGCTGCATGTTTAACTTTATAATAATTACTAGTTGTTTTTCTATGTGGTTGTATCATTTGTACTCCCACAGGCAATATATGAATGTTTCTAGTTGTTCCACATACTTTCCGAAGTGTTATGATGTCACTCTTTAATTCTGGAAGTTTTAGTGGGTATGTAGTGGTTTCTCACTATGGCTTTAATTTGCATTTCCATGATGATTAATGATGGAGAACTACTTTTCATGTGTTTATTGGCCACTCGTAAATCATTTCCAAGTCATGTGTCAAGTCTTGTGTCCATTTTGTTAGTAGGGTTGTTTGTCATATTGAGTTGTAGGGTCCTTTATATATTCTAGATACAAATTCTTTGTTTTAATGTTTCATAAATTCATTATCTTTTCTCCCAGATTATGGCTTGCCTTTTCTTTTTTCTTTCTTTTTTTTTTTTTTTTACGTTTTTTTAAAGTTTATTTATTTTGAGAGGGAGAGGGAGAGAGCATGTATGCAGGGGAGTGGCAGAGAGAGAGAGAGAGAGAGAGAGAGAGAGAGAGAGAGAATCCCAAGCAGGCTCTGCTCTATCGGCACAGAGCCCAATGTGGGACTCGATCTCACAAACAGCAAGATCGTGACCTGAGCCAAAACCAAGAGTCGGTTGCTTAACTGACTGAGCCACCTAGGCACCCTAGGCTTTCCTTTTCATTTTCTTATGATATCTTTGAGGAACAGAGTTTTTAATTTAATTTTTAGCTTTCATTTTGTTTAGCAATCTCTGTACCCAATGTGGGGCTCTAACTCATGACCTCAAGATCAAGAGTCACATGCTGTACCAACTGACCCAGCCAGGTGTCCCCCAGAGTTTTTAGTTTTAATGAAACTCAATTTATCAAATTTTTCTTTTATGCTTCTTGCCTTTTGTGTCTTATCTAAGAAATGTCTGCTTCACTCAAGGTCATGAGGATTCTCTGTTATTTGTTTTTTTGCAGAAGTTTTATAGTTTTACTTTTAAAACAATTGTTTTTTATTCTTTTAAGTTTATTTATTTTGAGAGGGCGGGGTGGGAAAGAGCAGAGAGAGAAGGAGAGAGAGAGAATCCCAAGCAGGCTCCACCCTGTCAGCACAGAGCCTGATGTGGAGTTTGAACTCACAAACTGTGGGATCATGACTTAAGCCCGACGCCCAACTGACTAAGCCACCCAGGCACCCCCAAATATTTTTTCTTATAATTATATCTGCCATTAGTATTGATGGGGTTTTGGAGTGATGGGAGTCTGGAGCTGATTAAAGCAATTAAAGCACGGAGACAGGACCCATGGGCAGAAAGAGCTACCTAGCCAAAATATTTCTTAAGGGTGGACTGCATATTAGGTATTTTAGACCATTTCATGTCTTGAAGTATGTATTTTTCTCTATTAGATTATTAAGTACAAATCTTATCCTTGTTTAGTAATTTATAATATCCTATGTGTTTTTACATATTTTATCCATTAAAATTGGGACAATCTTAAAGAGTCTAGTCTAAGATAGTCACTTAGTGGTAGTGCATAATAAGTAATAAACACTGTTATTTCTTTTTGTTAATGTTTATTTATTCTTGAGAGAGACAGAGAACAAGTGGGGGAGGGGCAGAGAGAGAGGGAGGCAGAATCCAAAGTAGGCTCCAGGCTCTGAGCTGTCAGCACAGAGCCCAATACTGGGCTCAAACCCACAAACTGTGAGATCATGACCTGAGCTGAAGTCTGATGCTCAACTGACTGAGTCACCGTAGTGTCCCTAAACACTTATTTTTAATAGCCTTTTAGATAGGGTGGTTATTTTTCAGGAAAGTGAATGAAATACGAAATGTAGTGTCCGGTGTCATGCCAAAGGTGGAAGAACTGGGGACTCCAAACCTGTGCATTTGTCACAGTGAGTTAAGATTGAATAGAGCTTCACATAAAAGCTTGTTTTAGAAAAGCAATACTTTGTTATAGCATTAACTCCCCAAATATATTTGATTCAGCTCCTCCTTAATTCATTCAATGCTTGATAATGTAAGAAGAGATGGAAATGCTCTGGGTAGTCTTTGTGATAGTCTACTTTGAATGAAACCTTCTGGAGTATTGGAAATAGTCTTTTGAGGAGAATTGGGAAAGGTGATTTGGTTTTGCCTAGCATAATGATTATTTATATAGATATATGCTGTTCTTCTTATGGTCTTGAAATGTGTGGAAGCCACAACTCAAAATAACTCATCAAATACCATGGAGACAGTGAGCAGAAATATTTTGAAAGATACTACCTGACGGGTTTTGCTCTGAGCCCAATTATGAGCAAACAGGCTTGGTCTGTGCCCCCTCCCCGTGTTCAAGGAATTTATGGCAGCAAAGGGGCTTCAAATATCAGCAAATTTGATAGTCTGAATATTATTATTTTTAATATGAAATTTATTGTCAAATTGGTTCCCATACAACACCCAGTGCTCATCCCAACAGATGCCCTCCTCAGTACCCCTCACCCACCCTCCCCTCCCTCCCACCCCCCATCAACCCTCAGTTTGTTCTGTTTTTAAGAGTCTCTTATAGTTTGCCTCCCACCCTCTCTAGCCTTTTTTTTTTCCTTCCTCTCCCCCATGGTCTTCCGTTAAGTTTCTCAGGAGTGAAAACATATGGTATCTGTCTTTCTCTGTATGACTTATTTCACTTAGCTGAATATTATTATAAAACAATATGTATTAAAGAAATGCTTAGATGAAAGTAATCTCAATTATCTATACATGTATGATTTTTTTGTGAACTGAAATAATTTTTAATGCCATGATTATAGTTTTACTTAATATTAAGCATATTCTTGGAACACCTCATTTTATCACTTTGGTGAAATACATTTGAGGAATATAAATTCATGTAACACAAAAAATTGAAACATTTGAAAAATCAAACATGGACAATTTTCTTACATTCATTAAATGTGTCTATATTCATTGGTATGAATAATCAAGAATGAATAGTTCATGTAGATTATTTTACTTATTCTAAACCACCGTATAGTTTTATTAGGATTATTCTCAGACAAAAAAAAAAACCCTTTCACCTCTTTGTTATATGACCTCAATTCCGTCTTCAGATATCTCAGACCAAGATGAATCTAAATAATGGGACTGATTTTTCTGGTTGGGAAAATGGTTGCCTGGGTAGGTCAGTTTTAAGTTCCTAGAGTCATTTCTCAGACTTGGGTCAACTTCCCATCTTCATTTTTTGTTTTCTCCTTAACTAAGTACTGGGTACTCTTTATTCTCCTTTTTCTCCCAAATCTGCTACCACTCAATTTGTACTTTGGGATTCCTTTCTCCCCAAACTAATGGTGAAATGAGACAAGATTTACTCTGTGTCCCAAACTGTCTTTCCCCTAACTCAAGGCTCTTACAGTTACAAAGACTCCAAAATTGTAAGAAGGTTCCTCCAAGTTACAACTTTTCTGCTCCATATCTGAATTTTCTACTTTTGCAGTTCAAGCTGACTGACCGTGTTTACCAAGGAAGCTTGAGAGTAAACATAGGGTCCCTTTAAAGTGTCTTCTGAGATCATTTGTATTTCCAGCTGGATCTTTACTCCAGTGGCCCCCTATCAATGTCATGTGATGGACATAGAAAATAATGGTATTTTTATGGCACACATGCCATCACAGAAAAGGCTGTGGTTATTTATGCCTAGTACCCTAACCTGCTACTCTGAAGAAATAAACACCTTCGGCTGACCTGTTACCTATTTTTCATTGATTTTTTCCTGATGTTGGGGAGCTAAAATTTAGACAAAGAAGGTGCTTATCTTTGGGTACCTCCTTGGAATGTAAGTCTCCTTGGCACTCTTTTTTTTTATACTGTAATACAGAAATTCAGACTACTCCCACAGGTTCATGTTAAGATTTTGGTGCTATCTGCCAAGCAGACATAAATGGAGCAGGATTGTTTCATTTTTCCTACTGAAATATTGCTCTTAACAATTTAAAGTACTTTCCTGTAAACATCGAGACATGGTGATGAAAGCCAGGTGTTGGACATACTGTGTTGATGGTGGACAAGAAGTAGGTTCTGTTCTAAATTCTAGTTTTTCCAATTTCATGTGATTACAATTAACTCCAAATAGAACAGTGGTTTTTTCTTGTTCGTTTTTTAAGGCTTAGGGTAGTGAAAGATAAAAATTTGTTGACAACACTGACTATTAGGAGTATAAGTTCTCTTCCCTTTATTCTTAGGATGGCTTGAGTCTTTATCCTTTAGATGTCAGTTTAAAGAGAAGGCATTCCACCTTAATTCATGTGAGTGCTCATCATTCTTTCAGTCCCTTGTTAGGCTTCTAGTCTTTCTTAGAAGTTTACATATTTACATATTTGTTTCTACTCTGTCAGCCCTATCAGAATATAAACTCCAAGAGAGCAGGTTCCATGTCCACGTTATTCACAGTTGAATCCTAGGTGCCTAGCATAAAGCACACAGAATACACCCACATTTGCTTACTCAATGAAATTTAGGACCTTTTGTGAAGAGCATGTATTTGAAACAAATATTTTTTAAAATTCGCATTTTTCTTAATTTTTCCAGTTTATTAAAAAAAATTTTCTTAACGTTTTTGAGAGAGAGAGAGAGAGAGAGCGAGCAAGGGGAGGGGCAGAGATAAAGGGAGACACAATCTGAAGCAGGTTCCAGACTGAGCTCTCACTGCGGAGCCCTGCGAACCCACAAACTGAGAGATCATGACCTGAGCCAAAGTCAGACGCTTAACCCACTGAGCCACCCAGTGCCCCTCCAGTTTATTTTATATGTAAAGGAAGGGCTTGATATTTGAGCCTCATTAGTGTTGGATGACATTTTACATAAACATTTCCTTTGTGTTATATGGAAGTCCAAATTTACAGAATAATTACCTGCCTCGCCCCTCCTCCAACACATTACCCACATTTGCCTGTGTTCCTGCCATAATTAGAGACCTTTGGGTCCCCCGCCGCCGCACGCATATTTGAAGCCTGGCAATTTGGGCCTAATTTACAAGGCATTAAGTATATAATTGTAAAAGAGTGAAGGTGTCCTATCTCAAAACTTAATCCCAAAGATCCAAGTCAGACGAAATCAACGCACTTTTCTGCTAAGGGCTTGTCCCAAGAAGCGAACTACTCTCCTCTGGCTCTCTAGCCAAGTTGGCCGACTGCCCCTGAGTACTGGACACAGCCCTCGTTTCCCGATTCGGGGTCAGGTTTACTTTCAAATTGTTAGGCATGCTTGTGTGTGCGTGCGAGACTGTGAAGTCCGAGGTGCGCCTTTGGGGCGTAGCCGAGCCGTTTAAACCAGCGAATCCGCGTTCACCTAGACCTTGCACACCTCTGCACATCTCGGCAGATGCTCCACGGGTTTGCACGAACTTGAGGGTCTTGACCTTCCTCCTTTCCTCTCCACCGTGCCCGGACAACCTGGGGCGTCCACTTCTTCCCCGGGGGCGCGGGGTTAAGATGAAGTTGGAAAAACTGAACCAGATCTAGAGCCGAGCGCCGAAACGCACTTGGAGGGAGGCTTCAGCGCGCCGGAGAGAGAGGCAAGTTGCACCCGCGCGAAAGGGGCGGGCCGGCTCGGGCCGCTCGCATTTCCTGTGACAGGGTCTGCCCCAGCCTCTCCTTCTCCCGCGGCGGCGGGACCATTTCCTGAATCGCTGAAGCGGAGGGAGGACTGGGGCGCGGCCCTACCACTAGCTTAAAAGGGAGGGGGGACGGGTCACGAAAGGAGGAAGGACAAGAGGTCTACCTAGAGCAGGGCAGTGCTGCGAGGCAATGCCTCGCTGGTAACGTGCCAAAAGAGGACTTCTATGGTCCGGAGTAACTCCTGTAGGCCAGGCCGGCTGGCTCTTCGTTCGGCGCCGGAGCATCCCCCCTCCCCGCATTCCCGAGGTGGTTCGGCCCGAGAGGCCGGCGTCTCTCCCCCAGTTTGCCGTTCACCCGGAGCGCTCGGGACTTGCCCGTAGTGGTGACGGCGGCAACATGTCTGTTGCGTTCGCAGCCCCGAGGCAGCGAGGCAAGGGGGAGATCACTCCCGCTGCGATTCAGAAGGTGAAGCCTCGTGGGGTCGGGGATGCCAGGCCCATCCTGCCCTTGGGAGCGCCACCCGGGGCCGGCCCGGGAGTCGGCCGGGCCAGGGGCGGAGGCGGGCCTGCTGGGAGGCGGTCGTGTGTGGGAACCCGAGCCGCGGGCTGTGCCTGAGTGGGTGGCGGAAGGCGGCGAACCGGTTCTCCCACGGAGTCCTTCGCGCGTTTGGGCTCTTTCCTACAGGCACAAAAGCCCAAGTAACCGCCGCCGGATTTCTCTAGGGATGGGGCGGCGTTCCGGCGGCGGGGCGCGTGCGCCCGGCGGCAGCGGCCGCGCGGGGAACGGCTGTTTGTCGGAGCCGGCGCCCCCCGCGGCCCCGCGCGTCGCTCCGGAGTTACTTTGGCGTCGCCCCGCCCAGCGCGCCGCGGCTGCTTCGCGCACACCCGATCTCGGGTCGCGGGAGGCCGAGGGGAAGTCGGAGCGCGGGTCGCCGCCCTCCGTTGCGCTGCGCACTCTGGCCGACTTGGGGAGCTCGCTGGAGAACTTGGAGGGGAGGGGGGACGCTGCAAGAGTCCGAGGGGCGGGCGAAGGAGGGCCCCCTGGACTTCGGGGTTACCCTCGGAGTTCTCCTCTCCCTCCCGGATTCACTCCCTATCCGTGTACATCAGGAGATACTCACTGAGCGCCTACTCTAGGTGCTGAGGCTACGGTGGTGAGCCATGGTCCCTGCCTTCATGGGACTTGGAGTCTAGTGGTGGAGACAATCTGATAATCGTGACCTATTGCAGAAGTCGTGATAAATAGTCGGGGAGGTGCGTCCCTTTTTAGAGGGTAGTGCCTCTGTCGCTGCTGTGTTACTGCCAGTTAGGGACACAAAGGTTCTTTATTGTCCGCTACCCCGTGTTGCCTATGAGCAAGACAGTATTCTCAATTTTAGTCAGCCAGACTTTGAAAAGTTACTTTCTATATCTAGCAGTTTACCTTAAATATTTCAGTTTTGTTGTATACACGGAGATGAGGACGGAAGTTGAAGAAAAATCAACTTTTCGTACCAGTCAGGGCACCGATGTATGCCTAGTAGATTATGTTAATGGGCTTCTGTTCACTGTCAAGTTCTTTCTGGTGTGGCATTTGACATTTGCCCAACTGTTGCTTTATTTTATGAACAAACCCGCTTGTCAGTGCCTGGAGATGCAGTGCATTCATAGAGTGCATTGGGCTAAGTCTGCAGGCTGGCAATCAGCTGCAAGTACATACAGGTTTCTGGAGGGATTCACTTTTTACTTTTATTTTTGGACTGTAGAAGAGTTCTGAGGTTGGTGGGTGGGTTGGTTTTCCGAAAAGAGTTTTTCTTCCATACATCTTAAGATGTTTATTGGTGATTAATTCAGGAGATGCAGATCAATTAGTGTTCATTCTCAGATGAGAAGAGAACATGGATTCCAAATTCAGTGCCTTATTTTACGTGTGAGGGATTGATGTTAGAAATGAAAAGATATATTCTAATGGTGAAGTTTGTTAGGTTGAGGAATCGACTGAGGAGACACGTTGTGAAATCATTAGACTGGACTAATGGATTTTAAAGACACATTTTTTTGGCATCCAGTGATTCTATTTAAGAAATAAGTACGCTTTTTGGAAGAGGATGTCACTATTTTTTTTCCTTTTTTTTTTTTAGCAAGTGAAAATTATTCATATGCAGGAAGAAAGTCACAATTAATGTTAAATGGATTTTTGTGTTTTTTTTACTTAAAAGAGGTACATTAAATTATTCAGATAGAGTGATTTTGGTATTATGTTATGCTTATTGAATTTGGGAAATGTGGGCCAAGTTCAGGAGGGACATCTACTCCTGTCCCTTGACCTTAAGATAAATCTGAGCCTCTAGAATCATAAGTGCTTTGCAAAGGATTGCAAAGCTGGCACTAAAACTAACTGGCCTTTTCGTTGCTACATCAGTATTCTTTCCTCAATGCCACCTTGTTTAGAGGAATTATTTGACCCTTAAAGCCAATATTGCTTTGAATTGCTATGAGACTGTAGAATGATAAATCGATACGTGCTTTTGTTTTTAAACTTTTGGGACGACTTAATTTTAAGGTAAGCTCATAAAGTCTGTAATAAATATTGTACATGCTTATAAATTATCTAGTTGATTATTCCATATTTGGAGAATCATAGAACCATACTGTATAACACAGGGAAACTAGCCAGCTATCTCCTCAAGCCTCATGGGCTGGTGTTTTCATGTATTCATTGTGGATAAGACGAAATTTTTCTTTACTACTGCAAAACATAAGAATGATGCAAAGTCAGCTTAGACCCTTACCTTTTAGTCAGGACAGACTAAAGTTTCTATTACAGGCAGTCGAGGTAATAAAATGTTTGAATACAAAAGAAACCTCTTCTGGGCTTCAGGTAATAATTCAAAAGGTGAATAATTGGAATAGAATTATTTAAAAGTTGTTGATTAAACATATCATTCCAGAGGTGTAGAATAAGATTGAGAAGACTTGAATGGGTTCAGTTCCTATGAATAAACATTTCTAGAAATCTGAAAGATTTTTGAAAATTTAACATGATGCACTGGATTTACGATAAACTTTTTCTAATTTTATTTCAGATGTTGGATGAAAATAACCATCTTATTCAGTGTATAATGGACTATCAGAATAAAGGAAAGACCTCAGAGTGTTCTCAGTAAGAATGATAAGAAAAAATTTTTTGTTTTCATATTTCCGTGTCGGTTAACTTTTTGCTTTTCTTTTTAATAGCAGCTTTACTGAGCTATAATTCATATACCATGCAATTCACCTGTTTTAAAGTGTACAATTCAAAGCTTGTAGTATCTTCATAGAGTTGTATTATTATTACTTCAGTCAGTTTTAGAGCATTTTCATCATCTCCAAGAGAACCCTATACCCACTAGCAGTAACTTTCCATTTCCACCTAATCCCTCACCACCTGACAACCACTAATCTGCCTTCTGCCTATGTAAGATTTACCTATTGTGAACATTTCATTTAATGGATGCTACAATACGTGGTCTTTTTTGACTGAGTTCTTTTACTTAGCATGTTTTCCAAGATTCATCCACGTTGAAGTGTACGTCACTACTTCCTTTCTATCACTGAGTAATTATTCATTGTGTGGTTGGTTATACTATGTTTTATTTATCCATCAGTAGTGGACATTTTCATTTCTTGGCTGTTATGAATAATGCTTCTATGAACGTTCATATACACATTTTAATGACTTTTCCTGATTTTTACAAAAGAAAAATTTGTTCTTTGGGATGCAGTGGGTATCTTTCTTTCTCTTTTTAAAGGTATCTTGCATTGTAAAATAATGACTTCAAATTTGTGTGTTGCCTGATCAGTGGAAAAGTTAGATCTTCACATGTATAGAATAGTTACCATCCATATATGTGGTTAAGAAAGCAAAGCAATAGAGAATTGGTTATCATTCATAAGAATCAAACTTGTTATTTTGAAGTGATGTGTTGGAAATAAATGGTATCCTTAATAGAATCTGATACAGTGGAGCAAGTTGAATATTTTATCAAAAGTCTCTAGAAGGGGCTCCTAGGTGCCTCAGTAGGTTGGGCATCTGACTTTGGCTCAGGTCATGACCTCGCGGTTCTTGAGTTCAAGCCCCCTGTCGGCCTCTGTGCTGATGGTTCAGAGCCTGGAGCCTGCTTCAGATTATGTGTCTCCCTCTCTTGCTACCCCTCCCCCACTCTCTCTCTCTCTCTCTTTCAAAAATAAATAAACATTAAAAAATTTTTTAAAAAAGTCTCTAGAATACCACTGTCCAGTAGAAATGTATTGCAAACCACAAATGCAATTTTATATTTGCTGGTAAGACACATTAAACAAGTAAGAAGAAACAAGAGAAATTAATTTTAATAACATTTTACTTAACCCATTATTTCCAAAATTCTATCACTTCAATACATAATCAGTATAAATATATTATTATTATTAATTTTTTTAAAGTTTGTTTCTTTTGAGAGAGAGCGAGAGAGCATGAGCAGGGGATGGGCAGAGACAGAGGGGGAGAGAGAATCCCAAGCAGACTTTGTGCTGTCAGTGCAGAGCCTGATGAGGGGCTCGAACTCACATGTGAGATCATGACCTGAGCCGAAATTAAGAGTTGGACACTTAACTGATGGAGCTACCCAAGGTACCCGAGCTACCCAGTATATACCCTATATATATACCCGGTATATATTGAGATAGTTTACACTCTTGTTTGTATCTAGTTTTTTGAAATCCCTTGTAAGTCTTACTCTAAAATGTCATTTTGAACCAGCCACATTTCTTTCTACCTAGTGAGTGCTTTGTTGGACAACACAGCTCTAGAATATTTTATTCTCACCATAGTTTTGTGACATCTGTCTTTCCTAGAGATCTCACTGGTCTGTTCCCAAGTAGATTTTCCCAACAGCCCTGGCTCTTGGCTCTGCATGGGCCTTCCTGCTGTGCTGGACTTTTGCTATCCCTTCATTCACGCTTTATCTAATTTTGAGTCTCTCATGGTTGCTTTGTCTTTTTCCTTTTTGTTTAACATTTTTGAAATGAAGAAGTCATGTAAAAAGTCATTGTAGAAAGGACATCATAGGGTGTAAAAGTCTATAGAGGTTAAAGCAAGTCACATTTTACTTTTCATTCTTAGGCTTCTCTCCTTTCCACAGGGGTAACTACTTTTGATGGTTTAGTACCTGTCCTTCCAAACATTTTTTGTGCATTTGCACAAAGTGCACTATTTTTTTTTTTTTTTTTAACGTTTATTTATTTTTGAGACAGAGAGAGACAGAGCATGAACAGGGGAGGGGCAGAGAGAGAGGGAGACACAGAATCTGAAACAGGCTCCAGGCTCTGAGCTGTCAGCACAGAACCCCACGCGGGGCTCGAACTCACGGACCGTGAGATCATGACCTGAGCCGAAGTTGGATGCTTAACTGACTGAGCCACCCAGGCGCCTCCAAAGTGCACTATTTTTAATGGGTTAGAATTTTCTAAATGGAATGGCTGGGTCAGAGACCATCCCTAATAGCCAAATTACCCTGCAAAAAGATTGTATTCATTTGCTTTCTCCTAGCCAGGTTTCAGAAGCTTGGTTTTCAACACCCTCTGCTAGCACTGGATATTAGTCATCTTTCAAAAAATTTTGCAATTGGTGAAAAGTGGTATCTTTTTCTAAAAATTTTTATTTTGAAATAATTTAACTCTTAGAAAAGAAGTTTTAAAAACAGTGTAAGAAATTCCTTATGCCCATCACTGAAATTCCTTAAATGTTAACATAGTATCTTACTTGCCTTATTACTCATTTTCCCCCCATATCATTCATTTCCTCTCCATATCGTTTCTCTGAAATATTTGAGAATAAGTTGCAGCCATGATTCTCTTATCTTTAACTACCTCAGTGTGTATTTTATAAAAACAGACACAAATACTTAAATAATCAGAGTATAGTCGTTAAAATTAAGAATGCAATACTATTACCTAAATTTCAGACCTGTTTAAAATTTTGCCGATTGTCCCATTAGTATATATATTTTTTTGGTCTAGGATCCAGTGCAGGATCAGATGTTTAATTTAATTGTCACACGCCTTAAGTATTTGATCTGGAACCGGTCTTCAATCTGTTATTGTTCGTGTTGTTGATGTTGTTGAAGCGTACATAGCAGTTATTTTGTGGAATGTCTCTCATTTTGGGTTTGACTGGTGTTTTCCTTGGTTAGGTTCATGTTACGCACTTTTGGCAGGAGCACAACGATGTTTTGTCCTTTTCAGGGTATTCTTAAGTAGCCATATGAATGGGAGCCATGGGAATAAGAATTTCCTCCCAGTATTTGTGAGAATTTTAATCAATTAGGATGATACCAGTTCCTCCACTGTGAAGTTACTATTTTTTTCTTTATAATTCATATGTGTATCTTGTTGGGGAGATACCTTGAGACGCACATAAGCTGTTTCGTACTTTCCCTTTCTTTCCTCTCATATTTTCACACATTAATTTTAGCACCCACCATGCAAGGATTCTTGATTGAAACCGTTATTACTGTGGTGGTTGCCAAATGGTGACTAAGTCCATCATTCCTTCTACATGTATTTGAAATCCCATTTTAAGAAAAAAATTTCTCGTTTCCTGCCTCCATTCATTCGTTTATATCTGAATGGACTTATGGGTTCTTAACTGTATTCTTTAGGTTATATGTAATTCTGTTTTCTTTCTTAAATTGTTTCTGATGTTGGCCACTAGAACCCCTCAAGATGGCCTCTTGATAAGCATCCATTATTTTTTGAGCATTTTCTTACTTTCTTGCACTACAAAATGTTCTAGGCTCATCTTATACTTTTTCCTTTCCCAGTTTGGAATCACCCATTTCTTCAAAGCCCTGATTGTATTTTGGAGAATGGTATTTAGAAACTTAAGTCTGAGTACTAGGGTATTTTATTTTCTAGTCACTTGTACGTTTTGTATTTTATATGACCATTTTCATTACTTTATGTATGTTGTTTCATATCTGTTTATATTTCCAAATATTCTTTTTTTTAAGATTTTATTTTTAATTAATCTCTACACCCAATGTGGGGCTGAAACCTATAACTCCAGGATCAAGGGTCACATGCTTTTCTGACTGATCCAGCCAGGTGCCCTTATTTCAAAATGTTCTTTAAAAAATAATTAGCTGATCTATTTCCTTAGTTTAACTATGGATAGTAATCAGTAGTAAGGAGCTCGCTACCTCAGATCAGCCATGGGATAATAAAAGTTGACAGGTTCTGATTAGAATACTTATTTTCACGTATGGCTTTTTAAACTGCCAGATAGCCAAGCGATTTTGTGGTATAGGACTGATTGAGTTTCTTACAGGACCCAGCTATACATGACATGGATGGGAAGTGTTGATCTAGAATCAAATTTTCCAACTTGAGTCAGCAAAAGTTTATACTGTTTTGTTCTTTATGTTCTCAGCTTTTTTGTGTATAATGATAATTTCCCCCTTCTTTGCATATTGGAATAGAGCTCATTTTCTCATGTATTTTGTGCAGATGGGGCTTAAATTGATTTAGATAGTCTTATACTTTGCTCTTCCTGATAGATTTAATTTCATTCTTAGAGTTCTTTAGTCTTTCTTTTTCAATTTGTTAGTGTTGTTTTGTGAGTGAAGAGAAAAAAATTCCTTGTCTCAACCTTAAATGTTCCTTTTTCTTGCATTGGGAAAAGGAAAAGGAAAATGAAGAGGAAATGAATAAATGACAGGCATCTGGGAATTGGTAGTTCAGTTTTAATTAAACAATTCCTTAAGATGTGATAACTTTGCCTGAAACCTTTTAAAATATAAAATAACTTTATTTTTATGAAAGCAGCATATGAATTGTAGAAAATTAAAAAACACAGGTAACATAAAAATGAGATCTCAAATACTGTATTCTCACCACCTAAAGATTTTTTCACCAGTAGCATGTTTGTATATATTGCTGTATTTTTATCTACATACACACACACACAGTCATGGTACACTGAATAAAATTAGTAAATCACTTATGGAGCTCATATGCACAAGTCCTCTTTAAATTCTGATAACATATGTGCGAGAATGTATTAAATGTATTATTATTATTATTGCTCTATGGTAGTGTTTGACTTGAGCATTTTCTATATCAACTTCTATATTTACTTAAATCAGTCCTTATTTATTTGTATTTTATCATGGGTGCAACTTTCAGAGGGTCCTGTAAGTGGTTTTCATGCAAAAATTTTGTAATAATCATTATGTAAAAGAGTTTAGTTTTAAATCTCCAGTATGGAAGATAACTTTTAATCTATAAATTATATTTCTATTGTCTTATAAATACTATCTTCATAGTTTCTTGGTGAAGGTTTTTTGTTAAAAATGAGATCTGACTTTGTCGGATTTTTTAATTACATAAATAAATTTAACAGTGGTTATTTTATGTTGTTCAAGATAATTGGTGGAGTGGTTCTTAGTGGAATCTTTGGGAAGTATAACTGCCTCTCATGGAATAGGTTAACAATTATGGGTGTACTGGAATGTCTGTGAGTGTGTAGTAGGAAGTTACCATCATCCAGTGTAAAATGTTGAAGTGTTTATATCTGCCCTTATCAGCACTCAATTTTCTTTTGTTAATGTAGACTGTTCTAGAGATAATAAGCATGTACATTAAAGTGATACTAATTCAGTGATAAATGTAATAGTGTTTGAAGTTTAGGAAAATGTTTCTTTAGTATTTATAGAAGAATCTGCTTTTTATTATCCTTTCATTGGGGTCAGCTGAAGCCAAATTCTTCTGGAATATTTGTTTATTGCTTTTTGGGTGACATATACACAAACTTGTAAGAGAATATGTATATATACTACCTTTTCATTACCGTTCATCTTTGAGTCTTGAATGATCTTAGAAAAAGCTTATTAGATGAATGCTGTAAAAATAATGCAGTTTTACAAAAAAGAAAACCTACTGAATATTGGTAAGATACCTTATATTAGGTAAAAAGATTTAGGGCTATTGGGACAATTGGAGTAATTTGAATGGGTTCTGTGGATTAGATGATATTACTGTCCTAATTAATTAATATAAATTAATTATCAGTTAATTAATATCAACATTAATTTGTTGTACTGTGGTTGTATATGAGAATTTCCTTGTTTTGGGGAAGTTTACACTGAAGTGTTAGAAGTATTATGTTTGTAATTGATTCTCAGAAGGTTTTGAAAAAAGTATGTGTGTGCTTGCATGTGTGTGTATATTGGTGTGTGTTTAAATATGGAGGAAGACATGTGAAATTCCAATGCTTGGGGAGTATGGGAGAAAGATATTTGGGAGTTTTTTATACTATTCTTAAAATTGTAAGTTTAAAATGATTTCAAAATTGAACGTTAAAAAGATTTAGGTTGGGGAAATGGCTTAAAAATTAAGGTACTCCATAATAGATGCTCTATTTATAGATATTTAGAACCATAAGGGACTTTGGAGATCTACTTTAACTCATTATCTTACAAATGAGGCTTTAAGACCTTGGCAGATTAGATTTAACAGTATTTTAACATTGACTTGTTAAGGACTAATCAGCATGACTAACATTTTTCCTTAAAGGGGTAGTTAGAGGAAACCATAGTCCCTTAGTAAGGTTTGTTATTTTTATTTTTGCAGGGTGGTCAGCAAATCTCATATCTGAATATATTAAAGCCATATTAATACTCAGAGAAGAAAAGAAAAACTTCATGGAGTAGACTTTGAAATGGGTTATATGTTCTAATTAAAAATGGCAAGATTTGGGAACCCTGTATCTTAAATTCCATTCAAGAGCTCTACAGAATAATGAAATAGTTCCAGCTAGTGGTGCCTGTTAGTGCTGTTGTAAGAATTTTGACCACATAATTAACCATTGTGAATAGATCAGTACAATTTAATCATTTCTGGTCCTTATAACAAACGTTATATGCTTTCTGATTGAGCAGCATAGGGTAATATGTGAGGAGAAGCGTTAATAGCCTAAATTATTTTTAAGCAAGAATAACAAGAACAAAAGGAAACAAAGGAACTTTGGGAAGTGTTGGGTATGTCTATTATCTTGATTTGTGATGATGGTAGTCACAGCTGTTTGTATATGTCCAAATTCATCAAATTGTACAAATTAAATATGTGTTTCTTTGTATTTTAGTTATACCTCAATAAATTTGTAAAAAATAAAATAAAGAGCATAAACTTGTCAGGAAAATTTAAGGTAATTGAGAAATAAGGTTTTTTTTTCTCTAATAAGAAAAAAGTAGTGAAACCAGTTTTAATAGAAAAAAAATAATGCAGCAAAAACTTTACTAGGATTCCTTATATAGCGTCTAGAGAATGACTTCATCTGGGATCTGTATTAGAAGACTTTATTTAGCTGAATAAAGTTCTTTTATCTTATTTTTATTATTTTAACTTGTATTTAATGTTTCTCAGTACACAAAATTCTAAAACAGCCTGACAGTTTGGTATAGGATTTAAGTTTATATTTGGAGGGTTGACAAACACTAGTAACTGGATCATTACTAATTTGCGAAGGTTAGCAAAACCAATTCATAAGATCACAATGAACATGTTTAACCACTTCATTGCAGTAGTGAGAATTTGCTGTATTTTTAAAAGTAAATTCTTGGGGCGCCTGGGTGGCGCAGTCGGTTAAGCGTCCGACTTCAGCCAGGTCACGATCTCGCGGTCCGTGAGTTCGAGCCCCGCGTCAGGCTCTGGGCTGATGGCTCGGAGCCTGGAGCCTGTTTCCGATTCTGTGTCTCCCTCTCTCTCTGCCCCTCCCCCGTTCATGCTCTGTCTCTCTCTGTCCCAAAAATAAATAAAAAACATTGAAAAAAAAATAAATAAATAAACGTTAAAAAAAAAATTTTTTTTTTAAAAAAAGTAAATTCTTAATGGTATTGGTGTCCTGTTATTTTGTTTCATATATATGATACATACATACATATATATATATGTAATTATTTTGTCTCATACATACATATATGAATATGTATGTATGTAATTGAAGACACCTGTTCATTGTCTTCTCTATATGCTGAGCCCCAATAGATGGGCAGTATAACTGTAGCAGGCATAAACTGTTGGTCACTGCTGCAGGAGAAGGAAAAATTGTGTGGTTCCTACCTCTTTTTTGACATTTTTAGCATGAGCGTGTTGCCTGTACTTGGCTTTGAAGTTTTTGGCAACATGAAAATGGCAGAGGGAAGGGAATAAACATACCAGTTTTGTTGAATTCTTTCATTCTAGGTCTCTTTTTTAAAAGCACATGTACTATGTATAGAGCCAGTACATTTCTCAGTAATTCCATTTACTAAGCTGTGCAACATTAATATTGTACATGTTACTAACTTTTCTAAACCTCAGTTGCCTCATCTGTGAAATGGAGAAAATATGAACTTTTACCTCATAGTGTTAGTTTAAGGACTAGATAAAATATATAGGTATATAAGACAACTGTAACAGTATCTAGCAAATGGTAAGATCTGTGTTTATTATTATCTTTGAATGTATTTATTATTTGGAATTATTTTGCAGAGGAACTAGGAAAAATTGAAGTGCTATTGATGTTCAGGTAACATAAATCTTTTATTAAACTCGAGAAATAATTAGAATGCTATTTGTATTTAAGCAGATAGGAAGAAAATTATTTTTAATATTGATATTTGTTTTGTTTTAATAGGTATCAGCAAATGTTGCATACGAACTTGGTCTACCTTGCTACAATAGCAGATTCTAATCAAAATATGCAGTCTCTTTTACCAGCAGTAAGTACCTTTAAAATAGTGTAAAGTAGACCATCTTTATAGAGTTATGTATAGTATAACACATTTTTGTTTAGTGATTTTTAAGTATTGTTTAGTAAATCCTGCCCTCTGAGAACATGAGGGTATTCTTCTATTTGTTCTAAAAGCTTTATTGTTTTGCTTTCATATTTAATTTGAATTAATTCACCTGGAATTGATTCCCTCCCTGAAAAAGTTATACCCATCCATCCATTCACCCACATACCCACTTGCCTACCAATTTATTTATTTATTTTAATTTGTAATTGCACAAATAATTTATGAATAAGTTTATAGTATTTCAAAGCAAATCCCAGGCACCCTATGCTTTCGCTGGTAAATACTTCACTATGCATCTATGGCAGAGAAGAACCCTTGTTCCACCCAACAAGATTAATCAAAATTCCTTACTTCTTATTATAGCCGGCCTATCTTCAAGTTTCACTGATTATCTTAAAAAATCCAAATGTTTTTTTTTCTTAATTTATTTAATTTTTTATTTTTTAAAATTTACATCCAAATTAGCATATAGTGCAACAATGATTTCAGGAGTAGATTCCTTAGTGCCCCTTACCCGTTTAGCCCATCCTCCCTCCCACAACCCCTCCAGTAACCTTCTGTTTGTTTTCCGTATTTATGAGTCTCTTCTGTTTTGTCCCCCTCCCTCTTTTTATATTATGTTTGTTTCCCATCCTTTATGTTCATCTGTTCTGTCTCTTAAAGTCCTCATATAAGTGAAGTCATATGATTTTTGTCTTTCTCTGACTAATTTCACTTAGCATAATACCCTCCAGTTCCATCCACGTAGTTGCAAATGGCAAGATTTCCTTCTTTTTGATTGCCGAGTAATACTCCATTGTATATATATATACCACCTCTTCTTTATCCATTCATCCATCGATGGACATTTCGGCTCTTTCCATACTTTAGCTATTGTTGATAGTACTGCTATAAACATGGGGGTGCATGTGTCCCTTCGAAACAGCACACCTGTATCCCGTGGATAAATGCCTAGTAGTGCAATTGCTGGGTCGTAGGGTAGTTCTATTTTTAGTTTTTTGAGGAACCACCATACTGTTTTCCAGAGTGGCTGCACCAGCTTGCATTCCCCAAAACATCCAAATGTTTTAGTGATTGTTTGCCGCAGAATCCAAACAAGGTCCACGTGTTGCATTGGTTTGATATGTGTCCTAAATCTCTTTTAATCTATATCAGTTTATCTTTTTTATTCTCCATTTATTTGTTGAAGAAACTGGGTCGCATATTTTGTAGCTTCTCACATTCTGGATTTGGCTGATTGTATCCTCATGGTCCTTTAACCTGTTCTTCCATTTCATCTCTTATTTCCTACAAACTGAAAATTGGGTAGGGAGGCTTGATGAGGGTTAGGTTTAGTTTTGTGTTAGGAATATTTCATTGATGGTGCTGTGTATTGTCTATTGTATCACATCAGGAGGAACATTTTGGTTGTTCCATTTTTAGTAATGTTAAGATTGATCGATGAGTACAGCCTGATCAATCTATTATAAAGTTCTCCATCAACTATTCCCTTAATGGTTTTAGCTGTCATTGATGCTTGTTGATCAGATCTGTTATTTTATTTTGGGATCACAGAATGATGAATTTCTAATTGTTCAGTTCCTCTTACATTTGTTAGCTGTACTTCTTTTAAAAAGAAAAACTTCCTTTCATTAAGTATTTGATTATCCTGAAATAGTCCCTATATGAGAATCATGATAAAGGCTGGTTTCTATCCTCTTATCAATTTTTAGAATAACCAGTTGGCGCCTGGCAATCGGTGAAAGTGACCAGTGATTTTTTTTTTTTTTATTATTGTCATCTAAACGTACAGGTTTTTATATTTTTAATGGGTTTAAGTCCATTGCAGTCATTCTTTATGACACTTCAAGTTATCTCATCTTTGGTCAGTGATCCCCTCTTCATTTGGTTCTTGTGTCCTTCTGACATGATTCCGGTATTCTTGTATAGCTTCTTTTCTTTTAGGAGTTGGGAGAGCTATCAGGCTGACTATTTCTGCCCCAGAGCTATTCTGCCTCAGCCATTTATTCAAGCAGTACTTTTTCAATGGGAACTGATATTTAGAGACCACAATTTAGATGTTTGGGACATTCATTATTACTGGGTTTTCGTTGTTTTTAGGTATTTTTGGTGGACAGAACTAGTAAACACGTTTTTTAGAAAAAGAAATAAAGTATTGAATTAGTGATATTTCCCTTCAGGAAAGGTTTTTTAGTTAGCTTTGATTTTATGTATTATCTTTTCTGTTTTATTCTAAAAATCTTGGTACCTTAATGATATTATTAT
Source organism: Panthera pardus (assembly GCF_024362965.1). Classification (NCBI taxonomy): domain Eukaryota; kingdom Metazoa; phylum Chordata; class Mammalia; order Carnivora; family Felidae; genus Panthera; species Panthera pardus. The sequence goes on along the minus strand of NW_026526710.1, from coordinate 43,055,492 downwards.
AGTTATTTGGTTTATGCTACTACATATATAAAGTAATTTCGGTATAACAATACCAAGGTTGCCACTAACAATAAGGTGCTCATCCTCAAGATATATTCCACTAGGAATAGATAATCAATAAATTTCTTTTTGAATCAGAAGTAATTTATGTGATTATTATTATGGACTTGATTACCAGCTAGGTAGAATTTATTTTTGTGAATGGTATGAGGAATGGGTTTTATTTCATTTGTTTCCATTTGGATAGATCTCTGTCCCAGCATTATCTATTGGAAAAACAAAACAAAATAACCTTTCTCTATTTTGTTATGCCACCTATATCATATATCAGGTGTCCATATATGTGTGGGTCTTGGATCTCTATTCCATCCCATTGGTCTGTTTTTATAAAGTCCACTATCTTGTCACACTTGTCATAGTCTAATAAATCTTGATGTATGTTAGAAAACTTCTTACTCCTTGTGTTTTTCAAGAATACCTTGGCTGTTGGTCCTTTGCATTTCCATATATGCTTAAACATCAACATTTCCAACATAATCCTGTTGTGATTTTCACTGAGATTACCTTGACTCTAAATTAATTTGGGGAGAATTTATATCTTTACAATATTGAGGCTTTCAAATCATGATCGTTGCACGTATTTTTATTTATTTTGTCCTTTAAATATCTTTCAGTGGAGTTTTAAGATTTTCTCTGCAGAGGATTTGCATATCTCTCATTGGACTTACTGCTAGGCACTTCATATTTTTTGAGGCTATTTTAAGAGTCTTTGTTTTTTAAGTTTTCTAACTGCATTTGCTATTTACATGGAAATGCAATTGATGCTGAATTTCACAGTCTTGTTCAGTTCTTATTTCTAGCAGTTTTTCTGTAGATGCCTTCTGTTTTCTGTATTCACGAACATATTTGTGAATAATGAGTTTTGTTTCTTTCTTGCCAATCCTTACACCTTTTATTTCTTTCTCTTGCCTTACTTCTCTGGCTAGGACCTCCACTACATTCCTGACTAGAAGTGGTGATAGAGGACATCCTTATCTTGTTCCTGATCACAAAGGGAAAGCTTTCACTGTTTGACCATTAAGTATGATGTTTGCTGTAGTTTTTTTGTAGATGCCTATCATCAGATTAAGGAAGTTCCCTTCTGTTTCTGTTGTACTGAGTTATATGTTGAATGGATGTTAAATTTTATTAAATACTTTTATTGCACCTAATGAGATGGTCATAAATTTTTTCTTCTTTAATCTGTTAATGTGGTGAATTACATTGATTTACTTTTTAATGTGTAGTAAATCTTGCCTTCTTGTAATTAACCTGCTTTTCATGACCCACTTGGTAATAATGGTCTTTGGTTTGGTTTGGTTTGGTCCTGGTCTCTTAAAAAAAATTGCTGTATCCAGTTTGTTAAAATTTTGATCAAGATTTTTATATCTTTATTCTTGAGTGTAATTGATCTTTAATTTTCCTTTCTTATAATGCATTTGTCTGGGTTTTATTTTGAGGTTATGTTGGCTTTATAAAATGAGCTGGAGAATTTTCCTACTTTTTCTTATCTGGGATATTTTGCATGATAGAGCTACTGTTTCTTAAATGATTGGTGTAATTCTTTAGAAAAACCATCTGGATCTGGAGTTTTCTTTGCGAGAAAGCTTTTGTTTACTAACTCAAGTTCTTTGTTGGTTATAGGACAGTTGATAACTTCCATATTTTATGAGTTGCCTATTTTGGTAAATTGTGCTGTTTAGCATTTACTAAGTTTCAAATTTATTGGCATAAAGTTCATGAAATAATCTTATCTTTCCAGTATCCTCAGGGTCTGTGGTGATATTTTCTTTTTTATTTTTAACATAACTTATTAATGCTTTGTCTTTTAAAATGTTTTTGATCACACTTCCCAGTTGTTTTTACCTTTTTTTTTGTTTTTAAGTCTTTTCAAAGAATCACTTTTTTGTTCTCAACCCCATTATACTTAAAAATTATTGAGGACTCTGAAGAACTTTATATAGGTTATATATGTTGATATATTTGTAAATTTTCCTCAGTTTTTTAATTAAGACAGAAATTAAAAAATTTTTTATGTTTTATTTTATTTTTGAGAGAGAGACAGAATGTGAGCGGGGGAGGGGCAGAGAGAGAGAGAGAGACACAGAATCTGAAGCAGGCTCCAGGCTCTGAGCTGTCAGCACAGAGCTGGATGTGGGGCGCAGACTCATGAAACACTAGATTATGAGCTGAGCCAAAGTCAGGTGCTTAATCGACTGAGCCACTTGCGCAGCCCAGGAATTTTTTTTTTTAACATTTATTTATTTATTTTGAGAGAGAGAGAGAGAGAGAGCGCGAGCGCGCATGCGCATGTGTGAGAAAGAGCAAGTAGAGTAGGGGCAGAAAGAGGGAGAGAGAGAGAATCCCAAGCAGGCTTTGTACTGATAGCTGGGAGCCTGATGTGGGGCTTGGTCTCATAAAGTATGAGATCATGACCTGAGCTGAAATCAAGAGTGGGACGCTTAACCTGCTGAGTTACCCAAGTGCCCCAAGACAGAAACATTTTTAATTTTAGGAGTTCATTTAAATTGAATAATAATAAACCCACTGCATGTTAATACAAATAACATTCTTTAAAGGAAAAATAACTATATCTTTTAGAACAGATTTAGTGAGCTATGAATAGCATTGTTTAATAATATTGCAAATTTCTTTTAAATGTTTGACTTAACAGAAAATAGCTGTATTCTCTTCACTACTTTTTTTTTAAGTTTTTTTAAAATGTTTATTTATTTTGAGAGAGAGAGAGAGAGATCACATGCACTCTCTATGGAGAGGCAGAGAGGGAGAGAGAGTATTCCAAGCAGGCTCCATACCACCAGTGCAGAGCCCGATGCGGGGCTCGAACTCACAAAGCTGTGAGATTATGACCTGAGCCGAGATCAAGAGTCTGATGCTTAACTGAGTGAGCCACCCAGACACCCCTCTTACCTATTTCTGAATTCCATCTAGTGTAATATGTTTTGGTTGAAATAAAATAAAATTTAATCTCTCACTCAGATACAGAATCAGAAAAGGGAAGACTGTTTTAATAGCCTTTTCAGATTGTTGTACAATAATCTTCTTTGATAGTATGGAGGATCTCAACAAGTGTTTTTTCTAAAGGTTGTTTGCAGTATGGAATCTGAAACCATATCAATAGAATTTTCTTATTCTGGTACATTAAAGTTATGGGTCTGCCCTGCATTTTGGATGTATCTTCTAATCATGCATAATTTTGTAATATGCTTTGGTCATTTGGAAAATGTAAGTGCATTGAGTTATGTACACTTCTAAATATTGACATATTATATGATACCAAAACCCACATTTGATATCTCCACCAGTCTCATCAAAAGTAAGCATTGGGAAGCTGTCAAACTGAAGACAGTAGATACAAGTTTGCCAAATTCCCATTTCTTTTTTTGTTTTAATTTTTTTTTTTAATGTTTATTTATTTTTGGAGGGCCTGGGTGGCTCAGTCGGTTGAGCGTCCATCTTCAGCTCAGGTCATGATCTCACAGTTCGTGAGTTCAAGCCTCTTGTCGGGCTCTGTGCTGATGGCTCAGAGCCTGGAGCCTGCTTCGGATTCTGTGTTTCCCTCTCTCTCTGCCCCTCCCCCACTTGTGCTCTGTCTCTCAAAAATAAATAAATGTAAAAAAAAAGTAAAAAAAATAAATAAAATGTTTATTTTTGAGAGAGAGAGAGAGAGAGCACGAGCATGAGCAGGGGAGGGACAGAGAGAGGGAGACACAGAATCCGAAGTAGGCTCCAGGCTCTGAGCCGTCAGCACAAAGCCCGACACGGGTCTCGAATCCACGAGCTGTGAGATCATGACCTGAGCTGAAGTCAGACGCCTAACTGACTGAGCCACTCAGGCGCCCCACCAAGTTCTCATTTCTTGCTTGAAAAGTCGAGTTTATCATTGGCAGCAAATGCTGTCAGTTGCTTTCCAGGCTCACTGTGTTGATTTTTGAGCAAATGTCTGCCAGATACCAAGCCTGGATAACTATAGTTTAAACGTCCAGCAGTTTTTCTTTCAAGTAAAAATGGTATTCCATGAAAATGCCTGTATCAGCAAGCAACTCAGTGACAGGGTGCTTTTATCTTACTTTGATTTGCAGCAGATATATTTATTATTTTTTCATTTTGTCACAGAATATTTAACTGACATGGAGAATTTAATAAATGAGTACTTTTTACTTCTTCATCAAGGACATTCTTAAGTGAAAATGACTTTTTCTTTTTTATTTTAACTGTTAGTCTGTGGTAATCAATAATACAGTGATTTACTGTAGAGTTTGGTGCCTTGATTCATGCTTTAAGGCTCTTGCAGTTACGTCCACTTTTTTACTTTTGCACCATTGTTGTAAATATCAGCATAGCATAAAAATATTGTTATGGAAATTGTTTTGACCTTTTAGACTCTAAAAGAGTCTGGAGAACCACATTTTGTGAACTGTTGCTCTTTTGTATATTTTTGATTATGATTAATTTCTGATCTTTATTTCCTTTTACTTTTGCTGTATTTTGCTTTTCTTATTTCTGAGTTTTGAGGTGAATGCCTACTTCATCAGTTTTCATTTTTTAATGCTAATAATTTGCATTTAAGGGCATACATTTCTCTCTAATAGTGTGAATATGTAGTATATTCATATTTATTCGGTTTAAATATCTTCTAATTTCCAGTGTCATTTCTTCTTTAAACATGGGTTGACAAACACATTTTTTTAGTTTTGAGACATATGGGCATTTTATCATTTTCTTTTTATTAACGATTTCTGGCTTTGTTGCATTGTGGTTATGTAACATTTTGTATGATTTAGTTCTCTGGAATTCTTTGAGATTTGTTTTATGGTGCAGTGTATGGTCAGTTTTTGTAAGTGTTCGTGTGTAGTTAAAAAGAATGTGTGGTCTTTTGTCCCTGAATGCAGAGGCCTGTATATGTTTACTGGGTCAAATGTGGTGATCTTGTTTGAATCTTCTATAGCCTTAGTGATATTTTTTTTTTTAACTTTTCTGATACTTCGTTTATTCTATCAGTTATTGAGAGATGTATGCTTAAAATGTATAATTGTGGATTGTTCTTTTTTCTTTGTAACTCTTCCAAGTTTTTGTTTAACACAACATTTTGAGGCATTGTTAGCAAGTGCATATATATTTTAAAATGTTACAGCTCTGCGGTTCTTTGTAACATATCATTATGAAATAATTTCCTTCTTTATGTCTAATAATGCATCTTGCCTTAATGTCTGCTTATCTGAGATTCATGTAGCTGAGTTGGTTTTCTTTAGTGTTTGCATAGTATATTCACCTTTCCATTCCCTTGTGTTAGAGATAATGTGTTTTATGAATGGCATGTAGATTTTAAAAAATGGTTCAGTCTAGCAATCTTAATTTGGAACATTAAATCCACCCGTTTATATTGAATGTGATCACTCACGTTTCTGAGTTCAAAGCTATCATCATTCAGTGTACTTTCTGTTTGTCTCCTTTGTTGTATATTCCTTTTTTTCTTTTCGTTTGTCTTCTAATTATTTTTTTTTTTATTCCTTTTTTTCTCTTCTAAGTTGGAAATCATACATATATATACTTAATATTCCTTCGGTGGTTACTATACAGCTTGTAGTGTGCATCCCAGATCACGGACCCTTGGATGTTTTATTTCTGTTCATTCCTCATGACTCATTCATTGTTGTCATGCACTTTAAATCTCTACATGATTACTCACAAGTGATTCTTACTACTGTTTTTATTTTTAGTTAGTATTCATTAGAGTTATCATCGTTACCATTTCTCATACTTTTTATTTCTCCCTTCATTTACAACCTTTTTTCTCTGATCATTCTCTTTTTCCTCCCTAAAGCACATATTTTAGTATTTTCATTTGGACTGGTTTGCTGGCGACAAATACCTTCAGGTTTGTTGTTGTTTGAAAATGCCTTTATTTCAATTTCCCCATCATTTTTAAACAGTGTTTTTGCCAGGACAGGTTATTGTTTTCTGGCTTGTATGTATTGGAAATTTAGTTGTTAGTGTTACTATTTTGAAGGGAATCTATTTTCTCTATGTTGAAGATATTTTGCTTCATCTGGAGTTTTCTGAAGTTTTACTGTCCTATCTGTAGGTGTGGATTTCTTTTATTTATCCTGCTTGCTGTGTGTTGAGATTTCTGAAATCTGTGAATCGCTATCTTTTATCATTTTTAGGAAATTATCAGTTGGCTTTGTAGATTGCGGACATGCCTGTGGCAAATGAACCCCTCCTAAGTTTGGGCCCACTTCTCTGGATTTCCTTTCTTCTTCTGAACTTGGCCTGATCATTTTTTACTACCTTGTCTGCTCTTCTATATCTTCAAACATATTTTTAAAGTATCTTTCCAGTTTTTTTTCATTGTTCTCAGTGGAGTTGTTTGAATGTCCTAGTTTATCATTACCTTAGATAAGTCCTTTAAGTATTAGAATTGTATTCTGTTTTGCTGTCCATAGAATAACTAATAGAATATTAGTTACTTTTATGGCTACTCAAATATAACTGTTTGGAGAGAGAACAGACACTTGCAGAATGACTACTATGCATTGAGTCCTTCAGAACTTTTATTTCATCTTCAGAAGGCTTTTGGATATTAGTCCCATTCTACAGCTGAGGAAACAGTCTCAGATAGGTTAATTAACATGCCAAGGGACTCATAGTTGGTAAACGGTAGCATGGGATTTGAACACAGGCCTTACTGAAAGCAGTTTGGGCATTATGGTACCATGTCTTGTTGCTACTAGGATGGAATGGAAATAAAATCTTGCGTTTACTCTTGTTGGTGTATCAGTGTAGGATTCGCCCAGGTCTTCACAGAGCTTGAATCTGAATTTTATAACCTGCGATGTCTTGATTATTTTCTTGTGTTGTTATGGAAATGAATGCAGTGATCATTTTCATGTTGTTTTTTTTTTTTGGTCTAGCATTATTCTTATAATTAGGTATTAATTTTTAAAAAATGTTATGTGACTGGGTCTGCTTATAGTTTAGGGACTAAATGATTGGTTAAAGTGGCAGGTTAAGAATTTAGCTTATCATCATCATGGTGACCTGTAATTAAGTAATTCTTTTTTTTTTCTAATTTTTTTTTTTTTAATGTTTATTTATTTTTGAGACAGAGAGAGACAGAGCATGAATGGGGGAGGGGCAGAGAGAGAGGGAGACACAGAATCGGAAGCAGGCTCCAGGCTCTGAGCCATCAGCCCAGAGCCCGACGCGGGGCTCGAACTCACGAACCGTGAGATCGTGACCTGAGCCGAAGTCGGACGCTCAACCTACTGAGCCACCCAGGCGCCCCTAATTAAGTAATTCTTAACCTTGTTTCCCTGTTCTAGCACATCTGAAGATAGGACAGATTCTCAACATGTTCTCATCACTGACAACAATTATGGCAGGGATTCAAGTTTCAGGGTATTGAGGGTGGAAGGGGGGACATTTCCCTTTAGATAGTCTTACTAGAATCTTGTGGGTGGTTGGGAAGTGGTAGTTTGCAAAATGTCCTCTGCTGTTTCTGTATCCCTTCTACTTCCCTTCTACCCACCAATTGCAATTCTTTTTGCAACTTACGATCCAGTGCAAACTGTGGATTTTGTCAGTTTGTCTTGATTTGAAATATTGTCTCCATAAAATGTGGAAATGTCTTAAAGTCTTAAACATTACAGCCTCTTGGATATGTCCCATATACTCTCTAGCTACTATAAAAATAAAACATAAAAATATTTGGTCAGATCATGTATCTTGAGATTCAGTCACTCATCTTTTGCCCTTCTTGAGGAAACTCTTTGATTCTTGAGATGCCAATGTGGTAAAAGTGAGCTTACCATAGAAATGCATTATGGTACAACAAAATCTCTTAGAATTTACTGTTCTGTTGTCACCTGTTAAGTTATAAACTCTTAAGTGCATTTTTGCGTTTGTTTTTTTATAGAATTTTCATTTTTCCTTATAGATTAAATAGGACAATAAAAATCATTACCATTGTGTTCAGGGACAATATTATGTTATTTGACACCACCTGGTTAGGAACCATCACAAAGGAAAGAGACACATTTCATTCCTAACCATCTACCATTATTTCACTCCTTTAATATGGAGTCACCATTTTATATCCTCTTTTACTAACACATGGAAATACTACCATTTGTAGGGGCGCCTGGGTGGCTCAGTCAGTTAAGTGTCTGACTTCAGCTCAGGTCATGATCTCGCAGTTTGTGAGTTCGAGCCCCGTGTTGGGCTCTGTGCTGACAGCTCAGAGCCTGCAGTCTGCTTCTGATTCTGTGTCTCTCTATCTGTTTGCTCCTCCCCTGTTCACGCTCTGTCTCTCTCTCTCTCAAACATAAATAAACATTAAAACAAAAATTAAAAAAATACTTAAAAAAAATAAAAAGAAATGCTATCATTTGTATATTTTGAAATAAAATTTTTGCCTCCTAATATTGGTCAAAGTTTAATTTAAAATACATGGTCAAATTTTCATAAAAAATTCAAGTATTTTGAAAGTCAAATTGCTTGAGAAGTTGAGTTAACAAAGGAGGAGGAGTTTTTGAAAAAATAGAAATAAATATATTCTCATAGTAGGAGGTATTAATAAGAGAGACTTGAGGTAGTAAAGAAAAGTGGGGCTAGAGAGAGGGAAAAAATCAGCTAAAAGGTAAGTAATTGGATTGGAGGTGAAATAGGAAGTAAGGTAAATTTGGGAAAACCAGAATAATAGAAAAATAATGAATACAACCAGTCTGACAAAAGGGAGAATACTAGTCTGAGAAATTTTGACTCAGAAAAAAAGCTGTATGTTTTGGGGTAAAAAAGTTTTCCAGAATGGAGTTTTTCACTTTACTTCATTAACTAGCTGTTGGAATTGGAAATGTGCTTATAATTATATATAGGTTCAACTTTCAGGTTTTTTATGTCCCCCCAAAAGAAGAATTATGTATTTATAGTACTAGTCATGTATCTAGGACTAGTCTCCATCTAGCAAACTTCTCCTGTTTGAAAGAAAGTCAGGAATTCAAAAACCAGAAATAAATGTAAAAAGATTTACAAGGAGAAATATAAATTATAAAGCCAGTGCACTATGACTTAGGTATTTTACTTTTTGTTGGGCCCTATGTATTCTTTTCTTTAAAATTTTTTTTACATTTATTTGTTTTTGATAGAGACAGAGCACAAGTGGGGGAGGGGCAGAGAGAAAAGGAGACACAGAATCTGAAGCAGGTTCCAGGCTCCGAGCTGTCAGCACAGAGCCTGACACGGGGCTCGAACTCACAAACCACAAGATGATGACATGAGCGAAGTCAGACACTTAACCGACTGAGCCACCCAGGCACCCCTGTATTCTTTTCTTATGACAAAAGCATTATAAGTTTGTAACAGAAGCTATTTATTCTTAACCTTATACATATTTTAATAAGTTTGGATCTTTAATTTTAAGCCCATAGCTGAGAAGCAGCAAGTCAGAAATGGGAGAATAGATTCTGTAGGCAGACATACATACAAGCAACGTAACCAGACAGCAGACGTGGGGTGGAAAGAGACTGAATATTTATAAAAAGCTGACATAATTGAGAATATACACTACTCTGGCTTCTTTAGTATATGAGGGGCCTTATTTACCTTGGTAAACCTTGGAGGCATCATTTGAATATTAGTTCTCATGTTGGTTTTTACTTTCTGAAATAGCATAAACCATTGACATAATTATTTTCATCATGTGGACCAGGAACATTTTGTCAGTAGAAAATATGACTGTGCTATGTACGCATATGTGCTATGTGTAAGTCTTTGCTTTCCTTCTCAAATGTACTTCGAAGAAATTGCATTTTTAACTATTAGCCTAATGTTAGTTATCGTTCACTTATTTTTGTCGTCTACCGGTTTTAGTACATATGAAGTGGTGGGCACCATCAGTTTTAGGAAAGACTTATGAGAGAAAACTTTAAATCAAGGAAAGTTTTTGTTAATTTTTATTGGGGAAAAACTTGGGGGAGACAAGAATCTTTTTATTGTAGTTCATTTTAAGGCATACAGTTTGGAAATATTTCTGCAGTATTGAAAGTTTTAGAGATGGAAAGAACCTGGACAATCATAGTCTTGTGTTTCTCTGCCTTGGCTGCATATTTTAAAAGCTTCTTAGGTGATTCTACTGTGCATATAAGAATTGAAGACCTTATATTTCCATGCTTTTTAAATGAAGTATCCAGTGACATTCTGGGGATATACAAAATTTAGGAAAACATTCCTATTCCTGTACTGGCAACTTCATTTGATGTTGTAGACCACGAACCATTTTTGCGATATGAGGAAGATAATCCTTATTCTATAATGTTGTTGTGAGGATTAAATAAAACAATTCATGGTGTCCAACATGGAGGGAGCTACACAGGAAATAGTGATGATGAAGATGAAGGTAGTACACAGCTAGAAAGTATAAATTGGAAGAAAAGTCAGATTCGGGAGTATATGAAGTAAGACTGGCAGGATTCAATCACTCAATACATATGAAGGGTAAGGGAGAGAGTGGAGACTTGACCTGCCTTGACATTCACTGAGATTGAGTATATCAGCATGTCTGTTAATTTTAAAAGAAGGTTGAAGGCTGTTAGGAATTACTTATCTTGCTTTTCAGTGAATTCATTATGAGTATTAAGTTTTTTAAAATTCCTAATTTAACTAGATGTACTTCTTGAATATTAAGCTTTTTAAAGATACCTTTTGTTTGTCAGGTATTCTGTACAAAGAATAAAAGTCTGGACTATTAATGAAAATTGATTTAGAGTAAGTACAGTCGTCTTACATTTCGTATTTCCTAAGTTGCCTTTTTTTTTGGTGAGGCACACTCAATGTTCTCAGCAGCCCTCAGGCAGCACTTGCTGAACCTTTCATTCCACATGCTTCAGGAAAAGTGGTCACACAGAGTCTTCAGATGCGGTGACTGTGCTGGCAGAGCATCTGTGTGCTATGGTAATTCATTGGCTGAAATTGGGTATTCCAGAATTCATTGCTTACAGGTTTGACCCACCCGAAGTGAAGGAACGTGTGGTCAGAGCTGTGGAACATCTTACATGTGAGCAGAGTGTACATCATGTGTAAATTTTACTTTAACTTTTAGCATAGGTGATACTTTGATGTGGTTAGAACATCAAAAACTACAAAAAGTCATACAAAATTCTACTCTCATCTCTATCTTACACCTTTTTATGCAAAGAAAAGCCGATATAAACACATGCTTTTCCTTTTTTCTATGCATGTAGAACCTTGCCATAGCACACTGTTTTATTTTTTTAGTTACATTTTTTAAAAATGAAAGTGTTTACGGGGCACCTGGGTGGCTCAGTCGGTTAAGTGTCCAACTCTTGGTTTCGGCTCCGGTTCGTGAGTTCCTGGGATTGTTTCTCTCCCTCTCTCTCTGCCCCTCCTCTCTCTGTCTCTCAAAATAAACTTAAAAAAAATAGTGAAAGTGTTTAAATTCTTATTTAGAAGTATGGAAAGAACTTTCTTAAATATTGACATCATTTGAAGAATTTTTATTTTTGACTGTTTGATAAACATAATGTGTGTTTAGTCATTATGATACTGACTTTTTTCTCTTTTGAAACTTTTGTTGTTTGACTTTGTGATAGTTTTTTTTTTATTTTACCTTTCTAGCTATTCAGCTTCTTTAACATTCCCATCAAATGTTGACATTCTGTTCTTGAACATCTCTTTACCATATATACTCTTTTGGGGAGATTTCATCCATACTTCTGGTTTCTTACATTCCTGACTTTAGGTTCCATGTATACATCGATGACTTCCAAATATGTATCTTCTTGCCTGAGTGGGAAACATGAATACATCTTCCAGTAGACCTATCCATTTGGATATTCCACAGGTCTCCCAACACAGTGTGGGCAAGACTCCATTTCCCTCAGCTCACCCTCTGTTGTTTCCTGCTGCAAAAAGAAAAAAAGCCCACAAGCTTGAATTTTTATACTTCCTATCTCAAGTGAGTAGCATAAACACTGAGTTCTTTTACTCAGAAATGTTGTGGTCATCTGTGATTTACTCACCTGCTACAGCTAGTTTCCAAGTCTTCCTCTTGTGCATAATATGGTGCTGCACAATAAGAAGCGTCTAATTAAAACATTTTAGTATTAAAAACAAGCACGACCACAAGTGAAATGTCTTTTTAATTTTGTATTTGTATGAGATTTAGTATAAAGACGTCAATTATATATCTGATTTTGAGGTGGGGAAGACTTCATTGAGAATAAAAACAAAGGAGGAAACTATAAAGAAGATATTTAATTTCATCCTTTTAAAAATATTTAAAATCTTTTATGTGCCAAAAAGTTCTGTAAATGAAATTAAAGACAACTCTCAACCGATGGTAATACTACAGTGTAATATATGTTATTTTAGAAGTACTGGACATTTAAAAAAAAAAAAGAAGTACTGGACATTTAAGGTACATTTTCCATAGTAGAAGTGATAAGTTTTGCTGTTGAGTGTTAGGAAACGTTTCACAAAGGAGGTGACCCTGTATTTTGTGGAGAACTGAATTATGGAAGCATGTTCTCTGGATTAGTATAGGGAGTATTTTGCCAATATTATTGCCTATCCTGTCATTTCAGAATCTTAGCAAAAATCATGTTAACTCTCTGCTGGATAGTATATATGAAATTCAAGCACTGTCTAGTTGAGTCCAGATATGTATAGCAATTGGCTATATCTTGCTGTGAGGAATATAAATATTTGTGTGTATATGTGCATAAATACATTTTTTTTGGCAGAACTGTATTGTTAAATCAGTAAAAGTGGCTTCCGTATGTACTAAGTAAGGAACTTAAAGATTGTCTCTTCATCATAATTGAAAACAATGTATCTAGCTCACTTCTCTAAGGAGAAACATTTCTTTGCCATATAATTAAGAAAGAAAAGAACCTAAATGTTGGAAATTAAGTAATTCACTCTTATTTACATGGAATAAGTACAGAAAAGTATTTGTACAGGGCTCTTAATTTAAGCATTGTTTATACTGGCAAAATAAAAACAAACTAGGGAGCTAGTGTCAGTATTGGGAGTAGGTAAAAATATAGCTTATGGGGTACCTGTGTGGCTCAGTTGTTAAGCATCTGACTTCAGCTCGGGTCATGATCTCATAGTTCGTGAGTTCAAGTCCCACATCAGGTGAGCTCATGCCCTGCTTCGGGGGAGTATGAATCCTGCTTTGGGTGAGCTGGGTGAGCCCTGCTTCCCTCTCTCTCTTTCTCTGCCCCTCCTGGGATTTTCTGTCTCTCTTTTGCTCTTTCTGCCCCTCGGTCACTTGTGCTGTCTCTCTCTTTCAAAAAAAAAATAAATGTGTGTGTGTATATATATATATGTATATGTGTGATATATATATATATATATATATATATATATATATATATATATATATATATATGTATACACACACATAAAATGTAAAATAAAATAAAAATTAAAGTAAAATATAAAAAATTTATGTGTATATATGTATATGTGTATATATATGTATATGTGTATATATGTATGTGTGTGTGTGTATATATATGTGTGTATATATATATGTGTATATATATGGCTTATATAGTTGAATTCGTCCCTCTTTTTTTTTTTTCTGGGAAGAATCTTTTATTACAAATACAAACCAAATTTCTGTTTTGAAAATTTGGGTCATGGACATAGCAGCAATAAATATGAAGTATTTTTTTACTCTCTTGTTATTTATTTATTTTTTTAATATATGAAATTTATTGTCAATTTGGTTTCCATACAACACCCAGTGCTCATCCCAAAAGGTGCCCTCCTCAATACCCATCACCCACCCTCCCCTCCCTCCCACCCCCCATCAACCCTCAGTTTGTTCTCAGTTTTTAACAGTCTCTTATGCTTTGGTTCTCTCCCACTCTAACCTCTTTTTTTTTTTTTTTCTTCCCCTCCCCCATGGGTTTCTGTTAAGTTTCTCAGGATCCACATAAGAGTGAAACCATATGGTATCTGTCTTTCTCTGTATGGCTTATTTCACTTAGCATCACACTCTCCAGTTCCATCCACGTTGCTACAAAAGGCCATATTTCATTCTTTCTCATTGCCACGTAGTATTCCATTGTGTCTATAAACCACAATTTCTTTATCCATTCATCAGTTGATGGACATTCAGGCTCTTTCCATAATTTGGCTATTGTTGAGAGTGCTGCTATAAACATTGGGGTACAGGTGCCCCTATGCATCAGTACTCCTGTATCCCTTGGGTAAATTCCTACCAGTGCTATTGCTGGGTCATAGAGTAGGTCTATTTTTAATTTTCTGAGGAACCTCCACACTGCTTTCCAGAGTGGCTGCACCAATTTGCATTCCCACCAACAGTGCAAGAGGGTTCCCGTTTCTCCACATCCTCTCCAGCATCTATAGTCTCCTGATTTGTTCATTTTGGCCACTCTGACTGGCGTGAGGTGATATCTGAGTGTGGTTTTGATTTGTATTTCCCTGATAAGGAGCGACGTTGAACATCTTTTCATGTGCCTGTTGGCCATCCGGATGTCTTCTTTAGAGAAGTGTCTATTCATGTTTTCTGCCCATTTCTTCACTGGGTAATTTGTTTTTCGGGTGTGGAGTTTGGTGAGCTCTTTATAGATTTTGGATACTAGCCCTTTGTCTGATATGTCATTTGCAAATATCTTTTCCCATTCCGTTGGTTGCCTTTTAGTTTTGTTGGTTGTTTCCTTTGCTGTGCAGAAGTTTTTTATCTTCATAAAGTCCCAGTAATTCACTTTTGCTTTTAATTCCCTTGCCTTTGGGGATGTGTCAAGTAAGAGATTGCTACGGCTGAGGTCAGAGAGGTCTTTTCCTGCTTTCTCCTCTAGGGTTTTGATGGTTTCCTGTCTCACATTCAGGTCCTTTATCCATTTTGAGTTTATTTTTGTGAATGGTGTGAGAAAGTGGTCTACTTTCAACCTTCTGCATGTTGCTGTCCAGTTCTCCCAGCACCATTTGTTAAAGAGACTGTCTTTTTTCCATTGGATGTTCTTTCCTGCTTTGTCAAAGATGAGTTGGCCATACGTTTGTGGGTCTAGTTCTGGGGTTTCTATTCTATTCCATTGGTCTATGTGTCTGTTTTTGTGCCAGAATTCGTCCCTCTTGACGGAGATTGAATTGTATGTTGATCAAGAATAATTCCTAAAGAAGAATGAAAGAAATCAGAGAATAGTGTAATTCTACTTGTAAAAACTGAAAATACATATATATGAATTTTTAATAAGTTTCTGGAAGTATGCATATCAATTTTTAGCAATGTTTCTTATTTGCATGGTTTCTTAGTGATTACACATTAGTTTTGTAATTTATCCAGATTGGTATAAATGTAAAAATAATAAATTCAAGATTAAACAAATACATACACTCTTGTTTCTTAACGGATGGTATTATTACAACCTTAGGAAAGGC
The DNA here is from genome assembly GCF_024362965.1 of Panthera pardus. Taxonomy (NCBI): domain Eukaryota; kingdom Metazoa; phylum Chordata; class Mammalia; order Carnivora; family Felidae; genus Panthera; species Panthera pardus. The sequence goes on along the minus strand of NW_026526710.1, from coordinate 43,039,997 downwards.
TTAGAGTCCTATCCTTCCATGTTTTGGGAGTGGATTAGTTGTTTTTTGAAGTATATTGTAGAGAATTCTGGTCTGGGAAGAAGGAAATTACTCTCTAAGATTCTGGACTGTTTAGTAATTAACCTCATTAAGGTTAGATGGGCTTAGTTTTTCATAGTGGAGATAGTCTAATGTTCTATTTGTTATGGTGGAGGTGTTTGCTGTTTCATAAAATAAAGGTTGAATTTCTGGGGACCCTGTTACTAACTGGGGAGTATATTGTTAGTGAGTGAGTCATTCTGGGGTTTAACTCCTTAGGAAGTTTGGAGAATCATCATGCTATGAAAATCAGTGGAAGACATTATTAGTTATAAAAGTTCAACTGGTCAGATTTTATAGTGGGTCTAAATTCTGTATTAGCTCTCTTACTTGAAGGACAAGATAACATGACAACATGATAAGATTATTAAATTGAGGAAATCATTTAATAAGTTTAAAAGCCTGCATCAGTTCAAGGCTATCCATGATGGCATGCTGACATTTCTTATGGGAATGAATGTGGAATCAGGGAGATCTTTGTGAACTGTTTCAGTTATGTTTAGAGCTCATTTTTGGTGAGACTTACATAGGACTAGGAAGTGAGGCAAATATAATACTGATGAGGGTTTTGGATCCATTCTTGGTTGACCAGTCCAACTCTTTCATTTGTATATGTATTGGTCATCAATCAGCTTTTGGCAGTATTTTATACATATGTTTCCTGTTTTGCTTAATAATTATTTTTAGATCTCCTATTCCTGTGTGTCATTTTACTGCCTCCTTGTGGGGAACCATACTAATGACAGTTATACAAATGATAGTTACACAGATGAAGGATTATTAAACTAAAAATTATATTTTACAGTGATATGTTTATATTTTAAAGAAACATAGAACATAATTTATAGTCAGAATTGTTTTTAATTTTATAATAAATAATTTAAGTTTGAGAGTTCATTTATTTACTAGATATTAAGTGGCTACTATGTGTCAAGCAATAGTTAGGTATTTTTTGAAACATCAGTTAACAAAATAGACAAATAGTCCCATTTTCTTGAGTTTTACATTCTAGCAAGCAAGGCAGGCATAATAAATGATTAAATCATATAGCTTATTAGAAGATAATAAGAACTATGGAAAAGGAAAACACAGGGCAGGGAGAGATGCGTTAGGAATGCTGGAGGTGGAGGATGGAATTTGCAGTATGAGGCAGAGTGGTCAGGAGGACCGCATTGAGAAAGTGACATTTGAGCAAAGATTTGACAAAGAATGTTTTAGGCAGGAAAACAAACAGTGGAAAGGTCCTGAAGTGAAACTCGGCCTGGCTTGTTCAAGGAACAACATGAAGCTTATGGCTAGGACAGGAAAAGGTGAGGAAGTTGTATGGACAAATCCTATCTTGTAAACTGTTGTAAGGACTTTAGTTTTTTTCCTTGAAATTGGAAGCTCTTAGAGCATTTTGAGCAGAAGAGTGAACAGCCATGTTTTAATAAGTTCATTCTGTTTCCTGTGTGGAAAATTTATGATAGAGGAGCATGGATCAAAACATGGCATCCAGTTAGGAGGCTGTTGCAGTAATCAACATGAGAGTTGTGATGGTGGCTCGTACCAGGGTGGTAACAGAGGGGGAGGTGGTAGAAATGGTAAAATTGTAGGTGTATTTTAGAGGTAGAGTCTAAAGGATATCTAAAAATCGAATGTGGGGGGCAGAGGATGAGAATAAGAGAGGTCTAAGGGATGACTCCATGGTTTTCAGCAGAGCAACTGGAATGAGGGAATTGCAATCAACTGAGACTCCTGGGTAAAGGGATTTGGGTGAGCGGTTGTAGTGGAGATACCAGGGATTCGGTGTTGTAGATTTCAGGTTTGAAATATCTGATAGGCTTCCAAATGGAGATGAGGAATGTAGAGAATTAAGCAGTGTTGACAATAAAAATCATTATGAAAGTTACCACAAAAATATTGGTCCCTAATCGAATTTGAAATGCTGCTTGTATTTCAAAGTAACTTTTTCATTTAGTAAATATTCTTGAGTACCTTTGTTTGATACTAGATGATTGGGGGCTACAGTGATACACAAGTATAATCATGGACCCAGTCCCTACAGAACTTAACATATGATGCAATAATCAGACGTTAAGTAATTGCACAGACATTTTATTTTTTTAATTTATTTTGTAAGTGTTTTTATTTATTTTTTGAAAGAGAGTGCAAGCAGGGAAAGGGCAGAGAGAGTGAGAGACAGAGGATCTGAATCAGGTTCAGCGCTGACAGCAGAGAGCCAGATGCAGGGCTCAAACTCACTAACTGTGATCATGACCTGAGCCAAAGTCAGACGCTTAACCGACTGAGACAATACAGGTGCCCCCACAAACATATTAAATGACAGTTGTAGTGAATGCTATGAAGGAAGGGCACCTAGGACTATGGGAGCAGATAATGAAGCCTGACTATTCTCATGGTCAGAGAAGGCTTTCTTGAAAAAGTGACATTTGAGGTGTAATTCACATAAAATAAGATTGACTCATTTTAATTGTATACATAGATGAATTTTTACAAATCTGTGTAATTATCACTACAGTCAAGATATAGAACAGGTGTGTCTGGGTGGCTCAGTTGGTTAAGCGTCAAACTTTGGCTCAGGTCATGATCTTGTGGTTCATGAGTTAGAGCCCTACATCGGGCTCTACACTGACAGTGCAGAACCTGCTTGGGATTCTCTCTCTCTCTCTCTCTCTCTCTCTCTCTCTCTCTCTCTCTCTCTCTCTGCCCCGCTCCCACTTGTGATCCCTTTCTCTCTCAAAATAAATAAAAAGGCTTTTTTTTGGGGCGCCTGGGTGGCTCAGTCGGTTAAGTGGCCGACTTCGGCTCAGGTCACGATCTTGCGGTCCGTGAGTTCGAGCCCCGTGTCAGGCTCTGTGCTGACAGCTCAGAGCCTGGAGCCTGTTTCAGATTCTGTGTCTCCCTCTCTCTCTGCCCCTCCCCTGTTCATGCTCTGTCTCTCTCTGTCTCAAAAATAAATAAAACGTTAAAAAAAAAAGGCTTTTTTTTTTTTTAAAGATATATTGGGGCATGTGGGTGGCTCAGTCGGTTAAGCGTCCAGCTTCAGCTCAGGTCATGATCTCATGGCTCATGAGTTTGAGCCCTACATCGGATTCTGTGCTGACAGCTCAGAGCCTGGAGCCTGCTTCCGATTCTGTGTCTCCCTCTCTCTCTGCCCCTCCCCTGCTCACATTCTGTTTCTCTCTCTCTCTCTCTCAAAAATAAATAAACATTAACAAAAAAAATTTTTTTTAATATGTAGAACAGTGTTGTCATCCCAAAAAAGTTTCCTGATGCCCCTTTCTGTCCATTTTTTATTGGGTTGACTTTTTTTATTATTATTATTGATTTATAGGAGTTCTTTATATGTTCTGGATATAAATCTTCTGTTGGCTATGTAATATTTTTTCCCTTTTTTAAAGTTTTTATTTTATTTTTACTTTTATTTAAAAATTTTTAACATTATTCATTTTCGAGAGACACAGAGACAGAGCATGAGTGGGGGAGGGGCAGAGAGAGAGGGAGACACGGAATCTGAAGCAGGCTCCAGGCTCTGAGCTGTCAGCACAGAGCCCGATGCAGGGCTTGAACCCATGGGCCGTGAAATCATGACCTGAGCTGCAGTCAGATGCTTAACCAACTGAGCCACCCAGCTGCCTCTTAAGTTTTTAATTCCAGTTAGTTAACATGCAGTGTAATAGTAGTTTCAGGTATACAATACAGTGATTCCATGATTCCATACAACACCCGGTGCTCACTACGAGTGCAGTCCTTAATCCTCATCACCTATTTAACCCATCCTCTCACTCACCTCTCTCTGGTAACCATCACTTCTCTGTAGTTAAGAGTCTGTTTCTTGGTTTTCTTTTTCGCCCTGTGCTCATTTGTTTTTGTTTCTTAAATTCCACATATGAGTGAAATCATATGGTATTTGTCTTTATCTGACTGACTTATCTTGATTACCATTATGCTCTCCAGCTCTACCAATCTTTGCAGCTGGCAAGATTTCATTTTTTTTTTTTAATGGCTGAATAATATTTCATTATATGTATCTTCTTTATCCATGCATCTTCTTTATCCATGCATCAGTTGATGGACACTTGTGCTGCTTCTGTATCTTGGCTATGGTAAATAATGCTGCTGTAAACATCAGGGTGCATGTATCCCTTTGAATTCGTGTTTTTGTTTTTGTTTTTTTAATATATGAAATTTATTGTCAAATTGGTTTCCATACAACACCCAGTGCTCATCCCAAAAGATGCCCTCTTCAATACCCATCACCTACCCTCACCTCCCTCCCACCCCCCATCAACCATCAGTTTGTTCTCAGTTTTTAAGAGTCTCTTAAGCTTTGGCTCTCTCCCACTCTAACCTCTTTTTTTTTTTTTTTTTTTTCCTTCCCCTCCCCATGGGTTTCTGTTTGTTTTTGTATTCTTAGGGTAAATACCCAGTAGTATTGCTAGATCTAGGGTAGTTCTATTTTTAACCTTTTGAGCAACCTCCATATTGTTTTCCAAAGTGGCTGCACCAGTTTGCATTCCCACCAACAGTGCAGGAGGGTTCATTTTCCTCCACATCCTTGGCAACACCTCATTGTTGTTGATTTTAGCCATTCTGACAGGTGTGAGGTGGTACTGCATTGTAGTTTTGATTTGTATTTTCCTCATGATGAGTGATGTTGAGCATCTTTTCATGTGTGTTGGCCATCTGTGTATCTTGTTTGGAGAAATGTCTGTTCATGTCTTCTACTCATTTTTTAATTGGATTATTTGCTTTTTGGGTGTTGAGGTTTGTAAGTTGTTTATGTATTTTGGATACTAAACCTTTATCGGATATGTCATTTGCAAATGTCTTTTCATTCCATAGGTTGCCTTTTTTCTAAATTCTGTTAATTGTTTTCTTCACTTTGCTATCTTCTCTCATTTTGAAAATTGTCTTTTTATTCTCTTTATGGTGTGTTTATATGAACAGGGTTTCTAACTGAAATGAAATCCAATTTATCAATCTTTGTTTTCTTTCTGTATCTTGAGAAATAGTTTGTTGTATCAAGGTCATGAAGATATGCTTCTGTTTTCTTCTAAACGTTTTTTTCTTAATCCATGATCCATTGCAAATTAAATTTGTGTATGATCTGAGTCTACGAGTCAAGGTTCATTTTTGTTCATATAATATTCAACTGATACAGTACCATTGATTGAAAATATCATTTTTTACCCATTGAATATAAGTTGTTTTGTTATAAGTACGGTAACTGTATGTGTGGGTCTATTTCTCACTACTGTTGGTGTATTTATTTATCCTTATACTAACAACATATCTCAAATTAGTATAGCAGTTTGTGGTGGTCTTTTTCAAGAGTATCCTGGCTATTCTAATTTCTGTGCATTTCCATATAAATTCTAGAATAAGCTTGTGAGTTTTCTTCAAAAAGCCTCCTGGGATTGTGATTGAGATTGCATGGAATTTCTAGGTCAGCATTGGGGAAACTGGTATCTTCACTATATTGAGCCTTCTAGTCAATAAAAATGGTATATCCCTCCATTTAGTAAGCGTTTAATTTCTTTCAGCAGTGTTGTATTGTAGAGCTATTGCACATCTTTCTAGATTCATTCCTAGTTATTGAATTTTTCGATGCTATTATGTATGCTGTTATTATTAAAAGTTCATTTTCTAGTTTGTTGGAAATATGTAGAAAATACAGTTGATTTTTATATATTGATCTTGTGTACAATTATTCTAATAATTTGTTACAGATTCTCTTGGCTTTCTGTGCACTCAATCATGTCAAGTGTGAATAATGACAATTATGTGTCTTTTCCAATTTTTTTTTACTTTTTTTAAACTTTATTCTTAATGCTATTGATTTGTTTATGGGTTTATTTATTATGTTGAATAGATATGGTGTTAATGGATACTCTTATTCCTGAATTCAAAGACTCCAATATTTCATCAGTAAGATAATAAATTTTTGTAAATTAGATTTATTGGATTAGGAATGCTCCTCTAGTCTTAATTTTTAAAAGTTTGTATTATGAGTAGGTATTGAATTTTATCAAATAATATTCCTTTATATATTGAGATAATTATATGGATGTTATTTTGGTAATTTTGTGAGTTACAAGGATTAATTTCCAGAAGTTAAATCAGCTTGCATTCTTATATAACCAAGTCCGTTGTTTATATAATGCATCATCTTTTTAATACAGTCTGAGTTTCATGGTATGCTAAAATTTTGTTAGGATTTTTGTTCATGAGAAAGTTTGGCTTGTAGATGTCTTTCTAGTAATGTCCCTGTTAGGTTTTGATATCATAGGTTTGGTGACCTCATAAAAGAATTGGGAATTGTTCTCCTTTTTGTGTTCTCTGAAAGAATTCATATGATTTGTAGTTTTGTATCCATCTATGTTACTTCCTTCATTGTACTACTTTGGATTTGATATGCTGTCTTTTCCTAGCTGCTTGAAGTGGAAGCTTTTATCATTATTTTTTTTACTTTTCTTAAACATGCATTATAAATATGCATTTTAAAGCTACAAATTGTCTTTTTAGCATAGCTTTAACTGCATCTCACAGATTTTGATGTTGCATTTTCATTATCTTTCAGTTAAAAGTATTTAAAAAATTTTTTTTGTGATTTCTTCATTGAGTAACAGGTTATTAGCTTTCTGTTATTGATTTCTAGTTCAATTCCACTGTGCTCAGAAAACATACTCTATATTATTTCAATCTTTTGTTATTTGTTGACTTGCTCTATGGCCCTTTATATGGTCTAGTTTGGTCTATGTCATGAGTACTTGGGAAGAATGTATATTATGCAGGTGCTGTGTATAGTATTTTACATATACTAATTGAGTTAATAGCCGTGATTTCACATCTTTTATATTCTTAGGGTTTTTCATTTTTGTTTTGGTCTCATTATTCTACCAATTACTAGTAGAAGTGTGTTATTCTGTTTTTCCTTTTGGTTCTGTTAACTTTTGCTTTATAGACTTTGAAGCGGTGTTACAGGATGTATAGAAATTTATGATTGTTACATATTCCTGTTGAACTGATCCTTTTATCATAATGAAGTATTCCTCTAGTATTTTGAGTAGTGTTTTTTGATTTAAGTCAACTGTCTGATATAAATATAATGATATCACCTACTTTTATTAGTGTTTGCATAGTATCTTTTTCTTTTAACATGTGTATGTCCTTAAAGTGGATCTTTTGTAAACAGAATATAGTTGGGTGTTTTAAAAATCCAATCTGATAATATTTGTTATCTAAGTGAAATGTTGGGTCCAGATACATTTAATGCAGAACATGATATAATAGGATTTGAGAATATCAGCCTGGTATTAGTTTTCTATTGGTCTCTTCCTTGCCTTTCTTTGAACTAATCAAGCATTATTTTTTCCTCTCTACTAGTTTTTTAGCTGTACATTTTTATATGTGTATGCATTTTTAAGTAGTTGCATATGAAATTACAGTGTACATTTTGGATTTATAAAGATTCCAGTCTAAATTTGTACTTTTAGCACTTGCTGAAAAATGCAAGAGACTTAGAACAGTGTACTTAACTTATTCCTTTTTGTGTTTGTCTTTTGTGTTAGTTCTGTCATATATTTTATACTTTTATGTCTGTTTAAACCATATAAGCCTTTGTTACAATTATTCTAAATATCAATGTTAATTTGTATTTGTCTAAACACTTACCTTTCCATTTCTCTGTATTAAGTCCTCTACTTCTGTGCTGCCATCTGGGGTTATTTTCCTTTAGCTTGATGAATTCCCTTCATCTGTAACAAGTTCTCTCAGCTTTTGTTTATTTGAAGCTCTTACTAATGCATCTTCATGTCAGAAGATATTTTCTCTTGTAGAACTCCAGATTGGTTGGTTTATTTTATTTTCTTGTTTTGTCTTAAGATTTTAAAGATGTCATTTTATTGTCTTCTATTTCATTTATTTCTGATAAAAAAAAATGTCGTTAGTCTTGTCCTTCTCCTGAAGATAATGTGTCTTATTTTTTCTGACTACTTTTAATATTTTCTCTGACTTTGGTTTTTAAGACTTTGACTCGGGTATCGTTTTCTTCATATTCTGGTGAGGTTTATAGAACTTCGCATGTCTGCTTAGAGACTTGTGTTAGCTTTGGAAAATTTTTGACTGGTATTTTTCAAATATTGCCTAAGATTCATTTACTCTGCTTTTCTAACTCCAGTTAGATGTGTGTTAAACCATTGTAGCATGTTGTACATGTCTTTATGCTTTTATTTTTTTAATGTTCGTGCCTTTATGTTTCTTGGTGTGTCATCTTTTTTATACATTTCTTTCAGTTTACCAATCTTCTATTTTGCTGTTTCTAAACTAGTGAGTTCTTAATTTCATTGATTGTATATTCCAGTTCGGAATTTCCATTTGACTTTTCTAAGAATTCTAGTACTTTGCTGAAATTCTCCATCTATCCTTTTTCTTTTTTAACCACTGAGCATATCAGTCGGTTATTTTAAGGTCTCTCAGATAACTCCAAAATATGAATGACCTGGGTGTCTTTTTCTGTGTTCTGTTATTTCTTTTAGTTTTTCATCTATTCTTTTTTTTTTTTTTTTACAAAAATTTGAGATAAAATTCACATAACATGAAATTCACCATTTTGACTTTTTGAAGAATACAATTCATTGGTTTTTAGTATATTCATAGTGCTATCCGACCATCACCACTGTCTAATTCCAAAACATTTTCATCAACTCAAAAAGAAACCTCATAAATGTGGGCATTCAATCCTAGTTTTCCCTCTGTCCATTCCCTGGTAACATCTAATTAGTCTACATTCTTTCTCTCTGGATTTACCTATTTTGGATATTTCATATAAATGGAATTATACAGATGTGTGGCCTTTTGAGTCTGACTTCTTTCACTTAGCATAATGTTTTCAAGATTTATCTATGTTGTATGTTGAAGTATGTTGAAGTATTGATACTTCATTTCATTTGTGGCTGAATAGTATTCCATTGTATGAATGTTTTTTTTTATCTATCATTTAATAGACATTTGAGTTGTTTCTGAGTTTTTTGGTTTTTTTTGTTTGTTTGGCTATTATGAATAATGCTACCATGACATTTGCGTGCAAGTTTTGTGTGACTGTGTGTCGTCAGTTCTCTTGGGTCTATACCAGAAGTGGGGTTGCTGTGTCATATGGTAACTCTATGTTTAACTTTTTGAGGAATTGCCAAATTGTTTTCCATAGTGGCTGCACCCCTTACAATCCTGCCAGCATGTATGAGTTTCATTTTTTCCACATTCTTGCCAACCCTTGTTACTTTCTGTGGTTTTAAAAAAAAATTATAGCCATCCTAATGAGTGTTGTCTGTTTATTCTTGTTTTTGGAATGCTTTGTAACTTTTCATTGAATGCCAGACTTATGAATGAACAGTTGTGGAGCTCTACTTGGTGTTATCTAATTCCAAAGAGAGTTAAGTCTTCCTTTGGAAGGTGAAGTACTTAGAGTACCTTGAGTACTGAGCGTTGTCTATAAGAGTTGTTAGGGCTGATGTAGTTGTTTTGACCTTAATCTAAGAAGAGCCTTTTTTGAAGTCTCAACAGAGAGCTTGCGTTATTTACAAAGGCCTTTCTGACTTGGTAGGGACTACTGCCAGTCTTTTGTTTCCCTAGCCCTGGGCAGAAGCTGAAATTTCTGCTCAGCTCGTTAGCCTCTTAACTGCTGTTCTATGCTAGTTTTTGTGAATTTTCATCCTGTTTGTGGTTCTTCCACTCTGGGATTTTGTTCTTCAGGTTCTAGCTTTCTGATAGTCCAGAATTCTTCCTCCTTCTCAGTCCAGTAGGGCTGCCGCCTCTGCTCGGGCTCTGTTTTCTTGTTACACAGCAAAGTTAGGGAAAAAGCCAAGGTGTTTGGAGGAGCTGATCTTCTGTGCTTCCCTTCTTTCAAGAGTTGTAGCCCCTCCTGTTTCTCTCCGTGTAGATTGCTCTTCAGTGCCTTCAAACAATTTTTACATTTGTGTAGATTTTATAACTTTTATTGGCAAATGGGTTAGTTTGATAGAAGCTACTCTGTTACGATGGGAGCCGTGAATACTGATGTTTCATGAAGTGCGTCGCAAGAAAATGAGAAAGCTCTTACCTATTGAGAGTGAGAACATACATTTTCAGCAGAGAATTTGGACAAGAATATAGAAGGCGGGATTTTTATTTTCAAATGAGAAGAAGGTCACAGTCAGCCATATTTGAAGGATAGTAAAGGATCATTTCAAAGTAAGATATGTGACACTGAGTTGATGTTTGGCAATTTTTTAAAATTCTGAATGAAGTTATTAAGTGTTTAAAGAATCTGAAGTGGATAAAGAATTTAAAATGAGAATTGAAGAAAAAATATTTAATAAAGAGCAGTTATTTTCTAGATTTAGTAGTAAAGGAACTAAGACTCTGAATTCTATTTATTTACTTATTTGTTTTTAAATTTGTTTTTGAATTTTATTTATTTTAGAAAGAGAGCATGAGTGGGAGAGAGGGGCAGAGGGAAAGAGAGAATCTTACATAAGCTCCATGCTCAGTACAAAGCCTGATGTGGGGCCCCCTCCTGGGCCCGATCCCACAGCCCTAGGATCATGACCTGAGCTGAAATTAAGAGTTGGATGCTCAACTGACTGAGCCATCCAGGCACTCCAAGACTGTGAATTTTAAATGGGTGCTATTAGAGTTGTACTTGGTTATTTGTGTAAATGTTGGTGATGTTAAATGGTTGGCGATTTGAGTATTTACGTGTGATGACTACAAGACAGTGTTTTATCGGTTAAGGGTATCAGAGAGGATTGTGTTCACAAAATCGAGATGGTACAGAAACAGTAACTAAGTAGCCATGTAAAAATGTGGGAGAAGGACACCCGAGTGGCTTAGTTGTTGAGTGTCCAACTTTTGGTTTTGGCTCAGGTCATGATCTCACGGTTTGTGGGATTGAGCCCTGTGTTGTGCTCTGTGCTAGCAGCGCTCAGAGCCTGCTTGGGATTCTCTGTCTCCCTCTCTCTGCCCCTCCCCACTTGCACTCTTTATCAAATTAAATAAATAAACTTAAAAAAATGTGGGAGGAAGAGAATGACTGAAGTATGGGAGCCAACATTATGTTTTTAGAACATAGAGAGGTAGAGAAAGAAGGCAGAAATAGATCTGTAAATAATAGCTCCTTCTCCTCCTGTAGGCTTAAAAATGGGGATTTGGAAAGAAACTAACCATTTGCTTTCTTCACCAAAATATCCCCAAGAAGGGAACCAGGTGTTGCAGACCACCTTGTATCTGTGTTTTTCCTTTCGCCCTTTTGTGAACTCTCAAGGTTAGTCAGTGATTTTCTTCACACTTTCATTAGGAAATTTGCCAAAGGCATCCTTTTGAGGCAGCTGTCTCTGTACCCTTGGAGGCCATCAGTAATGTTTCCGATCTATAGGAGTCATCGGCACAAAAATGTTGGACTGAACTGAGTCTTCGTAGTTTAAAACATTCCCTTGCCAAAATTTATTTCCCCCTCGAACAGTACAAAGTATATCATATTTAGGGGCTTCCTGTCCTTTTATAAATTTTTGTTACAGTGACTTTTCAGGTAAAATCCATCATTAATAGTAAATATGTCTAAATATATTAATAATGAAAGGAAACTTAATTTTTAAAACATAATTTAAGTAACAACAGTGAACACATTAAAATCCTTGTATATAAACAAATGTGAATTTTGGTATAGAATATTTAAAAAATTTATTTTCACTATTGAGATTTTATAAAGTAAAATATACTTTAATTGTGGTATTCTTTTGGTCTGAGGTGGTCAGAAGGTATCTTCACACTAATGATCTTGTTAAGTTTGGGGGTCATATTAAATTTGATGTAAATAATTTGTTATTAAAATGCATTAGAATAAGTTGAAATGTATTTGTGTTTTTGTTCCTATTTAGTTTAATAGTACAGGCAACTGTTACATGCATCTTTAATATATTAGTCTAACTGTTTCTCTTGTTTTACTAAACTGTCTTCTTTCAGCCACCCACACAGAATATGCCTATGGGTCCTGGAGGGATGAATCAGAGCGGCCCTCCCCCACCTCCACGCTCTCACAACATGCCTTCAGATGGAATGGTAGGTGGGGGTCCTCCTGCACCACACATGCAGAACCAGATGAACGGCCAGATGCCTGGTAAGTTTTTCTCCTCTAAGACATTAACACCAGAGTTGCTTAGCAACTGAAACGACATGGGGGCTCAAGGGATACTAGATTGTTGATGACAAAACTGCTTTGAATGCCCCCGAGTACAAGCTCTCTTAGAGTTTGTTAGCTACAGAGCTACGTGACCTGTATTCAGTGTTTATCAGGCTGCCCTTGGGCTTTGATGTAGCTGACACACAGCATTCCTCTGATGAACAGAACTGGCTAAATTTAGTCTGTCTGAAACTATGCAATACAGCTGGCTTTAGAAGCTTTTTGGAAAAAAAAGGCATTGCGCCATGACTTAAGAATTAAAATCTCTTTATAGATTATAAAGGTATTATAACATTTCCTTGGGTTTTGTATTTACTTAAAAACTTACTGGTCTCAGAAACAGTATTGCTGGAAAAAACACATGAGGAAAAGAAAGAAAACAATCTGTAAAGTGCTAATGTAATATATTTAGTATTTCCACATTGATACTATTGAAGCTGAGTATAAATTTTTACAAATATATATGTTTATGGCATAATATAAATATGGAAATTGATATTAAAGCAAATTTAAAGGAAAAATAATTTCAGATGTTTTAGATAATGAGTTATTCCTTTTACTATTTTTCCGTTCTAAGTTTGGAGCCATTTAGAGTATCTTCCAGGCCGTTGGATGCTTAATTAGTTACCTTTTGCTGATTTGAACTTTTAATCTGAAAAGTATCATTAAACTCTTTTGTTTTTGCAACAATAGCTACAACCCATACCCATAATTCTTGGTGGGTTGTTTTCTTCATTTAATGTGAGAATATTTTTACTTTCTAAAGACAAAGGCTATTTTCATTAACAAAGTATTATACAGATAGCAATAATGAAAGTAAATGAAATAACGAAGCAATTCATTTGTAAAATTAGTAATTAGCATCTTTAGGATTGTCTTGTCTTAGCTGATTGTGTTGGTTGGTAGCATTGGTATCCAGGGACAGTGGGTGTAGAAAATGAAGTAAGTGGGGCGCCTGGGTGGCGCAGTCGGTTAAGCGCCCGACTTCAGCCAGGTCACGATCTCGCGGTCCGTGAGTTCGAGCCCCGCGTCAGGCTCTGGGCTGATGGCTCGGAGCCTGGAGCCTGTTTCCGATTCTGTGTCTCCCTCTCTCTCTGCCCCTCCCCCGTTCATGCTCTGTCTCTCTCTGTCCCAAAAATAAAGAAAAAAAAAAAAAAAAAAAAAAAGAAAATGAAGTAAGGAGAACACAGAGCAAAAGAAGCCAGGTAGCCCGGTTTATAGAAGATGGGTGTGCGATTGATCGTGTAGAAGGGTGATGCTGTTTCAGTGGCTGTCTTCTGTTTCCTTTGGTGGCTTGCCACAGTCCATGGCCCCCATGACCCACACCATGGGAGGGGAGGAATAGGAATAAAGACCTCTAACTACTTGTTATGTTGTAGTCAAGAGGAAACTTCTGGTGAGTCCACATTTAGCTCATCAGGACCTGTTGCTTTTAGAACTGGAAGGGTAGTGCGAGTTAGGAGTTTTGTGACTTTTTATGGTCGTACTGTTAAGTAGAATTTTGACTTCTCCATATAAATTCAAGCTTAAGGCCAGAGAAGCACTTGAACAGCAATGTAATTATTGTTAACGTGACATTTGGGTTTTTGTATAAGGCCATCTGGAGTAGTTACATTCTTTATAAACCAGAGATTTTTCAACTAGTTATGACATAGGTTGTCCAGAACACTGTAGAGCTTCCAAAATAGTCTCTTATAGAGTGTTCTAGTTAGGTGTAGGAGAAATTGGTCCAGTTACTTGTGTTTCCTTTATTTAAAACCTGCTTAATAGAGCTTAGCCAACTTTTTTGTGCACACAAATTTGTATCTAGTCTTTCAGTTTCCTATTTTTGTGTTGTTTTTTTGTTATTTTGTAAATCTAAGTCATAGAGCTACTTATATCTTCTTTGATCTTGGTCAGATAACATCAGTTTCAGATTCCTTTTTAAAAATGTTTAACTGATTTGAAAAAAAATAAGATAATGTGTGTCTCTGGTACCAAAATCAAAAGGTACCAAAGGGTATACAGCCCTTACCTCCAGATACTTTGTTCCAGAGAGTCATTGGTGTCTGGGTATCCTTCAAGAGATAATTCTCTGTATCTAAAACATATGCATATGCACATTCCTTTTTCTTTTGTCTTACTCTTAAAAAAAAAATACAAGTTGTGGCATATATTATGTAGTATTATGTTTAATATTTTTCCCTCTTAAAGATATATCTTAGAGACCATAAGTATATAAAAATATATTTTGGAGACCACTCAGTACATAAAGAGCTGCCTTATGCTTTTGGTGGCTGTATTTCATTCTTTTTCATGGATGCCCCTAATTTATTTGAACTATTCCCTTATAATGAAATACAGGTCATGTCTAATCTTCCGGTATTAAAAACTATGCTGATGTGAACATGCCTGTAAAATAAAAGTAAGTAAACAAGTAAATAAATCCATATGCAGTTTTGCATTCATGGATGTATGCACACGAAGACCTGTATATTTATAGGATAAAGTCCTAGAACTGCAACTGCTGTGTGAAAGATATATGCATTTTAAAATATGGTAGTTATTGCCAGGGCACCTGGGTGGTTCAGTCGGTTGAGCATCTGACTTTGGCTCGGGTCATGATCCCATGGCTTGTGAGTTCGAGCCCACGTCGGGTTCTGTGCTGACAGCTCAGAACCTGGAGCCTGCTTCCGATTCTGTTTCCTTCTCTCTCTGCTCACAATCTGTCTGTCTCTCTCAAAACTAAATAAACATTAAAAAAATTAAATAAAATATGGTAGTTATTGCCAAATTGCTCTACATAAAAATAGTACTTATTTATATATTTATATACCTCAACAATGTATGAAATTACTTTTCTTCAGAGATCAAAACTTTGGGTCTTTAGAATCTGAAAAATGAAAAAAGGATCTCATAATTTTAATTGGCCTTTTTATTATAAATGAAGCAGGCAGTCCTCTCATATTTATGTCTCTTTGGTAGTTTTTGTGTGAACTAATCATTCCTGTCCCTGCCATTTTTTTTTTTTTTTTTTTAACTGCTGGTGGTCTTTTACTTTATATGTTCACGTAATTAGTTCAGTCTGTGATATGTCTTGTAAAAAATTTTTTCCTACTTTTTAATACTTTCGTTTTGTCTGGTTTAGTCATACTTACATTTTTTTATTTTTATGTAGTCTAGTCTAGTTTATCAGTTTTTTATGGCTCGGTTTTCTGGCATGCAAGAAGGCTGTTCCACTTCAAGAATATTTTTTAAAAGTTCTTTTTAAAATTCTCTTTTATGGTTTCTTTTCCTCATTTTCTTTTTTAATGTTTAATATTTTACTCATCTGGAACTATTTTTGGTGGAAGGAATGTGGTAGGACTTTTTCCAGATGGCTACTCATTTGTCACACTATTTATTGAATTTCACCACTATTATCATTTACAGAATTAGAAATTTGGGTGTGTTTTTAGACTCTGCTCTGGGTCCATTGACCTGTTAATTCATTTATATGCTAGTACTACACACTTTTCATTACTTCAGCTTTAGAGGCACCTGGGTGGTTCAGTCCATTAAGTGTCTGACTCTTGATTTCGGCTCAGATCATCGTTTCACGATTCATGAGATTGAGCTCTGTGTCGAGCTCTATGCTCTTCGGGCAGAGTCTGCCTGGGGTTCCCTCTCTCTCTGCCCCTACCCCGTTCATGCACACATGCTCTCTCTCAAACTTAAAAATAAATAAAAATAAAAAATTACTTCCACTTTATATGTTTGCTCTCTTGTAAAGCTAGTTGATCATTGCTTTTCTTTTTCAGAATGTTGCTGGCTTCTAAAAGCATTAGTTTCTTAATCTATAAAATGGGAATAAGTTCTACCTCACAGTATTTGCTCTCATTCATGTAATGCATTTACTTTGCTTGCTGTTGATTAAATACTCAAGTTATTGTTTGCTATTGTTATGGTATGCAAAAGAAAATAAAAAGCTCTTTAAAGTACTTTTTAATAGACCATGTGTTTTAACTTTCATATTTGGTTCTGACCACTTTTCTTTAAAGGGCCTAACCATATGCCTATTCAGGGACCGGGACCCAATCAACTCAATATGACAAACAGTTCCATGAACATGCCTTCAAGTAGCCACGGATCCATGGGAGGTTACAACCATTCTGTGCCATCATCACAGAGCGTGCCAGTACAGAATCAGATGACGATGAGTCAAGGGCAGCCAATAGGAAGCTATGGCCCCAGACCAAATATGAATATGCAACCAAACCAAGGTAAATAAGCTTGATATCGTTCTCCACTAGAATGCTATGTTAGCCTTTGAAAGTAAAACAGTTATTTCAAGTTGGTAGCTGATTCTTGAAAATACAGTTTAAAGTAAGTAATGGTCATTCCTATAAAAAAGGAACATTGAACTTGACACTAGTTTAATTGTTTTTGCATTTAGAAGTTAAATTGCTTAATTTAGCTTTTAAGCTTATTTCATGTCTTTTGGACAGTTCATTTGAGATTGTTGTATTTTTATTAAAAAAAATTTTTTTAATAGATGAATAGCCAAACATTTGTTTAGAGCTAGAAGGTTGAGAAAATATAATTTTATCTTAGCAAGTATAAGCTGTTAAACTTTTACTCGATGGTTTTGTTTTTTTTTTTTTTTTTACTTATTAAGGATATGTTAATTTATATGAATTTCCCTTGATTTTTATGAATGTTTTCTGATGTTGTGTTTCAGCATTAAGAGGTAATTTTAACGTAATTTGTTATTAGAGTTTTCAGTAGAGATGCTGCTGTATTCTTCTATTCTTAGAATGGGGTGAAGTCTATTAAAGTTTGTTACCAATCTCAGAGAATGAAATTATCATGTTTCTTTTTTAAATATTCTTGTGAATAATAACTAAAAACCAGTAAGTGGCGCTCTCTTCTGCTAATTGCCTGCTAAAACATTTGGCATATTGCCAGCCTAAAGCTATTTCAGTTGCAAAATGTGAGGTTAAGTGTAAGATAGAATTCATATTTGCAAAAAATTTTTCTAGATTTTGATTTTGAAAAACAAAGCACAAAAGTGCACCCAGATAAAGGGAGTTAAGGTTAATTTGTTGATAATTACTTATGATGAAATAATATATTCTAACACTTAAATAGTAATACAGAAGCTTTTATATTTTTGATGAGATACACTGAAAACAAAGAGAGCCAATATAATAAATTATCAGTGTAGCTTCACAAAAGTGGCACTTGCTCCATTTCTCCCGTCCCCCTCAAGTTGTTTAGTGCCCATGATGGAATTTCTTTTTTTTTTTTATAAAATTAGGTCAATTAAAGGTTTAGAATAACAGCAAGATCCAGTCAGTGGCAGGTCAGAGGGGAGTTCGGAGGTTTCTCCATACAGTTTGGTTACCAGGAGAGAGAGAGCAAGAAATTTGGTAATGATTCTCACAGCATCTACAGTAATGATGGCACACTATTTAGAAACTGTAATTAAGAAAATGATAGGGTGTTTACAAGAATGGACGTTGCTATAAGATTTGGAGAACAAAAAAATAATGCATATAGCAATGTGCATGTAGAAAATAGTAACTGATTTTTGGAGAAAGGAATTGAGGTTTTTATAAGAATTTTTTGTTCTAAACGTAGGGACCAACTGTTCTTTTTATTATTTATTTAAAAAATTTTTGTAATGTGTTTTTATTTTTGAGAGAGAGCGTGTGAGTAGGGGAGGGGTAGAGAGAGAGGGAGACACAGAATCTGAAGCAGGCTCCAGACTGAGTTCTCAGCACAGAGCCTGACATGGGGCTCGAACCCATGAACCGCGAGATCATGACCTGAGCTGAAGTTGGATGCTGAGCCATTCAGGCGCCCCTTTTATTTATTTTTTTGAGACAGAGAAGGCACAAGTGAGCAAGGGGCAGAGAGAGAGAGAGAGAGAAAGAGAAAGAAAGAAAGAAACGGGGCTTGCCCGGAGCTCATGTTTTACTCGAAGCAGGCTGGAGGTCACCCCAACTCATGAACTGTGAGATCATGACCTGAGCCAAAGTCAAATGCTTAACGACTGAGCCTCCCAGGCATCTGGGACCAACTATTTTTAAAAATGTCACGTTTTGTATTTGTATTACTAATGTATAGTTTTTCTTTCTACTATAGTAGTTCATTGCTTTTTGCTTTGTTTGCATAATTTATGAATTTCTTACTAGTCATTTTCTGTATAGTCTGTTTTCTGTGTAGGGATCTGACTTAAAGAAATAAAAGTTATTTTTCAGAAAACAATACGATGGAAATCTGTGAGGAACTTTTCAGTATTTTAAAAGTCTCTTCAGGACAAATAAACTTATCAGTTAAATTTTGATATTTCATATACAAAGAATGCCAAAGAAAATTATAGTTGCCAAAAAAAGAGAGAAAGTTATATGAGCTTGCAGGAATATCTACTTTCTTAATTATGAGTTCCTTGTACGACATTTTAATTCTATGATATCTATTGGATGAAAAAAAAATTTATATGAGTTTTATTTAAAGTTTTAATATTCATTGCACATAAAACATTTTCTTAGCTTTAAAAGTAGGCTTCATGTTTTACATTAAAAGTTTTGTTTTGATAAATAGGTGGAAGAAATCAGAGGGGACCACTTTTTAAATAGTTCTTTGAGGAATGCTTAGAAAACATCAAAATCCTATAAAAGGAAACAATTTAACTTTCAGAACTCTTTAACATTTGTTGAGATATTATTAGCTGTTCTTTGAGTTAAAATCAAAATATCGAAATCTTTTGGCTATCCCTGTATTTCTACATACATATTTCTGTATCAAGAGATCTTAGAAAAACTGTTAAATCTACTTACCATTTTTTAAATAATGGGGTTAATTAGTCAAGGAAAAGAAACATTTGTGGGATTTCTTACATTAAACTTCTGTCAAGTGACAAAAAAATGGAAAAAGACTAATGTGGAGAATTTTTATTTTAAAACAGAGTAATTAAAAGGCAATTACTATTACATTAATTATTATTTAAGTGACATATTTGGGAGCTTTAACTGATAATGTGGTAGTAGTTTTCTAAACAGAACGTTACAGATCAAAGTCTAGATGCATTTATTCTGATAGCTTTGAAGTGACTTTTGTTTTTCCCTTTTTCTTCCCTTCCTTCTTTCTCTCTCAGCTTTGAAAATGAAATTAAGTGGGGAGGGGAAGTAACTTGTCTAAAAATGTTGTCATTGTAATTTAGGAGTCTGATGGAAATTAATACAAAGAACAGATAGACATTTATAATTTATCGTTGTGATTGTTTAAAAAAGCAGAGAAGTATTCTGTTAATTTATACTATTAGCTCTAGTATAATAAGGCACATTGTGTACTAGTGTTACAATAAAAGTACTATCTCTAGGAATGAAATTGTAGAATCTTTTGAGCTTCATTAGTTCTTTAAAAGCTGTTTTTAGCTTTTAAATGTTTTACTGAAAAATTAAATCAAATCAGCACAAAGACCGTTATAACTAAAACTTGCAGACCAACGACACAAAATATGTCTTTTCAAAAAGCTACACAAAAAGTTGACCCCATTAAATTTACTAATCGTATATTACTGTGTTCATGGTTAGTAAAAGAAAATTCAGCAGTTAATGTTTTTTTTTACTTAAAAAAAATGCATGTGTAATAATGGCATTGATATTGGTGATTTGTAGTTGATTTGCAGTTTTATACATATCTGTGAATTGAGAAGACTGAAATACTTTTTAATTTAGCAACTAAGTTTATTACTATAGCACAGTATTTTTCTCCGTGTTCTCTTAGAGGGTCTACTACTTCCAGATAAAATGAAAAGTTTAGGAACTTTTTAAGTTGTTTCTTATACTGGTGGCAAAATGTTGTAGTCAATCCAGCATAAACTTTCCTGTGTTATTTTCACTATTATCCAGATAAAAGTTCAGGGATTATTACTTTGAACTTTAAGAATAAGACTTGTATTCAAAGTAAATCACCATCCTCTTACATAATTAGATCTGCTTACTCCTATATACAGCATAAACTTCACTGGAATTCAAATACTTGAATTCACTAGAATTAAAAAAAAAAAAAAATGGAGGAAGTGTATCTGTTTTGTTCTAGTTCCTAGAACAGTGCCTCAAAGTAGGCATGCAAGATCTGTTTCTTCAGTGAATAGGAAGTAAACCCAAATGTTACATGATGACCTGGAAATACAGAGTTAGTACTTTAAAGTTATCTCTTTAATAAAACAAGTGGTATGTTCATTAGAGTATTAAAAGTCAAGTTAGAATAGCAAGGCTTTCTGAAAGTGACCAACAGTTACATTTGGTAGAATCTGCAGCTTTTATTCCCAGGCATTAATATTTGTAGTTTTTCTCATTTAACATCATTTTAGTAATTACACATTCAAATATAAAGAGTTTTCACAGATTACTTTTTGCTAAAACATGTATTTCACAAGTTCTGTGTGGATAATTCTTTAGACTTGGATCCAAATCTTGGCCCAGTAGATTATTGTATGTGGGACCTTTGACGAAATTACTTAATAAGGAAGGTGAAGTGAAATGATGCATATACAAATTCTGATTCAGAATTGTTTGCATAATTTGTATGAAATTAGTTGGTCAGAATAAAAAGCTTTTTAAAAAAATACTTATTTTGAGAGAGAGAGGGAGAGTGTGAGTGGGGGAGGGGCAGAGAGAGAGGGAGAGAGAAAGAATCACAAGCAGGCTCCGTGCTGTCAAAGGCAGCACCTGACACGGGCTCGAAATCACGAACTGTGAGATCATGAAATCAAGAGTTGGATGCTTAACTGACTGAGCCACCCAGGTGCCCCTAAAAAGTATTTTTTTAATAACAACAACAAAAAAATTGAGATAAGTTTATTAGTTGTCTCTTTTAGGCACATCAATTTATTTCTGGTTTTAGTTTTGTTTGAATAATATTAAGAAAGTCCTGATTCACTTAGGTAATAAGTTACAAATGATAATGGTCTAATCTGGACGCTTGATGTTAGAGTACTGGGAAATTTTTATCTCAGTACTTTTATTATGTAAATATGAAGGACAAAGATTATGTATTATCATAGCTGGGAGTGTTATATGTATCTTATTATATTGTGGATTATTGTCTGATAAGAGCTATACCAAGCAGATGTGCTTGAGATGAGCCTAGCACTTAATTGTATATGTGATCATAGTAGTATATTTCTTTGCACCTCTTTATTATCAGTATTTGTAGATCTACCTCATTTTAAAAATAGCATTCATGATATGGATCTAACTATTTAATTAAACCATATCCCTCCCCTTTTTTAAAATATGGATGGTTTTATTGGTTGATTTTTTTTTTTTTTTAATTAATGTATTTATTTGAGAGAAAGTGCAAGTTGGGAAGGGGCAGAGAGAGGGAAAGAGAGAATCCCAAGCAGGCTCCATGCTGTCAGTGCAGAGCCCTGCGACGTGCGGCTCAATCTCATAAACCATGAGATCATGACTTGAACCAAAACCAGAAATTAGATGCTTAATTGACTGAGCCACCTAGTCGCCCCACCGTATACCCCTTTTGATAATGCTTCTAGTCTTTTACTATTATAACTACTTCTGGAACAAACATTTTTGTATATAGACTTTGTGTACTTAAACAAGAATTTAGTAGAATGAAGTTTAGAAATAAAATTGCTAGGTAGGATACATAAATACTTAAAATGAGAGGCACAAATATTCAGCCCATAGCATTTGCTATTTGCATTTTTTCTGTGAATTGCCTATTGTGTTCTATATTCTGTGACTTGTCTATTTATTACTAATTTGAAGGAGTTCTTTATAGATTAAGGCTAGTCACCCTTTATTTAGTATATATAAACATTTTGGAAGTTTTAGAACACTAGGAATTTAACTTTTTTAAATGACTTGTTCTAGTAATAGGATTCTGAAATGGTAATGTTACTTTTGTGGAAATATGTAGTTATTTATTAATTATGTCAGGCCTTTTGTTCAGCATTTGTTAAATTCTGGTCCAGATAGACTTAGGTAATAATTATTGCTAAAATGCTTTGGAGGACTCTGCCTGCTTGCTAGTGTGTTAAAACGTCTCAGAAGTCCTACAGTAAAGAAACGGATTTGATTTTGGTTAACACAAGTGTTTCACAAGTATAACACAAGTGGTAACACGAATATTTTTTGGGGGGGGGGGGTGCATATTACTGATCAAAAATAGGAACTAATATTCAGCGAGTGCCAGGTATGTATGTATCCAATTTAATCCTCACACTATCCTTGAGGTAGTAGTACTATGATTGTCTTCAGTCCCTGCATGAGAAAACACGTCCTGTAGAAATCTAGGCAGGCCTCGTTTGTGCAGTTCTGGTATGCATGAATTTGAGTTACCACAGTTTGGTTAAATGACACCTTTTACCCAACAGCATGGTTCAGATTTCAGTTATGGTAGATGAGCTGTGAGCCCTTGTATGAAGTACAAACTTAGCTTCTGTCTCTTCAGTTTACGAATCACTGCATAAATAACAGATGACTGTCATAATCAGTGACTATTCATGTCACTTTTAGATGCTGCCAGTGATTGATCGCTGTGTATTTATCAGTTTATGCACATAAAGCAGAGTATATAGCTGTATTGCTTCCTTGGTTCCGAGTTATAAACCTTCATGATATTTTATGAAAGATAGAAGTGTAGTAGGGAAATGAGAAGTAACACTGCTGGAAATGAAATCCAAATCCTTTGTAAATAAAGTTAGAGAAGAAATTGCTGACTGGGAATGTTGACACTACTGCCATTTGAGAGACTCTAGATGTGCACTGCAAGTACTTTAGTGAAGGTGAACTCATTGATAACGTGAGAGTACTGGTTGTGATGAAAAGAACGAAGCTGTCCCAAAGAAAGTAAGACTGACAAAATACTTCCTGTTGAAATTCTTGGAGACATTTCATAACATTGAAAGTAGAAAGGATAAAATGTTGGAAGCTGACCCGGACTTAGAAAGGAAGATGACAGTTGGCCAAGTTGTAAAAAAGATGCTAGCTCTGAGAAGTTAGCCGACTGCAAAGTTATCGGGAACGGTTCCTAAGACTGGCCTCACTTATGACACTGACTGCAAGTTCTGGGGTTCCCTTAAGCACTCTCGGGTTCAGAAATTTACTGGAAAGATGCACAATACTCACTGAAAACTGTTACACTGAAGAATTATGATTTATTATTATTAACATCAACCAAGGGAAAAAGTGCATAGGGAAAAGTCCAGAAGAGGTACTAAACATGGAGGGTCTCTTTCCATGGGAGTCAGGATGCATTGCTCTCCTGGTCCCAATGTGTAACAATATGCACAGAGTATTGCCAGCCAGGGGAGTTCACCTAAGCCTCAGTGTTCAGAGGTTATATTGGGGGTCCATTATGTAGATTTGATTACCCAAGTTATTAATCTTAGTCTACAGTATGTAGTTCTTCTGAGTATGACCCAAAGTCCCTACCCAGGCTCAGGAGCTGTACGAATCCCCAAAATTTAACAAATATAATAAATCTTCAATATGAAAAAAACACTAAAACTTTTTTCCTTCCAAATGCAACACAGAAAATTTACAAATGAAGACATTATTTCAAATATTGTATCCCATGGAAATGGCATGTTTGACTTCTAGTTGATTTGAATATGTGAGAATTGTGTGTACACTCATCTCTCTTCACTGTTAAAATTGGTAAATCTATGTAATATTGCTTAATATTGTAGGCTTCTGTTCCGTTTCAGGTGTATGCAGCAATTATATCATAGTTCAGATTATATTAGATATTTGTTTATAATTTGATCACTATTGCTGTCTTGGATGAGTTTTTCAAGGTTGTAATTTTTTCCTCAATGATGACATTTTTCTGGTTATGAAAATAACTAATATTTAATATGAAATATCTGGAAAATACAGAAAAGAGTAAAGTCTAAAAATCACCTGCAGTCTTACTCTACAAGTTTTAAGTTACTTTACAGACAAGGTACAGTCCACCTAGGTGTAGTAGGTAGACTGTACTTAGGCTCTTTGTAGCAGACGTTTGTTTGAGTACTTGTAATTACATAATTATTTGTAGTATCTGTTTAATTATTTTTTCCTAGACTCTTAAGTTCTATGAAGTCAGGAGCGTGTCTTGTTCACTACTTTGTCCTATTTGTTGACCGATAGATAAGCTAGGTTTCCTCATGTCATAACAAATTAGAAAGCTAGCATTCTTCTCTGTGCTATTGTCATCCATCAACTGTCATTCCAGAAATGAACCAAATAAAGAAGTGTCAGTTACTGTCAGATAAAACAGATGACCATCAGTTTACTGAAACCTTTTGGGTTTAGGGGACAAAATCCAGATGAGTTTCTTCAATAGATTATAAACTCAGTTTCATTACATTTTTTATTTAAAGATTTTTTTTTTTTTATGTTTATTTACTTTTGAGAGAGAGAGCATGTGTGAGCAGGAGAGGAGCAAAGAGGGAGGGGGAGAGGGAGAATCCCAAGTGGTCTCCTCGCAGTCAGCACAGAGCCGGAC
This sequence comes from Panthera pardus, assembly GCF_024362965.1. Classification (NCBI taxonomy): domain Eukaryota; kingdom Metazoa; phylum Chordata; class Mammalia; order Carnivora; family Felidae; genus Panthera; species Panthera pardus. The sequence goes on along the minus strand of NW_026526710.1, from coordinate 43,015,213 downwards.
ACGGGGCTCAATCCCATGAACCAGGAGATCATGACCTAAGCTGAAATTAAGAGTCAAATGCTTAACCCAGGCGCCCCAATGATGCATTTTTTTAAAACTTTATTTTGAATTAATTACAGGTTTATAGGAAGTTACAAAGGTAATACAGAGAGAGCCTATGTGTCTTACCCCAAGCCATCTCTAATCCCTCGCAACCACTGTTACGCTTTCATTTTTATACTTTTGTCATTTTCAGAATGTTATATAAATGGAATCACACAGTATGAGACCTTTAGAGATTCACTTTTTTCACTCAACCTAATTAATATTTTTCCAAGTTGTTGCATGTATCAGTTGTTCATATGTTGGTATTGCTGAGTTAGACTTCCATGGTATGGATATACTGGTTTGTTTAACCCTTGAGGGATATTTTAGTAGTTTCCAATTTTTGGCTTTTTACGTAAAGGTGCGATGTACAATTGTGTACAATTTCGTGTTTTTATTTGCACGAAAGTTTTCCCTTTTTTGGGATAGATACCAGCAGTGCAATTGCTGGGTCACATAGGTATATGTTTAGTTTTTTTAAGAAACTGCCAAACAGATCACTAAAGTAGCTGTACCATTTTAATGTTGCCCCCCAGCAACGTATAAGAGGTCTGCTTCTTCTTTTTTCTTTCTTTCATTTTTATTTTTTATTTTTGAGAGAGAGGGAGCATATGTGTATGCACAAGTGAGGAAGGGGCAGAAGGAGAGGGAGGGAGAGAATCCCAAGCAGGCTCCACACCCAGCACAGAGCCTAGCACTGGGCTCAATCCCAGGACCCTAGGATCATGACTTGAACTGAAACCAAGAGTCGGATGCTTAACTAACTGAGCCACCTAAGTGCCCTGAGAGATCTGCTTTCTCCGAATTCTTGTCAACATTTGGTATTGTCAACATATTTTTTTTTAAATCTTAGCTGTTCTAAAAATGTGAAGTGATATCTCATTGTGGTCTTAATTTGCATTTCCCTAACGGCTGCTGATACTGAACATCTTTTTTGTGTGCTTATTTGCCATCTGTATGTCCTCTTCAGTGAAGTCTCTTCATGTCTTTTGCCTATGTTCTAGTTGGATTGTTTGGTTTTTTTACTGCTGAATTTTGAGAAGTCTTTATATATTCTCCTAGGATTAATTTTTAAATTTTCTCCCAATATTTTTTTACATAAAATTCAAACATGCAGGACACTTGAAGGATTGTATCTGTATAGTTGCCACCTGCATTCTACAGTTAGTATTTTACTAAATTTGTTTATTGTCTGTCTGTCCATTTACTAATCCATCAATTGTGTCTTATTTTTCAAAATGCATTTCACAGTAATCTGCAGATATCAATATACTTTACTCGTGAACACTTTAGTCTGCATGTCATTAGGACTTAACATTGTAAAATTTTATTTATTTTTAAAATAGTCTTTTTAAGGTAACATGTATATGCAGTGAAATGCATAGATCTTAATTGTATCATTTGATGAGTTTTGATGTATTTATAACACGAATTCCTTATGTTTTTTTTTTTTATAGCTAACACCTTAAGTACTCTATGAGATGCAATCTTACTCCAATTTAAACATTTAAAAAAAAATTTTTTTTAATGTTTATTTTTGAGACAGAGAGAGACAGAGCATGAACGGGGGAGGGTCAGAGAGAGAGGGAGACACAGAATCTGAAGCAGGCTCCAGGCTCTGAGCTGTCAGCACAGAGCCCGACGCGGGGCTCGAACTCACGGACCGTGAGATCATGACCTGAGCAGAAGTTGGATGCCCAACCGACTGAACCACCCAGGCACCCCCCAATTTAAACATTTTATATGAACCATAATCCAGCTTCTTTTATGGTCGAAGTGGATGATTGGTTATTCTTTCTCTTAGAACTCTATCTCATCATGTGGTCCTAAGACTACATGGATTGGAATCACCTGGGGTAGTTGTTAAAAAAAAAGATTTGTGTGCCCTATCCCATACCTGCTAAACCAGAATCTCTAGGAATAAATTTTAGAGATTAAATTTTAACAGATATTCTAAGTCATGCTTATTTATTCCCTCAGAATTTTTCTGGGCAGAGTAATCTCATATGTGCCAAATGGTTTGTAATTTTCCAGCTTTCATGCTAAGTGACACAAAACTATATGTTCTAATGTAGCACATCTCCATGGCTTTCTACTTGGGCTTGTTAGAGTTCCTTTCAGTCGATTATGATAGATGTTTAGCACTGACTTTGTTTTTGAATTATTTATAGTAAAGTCAAAACTATGTATGAGGTCCAACTCTTAAGAAATTGCCTAATGTTTTATTTTTCTGGATTTATTAAGCAACAATACATCCCTTTTCTAACTTTCAATCACCAGAAAGCTAAATGCATACTCTCATTCCCAGACTAGTTTGTAGAGATGCCTATGATTTACAATTATGCTCTTGAGAATCCAGGGTTTCTTGACTCAACACTGTTGACATTTTGAGCTGCATAATTTGTGTGGAGGCCTATCCTATGCCTTGTTGCGATATTTAGCAGTAGATCTGTCCTGTCTCCACTAGGTGGCAGGAGCACCACCACTCATAGCAGTTGTGACCACGTAAAATGTCTCCTGGGGGACAAAATCACGCATGGTCGAAAATCACAGCTTTAAGAAATGGTTAATATGAGGATCTGCATATAAGGATGGTCTGTGTTACTAAGGAAACAGCAACAAGAGTTATTGATACTAGTATGTTTTAATACTTTCATGAAAATTCCTAAAAATTTCATGTTACGGAAAAGTTTATATCTCTTAGTGAACTTTTTTTACTAGCTGATATCTATCATGCTTCTGTTTTTTTTCATTGGCTGCTAGGAAACTCAGCTAAGTTTGTATTAGTTACAGTGACTTTACTAAGTTTGGAGGATTTTATTAGTTACTTGGCTGTTCTTTTGTTTTTGATATTATATCTAAATGCCTTATGAACTATTGAAAACTTGATGAGGACAGATGTACATTGTAGGTATGTAAAAAATTCCGTTCATTTTAAATGGCTATTTAATAGATAGTGGGTTAGCTAATTGAGTTTGCTAGAATACTGGAATTTTTTTCTTGAAAATAAACTGTTAGTAATACCTTCAAATGAGAGCTACAAATGGTTTAGTTTGAGATTGAAAAGTTAAGAACAGTAGTAAAATGTGGTGAAATATGAATAGGAAAATATGCTTGGAGGGCATTACTTAAGCAATTTCATAGTCTAATTCTTTTTTTTTTTTTTTTTTTTAATTTTTTTTTTTCAATGTTTTTTATTTATTTTTGGGACAGAGAGAGACAGAGCATGAACAGGGGAGGGGCAGAGAGAGAGGGAGACACAGAATCGGAAACAGGCTCCAGGCTCCGAGCCATCAGCCCAGAGCCTGACGCGGGGCTCGAACTCACAGACCGCAAGATCGTGACCTGGCTGAAGTCGGACGCTTAACCGACTGCGCCACCCAGGCGCCCCTCATAGTCTAATTCTTATTATAGCATATAGATAGAGGTGGGGTAAAGAAACTTCTTGCATTTTAGGATTTTTATATTACAGTATATTAGTACATATGATACACTATTAGTGTATTATTAGTATAGTAACATCTATAAACTATAGTGTGTGTGTATATATAGATATAGTATATTATGGATAATGTTACCTACTAGAACTGTTATACTGGGATATATTACATGGGAGAAGTATGATTTGACTTTGGAGAGGAGATATACATAGTGGCTTTAAAGTTGTCATCATTTACTAGCTGTGCAACTCTAGGTAAGATTCTAAATGCTTGTAAACCTTAAATTAAATTTTCTTACCTGTAAAGTGAAGTTGATGATAGTATTACCTGTTTCATAGAGTTTGGGAAAATAAATAGTATACATAAAGCTCTTAACTTAGTACCTGGCCTGCACTAAGTTCTCATTAACTGTTAGCTGACATTTAACCTTTATTTAAAATCGTTCATAGATTAATTATATGATTTATAGAGTTTTAGTGTATTGGTTTCCATTTGAAGATGTGAATATATGTGTGTGTATACAGAATTTTTAAAAAAATTACATAATCTTAAATTTTTCACAGATTAACTAAAACCTAATGTTATTTTTATAGTTGACTCTAAAAAAAATTTTGACCAGTAACTTAAGATAAAACTAAGTATTAACCATCTCATTGGAACAAAGAATTCCAATGACATAAAATGTGGTGATTTGGGAATATTTTACATATGTTTAAGATACAGCACATTATTTCCATAGAATGTCTGTTACATATGAAACTCAGAATGGAAAGAAATAATATTGTGATGAACATTTGTTATATGTTCTCTTAAAACACTTTTACAAAACATATGGTAGGTAATTAAGACATTAAGATCTTTGTGTATGTAATATCACACTTTGTTGCGCATCTTAGCGTCAAAATGATTTATTTAAAAGATGAAGAACAACTTTTAAGCCCTATAGTAATGTGTGATGTCATTGTTTGTAGAAAATGGTTATAATGGACTCATTTTGTAATCTTCCTTCTGTAGTACAGATTTTTACAAGTAATTTTGGTGTAAACTTTTGAGATTCAACTCTCATTTCCATTACTGTCTCAAAGGATGATAGACATTTGCCAGTGTAGCATATTTCATTATCACATGGAAAATAATACTATTCTTAAACAATCAAAGTTGAAGTCCTAATTTTTTTTTTAATGGGTAAGGCTTCAAGGAAAAAGATGAAAAACAACATGTTTTAGCAATGCTATCCTCCTCCATTCTCTGTGGTTTTAGGTTTGATCCTGACTGATGTGGAGGATCCTCGGAGGGAGGGAAGTGACAAAGAATAAAACGGTGGTGGTAATTGAGCTCTTTGGGATTGGAACTGCTGACAGTCCCAAAAGATAAAGCACAAGTGCCATGGTCTTTTCTATTTGGGGCTTAAGCTGGATTACTTTTCTCCTTTAGAGCAAAGCTTAGAATTTTTTTGTTATTATATCCTTTTGGATTTCCCCCCCAGCTATGATGTTTCTGCTTTCTTCCTCCTCTATTTGAAGTTCTGGTTCCAATGCATACTATATGCATTAGTTTTATAGTTGCCTTCTGTGAGACAGGAAGCCTTTAATCAGTGTTGGAGAAGAGAGTCAAAGCAAAACCTTCGTTTACTGAAAATGAGTTACAGAAATGCCTAATCATACTGCCTATTAGATTATACCCGCTAGTGTTCAATACTTTATTATATACAAAATATATTTTAAAAATTACAACTTCAGTTAAACTAGTTTCAAGCTTGTGTTTTGTCTGGTTCCCAGTTGGTTATCTTGATCTTTGGATTCCTTAGCTAAAAACTAGAAAATTAGGATCCTTACCTCTGTTAGTTGTTGGTGGTTTACATGAAATAAATATGAAAGTATGTCTGGCAGTGTTAAGTGCATTTAGTGTTAAGTTCTCTTCCCTTCCATTCTCCACCGAGCCATCTTATCCCTACTATAAAGAGTTTATTTCCTTGTTGAAAGAAAAGTCCTAGTGTAGCCTTTGAAAGACTTCTATTTATGATAAAATTAGAGGGAAAGAGGAATTTGAAACAAAGTAGAAGGACAAAAGATGGCAAATAGGAGAAAAAGAGCCCTGATAAATCACTTTAGATAATACAGGTCTTCAAAGTGGAAGAGAGTTAAATTCTTTTTGCTAATGTTGTTGCTGCTTTTATAGGCTAGTAATATGTTTAAAGAGGTAATTGTGTTTTGTTTTTAACTTTTATTTAAATAAACGATGAACTTTTGGCTGTTCTGCGTAATTTCTACTGTACAAGTTTTCTCAGGCCTCTAACCCTTTACTTTTGTCCTTAAATTGTCCGTGAGTCAGTAAAGGAGGAGTACGTAGCTGTTTAAGCAGTAAACTGGGGGATGACTCATATGTACTTCTGAGACAGTAATGGTTATGATGGTAGAATGATGAGTTCTCCATACCATCACTTGACCCAGTGAACCTCTGAGGAGCTGTTTACATTGTTAGGTGGCAACACAGAACTTTATGGCCATTGTTGATTATTTCACGTGATATATTTTTAGTGTTGCCAATGTGATACTATAGCAGTGGTAGTGTGGCTACCTGGATATTGCTTGCTTTGGAGGCTGTAGTTCTTTTTTTTGTTGTTTTGATTTTTTTTCATGTTTATTATTTATTTTTGAGAGAGAGGGTGAGAGAGCACCAGTAGGGGAGGGGCAGAGAGAGAGGGAGTTACCTCCTAATCCAAAGCAGGCTCCAGGCTCTGAGCTGTCAGCACAGAACCCAACGTGGGGCTCACACTCCCTATCCATGAGATCATGATTTGAACCGAAGTTGGATGCTTAACCTACTGAGCCACCCAGGTGCCCCTGGGCACTCTAATTCTGATACCTGACTCTGTGGCTTATTACAGTTTTCTGCCTAGGTATTTTTGATTGTGTGTGTGTTAGTACTTACTAAGAAGCACCACAACCCTTTGATTTCAGGAAGACCTTTTTCATTTATAAATCTTATAGATGGAAAAGGGAAAGAAGACCCTTTAAAAATTTAATCCTAAAATTAAAGTTTATGAAATCCGCCAATGTAAATGTATTTATAAATGTGTCGTTTCCCTATCTACCATTATATAATGAAATGAGTGGGAATTGAAAAGGGGGGGAAAAAGGGATGTTCAGAGATTAGGTTTCTTTCCTAATCTGGTTTGACCCCTGCTTTGCTGTGTGATTTTGTGAAGTTTGTTGTGGTATATTTTCTTATATAGCTTAAAGATTTGGGGCGCCTGGGTGGCTCGGTCGGTTGAGCGTCTGACTTCGGCTCAGGTCATGATCTCACAGTTTGTGGGTTCGGGCCCCACATCAGGCTCTGTGCTGATGGCTTAGAGCCTGGAGCCTGCTTCAAATTCTGTGTCTCCCTCTCTCTCTGCTCCTCCCCCGCTCATGCTCTGTCTCTCTCTCCTTCAAAAGTAAATAAAAACATTGAAAAAAGAAATTAAAAAGAAAAAAAAGATTCTGTTTTTCCCAGGAGAATTGTGTAGATAAATATTATGTAGCATATCTTGAAAAATGCATATATTCAGGATGTTTACATATTATATTCACTTTGTTTTTTAAAGAAATTACTAGAACACTCCTTCAGTGGATTTCAGATGAACTACCATGTATTAGTTGTTTTCCCTCGTTTGCAGATTATTTTTGGCATGTGAACTTCAACTGAAAGATTTATTTTTATTGAAGTCAGTTTTCACTATAATACCTTACATATTTTGGGGGTTATATGATAAAATACTTTTGTATTTCTCTTAAGGTATTAAAATTACACGTAAAAAAATTGTGTGCATAATATTTTGTCTCTTTTCAGCTCCAATGATGCATCAGCAGCCTCCTTCTCAACAATACAATATGCCACAGGGAGGTGGGCAGCATTATCAAGGCCAGCAGCCTCCCATGGGAATGATGGGTCAAGTTAACCAAGGCAATCATATGATGGGTCAGAGACAGATTCCTCCTTATAGACCACCTCAACAGGGTAAGATTACATTTGGGAAATTTCCTGCTTAATATAAATAAAACTGTAGTTGAAAGGCTTTACATTTTAATTAACATTTCATATAGGCAAATTCAGGGCTTTGTGTTTCTTGATTTTTAGTATTGTTATTATTATTACATATTTTTTTCTAAAAGGTAGTGGATATAGTAGGTACAAAGGTTCATGGAGTGGATAGGAACTTCCTACTACACAGCTTCCTTTTATTTTTTTCTGGGAAGAGGTTATATCATAAAATTTTATATCAAAAGCTCACTAATGTATAGCAGAAAATACAATTTTAATTTTGAGAAGTTACTTAATATATGGTCAGAAACAAACCCTAGTTTATTCCAAACTGCTCTAACATCAAAAAGAAAATTAATTTTCTACTAGTTTGAACCTTTTTTAAAGAAGTTAGTGTTTGTTTTTTTAAGTTGGTATTGTTAGATCCTGTATGTATGGTCGTAATAATTTTTGTGAAACGTGGTGTTGCTGTGTGTTTATGGATGTGTGTGTATAAAAATGGTTCAAAGTATCTCAATTGCCAGAGCATCTACAGGTGAGAAATAATCTCTGACAATATCAGATAAAAAAGAAAGCCTTTGATGACATAGAAAACAAATTATTTATGTCTTGACTGGTTGTGGTTTTTCAGGCCCACCACAGCAGTACTCAGGCCAGGAAGACTATTATGGGGACCAATACAGTCATGGTGGACAAGGTCCTCCAGAAGGCATGAACCAGCAATATTACCCTGATGGTAAACTCTCCTAATGTTAACTTTCCCATTTTCTATTCCCTCCCCAATATTAATGCAGATAGCTGTTCAAAACATTTTAATGAGGATGAAGAAACTAACAATATGTTTCTTCTAAATTTAGAAACACTTTAATAATCTAAAGCACCAGTGATTGCATTAGTGTATAATCTCTATCAAAGTGTATTTTGTCTAAATAGTCCATATTAGTACCATCAGGAATGACATTCTGTCATTGGAATCCTTTCTTAATATAAAAGAAGATTGAACCAAAGCAAATGTTACTGATTTCACTTTTTTTAATAGCAGCTTTATTGAGATAATTCACACACTGCAAAGTTCACCCATTGGTTTACTTTTATGCATTGTATAAATACATAGAAGATAATAGTTCTTGAGTCTGTTTCCAAGTTTTATCATTTTAGTTAACGTTAAATACTTCTCAAAGAACTGTGGTTTATATACATTAGCATTTGCATTTGAAAATTTTGGAGGCTAAATTATACCCATAATATAACTGTGTATAGAGTTAGTAGACTAGGAAAAGCATTTGGAAACCAGATTTTAATTTTAATTATTTAGCTTAATGGTATTTTTTTTTAGTGGGAAGGGGCTTGTGAAAAGGTGGTCACTGAAGATGTATTGCATTTAGTAATGATCCAAGCAGAAGTAGGCTTTCTCACTGTACAGGGCTTTCCATTTTTCTGTATGTTTGAAATTTTATGATACAGTGTTGAGGAAAAAATAATCCAAACATACAAAACTACCTGTGGTAAATTGGAGGTAGCTGTTCACGTTACAGTATGATTTGTCTTGTTATGAAAGGATTTGTCAAAATCTTCATTTATCCAGGAAGCTCCCCTGGTATATTTAAGTAAACTATTTAACAGAGAAACTTGGAGAAACTAAAAATTAAAAGCTAAAGTGTTGGGACTGGCGATTTGAAGCTAATGTAAACTAGTAAGAAGATAGAATGTGGTGTATTTAAAAAATCATTTAGCTGCCAGTTTTGGGTTCATATGTAAAGCATAAAGGTACATCAGTATAAGGATACTGGTTTTTACTGCAGAGGCAGAGCAAACACTCACCTGTAGAATTTTGCATATGATAAATGTTTTTGCCAGTGATAGGATGTGTACGGATATTTCTTATAAGAAAATGACATATTTTTTTAAATCTCAGGTTTTCTTGCCCTGAATATTCAGAATGTTGGATTTTTTTTTGGTTGTTTCACATGTAGACATTATATTAAGATTTTTTTCAGTGAAAAACTTCAGAATGTTTATATACTGTGGATGTTTTAAAGAAGTGAAATCTAGTTTGTTAAATTTATTTATTAGGAAGTCTGAAAGTAAATAATTGTTTTAATTTGTAAAATGCGTTTTATATAACTGAGTTGAATTTGACACTATTATTTTGGTCCTGTGTATTTCCTGAAATGTGTAATATATGTTGTTATAAATATGACCTTTCTATTCAGAATAGATAGACATATTATTTTTGTATATATCAGAACTTTAAGGTTACTGTAAATTACTTATTACATCAGGGAATTAAAAAATCTAAATGGTATCATTTTTGCACAGGTGTGTATTAATATCTTTTTCTCACATTTATGTAGAGTATTCCATTCATAACAACAGTTTTCTGAAACAGCATTGGATATTTTCTTACCAGATATTTATGCCAGTAAATATATAGATTAGGAGTTGGCAAACTTCTTTCTGTAAAGAGGCAGAGAGTAAGTATTTTAGTCTTTGTGGGCCATATGGTCTTAGTCTCAACTACTGAACCCTTGTTGTAGCATGAAAATAGCTGTAGGAAATATGAATGGGCATGCCTGTGTTCCAGTAAAACTTTATTTACAAAAACAAGCTACTGGCCATATTTATACTGCAGGCCATAGTTTGCCAACCCTTAATGTAGATATTTCTGAGGTAGTTTGGGAATGTTGGAATCCTAAAACACTACTCAGTGTAAAACATTTATTCATAACTGTATTCCTTCTTAATTAGGCATTCTTTGAAAATTTAGTTTAGATTTTAGCTAACTGAAGTGTTATTTCCTCTATTTTCTTAGTACTGCTTAGTTAAAAGAACTAGACTATTGATTTTCATTAAAGTCCAGTCATAAAGTTTATCGAGCCTTAATACTAAAGGGGTACTCTAGCACTTAACACAGTATTAATTTTATGTAGGTATATGTTTATGATACTCTAGAAATACTTTCTAAAGACTTCTAGAATGGCAGCGTTAAGCAATAATGTTCTTATATCTGAAAATAACTTTATGAGATACATTATGCAAGTAAATAGAATGTGAAAAATTTGTTTCAGTTTCTTTCAGGGGAAAAAAACTTATGGAGCTTTTTTATATTTTGCATTGTTTTAGCATATGCTGTGGAATTGGCGACCAGCAGAACAGGTGTTTGACAAAATATGATAATTGCTTCCTTTGTTCATTCTAATTTAATTCAAGTTATTTACATGTGAAAGGCCTAAATGCTTTCATTCTCTCTTTTTTTAAAAAAATTGAAGATAAAGTTTTTCTCCCCCCCCCCCCTTGATGAGGATGATCAGTTAAGACTAAGTGTAATGTTTCTAAAACTGCTGTTTTTGCTTTTAAAAAATTTGCACGTTATCTCAATATGGAAACAATCACATTGGTAAATATTTGGCTAATGCAATTGAAATTATTTTTTATGTATTTCCATTTCTTTTTCTTTTTTTCAATTTTATCTGAAAGTTTAAATATATTTAGGGTTTTCACTCAGTGGCCATTAACGTTTCTTCCTGTCTCTTGTCGAATTGATGTAGGTCATAATGATTACGGTTATCAGCAACCGTCGTATCCTGAACAAGGCTACGATAGGCCTTATGAGGATTCCTCACAACATTACTACGAAGGAGGTATCTATATACCTTCACACACATACACATATATATCCCCTCCTACAGGAATGAAAATTCTTGCATAAGACAACTTCTACCCATGCAAAGCTCTTGTAGAATACTAGTTGCTGGCTGTCTTGAAAGTTACAGGGAGCCCAGAACAATTAAAATAATTTCCTTACAAATATTTAAAATGTGTAACCATGACTTGCCATTTCTAACAACAATAAAAAGACTAAAACATTTAAAAATAATTTTTTCCTCAGTGGAAATTTTCTATTTGAACATAAATCCATCAATCCAATTTTTTTTTCTTGTGTGTGTTTACATATGTATAATTTTACATATAAGTATAGTGCCTTTAGGAAACAGCTTGCTGATCTTGTGTAGCTAGTGTGTGCTCTTGTAGCTGTCTTTAATTTTGTCTTTTTTATTTTATTTAGCATAGTCATGATCTTATGACTGTGATGTTCCAGTAAATGTAATGCTCGTATGGCAGAGACGCTGAAAATGCTGCAGTTCAACCTTGCAAAATTGGCTTTAACTGCAGTTTGTTTGGCCGAAATCCTTCTGTTTGGTTTGAGTTTTTTCTTTGTTTTGTTAACTTTCAAAAATCAATATGGCATTTCATTTTGTTCTTGTGTTGTTGGCTATGCATCTTAGAGTAAAAAAGTTAATTAAGCAAACTTCTCAGTTTTTTTTTTTTTCTCTTCTCCAATTATCCTGTAGGAAATTCACAATATGGCCAACAGCAAGATGCTTACCAAGGACCACCTCCCCAACAGGGATATCCACCCCAGCAACAGCAGTACCCAGGGCAGCAGGGCTATCCAGGACAGCAGCAGGGCTACGGTAATAGTTTTTTGCAGTTTTGTTTTGAAATATTGAAGGACATATTTAATGTTTATTTCTCTAAGAATTCTTCTTGTCAAAAATACGATTTTAGCTCAGTCTATTACTGACTGAGTAATTGAAAATGTTTTTTCTCCAGTAAACTGGTAATCCATTTAAAAAGAAACATAAACTAGAGGGGGTTCATTGACCAAAGGTAAGGTATGTAATCATTTAAAATGAGTTCTTAAACCTCGTTGGCATTCATGCCCAGCCAGTAGCTTTGTGTGTGCTTGGAAAACCGATGAATTGGGTGATTATTGACCATATCTACATAATTCGCTTAGCAAACTTATTTCTAAAACTAATGACTGTTACTATGAAAAATAACATTGATTTTTGGAGTACAAATGAGATTTATTTGGAATGCATAAAGAAAATGTTTTTGTCATTCTTTGGTTAAATAGCAATATACGCATCCATAGGGGTGTATTTATTGCTGTTATGTATCTTACAGAGTTTGGGGAAGTATAGCTGTATTTTCTTATTATAAACTCACTATAAGAGTTATAGTAGCTGGATATCTAGCTTTAAATAACTTTATTAGACAGGGAGTGGGAATGATAAAGACCTGATCTCTCATTCGTAAATTTTAGGCCACTGTCACTACTCTCTATATATGAAAATATGGTTCTAATGCTAGAGAAGTAACTGCTTATTAATCTGACATCATCTCTTGCTAACATAGTCTCTTTTTTACATCAGTAATATTTTATTATTTTTATTCATTAGTTTAAGCTCTGAGATTACTCTGGGCACCTCTCTCTACTCGTTATAGCAAGTCTCAGAACCAAAATCAGATTGAAATTCTCTTGTGTCTTCAACTTATGCATTGAAATTTGGTCAGGTATTAGGAGCCAGGCATTTCCCCCCCAAACTGATAAGTTCTAGTTCTTTAATTTGAGATATGATTTTAGAAATATTCCATGGATGGTGCGCCTGGGTGGCTCAGTTGGTTAAGCGTCTGACTTCGGCTCAGGTCATGATCCCACGGTTCGTGGGTTCGAGCCCTACATCGGACTCTGTGCTGACAGCTCAGAGCCTGGAGTCTGCTTTGGATTCTGTGTCTCCCTCTCTCTCTGCCCCTCTCTCGCTTGTGCTCTCTTTCTCTCAAAAATAAACATTAAACAAATTATTTTAGAAATATTCCATGGATTTCTTGTTTGTTTTTGTTATTTGTTTTGTCTTTTTAAGTGAGCTCCAGCATGGCTTAAACTCACGACTCTGGGATCAAGACCTAAGCCGAGATTAAGAGTTGGACACTTAACCAACTGAGCCACCCAAGCATCCCGGGATTTCTTGTTTTTACAAAGGAATTCTTGCTCTTCTCAAATGGCATTTTCATTTCCTGACCATTGAATATTTGTATTTTGAATAAGTATTCTGGTTTTACTGTGTTTACGTGAAAACAAATACGATGTGGTTAAATCAGGTGAATTCATTTATTTAAGATAAATATTATTTTCAGTGGGAAGAGAGAGTAAATGAAATGTATTTTTGGTTAGAGTAGTTAACTGCTGTTTTGTTCGACCTTGGGAATCCCAAAGGAGAAGTTGCCATTTTGCTTATTTGTAGGCTTGTGTTGTCATACTTTCTTCTAATAGAAGAGTTAGACTTTTAATAATTCAGTGTATAATAATTAAATAAATAATAGACCGATGGAATTTATTTAAGCTTGAACATTTATTCTCTTTGACACTTTCCTCTGCCATCAGTGTTTTTTTATGGCAGATTTTGAATGGCTATGATAGAAAACATTTAAGTGTCAAAGCTTTTCGGCTTATGCTTTATAAAGCATTCTTTACAATAGGCAGTAGTAGAATTTATGAAACAGACATATTTGTTTGGCAAGCCAAATTAGTCCCTTGCCATCTCTGGAATTGGAAATCATTCATTTTTATGGGTTAAGTATTAAAGGTGATTGGTACACAGAGTGTAACTTTTGAATCAAGTTTTTTCACATGCAACCTGTGGCTTTTCAAGTCTTTGGTTTTGGTTTGAAAATATTGTGGTAGTAAACTTATTAATGCAGAGCATAAAGCATTCTTTTGGTGATTGCAAATATCAATCTAGAATTTCATGGAAAATTATTCTTTATGATTCTCTGGTGATTGCAAGTGTAAATCTAGAGTCATACAGCTGTAAATATCATTGATTCTCAAACTTTATTCAGAAATTATTTCAGTATTTTAATTTGAATCTGCTTCTTGCTTTCTCTTTTATTTACTTTTTACTTTTATTTTTAAAGTTTATTTATTTTGAGAGAGCGAGAGAGAAGGAGAGAGCCTGAAGCTGGGCCCGTGAGGGGCTCAGACTCATGAACCGTAAGATCATGACCTGAGCTGAAACCAAGAGTTGACACTTAACTGACTGAACCACCCAGGGCCCTTGTTGCTTTTTCTTTTACCTGTTGCTTATAGTGGTTAACTTTCTAGTAGTGGTGTAGATGAATTTTCTTGATACCATGGAATTAACCTGCTTAACAACTCTTGAGTCGCTTTTACATATTTGGAAAAAAATTCATGACTAACACATAGCTCACTGGTTACACCGAATCAAAACATTTTGTACATGGCACTATCCTTATAATATTTTCATTCTTAGAACCTTTGGAATTTATTTCAAAAAGCATTTGAGAAGATCAAGATACCAACTATCTTTTTTGTTTAGATATAAAAACGTGATAACACCTGGTTCTAAACCCTTTCAAGAATTCTGTTTTTATCTGGGCTTTTGTTTATGTTAATTATTTTGCAGGTCCTTCACAGGGTGGTCCAGGTCCTCAGTATCCTAACTACCCACAAGGACAAGGTCAGCAGTATGGGGGTTATAGACCAACGCAGCCTGGACCACCACAGCCGCCACAGCAGAGGCCTTATGGATATGACCAGGTAAATTATTTGGCCAACTGTGTGATTGCCCCATTATTTGCTCACCCTTGATAAGGTTGTTTTTCACTTGAAGGCTTGTTTTTCCCTCCTCCTGTTCATAGTATATGAGTTAACAAAAAAAAATTTACTTTTAAGTCTTTTTCATAGAATGCTAGCACAGCTGACCATAGTTACTGTCACATGTAAAACATGTCTTATCTCTGAGACCCAGCATCCATTCATACTCATATTCTCTTTCTCTTTCTCTCTCTCTGGTCTTTACCCGGGCATTCCAGACATCATTCCCTCTTCTAAAGCCCCTGATTTCTCTCATCTCCTTCACATTTATTGCTGAAGACTGTGCGTTGACATATAGAGACATGGAATCCATCTGTGTCAACTCTCTTAGTAGCTCTTGTCTTTGTTTCAGCATATCCATTACCTTCTGCCACATTGGTGGTGTCCTGTCTCTTTAAATCCATAGTTACTTCTGCCTCTGTTGCCTCCTTTCATATCCCTTATTTCAAGTATTAAAAATGTTTATCTCAGGATGCCTGGGTGGCTCAGTCGGTTGAGCGTCCGACTTCGGCTCAGGTCATGATCTCATGGCTCGCGAGTTCGAGACCCACGTCGGGCTCTGTGCTGACAGCTCAGAGCCTGGAGCCTGCTTCGGATTCTGTCTCTCTCTCTCTCTCTTTCTCTCAAAAATAAATAAACGTTAAAAATTTTTTTTTTTTTTTAACGTTTATCCCCTGTTATCTTTCCTTCTGCTTTCACATATGTAGAGATGTAGCTCATTCTAAGATGACTGTATCCTCTTGAACCTAGTATTTATTTAAGTTCCTTCTTTTCACCAGTAAACTTTTCAGACTTAACTAATCTGTGCCACAGTCATTGTTTTCTGAATCTTGCTGTTATGCATACTCTAAATTATAATGAAAATGATGTATTATGTTGGCAGTTTCCTTAGATTGATTTCAGATTTGTCTAATGACCTTCTAGTGAGGAAAATCTGGTCTGCTCACTACTTAAGCTACCTAAAACAACTTATTTTTTTTTGTAAGTTATGGTTCCAGGGCCAGTGTTGGTGATCTGGTTTGAGGAACAACACAGTGCAGTACTAATCAGAACTTGAGGTATGAGCAATTTTTTTATCAGTGCTCTCTCAAGCCTACAACCCCTTGTACTGACACTTCCTATTTAAGTGATAAAAGAGATAAAAGAGACTTAAAAGGGTAAGGACAAATGAGTAATATATTTAAAAAAACACTATTAATCAAAGGGTTAGGCAGAAATTTTATTTAGATTTTAAAGTAAAAAAAGTCTTGGCTAATGAGTGCTTAAGGGCAAGATTCCTGAGCACAAGGTTTAGGCTCATTCTAATCCACAAGTTAACTTTTTAATTTTTATCTATTTATAATTAATTAATTGATTGATTGATATTTTGAAGTAGGCTCCACGCCTGATGTGGGGCTTGAACTCACGACCCTAAGATCAAAGAGTCCCATGCTCCACTGACTGAGCCACCCAAGCACCCCCACAAGTTAACTTTTTAAAAAATGAGCTTCTGATCATTTATTCTTTCAGTCAACAAATGTTTATTAATTATCTTCATGTGCTGGGCACTATTTTAGGTCCTATGCTCCCTATGGCTGGTGGAACAGCTAGCTCTTTTGGTCTCTCTAACTTCACTTTTGGATGTTTATTGTTTATTTTGAGAGAGAGAGTGCCTGTGCACGAGCAGGTGAGGCACAGGGAGAGGGAGAGAGAGGATCCCGAGCAGGCTCCACCCTCAGTGTGGAGCCCCATGCGGGGCTCAATCCCACGACCGTGAGATCATGACCTGAGCCAAAAATAAGAGTTGGACCCTCAACCAACTGAGCCACCCAGGTGCCCCTCTTGCCTTCACTTTTGACACATTTGACACATGTTCCTATTTTCCATTCCTGAATGGTCTTCTTTGCTTCTAATTACTGTGCTTCTTTACTTCTCTTAGATTTCTAGTGATTCCTTCTTTATTGTTTCATTTTCTTGTCTCACTTGTTTCTTGTCTTTCTTTTAAGTAAAAATGTTTGGCTCAGTGTTTTTCTTGGTCTCTCTACTCACCCTGTCTTATATTTTCAGTATCCTTAGCCCACCCTCTGCAAACCAACTTCAGCTCCATTTTTTCAACTTGTACAGAATATCTCTATTTGGATGTCTTGCCATTGCCATCAACTTCAGCATGTTGTGCACTAAACTAACTGTTTTCTCTCTAAATGACGTATTTCTAAATCCCCTAAACTTAACATCAGTCATTAAGTAAATGTTTCTTGAGCAACATTTATATGCCAAGTATCTACGATCGGGGTACATTGGGAAATAAAGATAGACATAAACTCTACCTTTATGAACTTAAATCTAGATAAATCTAGGTGAGATCCAGAAGAATAAACAGGTGATATAATATAGTGTGAGAAGTCCTTGAAGTCAAGACTTTTGTGGAAGGGGGATACTAATCTAGATCACAGAAAAAATGTTCTTTGGGAAGTATTATAATAGTGTGAGGGCCCAAGGACGAGTAGGTATTAGACAAGTAGACATAGAAGAGGGAAGTGTATTCTAGTCAGAAAAAGGTGCATTCACAAAGGACTACTAGTGTTAAGGGGTGTGGTTGAGTAAAGCAGAAGCATGGGGAGGGAGAGGCAAGATTGGAGAGAGAAGTTAGGTTTAGATTGGGAAGACTCTCACAAGCCATGTTACAGGACTTGGACTTTATCCTGACATCATTTGAAGCCTTTATAAGACATTTTAAATGATGTATATAATATATTAGCTGTGCCTGGCACTTGGTGAACATGATATGTGAAAGATTATGTGTTGTGATATATAGCATATATGATAGATATGTGATACACTACCTCTTTCATTATAATTATTCCACTCCATAAAGTTCCTAGGAATTTGGGATGGTACTATAGAAAAAGACCCATGACGTTTGGCTAGATGCCAGCCACATCTCCTTCCCCATTAGAAACGGCTATGAAGAGGGGACCATTTTAGCTACTTCAGTGTTAGTAGTCTGCCCATATTTATCAGAGATTTCACCTTATCTGTATCCCCCAATCCAAACACTTGTTGGTCTTTTCATTTTAGGTAAAGTAGTTCACCTCTTCAAGATAATGAAGGGAACAGAAAACTAATACAGATTCTTAAATCCAATAGTAATATAATTATAGTGGTGGTTTAGGCAGATGACTATTCTAGCGGTGTGCACAGTGAATTCAAAGGGGGGAAACTGAAGACAAGCCTTGCTAGGGGCTGTTGTTTCTCCATCATTTCTTCCCATATCACTAAACAGCAGCTTGATTCTTTCAGTTCCTCAGGCCAAGAACCTGGAGTCATCTTGGCTCCCCTCTTTTTTGCAAATCAAGCATCTTCTCAACCAGCAAATTTCATCACCTCTCCCTTCAAAATATATCCAGTATCTGGCCATTTTTACAACCTTCTGCTCTTACCCAAGTCAGAGTTACGACTGTCATTCACCTGAACTGGTCTTCTGCTTTTGTCCTAGCTCTGCTATAGGATATGCTCCACATAGGACCCAGAATGATCTTTTAAAAACATTAGATTATGCCACCCCACTGCTCAAAGCCCTGTGGTGACTTCAGTCTTACTTAAAGTAAAAGCAAGACCTTAGAATAACCTACAAAGTCCTGCATGACTTGTGCCCCCACTACCTGTGCCACCACTTCATCTCTGTATTTTTAGAATTTTTTTAATGTTTATTTATTTATTTTTGAGAGAGAGAGAGAAAGAGCGAGCACACAAGAGGGGGAGGGGCAGAGAGAGAGAGAAGGAGGCACAGAATCTGAAGCAGGCTCCAGGCTCTGAGCTGTCAGCACAGAAACCGATGTGGGGCTCAAGCTCAATGAGCTTTGAGATCATGATCTGAGCCAAAGTTGGACGCTTAATCGACTGAGCCACTCAGGCACCCCTCACTTCATCTCTGTATTTATAGCTGCTCTCATTCACTTTGCTTCAGTCACTTTACTGTTCCTTAAACACATCAAGCATATTTCTACCTCAGAACCTTTGTATTTGCTGCACCCTTTATTGCCAGAACTCTTCCCCGAGACGTATAGTTGGCTTCCTCCCTCTCTTCAAATCTCTGCTCTGTTCTGTCACCGTATCATATCAAGGAGTCCTTCTACCTATGTAAAACAGTAACATCTTGCATTGCCTCACTTTATAGTAGCCCACCTTTATCCACAGAGGATACGTTCTAAGACTCTTAAAAACCACAGATAGTACTGAACCCTGTATATACTATGTTTTACCTATGTAAATACACCTATGGTAAAGTATAATTTTAAATTAGGCACAGGAAGAGATTAACAGTAAAGAATAGAAAAATAATTGTAACAATATACTGTAATAAAAGTTATACAAATATGGTCTTTCTCTCTCAAAATATCTTATTGTACTGTACTCACCCTTGTGATGATGTGAGCTGATAAAATGCCTACACGATAAGGTGAAGTGAGGTGAAGATGTATGCATGTGACATGGTGTTGGGCTGCTATTGACCTGACGATATGTCAGGAGGATCATCTGCTACTGAACCGCAGTTGACCACAGGTCACTGAAATTGTAGAAAGCAAAACTGTGGGTAAGGGGGGACTACTGTATTTTCCTACCCTTCTGTATTTAAACAACTTTTTTGAAGTATTATTGACATTCCATAAACTGCATATATTAAAAGTACACAATTTGATACTTGTCAGTGAGTTAGTCTTTTCAATTTTACCTATTCTGGTGTATGTCTGGTATAGTTTATTGTGCTTTTCATTTTCATGTCCTAAAGGACAAGTGATAATGACTTATCTTCTCATGTGCTTATTTTTCCATCTATGTATCTTCTCTGAAATATCTGTTCAAATCTTTTGCTTATTAAAAAAAAATTCAGTCCCTTATTTTCTTATTGAATATTGAGAGGTCTCTGTATATTGTACATACAAATCCTTTATCAGATACATAATTTGCAAATATTTTTCTCCAGTCTGTTGCTTCTCTTTTCATTGTTTCAACATTGTTTTTTGAAGACAGGAACTTTAACATTTTTATGAAGTCGAATTTATCAACTTTGTCTTTTATGGATCATGCTTTTGGTTTTATGTGTGGGAAATCTTCACTTAACCCAGAGTCACAAATATTTTCTCTTAATGCTTTCTTCTAGAAGCCTTATATTTTTTAAAAATTTAATTTAATTTTATACTTTATTTTTGGCAGGGGCGGGGGGGAACATGAGCAGGGGAGGGGCAGAGAGAGAGGGAGAGAGAGAATCCCAAGCAGGCTCTGTCTGCACTGTCAGCGCAGAGTCCAACATGGAACTTGATCTCGCAGATCAGGACCTGAGCTGCAATCAAGAGTTGGGTGCTTAACCCATTGAGCCACCCAGGCATCCCTAGAAGCCTTATTTTTTTAGGCTTTACATTTAAGTCTATAATCCATTTTGAGTTAATTTTTCTGTGAAGCACGAATTGAAGTTTGCATCTTATTTTTTCAAATGGATAGCTAATTTTCTCAGCACTATTTGTTGAAAAGATTAACCTTTCTTCACTGAGTTGTCTTTGAACCTTTGCTGAAAATCATAAATATGTCTATTTCTGGACTGACCTATTTCTCTGTCTTTATGTCAATACCATGCTGTCTTTATTACTATAGTTTTACAGTAAGTTTTGAAATCGGGTGTTGTTAGTTTTTCAGGTTTAACCTTTGCAAAATTGTTTAGGCATTTGGGTTTTTGTATTTCCATATGATTTTTATAATCAGCTTGTCAATTTCTACAAAAAGCCTACAGATATTTTGATGGGAATTGCCTTACACATATAGATTCGCAGAGAGTTGTATCTTAACATGAGGTCAGTGAGTATCCATCCTATGAGCATGGCATATGTCCCTTTAAATTTTTTTTTTCAGCAGCGTTATATAGTTTTCAGCATACAGGTCTTAACATAGGTCTTGTTAGATTTATCTCTAGGTATTTTTATATTCTTGATACTATTGTAAATTTTTTAAAATTTTAATTTACAATTGTTAATTGCTGGTTGTATAAAAGTACAGTTTATTTTTTTATATTGATATTTTACCAGAACTGTAATATTAACTCACTTATTATTTCTAGTAGTTTTTTTGTAGATTGTCAGAATTTCCACATAGAAATCATGTGTGTGGAAAAAGACTTATTTTTTCCTTTACAATCTGAATGCTCCGCTTTTCTCCCCCTTAATCTAACCTCACCTTAAAACCTTTAACACAATGTTGAATATAAATAGTGAGAGTGGACATCTTTTGTCTTACTCCTGCTCTTAGGGGGTTAACAGTCGGCCTTTCAGCCTTACATGAGATGTGTAGGGTTTGTGTGGATATCCTTTATCAGATAGAAGATAGAACTTGTTGCTTGTATTCCTAGTTTGCTGAGAATTTTTATCAGGAATGAATACTGAAATTTGTCAAATGATTTTTCCATATCTTTTGAAGGAATCATAGCTTTCCTTTTTAAATTTAGTATGTTAAATAATATTCTTTGATTTTCAAGTTTTAAATCAATCTTGCGTAGCTAGGATAAACTATGTATTATCCTTTTTATATGTTATTAGAGCTGATCAGCTAAAATTTTGTTAACAGTTTTTGCATCTATGAGGGATATTGGACTCTAGTTTTCTTTTAATGCCTTTATGTGGTTTTGTTATCAAAATAGCACAGGCTTCATAAAGTGAGTTGGGAAGAAATGATCCCTTTTCAGTTTTCTTGAAGGATGTGGATGAAATCAGTATTATTCCTTCTAAAATGTTTGGTGCAATTCACTAGTGAAGCTGTTTGGACCTGGATTTTCTTTGCAGGAAGGTTTTTAATTACAAACTTATTTTCTTTATTAGACATAAGGTATTCAGGTTATCTATTTCTTCTTGAAGAGATGTTTCTATTTGTTAAGGGATTTGTCCATTTCATTTGTTTTGTTGATTTCTTTTTTATCCTTTTAGTATCTCTAGTATCAGTAGTGATACTACCTCTTTCATTTCTGATATTGGGAATGTGTATCTTCTCTTCTCTCTTTTTTTCCCCCAGTTAATCTGCCTAGCAGTTTTTATGTACTTTATTGATCTTCTCAGAGAGCCAGCTTTTGGTTTTATAGATTCCCTCCCCCCACCCCTCCCCCATTTGTTTTTCTGTTTCCTTGATTTCTGCCCTCTTATTATTTCTTTACTTCTGCTTGCTTTGGGTTTCATTTGCTCTTCTTTTCTGGTTTCTTGAGGTAATAGCTGAATTCTCATTGATTCAAGAACTGCCCCGCTTCCTAATATAGATGTTTATTGCTATAAATTCCCCTCTAAGTATTTCTTATGTTGCAGCCCACAAATTTGTGTATATTATGTTCTTATTTTCAGTCAGTTGAAAATATTTCCTGAGTTTGCTTCTGATTTCTTCTTTGATCCAAGTGTTATTTAAAAGTATATAATTTACTTTTTAAATATTGGAGAGTTTCCAGATATTTTTCTGTAACTTATTTCTGTAACATTTAATTCCATCCTCATAATAGAACATACTTAATGTGACTTGAATTCTTCCACATTTATTGAGACTTACTTTATGGCCCAGAATCTGGCCTGTGAGGATGTTCTGTAAATGTCAGATCAAGTTGGTTGATAGTGTTATTCAAGTCCCCTATATCTTCACTGATTTTCTTTCTACTCTGTTAGTTATTGGGAAAAATATTTTAAATCCCTGGCTATAATTTGTGTTTGTCTATTTTTCCTTGCAGTTCTTTCCATTTTGCTTCATGTATCTTTTTTGTTTTTTGTTTTTTGTTTTTTGTTTTTTTGAGAGAGAGAGAGCAAGCATGAGTTGGGGAGGGGCAGAGGAGAGGGAGAGAAAATCCAAAGCAGGCTCCACGCCCAGTGTGGAACCTGACACAGGGCTCTACCTCACAACCCTGAGACCTTGACCTGAGTCAAAATCAAGAGTCAGATGCTTAACTGACTGAGCCACCCAGGTGCCCCTGCTTCATATATCTGAATGCTACCTTCTTAAGGTTTACACATTTTTAGGATTTTTATGTGTTGATTAATGTACTCCTTTTACTATTATGAAAAACTTCCTTTATCCTTGATAGTATTCTTTGCTCTGTGGTCTTTTTGTCTGATATTAATATAGCCACACCAACTTTCCTTGGATTAGTGATAGAATTATAAATCTTTTTTATCCTTTAATTTCTTTTTTAAAGATTTTATTTTTAAGTAATGTCTACATCCAACATGGGGCTAGAACTTAACAACCCTGAGATCAAGAGTTGCATGCGCTACCAACTGAGCTAGGCAGGCACTCCTTATCCCTTTTGTTTGAACATATTTGTGTTTTTATGTTTGAGTTGTATTTCATGAAGGCAGCATTTGTCAGGTCCTTCTTTGTTATCCAATCTGACAATCTCTGCCTTTTAATGGAGGGGCTTTGAACGTTATGTTTTATGTAATTATGAATATGGTTATATCTGTCATCTTGATTTTTTTTTGATTGTTCTTTATTCTCCGTTTCTTTTTCTGTCTTATTTTGAACAATTTTTTTCTGCTTTTAAAAAACATTTTTTATAGATTTTATTTATGTATTTATTTATTTATTTATTTATTTAAGTTTATTTTGAGAGTGTGAGTGGAGGAGGGGGAGGGGAGAGAATCCCAAGCAGGCTCTGTGCTGTCATTCCATAGCCCAATGCGGGACTCAATCCCATGAACCATGGGATTATGACTTGAGCCAAAACCAAGAGTCAGACTCTTAACCAATCGAACCACCCAGGCTCCCCAGAAAACCATCTTTATTGATTAATTCATGAACTTCAATTCACTTAACATTTTAGAGTGTACCATTAAATGGGATTTCTTTTTCCAGTATACTCATTTATCTCTAAACACCCAGCCCTGGGAAACAGGTAGTTTACTTTCAGTCTGTATAGATTTTCCTATTCTGGATGTTTCACATAAATGGAATCAT
Organism: Panthera pardus; assembly: GCF_024362965.1. Classification (NCBI taxonomy): domain Eukaryota; kingdom Metazoa; phylum Chordata; class Mammalia; order Carnivora; family Felidae; genus Panthera; species Panthera pardus. The sequence continues at coordinate 42,991,255 of NW_026526710.1, read as the reverse complement.
GCAACATGTGATGTTTTGTGATTGGCTCTTTTTACTCAGCGTAATGTTTTTAAGGTTCATCCATTTTGTAACATATTTTAAGTGATGTTATACCACCTTATGTATAGTATGAACCATTTCAATAGTTTACTTTCATTTTTTCCTTTTCAACTTTCTGTTAATGTTATAAATTTTACTTGTACATATGTTATAAACTATATAGTACATGGACTTTTTTTGTTTTTTAAAAACAGTTATCCTTTAAAGATATTTCAGTAATAAGAAAAAATCTTACATATTTACTCATGTAGTTACTATGTCTGGTGCTCTTCACTCCTATGGTGGATTCATTTCACTCCTATGGTGGATTCATAGTTCCATCTGGTATCATTTTCCTTTTCCTGAAAGACTTTGTTTTAATGTTTATTGTAATGCAGGTCTTCAGCTTATGTATGTTCAAGAAGGTGCTTATTTCTCTTCCATTATTGGAAAATACTTATTCTAGGTATAGAATCGTAGGTTGACAGGATTTTTTTTTTTTTTTTTTTTACTTTGAGCACTTTAAAAATGTGGCTCTACTGTCTTCTTGCTTATATTATTTCCAAGGAGGCATCTGCTGTTATCTTTCTTTTCTGGTAGTTAGTGTACTTTTTTTTTTTTTTTTTTTTTTTTTGGCTGTTTTTTTACGATTTTCCCTTTGTGAAATTATCTGTTTTTTATGCTTGGGGTTCATATAGCTTCTTGGATTTATGGCTTCATGGTTTTGATCAAATTTGGAAACATTCTGACCAAGTAGTTTTCCTGTCTCTTACCTCTGTATCCCTTTCTGTCCTTTTCAATTATGTGCATATTTGATTGCTTAAAGTTGTGCCATAGTACACTGATCCTCTATTTTTTATTTTCCCTTTTTTTCTGTTTTGTTTTGGGTAGTTTCTCTTGCTATATCTTAAAGTTCATTGATGTTTTCCTATTCATTTTTTATCTGCTTTTAATCCATTCCCGGGTATTTTTCATCTCAGACATTGTATTTTTCATCTCTAGAATTTCAAGTTGGGTTTTTTAAATAGGATTTCAGTTTAGGGCCTTTTTATATCTTCCATGTCTCTGCCTAAATTTTTAAACATATGGAATACAAGTATGATAACTATTTTAATATCCTTCTCTGATAATTCTTAACATCTGGGTCTCTTTTGATTAATTGTTTGTTTTTTTCCTTCTCATTATGGGTCATTTTCCTCATCCTCTGCATGCATGATTTTGTTTCATTGTATGTCAGAAACTGTGAATAACACTTTTACTTCGTTGGGTGATAGATAAGGTATGTCTTCTTAGAAATATACTGGAGCTTTGTTTTAGGATACAGGTAAGTAACTTAGACACAGCTTGATCTTATGAGGATTGCTTTTAAGGTTTGTTAGGCAGGACCAGAGCAGTGTTTAGTCCTGGGCTAAGTATTTCTACTACTGAGGTAAAATCTTTTTGAGTACTCCACCCAGGCCCTTGAATTGTAAGGTGTTTCACTCTGGCTGGTGGGAATAGGCACTATTTCTTTATGAATGCCAAGTATTGTTTCCCCTAATCCTTGCGTTGGTATTTTTCCTTGCATACATTTGCATATCAGTACTATGCTGAATACTCAAGAGAATTCCTCTTCAGATTTCCACAATTCTCTCTCTCTGCATTTCTTTCCTTTCTGGTACTTGATCCTGTGAACTCTAGCTCCTGTTCTCTTTCCAGACTCTAAGCTTTATTTCTCTAACTCAGACTCAGCCTTAGTTTCACTCCGCACACTGCAGTGTAGAGACTGTCAGTGCAGTAAAACATACAGAGGGCTCACCTCATTTGTTCCTAGTTTCTCAGATTGGTGTCCTTTGTTACTTTGTGTCCTGAATAGGATTATTTCATATGTGTTGAGTGGTTTTTGGTTGTTTCATGCTGGAGGTCCATCTTGACTGGAAACATTTTAATTCTTGTTTTAAATTTATTTTGAGAGACAGAGAAGAGCATGCGTATGTGTGGGGCTGGGGAGGGGCAGAAAGAGAGGGAGAGAGAATCCCAAGCAGGCTCTGTGCTGTCAGCGCAGAGCCTGATGCAGGGCTGGATCCCGTGAACTGTGAGATCATGACCTGAGCTGACATCAGAGTTGGACACTTAACTGACTTAGCCACCCAGGCGCCCCATGTTTTAATTTGTTTTTTAAATAGACTTTCTTTTTTTGAGGAGTTTTAGGTTCACAGCAAAATGCAGCAGAAAGTACAGAGAGTTTTCATATATGGGCATAACCTATATATGTATAGCCTCTCCTGCTGTCAATATCCCACACCAAAGTGCTCTATTTGTTATAGTCAGTGAACCTACATCAAGAGATCTTTATCACCCCAACCCCATAGTGTACGTTAGAGTTCACTCTTGGTGTTGTACATTATATGGGTTTTGATAAATGTATAATGACATATATCCACCATTATAGTATCACACAGAATAGTTTCATTGCCCTAAAATTCCTCTGCTCCCTTTATTCATCTCTCTTTCCTCCCTAACCCCTGGCAACCAGTGATGTCTTCATATTTTTACCTTTTCCAGAATGTCATGTACTTGGAATCAGGTAGTATGTAGCCTTTTCATTTCACTGGCATTTCACTTAATAATATGCATTTAAGGACTTTTTGTGGCTTGACAGCATATTTCTTTTTAGGGCTGAGTAATATTCCATTGTCTGGGTGTACCACAGTTTGTTTATCCATCCATTTACTCAGAGACATCTTGGTTGCTTCTAAATTTTGGCAGTTATGAATAAAACTGTAAACTTCCGTATGCAGGTTTTTGTGTGGGCATAAATTTCAACTCATTTCGATAAATACCAAGAAGCATGGTTGCTGGATTATATGGTAAGAGTCTTTTTGTTTTGTGAGAAACTGCCAGACTGTCTTCCATTGTGACTACCATTTTGCATTCTCAGCAGCATTTATTGAGAGTTTCTGTCTTTCCACATCCTTGCCAGTATTTGGTGTTGTTAGTGTTCAGGATCTTGGCGATTTGAATAGGTGTGTAGTGGTATCTCATTATTAGAATTTGCGTTTCTGTAAATGACATGATGTGGACATCTTTTCGTATCCACTTATTTGCCACCTTTATATCTTTAGTCAGGTGTCAGTTCAGGTCTTGGACCATTTTTTAATTGGGTTGTTTGTTTTCTTATTGTTGAATTTTAAGAATTCTTTGTATATTTTGGGGAACAGTCCTTGTTAGATGTGTCATTTGCAAATATTGTATTGTCTTCATGGCTTGCCTTCTCATTCTCTTGCTCTGTCTTCTGTAGAGTCGAATATTTTACTTTTAATGAAGTCCATCTTACCAGTTATTTTTTTCATGGATTGTGCCTTTGGTGTTGTATCTGAAAAGTCATTACCAAATTCCAGAGTCATCTAAGTTTTCATCTATGTTATCTTCTAGGAGTTTTACTCTTTTGTATTTTACATTTAGGTCTAGGATCCAATTTGAGTTCATTTTTGTGAAGGGTGTAAGATCTGTGTCTTGAGTCATGCACGTGGATGTCCAGTTATTCTAACTGTTGAAAAGACTATCTTTGCTCCATTGTATTACCTTTGCTTCTTTGTCAAAGATCAGTTTATTTATATGGGTTGATATCTGGGCTCTCTGTAATGTTTCATTGATCTACTTTTCTGTTCTTTCACCAATACCACACTGTCTTGGTTGCTGTGACTTTATAGTAAGTCTTGAAGTCGGAAGTATCAGTCCTCTGGCTTTGTTCTTCTTCAATACTGTGTGGCTGTTTCCTTTTCTGGGTCTTATACTTCTTGTACTGTAAACGTTAGGATCAATGTGTCAGTAACCACAAATAACACTGGAATTTTGATTGGGATTTTGTTGAATCTTTAGATCAAGTGAGGAAGAATTGACATTTTAATAATATTGATTTTCCTATCCATAAATGTGGGACATTTCTTCATTTGTTCAGTTTTTTTTTGATTTTTTGCATCACTTTCTTAGTTTACCTCATATGTATCTTATACATATTTTGTTAGATTTGTATCTGATTTTCATTTTTGGGGGTGCTGACATAAATGGTACTGTTTTTAATTTCAAATTCCACTTGTTCATTGCTGGTATATAGGTAAATGATTGATTTTTATATATTAACCTTGTATCCTGTGATCCTTGCTTATTAGTTTCAGAAGATTTTTTTTTGTCGATTCTTTGGGGTTTTCTACTTAGATGATCATGTCATCTGCATATCTTTATTTCTTTCCCTTATTGCATAACCCAGGAATTCCAGTATAGTGGTGTAAAAGTGTGGTGAGAGGGGACATCCTTGCCTTGTTCCTCATTTTAGTCGGGAAGTTTCATTAATTATGTTATATGTTTAAATTTTTCAACATAGCATATATCTCCATTGACAGATTATATATTACATATTTCATGCTCCCTTCCCCTAGAATGTCAGTCCTTTAAAGACAGCACCATGTCTATTTTTTATCACTTTTGACTTTCCATCACCTAGTAGAACATCTCAAGTAGTCAGTAGATACTGATAAATAAAGTATAAGTAAGTGAATAAATAAGGCCTTTACTTCCTAAACATGGATGGTGATCATAAGAATACAGAAAGAGAGCGCCTGGGTGGCTCAGTGGATTAAGGATCGCACTCTTGGTCTCAGGGTCATGAGTTTATTAAGCCCTGTGTTGGACTCCTTGCTGGGCGTGAAGCCTACTGAAAGAAAGGAATGGAAGGAAAGAGAGAGAGAAGAGGGAGGGATCCCTAAAAAGTACTGTGACAGAATAATTTTAAGACTTATTTGATTAGATGAATAAAAGAAATTTTGGGGCACCTGGGTGGCTCAGTCGGTTGAGCGTCCCAACTTCAGCTCAGGTTATGATCTCACCATTTGTGGATTTGAGCCCTGCATTGGGCTCTGTACTGACAGCTCGGAGCCTGGAGCCTACTTCAGATTCTGTGTCTCCCTCTCTCTCTGTCCCTGCCCTGCTCACACTCTTGTTTGTCACTCTCCCTCTCTCAAAAATAAATAAGCATTCAAAAACATTTAAAAGGAAGAAATTTAAAGATGATTGGTATTGTTCAGGTTTCTAGCCTAGAGACTCTTCATTCAATATACTCTCCCTAGATAATCTCATTTACTCACATGGTTTCAGTTTACCATGCCGTTGACTCCTAGATCTCTATTTCCAGTCTGACTCTTGCTTCTCAAAATCAGATGCCTACTGGACATCGCCACTTAGATGTATCATAAGTATATCAATGTAGCATAACCAAAACAAATTCATAATTTTTCTACCCAAACTTAACTCCTCCTTTCTATATTCTCTATCAAAGAAGAGAGGTATTATTAAGTTAGAATGCCAGGTGCCATATTTGATATTTAAGTCTTCCTCCCTCTCTCCATCTTATACATGACAGAATCTTGTTAATCCTCCTTCCTAATACATCCTTAAATCCATCCAGTTCTCTGTAACCACTGCCTTATCTTAGTTGAGACCATCAACATCTACCTTCATCACGGCAGGATCCTTCCACTCTGTTGTCTTTCTTTCTCATTATTTCTTTACACTCTAATCAGAGGAATTTTGTAATGAAAAAAAAAAAATTTGAAAAAGCAGACATAGAGAAACTGAGGTTTAGAGAGTTGTAGTGACTTACCCAAGATGACAGAGCCAAGAAGTGGTACAGCTGGGTGGCAAATTCTGAGTGACCAGAACCTGTACTGACTAGAACTCACTTTCATAAGCTGTCTCCAGCAATGTCAGTTCTTGAGTAATCCAAAGAGCATTTTCAGGTTTTTCTTCTGTAATAACTTTTTCAGGTGGAGAGTATGATCACTCTTCCTTGTCAGGTGAGAAAATCGAGGAAAGGAGGATAGGTAACTTTCTCAAGGGCAAGAAGCTGTTAAGTAGTGGAGTTCATCCTAGTTCATGTTAAGTAGTGGAAATTGGTTTCTGGCTCCCAAACCCATACTTTTAACCCTAGAATTTGCTAATGGTTGCAGATATACAGTATACTTTTTTGGCCTTGCTTGTGGTTTCATTTGATCCCAGCAGTGGGATCAAGTGTGGGTCAACTTACTTAATTTCTCAGTGCAACTTCTTCATTTATAAAGTGGAGATAATATTTACTGTATAGGTTATAGATGGACACAAAGCATTTGTTAGTGTCTGGCACACCAAGGTGTGTATAAGGTGTTAGTTATTGAGATATATTAAGAGTTAGCTATTATTAATATTAGCCAGACTTATTTCTGTTACTCCAGGTTCTGTATTACCAAGTAATTACTAGCTTCTGCTTCTCATTATTGTATATTCCTTTTTTACTCCCTACTTGCCTCAGCATTCTTTACCCGTTTTTCCATCATACCTTTGCTTGAGCTACTCCTTTATTTGAAATACCCCTTTTTCTTTTCTCTGCTATTCATATTTTTACTATTTTCTTAACGTTTCTACATTCTCTGAAATGTTTTTCTAATTATTTTAGCTGTGTTAACCTTTTCATTTCTTTTTTTTTCTTTTAGTTTCTTTATTTTGAGAGAGAGAACATGAGTGGAGGAGGGGCAGAGAGAGAGAGAGAGGGAGAGAGAGGAGAATCCCAAGCAGGCTCCGCGCGTCAGCACAGAGCCGGATGCAGGGCTTGAACTCACAAACTGTGAGATCATGACCTGAGCTGAAATCAAGAGTTGGATGTTTAACCAGCTGAGCCACCCAGGCGCCCCTAATCTTTTCGTTTCTGAACTCTGTAGAACTTCTATCATTGTACTTTATTTATTTCTAAGTTTTACCTTCCCTGTTTTTCAAATTTATTATGGTGATGAGCATATAATAGTTGCTCAGTGAATGTTTGTAATTGGTTGAATAAAGTATTTGGCATACATTATTGAAGAAGTCTTATAAATTAGTGTCAGGCACTCTTCAGTACTTGGGGTATAAGGATGGCTAAGACCTCACTACTGTCAAGTAATTCATAATATAGTAGATAAATTATAGCTTATATTTATATAGCTTATATATAAGAACTTATATATAAGTTCTTAACCTCTCTTCTGCTTTCACATGATTCATAATATGTGTAATCACTTTCATCATTAATACTTCATTACACACATTGACTAGGGGAGCTCTTCCCTCCAGCATTGAGGCTTGCTTATTTATGATACCTTATAATTTTTAAAATGTCCTCTCTTATTTAAGTACCCTAACAAACTGATGAGGTAGGAATTAATGTCACCATGAATGGAAAGAAAATTAAGATCTAGAGATGGAGATGTTAGTAGTCTTACATTTTAAGTGAAGAAACTGAGTCTCAAAGAGCATTTTTAGACTCAGAAAGTTAACAATGGAGTTGGGACTTAGATTATCTAAATACTATGCTGAGTTAAGCAATTGAATAAGACGTTCCTAGATGCTAAGCATTGACTGCCTAGTTCTTGTTCTAAACTTTGTATTATAGGAATCTTTATACAAATACAAAAGAGAGGATATCATGGATCCCTGTATACCTACCAACCAATTTCAGAAATTATCAACATTTTGCTAATGTTGCTTTTTATACCTCCCATGCTACCTTTTTCTTTTAAGAGTTTTGTGTTTTTTTTTTTAATTTTTTTTTTTTAAACGTTTATTTATTTTTGAGACAGAGAGAGACAGTGCATGAACGGGGGGGGGGGGGGGGGGGACGAGAGAGAGGGAGACACAGAATCTGAAACAGGCTCCAGACTCTGAGCTGTCAGCACAGACCCTGATGCGGGGCTCGAACTCACGGACCGTGAGATCATGACCTGAACCGAAGTTGGACGCTTAACTGACTGAGCCACCCAGGCGCCCCTCTTTTAAGAGTATTTTGAAACAAATTCTAGATTTGATAGTCTACCCATAAATATTTCAAGATGAGCACTAACTTTAAATTTTGCTGAATATAACTATAGGAAGTACATTAATATTTTTAAAATACTTAACTCTCTTTATAGTGCATGATTCCATTAGATACAGAGTGGCATTCAAGAGATTTTCAAATATATCTTCTTCTTTAGAAACATAAACTTTTAGGGTACTATCCTAAGGTATAGAAGTAGTTTAATTCTAGAATACATTCTCTTTTTTTAAATTTTTTAAAAACATTTTATTTATTTTTTATTTTTTTTAATTTACATCCAAGTTAGCATATAGTACAATAATGATTTCAGGAGTAGATTCCAGTGATTCATCCCCTATGTAATACCCAGTGCTCATCCAAGCAAGTGTCTTCTTTAATGCCCCTCACCCATTTAGCCCATCCCCCTACCCACAACCCCTCCAGAAACCCTCAGTTTGTTCTCTGTATTTAAGAGTCTCTTATGTTTTGTCCCTGTTTTTATATTGTATTTTATATACATTGTATTTTGCTTCCCTTCCCTTGTGTTTGGTATCTTACATTCTACGTACGAGTGAAGTCATAGGATATTTGTCTTTCCCTAAGTTTGCTTAGCATAACACCCTCTAGTTCCATCCATTTTTAAGTTATTTATTTTGAGAGAGAGCAGCATGAGTGGGAGAGGGACAGAGAGAAAAGGAGAGCGAGAATCCTAAGCAGGCTCTGAGCTGTCAGCGCACGGAGCCTGACACGGGGCTCTGTCTCTTGAAACCGTGAGATCATGACCTGAGCTGAAATCAAGAGTCAGACTGAGCCCCTAGAATACTTTCTTGAAATAAAATAATGTGACTTGGAAGGGGAAATTTAGCCAAAGGAAACAATTAGCTGATTATGTGCTTCCTATGAGTACTGTTTTTGGAGAATAGGTGCTTTTATGAGCATCTCTTTTAAACACAGTTAATAAATCTTTTTAAAGTAGGTTCTCTTCTACCTTTCTTCTTCCTTTTCAAGGAGGAGATGTTCCTTCTCTTCTCCAAAATCTAACCCTACCATGTTTTTTTACCTCCCTTGTAGAATTCTACCTCATTTATCACTTCTTTTTATCTGTACTCTTTTTTCTCTTCTGTCCTGTCAGCCCACAGGCTCAAGTTTACCTTATTAAAAGCAACAAAATCAAGGGGCACCTAGGTGGCTCAATCGGTTAAGCGTCTGTCTTTGGCTCAGGTCATGATCTCACTGTTGTGTGAGTTTGAGCCCTGTGTCAGGCTCTGTGCTGACAGCTCAGAGCCTGGAGCCTGCTTCTAATTCTGTGTCTCCCTCTCTCTCTGTCCCTCCCCCACCCCTACTCTCTGTCTCTCAAAAATAAATAAACATTAAAAAAATTAAAAAAAAAAAAGAAACACACTTCTCTTGACTTTATGTACCAGCTGCCTGTCTGAATGCCTTTGCTGACATTTTGTTGGCCTCAGGGAAAAGCCAAGCTTCTTCAGTATGGATGGAAGGTTCTTTTCTCTTTATCTCCCAGGTGCCTTTCCATCCCTGCTACTTATTACAGGTGCCATTGATGTTAATTCATAATAGTAATTATAGTAAGGTAAACAGTCACAAAGTTGTTACACTAACACATAATTAATACACAATACATAACCACACCAGGATTCAGAACCAGAACTCCTCATTCATTCTTGCTCAGTAGAGTTCCAACAAAATTCACTAAACATTTAAATTCCTACTATGTGACAGGTACTATTCTAGGTTCAAAGACTCTGAAATCCATTTACAATTGAATGTAATATCAGGAGCAATTACAGAGATACTGTGTACTAAATATATAACAATTTCTGTTTGTTGTTGATAAAGTTGCTTTTGTAGTATGACAGTGTTAAGATTTATTTATAATTTTCTATGCTAAACTGTTATGGTCAAATTATGGTCAAATCATTATCTAATTGCATTTTTAAATTTATCTTTTAGGGACAGTATGGAAATTACCAGCAGTGAAAAAGTACTTACATTCCAATAGCCAGTATCTATTAGCAGCCATATTGTCACCTCAGCACTGTGGACACCTCTGTGTGAAGAGATCCTTCCATTCCATCTAGTTTTTGGAAAAACCTTGTGGATAAGTGGCTGTTTCATCAGTAAGCAGCCTTTGTGGCTTAGTTGTAACAAGGCTTTAGTAGCTAAAAAATACTCTTGATTTCACATTTCTACTCTAGATGGCAACATTGGACAGAAAATACAATGACATAACCAATTTGCAATGATTTGGGAACTGTGTTTCAAATGGACTGTTACAGACTGAAAGGTGTGAACAGCTTTGTATGTTTATGAAGGTTAAGGGAATTTAATACTTTTCCACAGATTCTTTTGTAAGGGGATGAGGGAAATGTACACTTTTTACAGCAGCAATATTTTGTATATTATGTTTATTTCATGTGAATATGCAAGGCGGTACACTACGCATTGGACAGAATCAGAAATCCTCTGTTGATGTGGATTGGAGCATGGTGGATGCTTGATTGTGTGGGTCTCAAAATGGTGTACTATTAAAGATGAAGGTGAGGGAGAAGACAAAGCACACCATATGTCCACTGTTAAGTTCTTTAGAGGAAATTCAGATCCCTTTTATCTGTGAGATAATCAAGGGCACTGTGATAGTTTTGAGTAAAAAGACATTTTTTTAAAAGCTTTCCAGTTTTGTGGATTAAAACCTTTTTATAAAGATCATTTATAATACAGTTTTAAAATGTGAGGCAATAAGAATTACTTCATGTGGGATCTGAGGAATCTAGGTAGCAGTTTCATGTAAATGAAGTGGTAATTCTCTCCTAAAATAGCAATAACTGAAAATGGAAGTGTTAATTTTACTTTCTTTGAATAATCAGGGAACTTAGTGAATAATATCAAAGCATTTTTTAAATGATATCAAAGAAGAGTCAACACTGATCCAGTAAGTTTATTTTTTAACATTAGAAGGATAATTGGTTTATAAAATAGAATAGTTCAGAAGACTTTACAAACCTTTATTTCAACTTTCTTCACTGGAAATAATGCCATTTATAAAAGGACACATTTAAGTTTTTCCCTTTTTTATGTTGGTTCATATAACACAAAGAGATGTTTAGGAAAATGCTTATTGATGAGGTTTATTCTGATCTGTATTAAAAGCATAAAGGTTGCAGTCTAGATCACTTTGTTAGCATGGCATATTTAATCATATTTGAGACTGTCCTGTGCCTGATTATTTTAGGTAAATTCAGGGATATTGCATTGGGCAGGAAATCATGCATTGTGAAGTTTATAACCACAATTATTTAAGCATAATCTGAAAACATCTAGCCCAAAGGTAAGTTGCTATTTTCATCACAGTTGCCTATGCCCAGGGAATAAGATGTATTCTTTATAATTGAATTGGTTTTTCCCACTTCTAACTGGAAACAAAACAGAAGGGGTGCCATAAATTTGAATAAGAAAATGTACTGTTCTCAATATACTGTAATCGAAAGGAATTTTAATGTGTTTCTGTGTGTGTATGAGAGAGAGCGTGTGTGTTTTAAGGTCAGAATAGAATTTTTTCAACTTGGTCAGTAGAAAATGGACATCAAGTTTGAACAGATAAAGCATGGACAGCCTTATTGTGATTGAAAATGCTTATAGGTTCTGTGCCAATTTTCCACCACTGTGTACTTTGTTGCTATTTAAAACTGTATCAACTCTAACGGAAGAATAAATTATTTGTGATTTTAATTTTCTCATTTGTTTCTTTAAATTAGATCTCTTTGACTCTCTTGTTTTGTCTGGAGACTTTGCTGTGGGTTTTTTATATAAGTTAGTCTAGTATAAGCAGACTATATTTGTATTCTAGGACTTTATCAAAATTCTCTTGCCATGCCCAAGTTAATTAGAATTAACTGTTCAGTAATCAGCATGTTGTGTGGGCTGTTTGTTATAGAATTCTTTCTCTGAAAATGAAGTCCATGAGGCTATAATCAAGATGACTGAATTAGATAAATGAGTTGAGGAGACAAAATTGTACTGAACCCAACCTGGTGTAGATCTGTTATCTCATTGGAAATAAGCTCAACTGACATTAAGAAATAATTTGTCTTGCCAACCCATCTTCTGTTGTCTTATTCTCCTTTTAATGGAAACTAAAATTGCAATTTTAATAAGCAGAATTTCCTCCAGGACTTTCTTCCTAGAGACTAGTGCATTTGCAAGGTTTAATTGTTTTATAACAGTCCTATTTCATAAAAGTTTTTAATTGGTGGTGACAAAAATTACCGTACTCCTTCGATGCCTACTCTTCTTAAAGAGTAACTTTACCAGGAGCTTTCTACCAAACTTGACATCTCCATATAGACTATATTCCCTAAAACTGAAGTTATTATTTTAGCAAAATGTATTATAATGAAGAAATATCATACCATCCTATAAAATTCTAGAAACAAAATTTTGCTAAGTAAAGAGCATGGTGATCATTGATCAACATTTAATAATATTCAGTTTTGCTAGTTTAGTTGTTTAAGAATATCTTATTATTCTGTAGAGTTGTGATGGTACATTGTTTTTGGCACATGTTTTTAACTTTTTTAATGGAATATGCAAACATATGCCAAAGTAGAGAGTATGTTATGACAAGCCCCATGGACCAGTGACTTAACGTAGGTTACTGGCTAACTTAGGAAGCCATGGCTAATCTTGTGTTGTCTCTACTTCAACTCAGAAATGGAAGCAAATACTACATCCTTGAATTATTTCACTAAGTACCTCTAAATAAGGAACAGCTCACCCTTGAGCAACATGGGTTTGAACAACTGCATGAGTCCATCCACTTACATGTGGATTCTTTTGATAGATACATTATCATGCTATAAATCTATTTTCTTTATGATTTTCTTAACATTTTCTCTAGCTTCCTTTATTGTAAGAATATAGTATATAATACATACACAAAATATAGTCAACTGTTTATGTTATTGGTAAGGCTTCTGGTCAACAGTAGGCTATTAGTAGTTAAGTTGTTGGTGAGTCAAAAGTTATACATGGATCTTTGACTATGTTAGGGGGTTGGTGCCCTTAACCCCTTTGTTGTTCAAGGGTCAACTGTACTCTTTTAAAAACACCTTGCTACTAGAATTCTTCCTGCTCTTGAAATTTTTTAATTTCACTATTAATTAGAAACCGTCTCAAAACTTGTATTAATAAATCACTGCTTTTTCTTTCATTTAAAAAAATCATTTGTGGGGTGCCTGAGCCTGACCAGCTCAGGTCATGATCTCATGGATTGTGGATTCGAGCCCCACATTGGGCTCTGTGCTGACAGCTCAGAGCCTGGATCCTGCTTTGGATTTGGTGTCTCCCTCTCTCTCTGGCCCTCCCCCACACTCTTTCTCCCCCACTATAAAAAAAAAAATGAAAGCTCTAAACCTTACAGTGTTCAGTCAATTTTAGAAAAACAGAAGCAAAAAAACTCACATTTTTAAAATAAATTTGCAAGTTAGGGAAGTTGCAAGAAGCTATGAAATTGAATATGTAAAATCTTAAACCTTTAATACAGTGAAAGACATCATAACCTAAGTTAAAAAAAGACTGAAGATGTGTAATATATAGAAGACATAGGATTAATATTTGGATATGGAGCTATATATCTTTCTCAAACATAAATAAACACTTAAAAAATAAAATTTTTTAATAAAAAATTACGTTAAATAATTAAGTCAGCAAAAATAGGTTACACAAAAAGTAAACATGCTCCATAATTTAATCTTTTAAAGGTAATAGCTATAAAAAGTTTGATATATTTCTTCCAGCTTGATTATACACGCATAAGCCAACATCTGTTAATTGTTTTGTCTCTTTCAACAAAAAATGGAATTATATACTACCTATACTATATTGTAACTTCCTTTTTTAAAATAGTTTTAGAAATATCTCAAATGCTTCCTATTCTGTGTTGTGCCTAATTTTTAACTATTAGGAAAACAAAGCTTTCATAATCGATCTGGTAAGGGTTTGGGTTTTGGTTTTCTGTATGTTTATTGAGATATTTCTATATGGTAGATTTTGAATATGTTAGGTGTAAGGCTATGTACATTTTAAAAAGTGTCCTCCTAAAAGAGATAGCCTTGCCAGCAACAGATTATTAGCCTTATTAATTTTTACAATTTTAATAGGCTTTAAAAAGTGTTATCTCGGGGCGTGCCTGAGTGGCTCAGTCAGTTAAGCGTCCGACTTTGGCTCAGGTCATGATCTCACGTTTCATGAGTTCGAGCCCCGCATCGGGCTCTGGGCTGACAGCTCAGAGCCTAGAGGCCACTTCAGATTCCTTGTCTCTCTCTGTCTGCCCCTCCACTGCTTGCACTCTGTCTCTCGCATTGTCTCAAAAATAAATAATCATTAAAAATTAAAAAAGTGTTATCTCAGGATCTAATTTGAATTACATCTGGTTTATTTGTTAAGTTTGAGTATCTTTTCAAATGCTTAAAGACACTTTATTATTTTGTGCTGTGAAATGCTTCTTAATGTCCCTTCTTCATTTTTCTATTGGGATGTTTATTGTGTCAGAGAGAGGAAATAATATAAACACATGTGCACCAATAAGTATAATTATATATAGCTCTCTATCCAGTATATTAATCCTATGTCTTCTATATATTACACGTCTTCAGGCTGTTCATTATTTAAAAAAATTTTTTTAATGTTTTATGATTTATTTTTGAAAGAGAGAGAGAGACAAAGCATGAGCAGGGGAGGGGCAGAGATAGAGCGAGACACAGAATCTGAAACAGGCTCCAGGCTCTGAGCTGTCAGCACAGAGTGTGACGTGGGGCTTGAACTCATGAACTGCAAGATCATGACCTGAGCCAAAGTCGGACTCTTAACTGACTGAGCCACCCAGGTGCCCCTCCTGTTCATTATTTTTTAACTTAGGTTATGATGTCTTTCACTGTCTTAAAGGTTTAAGATTTTACATATTCAATTTCATAGCTTCTTGCAACCTCCCTAACTTGCAAATTTATGAAAAAAAAATGTTTTATTTTTTGCTTCTGATTTTCAAAAATTGATTGTACATTGTGAAGTTTAGAGCTTTCATTTTTTTCTCTGTGGATAACTGGTCATTTTAACGTTATGTATCGAATAAACCAACTGATTTGAGATGTCACCATATTCTATTAAACACTAATTATAACTAAGCCATGTTTGATTTAATGCCATTTCAAAGACTAGTTAGATTCACTTAAGTACATTTTCATTGGCACAAAGTTGTGGGTTCTTCCCCCCTAGCAAGCTATGTTTTATTGGATAAGAGTTAACTGCAAGAGCATAAACAACAACTGGCTTCTTAACAGCAAGAGAGTTACTGAAATGTGATTTTATATAGAATGACTAGAACCTCTTGGAGAGTTTTGCTTGTTGGAAGTTTTCAAGGTTTTTTGTACCCTACTCATTAATTACCTTCATAGCTGCCCCAAAGTATTTCAGTATTTCAAAAAAGAAATCACTATAAAATCTCGTTTATTTTTAAAACCCCAACTCCCAGAAATATAATTTTCATTAACTCAATAAAGACGTATACATAGGGTGATCATACAATTTATTACTTAATCTGGGAAACTTTTGATAATGAAGGGAGGATATTATATATACACACATTTATGTAATGTATATACATTGTGCACAGGCATAAAGATGTGTGTATGTGTGGGTTATATACTTGTACATATGTGGATAAACGTGTATATTTTGTATTTTGTCTTTTTCCTGATAGAGATCTATAGTTTAAGACCTTAGATACGTGAATGATACATTTGTTTAGGCTATAATGTTTAACTGTGATAACCTACCAAGAAGTTTCTCATGAAACAGTGCATTAAAAATAATTATTTAATGTTAAAATAGGTGAATAAAAAATCCTGAATATTCTCAGAGGCTTTTACCATTTTTGATCTGTATTAGAGAATATGGCTTATTCCCTAATACTCTTCTCTCTCTTAAAAAAAGTAATCCCCAAGTTTTGGGTGGGTACATAACTACCTGCCCAGTGACTGCATTTAGTAGCTTCCATTGCAACTAGGTATGGACAGTGACTGTAAGTTCAGCCAGTGGAATGTGAGGTGGAGTGATGTGTTCAGCTTCTAGGTCACATCGTTAAAAATGCGCTCCATTTTCTCTTTCCCATTTCGGAAAGGCTGGAACGTGACCTATTAGTGGGAAGTTTTGGCCTTATAGGTAAGAAAAATAATCTGGTAGCACAACAGAAATCCCCTGAATGGCCTCATGAAGCCCATTCTATTGCCTATTGGTGTGGACTCTGACACGAGAGAATTAACCTTTCTGTCTCACTAAGCTTTTTGTGATGGCATCAAAGCCTGTAGTCTAATGTAAGGTCCTGTAGTAGAAGGCCAGTTCACACCACCCTATAGCATGTTCTGTTTGGAGTCATAATTTTTAGGAATGACAAGCCTAGTATACTGTGTGTATGGTGTACTTCACAATCGTTCAGTGACTAATCATTTTTTTAAGTTTATTTATTTATTTTGGAGTCAGGGTGGGGGGGAGGGACCGAGGGAGAGGGAGAGAGAGAATCGTAAGCAGACTCTATTTCCAGCCTGGAGTCCTCTGTGGGGCTCAGTCTCACAACTGTGAGATAATGACCTGAGCCAAAATCAAGAGTCGGACACTTAACCAGCTGAGCCACCCGGGCACCCCAGTGACTAATCATTCTTGACTGATGAAGTAGGGCAAACTATAATTCCTTTAAGATCATCGTCTGTTTTCCATCACTTGAATGAACTGAATTCTATATTTGGTAACAAGAGGTTTAGTTAATTTTAAAGTACTGGTAAAAATATACGTCATATATATCATTTTGGCACGTGTGTAGTAATTTATAAATAGTATGTTTTCTAAGTACTTACATTGAGAATTGTGTTAGGTAGGACTTCGTAAAATCTCTTAGGTTTTTAACTTTATTTTGGCTTCTGCTTCAATTTGTCCTTTGGACTTTTTTCTCTAATGCTTTTTTGTGGTTTCCTTAGTCTTCCGACTTTCACTATATGAAGTATGTACTTTGATTCTAGCTAGTTTCCCTGCCAATTTTCTTTTGGAAAAAAAAAAAAAAAGATGTACCAAAAGCATTTTATTTTTACATTTATTGTGGCTCTCATTATTCAGCTTAGATCAAATATGAAGAATTTTATATCTGTAAGAAATATAACTCTATTACCTGTGGAAGGAGATTTTGGAATAATGGTTAATTTTCATATACCATTTCATACTGATCATCAAATTTTTTAACTTTCAGACTCCTGATCTTAGTAGATTAAAATACTGTTTGTATGTATGAAGGATTTTATCTTCTATCAATATGACTATACTAGGGAATTATTTCTGTTAATGCTTAGTAAATTAAGAGCAAGGAAGTGTGGCTGTGGCTTTCTTTTCAGTACTAATATTATTCTATCCATAGAAATCCTATTTTCTGTTCATTAATTTCAGTATTCCATTCTTTCCCAAGATCTCACTTCACAGCAAGCTTTCCTACTTCAAGCTCAACATGTTAGTGCTCAGTCCTCATTCCCACATAAACACAACCATTTTGAGAACGTGAACTGATATTAATTACCCCCTTGGCACCAAAAAGTCAGGATTTCCTGATGCGGCACGCTAATGTAAAATGCATTAGTGCAAACGCTGGCTCCAAGGGGTAATACTCTCTAAATAAACACAGCAATGTTTTTCTTTATTCACGACTCTCAGGCTATTCTGAAAGTCATTCATCTCCATACCCCCCCAAAAGCATTTTGAGTTTTAATAAGTTATAACTGGATTTTCATAAGAAGAAATTGAATTCCACGCTGCAAATCCATGGCATTTAACTCTTTGGTTCTTTGGAATAAAATCTACTTAAATGTTCCAATGATTAAATAGCATTGAACCACAACTTGCAGTAGTTTGTTGGAAGATAACAGTTCATGTTTATTGATTCGTGCCACTAAAAATGTGTTATTTTGACCTGAAGAATGTCACTTCAGGCCAGAAATAAATAATATGTATGTGGTTTTTGTTGTTGTTGTTGTTGTTGTTGTTGTTGTTTGTTTTGGTGCGGGTGTGAGTGTATATGTGAGTTTGAACATTCAGTGTAGACTTCTAGTCAAGTAGAAATTATTTCATGCTTTGATGTACCCTCTCCAAACATACTATTGCTACTACTGTCATTACTACTACTGGGTAAAACAAGTGAGCCAAATCAAAGATGGCCAGGCTCAAATAAGCGAAGATGTAATATGGAAGAAAGTGGAGTAAAAATGTAAATTGGTGAGCAAGGCCGAAACCATGGACCTCCCACGTTTGGAGTCTGGAAGCCGGTAGTAGTGTCATTCGACAAATTGGCTCCCATGAAATTGAGATTAAAAGTATTATAAGATCAGATCCTGGGGCAAGGTTAACTGCTTGACCTCAGAGGCTAGGATGTGACTCCTCCCTGTTGCTCCCACTTAACAAAAAGTGACTTAAAAAAGCTTGCTGCTATTGACTATTATGTAGATCCTTGTTCCGAGGAAGCTGAGCATAATGATGCTGAAAACTACGTATTTAGCTTCTTGATCTGGAGCTAAACTAAGATATTCTGAAGTGTGGTAATTAGGTCTAAAATATTCCTAAAATAATCTTTGTAGGGAAGAGTTCTAAAATGGTTGATCTTGGACTTGGTGCAGGGGCCTCTAGGTGTAAGTGGAAGTACAGAAGAAAGGAGGGAAAGAGAGAAAATTAAAAGACAAAAACCTTTTACTTTAACCCCATGAAACTAAAATTCTGAAATTTGTCCACAAATCTCTTGGCAGAACATGTATTCCCACCCCACATAAAGTTAACTTTATAGGAGAGTCTGACATTTAAAAAAAAAAAGAATGTTAAAGACACTTGAGGACATAAATCCATTCGCATAGATCCTCAGATATGAAATTATAATGCAAAACTTGGACAAATTAAGCAGGTATATTTAAAAACAGAAACCTTATAAGCAAAGAAATACATACATATAGCCATTGAGATAAGCACAATTGGCATAAACTGTAGGCTGGACACAGTTGAAGAAATTTGTGAATTAGATAATAGTGAACAAATTGTTCCATATTTAAAGAGATATGGAAGGGAATGCAGAGTTTTAATAAGGTAGCTTAAGAAGGAAATGGGGGGTTGGTAGAAAATCTATATGTAAGAAAATAGAAGTTGGCAGTGTTCCACAATTAAATCTATAAATACTCAGATTATAAATACACCCTAAGTCCAATCAGGGCAAAAAAAAAAGAATCCATATCCAGATACAACATGATGGTATTCAGAAAGAATAAAAAAATCTATTAACATAAAAGGCACGATTAGACTGGAAAACTCTCAGCAACAGTCAAAAGATAGAGGTGTCAAGTGCTGAGGGAAAATAAGTCAGCCTAAATGTTATACCCAGCTAAACTATAATTCTGTAGTGAGGGTAAAATAAATGTTCAGACTTAAAAAGACCAAGAGAGTTTATCATTCAAGTTGTACTTGAGCAAAAAAGAAAACCCAAAAGAAGGTATAGGATTAAAAAAAATTACCTAAAATTTGTCAAATATAGCTATTTATGGAAAACATAACTTCTCTTTTGGGTGCAAAGAAAAGGTAAAGTTAAGTATGATAGGTTGATTGCATTCATGACCTCAATTCTTTACCCTTCTCTGAATTCATGCCCCTTTGCCATGTGACTTTGCAGTTCCTCTCACTGAAGAGGTGCAGTCAAACTTCTTGTCCCCTTGATTCTGAGTTTGGCTGTGTGACTTGATGTGGCTGGTAGGATATTAGCTGATATGACTCAAAGAGCCTTGTAGAAGCACTGATGCAGTTCTGCTTCCACTCTGTACCTCTGTCTTTGCCATGGAAATTTGCCCAGGCTAACCTGCTAAGGAATGTGAGAAACATATGAGGCAAAACCAAGTCAACACTAGCCAACCCCCAGCCAAGATCAGCAGAGCCACCCAGCCAGCCAGCCAACTGACCACAGGTGCATAAGCAAGTCTAGCCCAGATCAACTAGACTCTGCAGCCTCTTTAGCTAAGTAAATGTTTATTGTGTGTTAACTGATTTGTGTGTGTGTGTGTGTGTGTGTGTCTTTGTTATGCAACACTGTAGCAATAGATAGTTGATATAATAGCAAGATACAAGATAGGAAACATGATGAATGAATTTATAAAGCCCACAAAGGGGCTTTCATGTTCAGGAGAATAATAGAAAGACTGAAAAGCTTTAGGCTTTGTTGGAAAGTTTTCAGGTAAAACTACAAGAGTAATGTTTAAAGTATTAATACAAAAAAAGTACGAGTCATGATTTTAAGAAGAAAATACAATTCAGAAATTTAGGAGCCAGAAAAGAGAGAGGAAGAAAAAGAAGGAGCAAGAGAAATAGAGAATATGTACTAATCCAATGGAAGGAAAGAATAAAGGAGTAAAAAGGGGAAAGATAGCAAGAAACTCAAAAAATAATAGGATAGGATTATATCTAAACATAGCAGTAACAGTAAATATAAAGTAAACTTATTTATTAAAAGACGTTAAATTGGGGAGAGGACCCAGCTATATTATTTTTATTAAGGGATATTACTAAAAATAAAAAAATTGGAAAATAGATACAGGTGTGTAAATACCAAAGTAAAGTTTAAAGCAAAAGCATTAGTAGGAACAACAAAGGATCCTAAGTAATAATAAATAGAAAAAACATTTAAGATATAATAACTTGGGAATATACAAAGCAAAAACAATTGAAAGCAAAAATATAAAACTTAAAACCATAGTGGAAAGATTTCAATCTACTTAGAGCAGAAACTTGGCTCAGATAAATAATAAGGGTATAGAACGGTTCTATCTAATTGAAATATAATGTCAGCCCCATATGTAAGTTAAAATTTTCTAGTGGCTACATTAAAAAATGTAGAAACAGGGAAACTATTTTAATATATTTTATTTAGCCCAATTTATCCAAAATACTATTTCAGCATAAATAAAATTCATGAGACACTTTAATGTTTGTTTACTTTTGAGAGAGAGATGGAGCACAAAGCAGGGGAGGGGCAGAGAGAGAGGGAGACACAATCCAAAGCAGGCTCCAGGCTCTGAGCTGTCAGCACAGAGACCAAAGTGGGGCTCAAACTCATGAACCATGAGATCATGACCTGAACCGGAGTTGGATGCTTAACCAACTGAGCCACCCAGACACCCCCACGAGACATTTTATATTCTTCTTTTCATAGAAAGTCTTAGAATTTAACTTCTATTTCAACTTACAGTACATCGCTAGTCACATTTCAAGTGCTCAGTGAGAGGCTACTGGTCTGAGGCTACTGTATTGGATAGTCTTGCTGCAGAAAACCTAATAGGGAAATCTCAGATCCTGTACCTGACGGTATACATTTTTCAAGTACATGCAATATATACAAAACTTGACCTTATGGTAATTTACAAAAGAAGTCTGATCAAATTTTTAAAAAATCAATATTATATAAATCACTTTTTCTGGAAATAGTACATTTGTTATGAACTTTCAAATTTTATTAATAACTTGTGGTTAAAGAGAAAATTGCAGTGGAAATTTAAAAAATTTTTAGAACTAAGCTATAATAAAAGTTGTCAATAGCAAAACTTGTGAGATACTGATAAAACAGTTCTCAAAAGTAAACTGACAGCCTTAAATGCCTTTATGTAAAAACAAAAGACATGGAAAGTAAATTCAACTCAGGAATATAGATGAAGCTGAAATTAAATGCAAATCAAACAATAACGAAGGGTTTTGAAGGGAATAATAAAGATAAGAGCATAAATAAATGAAATAAGAACAACAAAATAAAAGGATCACCAAAAAGAACCAAATATCTTTTTGAAAAATAATAAAAGCTATAAATTGACCAAAAAAAATAAATTAAGGCACAAGTATACAGTTTTAGAAAGAGGAAGAGGAATGTGGCTACAAATGTGCTATATATTCCAAATATTTGCTAAAAGTGTACCATAAAAGGGCTGTTTAGCAAGCCTGGTTTGAACTTCTTACATCTGACATTAATATCACAAAATATAAGTAGGTGTGACATAGGATGTGGTCTGGCACCTTTAGGAATCATGACTAGATTTAGGAATCAAACAATTGTTTAATCACTATAGGCCATTTATGAATTTTCTCATTGCCCAAAGGGAGTCACTGTCAGCTCCCTGAAGACAGGGACTTTGTTTTTGTCTACTGCTGGTCATTTAGTACCTGGAATAATTTCTAATATGTAATGGATGGGAGTCTCATAAGTATTGGTTGAAAGAGGGTATTGGCAATGTTGGTTATGAATTGGGATGTATGCAGAAATTTAGAATTCATGCATTGTAAATGAAGTAATAAAACAGGTGGGTTAAAAGCCAGGGCCTTAACACAGTGCCTATAACACACTGTCTCTGATGCCTTCTCCACTGTTCACAGTCCTGGCTTATCCTGAGGTATCTGGCTACAAACCCTGGCCTGACCTCTGGGAGGTTATTTATAGTCTGTCTGTATCAGACTCAGATTCCCCTGGAGGTGCCATGTACTGTACTGTATATGAACGCATCTGGTCCTAGGAGTTTTGGATAAGGGAACATGAACTTGTGTAAATACCTATCCTTGAGCCATATAATAGAAGGATGCATTTCTTTTTAAATAGGCCTGGTCGTACTGGTGATTTATTAATGAATTAGAGCATCGCAGTCTTTTTATAAATGGTTACAAATTGGTAAGCACAGTGATTTTCTTCTGTTTCCCCTTGTTAATAATAATAATAATAAAGTCTCCTTGGAGGAGTATATTCTTGTGGGAATGCAGATGGAAGAAAAATGGCATTGATGATAGCATTCCTTTAGTTCGGTCTCTGTTATCCTCTGGTCTGTGCCCGGAGCTAAAGAAACCACAGGGTTCTGCAACTTGCTAGGAAAACGTGCTGTTTTGCTCCTGCAGCAGTGTAGCCAACTATATGATACATATAATGACCTTACCATGGTGAGCTTCCTTGGGCCTCTCCTCTTCCCATCTCCTGGCCTTGGCCGTATGCCCATTCTGCCTTAACAATGCTCCTTCTGTTTCCCAGGGTTTGTCCCGTTCTCTTCATTACCCTCCCGAACATTCCATCACATTCCAAGTGGCTTTCCTTACTGCATAATATTCACTCAACCATGTTCAAGTTGCCTGTTAAACCTGTTTCTTTTATTAACATTTTCTGGCTTCTTGCATTTCCAAGTTCCTCTCGCAGACAGTTGGCTTACATGAGGGGTGATGGGCTTCTGGCCTGGCATGCTTAGTTAGTAGTAATAACTTCTCTTCTGTGAAAACGAGATAGCAAGAGCTCCTTGGTAAGCATGCGTGGGATCTGTACACTCATCTCCAGGCTGACACATCAATAAGTTTGCCACAAAGGAAGATGAATGAAAATTCAGGCTGAAAAGGATAAGAAGCCGTATCATATCACTTGCATTTGGAAACTCAGATATAAAATTATCTTCAAAAAGAAATACTACCTCCTCATTTGAACTGAATATACTGTGTTTCATCTAATCTAAGACCCATTTAGTTCACATTGTAGTGTCACTAAAATAGAAATTTTTTTTCCTCTCTTGATAATACATAAAATAATGATGTGTCTTACAATTAACAGTGTTATATACTACACGAATTACAATATAAACGGTTTTAATTTTTTTTTTTTTTGAGAGAGAGAGAGAGAAAGAGAGTATGAGTGGAGGAGAGGGACAGAGGGAGACGAGAGAATCCTAAGCAGGCTCCACACTCAGCGCGGAGCCTGATGCAGAGCTTGATCTCACGACCTGGGGATCATGACGTGAGCCTAAATCAAGAGTTGGATGCTCAACTGACCCAGCCACCCAGGTGCCCCACAATATAAATGTTTTTAAAAGTACGCCATTTATTTTCATCTTTTTCATTTTCTTAATAAAGTTTCTTAGAACCTATAATAAGTGAATAAAAAGCCTTAATAGAAAAGCCATATCTTAAAAAAAAAAAAAAGCATACTACATTATCTGTGCTATCTTTTGCTTAATCATTTGTCCTATTGTAAAAGATTCGGCTTTCCTTATGAAAATGCCTATTATCATCATTGCTGGGGTAAACATCTTTGTATGTATGCTTGTTCACCAAAGAGGCAAGATAGCAGAGTGGTTGAGTACATAGGATTCGGAGTCAGACTGCCTTGTTTTGAGTCTTGGTTCCTTCACTTATGAGTTATGAAAACTTGGGCAATGACTGAACCTCTCTGAGCGGCAGGTGCTGCATCCCTAAACTAGAGATAATAGTATACCTACTTCACGGTTGTTGTAAGAATTAAATGAGTTAATATATACATTATTCAAACTTCCTAATGTCATTACATATTAATAGAGTAGTGCCTGGCACATAGTGCTATATAAGTGTAAATTGTTATTATTTGGGATTATTTCTTTAGGATAGATTCCAAAGTGGGCATAAACATTTTCTAAGGCTCTGGGTAAATACTGTGACTTTTCTTTCCAATTAGATTATATTAAGTTACACTCCTGGAATGGATTGAGTATATATTATCCCAGTTTTGCCAATTTTTAGCATTTTTAAAGATAAATCTTTGCTAATGTCATAGATGAACATGATAGTTTATTCTAATATTTATTTCTTCAGTTATTAGCCTGGTTGAATTGAATATTGGCCATTTGTATTTCCTTATTTTTTAAAAATCTAAGCCTTTATTTATTACTTAATGATTTTAAAAGACTTCTTATATATTTGGATAAGTTCAACAGGTAATAAGTTGTACTTTTATACTCTATTTGAATAAGTTATGTAGTGAGTTATACTTTTTTACTAGTCTGTTTTTTGATTTTGGCCTTTTGTTTTTATTTATTTATTTATTAATATTATTATTTTTACATTTTATTTGTTTTTGAAAGAGAGAGAGAGAGAGACAGAGCACAAGTGGGGGAGAGGCAGAGAGATGAAGGAGACACAGAATCCAAAGCAGGCTCCAGGCTCCAAGCTGTCAGCACAGAGCCCGATGCAGGGCTCAAGCCCACAAACCGTGAGATCATGACCTGAGCTGACGCCAGACACTTAACTGACTGAACCACCCAGGCGCCCCTCATTTTGGCCTTTTATACATATATAATTTTGATTTTGTGTAGGAAATATATTTTGTTGCTTGAAAGCTTGGAAAAATCCTTTTTTTCTTTGTTTTATGATGTTTAGGTTTATTTTTTACAAGTAACTTTAATTTGTAATATTTTTCAAATATTTTTCCAGAAGTAGCTATCTAGTTTCCCCAACACGTTTATTGATTAATTTGTTCCTCTTAAAATACGTTTTGAAGCAACACATGCTAATTTTAAAACAATTAGAAAATACATAAAAGCTCATAAGGAAGAAAACTAAAATTGTCTATAACTGTACTATTTAGTAATAACCATTACTAATATTTTGGAGTTCTTCCCTCCTTTTTTCCCCTCTGCACGATGTAACATTGTTATTCTTGCGGTTTCCTTTACTGCATATTAGAGTCTTTGAGGGGGGGGGGGTCTCTTTATCTTGTTTCATTGTTCTATCCTTGCCTTAAACCCCACCACTTTAACTGTTTTAGCTTTACAGTCTGTTTTAATGTCTCACTTCACTACTGTTCTTGAACATGCCGATCACACTTCTGTCTCAAGACCTTTGCTTTTGCTTTTCCCTCAGATAACCACATGGCTCACTCCATACTCATTTCTTTAGCTACAGAATGTCACTTTATTGGTATGGTCTTCTCTTCCACCCATTTTATTTTATTTTATTGTTACTATTTTTAAAAATATAATTTATGGTCAAGTTGGCTAACATACAGTGTATACAGTGTGCTCTTGGTTTCAGGGGTAGATTCCCATGATTCATTGTTTACATACAACCCCCAGTGCTCATACCAACAAGTGCCCTCCTCAATGCCCATCACCCACTTTCCCATCTCTCCCTGCCATCAACCCTCAGTTTGTTCTCTGTATTTAAGGGTTTCTTATAGGTTTGCCTCCATCTCTATTTGAAACTATTTTTCCCCTTCTCTTCTCCCATGGTCTTCTGTCAAGTTTCTCAAGTTCCACATATGAGTGAAAACATATGATATCTGTCTTTCTCTGACTGACTTATTTCACTTAGGATAACACTCTCTGGTTCCACCCACGTTGCTGCAAATGGCAGGATTTCATTCTTTCTCATTGCCAAGTAGTATTCCATTGTATATATAAACCACATCTTCTTTATCCATTCATCAGTTGATGGACATTTAGGCTCTTTCCATAATTTGGCTATTGTTGAAAGTGCTGCTATAAACATTGGGGTACAAGTGCCCCCATGAATCAGCACTCCTCTATCCTTTGGATAAATTCCTAGTAGTGCTATTGCTGGGTCATAGGGTAGTTCTATTTTTAATTTTTTGAGGAACCTCCACACTGCTTTCCAAAGTGGCTGCACCAGTTTGCATTCCCACCAATAGTGCAAGAGGATTCCTGTTTCTCCACATCCTCGCCAGCATCTGTTGTTTCCTGAGTTGTTCATTTTAACCACCCTGACCAGTATGAGGTGGTATCTCAATGTGGTTTTGATTTGTATTTCTCTGATGATGAGTGATGTTGAGCATCTTTTCATGTGTCTGTTAGCCATCTGGATGTTTTATTTGGAGAAGTATTTATTCATGTCTTCTGCCCATTTCTTCACTGGATTATTTGTTTTTTGGGTGTTAAGTTTTGTAAGTTCTTTTTGGATTTTGGATACTAACCTTTTATCCAATATATTATTTGCAAATATCTTCTCCCATTCTTTGGTTTCCTTTTTGTTTTGTTGATTGTTTCCTTTGCAGTGCAGAAGCTTTTTAGGTTGATGAGGTCCCAAAGGTTCATTTTTGCTTTTATTTCCCTTGACTTCAGAGACATATTGAGTAAGAAGTTGCTGCAGCTGAAGTCAAGGAGATTTTTGCCTGTTTTCTTCTCTAGGATTTTGATGGTTTCCTGTTTCACATTTAGGTCTTTAATCTGTTTTCCACCCATTTTAAAATAGCAACCTCTTATCCCTGGGTACCTCCTATTCTCCTTCTTTATTTTTATTCCATGTTTATGTCATTAAATCACATACTACGTATACTACTTCTCAAAATAAAAGATTCCTTTCAAAATA
This sequence comes from Panthera pardus, assembly GCF_024362965.1. Lineage (NCBI taxonomy): Eukaryota > Metazoa > Chordata > Mammalia > Carnivora > Felidae > Panthera > Panthera pardus. Next base: position 42,964,182 of record NW_026526710.1, on the reverse strand, counting down.
TTACTGCTCATTGACAATGCCTCTGGTCACCCAAGAGGTCTGACGGAGATCTACAATGAGATTAATCTTGTTTTCATTCCTGCTAACACAGCATCTGTTCTGCAGCCAATGGATCAAGGAGTAATTTCGACTTTCAAGTCTTATTATTGAAGAAATATATTTCATAAGGCCATAGATGCCATAGACAGTGATTTATGATTCCTTAGATGGATCTGGGCAAGTGAATTGAAAACCTTCTGGAAAGGGTTCACCACTCTAGATGCCATTAAGAACATTCGTGATTCATGATAAGAGGTCAAAATATCAACACTTACAGGAGTTTGGAAGAAGTTAATTCCAACCCTCACAGATGACTTTGAGGGGTTCAAGACTTCAGTGGAGGAAGTCACTGCAGATGTGGTGGAAATAGCAAGAGAACCAGAATTAGAAGTAGAGCTTGAAGGTGTAACTGAATTGCTACAATCTTATGATAAAATCTGAACCAGTGAAGAGATGCTTCTTGTGAATGAGCACAAGAAGTTATTTCTTAAGACGAAATCTACTCCTGGTGAAGATGCTGTGAAGATCTTTGAAATGACAACAAAGGATTTAGAATATTCCAAAAAACTTGGTTGAGAAAGCAGTGGCAGGGTTTGAGAGGATTGACTGCAGTTTGGAAAGAAGTTCTGCTGTGGGTAAAATGCTATCAATTGCATCACATGCTACAAAGAAATCCTTTATGAAAGGAAGAGTCAATTGATGTGGCAAACTTAATTGTCCTATTTTAAGAAATTGCCACAGCCACCCCAACCTTCAACAATCACCACCCTGATCAGTCAGCAGCCGTCAAAACAAAGGAAAAATCCTCACCAGCAAAGATTATAATTTGCTGAAAGCTCAGATGATGGTTAGTTTTTTTAAGCAGTATTTTTAAATCTGTCTTCTCTCTCTCTTTTACAGTGAAATACTAATAGAAGTCTGGGGTAGACTGCTCAATGGGTTTTGGTAAATTCATACAGTTGAGGAGCCATCAACATAATCCAGTTTTAGAACACTTCCGTTACTCCAAAATATTTCTCATACCCATTTGTGGATAATGTCTGTTCTTGTCCCTGATCCAGCAACCACTGTTCTGCCTCTGTTGCTATAATTTTGCCTTTTCTAGAAATCTCATGTAACTGTAGTCATATAGTATGCTATCTTTTATTTCTAATTTTTTTCATTTGACCTGTTGATTTTGAGATTCATTCTGGTTGTGCATATCAGTAGTTTTCTCTCTTTTGATTGTTGAGTAGTAAGTATTCTATTGTATGGATATACCACATTTTGCTTTTTCATTCATCAGTTGATGGCCATTTGCACCGTTCCCAGTTGTAGGCACTTATGAATAATGCTGCTATAAGCATGTGTTAACAAAGTCTTTATGTGTCCATTTATTTTCACTTCTTTTTGGTACATATTTTGGAATGAAATTTCTGGGTTTTATGGTAAATGTATTCTTACATTTTTTTTTAAATGTTTTTATTTATTTTTGAAGGGGAGAGAGACTGAGCGTGAGCAGGGGAGGAGCAGAGAGAGAGAGGGAGACATAGAATTTGAAGCAGGCTCCAGGCTCCGAGCCATCAGCCCAGAGCCGGACGCGGGGCTCGAACTCACGAACTGGGAGATCATGACCTGAGCCGAAGTCAGACGCTTAGCCGACTGAGCCACCCAGGCGCCCCGTATTTTTACATTTTTAAGAAACTCCCAAACATGCACAAAGACTTGAGAGAGACCATGAAGGGTTTAAGTTTGAACTAACGTGTTGCTGCTAATAGACAATTGCAAATCTAAATACAGAACCAAGGAGACAGGGTGGGGCTAGAGCTAGAGACTCAAGAGTCATAAAGCACAGGGGTGGTGTTGATGCCATGGAGTGGATGAGATGACCTGAGGAGTTCATGTAATATAAGGAGGACTGAACTCCAGTGACATAAGCATTTGTGAGATCAAGAGCATTAGGGAGACAATGTGAGAAATCAGGAAGTAAGAGAACCAGGAGAAATTATGTCACAGAAACCAAGGGAAGAAAAGTTTATACAGTAAGTGTGATCTCTGCATCCAAACACACATCTCCAGCCTTTCTGCAGAGGGTGACTAGGTCTCTGGCAGAACCCTTCTAGTCAGGGTATGTTTCGGGCTAAGGTTCCTGTTAGAGACAGTATTTCTCAAACATAGTCTCCTACTCCGTGGCTGCAGACCACTTCTCCCTGCCTTTCAGGTGTACCCTTTCTTCTGGAGTGAGTTAGCCACCAGTCTGCTGTGTTCCCCAAGCCCCAGGAACCTCAGGTGATACATTCATCCCACAGTCGTTGCAAAGGGCATCCTGGGCTTTAAGTGAGGGGAATATGTATGGGGGTATCACTCACAGTCCTTTGAAAACCTCTCTTCAGAGAAATTTCCATCCTCACATCACTGTGACTTTATACATTTTGTGCTCTTACATTACGTGTCGAGAAAAAAAGCCTTAGCTACCTCCTTAGCAAAATCCTTTCTAGGTGGGCTAGGACCTTATTTGGAGTGGGTTTTGGACCTCAGCCTAAGGTAAGACTGAAAGGCCCACTTTAGTACACTGGATTTCTAACCACTTGAGAGCACTCCAAAAACAATTAAAATAAATGTTGAATGCGTGGACAGATGATTCCATAAATGATAATTTTCATTCCTTGTGATCGCCTCTTGGGTGTCATTTATACTGTTGGCCACTCCCTGATTCTTGACCGCCTGACTGCCCTCTGCTGCCTCCATTTCTACTTTATCAGGTATTTCTCATCTTTTCCCATGCTTACCTTTTAATGCCTACCCTTTAAATCTTGGTTTCCTCCAGAGTTTCATCCTTACTACCTTCCCTTACCTTTTTATTAAATATATTTTCCCTGAGAGAATTCCATCCGTATCCCTGGTTTGACTACTACATATATGACTTTCTGTCCTGGACCAGGTTACTCCACTTCACTTTAAACTAATGGTGTGTTGCAGCTGGCTTGTACCAGGTCATGAGAGCCAACTTTTCCAGAATTTTGCGAGCCAGTTGCTAAACCCAGCCATTATTAAAATTACATAAACTTACAATTAAGTTATATTAAGAATAAAGGTAATAAATATTCTTGCTGTTATGCCCAGAATTCGTGATCCCCAAAGACCACCAGGGAGCCGAGTCCGATGCAAAAGCAAAAGAGCCTTTATTCGAGCTAGCTCGAGCTCAATCCCCTACCTGCACTGACGCAGCGGTGAGATACCGGAGAGAGAGGGAGTTTCAAAAGCACAAAGGTTTTATAGGGGTCTTGGGGCAGTTGGTGAGGTAATGGCTGTGGCCTCAGCCGATTGGCTGGGGAAGGGTCGTGGCCTTGGCCGATTGGCTGGGGAAGGGTCGGAGGTCGCCAGGCGTGAGGTTACTCAAGGGGAGGAGGTGTGGTCTGAGGTTTCTGCGATTTTCCCAGAAAGGGGACATGTCGGGGACATAGTCACTCAAGGTGGAGGACACAGAACAAGATGGAGTCGGCCGGCGTAGGTCCACTCTTTCTTTCACCTGCTACTTTTTAGTATCGATGCTTTTGAGATTTTGTATGTCTATGGTATCTTTGGAAATCCTTGATAATGGTGTGCTATGGTGCCTCACTTCCAATTCTGCATTTGGCGATGTCATGTTGGTCCCTTGAAAATGGCCACAGTGGGAGTGTTTCCACCATGGACATTAGGAAATGCTGCACCTAGGGGCTTAGTCTATTGTTTTGTTGATTGTTGAGGCTTAAACGACCAAGAAAATGTTAATAATGTAGATTAAGCTTAATAGTGTGTTGCTCTACAGCTGTTAGGTTGTGAGTACACAAAGAATTGAAGGAATATTCTAATAGTCTAAAACTATTATCCAATTTAGCAAAAAAAAAAAAAAAAAAGTGCTCATCTCATTGGTGAGCAAGAGAAGTTTTGACTCATGTTTCCAGTGTTTCACTTTCTCTCACTTCCTAATGTCAACATAAATAACAGCCATATTTATGCCCTGAGTGCACTCATTCACCAGCTGCAATCACGGGTTGCAAGAGTTGGGCAATAGTCAACAAAAACATTCTGCAAGAATTGATTGGCGATTAGAAATTTATGCTAAAGAGTATTATATGCTCTATTATTATTTGTATATTAGGAACTACATAGCCTCCATATCGGTAAATTGTATAAAACGTATGTACATATATATGCATGCATTCCCCCTGTCTGCACGAGAGCCAGTTAAATATTTACCATCACATCACTTCTTGAAACCCTCAGTATCAATTGCTTATTAGACATTTCAAGTTTACTATGATAGGCATCGCAGACTTAACATGTCAGAAGTGGAATTCATTTGCCTTCTAATGTCTTTTCCTCTTCTGATACTCTGTATCTTAGAGAGTTACCCTACCCTAGGAGGTAAAAAAAAAAAAAAAGTGAAAACAGTGGCTGTAGATTGCTTAAAAGGGAGATAAAGGCTTGGTGGAGTTTGTTTAGTATAGTTTAGTTGTAAGAAAGAATGATCTTGAGCATATTCATATGGGAATGAGACAATGGAGAGGGGAGAATTGGAAGCTCCAGGAAAGAGAAGGAACAGATAACAGGACAGTCTGGGATAAGGAAGGAGAGGGCAGGGTCCAGAGCACATTGGCCTTGGACAGAAGAGAGTCACCTCTTCCACACTGACAGGAGGAAAAGAGATAGGGATCAGGGTGTGTCTTAGGTTGGGTTCTCTGGGAGCAGAGCCTGAGACAGGGATTCTTGTTCAAGTGATTTGGGTGAGGGGTGCTCTTAGGAGAAGGAATGAGAGAGGTATGAGAGGGTAGGGGAAGCAGGCTAAGCGAGAGTGTGATCTCGACTGGATACTAACGTCAGCTTACTCACCTTGAGGCCCGGGACTGGCCTTTTCCCCCTGTGCCAGTCACTCATTGGTCGAGGTCTGCTCATCAGAGGAATGGGGCTTAACCTTCCAGACCATGTGGGTTCTGTCTGGCTGAGGGCAATTCTTCAAGGAAGGCAGTAGCTGTGACTTTTAAACAACCAGCCCTTGGAGCAGCTGAAGGACAAGAATACCTGCCACAAAAGGGGATCTGAGTGGGGCACCAAGAGCATCCACTGTCGTGTGGATACATAGGCATAGATGGGGGACAGATGCAAGTGGAGAAGAGACTGTGACAGTTCCTCGTGAGTGGTCTCTCTCTAAAATAGTAATCCAAATTACCTGCTGAGGGTGTGGAGGAATCTGGTGGGCACAGACAGCTTGAGTAGGGTGGGAAGAAGTTGAGCAACTGCTATATGTAAGAGTGGGGGAGGGGCAGCCCTGGGCGGTACTCAGAGTCCAGGGACTGTTGGAGACATGGAGCGAGTAGTGACAGCACTTTGCATTGTTACTTACATTCTTCTGAGGTCTCCGTGTGGGAGTGCAAAAGGCAGGTGGTTGGCTTACCCAGTGTTGACATTTTGCTGGGTAAGTATAATGCAGGCAGAAAAGGGTAAGTAAAAGGCATGAGGATGATGGTGAGAGAGTTACCGAAGGCTCTTACTACCTTTTGGGAAGGCAGAAATGTACACAATAAATTACAGGGGCAAGAGAGTGTGTTCACAGTGCATCAATAGAAGTACAAAGTAGCGGGTAAGATCACAGAAGAAAGTGAAGCATTTTCTGGGTTGAGGATGCAAATTTCTATGGCTTCACATAAAGGGGACTGCATTTAAACTGCCTCTTGAAGGGCCAGTGGGAGAAAAAAAAGTCTCCTTGGGAGGATATGGAAGGGAAGGGTGTAGAGAAAGCCTGGAAAAAATGCATGAAAGCAATCTGGTTAGAGACTGATGATTTAACAGTATGTGTGCTAAAGCCTGCAACAAGGCACCTGCAATAAGTAAAGTCAGATAGAGTGGCTGGCATTGGCTCTTGTTCTTAGCCCCATTCTCAAACAGAAGCAGGCTAAGTTTCTTATACTGGAGGTAAGAGGGTGGCAGTGGGTTTGGATAGAGGCCTGGCTAGGAGAGTAGCTTGCGACGCCATCTTTGGAAGCAGGGAGGCAAAGAGTGTGTTGCCACATCTCGGTACTCTCTTAGACTTATTTCCATGGCTGTGAAATGGGTACCAATTAACAAGGAGATAACTGGATTGTGGGCACTGCCTTTGAAATCTCGGCCAGCTATGAGCCCAGAGCTGCCCCTATTGATGTTTAAACCAGAGTAGACATTGCAACTGGTAGGCAAACCAGACCTCATCCAAACCATATTTGGACCCAGCACCTGACCCAGGACTACTGGCACCTAGCTGGGCCGGCTCCCTTAAACTTTCATTAACTTTATAATAACACATTTTACTCAATCAGTATTTTGGTTTCTGCACATGTGGGATTTTGATGGGGTTTTATCACGTAGAGGTGGTAGGGCGGACAAAGTGAAAAGAGTTGAAAAGGTGTTTTTGAAGACAGAAAGTGAAAATAGTTAAAAAGCTATTTTTTATTGAAAAAAATGAAAGTAATACGTATTCTTTATAAATCAAATAATGTAGTATAAGAAGAAAAATCAAAAGTAACCGTCCCCTCAATCCACCAAAAAACCCTTTCTTCCTAGAGATAATCATTAACAGTTTGGTATATAGCTTTTCATGCATACATAAACATATAAGGCACTTACATTTACATATAATATACTATACACAATATTCTGGTATTTAACCTAATACTTTTCAGTCAAAATATATCGTGGGGTGTTTTAATATGATTAGTGTTGCTTGTTTTCATAGCTACCTAACATTCCATGGTATTTGAACAAATTCCCCATTGATGAGAATTTAAGTAGGTTCTATTTTTTTATTATAAACAATAGAACAACGAACATCTTACGTATTCTTCTTTTTGTTCGTAATTACCTTAGATCAATTCCTAGAAGAGGGATTATTGGGTCAAAGGGTATGATGGTTTCACGTATCGGTTAACTACCTGATCTACATTGCCAGACTGCCTTCCAAAAATTTGCATAAATTTACTCCCAGTGAACAGTGTAGAATAGTGCTTATTTCTTTACCAACACAGAACATTATCAATATTTCTATACGATGGGTTAATTTTATATGTATGTAAATATATTAGTATGAATATATTCGCTACAAAACCCTTTATTGTTTCCATTCGGTCTACGGCTTGGGAGAGGGCTCCAAGGTGGTTAAAAAGCTGCCTAGTGGCTGCAGGGAGAAGCTCAGGCACAAGCCGTGCAAAAGGGGGATGCCAGTGGACCCCCACCAAGGTTGCTGGGCTCCAGAGGCTCCTAGTTGTGCTTGCGGGTGAGCTTTTCCAAGAGATACTCGTGCAGCCCAGCCTGGAGGCGGCCAGCCCGCCGAGGTGAGCCAGGAGGTCGCCATCTTCTCGGTGAGTTTCCCTTGTTCACCCAGGAAGTCAGGAAGTGGAACTCCAGGAAGTCACAGAGATCGGGGTCTGCGCGGGCAGAACCCGGAGTATGCAGACCCAAACGGGCGTGGTTCAGGTTCTTCTCCAGAACCAGCGTGGCTTCCATGGCGTCCGGGGTTGTACCCACTCATCTTCCCGTGGCTTCTGCACGTCCTGGAGGAGGGCGTCGCCGCCGCGCTGGTTTTGCCTTTTCAAGAGACGCTCAGCACAGCACGCTTGCGCTTCTCAGCCAACCGGCGTAAGAAGTGGCTCATGCCCTCCGGCTCAACGCCGTCCTGGTTGAAACAGAAGCCGAGAGAGAGGTAGGTGTAGGAGGCCTGCAGAGGCATGTTGACCAGGTGGTTGACGGCGGCCCTCCACCGCGGTGGAATAATTCTGACGAATCTGGGAGTTCATCGTTGATCGGTTATGAGGAGCTAAGCTCCAAATAGGGTGTTGGCTGGTCCCGGAGGCAGAGGGTGGCGGAGGAGATGGCTCAGAAGGTTGCTACCGGAAAGAGGTTAGAGGGTGGCCGGAGGCTGATAGAAGGGGCGTCCCTGGGTCTGTTCTGGCTAAACACTGTAGACAGATCCGCCGGACCGCCAGGTGCACGCCAGGAGCTCCCGGATTAAAGTTACGTTTTAAGAAGGTTTTTTTTTTTTTTTTTTTTAAATAGTCGTAGTGGTAAAAGGTCAGCTTCCACCAGGAGTCCTAGCTGATACTGCAGATGGAAAATACTCTCTGGGTAGTTGAGTTCAAAAGTATGTTTAATAGTTAAGGTTACTGAGGTTCTGTTATAAATTTACTGAGTCAATGAAGATGGTATAGAAATCCTGGGACTGCTGATTTCAGTCCTCATTAGTTTGCAATTCTACCCAAAATTCCTGGAGATGGAATTCACCTCTGTGGTTAGAGATGGCAACTTAGTAGAATGTCTTGTATTAGGAGTTTACTTGTGGGGCGCCTGGGAAGCTCAGTCGGTTAAGCGTCAGAATCCTGATCTCAACTAAGGTCTTGATCTCTGGGTCATGAATTAAAGCACCACCAAAGAGCCTACTTAAAAAAAAAAAAAAAGTTTATTTGTTATATGCAGAAATGACATGATCAGAAACTTTCGGTATGTGGGGAATGCTTCTCAGACCTAAGCTTTCCGTATTATATGGTCATTTAAAAACTATTTAAAAAGAAAAATTTCTTAGATGATTTTATCAGTAAGAGGAGAATAGGTTAATGTCAGCCATTAGAATTATTGTATGTATAACATATTTTGCTTATGCATACTATGAAAATATACACATAGATGGAAAGGAAATTAAAAACATCATTATTATAACAAAGGTTTTGTTGTGAAAGCTTGTGTTTCTGTATCTCCATCTTGATCTCACTCTCTGGACCATTTTTCCAGACTTTTTTTGATATGTAAGTTTGGAACAAAATGTGATTGGAATTCTTGGCCTCACTCTTCACCCTTCCTTGCATTCACATCCTTGCTAGATCCTCATGACATGGATGGAGTGACTTTCCTGCTCCTTGACTTTGGGCTTGTCATTATTCCTTGCATTGGCTAAAAGAATGGAAGTTTTAGTTTTCAGTCTAGAACCTTGAGGTGAGCACGCCTTGGCTAGCTGACTGGTTCAAGGAAGATGGGAGACATGAGCAGATTCAGTGTCGTATGTGAGGCAGAACCACACCGAACGATTGATAGAACCATGAGAACAAGGGCTTATTGTTGTATGCCACTAGTTTTTATGGTTGTTATGCAGCATCATTTTGGCAACAGCTAACTGGTATACATTTTTTTTTTTTTTATGTTCTTAGTGCTCCTGTAATATTTCCACTGATTTTTAAGTTCAGTACTTAAAGTACTAAAAAGTACTTACCTCTAATATGTTTTGAATTTGATGCTTATGATCTTATGATCTTTATTTTGTACAAGGATTTCTTAGTCAAGTCACAGCCCAAGAGAAAATTCACCCAACTTTTTTCCCCTCATAAACTCATAAATATAAAAAAGCAAACTCAATTTTACTTTCCTCAAATCCCTATTTAATTCTAAATAAACCTTGCCTGTTCTTTTAAAGTTTTTGCCAGGGTCACAACAATGAGAAATGATATCAAAGTTCTTTAAATGTTTACTTTTTGCATTCCGTTTTCAGAATTCTCTTCATGTCAAGCAGGTCTGAAAAGTTAAAAATAACTACCTCCAGAGATTTCTTCTTGGGCTGTATTCTTCCTTGGGAACCTCTAAGCTTTTCCCATCCAAACTGGGTCATCATCCTTGCCTAATTTAAAAATCTCCCAGATCCAATGCTCTACAAAAATCAATGAGATCTTTCCCACCAGATAATCCCTGCAGCCACACGTTATATTCTCTGGTCTGATTCTGCATGAGTTTGATTTTATGTACTCTATTGTAATAATTTATTAACTTGATAAAATCTGCTGACTCCTCATGGAAAATATTCTGTTTATATTTTATATTTCCTGTGGCTTTCTTTCCATAGCTTTTATTATTGAGTATTTACATGAGAATAGGGCCTTTGTTTTTTAAAAGTTCATCTGTGCCTGCTGTTTCTTGTCTCCCCTGAAGTCAACAGCCCTCTGTTTGTGACATACATCGTGCTTTTCATATTGAAAGCACTCAGTGAATCCCGAATAATTAATCTTCCTACCATGTCTCTGAATTACCTACCTGGGTGAGTTGAATCAGCCCCATTTTACAGCAGGGCAACACACAGAGAGATACAAGGTAGTCACTTGATCATGTCCAAGTTCAAGTGTAAAGCCCTTCTATCTCTTGTACTAGATGAAACCCCTCTCCTTGCTTACAGTTAGTTCTGCTGGGTTATTTTCATGTGTATCTTATTATGCTTACTTTTTCTCTGCACATTTCCAAAGGAAAGATATGTCAGTGGGAAGGGAAAGGTGAACACTCAGTGATAAAACTTCACAAATAGTCATTCCAGATAATTCTCAGGGGAGTGGTTGCTGGATCATCTGTTGGTAAAGTTGAGGCAGTAGCCTTGTATAATAACACCATGTTTGCATGGACTGAGGGACAAGTTCTCATTTTGAACTCTCCTTACACATTGTCTATTCGTTGTCAAAGACCGCAACTTTGGGGTCAACTGACAGATAGCAAAATGAATCCTGAATAGAAGATCCAGGATATTCACATTAGCTATTAAATTAGCTTGACTTATTCAGATTCTTTTGATTGTTAAGCCCAGATAACATCAAGAATTTGCTTACTGATTGGCGATCAACAGCTGTGATGAGTAAAACAAAAATTTTAAAAATCTGTGGTGCAGTTTTAATAATTGATACAAATATATATATATATATATATGTATTTTTTTTTTTTTTTCCTTCAGAAAAAGAGAGGTCATGCAGTTCTTACAGATTAGTGTTCCGAACCAGGGGTAGTAGGGTGGGAGTGTCCCACACTTTCCTGCCTTCTGAGATGTCCGCCACTCTACAACTTTCCATTCCTCTTTGCTGCCTTGATATATTCCTGTTAAGATGTTTCAGGAACCTCAAATGCATCAATCTCTATCTCTCAACCCATCCTTTTCTTTTGAATCCACATTGTATTTTCTTGAAGCTCTCTTACGTGAGCCTACTGTTTTATCCTCCCACTAGATTATAAACTTCTTGGGGGCAGGGACTGAAACTAATTCATTTTTATATTCTCTGAAGGTTTAGGATTCCAGTGATATTCTTCTTTTGTTACTATTTGAATAGTGTTCAATTCTACACTATAGTAACTAATGAAACGTAATACTTAACAGATATATATATATATATATCTGTATCTCCCCTTCCCCATTTGGGTTAGACTTGGATGGAGAACCTACTCTCAGAAGTAAACACCACGCGGAAAAACAAACGTTAACAAATACTTTGTTATAGTTGTTATTAGGAGCTTATCTAAATCAAATCTAGGATCACAGTTTTGGTGAATTTCACAGTTTTTGTAGCATTCATAAAGGGAAACTCCAAAATCTCTTAGTTACAATTTTCAAAATCACGGACTACAAATGGAAGCTCTGTTTGTGTGTCATCTGTAAGAAAAAAACCACGATGGGCTACAGATAGGAGGAGAGCATGTTTTCATATGTCCTCAAGAATTAATTCCACTGCTATTCACCAACCTTTAGGAATGTGGAAATAATATGCCTGTTGGCTATTTGTGTTAGAACAGATGTAGCATTAATCGGTCTAGCTAACAGTACCAGGTCTGCAGTTGGCCAGTGTAAGACTTTATTTCAACGTTTTTTATTTATTTTTGGGACAGAGAGAGACAAAGCATGAACGGGGGAGGGGCAGAGAGAGAGGGAGACACAGAATCGGAAACAGGCTCCAGGCTCTGAGCCATCAGCCCAGAGCCTGACGCGGGGCTCGAACTCACGGACCGCGAGATCGTGACCTGGCTGAAGTCGGACGCTTAACCGACTGCGCCACCCAGGCGCCCCTTAAAATTTTTTTTTTCAACGTTTTTTATTTAAAGACTTTAAAGTTATTCTCCTAAAACGAGAATCATAAGAAAGTCCTCCAAATCGCATTGTTAGTAGGCCCAAACATTGTCATTGTCTCCTACTTACTCAGGTTTCCCCTCTCGTGAATCATTTTTACCTTCTCCCAGGAGACACAGGGTCACCTCTCTCCATAGCTTGCCCTTCCTGGAAGGCAGTTTCCTGTCCATTGCATCAGTGGCTTTTGGAAAGAATGTTGCCCCTGACCTGGGCAGCTAGTCCTTCAGCTGTTCTTTCAGAACCAGGAGCCTCTGTCCCTGGTGAGACTAGGCAGCAACAGGTTGCCCTCCTGAATTTCAGGGAACACAAGGCTAACCCCTGTTAGCCGTGGTATTTGAAGTCATACACCCTCTAAATCTTTTCTTCTTCCCCTGCCCTTTTCCTCCTAACATAAAAATGGAGGTAGATTATTTCAGTAAATATTCTTGATACCTTCCAAATTTGAGCTACACAAGGGTAGCTATTAAATGTTGGACGGGAATGACATCTACAGCTCACAAAATGGATTGAGGAGACTAAGAGCTTTATACCATAAAACACAATGTTAATGGCATTTGACTTAGAGGGAGATGACCTCTGCTTGAGTCCTAGCCTCAACATTTTCAGACCAATTCCATCCAATAGCCAGTAAATATAAATCTTGGATATGTGAACAGCTCTTCTGTTTTGTGGGAATTGTCTAGATCTCTCCTTGCTAGGTTTACGTCCACATGCTCCCAAGCATCCTGTTTTCCTGTCCGCATGCTCTTATGTCCACAAGCATCCCATTTTCCTGTCTTGTTCCTCTCTTAACTCTCGGCATTCTGTAAAACCTAGGTTCAAACTCACTTCACTCTTAGCCTCTTTTAACCAAGTTGTCCAGCCCAGCACCAGCCCTTGGTGAGCGAGTGTCACTCAAGACACTATGAGCAGGGGAGATACATATCCCTCCTCAGAGCCTCAGGTTTCCACGTGTATAGAATAGAGCAGATAATCTGTCTTATATGGTTTTGTGACCTTAAAGCACCATGTTAGCTCAATTTTATTCAACAAACTTACTGAGCACAGCTAGGGCACTACTGATGAATAAGTTACGTTCTGTTGAAGGCAAATGAGAATCGAGGCTCATGGAGAAAGAGAGAAGTAGGGGGATTGCCCAGTGGAGTAGCAGTTTATCAGCATGGGGAGGAGAAAAGGCTTCCAAAAGAGCCACACTTGAACTGAGCACAATTCTGGAGCCAGACAGCTGAGGGAATAGGTTTAGAACCTTCTATGCAAAGGAAGCAGAGAGGTATTAAGAAGCATTAGTAGTTCTTAGCGACTGGGATAACGAAAATAGCTTCCCTTTATTGAGCAGCTACTAATTCAGTTCTGGACTCTCCTAGATTCAGAATAAGATGTTTTACATACTTAACTCATAATCTACTACAGCCTGTGTTCCAGAGAGTAGGCAACTTAATTCATTTACTGTTGAACCCTAGTGGCTAGCATAGCACCTGACACATTTCATTTGTAGAATGATTAAATGAGCCCTTACAGCAATTCTTAAAGATAAACATTGTTATTAGATGAAAAATATGTTCATTTTACATTTAAGAAAGTTAAGGCTTAGAGAGTTTAAGTCATTTGTCCACGGTCACACAAGCCCAGGTTTATTCTTCCCCTAACGCCTCTGCTTCCTACTCTGGCCTACTGACCGCTGTCACATGCAGGTACTTTAAGAGTGAGAGGAAGGTCCAAGGTTTTTAATTCAGTCGACTAAGCAGATGGCGATGCCCTTCCGTGAGAGGGAACATGGAAATGAGCAGGTCAGTTCTGGGTGTGTGGCGTTTGAGGGGCTATGAGGCGTCAAGTGGAGATGGTAAGTAAATGAGAAGAAATCACAGTGTGAAATTTGGAGGCAAGAGCTGAGCTGGGGGCAGGTATTAGGGAGTTACCAGTTGTAAATGGTAGGTTGAGCCCCAAGGCCTCAGCCTCTAATGGCTAAGCACAGGGAGCTGACGGGGGTGGGGGGGGATTGGGGGGGGATGGTGCAGCCAGAGAGCCGAGACAGCAAAGCAGGCAACTCTCAAGTAGAATGAGCGGTGGGTCCCAGCGAAGGTGGCATGCTGGCGGGGAGAGAAAAGAAGAAAACAGAGGAAAGAAGAGGAAAGAAGGGTGGCAGGGTGAGAGGGAAGAAAGCAGAAAGAAAAGGAGGGAGGAAAGGGAAGGAGAGAGGAGAGAGAGAGACATGAGACCTTACCCTTTTGGATTTAGCGATTGAGCGGGAAGAATTTCAGCCTTGTGTGGCTGAGTGGGGTCAGAATTTAGGCTGCCGGAGTTGACGAGTGAGCCTGTTGAGGAGGTAAAGGCGAAGACTAGTCACTTGAGAAGCTTGACTAATTACTTCCAGTAAGTGTTGAGTTCAGGAAATGCACTTCCCCCTACTTGCAACCTTCTTAGAGATGAAAGCAGGTTAACGGGAATATCAAGCAGAGGCTCCATCCCAGTGAGACAGAGTTGAGGGCTGATGTGCATCTGGGACATTACACCGGCAGGGTGGTTGAGAGTGTGTTTATATGCACATTGTTGATGGATTTGTATTCATTTGGTTATTCAACACATATTTACAGAGTGTATCTCCTGGGCTACGCACTGTTCTAGGAACTAGGGACACAGGAGTAAACAAAAGAGATAAAAATGCAATCTCTTTCCTCATGGTGCCTGCGTCCTAGCAGGGTGTGTATGTGTGTGCACGCACACAGCGGCTCTGGAGAAAAAGGAAACAGAAAGGGAGGGTGGGGGTTTGGAGGTGGGGGGGGGTTTGCAATTTTAAATAAGCCGTCAGGGAGATCCTTCCTCAGAAGGTGGCAACTGAGGGACCTGAAAGAGGTGAGGGAGTGGGGCCATGGTGACCTCTGCTGGAAGAGTACTTCAGGCAGAGGGAACATAATCATACAAGCAGCTCAGGATTTTTTCTCTAACATTAGCCTTTCCCTTTCTCCTTGAGTCACTTTGTAAAACCAACGCCGGGTGGTAAGAGTGTGAAGCACTCTAAAGAGAAATAGTTCTAGGGGCGTCTTGGTGACTCAGTCAAGTGTCCGGCTCTAGATTTCGGCTCAGGTCACGATCTCATGGTTTGTGAGTTCGAGCCCCGCGTCAGGCTCCGTGCTGACAATGCAGAGAACCTACTTAGGATTCTCTCCCTCCTCTCTCTCTCTGCCCCTCCCCTGCTCTTGCTTGATCTCTCGAAAGAAAGAAAGAAAGAAAGAAAGAAAGAAAGAAAGAAAGAAAGAGAAAGAAAGGAAGAAAGAAATAGTTCTTCTGAGAGGAACTTGTAACTGGGGCCACTTAGTCATTGCTTCCCCTAGTCAAGTATACGGGCTCTTTGGGTTGTGGGACAACTGACCAAGAGAGAAAGGCCTAGTCACTCTGAGAGGTTCGGATAGCAACTGTAGAGAGTGGGGAAATTTAAAATATCAATTTTTCCTTCTACTTTTATGTGTAAAGGGACAATTATGTTTCACTAACTGTAAATGAGTTCATTTTGCCTTTGCTTGGATCCAGCTTATGAGAGAAATGTTACAAATCATCCTTTTGTATTTGCTAAATCTGGACCTAATTCCATTTTTCAAGAAACCGTGTTTACAGAAATAAGACCACATGGAAATGAACAAATAATGAAAAATGGAATATAACAAACCCCTGAAGTCCTAGAGAATTAAAACTCTGCCAGAATTATTTATAAAATGTGTACCAGCATCCAAAAGTATTTACATTTGCTCCATGGCTTATAAAATCTGGTGCAGTCCAAACATACTTGGTCGTTCCAAGAGACCCGAAACATGTTTCTGAAATCCTGTGCCCAACTCCAGTGCAAAGCAAAGAGCCCCATATGGTGGAATCGTAATCTTGACATGCAAAATTCTATGTAACTAGAGATCTTCAGGATCACTCAGAATAGAAGTTGCATTCTGCATGTAATTCTGGGTTGCTCCCAGTAAGTCTATATAGATGAATATCCAAATTCCTATGACTCCCTGAAGTTGGTGTGGTACAGGGAGTCGGGAATCCTGAATCTGTGGTTGCTGGGGGTGAAAGGGTCTGGACTGCACAAAGATCAACGTGGGGAAAAGTGAATGAAGATCATAAGGCCCTTTGAAACAGAAGGGGGTATCTCAACACCAAACAGTCAAGTGATTTATCAATGTTTGAGCGATGTAGAATCCAGACCATGCTTGCAAAGCTCCCCAGTACGGAGCAGCGTTGGGAGGGATAGCAGTGTTGCCGGGGGGGTTTCGTTGCACGTCCTCCTGGCGCACTTCTTGCTTCCATGACAGATTCAGATGGTGGAAACACAATGCTCTCCATCCGCACCTCTTTGAAACAAAAATCTCACATTCAAGCGTCCCCTTTAAAATGGTGGCTACAAGAGCCAACTCTTGCTGCTAGCACGAGGTCTCACAAGGCTGTTAATCATCAAGTACTGATAGCTACTGTTCTGCGCTGGATGAATACCAATTAGAGAGACGGGACGACCTGAGGAATGGAGAAGGGAGAGCAGTGGGGGACTGGCTTTGTTGTTTTGGGGAGGGGTTGCCAAAAAAATATTACCTGGGGCGCAGTGCTCTTCTCGCCAACCCTGAGGGGTGACTGATGAAAACGGCAGACTCATTTACAAAGTATAAAGTAGGGGATGTATCGGTGGCATCGTATTATTATTAATAGGGTTTGCTTTTCTAGGTAATGATAGCTGAATCTTTGTGTTTTCCGTTTTAGAATCAGACAGCATTTGTCTAAACTTCATCATTCTGTCTGTGTTTTCTCTTACGGTATCTCCTAAAAGAGGTTGTGCGAAGCTTAGAAAGAGAGGCTCTGGAAACCAAAAACTTACCATCTGCAAAAGAGAGGAATTTACCATGGAACATTTTAGGAAAATGGAATGAAACATTCTTCCAAGTTGAAGAGCATCGCAGCTGGAAAAACAGTCCAAATTGGAGCAGGTAGCTTAAGCCAGTAGGGCTTTCGTCGAAATGAGGTTTTGTTTGCTCATGTCCATCTCTCTCCTGAGCCAGTGCCTTACAACTCAGCGTGGAGACTTGCTGTCTTGAGTGCCCCCTGCTCTGCCTTATGCCTGTCCTCATCTGGTACCAGAAGTCTTTCAGCACCTTGGGATGCATCGTGGGCACAGTGACTCTCACTACGACCAGGAGGTTTTATGACTGGCTGCTATATCCGAAGCAAACGTGTTGAGGACCAACTACCTGCCTGGGAATCGGGAAGGAAAAACATATTTCCCCCTAGTTTATTTGAGAGTTGTCTTCCACTGTCCCAGAGTGCTGAGAGCACAGCGTGGAGCTGTTCAGAGAACTTGATGAGGTCCCACAGTGCTGAGCACATAGAGTTTCAAGAGGCTGGGAAATTGTTACCATTGGAGTTAGTTTGAAAAGTGGTCCATGTGGGGGGAGGACAGAAATTAAAATGAGATGCCTAAGAAACATATTAACTAAAATTATGTTTGATTTGCCATCAATTGCTCTCTCTTCTAGATGCTTGGGAGAGTGCCTCCATGGGGAGCTGAAAAGCGTTCAAGGCCTCTTCTAAATTGATGGTTCTCCCAGGGCTGGTGGAAGAGTTTAGGAGTAGGGAGAGCCATGGAGACCTTTCAATTAGCCGGGAGGCCCTTGTGTTGGATTTGAGAAGAAATCAGAAAAAGATCATTTAGCTGTAAGAGTTGTTCCTTTGTTCTTTTGTTCCTTGCATCTAGCGGGCACTGAAAAGCTATAGATGGAATAAAGGAATGTTTATTCTAACATACTAAAATAATATGCTATTTGAAACCAAGTAGTGGATCTAGCCAGAATTTGTTTCTTAGATTATTATTCTATGACAAGGAACACTTCACTCTGTGTGAAAATAGAGTTAAAAGACAGCTTTGCAGAAATTTCCCTTGGATTTGAGCTTATTGGCTCATTATTTGCTCAAGTGATTCATGATCTAGAGATCGTGGAAGTCCTAGCAATACTGAAATTGCCAAGTAGAAATAAAAGCAAACCCTATGTAGCACGTCTTAGATTGAACATAATCATGGAGGTAGCTGACAAATGAGTATATTTTGGGGAGGGGAAAAATCTACAGAGGTTGCCTTGAGTATAAAGCAGACCTCAGCCTTTTGGTTGATATACTAGTTACCATAGTGATTGATTGAACTTTGCTATAATTAAATCTTTTTGTATTTGTATAAATATGATGTAGTGGACCTTCTGTAGCTACATTTGTGTTTGTGTTTTTCCTTTTTCTAAAAGATCACTAGAGGGTATATGCCCTCAGGTACTGATGTCCTTTGCAACCTTCCAACAAAATCATAGAGAATGGGGAACAGTGTTCTATCCTGTTGATGGGGTAAGGTGAGAAAGTGGGAGCCTGAGAAGGCCATGGAAGAAGGCTTGTGGAATCATTCTGGAGGACACACTCTGGAGGGGCCATATATGTAAAGAACAAATGCTACTTCACAAAGAATTTCTTTTTGCATAAAGATTATGTGATCAAAACCAGTTAAACCCAGACAAACGAAGGGGTGCTTGGCTGGATCCATTGGAGGAGTGTGCAACTCTTGATCTCAGGGTCGTGAGTTTGAGACCCATGCTGGGTATAGAGATTACTTAAAAAAAAAAAAAAACAAAACAAACAAACAAAAAAAACAAAACCCCAGACAAATGAAGAAGAAAAGCAGAGTGATATCAAGAAGAAAAACTGGAAGAACATAAAACTTCATAAACTTAGGCTGCCAAGTTGCAGCAGATTGTGAGATTGGGGAAGACATATGTCAGGTGTAGGGAGAAAAGTGATCCATCCTAACAGCAATTCCGGTGCCTAAAGATTAGTCTAAGGACTAACTTGAAAATGTATAGCATCAATATCTT
The DNA here is from genome assembly GCF_024362965.1 of Panthera pardus. Taxonomy (NCBI): domain Eukaryota; kingdom Metazoa; phylum Chordata; class Mammalia; order Carnivora; family Felidae; genus Panthera; species Panthera pardus. The sequence goes on along the minus strand of NW_026526710.1, from coordinate 42,945,360 downwards.
GTCACCGTGTCTGTGAGGGGCTCAGTGAAATCAGCTCTTCTGGAAAGAAGAGAGGGGATTCAATCCTCTAGACCAGTGGTATCTGCAAAGAATTCTTGGAAGCTGCCCAAATGGAGTGTGGCTTTTGGGAGATCAGCCAAATTGTGAAAGCCAAGGCAGTGATTGACAAGTGGGAAATAGACAAATTGTCCTGGGACTAAGAGGCTTTGTGAATTTGAGCAGCCTTGGGTGCCTGAAAACAGGAAGCCAAGGGTCTGGATCAGTGGTTCTCAAACTTAAATGTGTGAATGAATCAGCTGGGGATCTTGGTAAAACATAGATTCTGATAGAGTAGGCCTTGGCTGAGCCTAGGATTCTGCATTTCCAGCAAACTCCCAGACTGTACTCAGGATACCATTTCAAAGAACATTCCATAAGTAGCCAAGGGTCCAGACCATTATGTCTTAGTTTGAAGGCAACTTACACTGTTGTTGAAGAGGAGTTTTTAGCATAGTGGTATGTCTGAGATTATATGTTTAATTTTATTAGGTAAGTTAGTTAACATGTTTTTAATTGTTAATATTCTAAATAGATTGGATTTTAGGTTGCTTAAGCTGCCTTTGGTGACAAGTATTGTATCAATGTTCTATTCTCACATTACTGACAATTTGTAGTTTTGGTTGTTGGGACTGGATCGTCTCTCTCCAGATGGTATTATGCAGAGAAAACTCGAGAAGTGACATTACCTTCATCTATTTCTAACTGCAACAGAATGTACCAGGACTCGTTTCTTCCCCTTTCTCTTGATTTCTTTTCTTTTTTCTTTTCTTTTCTTTTCTTTTTTTTTTTTCTTTCCCACTACTGAGTCCCTGGATCTCAGCCAAATCCCTGGAAATAATCCAGACCTACACATTTCTCTTGCCCATTACAAGTGAAACAGTAGTAGCAAAATAGAAATAGCTCTATTTACTAAAACATTTTCCCCCTACAATTTAAGATTATAGCTGGCATGCCAAATCAATATTAGGGACATGTTTAATACACTTCTGTATTTTGGGGGTGGGGAATAGAAATAACACCTTTTATTTCAGAATCAGTTTGAAGGGAGCTGACTTCATCTGCTGAATAGAGATCTCAGCCCATAATCTTGGGTTCCTGAGCACATAGCACCAGTTTAGCTTCTAATTTACTCTCGGGTGACTTAATGGTATTGCTTAATTATAACAGTTGCAGATTCCATCCTCCAAAATATATCACAGGCAGCCAAACATCTGCAGGGTTTTGTAGCAGGGTGGATGCCAAAATGAAATGCTCATTTTTTGTATTATTTTGCTTTTATTAGTTTTTAATACATATACGTAATAAACAAGATGAGCAAGACAGCACTTACATATGCACCAGTGGTAATCAAATGTAAGATATTAAGTTGCAAAAATGCCCATTCTATGGAAAGGAATATGCTCCTCGGGAGAATCTGGGCTGTGACAGGGGACACTTTAAAATAACATTAACTTTTCAGTGGTAGAAAAGGAGTAAGAAAACTTCTCAACATGGGAAGTGCAGATCAGAGCTAGGAAAAAACCCCTGCAGAATGCACTGAATGCCAGCAAGAAATTTTGTTTTTCTGGGAAGAGGAGAGCTAAGTGCTGACTCATTTAAACACCTCCATTACTCGATACTGCGTCTTCAAAACAGGTTCTAGAAATCCGAACTGCTGTCAACAATCTCAGAAAGTTAGAGACGAGGTTAGCCCGAGTTTGTCTCAAGCTTGTGAGTGACAAATAATAATGAAAATAATCTTTTTGTTTTTCAGTAAGAGAAACGATGTTCTCAAGATAAGAACAGAATACACGAGTGCCATTTCTAGAAATTAAATTTACATCTTCTTTGGCAAAGTAATGAGTGATATGATTTTACACATAACAATAGTTTGGGAAAATATTTTAGAGCTAGTTTTCTTTCTTTTGCTGTACAAACATAGTCCCCATCGTTAATGAAACTAGATGTATGTATTTCTAAATTGGATGGGTTTTAAAAGAGAAGAGTGTTCTTTAAAGAAAAAAATGTTTATTTTTATTTATTTTTTTAAGAGAGGAGTATTCTTTACCGCAATGCCTTAAAAACGTCCTAACCAACAAAACTTCCAACTTCACCAATGACTCATCTCCCTTGTGCAGTAGTATTTGTGTAAATTAAAGAAAAAAAAAAAAAAGGAAGAAAGAAAAGTACAAAATATAAAAAAAAAAAATGGCCAATTAAAAACATTGCTTCTGTATATGCTCAGCAGGGATCTGGTAAAAATTAAGCTGGGGCTAATGAAGCTCTAAGCCCCTGCCTAACGCCACAGAGGGAGGAAGGCTGAATATTGCCTGCTATGAGGCAAACTGCTTAAGGAGCTTCGTGAAGGTCTCACTGAAACCAACTTAGCAAACGTTCCCGGCCCCCAGCCTTTATGAAGATCATCTCCAAGCAGATAATATTGCCGCCGCCGTGGACCCAGGTGCGACTCCCGCGCATGCTTACCGCGTAGTCAGCCTCTGTGAGGTGTTCACGCGAGAGCCCAGGGAGCCTGCTAAGTGGGTCTTCTTGAACAGTGCGGGCCGCTAGGCCGTCTCTCCTCTGTACCCGGGGGGTGCCAGGCATAGTGGCGGCTCATCGTGAGACTCACCCGTTCCCTTTGCTGAACCCAACTTGGTGTTTTGTTTTTGTGTTTTTGTTTTTGTTTTCAAACCAGGCGGCTTCCAGCAAAACAGTTGTTGGTGTCCTGACTTGTCTCTTACGACCGCATTCAGGCCCTTCCTAGAAAATGTTTAGAGGGGCGCCTGGGTGGCTCAGTCAGTTAAGCCTCTGACTCTTGATTTCGTCTCAGGTCACGATCTCCTGGTCATGAGATGGAGCTCCTCCCCTTCCCTCCCCGCCCTGTATCTGGTCCCGGCTGAGTGTGCAGCCTGCTTAAGATTCTCTCTCTCTCTCTCTCTCTCTCTCTCTCTCTCTCTCTCTCTCTCTCTCTCTCTCTCTCTCCCTCCTCCCCCCAGCTTGCTCTCTCTCTCCTAAAATAAAAAATAAATAGATAAATAAAATTTTTAGAACCCCCTACGGTATGAATTCCCCAAGGGCTGGCCTTTTTGAGGCTGGAGCTCATGCAGAAGCCTCATTGCCACCAGGTTCATGCCTCTGTTCTATTCCTTCTAGATCTTTTCTGGAGACGTGTTTGCTCATTGCAGACCATTCAAAGCACTAGTCCTCAGCTCAGTAGCACAACACCTGAAAGCTTGTCTGAAATGCAGAAACTCAAGCCTCACTCCAGAACAACTGAATCAGAAGGAGCTTTTCACAAAAATAGTCTAAAAACATGGAGACAAACCATAAGAGACTCTTAAATACAGAGAACAAACTGAGGGTTGCTGAGGGGTATTGGGTGGAGGGGATGGGCTAAATGGATGATGGGCATTAAGGAGGGCGCTTGCCTGGATGAGCACTGGCTGGTATATGTAAGTGATGAATCACTAAATTCTGTTCCTGGACTCATTATTACGCTATAAGTTAACTAACTTGGATGTAAATTAAAAAAAAAAAACAAAAACAAAAACAAAGAAGGAGAATTTCAACAAGAGCTTCAGCTTTTCAACAAAAGTCTATGCACAGGCAATCGGAAGCACTGTTCTGATTCATTTTGGACGGTTTTAAGGACCAAGTGAATTGGCCTACCCAAAAGCATCTGCATTAGACAGAAACTTCTGGTGTTGCAAAATTTTGTACTAAAAGGACAAAAGTACATGATAAACAGGAATCTCTATAAAAAGACTTTTGGAAATTGGATCCTCTTGGGTATTGCTATTGCCACTTCCTTCCAAATTCTACCACACAGGGGGCCCTCTATTCCATGGCAATTCAAGGTTGAGTTTTGGGAAAAGCCAAGGTTGCCAGCTTGCCAGCCATGGCCAACCATGATGTTGGAACTAAATTTTTTTTTTTTTTTTTGGATGCATGCATCTATTTTTCTGTGGAGCCAGAGATTAGCACAGTTATTCAGCAAATAGTTATAAAACTTAAGGCCATAAGAACTGTAAACAGCGTGACAATGGCATTAATAACACTCGGCTGGGAACCTGAAGACCTCGTTTCCAGTCCCAGCTTAGCATTAACTGGTTGTGGCTTGGGCAAGTGACTTAATTCAGCCAACATTTATGGAGTTCCTACTAGACCAAAACAATGAGGGCAATAGGAAAATGAAAGCCATCTAGTGGCTTTTATAAAGAAGTGTGCTGCTTTTGATCAGGGTTTTGTTTCCAAGAGGAACCCTTAAAAAAAAAAAAGAAAAAAGAAATGTCTTGTGGAAGGCCAATAAAGAAATAGGAAAAATTTGAACTGTTTGGTTTGAAGCTGAAGCAGAAAGTCCTGAACCTGTGTTCAGACTCAGAAAATCAATATCGAAAAGGTAAATCCCACTAGAAAAGTAGGCCAGAGAGAGAGAGAGACAGAGAGAGAGCAATACATCAAGTAATAAACACAAATGGATAAAGAGTAGTCAACCTGAAATTAAGCACCATTAGGATACCATTTTTAATTTTTCAGATAAAATTTAAGAATGCCAATTTTTGTTGTTGATAAGCATTAGGGAGAGGGCACATAAATACTTCTGGCATTTGTTCTTTTTGGAGGACAGTTTGCTTTACAACCTCAAAAATATGCATCCTCTGTTACGTACAATTCTGTTTCTAAGATTTTGTTACTAGAAATCGGAAATACAGGGTACAAAGATGTACAAGTATATTCATTGCAGTACAGAGATGTTCACTGGCAAGGCAAATAAACTTGAAACGATCTAAATTTCCAACAATTTGAGAATAGTGATATCTACATTTTGCTAACCTAGTGCAACAAAATAGTACATAGTAACTAAAAATGAAGTGTAAGAATAATCGGCATGGAAAGAAGTTTATGCAAAAACAACATATACATCATGATGCGTTTTGAAAAACAAGTATGGTGTGCACATGTATTTTGTAATTTTACAAATATAAAAAAAAAATTACAGAGCCATTGTTATGAAGGCGGCTGTACTCTGCTGGGATCAAGACATTTATGTTCCTGTGTCGACTTTACTTCTAACTAATTGCATGATTTGGGGGGCAAGATCTCTTCTCTTGGACTTGGTTTCCTCATTTCTAAAATGGACCATGTAGTAGGCTGAATAATGGCCTTTAGAGAGATCAAGTCTTAATCTGTGGAACTTGGAAAAAAAAAGTCTTTTTTTTTTTTAATCTTACTTATCTCTTTTGAGAGAGAGAGAGGAAGTACAAGTGGGTGGGGGAGGAGCAGAGAGAGAGAAAGAGAGTCCCCAGCAGGCTCTGTGCTGTCAGTGCAGAGCCTAATGTGGGGCTCCAACTCACGAACCTTGAGATCATGACCTGAGCCGGAGCTGACGCTTAACTGACTGAGCCACCCAGGCGCCCCTGGAAAAAGAATTCGTGACAGATGTGATTAAATTAAAGATTTTGAGAAGGGAGGTTGTCCTGGATGATGCTAAATGTAATCACAAGTGTCCTTATAAAAGGGAGGCAGAAGGGGATGTCACACAGAAGAGGAAGAGGCAGTGTGACCCTGGAGGCACTGTGACCCTGGAGACAGAGATTGCAGTGATGGGGCCACAAGCTGCAGAGTGCTGGCTGGCCCCAGAAGCTGCAAGAAGCATGTGCGGACTCTGCCCTGGAGCCCAGACCTCCAGAGAGGGAGCTCAGACTTGCCAGCACCTTGATTTTGGCCCAGCCATACTCATCTCAGATGTATGGCCTCCAGAAGTGTGTGAGGGAGACTTTTGTTGGTTTTAAGCCTCAGAGTTTGTGGTCATGTGTCACAGCAACCATCAGAAACTCACACAGGCAGTTTGGACCAAATTATCCCTTAAGTCTGTTTTGTTCCAAAAGTGTTAGAATCCTGTAATTTGCTTTGTTAGATGGAGAGAAATTAAGGGATAAATAGTGCCACTCAATAATTTGGGAAGAATAGATTCTTCTTCCCCTATCATATGTATTCTCTTTCCTTTAAAACAGAAGTGAAGGAAACTAAATATTAACAAATACAAAGTTACCTATGGAAGGGAAGCTGATATTAGCTTATTTTATAGAGGACCGAATTGTGTGATGTTATTATAATGAATCGTCAGGTCACCTTTATTTACAGTTACTTGCGGACCACATTTAGCTATTTCCAGACAAATTGGAGAAGAGTGAGAAAACACGTAAAAGGTAGAGTGGTCTTCTGAGGTCTATGCTCGTTCCGCACATCTATGGTGGCAAAGAAATTCTTTACTCAGTACCATGTTGGGGTCTGCGAATCCTTCGGAAGTGGTCCTGTAGAGTTTTGTGGAAGAATGTGAGGGCATCTGGTCACGAGGTAATGTAGATAGAAGTCTTCCATGTGGATATACCACTTTCAGTAGTTTCACTAGAATTCTGTGTAGCGATAGGAACTCTCAGGCATGTTAATATTGGTATCAAAATGTGCTATGTATTTTTCCTTCCTTCTAGATTTACTCATACATGTAATATTGTATCTAAAAACATTGTATTGAAACAGTATAAGCTGAATGCTTACTACCACATCTTCCAGCCCTGGCTTTGTTATGTTCCAATGTAATTGTAATTATCTCAACAGATATTGCAAAACTATTAAGAACAAGATGTTCAAAATGTGATCACTTCTGGCTCAGGTCACAAGAAAATAGGTGCCAACTACTCCAGAGTTCCAGACTACCACCTTGGGAATCATGAAGGGGTTGTCTGCAACCTGGTTTTGTAACTCTTAGCTGTTCTAGTCTGTCTGAGCTGTTGGAGAGACTAACAGGAAAGTTTGGGGTGGGGGGGGGGGGGAAGGAACTTTGGGGCAAGTTTAGGAAATATTCTACAATTCCAAAAGGAGAGGAGGAAGGGGTGTTTATGTCATCTCATACCTAGGGAAATATACTTCAACAGGGCTGACACTGGTTGCTTGCTTTGACAGAATGGGGAATATTGGTTACTGGGTAGGGGACAGCCCTCCCACTCAGGACTTGTGGAGCAACAAATGCCTGATGGTTTCTCTGGAACTAGGGTGAGCCACTAAAGCGTGAGAGCTGGTATGGGATTGTCCAAGGTCCCGCTGGAGGGATAAGGAGACCCTTATCAAGGGTCTGTCAAGACCTTGACAGAAAGAGGCTGGAGGGGTGCAGCACGTTGTCAGAGACTGAGGGAGGAGGTGTAAGCTCCCAGCCTAAGATGATCCTTTCTCCGAGGTGTGAGAATTGCAATTCCTATCCACAATTCTCTGGTAGGAGGTCCTCCATTGCCCAGGTTCCCACTGAAGAGCCCAGTGGGTGAAAGAATCAGCTGTAAGTCTTCTGGAGGGCAATTTCACACTATATTGCCGCTCCTGCCCTCTTCCCCTCCCACTCCCCTCCACGCTGAAGCGTTGGCTGGAGCTGAGCCGTGTATGGTCGGGAGGTGAAGACAGTGCTGGTTGAGTAAATGATGAAGTCAGCCCTGCTCACCTTCACCATTGTCGATGTCCAGCTGAATGAGGCCTAGCTGCAGAAGGGAAGGAAACTTAAAGTATAGTTGGAGAATTTAACCAGTATCAGGATTGAACATTTTATTAATGAACTGAGACTGTTTGGGGGACTAGAGTCACCAGAGGAACTTTTGTTGCCTGAGTATCCAGAAAAGCTATGGGAGCTGCCCTAATTTTCATACAAGGAGATAGTAAAAACTAGCTCCAGACAGGGCTGATTTAAAGGACCACAGGAAAGAAATATAGTGCTTTATGACTACTGAACAGCTTTACTTTAAAACTTAATTTATTAATACATTAATAGATTTTTTAAGTCTAGAAAAGAATGTGTGAAATTATTTTTTTTTAATTTTTATTTATTTTTAAGAGAGAGAGAGAGAGAGAGAGAGAGAGAGAGAGCACGAGTGGGGGAGAGGCAGAGAGAAAGGGAGACACAGAATCCAAAGCAGGCTCCAGGCTCTGAACTGTCAACACAGAGCCCGATGCGGGGTTTGAACCCACGAACTATGAGATCATGACCTGAGCCAGTTAACCCACTTAGCCGCCCACGTGCCCCCTGTGTGAAATGCTTAAACCTTGTGAGTTTAAGACTTCTTAAGTGTAATAAATAGTTGCATATGTTACTATTGAACATGTAATGTAGGTAACTTAAGAACATGCTGCTGGAAATTCTCATTTTAAGTTACGTATTCCGTTGTCTCAAGTTAAAACTTTTCAAACCACTGGTAGGTGAGTCTTTTTAAAGCTTCAGTTGGGTCACGTTAGTCATATTTGAGTCATGGGAGGAAAAAAAAATACCTTTTTTCTTGAAAATAAGTGATCTGACCTTTTTGGGCTTATATAACTCAAGAGCTGAAGCCATAAACTTCATACTGAATGTGAGGTGAGTTTTCATTGAGCAAGCCAAATGAAGTCAAATTAGAAAAAAAAAATGGTTTCGTATTTTTTAGATGGGACTATTAAAAATTTAGGCCTGTGTTCTTGATGATTCGCATGGCTTTTTAGAGACACTCAGAGCTAAAACAAATCACCAGTTGATTAACTTTTAAATTTGCCTTCTTCTCTACTGAGGAGTTTGTGTACTCATAGAATTAAAGGCAAGTATACATGTTAATAAAATGTTTAGATTGGGAAATGAAGCACTTTGGTTTGAAATTTTACTGAAATTGAAAAAAAAGATGGGACTTGTAATGTGGTCATATTATTCATGTCTAATGATGAGTTCCTCCTATTTTAGTCTGCAGAACTTTATCTAAGAGGGTGGGGGGACCCACCCATTCTCCTAGACAATGTGAAAGCTACAAGCATTTTAAAAAGTGATGTTTTAAGTTTATCATCAAATTCTTAATATTAAATGCGGAAAACATAACCCGAGAGGTATATGTCTTCTTGGTTTTGCCACTGGATTTTGCAGACTGTCTAGGGCCATTACTTGACTTCTTTGTTCCAGTTAAATCATCTGCAGGATATTTTTCTTTATTCTGTGGTTTACAGTTGAAAGGAAGAGTGAATTTCACCCTTTAGAAGGAGGGATCCACTGCCTGGGGTAAAGGAGGCTGAGGAACTCTTATGTGCTCCTTAAAAACTGTTTGCTAAAGCAATCACCCAGTGAATCCAGGGCTAAAACCCAGTTGAGGGCATTTTTGTGCTGGGACTTCTATCAATGATGGGTGTTGCTACTTCCATTCCCATCAACTTCCTATCCCCAAACTTCTTTGTTTACCACGGTAGGGAGTGGGGAGAAAATTTTCTCTTCTAAAAGGTATTGATATTTTGGGAGGATGATTCTTTCCTTTGATAATAATATTTCCCCTTTTCTAAAATAAGGAAGCTTTAGATTTTAAAATCTGTTTCTTGCTAACCTGTAAAGAACTTGTATCCATGCTAAAGCCTTTTTCCAGATATCAAGCTGTGAATGTAATGATTTCTTTTCTTTCTTTTTTTTTTTTTTTAACTTCTTCTTGTTAGACATTTCCTTCTTGAAATAGTGCTGCTTCGTAAATAATTTTAGGATAAAATACCCTACTAGAGTCTTGACCTTTTAATATATTCTTATTAAATACTGCTAAAGGCCATGTAGGAATCTAGGTAGTAAAATTTAATCTTATGCATTTTTATTTAAAAATATTTTTATTTGCTCTTTATTTTGACATAGTTCCAGATTTATAGACACCTTGTAAGCATAGTACAAAAGAATTCCCATGTGCCCTATCATTCGTTTCTCTACATTTTTATGTTATGCATTTGTTTTATACCCCCCCATTCCTTGTGTATGTGTGTATAATGCATGTCTACACACATATATGCATTTTTTGTTTTTCCTGAACTATTTATTTATTTATTTATTTATTTATTTATTTATTTATGTTTATTTATTTATTTGAGAGACAGAGCACAGGCAGGGGAGGAACAGAGAGAGAGGGAGACACAGAATCCGAAGCAGGCTCCAGGCTCTGAGCTGTCAGTACAGAGCCTGACGTGGAGCTTGAACTCACAAACCATGAAATCATGACCTGAGCCGAAGTTGGATGCTTAACCGACTTAGCCGCCCAGGTGCCCCTTCTGAACTGTGTTTTATTAAAGAGTAAGTTGCAGACATGATGCTCCTGTATCCTTAAATACTTCAATGTATGTTTCCTAAAGCAAGGACATTCTCTTACATAACCACAGCCAATCATCAAAATCATACAATTAGCTTTAATGTAATACTATTATCTAATCTACTTTATTCAACTTGCTGATTTTCCCAATAATTTCCTTTATACCGAAAGAAAATCCCAGATGATGCACTGCATTCAATTATCAAGTCTCTTTAATCTCCTTCAATCTGGAATGATCTCCAGTCTGTCTTTGTCATGACCTTGACATTTTGATGAGTGCAGATCAGTTAGTTTGTAGAATGTCTCTCAATTTGGTTTTGCATATATATTTTTAAAAGAATCAAGTATTCACTGTGGAGGAGTTGCAAAATTCTTGTTGCTCTAGAAACCCATAACTTCAAAGTTTGTTGACTATGTGAGCTCAAATATGTGAAACACCAAAGGGAGTTAATCTCTGAATTTATACGTATGCTTTCTGAGCCATTTGCACATATGAACATTCTGAAGATTCTGTACATTTTGTTCTTAAGTAAAAATAACAAGTGGCCAAACTTAAGATTCGAAAAATTTATGACTCCTTTTTAAGGGAAAAGTTCTAAGTTCTTGATTTTAGTAAGTGTGGCTATACAATTTTTTTTTTTACCATTTGGGCTATTTGTCTCATTTTGTCTTAAGTAACAGAGATGAGCAAAAAGTTGTTCGTGAAAGGTTCAGGAGAGGTTTAATAGATAATTGAACTAGTTTACTGAAAAAGTCTGCAAAGATGTGCCATCAACTGAAGCTCTTTTCTGAAAGACAGCTGGCCCATTGCTATTCAGGGATTCTTTTGTCTCCCTTGAAATAAAGACTTCTCTTCTTCCGGCGTGTCTTTGTTTTTTTATGAGTCCCTAACATTCAGGCCTGTTCAATAGACAGGACTTTCCACATACAACGTTGCAGGATTTTTTAAATCATCAAATGGAGTTTCAGAATCTTGAGATTTCTTAGAAGTACAGTGAGGGCTTGAGAAATCAACGTTCTTTCTCCTTTGCCGCAAATATAAATGGAAGTGTGACAACTGTCTCAGGAATCATGTCTCTTTCTGAACAAGAGCTTTTTAGTGTGGACTTGAGCAGGGGGCTGCTTGGGTAATACATGTGTTGTTACTGTTATTGTCAAAATATATGAGCATAAAGCTCTTTCCCACTGAGATTAAAAATTACCTCCTGAGGTACAAGAAGTTGACCAGCCCTTCCTCCCTCCCTTCCCCCTCCCTCCCTCACTCTCTCTGTCTCATCTTTCTTTCTTCCATTTTTTAGAAGGCAAAAAGAAATTATGATAAGTCATTTTTAAAAACACAAATAACAAGGGACGTTCAAGCACCAGATGGCCGTTGACTTTGGTAGGACTGTCAACCAGACATAAGCAACATTTTTGTGTTGGAACTTCTGCAGGTCTCGTACTTCTATGACCATCAATTCCCTCTTTCCAAAGATTTTCCCTATAACAGCAAACAATGTAAGAATTATCGAATAACTGTCTTGGAAAAACAATTGTAGCTCTCTTTGCCATTAAAAAATGTGACTGAACACTTGAAATGCTGTGTTTCTGATTAAAAAAAAATAACAATAAGCCTATTGTACACACCTTTCTTTTGGATTTATTCTTCTTCGCAAGTGAAGCGATTAACGTCAGAATTCTTTTAATTGGGCTCAAGCACTGCAGTGCTTTTCTTGCAGAAAAATCAATGCAAAAAACCCAAACCCCGCTCCTTTGTTCTCCTGTTAATTGCTACCACCTGCTTTCTAGAGGTGCCTGAATTATTTTGTTTTTGGTGGTCTTAATATTTACCTGATTTTGAGCAACACAGTAAGTTAGTTTGCCACTAATTTTATTCTCGCCACCTCATGCCATCCAGAATTTTCTTGCTGAATCAACTCTTTGTGCTCTCAACTTTCTTTTCAATCCTCTCACCTCTGTTGCTGATCTGTCAGGCCCAGGGATTCGGCTTTGTTGCACCAATGCACACTTCAAAGATGTTTTAGAATTCACACTTCAAAATTAAAATATACATTTTCTTTTCAGTGACTGAGCCATGAAACAGAGTCACATGGGATAAGGAAGTGGTAGAGTAGAACAGAAAAAAAAAAACTACAACATAGAAGCAAGTACTTCCCAGGGAATTAACTTTCTCAAACATGTGTTTCCCAGAGCTCAGAAAACACTAATTTCTGTGTTGTTGGTATTGTTTCTTTGTTCTACTCTGCCACTTCCTGATCCCACATGATTCCATTTTATGCCTCAGTCGCCAAGTAAAAAAATGTATATTTTAGGTTAGATTTTAACTTCAAGCACATTTTTGAAGTGAGTACCCGCCCCCCATCCCCAGTCCTAACAATGGTAGCACTTGGGGTATGAGCTGGAAGCTGGGTGAGTGTAGCTGAGGGACTCTTCACAATCATAAAAACAGGAGTGACTGCATTGCCTGGGGACAGAGACTGTGGCTCCTTCCTCAAGCCATAGATGATTTAACTAGAGTCCTAGAGGGACCAGTGGAACCTTGGGGCTGAGTTGTCTGATGTCTAATACGGGAAGGTTCCGTATTTCAGAACACCGCAGAATTGTAAGGCTATTGTTGTGGGGGATGATGTGTGCCACAGCTGTGCTGATGGGTGGCTGATTTTCGAATGATTCTGTATGGTCTCTGCCTGTTAGGGGGCTTTCCCTTTTCGCCATCACCCAGAAGGTGATGATTCACATTCACCCCCCATTCTGAGAGGAGCTTGCTAACATCCTAGACATTCATGGGACAAGGGTTGTTTAAAATGATGGGTGGGGGAAGGAAGATAGGCAAAATTCGCACACCTTTATGAGATCATGCCAACCCAGAGAATGCCTGGGTGCACTGTTGGCTGCTGTCAGCTGGGGGTCCTTGAGCACAGGAACACGAGGGTGGGCTCAGTGCCCTTGGATCCAGCAGTTTTCTTCTCTAATGCTCCCTCACCCCACCCCGGTGTGGTTGCTTTTCTCTCATTCTTGGCTGAGAAAGGAACATTTCCTTTCTTTCTCTTTTTCTTTTTTTTTTTTTTTTTTTTAAATTTAATTTGAGAGAGACAGAGAGAGAGAGAGAGAGAGAGAGAGAGAGAGAGAGAGAAAGAGAGAAAGAGAGAATCCCAAGCAGGCTCCATGCTCAGTGCTGAGCTCAATGCAGAGCTGGATCCCATGATCCTGAGATCATGACCTGAACCAAGATCAAGAGTTGGACACTCGGGGCGCCTGGGTGGCGCAGTCGGTTAAGTGTCCGACTTCAGCCAGGTCACGATCTCGCGGTCCGTGAGTTCGAGCCCCGCGTCAGGCTCTGGGCTGATGGCTCGGAGCCTGGAGCCTGTTTCCGATTCTGTGTCTCCCTCTCTCTCTGCCCCTCCCCCGTTCATGCTCTGTCTCTCTCTGTCCCAAAAATAAATAAAAAACGTTGAAAAAAAAAAAAAAGAGTTGGACACTCAACCGACTGAGCCACCCAGTCACCCCACATTTTCTTCTAAGAACAGAGAAACCCACTTTTGCACATATGCATTTGAACATTTCTCCTTGGATTTAAGGTAGTAGATGTTCTTTTTACCTGAAAATAGTTTGGTACCTTCAAGAAGCTTTCCCTACTGGTTCTATTAAAGAAAAAAATAGTCAATGAAAACTTGTAAAAGATGGCCAGACAGACTCTATTCCAGACCATCATTGTAGGTGTAGGTCCAGTGCACTGGCATAGGTGTAGGTCCAGTGCACTTTGCTGTAGGGGAGAGAGATTGGGCTTAACTTTGAATACGGCATGGGCAGTGGGAGTTTATAGCCAAAGAGCAGGCTGGGATGGGGGTGGGGGGCAGTGATTGGGAAGTTACTGAGAGGAAACATCAGAGCAAAGGAGAGTTCTGGCTAACCTGACCTAATAGGATGCTTGCTACATACAGTCAGGCCAGGGTGATCAGCCATCACCTGGTGGGTGGTGGAGGGTGGGGAACTCCATCAGATGTCGAGGGTGGTCAGATATCAAGGGTAGGGGGTTCTTGCTTAAACTAGATTTCACAAGAAGGATCACAGATGGACCCAGGAGAAGGTTCAGGAGCCTGACTGAAGTTTGCTCAAGCAAAGAATCTTTGTCAGTTCCTACTGAGAGACTTTTTACCATGATCTGAGAAGAAAAGAGACTCCCAGTACTATAAAGGTGGAAGAATTCAGTGGGCCTAGGGTGAGAATGGGGGGAAGCAAGGAACAATAGAGAAAATATTTCAAAACACTTTCGTTCTACAAGTTCTGTAACATCAGTGAGCATACAGTCCCTCCTTATCCCGATTTGTCACCAGCACAGGTCTTGCATTATAAAAGATCAGCTCTCACAACTCTTAAGAATCTAATTTGAAGTATGGTAGACTCCACTGAAAGTAGGAAGACCTTACCCAGGCCATCTTGGAGCCCAGCAAACCCTGAATATAACACTTGGAATTGCTTGAAACTCTTGATCAGGTAGTTCAACAAACCTTACTTGGGCTCCTTGAAAATAATAAGCCTCTGCTAGCACTGAGGATTACAAAGAAGGGTAAACACCTCTGCCTTTGTGGAGTTTAGAGTTGAACACGAGAAATACATACATGAAATGATAGAGGCAATCATGGAGTCTGTACTAAGTGAAGAAAAAGTGTAGAGCTGGGAGTGATTCATTCTGGTAAAGAGAAGGAATTGTCAGGGAAGTGTTTCCAGAAGTGATAATGCCTGGCCCAGGTTTTGAAGGATGAACAAGATTTTGAAAGATGAATAAGAGAGAGGCAGGTCCATCCAAGTGGAAGGGGCACATACAAAGACACAACTTTCTATCCTGCACTCCTCTGCTGGCTGTCCTTTGGATCATTGAGACCCAGAGCAATTTAGGGAAAGAAGTTTAAAGCCCTCTGGAGTTTTTCGCGTGTGATATGTGGATCTAGGGGAATCTGGGGATTCAGGGTAAGAAGTAGGTTTTAAATCCTCCAGAAAACTCTTGGGTAACCCAAGTTTGGCAAGCAGTTGCTGGAATCCTGTCTTACTCTGGAAGGTTTGCTTTTGGTCTCCGGAGTCCTTGTTCTTTGAATAGCATTGGGGGCTGTGCACTGTTGCTCCTTCCTTAGTGATGAGAAGCTAGGTAGCCCCTGGGCAGATGTCTGCTGATCAAGGTTGGACCAAACCAGAGATGTCAGAGGGACAAAGCAGCATCCACTTGGAGGACTAGAGGAATCTGTGCTCTTGAACTTTTGGACAGAGAATGAGGAAGCGTCAGCAGCCCCGTCTGTCATGTGGCATTGTGGAAATGTACCTGGGCCATTTGGGAAGGCCATCCAGTGCTGCCAGTGGTGTTCAGTGGAATTCAGGGCACTCAGAGTTTGGGATGAGCCAGCTGAGAATGAGGGCTATTTCTGTCAGAGAATTCTTTGTGATCCTGGGTAGCAGCACTTAGTGGACTGGTTTGTCATACTTTGGTCAAGTGGTCAGCAATTGTTGACTGAGAATTCAGAGAACCCCTCAAAGTCCTGTTGCAGAGTTCCAGGCCACACAGAAGTATATCTGTGCAAAGTGACAATAGGCAATTAAGCTTAGGACATTCAGTGTTACAAGAGTCTCTAGCACTGGACTTTCATTCCTTCCAAAAATAGGTTTCTGTAGTTCGCAGCCACATTATATTAGGTAGTCCTACCCAGACTATAACTTGATTCTGTGTTTTAGTGTTTTATTGAGCACTGATTTAAAGTGTTTGCAAATCTACTCTTGAATGTATTCTCAAAGTATTCAGTGTCCCTTTCATAAATCTCTATACAATAAATATGCCACAGAATTAAAAAAGAGGTCCTTTGTAAATGGGTGGAAGATCTGGATAGACATTTTTCTGAAGAAGACATACAAATGGCCTATAGGTACACAAAAAGATGCTCAACATTGTTAATGACCAGGGAAAAAAACCAAAGCCACAATGAGATACCGCTTCATGCCAGGTAGAATGCTGCTATCAAAAAGACAAGAAATAGCAAGTGTTGGCCAGGGTGTGGAGAAAAGGGAACCTTTTCTGCAGCACTGCTGGTGGAAATGTAAATTGGTGCAGCCCCCGTGGAAAATAGCATGGAGGTTTCTCACAAAAATAAAAATAGAACTACCATATGATTCAGCAATTCCACTGCTTCAGGTATTTATCTGAAGAAAACAAAAACACTAATTCAAAAAAGATACATGTGTCCCCATGTTCACTGCAATATTATTGACAATAGTGAAGACACAGAAACAACCTAAGAGTTCATCGATGGATGATTGGATAAAGAAGTTGTGGTGTGTGTGTGTGTCTGTGTGTGTGTGTGTGTGTGTGTGTGTGTGTGTGTGTAAAAATGGAGTATTATGCAGCCACAAACAAAGAATGAACTCTTGCTGTTTGTGACAATGTGGATGGACCTTAAGGGCATTATGCTGAGTGAAATAAATCAGACAGAGAAAGACAAATGCTGTATGATCTCCCTTATCTTTGGAATCTAAGAAACAAAAACAAGCCAGTCCAACCCCCAAAACAAAAGAGCCCATAGATACAGAGAACAGACTGACGGTTGTCAGAGCCAGGGTGCAGGGATGGGAGAAAGAAAAAGAGATCCTGGTGAACTGATATCCTTCTTCTTATCAGTTAATGAGAGCTCTGTAATCCAGGATGTTTTACATTTTGCCGTAGCTGCCACCAGGAAGCACAGAGGTAAATACTCAATCCATCCAGTCTTTCTGACTTAGTCCCTCTGTTACAGGTCATTCACACCCATCCTTTACAAAATCCTCCTGTTTTTCATTGTAAGTGATTGCAAATCCATTTTTAGAAACAGTAGGTGTATGGAAGATAAATATGTGCAGTGAAACCATAATATTTTATTAACTAGCATTGCCTCATTTTCTAATGATATGTGGTAACTTTTTTGTATTAAGCACAGCGAGGATTCTGATAGTGGCTGTTCTTCACGTGAAAGTATTATTGACAGGAACACACTCTCATTCCTACTGGAATGCTCTGTGGGTTGTTCCTCTGTCAAACCCTCCTAGATTAACTCACTCATCTCCAGACATGCCTGACACTCTAAGCACTTATATATATATGTGTCTGGGTAGCTGTAACTGTCATTAGTTATGTATTTCATAGAACATAGAAATTTAGAGCTGGAAGGAATGTAATCACCCAAATCCCATTTAGCTAAAACGATAGATGGCGTTTTGCAACCACTAAGAGATTATAACAGAAGTTAGCGTGCTGTAGGTTATTACATGGGCTCTATGGGACCCTCTTCCAAATGTGTAGACTGGGCCTAAGAGATTCTGGGTGGTGTTTGCATTGTTCTTCCTTGAATGGCAAACAAAAACTTAGCTTGGGGACTTTCTTCTTGAAAATAAATTTTCATCTAGTTATTTGTTTCTGGTTCCCATTTATCCATGATGCTCTTCTCCGCTAGAAGGGGTAGTCCTTGAGGGTAGGGGCAATGTCTTGATCACCTCTCTTGTCTTTTGGCACCACCTCACGTCCTGGCTCAAAACACACATGGAACAAAAGTTGAGTGACCAAACGAACGAAGGGCATACTGTCTCTTTTGTAGGACTGTGGATTCATCGGAGGAAGGTTCCAACCCTGCTGTTTCTTTTCGGCCTTGTCAGATGCACTATCACTACCAATCAGATAGCTGCTCAGGCAGAGCCAGGCCAGGAGGCAAGAGTCAAATCAGGCAGTGAGGAATCAGAAGGATGTGGTGAAGGATTTGCTATCTGGTGACAAATAGGGGAGCTGGAGATGATGCCAAAGTACGAGTGGTTTTTGTCTGGGAAGGTGGCAATGCTACACGTGGAAATTGGGAAAGTCAAGATGGAGAAAATTTTGGGGGGGGGGGATCCAAAATCACGAATGGGTGGCTGTACTGAGTTGTCAGGAGCCCTCTTCCCTAGGGTGTGGCCTTTGTGTAATCCAAAATGGCTGTTTACACTCCATCTGCCACACTGGAGTCAGACATCACAGTGGAGGAAGGGCAGAAAGGGGGAAGGAAAAAGCCATGGGCAAAGGCCAGCTCGCAAAGAGGCTTCCTGAAAGGCACACACTTGTTCTTAAATGTTATTGGCCAGAACTTTGTCACATGGCTGTACCTATCTAAAAAGCAGTGTTTTAATTAAGCAGTGTTTTAATTAAGCACATGCTGTAAATAAAATTAGGTCTTTTACTATGGAAAAGGTGAGGCTGAATATTGAAGGGCTACTAAAGGTCTGTGTAACACAAAGCTGGACATAAACTTGGTCTCTGACACCAAATCCGCTCTTTTAACTCTACTGCACAATTGAAAGTGGGAACTCTATATTGTTAAGGCAGAATGGGGAACTGGGAAATGCCCGAGGCTTCGTGGTCAATGTCCTGGCTCTGCTGGTTATGGGTATCTTGGATGTGGCATATGATTTATCTGAATCCTTGCCTCTAAATCTGTAAAATTGTTGGATAAGATGATCTCTAAATTTCTATAAGGCAAAATATCTTATGATTAAAACAAATTATGGTAGCAATACTGAGTGAGTGATTGAGTCTCTGTAGTTCTTTGCGAATGGGTATTCTGGTTTGAGATCCATAATGGAGCTCCATGATTAGCATGGATTACAAACATGCCTCTTCTCCACAGAGATGATTTAACCAAATAAAAGCTACAGTGGTTGCCTACTCAATGCCTGTTTTTCCACCTTTTACTTGTCAACAGGATCCCAGTTTTATTTGGATGTTGGTCAGAAATCCAGTGGTAACTTGACTCCAAAGATGGTTGCCATGAATTTCTTCCCTCTTTGTGCACACCTGTCATTAGCACACTGAAAAGTTGGAGCCACTAGAATCTGGGCTGGACTGATTTGACCTATAGAATATGGCTAGTTCCAGATTTAGTATTAAAAAGGACTGGCAGTCCTGCTCCCTGTCTTTTGCGGCTGCCATGTAAGAAGTTTGGGCTATTCTGCTTGACAGAGAGGCCTGAAGGACCAGACATGTGAGCAAGGAAGCCATCTTGGAGAACATCCAGCCAGTTGAGCCTTCAGAAGACTCCAACCCCAGTCATTTTCTGACTGTAGCCGCAGAGTGCGCCCAGAAATGCCCAGCTGAGTCCAGTCAGTTCACAAAACTATGAGAAATAATAGTAAATTGTTTTAAGCCATCAAATTTTTGGATGGTTTGTCATGTAGTAATAGATAACCAGAACAGAAGTGCTTAGGAAATGGCCCCTTCTCAGTCCCAGGAGGCAAATCGTGATGGGTTTAAGCCTGTTTTGATAATTCAGTTCTTTTGCCAAACTATTTTAGGGGGGACACGCGTGACCGGTTCTAATCAGTGAGATGCTGGATGGCATTTCCTTACAGATAAAAAGAGACTTATGGAAGAAAATGTGAGTTTTACAGTCTGACACTGTTTTGTCTATCTATATTTGACTTCTGGAACTATGGCAACTACGTTGTGCCCATAACGAGACAGACAGCTCTAAGGACCAAGCCAGTAAGCTGAGGATGACAGAGCAAAAAAGATGGAGGGGCTTGTGCCCTTGAAGTCAATCCCTAGACTTCTTGTTACATGATACAATAAGTCCTTTCTGTCTAAATCATTTTGAGTTGAGTTTTCTATTACTTACAGCTGAAATCATCCTAATTGATACAGTGGGGAGAAAAAAAATCTCTGTGCTACTCCCTTCCCCTGATGGAGAAAGAAGAACATGAAATTATGAAGCCTCTTCTCTTTCTTGTATGCTACCCAGATAGTCCTTCCAGTCTTGGATGTAAACAAAGGTAGCAGCTGACTTGTGGGTGAGACCTAAGCCGCTTTGCATAAGGAAATGAATTGAGTTTTGAGAGAAGGGGCAGAGAACAGAGAATCAGGAGGGGAGAACGGGAGTCTTGAGCCTGTGTGTGTGTGTGTGTGTGTGTGTGTGTGTGTGCATGTTTGCATGTATGATGAACAGGGGAATGACAAATAGGACGGGGAGCTGAATTTCAAGGAGAAAGGTGACCCTCAGTGAAGTCCAGTAGCATGAAGTCTTCATGAGCACAAGGATGAATTTCATGTTTAGTTTGGTGCAGGGCAGAGGGAAGCAGGGGAAGGGCAGTGCAGGCGAAATGGTGAGTTAGAGGAAGAGGAAGTCAGCCACAGTGGCTCGGGGGAGTGTGAGCCTTCAGGATTTATAGGAATCTTGGAGCTGTGGTGGGGGTGGGAAGTGGGCATGTGAGTTTTAAAAAATCTTTAGTTCTGGAAGTGCAAAATGACCTCTTCTGACCTATTGATTGAGGACTAGCTTCTTAGACAACAATTATGTGCTTTTCAAAGTTTTGAGTATTCAAATTCAACATGAAGTTTTTTTCAGGTCCTTGCTGCTGTTTAGCTCTTAGGCTATATCAAGATGTATTAAGATATGTCAAGATAGCCTGAAGTCATAGTAAGTGGTCTGAGTGAATGGGAAGTAGCATGGCTCAGTGGAAATTGGGCTCAAGTTTACCAGGAGGACTGGTTAGTTCTGTCACTAAGTTCCAGAGTCACCCCAACTGAGCAAGTTGCTCAATTCTATCAGCTTTTTTAAAATTTAAAAAAAAATCACTTAAAAATGACCAAAGCAATACATTATTGTTATTAGAAAAAAAATACAAGCCATAGACTGGAAGACTTGATTCTAATATTTGCAGGTCCTGACAAGAAAATAAATAGTGGGGCACCTGGGTGGCTCAGTCGGTTAAGTGTCTGACCTCGGCTCAGGTCATGATCTCACAGTTCGTGAGTTCGAGCTCCACGTCGGGCTCTGTGCTGACAGCTCGGAGCCTGGAGCCTGCTTTGGATTCTGTGTCTCCCTCTCTCTCTCTGGCCCTTCCCTGCTAGCACTCTTTGTGTGTGTGTCTCTGTCTCATAAATAAATAAACGTTAAAAATTAAAAAAAATAAGAAAAGAAATAGAGCTCCATATGTAATATGTGTGAATATCTAAAGATTTTATTTACTTACGTTTTAATGTTTTTGAACATTTATTTTACTTTTGGGGGGGCAGGAAGAGGGAGATAGAGGATCTGAAGGAGGCTCCATGCAGTGAATGCAAAGCCCAATGTGAACTTGAACTCACAAACCCCGTGAGATCATGATCTGAGCCAAAATCAAGAGTTGGCTGCTTAACCAACTGAGACACCCAGGCGCCCCAAGATTTTAAAGTAACAAACTACTGAGTAAAATATATTCTATTGTAAGGACAAATGTTAAAAATAAGAGGCTTGATTCTTCCTGTTAAAAATAAGGAAGAGAGGGGGCGCCTGCGTGGCTCAGTTGGTTGTGTCTGACTCTTGATTTGGCTCAAGTCATGATCTTACAGTTCGTGGGTTTGAGTCCTTTGTGGGGCTCTGCACTGACAGCACAGAGTCTGCTTGGGATTCTCTCTCTCTGCCCCTTCCTCCCTCCCTCTCTCTCTCTCTCTCTCAAAATAAATAAACTTTTAAAAAAATAAGGAGGAGATTTCCCTTCTTTCCTTTTTCTGAGAGAATTTACTTCAGAAAACTCATTACTGAAGTTCTTTCTCTCTGTCTCTTTGAAATGGACGTAAATCTTTTTATAAGCTAAATAAGTCTCCTGTGAGTATCTTTATGACCCAGGAATGTTTTGTCAAGGACTGGGAAGCCCTGTCTTTGAAATGTGACCATCCCTGGGTGCCTCAGTCAGTTAAGTGTTTGACTCTTGGTTTCGGCTCAGGTCATGATCTCACGGTTCATGAGTTCGAGCCCTGTGTTGGACTCCTCGCTGTCAGCTTGGAATTCTCTCTTCCTCTCTCTCAGCCTCTCTCCCGTTTGCACCCTTTCTCTCAAAATAAATAAATAAACTTAAAAAAAAAAACGAAACATGATCATCCAGGAAGAAAGCACCCCCACTGTTTCTGTGGGAGGGTAGGCACTTAACTTTAGTGGCCACCTTGCTCCCCGTTGCAAAGCTACCTTCTATCATGAAGATAGAAGTTTATTTTTCCTTTGTATAATACCGATTAGCTAACACAGATGGTTACCCCAGTTACCAGGTGAATTTAGGATGAACTGTGGGTAATAAATGGCGCTGTCAAGTCCTCTGACCTGAGGAGTAGGTGCTGTTTATCTTGAGAACATGTAGGTAGTAGGTTGTGTCTGCCTGGTTATATGCATGGGTGAGATTTCTTTCTGTCCCTCAGTTTCCTGGCATGTTGCCTGTGATGCACATCCCATTCTGACTCCATACTTCTTCAGCATAAAACTCTTTTCTTTCTCTACTACCTTTGTAGGAAAGGGTTCTGAGTTGGGAGAAGAGTTGGTTTGAAATTACGTTTCCCGTTGACAAATATATCACTCTAACAAACGGAAGGTGGGGTTCAAGTGGACTCCTCAGAGTTCTCTGAAGTGGGCAGAGCTGGCCCTGGCCCATCGCTCCACCCAGCTTCTCTTCCCACTGCAAGGGGCCCTGGGCATGTGTACGGAAACCCCGTCTGCACATCTGATGCTATCCTCAACTCCCATCCCTCAGCCCTGCAAACACCTGCCCCTTGTCCCCTCTCAGGGCTAGGGGAGCACACACTAATGCAGCCATTTGCCCTGGAGAGGGCAGATTTGAGAAAGAGCCCCAGCCAGGGCATCCCAGAGTCCCAGGTGTCTGAAGTGCAGTCTGTTATTGTGGGCAAGGCCCCCGGGTAGGCATATATCCTTGGCCCTGAAAGTACCTAGCCCTGGAAAAGGCTCAGCCAGAGAAGGTTCAGAGTGTCATTGCCTGTAATGTGGGAGCAGGAGCAGGATGCTTTCCTCCTTATTCGGGGTTAGGGGTGGATAGTGTAAACCGATAGAATAAGAAGTGAAAATCCCGCCCGATTTCCTTTTCTATTTGCTCCTTGCCCCAGAGGTACACACTCACTATCAGTAGTCTGGTGTGTATCCTTCTTTGATGGTTAATTTTGTGTACCAACTTGGCTGGGCCATGGTGCCCAGATAGAAATTTGGTCAAACATTATTCTGAATGTTCCTATGAAGGTGTTTTTTGGATGAGAGTAACATTTATCTTGGTGGACTTTGAGTAAAGCAGATTACCCTCCCTGATGTGGGTGAGCCTCATCCCATCAGCTGAAAGTCTTAATTAGAACAAAGACTGACATTCTCTGAGCAAGAAGGAATTCTGCCAGCAGACGGCCTTGGGATTCGAACTGCAACTCTTCCGTGAGTCTCTGGCCTGCCAGCTTCCCCTCATCAGATTTTGGATTCACTGGACTCCACAATAGCATAAGACAATTCCTTAAAATAAATCTCTTTCTCTCTTCACACACACACACACACACACACACACACACTGCTTGTTTTGTTTATTTTTAATTTAAATAGGATTTTATTGTCCTGTAGTTTTCTTTATTAACTTGGTATCTTATTTCTCTGACAGCATCTATAGTTTAAGTGATAAAAAATGCAATGAAGTGTTCAGCACTGTGCTGGGCCAAATTAGCACTTGATAAATGTTAATGCATCTGTACATGGAGCACACAGGGCTATATCAGAAAGCAATTTGTTCATTATCTCTTGACCATTTAAACTTTATTCAGTGGAGGATGTTGTTTCCCCTACTACTGGAGGAAAGTTCTGGGAGTCCACAATTCTTTGACCATCCTCAGGTAATAAAAAAGATCCTGAAGTCATTTAGGGGCGCCTGGGGGCTCAGTAGGTTAGGCGTCCAACTTCGGCTCAGGTCATGATCTTACGGTTCATGAGTTGGAGCCCCGCGTCGGGCTCTGTGCTGACAGCTT
The DNA here is from genome assembly GCF_024362965.1 of Panthera pardus. Taxonomy (NCBI): domain Eukaryota; kingdom Metazoa; phylum Chordata; class Mammalia; order Carnivora; family Felidae; genus Panthera; species Panthera pardus. The sequence goes on along the minus strand of NW_026526710.1, from coordinate 42,921,441 downwards.
GGAGCCTGGAGCCTACTTCAGATTGTGTGTCTCCCTCTCTCTCTGCCCCACTCCCGCTTGCTCTCTGTCTCTGTCTCTCAAAAATGAATAAACATTAAAAAGATTAAAAAAAAAAAAGATCCTGAAGTCATTTAAAGTTGTAAACACAGTGTCAAGACCTTGTGAGAAATAAACTTGCCTCACTCACTTGACTTCCAGCTAAACCGTAAACCCCGCTCCTCATCTGGCTAAGACCTGCTGTATGTGGGAAGCCACTCCTGGGAAAGGTGGGTTGAGTTCAGGTTCTTCTTTCTCCATCTTACCCTCCTAAACCTCTCCTGCCATCTTCTTTGGTCTCTGACACTTCCAGGGTTGAGGCAGGGAGAAGGAGTGGCAGTGAGGACACAGGAAAGCTATTTCATGGGTGGATGATTTTGTGCTTTCTGAATCTGGCAGCTTTCCACAATGGACTCTTTTTTTCTTATGGATGTTTGCGTGGCTTCTTTGGGGATATCCCCAGCCACTAGGGGCTTCCCACCTGTATTTCCCTTGACAAGAATGATGAACTGGCCTTCAGCTGGCTGCTTTCCCATATGCGGTCCTTGGAAATACATGGCTGCCCTCAGCTTCTCTGTGCCGAGGCCTAGCCGCTCACCCTCTCAGATGGCCCAGTTAGGCCCCAAAAAGACATCAGGCTGGTTGTTTCTCCCTCACAGTGCACATCTGGCCCTTGGGAATCACTGAAGTCCTCCTGCTTCCATAAACTCTGGCGGTGCAGACACCCCCAACAGCCATCTCTCCTTCAATTCATCTGTCAGAAGCTAGACAGCCTGCCTCTCCTTTTTGATTTCTCAGATGGGATCAGACCCCACGTTGCCCTATCTTCCATCCCGCTAACCTCAGATGTTTCTCTCTTTCTCGGAGCAGTCTCTCTGGAGCCCCTCTCTCTTAACTTGAGATTTACAGTGAGCATCTCAGATGCTCCCCCTTGGTGTGGTACTCATTGTACACCAGTGGCTTTCAGAAAAGAAGTATTCTTCAGATCCTCTTAATTTCCCATAAATTGATCCCTTTGTATCTTTGAATAGGGTTAGATGTTTGCAAGTTGAGTAATAGGTTTTTAAAATTATTTTTATTGAGGGACACCTGGCTGGCTCAGTTGGTTAAGTGTCCGACTTTTGTTTTCGGCTCAGGTCATGATCTCACAGTTCATGAGACTGAGCCCCATGTAGGGCTTCTTACTGACAGAGTGGAGCCTGCTTGAGATTCTCTGTCTCCCCTACTTCCTGTCCCTTCCCTGCTCACTCTCTCTCTCAAAATAAATAAATAAACATTAAAAAAACTATTTTTTATTGAAAGTTCAATTTGTACTGACTTTGGTGTGCGATATTCACTGCATCTTGGTGCCTTGGTTAAAACTTCCAATTTAACATTCCACGCACCCTATCAGCTATTACTTTTATTGTTTTTATTATCTACCGTTTAAAAAAATGATTTCATAATGTTCCATGGTGAGACTATTATGATTTATTTTAATCTTCTTCTACTGATAGTCATTGAGGTTCTTGCTAAAGATTTTTAATTAAAAATAATGCACAAAAATAGACGAAAAAAGCCAAATACCATAAGATTTCACTTATAGGTAGAATCTATAAAACAAAACAAATGCACAAACAAACAAAACAGACTCTTAATCACAGAGAGCAAATCGGTGTTTGCCAAGGGGTGGCGGGTGGAGAAATGGGAGACATAGGTGAAGGGGATTAAGAGGTACAAACTTCCAGTTACAAAATAAGTCACAAAGATGAAAAGCACAGCATAAGGAATCTAGTCAATAATAGTGTGATCACACTGTATGGTGACAGATGGTGACTGCAAGTATCATGGTGGGCACTGAGTAATGTACAAAATTGTTGAATCACTACGTTGTGCACCTGAAACTAATAACACATTGTATGTCGACTATACTTCAATAATACATTTCAAAATAAAAAAGAAAGAGTGCTGGGGCACCTGGGTGGCTCATTTAGCTAGGTGTCCGACTTCAGCTCAGGTCACGATTTCACGGCTCCTGAGTTCGAGCCCCACGTCTGGCTCTGGGCTGACAGCTCACAGCCTGGAGCCTGCTTCGGATTCTGTGTCTCCCTCTCTCTCTACCCCTCCCCTACTCACACTTTGTCTCTCTCTGTCTCTCAGAAATGAGTAAACGTTAAAAAATTGAAAAAAAAAAAAAGAGTGCTACCAAGTATGCCTCTAACAAAAAATGTTGTACATTGGATGTGAATTACAGTTTGGAAATTGATTGTGTTTCATGGCACCGGTATAATGAAGAACTGTTCTAAAACACATTTATCTGACTCATTTGGAAGATTTTATATTTATATGAAAATTTGGGAGGTGTAAGTTTTTCTTTTGTTTTAAAGTGTTTATGGGGGCACCTGGGTGGCTCAGTGTGTTAAGTGGCCTACTTTGGCTCAGGTCATGATCTCACCGTTTGTGAGTTCAAGCCCCGCGTCGGGCTCTGTGCTGACAGCTCAGAGCCTGGAGCCTGCTTCACATTCTGTGTCTCCCTCTCTCTTGGCCCCTCCCCTGCTTGCACTCTGTCTCTCTCTCTCTGAAAAATAAATAAACATTAAAAAAATTAAAAAAAAAAAGAAGTGTTTATGTACCTGACAGATACCACACAATTTTATTTTTGGGAGAAGTAAACTGATACATGTTTCAATAAGTAGATTTTAATATTCCAAGAAAATAATTGTTTAAATATAAAAACCTACCTTGTTTTTAAGTTAGAACTTATTGACCAGAAGGAAAATGTTCTTTTTTTAAATGTTTATTTATTTTTGAGAGAGAGAGAAAAAGGGAGGGAGGGAGGGAGAGAGAGAGAGAGAGAGAGAGAGAGAATGAATGAGAATGAGTGGGGGAGGGGAAGAGAGAGAGGGAGACAGAGAATCCCAAGCAGGCTCTGCTGTGTCAGTGTAGAGCCTGACATGGGGGTCGAACTCATAAACTGTGAGATCATGACCTGAGCTGAAATCAAGAGCCAGATGCTTAACAGACTGAGCCACCCAGTGCCCTGGAAAAAGTTGTTCTAAACTTGGCATTTTGCCCACACTTTTTTGCAAACTTTTGCAACAAGAAATACAACAAAGGTTGAAATTTGCATCTAAAAATAAAAGCACAAAGATATGTTCAAAGATGTTTATCTAGGTACATGTTTGGAATTTCTGTAGAATGGATTCTTAGAAGTAATTTTTCCGGGTCAAAGGCCAAATACAATTTAAGATTGGAATTGCCGCTCAATTTCCACCTCCATAACAATGCTTTTTTACCTTCTTGATCATATAAATATTTGCACCTTACTAGTAGTATATGTAAAGTCTTTTTTCTTGTCAGTTCAACCTACACTTTCCTGATTGGTAGAGTTCCATCATCTTTCCATATCTTTATTGGCCATTACTAATCTCTTTTCCAGTTTTCATAAACTGCCCCCCCCCCCATTGATTAAGTTGTCATTTTCTTGGTGCTTTCCAGGTGCTTTTAATATATTGTGGATATTAATGCAGTCTCACGGTTTTCAAATTGTCATCCATTAAGTCCCAACTTTCTGTGGAGCTGTGTTAGGTGTGTGTGGCTGCACTTTGTTGGAAATGAGAGGCAGAACAGACAGGCTCTCGTTTTCTCAACCTGTGTTTCAACCAGAGCAGCTCTACTTTATCCCACTTAGAAATTAGTGTCTTTAGAAGATTGTGTTTTGAAAAAAAAAAAAAAAACAAAAAACTGTTGCTAAAAATAAGTGTTTAAACCAGATCATCTTTAAATATCACTGTTGCTCCGAAGTACTATGATCTTTGATACTGCAAATGAAACAAACAGTGCTGTAATCTGTCAGAAACAGGAGATAAAACCGGGATTGATAGATGATCACATTTTTCAGAGCTTTATGTATTTATTCACTTACTATTATTCACTACTTTATGCTAGACACTATGCAAAATATTGATACAGCTATATACAAGAGAGCTATGGTTTTTCATCTCTTAGACTATTGGCTGGTGGGGAAGACAGACAATAAATAAATAATTGCAATAAAGGATGTTGAGGATTATGAAAATCCCATATGGCATGTTATCCCAACCAGGTTTAAAGGGCAGCGATGACAAAGTGATGTTCAGCTGTAACCTGATCATGACTGTGAGCTAGACAGGTGCAGGGAAAGGGGCCGGAGATTGGGGACTGGGGGGCAAAACACCAAACAATCAATAACGTAAGTAAACTTAAATTTTCTTCGAGTATTGTCTTGATTAACGAAATGACCAAGTCTTCAAAGGAACAAATCTAGAGGGATTTTTATATACCTTCCTGTATATATGAAGTGAGTTGCCATTCCTCGCTCTGTTCTTCCCACCATCCTCTCTTCCCCCTTCTCTACCTTTTTTTAAGATGAAAGTAAACTTTTACTTTCCAAGTTACAAATTAAAATTATATTTCTAAGATGGAATATACCTAAATCGACAGCCTTCTCAGTAACATAAAATGGAAATTTGAATGAGAGATGAGATTTTTGACAAAATTCCAGTAACACAAAGAACCACTTGACTTGAATTCAACCGAAACAATTGATCCAGAATTTACAATCACTGAGAGACTTCAAACAGAAGTTAACATGCTGCAGGTTATTATATGGGCTCTGTTGGGCTCTCTCCAAAATGAATGGACAGAGCCCAAGAGAATCAGGTGGTTTTCACATAGTTCTTACCTGGGTAGAGAACTTGAATTTAGCTTTAGAATTTTGCTGTTGGAAATATATTTTCTGGACAGGGTTGGATCATCCCTCCCAGCACCCTTCCGTCTTTCTCCTTTTATTATCAAAACATTTACAAAACGATAGAGTCTCTTCTCCGTCTTTCTACTTTCATACCACCGCTCACTAACTTACCTTCTTGCAATGTAGCTTTACCTCCCAGGTCTCTAAAGAGATGTTCTTGATGTCCATTGGTAACTCCCAGATTGCTATTTCCGTAGTTTTGGCTTAATCTCAAACTGGTGGCTTCCTGAAGTGCCTGGTCCATTGTTCTCCTGTTTTCTCTAAACTCTCTTGAAAGCCTTTGTTTTGGTGATAATGCCTGATTTTCCTCCTTATGTGTCTCTGACCCCCCTTTTTTTTTTGACCCCCTTCAGTGACTACCCTTCCTTTTCTTCTACAGAAGTCTATTCCCAAGACTGTCTTTCTCTGTCTTCTTTTGTCTCCCTCCTTATGGAGATGAGTCCCATATTTCTATCTGCTGACCTGGTCAGTTTTAATCTAGCATTTGTTGTTTGCTCCACATCTCTACCTGGTTACCTCCTCCCCTACCTGGCACCCATGTGTGTCCTGTTTCTGTGAATAGTGCCAGGATTCTCCAAGTTACCTTGAGCTCAGCATTCTGTTTTATTCTTTCTTCTCTTTGACCTCTCAAATCTGGGAAATCACTAAGCTTTTTACTTTTTTTTCCTGCACATTTCTCTTTTATATTTCTTCCTTTGCCTTCCCAGTGGCTAGAGTGACCATACAACCCAGTTTGCTCAGGACAGTTGAATTTTACACCAAACACCCCCATTCCGCTATTTCTCTCTTTCTCTCACAAAAGTATCCTGGTTAGGACTATAAATTAGTTGCCCTACAGCTTACACAACACTAGTTCAGATCTTGAGTAGCTCTTGCAATATATCCTACCCGGTCTCTTCCCTCCAGGCTCTGCATGAATGTGTGCGACTGGAAAGACTCATCTTTTTAAAGTTTTTTTTTTTTTTTTTTTTGGATAAGTTTACTTGCCTGTTTTAAACTCTTGGCCAACTCATCACTGCCTTCTAAATAAAGTCAATGCCCTTCGGTCTTAGTTTATGGCCCTCTGCAACTTTACTCCCACATTGTGTTTTCAGCCTTATTTCTGGCTTCTCTCTGAAAGGAAAATATGGGGCATCAAAGTACAAAGCACATTTGGACCAGCATTTCAACGTGGTTGCCAGTGTGGACCTACAGAAGATATTTTAGGGACTGCCAGAATTAGGACTGAGTCCTCTTTCTGCAATAAGCCCAACCCTGGTTCTTTCAATAGTGAGAGAGGAATTTCAGGACTTCATGCTACCCCATGCTTGGTTTTTACTGTCTCTTTATTCCAAGTTCAAGGCAATAGGAAGGTACTGTTGGAGGCCTCTGCCAAAGATGGAATGCTTCACTGTAGGCGCAGTCCAGCACCGCTGACCCAATGCGGTCCCCTTGGCTGAAGGGGTGCTCATGGAGAGCTTGCACGCAACCCACAGCTAAGTTTTGTGGGCATAACCAGGCAAATGCTTCCAAGCATGGGGATGTTCTGACCTCGTAAGACAGATACAGAGTCTGAGATGACCCCCCCATTACAATGCTTTTTAACCTCATATAAGACTCCCTTTTATTTATGTTTTATTTTTTTAATATTTATTTTTGAGAGAGAGAGAGAGAGAGAGAGAGATTGCAAACAAGGGAGGGTGTGGAGAGAGAGGGAGACGAAGAATCCGAAGCAGGCTCCAGGCTCCGAGCTGTCAGCACAGAGCCCAACGTGGGGCTCAAACTCACAAACTGTGAGATCATGACCTGAGCTGAAGCCAGATGCTTATCTGACTGAACCACCCAGGCACCCCAAGACTACCTTTTAAATTCTCTATGGAAACATTACCCAGGAAGCAAGTATAATTTCAGCACAAGGATGGACTTGGCTTTCCCCCACAAATTTTGGATACCTTCCCTTGCTGCTGTGCATGATTTTTTCATGTCCTGAGTGGGGCTTTTGTGCATAAAAAGAACTATTTGTAATACTTGAGTTTTTAAGTAAACAATGTACAAAATTTCAAAACGTTGAATCTATTTATTAAGCTTTATATTTTAACTTACAAATATTGTATTCTATATAAAAATTGATTAAAATAAAAGCAAATAACTCCACTGTTTCTTAGATTATTATTATTTAATTTACTCAAATTGAAAGACCAGAAGTCCTTAAACAACCAGTCCTATACACAAATCTAATTTAATTAAATTCCTTAAGCATCAAAAAATGTACCAATATATTTAATAGTGATTGATTTTATGTCTTTTATACAGTTTTGAATGCCTGACAGGGCAGATTATTGACTCTAACAAGGAGAAATCTCCCAAACACTTAAAAATCTCTTGTAAATCTACTACATTAAGTTTACAAACATAGCAAAACAAATAGTAAAACATTCTCTGAATTGTCACAATATTATTTACCATGTTTTATCTTTCTGAAATTATTTGCACATGTTATGTTAGAAGCATAAGAAATAACTTGTCAGATTCCCTAATATGCCAGATTCTCTTAAAAATACTTTAATACTGGATATGTGCTGATTATCCTAATGATAAAACTTTCTCCTGAATATTACACAAAATTGTTACTACTCCAGTCTTGATTTATTTCATTATATTTATATTTCATCCTAGCCTTTCCCAATCTGGAAAACATATGTACCCATTAGAAGATTCCCTCTAGTGGATGAGGTGAGGTTGGTTATTAGGTTGACAAGTTATGGCCAGGATGTGGTCAGAGGTAGGAGATGAGATGTAGGACTTGAGGGTTACATGCCTCTGTGATGATTCTGTGTTACCAACTCAAGGCTTAGCTAATCTTCCAAGTTTCTGTGTCAGGTGGAGAACTCCATATCCATATTTTGACCCAGTCCCGTTATTTGACGTGAGTCTTTGCCTCTACCCAGGTTGTAGTTAAGTTCATTCAATTAATTTCTTTACTGCTCAGTTTAAATAGGCATCCTTTTCACCTGGGCTTTGAAAGTATCTAGGGCAACATTGACCAATAGAAATATGATATAAGCCACAGATGTGAACCATGCATTAAAATTTTTAGATAACATAAAAAACTAAAGACAAACAGGTGACATTATTTTTATTAACATATTTTACTTAACTCAGTATATCCAAGATTTTATCATTTCAACACGTATTTAATGCAAAAATTATTTTTGGTCTAAATCGTTTTACTTTACTACTGAAGTCAAGAGAAATGCAATTAGGATCAAGGTGGGAGCTGGGTGACTGTAAACAGAATGTGCTTCAGGACATATTTTAATAGAAAGTCCAGAGATTACTGCCAGGATCTGTGTGGCTAGACGCTTCTCTTCTCCTCTAGAACACTAAGTATCTGGAAGGTAGGAACCATTTTCTTGCTACCTCCCAACACCTGATTCGTTAGCTAATAAACTTTAAATAATTATGTTTTGAATGAACGAGTGAAAGAAAGAGACAGATGGTTCTTCTGTCATGGAATGGACGTCATCAAACCTGAGAGTAAGGATGACCAAGGACAGGAAACTTAGCACATTACTCGTGGGACCTGGGACCCGTGTCTCTTTATTGGGATCAGAGGTTCAGATTTTGGGTCTTAAGGAAATTCCAGCCAAGTGTTCTCCTTCAGCCCACTGACTTCTTAAATATCACATTCTGGTTCACTGAAGAAGAGTCTTTGACCACTATAGGAACCATTCAGATAATAGTTACATAATGGCTAATTATGTAACTTCATTTCTTGGGGCTACTGAATGTTGGGAAGGTAGACTGCTTATCAGTCATTGAATAGTCATTGTGCTTGCCCTTCGACTTAGTTAATTCATTTCTGGGAAAGTAACATAAAGAAATACAGAAAAAAGGGACACGTAAGTGGCTCAGTTGGTTAAGCGTCTGACTCTTGATTTCGGCTCAGGCCATGATCTCGTGGTTTGTGAGATCCAGCCCTGAGTCTGGCTCCATGCTGTCAGCTTGGGATTCTCTCTCTCTCTCCCCCTCCCCTGGAGTTTTTTTTAATAAACTTAAAAAAAAAATGCCAAAAAAGTCTGCATTAGTAGGCTTTTGCTGTATAATGAACCACTCCAAAACAAAGTAGCTTGAAATAATAACCATTTATTTGGCTCATGATTCTATGGATCTTCTTGTCTGGACCAGCTCTGCTGATTTCAACAAGGCTTTTGCTGAAATCTACGTGTTCAGTGGTGAGGTGGCTGGGTGATCCAGGATGGCTCTACTCGTGTGTCTAGTAGTTGGCAGGTTGGCAGAAAGACTGGGAGCAGCTGGGTCATGTGTCCTATCAACCAGCAAGCTAGCCTGGGCTTGTTATATGGAGATCTGATTCCCAGGAGAGCAAGGGAGCAGGCTGTAATGTGCAAGCACTTGCATGCCTCAAGGTTGCTGATATCCTACTTGCTAAGCAAGTCTTATGGCTGACTTTGGAGTCAGAGTGGACACTCACAGTTACATGGCAAGGGGGCATGGACACTGAAAGGGGAGCTCTGTCTACACAGGCAGTCAAAACCTTATGTATTAGGATATCCGTCACAGTGGTTTTCCTAGTGTAGTGATACATCAGTGTAATTAAGATGTCTGACAAAATAACAACAAATAAAAAACTAAAAAATCACGATACACTGTCATGTATTTATTTGGTAGTTGTCATGCTGTCATATTAAAATGCTTCTGATGGGGTGCCTGGGTGGCTCAGTCCCCAGGTGGTTAAGCGTCCGACTCTCGATTTTGGCCCAGGTCATGATCTCACGCTTCATGAATTCGAGCCCTGCACTGGGCTCTGCTTGTGATCCTCTCTCTCCTCCCTCTATCCTTGCCCCTTCAACTCTCTCTCTTTCTCTCTCAAAATAAATAAATAAACTTAAAAAAATGCTTCTGACATACTATTAAGTGGAAAAAGGACACACAATTTTATGTACCCTGTGATAACAACTATTGAAGAAACATTAATTCAAATAAAAAATGTTAGAAAAGAATATACAAAAATTTTAATAATTGTATTGGGGAATGGCATCATGGTTCAGTCTGCTTCACTAATCAAAGCTTATCAATTAAGTCAGCTTCCCATCTTTATTAAGAAGAAATCGCTTTGCACATCTCCAAATTATTAATATTTCATACCATAGAC